>NC_135308.1:75125362-76475088 GCF_048772815.1 Callospermophilus lateralis | reverse complement strand
TGGGATGCAAGAATTGTTTTGCATACACAAATCTAAAAGAAGGATAAAACTTCATAAAGAGGATAAGTGACGAAAATCACATGATCTTATCTATAGATACAGATAAAGCACTTCACAAAATTCAACATTCTTTCGCTATAAAAATTCTTTAAAAAGTAGAGATAGAAGATAAGTACACCTCAATATAATAAAGGCCGTATATGAAAAACCCATAACTAATATCATACCCAATGGCGAGAAGCTGAAAACTTTCCCTCTAAGATCAGGAGCAAGGAAAAGATGCCCACTCTTACCACTTAAGTCCAACGTAGTATTGGCAGTCCTAACCAGAGCAATTAGTCAAGAAAAAGAAATAAAAGGCATACACATCAGAAGTTTAGAAGTATAATTTTTTCTATATGCAGATGGCATAATTATGTATATATTATATATAATTTTATATATATTACATATGTATGTATATATATATCCCCCAACAACTCCATTTTCTAAACTATTAAAATAAGTAAATTCAATAAATCAAAACACAAAATCCCTTGCATTTCTTTTTTTACATATTAATTGTACATATTAATAATTGTACCTGGGGCTGGGGTTGTGGCTCAGCGGTAGAGTGTTCACCTCCCACGTGTGAGGCCCTGGGTTCCATCCTCAGCACCACATATAAATAAATTAATTAAATAAAGGTATTGTGTCCAACTAAACTAAAAAGTAAATATTAAAAAAATAATTGTACCTTTTTAACATATTAATTGTATGCAATAGGATTCAATGTGATATTTTCATATGTGTATATAGCAGCATTGGTCTTGCCCATCCACCCTTCTTCTACCTCAGCCCACATACCCTGACACCCTTCCCAGTCCCTAGTTATCCCTTTTCTTCTCTTCAAGTCATCTTTTTCTTCTTCTTCCTCCTCCTCCTCTTCTTCTGTTTTGGTGTGTGTGTGTGTGTGTGTGTGTGTGTGTGTGTGTGTGTGTGTTTTGTTTTATTCTGCTTTTTGTTTTGTTTTGGTTTTGGTCTTCTTAGTTTCTACACATGAGAGAGAACATTCAATACTTGTTGTTCTTTGTCTGGGTTATTTCATTTAACATGATGTACTCCAATCCCATTCATTTTCTACAAATTATAGGATTTCATTCCTTAGGCTGTGAGATACTCCAGTGTGCATATATATTTTTTCCTTATCTATTCATCTGTTGATGGGCACTTAAGCTGATTCCATATCTTAGCAGTTGTTAATGGTGCTACAATAAATATGGGCTATTAAGTACCACTTTGGTATGCTGATTTAATTTCCTTTGAATCTATACCCAGGAGTGTGATACCTGCTCATACAATAGTTCTATTTTCAGCTTTTTAAGGAGCATCCATACTGTTTCCTACAATAGCTCAACTACTATACATTCCCACCAACAGTATATAAGAGTTTCTCTACCACCCATACTTTTCAGTATTTGTTATTTTTTTGGTATTTTAATAATAGCCATTCTAACTGTGGTGATAAATATTATTTTTCATTATAACTTTAGTTTGTATTTTCCAAATGGTTAATGATATTGAGCATTTTTTCATGAATTTATTGGCCATTTGTGTCTTTTCTTTTGAGAAGTAAATATTCAGACCATTTGCCCATTGTAATTGTATTATTTGTTTCATACTGTTAAGCTTTTTTAGTTCTACATATATTCTGTACATTAATGTTCTGTCAGATGAATAATTGGCAAATATTTTCTCTCATTCTTTAAGTTGTCTCTTCACTTAATTGTTTCCTTTATTGTGCAGCAGATGTTTAGTTTGATGTAACCCTATTTGTCAATTTTTGCTTTTGTTTCCTGTGCTTTGGGGGTCCTACTCAGAAAATCTTTGCTTGTGCCAGTATCTTAAACTCTTTTGCTTATGCTTCCTTTTAATGTCAGAATATCCAATCTTACAATTAGGTTTCTTATTCATTTTGATTTGATTTTTGGACAGGGTGAAAATGGGGTGAAATTTCAATCTTCTCCATGTGGATATTCAATTTTCTTGGCACCATTTTTTAAAGAGGCTTTTATATCTCCAAGCATGTTCCTGGAACCTGTGTCAACAGATTTCTATAACTGTATTGGTATATTTTTGGTATCTCTATTTTGTTCCATTGGCTCGTGTCTGGTTTTGTGCCAATAACATGTTGTTTTGGTTGCGATAGCTCTACAGTATTTCATAAAAGCATGTACTGATTCCTCCAGAATGGTTATTTTTACTCAAGAACTGCTTTGGCTATTTGGGGTCTTTTGTGCTCCTATATGAACTTCAGGATTTTTTTTCTAATTCTGTGAAAAACATCATTGGTATTTTCATAGCAATTACACTGAATCTATAAATTGCTTTGGGTAAGATGTTAGCTTTTCATTGCTGTGACCAAAATACCAAGTAAGAACAACTTAAATGTGGTCATGGTTACTTTAGGTCATGGTTTCAGAGTTTAGCAGGCTGACTCTATTGTTGTGGGCTCAAAGTGAGGCAGAAAATCATGGGTGTTGTTGAGGGGTACTGCTCCATTCATGGAAGTCAGGAAGCAGAGAGAAAAAGGGGAAGGGGCCAGAGGGAAGATGAATCCTTTTGAAATATAATTCCAGTGACCCACCTTGTCCAGTCATGCCCCATCTGCCTATAGTTACCACCCAGTTAGTCCATTCTAATTCGGATGGACTGATCAGGTTATAGATCTCACAATCCGAACACTTTACCTCTGAATGTTACTGAAGCTTTGGGGGAAAACCTCATATTCAAAAACAAGAGATAATAGAGACATTTTCACACTATTAATTCTTCCAATCCGTGAATACAGGAGATCATTTCATCTTTGTCTTCAATTTCTTTCATCAGTATGTTGTTATTTTTGTGGAAGAGGTCTTTAAATTCCTTGGTTAAGACTATTCCTATATATTTTATTTTTTAAATTTTGTAGCTATTGTGAATAGGATTGTGCATGGGCTCTCTCTTGTCCAGCAAGGAGGTCCACGGAACAGGGTAGAGAAGAGTGTGGCTGCAGAGTCGCTATTCAAGACCTCCAGAGACCAAACAGGAAGCAGATCTGATTTTATTGCACAGTTACCATGTCAGGCAGTAGCTAAGCAGATTACAGGCAGCCACCAATACAATTTCTTACCAACTGTCCTTGCAGAGACCAATCAAGGGACGGGGTTCGGGGCAAGTGCAGGGACTGTAACACATGGCCTCACACCCAGGGCTGTGCCTATGGGGTAAGCGGTCTGCTGCTCACATGCCTAGCAGGAGGGGAGTGGTCTACCACTCAGACACCCTTAATGTGTGCCATGTATGTAGTACTTGGTGCATTTGTCCCCACAGGATTGCTTTCATTATTTCTCTCAATAATTTTGTTATTGATATGCAAAAAAAACTATTGACTTTTGTATTTTTTTTATCCTGCTATTTTACTAAATTTCTTCATCAGTTCTAATAGTTTTTTTGGTGATGTCCTTAAGTTTTTCTATATTTAGAATCACATAATCTGCAAACAGGGATGATTTAACTTCCTCTCTCCGTTTTATGCCTTTCATTTCTTTCTCTTGTCTAATTACTCTGACTAAAACTTCTCTAAAATATTGAATAAGATCACTAAGAATAAACACACATGTCTTAGAGGAAATGCTGTCAGCTTTTCCCCATTTAGTATGATGTGGGCAAGGAATTTGTATGGCCTTTATTATGCTCAAGTATAATCTTTCTACATCAAATTGGTTCAGGGCTTTTATCTGATGATAGAGATATTGCATTTCATCAAATACTTTTCTTTATCTATTGAGGTGATTGTATGATTCTTATCCTTCATTCTGCTTATATGATATATTTATCAATTTGTATATGTTGAGTCATCCTTGCTTCTGTAGTATTTAACCAAATACTCTTTTGTGCAGTGATGTTGAATTTGATTTACACCGGTATTTAAATGATGAAATTTGCATCTGTGTTGGTCAAGGATATTGATCTTCTTTTGTTGTTGTTGTGTTCTTTTTTGGTTGGTCTTGTGTTTGATAACATGGCAGTGCTGTCCTCATAGAATGAGATTTAAAGAGTTTCCTTCCTTTCAATTTTATGCAATAGTCTGAGAAGAGCTGGAATTAATTCTTTGAAAGTTTGGTTAAATTCAGCAGTGAAACCACCCAGTGTGTGCTTTCTTTGTTAGAAAGTTATTTACTGATTCAGACTCATTTTTATTAGTCTATTCACGTTTTTATGTAATCATGATTCAGTTTTGGTAAGTCATATATGTCTAGAAATTTGTCCATTTCTTCTAGGTTTCCTAATTGATTAATATAGTTTTTCAGAATAATTCCTGTTTATCCTTAATATTTCTGTGGTATCAAGGGTGATGTTTCCCTTTTCATCTCTAATTTTATTTATTTGGGTCTTCTCTCTTTTATTCTTTTTTTATTAGAGTGTTATAGTTATACATAGTATGTGGGTTCATTTTGACAAATCATACACAAAGGAATTCGATTTTAATCCCCATTCTTCTCCCCACACCTTTCCTTCCTTCCTCCATCCCTCTATTCTGCTCCCTCTGCTCTACTGATCTTCCTTTCACTCCTTTATTTTTTATTAGTACTTTCTACATATACATAGAGGTGAAATTTCCTTTAGTATATTTACATATGAAAATGACATGATTTCATTAAATTCATTCTATATTTCTTCCCCTTTCCCACTCTAATCCACTAATATTCCCTAGATATTTATAATATCCAAAGCCCACCACACCTTTTTCCCTTATTTTGCTGTAACTTCGACATATGAGAGAAAACATTCAACTCTTGATTTTCTGAGTATGGTTTATTTCATTTGGCATGATGTTTTCCATTTCCATTAATTTACTGGCAAATGCCATTACTTCATTCTTCTTCTTTTTTTCTTTAAATATCTTTTTATTAATGTGGTGCAGAGGATCGAATCCAGGGCCTCACACATGTGAAGAAAGTGCTCTATCCCTGAGCTACAACCCCAACCCCTATTTCATTCTTCTTTATGGCTGAGTAAAACTCCATTGTGTGTATATACCACGTTTTCTTGACCCATTCATCTATTGATGTGCAGCATCTAGGCTGATTCCATAATTTGGCTATTGTGAATAATGCTGCTATACACATTGAAGTGTCTGTATCATTATGCTAATTTTTGTTCTTTTGGATAAATACCAAAGAGTGGAATAGCTGGGTCATATAGTGGTTGCATTCCTGGTTTTTAAAGGAATATCCACACTGCTTTCCAGGGTGGTAGTACTAATTGCAATTCTACCAACAATGTATCAGTGTACCTTTTTCTTCACATCCTCATCAGCATTTATTATTATTTGTGTTCTTTATAATTGCTATTCTGATTGGAGATGAAATCTTAATGTAGTTTTGATTTGTATTTCCCTGATTGCTTGAGATGTTGAACATTTTTTCATATATTTCTTGACCATTTATGTTATTTCTTTTGATAAATGTCTACTTCTTTTTCCCATTGGTTCATTGGGTTATTTGGAGATTTTTGGTGCTAAGTTTTTTTAGTTATTTACATATTCTGGATATTAATCTCCTGTCAGAAGAGAAGCTGGCAAATATTTTTCCCCATTCTGTAGGCTCATTCTTCATGGTTTTAGTCATTTCTTTTGATGTGCAGAAGTTTTAAAAATTGATGGAATCCCATTTATTAATCCTTGATTATATTTCTTGAGCTTTTAGGGGTCTTATTGAGGAAATCGGTGCCTTCACTTAAATGATGCAGTGTTGACCCTATGTTTTCTTCTAGCAGTTGCAAGATTTGCGGTCTAATTTCTAAGCCTCTGATCCATTTTGATTTGATTTTTTGCAGGGTGAGAGATAGGGATCTAGTTTCATTCTTCTACATACAGATATCTAGTTTTCCCAGCACCATTTGTTTAAAGGCTATCTTTAATACAGTCATCCCAATATGTATAGCAGCACAATTCACAACAGCTAAATGATGGAATAAGCCCATTGACTCATCAATAGATGAATAAATTAAGAAATTGTTACAAATGGATATGTATATATAGTTTTATATATAAACTATATGTATACACACACACAATGAAGTTCTACTTGGCCATAAAAAAGAATAAAATTATGACATTTGCTAGCAAATGGATGGAAATGGAGAATATGCTAAAGTGAAATAAGACAAACTCAGAAACTTAAAGGTTGAATGTTTTCTCATATGTGGAAGCTAGAGAAAAATAAAGAAAAGGGGGCGGGAAGTATAGTATAACATAAAGATAAAGATAAGATAATAATGTAGAATAAAGAGATTGAGAGGCAGAGTGGAAGGATGGATATGGGGAGGAAATGCAGAATGAATTATTTAAAAATCATGTTATATGCATATGTAAATACATCATAGGGAACTTCACCTTTATTTATAGGTAGAAGAACCAATTTAATATAAATAATAGATGAGTGAAGGAAGTCTAGTAGAGTAGCGGAAGAAGAATGGGAGAGGGGAGGGTGAACTGGAAGGAAAAGGGGCAGGGAAAAGGGTGAATGATAAACTGAAATCAAACTCCATGTATGTATGAATTTGTCAGGATGAACCCAAATACTATGCATAACTATAAAGCTCCAACTTTTAAAACAGGATATCTTTTTTCATATATTGATATATTATGATTAATTGATATATCATTGATATATTTCATATATTGACATATGAAAAAAAGATAGCCTCTTTTAAAAGTTAAAAGTTAGAGCTTTTTTTCAATATATGTGGTGGGGGGGTACTGGGGCAAATATATATATTTGAACCCAGGGGCACTTAACCACTTGGCCATATCTCCAGCCCTTCTTTATATTTTATTTAGAGACAGGATCTTACTCAGCTTGCTTAGGGCCTTGCTAAGTTGTTCAGGCTGGCCTTGAACTTAGGATCCTCCTCCCTCAGGCTCCTGAGCTGCTGGAATTACAGGTGTATGCCACCATGACCTGGCACCAACATATATTTTTGACACTTTTGTCAACTATCAGATGGCTGAATTATGTGGTTTTGTCTCAGTGTATTCTATTCTGTTCCATTGGTCCTTACATTTATTTTGATGCCAACACATGCTACTTCTGTTACTACAGCTCTGTAGTACAGTTAATTTCAGATCAGGTATTGTGATGCCTCTTGCTTGTTTTTTTTTTTCTTTTCTTTTCTTTCTTTCTTTCTTTCTTTTTTCTTTTTTTTTTTTAGTACCAGGGATTAAACCCAGGGACACTTAACCACTGAGCCACACCCTCAGCCCTCTTTATTTTTTTTTATCTTGAGACAGAGTCTTACTAAGTTGCTTAGGGCCTCACTAAGTTTCTTTTTTTTCCCTTTTTTTTATTGGTTGTTCAAAACATTACAAAGCTCTTGACATATCATATTTCACACATTTGATTCAAGTGGGTTATGAACTCCCATTTTTACCCCAAATACAGATTGAAGAATCACATCGGTTACACATCCACATTTTTACATAATGCCATATTAGTAACTGTAGTATTCAGCTACCTTTCCTATCCTCTACTATCCCCCCTCCCCTGCCCTCCCATCTTCTCTCTCTACCCCATCTACTGTAATTCATTTCTCTCCTTGTTTATTTTTCCCATTCCCCTCACAACCTCTTATATGTAATTTTGTATAACAATGAGGGTCTCCTTCCATTTCCATGCAATTTCCCTTTTCTCTCCCTTTCCCTCCCACCTCATATCTCTGTTTAATGTTAATCTTTTCCTCCTGCTCTTCCTCCCTGCTCTGTTCTTAGTTGCTCTCATTATATCAAAGAAGACATTTGGCATTTGGTTTTTAGGGATTGGCTAGCTTCACTTAGCATAATCTGCTCTAATGCCATCCATTTCCCTGCAAATTCCATGAGTTTGTCATTTTTTAGTGCAGAGTAATACTCCATTGTGTATAAATGCCACATTTTTTTAATCCATTCATCTATTGAAGGGCATCTGGATTGGTTCCACAGTCTAGCTATTGTGAACTGTGCTGCTATGAACATCGATGTGGGCAGTATCCCTGTAGTACGCTCTTTTAAGGTCTTCAGGGAATAGTCTGAGAAGGGCAATAGCTGGGTCAAATGGTGGTTCCATTCCCAGCTTTCCCAGGAATCTCCATACTGCTTTCCAAATTGGCCGCACCAATTTGCAGTCCCACCAGCAATGTACAAGAGTACCCTTTTCCCCACATCCTCGCCAGCACTTGTTGTTGTTTGACTTCATAATGGCTGCCAATCTTACTGGAGTGAAATGGTATCTTAGGGTGGTTTTGATTTGCATTTCTCTGACTGCTAGAGATGGTGAGCATTTTTTCATGTACTTGTTGATTGATTGCATGTCCTCCTCTGAGAAGTGTCTGTTCAGGTCCTTGGCCCATTTGTTGATTGGGTTATTTGTTATCTTATTGTCTAATTTTTTGAGTTCTTTGTATACTCTGGATATTAGGGCTCTATCTGAAGT
This sequence comes from Callospermophilus lateralis, assembly GCF_048772815.1. Taxonomy (NCBI): domain Eukaryota; kingdom Metazoa; phylum Chordata; class Mammalia; order Rodentia; family Sciuridae; genus Callospermophilus; species Callospermophilus lateralis. The sequence continues at coordinate 76,466,596 of NC_135308.1, read as the reverse complement.
GTGAGGAGTAAAAATTTGTTCCCATGATGTAGGCTCCCTATTTACCTCTCTTATTGTTTCTTTTGCTGAGAAAAAACTTTTTAGTTTAAGTAAGTCCCATTTGTTGATTCTTGTTATTAACTCCTGTGCTATGGGTGTCCTATTAAGGAATTTGGAGCCCGATCCCACAATATGTAGATCGGAGCCAACTTTTTCTTCTATCAGATGCAGAGTCTCTGATTTGATATCAAGTTCCTTGATCCATTTTGAGTTAACTTTTGTGCATGGCGAGAGAAGGGGATACAGTTTCATTTTGTTGCATATGGATTTCCAGTTTTCCCAGCACCATTTGTTGAAGATGTTATCCTTCCTCCATTGCATGCTTTTAGCACCTTTATCAAATATAAGATAGTTGTAACTTTGTGGAATAGTCTCTGTGTCCTCTATTCTGTATCATTGGTCCACCCGCCTGTTTTGGTACCAGTACCATGCTGTTTTTGTTACTATTGCTCTGTAGTATAGTTTGAAATCTGGTATCACTATGCCGCCTGATTTACACTTCCTGCTTAGAGTTTTTCCTGCTTTTGCTATTCTAGGTCTTTTATTTTCCCATATGAATTTCATGATTGCTTTATCTATTTCTACAAGAAATGCCATTGGGATTTTGATTGGCATTGCATTAAACCTATAGAGAACTTTTGGTAATATCGCCATTTTGATGATGTTAGTTCTGCCTATCCATGAACAGGGTATATTTTTCCATCTTCTAAGATCTTCTTCTATTTCTCTCTTTAGGGTTCTGTAGTTTTCATTGTATAAATCAATAAACTTTTAGATAGAAAATCAAGAGTAAAACTAACTCCCAAATCAGTAGAAAACAGGAAATAATTAAGATCAGAGCCAAAATTAATAAAAAATGATAGTAAAAAGCAATACACAGTATCAATGCCACAAAGAGTTGGTTCTTTGAAATGATAAACAAAATTGATAAACCCTTAGTTAAACTAACCAAAAGAGATAGAAGACCCAAATGAACGAAATTAGAGATAAAAAATGAGATACCACCACAGACAGTTCTGAAATCCACAGTAGCATTAGAAATTATTTTGAAAGTTTACACTTCAATAAGCTGGAAAAAGGGAATTGCACAGAAGATGGAAGGAGACCCTCATCGTTATATAAAATATATGTATGATGATGTGAGGGGGAAGAAAAAAAGAGAGAGAAATGTATCACATTAGATTGGGTAGAGAGAGGTGATGGGAGGGGAGAGGAGGGGAGTGGGGGATAGGAAGGACAGCAGAATAAAATAGACACTAGTATTGCTGTATGTATATACGTGGCTGTATAACCAATGTGATTCTGCAACCTGTACACTTGGAAAAATTAGAATTCAAACCCCATTTGATTCAAATGTATGGTATGTCAAGATCATTGTATTGTCATGAATAACTAATAAAAAATAAGCTGGAAAATCTAGAAGACAACCACAAATTTCTAGACACATATGATCTGTTCAATTGGAACCAGGAAGACAAAAAAAAAAAAAAAGAAACCCTAAACAGACCAATATCAAGTAATGAAATTGAAAAAGCAATTAAAGCCTACCAACAAAGAAAAGCCCAGGACCAAAGGGATTCTCAGCTGAATTCTACTAGACCTTTAAAGAAGAACTAACTCCAGTTTTCCTCAGATTGTTTATGAAATTGAAAGGGAGAGAACACTCCCAAATTCATTCTATGAAGACAGTATAATTTTGACACCAAAAACTAGACAAAAACACATCACAAAAACTATAGGAAAATATCTCTGATGAACATAGATGCAAAAATCCTTAATAAAATATTAGCAAACCAAATTAAAAAACACACTGAGAACATAATATGCCATGATCAAGTGAGCTTCATCCCAGGGATCCAATGTTTGGTTCAACATATGTATATCAATAAATTTACTACTTTAGTAGAATTAAAAACAAGAATCTCATGATTATCTCAATAGATGGAGAAAAGGCCTTTGATAAAATCCTATTCATGTTAAAAATACTGGGGAAATTAGGGATAGAAGAAACTTACTTCAACATTATAAAGGCTATATATGACAAACACAAAGTCAACATCATTCTGAATAGAGAGAAACTGAAAGCATTTCCTCTAAAATCAGAATAGGATAAGTATGTCTACTCTCACTACTTCTATTTGATATAGTTCTTGAAATTCTAGCCAGGACAATTTTGCAAGACAAAGAAGTTAAATAGATACAAATAAGTCAAACTGTCTCTGTTTGCTGATGACATATGCTATATCTAGAAGCACAAAATTTCATCAGAATACTATTCTAGAGCTGAAAAATGAATTTAGCAAAGTAGCAGGATAGAAGATCAACATTCATAAATCAATAGCTTTCTATATTCCAACAGTGATTTAGCTGAAAAAGAAATCAGGAAAACCATCCAATTCATAATAACCTAAAAAAAAAAACCTGGGATTTAATCTAATCAAAGAGGTAAAAAGATTTGAACAATGAAAACTGTGGAACACTGAAGAAAAAAATTGAAGAAAACCTCAGAAGAAGTAAAGACCTTCCATGTTATTGGATAGGCAGAATTAATATTGTCAAAATGGCCATACTACTAAAAGTAATATATAGATTCAATGCAGTCCCCATCAAAATACCAGTGGCATTCTTCCCTTAGTTAGTAAAAACAGTCTTTAAATTCATTTGGAAGAATAAGACACCCAGAATAGCCACAGCAATACTAGGCAAGAAAAGTGAAGCAAAGTCAGGCATGGTGGTGTATGCCTGTAATCCCAGAGGCCTGAGAGGCTGAGGCAGAAGGATCACAAGTTCAAATCAAGCCTCAGAAACTTAGTGAGGTTGATTCCCAAGTTTTTTGTTTTTGTTTTTGTTTTTTTTTTTTTTTTTTTGAGGATATTGTGAATGGGGTGTTTATCCTTATTTCCGTTTCAGAAGTTTTGTCGCTGATATACAGAAATGCCTTTGATTTATGCATGTTGATTTTATATCCTGCCACTTTGCTCAATTCATTTATTAGTTCTAGTAGTTTCTTTGTAGACCCTTTTGGATCTTCTAGGTATAGAATCATGTCGTCCACAAATAGTGATAATTTAAGTTCTTATTTTCCTATTTTTATGCCTTTAATTTCTTTCGTCTAATTGCTCTGGCCAGTGTTTCGAGGACTATATTGAATAGAAGTGGTGATATTAATTTTGGCTCTGATCTTAATTATTTCCTGTTTTCTACTGATTTGGGAGTTAGTTTTACTCTTGATTTTCTATCTAAAAGTTTATTGATTTTGTTCATCTTTGCAAATAACTGACTCATGCCATTGATCTTTTGAATTTTATGTATGAATACATGCTATGAAAAATTGTGCATTATATGTTTAATAAGAATTGTAATGCATTCCATTGTCATGCATTTAAAAAATAAAATCAAAATAAAAATTTATTTCTGTTCTGTTCTTTATTATTTCTTTCCTTCTATTAATTTTGGGTTTTTTCTTGCTTTACTAAGTTTAAAATGAATCCAGAAATCATTTCAAATCTTTCCATTTTTTTATTTAAGCACTCAATACTCTTGATACTGCTTTTTGTGGGTTTTTTTTTTTTTTTTTTTGCTTGTTTGTTTGTTTGTTTGTTTTTCTGAACTCCACAGGTTTTTGGTATATTGTACTTCCACTGTTATTTGTGCTGAGAAAGCTTTTTGAATTTCCCTTCTGTCTTTCTCAATGATCCACTCACTGTTCATTCAAAAGTATGTTGTTTGGTTTTATTGTATTTGTCTAATTTCTAAAATTTATTTTGTTATTGATAGTTTTATTCCAATGTGATCATAAAAGTTACAGGATATGATTTAATTTTTCTCAAATTTATTAATACTTGTACTATGAACTAATATATGAACTTTTCTAGAGACAGTTCTATTTCTTGATGAAAAAAAATGTGTATTCTATAGCTATTGGGTAAAATATTCCATAAATTCCTGTTGCATCTGTTTGATCTCTAGTATAGTTTAGCTCTGATGTTTCTTTGTTGACTATTTTTCATCAGATGATCTGTTCATTGATGAAAATAAAGTTGGAATCCCCAACTACTATTATATTTGGGGCCTATCTTTTCCTTTAGCTCAATGACAATGTTTGTTTTATAAAATTGGGTGTTCTAACATTAGAAGCATATAATCATCATATCTTCATTTTAATTGATCCTTTGATTAGATATACTGACCTTCTTGTTTCTTCTTACAGTTTTTGTCTTAAAGTCTATTTTGTCAACTATAAGTATACCTATGCCTTCTCACTTTAGATTTGTTTGCTTGAAATATTTTTTTTAATTTTTTTTAGTTGTATGTAGACATAATACCTTTATTTTACTTATTTATATGTGGTGCTGAGGATGGAACCATGGGCCTCTCATGTGTTAGGCAAGCGCTCTACCACTGAGCCACAGCCCCATCCCTGAAATATTATTTTTTATTCTTTCACTTTCAGTCTATGTGTGTGTTTACTTGTGAAGTGAGTTTCTTGTTGGCAGCATATTTTTAGGTCTTGTTTTTTAATCCATTCAGGTAGCCTCTGTATCTTTTAATTGGAGAATTTAATCCATTTGCACTTATTGAAAACTGTGGACCTGTTCCTGTCATTTTGTTCCTTTGTTTTTCTAGTTATTTTGAGTATTCCTTATATGTGTGCTTCTATTGATCTTCTTTATAGTTTGTTGGTTTTTCTGTTCATAATATTTATTTTCTATTTCTCTTCTCAGCATCTAATCTTTTTTTGACATTTACTTTCACATGCTGTCATAAGGGTAGTTATCTTTCTTTCACCTCTCAATATAGGACATCCTAGAGCATCTTTGATAAGGCTGGTCTGGGGCTCATGAGTTTCCTCAGTTTTTATTTGTAATGAAAGGTCTTTATTTCTGAACAATAGATTTGTTTTACATAATCATCTTGGCTTGTAGTTATTTTCTACCAGGACTGTGAATATGTTATTCCGTTTCCTCCTGGCCTATGCAGTTTCATCTAAGAAATCTTCTGTTAGTCTAATGGGGCTACCCTCACATGTGATTCAGTGCTTTTACCTTACTGACTTCAAACTTTTCCTTGTATTTTTGACAGTGTAACTATAATATGTCATGGTGGTGATATTTTCTGGTCATGTTTATTTTGGCAATGTATAAGCCTCCTGTACATGGATGTCCATGTCTTTCCCAAGATTAGGGCAGTTTTCTTCTAATATTTCCTAAAATACATTTATTATGCCCTTACCTTTGATCTTCTCACCTTTGGATATTCCAATAAAGTAGATGTTGGTTCACTAAATGTTGTCCTAGAAATATTGAATGATCTCTATATTCTTTTTTTTCTTTCCTTTTTCTCCCTCCATATATATATATATATATATATATATATATATATATATATATAGAGAGAGAGAGAGAGAGAGAGAGAGAGGTTTATATATATATATATATATATATATATATATATATATATATATCTTTGCTGAATTTCTCATTCATATCTTGCATTGTCTTCCTAATTTCATTTAACTCCCTTTCTGTATTCTATTTGGATCTCATTCACCCTTTTCATAATCATTTTTTAAATTACATATCCAGTATTTCATACATTTCAATTTCTTTGAAACCTATCACTAGAGAATTATGGTTTTTATAAATGCCATATCACCTACTACTCCACACACAACTGTCAGCACAATGCCTTCCTGAACTAATAGAATGTCTCCATTCTTGTGCAGCCTAAGGAGATATATGTTTTCATATTTCCCATGTTCCTACATTGATATTTGTACAACTGGATAGATCAAATATCACCATCAATTTCACAGGATGGCTTTCCTAGTAAGTAAACTTCTCCTGAAGATGTATCTTAGGGTGTTCATTTGTTATACAATGTGGCTTTCATTCTAGCTAGACTTCATAAAATACGCTCTATAGTTTCTTTGGCTGTAACTAGTAAGTTTGGGCATAGTGCATATAGTGACAGAACCAGGAACCCATTGCCTCTCTAGGCTGCACAAGAGTGGAAACACTGTATCAGTTCAGACAAGTAGGCAGGCAGGCAGGCATTGTGTTAACAAGTACTGTGTTGAGTAGTAGTGCTCACTGTGTGTATAATCTTACAATAGGAGTGTTGCCCCCTATTGTGATGGGCATTTCCTCAGGCACTGTTGACATTAGCTCTGTTGCTATCAAAGGCCTCTGGCACTGGTGGTAACAGTAGTAGTGAAGGGCCTTGTAGCACTGACCTACAATCAGACAGTAGTGTGAGCCCAGACACCACACAAGGAAAGGCAATGGTAAGAAGAGCAGCCCCTATGTTACACTCACATACAGTCCTGTCAGTAGTTTTTCAGATAAGGTATGTAATCACTCAGCAGTGGAGCCTTCTTTGCTGCCACAAGAGGGGTGCCCTCCTAGGAGTAAGACTTCACCCCACAGCCATGCAGGATGAGGCAATGGTGAGAGCTATTCTTCCCATAACTCCACTATAGGACTTGCCTAGAAGCAAGCAGGAGTTGGACACAGCATGACAAATTTTATCTCAGAAGTGTCTCTTTTGGCTGTGTTCACAGGAGTGTGGGAGAGACAGGGAGACAGCTGAAGTTGCTGTGTTATTCAAGTCTGCCTCATTACTCCCCTATGGGTGGGCGGCAGCAGAACCTAGGTATTCCTCCCATTATTAACTGGTGTCTTAGTGCAGCACAGGGGTACAGGCAGTGGGAACTGCATGGACACTTGCTTTCAGCTCTGGCATGGTGCAAATCCATGGTGCAATCACCTTGGTCTCAAGAGCTACATCCTCTACTTCCTCTCCATGTCACAACACCCTTCACCTAAAGTGGAAGGCAGCCAGGAGAATTGCATCACAGTCATTCTGTTGAGCCAAGTTTGGTTCATGAGCCAACTACTGCTGAGATAGTACAGTGGAATGACTGTGGAGTCCCAGAAATGGGAATATCCAGGAGTTTCTGACCCCTAGAATATCCGGTGGACTCAATAACTCACTTCTCAAAATCCCTGAGGATTCACGTGTGAGGGTTCATTGGGGATGGATATGAGATGTTTTTCCAAAGTAAGGCTACCGTGAATATTCCAGCCTACTCATCTAGGTGCCAATATATAAGTGCCAGTATGTAGGGATTATGGAACTTTTCAATAGCTAGGATTTCTAGCACTGCCTCCTTCATCCTTACTCATATAGAGGAAAAGCTTTCCCTTCCACATCTGTGGAGTCAGGGTGGCAGACACTGGGATCTTTTGTTTCTCTTTCTATTCTGAGTTCCCAGAACCATCAATCTTACAAAGTTCCAGTGTCTCTCTTGCTGATTCCGAATATTTTTTCTTAGTCATTAATCTTAAAACACAGCTACACACTTGTTACTTTGGTTTTTCTTTGGGGAGGAAGAGATAAGTGTTAGCCGGCCATGGTGGTGCACACCTGTAATTCTAGCAGCTTGGGAGGCTGAAGCTGGAGGATTGCAAGTTCAAAGCCAACCTCAGCAATAGCAAGGTGCTAAGAAACTCATGAGACCTTATCTCTAAATAAAATACAAAAATAGGGCTGGGAATGTGGCTCAATGGTTGAGTGCCGCTGAGTTCAATCCCCAGTACACACACACATACACACACACACACACACACACACACACACACACACAAAGAGGTGAGTGCTAGGCAGCTCTATTCAGCCATCCCAAAATCTTCATTTCTATATGTTAGCAAGAAACCAAATTTAAAATTCAAGAAAACAATTCCATTCACATTAGCACCAAAAAATAAAATACTTAGCATCAAACTTAACCAAGAAAGTTAAAGACTTGTGTCTGAAGACTACAAAATATCAATGATAGAATTTAAGAAAATATAAAAAGATGGAAAGACTGCCTATGCTAGTGAATTGGAAGAATTTTTATTGTTAAAATGCCCATATTACCCAGAGTGATTTGTAAATTCAATGCAATCTCTTTCAAAATCACAATGGCATTAGTTACAGAGAGAAAAACACAATTCTGCAATTCACAACCACCAAAAAAAAATGCACACAAACAATATTGAGAGAGAAGAACAGAACCAAAAGGTTTATATTTCCTAAATTCAAAATATAGTACAAAGTCACATTCATCAAAATAGTATGGTACTGGCATACAGATAAATGTATAGGTCAACAATATAGACTAGTTTGTTTTATTTTTAATAATATCACCAGTACCTAATGAAGAACCTGGCTCATTATAGTCTTTTAAATAGGACTGACTGACTAAATAATTTGGTTAATCAATCTCTTTTCTTTAACTTCAGAATGTTATATTCAACTTCTTAATAACTTCACTGGAATTCTCAAAAGAACCTCAAATTCAGTGTATCTAAAATTCCTCCTACTACTTTCCCTATATCTTTCATTAGCAAGACTAGCCATGCACTTGTCCTAGTGAGAAACCCAGAGTTATCCTCCACTTATGATATCTAACATGGAAAATAAAGGCCCATACCTATATACCTATTTTATAAAGTTTCAGAAGCATTAAGTGAAATAACCCAGGCAAAGTGCTTATCAGGATGCCTGGAACACAATATTTTCAAGTATTAGATTTTTTGTCAATTCTAAGATATATGTCTTTTCACATCTCTGAAATCAGGATGTGTTTTTCAATCAGAAAGTGATGTGATTTCCTCCTTTAAATAGCATATTTTATAACCATGTCCTTTTATTTATGGTGTCTAGGATGTTATAAAATGCAATAAAATGATTTCTCTGTCCAATATACTGATTAATATTAAAGTATTAATTAAGTCATAGAAAATGTGCTTCAAATTCATACTTTCTTGCCTCTATCCACAGTTCTAACTACTTTTGGACACTTGTTTTCTCTCAGATGAACACTGAAATTGTCTCCTGAATTATCTCCCTTCCTCCTGCATTGCCTTTCTCCAATGTATGTGCCACATTCCTGCCAGAGTGATTATGTTTCTCCCATGCCTAAATTTACTACATTGCCTAAGCAACTCTCTACATAACTAAATCCAGATTCTTCATCATGGTATAAGGGCTCCAGTTCTCTCTCTAGTTTTATTCCTAAGCCTCAGTGTATCTGAAGTCCTGTCTTTAGTTGCAGATTATCTAACACCTCATGTTATTTTAAAATCATGTGTTTTAGTCTCACTGATATCCCTCCTCTAGAATGTTTTGCATCTGTTTGGAAGTTAGCTAGTAATCGGGGGAGCAATAAATAACAGAAAAGCAACCAAGAGTTGCTTGAACAAATAGGAAAGTCCATAGGTTAATAGTCCAAGGTTGATGCAATAGCCCAGTGATGGTCAGGACCTAGACAGTTTCAATCTTTTGAATTTGCTTAGCAAGCAAACCTTTATTCTCATGCTTGTTGCTTCAGCATCGCAACACAGTGATTGAAATTTCAAGCAGCATATCTACTTCTCATGCAGGAAGAATAAGAAAGAATACTCAGGGGTATGCCCACTGAAATTCTCATCTTTAACTAAGCAAACATAAAGCCCCTTCCCATGAACCCCATGCAGCAGTTTTCTACTTGAATCTGATTGGCCATAATATATTAAAGAGTCACCCCTAGTTTATAGGTGGCTTGGTAGAAGGATGCTGTTTGATCTCTGTTTACCATAATCTGCTAGGCAAATGTCTTCTCATTTCTTGAGACTCAGCTATATATAGATACAGATAGATATATAGCCTGCTCATCATTACATGAACATTAATATAGAACCTAGTGCATAATACAATGAAAGAAATTCTTCCCTTGTGGAATTACATCCTCTTATTTACCTTGTGAGTCATTATTTCTATACCTACTAATTTACCTTAGAGACTCTCCTCAAAGACCAAATATTGACCAATATCAATTGACCAATATCAATTTGGTCAATATCAACTGACTTAAAAATTACCCAATATCAACTTTTGTCAATCTAATTGTACTTCAATAATATTATTATTCATTGAAGCATAATTAGATTAACAAAAATTGATAACTTCAGTATGTGATTTATTAGTTATGATACACATAATATAGTATAACTATCAAAATGTTTCTAACTGTAGATATTTAAACAGACATGAGAAGTATCTCAAATGTATATTTTAATGAAAAATGTGAAGCAAAATGTATAGTAAAATACCAGTTTAAAAAAGGATGAATCCAAAAGAAGAAAAAGTTAACAAATAAATTACCTCACATTACATCTCAAAGCCCTAGAAAAAAAACAAATAGGCAGCAAAAGCAGTAAAAGGCAAGAAATAATTAAAACTAGAGCTGAAATCAATGAAACCAGGCAAAGACAAATCAAAGAAAGAAAACCTCAGCCAATATCTCTAATGAATATAGATGCAAAAATTCTCAATAAAATTCTGACAAATTGAATACAAAAAACATTCCAAAAAGATTGTGCACCATGATCAAGTGGATTCATCCCAGGGATCCAAGGATGGTTCAACATACAGAAATCAATAAGTGTAATTCATCACATCAATAGACTTAAAGATAAGAATCAAATAATCATCTCAATAAACGAAGAAAAAGAATTTGACAAAATATAGCACCCCTTTATGTTCAAATCACTAGAAAAACTAGGGATAACAGGAACATATCTCAACACTGTAAAGTTATCTATGTTAAGCCTCAGGCCAACATCATTCTAAATGGAGAAAAAATAAAGGCATTCCCTCTAAAAACTGGAACAAGACAGGGATGCCCTCTTTCACCACTTATATTCAATATAGTTCTTGAAATGTTTGCCAGAGCAATTAGACAGATGAAAGAAATTAAAGGGATATGTATAGGAAAAGAAGAACTTAAATTAGCACTATTTGCTAACAATATGATTCTATACTTAGAAGACCCAAAAAATTCCACCAGAAAACTTCAAGAACTATTGAATAAATTCAGCAAAGTAATAGGATATAAAATCAACCCCCATAAATCAAAGGCATTTTTGTGTGTCAGTGACAAATCCTCTGAAAGGGAAACAAGGAAAACTGCACCATTTATAATATCCTCAAAAAAAAAAAAACTTGAGAATCAACCTAACAAAAGAGGTGAAAGATCTATACAATGAAAACTACAGAATACTAAAGATAGAAATCAAAGAAGACCTTAGAAGATGGAAAGATCTACCTTGCTCTTGGATAGACAGAATTAATATTATCAAAATGACCATACTACCAAAAGCACTATACATATTTAATGCAATTCTGATCAAAATCCCAATGGCATTCCTCATAGAAATAGAAAGGCAATCATGAAATTCATCTGGAAAAATAAGAGAGCCAGAATAGCTAAAGCAATCCTTAGCAGAAAGAGTGAAGCAGGTGGGATTGCTACACCAGACCTTAAATTATACTACAGAGCAATAGTAACAAAAACAGCATGGTATTGATACCAAAACAGACTGGTAGAACAATGGTATAGAATAGAGGACACAGACACTAACCCACAAAAATTACAATTTTCTTATATCAGACAAAGGTGGCAAAAACATGCACTGGAGAAAAGATAGCATCTTCAACAAATGGTGCTGGGAAAACTGCAACAAAATGACATTAAATCCCTCTCTCTCTCCATGCACAAAACTTAACTCAAAATGAATCAAGGACCTAGGAATTAAACCAGAGACTCTGCATCTAATAGAAGAAAAAGTAGGACCTAATCTTCATCATGTGGGATTAGGCCCCAACTTCTTTAATAAGACTCCTATAGTGCAAGAATTAAAACCAAGAATCAATAAATGGAATGGATTCAAATTAAAAAGTTTCTTCTCAGCAAAAGAAACAATCTGTGAGGTGAATAGAGAGTCTACATCCTGGAAGCAAATTTTAACCCCTCACAGTCAGATAAAGCACTAATCTCTAGAGTATATAAAGAACTCAAAAATCTTAGCACCCAAAAAACAAATAATCCAATCAATAAATGGGCCAACTACCTGAACAGACACTTCTCAGAAGAGGATATACAATCAATCAACAAATATATGAAAAATGCTCATCATCTCTAGCAATTAGAGAAATGTAAATCAAAACTACTCTAAGGCATCATCTCACTCCAGTCAGAATGGCAGCTATTATGCATACAAACAATAATAAGTGTTGGCAAGGATGTGGGGAAAAAGGTACACTCATACGTTGCTGGTGGGATTGCAAATTGGTACAGCCAACGTGGAAAGCATTGGATTGAGGAAGATAATTGATGGCATTGAAAAAGATAATGCTAAGTTAGCCAGTCCCCCAAAAAAACAAATGCCAAAAATATTCTCTGATATAAGGAGGCTGACCCATAGTGGGGAAGGGAGGGGGAGAATGGGGGAATAAATGAATTCTAGATAGGGAAGAGGGATGGGAGGGAAAAGGGGCGGGGCTTGTCAAGGATGGTGGAATGTGATAGATCATTCTCCAAAGTACATACATGTATGAAGACATGAATTGGGTGTCAAAATACTTTATATACAGAGACTATGAAAAAATTGTGGTATATATGTGTAATAAGAATTATAAAAAAAATGACTACAAAATGCATTACAATTCTTATTACACATATATACCACAATTTTTCATATCTCTGTATATTGATTTATATTGATATAAAAAATAAATGACTGTGAAATGCATTATATCAATAAAAAAGATAAATCCTAAAATTCATATGGAATCTCATGGAACCCCCAAATTGCCAACTTTGCTCCTCTTTGAAAAAAGTCAATAGTCACCACTGTTTTGTCGTTCTTTGAAACAAGAAAGACAAAGTTGAAAGACTCATATTCCTGACTTCAAAATATATTACAAAGATATTTATAAAAACAGGGTGATATTGGCATAAACACAGACAAATAAACGAATGGAATAAAATAGCCCAGAAATATAACCTAATATATATGGCCAAATAATCTTTAATAGGGTGCCAAGATCACTAAATAGGACAGATTCATCAAGAAAAGGAGTTAGGAAAATTGGATATTCATATGTGCAACAATGAAGTTTCTTCCTTCATAAACAGAAATTAAGTCAAAATAAATTAAAGATGTAAAGTTGAGACCTATAAAGCTATTAAACTATAAAACTTCTAGAAGAAAAAAGTGGAAAGTTTCATGATATTAGAGTTGTGAGTGACTTCTAGAATATGACATCAAAAACATAGGCAATAAAAGCAAAAATCAACAAATAGTATTTCATCAACTGTAAAACTTTTAGTTATCAAGAGCGAAAGATAATTTATGGAATGGGAGAAAATATTTGCAAATCATATACATGATAAAGAGTTAATGTCCTTAGTGTATAAAGAATTCATACAACTCAACAACAAATCAGTTAGGCTTATTTCATTAAAAGGCAAAGGACATCAATAAACATTTCCTCAAAGATGATGTACAAATAGCTAATAAGCATGTGATAAGATATTTATCATTACTACTTACTTGAGAAATTAAAATCAAAACCACAATGATATATCACATTTTCTTCAGGATGGCCACTATAAAAATTAAAATTTAAAATAACAAGTGTCAGTGAAGATGCAGTGCTGGAAATCCTAGCTACTGAAAAATTTCAAAATCCTCACATATTGCATTTAGATAAGTAGCCTGGAATCTTCACAGTAGCCTTACTTTGGAAAGCATCTCACATCCATCTCCAGTGAACAGTCTCTACCAGTGCTTTGTATTTCAGCAATATTTGTGATGAATTTATATAATAGAAGACCACTCAAAAAAATATCTACCAAAAGACTTGTAGAGATGATAAACAAATTCATCATAGTAGCAAGACATAAGATCAACATCAAAAAATCAACAACTTCCCTATACAATAACAAATGTGATGAAAGAGAAATCAGGAAAACATTCACAGTAGCCTCAAAAGAAAAAAATTAAACCTGGGAATAAATCTAACAAAGGAGGAGGAATATCTCTACAATGAAAATTATAGAACCTTAATGAAAGGAATTTAATATGACATTACAAGATAGAAAGACTTCCCATGTTCATGGACATGCAAAATTAATATGGTTAAAATAACCAGATTACCCTATTGATCTACAGATTCAATGGATGATCCATCAAAATTCTAATAACTCTCTTTATAGAACTAGAAAAAATAATTGTAAATTCATATGGAGGAATAAAAGTCAATCCTGAGCAATAAGAACAAGGGTGGAAGCATCATGGTACCAGACCTCAATATATACTACAGAGCTTTAGTAATGAAAACAAGAAGATACTAGCATGAAAAATCAAAAGAATAGAAGACACAAAGACAAACCCATACAGATATGTTCATCTCATTTTTTACCAAGATGCTGAAAATATAAGATGGATAAACGATAGTCTTCTTAACAGATGAATGGATAGTCATTTGTAGAAGAATGAAACTAGGCCTCTATCTATCATTCTACACAAAAGTTAACTCAAAGTGGACAAAAGACCTAGGAATTAGACTGGAAACTGTGTAACTGATAGAAGAAAATAGGGGAATTCTCCAACATACAGGTCCAGGCACAACTTCCTTAATAAGACAACTAAAATGCAAGAAGTTAGACAAAGAATCAATAAATGGAATGGCAACAAATTAAAAGGTTCTGCAAAACAAACAAGAGCATGAAGAAAGAGCCTATAGAATGAGAGAAAATCTACCAGTTATTTTTCTGATAGAGGATTCATATCTAAAATACATATAAAGAACTAAAAACTCTCATCACAAAAAACAAAAAATGCCCAATCAGAAAATGGGCAAATAAACTAAACAGACACAACTAAACAGACAAAGAAAAATAAAAATGGCCAACAAACATATGAAAATAATGTTCAACATTATTAGCAATCAGGAAAACAAATTGAAAACTACACTGAGATTTCATCTCATACCAGTCCGAATGGCAACTATCAAGTTATAAATAAAAATAAGTGCTGATGAAGATGTGGGGAGAACAGAATACTTAAGCATTGTTAGTAGGTCTACAAATTAGTGCAATCCCTGTGGAAATCTAGCTGGAGTTTCCTCAAAAAACTAGGAATGGAGCCATCATCTGACCCAGCTATTTATTCCTTGGTATTTATCCAAAAAACTGAAATCAGCATACAATAGTGACATATGCATTTCAATGTTTACAGCAATGCAATTCACAATATCCAAGTTATGGAACCAGCCTGGGTATAGGTCAACAGACAAGTGGATTTTAAAAATGTGGTACATCTACCCAATTTAGTTCTGTTCAGAGATAAAGAAAAATGCAATGATGTCATATGTAGGTAAATGAATGGAACTGAAAAACATGCTATGTGAAATAAGCCCAACTCAGAAAGTCAGGGGTTGAAAGTTTTTCCTCATAGGTGGAAGCTAGAGAGAAAAAATGAATTTAAAAAGGGAGGGAAATCTTATAAAAATAGAAGGGAGATAAGCAGGGGGACAGGTAGATGATCAAGGGAGAGGGAAGAAAGGAGGAAATGTAGAAAATTGGGGAATAAAATAGACCCAATTATGGTATGTGCATGTGTGGTTATACTGCAACTAGCCCCACTTTGATGTTTAATTATAATGTGCCAATGGAAAAAATACATACAGGGAAATAAATAAAAGGAATTCTAGAAGAGTAGAGGAAGAGAAAATAAGGTGAGAACAAGGAAGTGAAGTTAACAGCTGAGTATACCCACGACAAGCCTTTTATAAAGAATTTGATATCCTAGATTTACTACTCATAGACTGTAGGAAAAGATATACTTAACTATGTAGCTTTGTATTTTTCCTTTCATATTATAATGCTCTCTTGAATCAATCGCTCTAACATTTTCAGCAAAGTCTAATGCGTTTGTACAAGGTTACGTGTTGATGACATACAGACTAAGTGAACAGAGGAGTAAAAGAAATCATGACTGTTCTATGAAAGGATAAACAGAATCTCAGGCAGAAGCTTCAGGCAGTGATCAGCAGGAACTGTAGACCATTGTATTCCAAGTTAGAGACAAGAACAGAGGGAAGCAGCATCAATAGTGAAGGTAAAATTCCACATTTGGAGCTGTCTGATGCTTTCATAGACATCATCCTTGTCTAAGCTTTTGATGGGAGTTAACCTGTTGGAGGATCTGGAGTTCCAGTATTCTGAATCACTATGTGGGGGAGATCCATAATCATAAATCAGATGGGCAGCTGGAAAGTTATATATTCTTCTGCAAAAAGAAAAATTAAGGGGTCTACACCAGGACTCACCTGGTTTATAAAAAAAAATAAGCCATAGAAAAAACAGCAGAAAAACTTGAATTTTCCTCTCAAAAATCCCTGTGTCACGTGAGGAGCTGCTTGACAGAATACATTTTGTTCTAAATTTGAAATCTAAAGTTGTTACTGCTCTAAAACAATTTCAGTAGAATACCATTTTATATAAAATTTAAATGAATTACAGTAAAATTTTCTTAACTAATCTTCATTTAAAAGATACACTAGGGCTGGGGTTGTGGCTCAGTGGTAGAGTGCTCGCCTAGCATGCACAAGGCATTGGGTTCCATCCTCAGCACCACATAAGTGTAAAATGGGGATATTATGTCCATCTAAAACCGAAAAATAAATATTAAAAAAGATACAACAGATAAAATAATTTTCTCTATTCCAGAAAATAAAATCAGTAAAATATCAAATGCTTGTAGCTAATTATAATCTCTGCTATCCCTACATACTTTTGCTAACATTTGTATTATATGCTTATTCAGAAAACTGTGGTTTATTCTCAAATCTATTATGCTAGTTGTACTATTACAATGATACATTGTAATACATAGTAATACACTGCATGAACTGATAAAATATAAACAAAAAAATTATTTTTTATATAAAAACTAAGTTTAAAGATTATAGAAGGACTTAATGGAAAAGAATCACCTAAAAATGTCATTGAAACCATTCTACAATGTATATATATTTCAAAATGGCATGTTATACATTATAAATAATACAATTTTGTCAATTAAAAATAAAGTGATCAATTAGAGTTTTCAAAAAGATGTCATTATGAACTCAAAAATTTAAACATGGAATTTTTATAAATACAATGCATTTCTTTATTAAACTCAAGGTACCCCATCTTTTGCCAATATAAACCCTTTAAAATTGGCAACTGAGTCCCTTTGACATTACTCTAGTAGTCTTTGGTAGTGTTCCTTCTATTTGGTATGATAAGATGCTAATCTTGCATTTTCTGCAAAAAATTTAAAATGTCATTGAATTAGGCATAGAGGAAATAACTATAAATTTTAAGGGAAAGTGTAAATCTAGGAAGATTCTTCAATTCTTCACAAGCAAGGGAGAAACTGGAGTTAGAAATATATTCAATGTATTAAGGATGTGCATTAGGAAAAAAATATAGTATCTCAGATTAAATAAGGTCATTTAAAATCCATTACAAAATGGTGTCATATTGACAAATTCCTAGAGACATACGATATGCCCAAATTGAACCATGATGATATAGAAAACTTCAACAGATCAATTTCAAATAATGAAATTGAAGCAGGCATCAAAAGCCTTCCAATAAAGACAAGCCCAGGACTGGATGGATTTTTAGCCAAGCTCTACCAGACTTTTAAAGAAGAAATAATCCCAATCCTCTTCAAATTATTTCATAAAATACAAAAGGAGCAAACTCTGCCAAACTCACTCTATGAAGTCAGTATTACCCTGATACTAAAACTAGACAAAGACACATCAAGAAAAGGAAACTTCAGAACAATATCCTTGATGAACATAGATGCAAAAATTCTTAATAAAACATTATCAAACTGCATACAAAAATATATTAAAGATAGTGCATCATGTTCAAGTAGATTTTAATCCCAAGGATGAAAGGTTGGTTCAACATGATAAAAATCCATAAATGTAATTCACCACATAACTAGACTTAAGGTCAAGAATCACATGATTATAATCACTCAATAGATGCAGAAAGAGCATTTGACAAAGCAGAGCACCCACTCATATTTAAAATATTAGAAAAACTAGGGATAGAAAGAACTTATCTCAATATTGTAAAAAAGTTATATGTAACAAATCCAAGGCCAAAATTATTCTGAATGGAGGAAAACTGAAAGCATTCCCTCTAAAAACAGGAATAAGACAATGCTGCTCATTTTCACCACTCCTATTCAACACTGTCCTTGAAAATCGAATAAGAGCAATCTGGCAAGACAAGAAAATTGAAGAGATATGAATAGGAAAAGAAGAGCTCAAATTATCTTTGTTTATTGATGACATGATTCTATATACAGAGACCCAAAAAAAAAACTCCACCAGAAGAGCTCTCAAATGAATTCAGCAAAGAAGCAAGATACAAGATCAACACTTATAAATCAATAGTGTTCCTTTACTCCAATGATGAATCTGCTGAACAAGAAATTAGGAAAATTATCCCATTCACAATAGCCTCAAAAAATATTTGGGAATCACTCTAACAAAAGAGGTGAAAGACCTCTACAATGAAAATTATAGAACAATAAAGAAAGAAATTGGAGTCAGGAGGATATTGACAACCTAAACAGACCAATATCAATTGAGGAAATAGAAGAAACCATCAAAAGACTACCAACTAAGAAAAGCCCAGGACCGGATGGGTATACAGCAGAGTTTTACAAAACCTTTAAAGAGGAACTAATACCAATACTTTTCAAGCTATTTCAGGAAATAGAAAAAGAGGGAGAACTTCCAAATTCATTCTATGAGGCCAACATCACCCTGATTCCTAAACCAGACAAAGACACTTCAAAGAAAGAAAACTACAGACCAATATCTCTAATGAACCTAGATGCAAAAATCCTCAATAAACTGCTGGTGAACCGGATACAAAAACATATCAAAAAAATTGTGCACCATGATCAGGTAGGATTTATCCCTGGGATGCAAGGTTGGTTCAATATACGGAAATCAATAAATGTTATTCACCACATCAATAGGCTTAAAAATAAGAACCATATGATCATCTCGATAGATGCGAAAAAAGCATTCGACAAAGTACAGCATCCCATTATGTTCAAAACTCTAGAAAAAATAGGGATAACAGGAACATACCTCAATATTGTAAAAGCAATCTATGCTAAGCCTCAGGCTAGCATCATTCTGAATGGAGAAAAACTGAAGGCATTCCCTCTAAAATCTGGAACAAGACAGGGATGCCCTCTCTCACCACTTCTGTTCAACATAGTTCTCGAATCACTGGCCAGAGCAATTAGACAGACGAAAGAAATTAAAGGCAGAAAAATAGGAAAAGAAGAACTCAAATTATCACTATTTGCAGATGACATGATTCTATACCTAGCAGACCCAGAAGGGTCTACAAAGAAACTATTAGAGCTATTAAATGAATTCAGCAAAGTGGCAGGATATAAAATCAACACGCATAAATCAAAGGCATTCCTGTATATCAGTGACAAATCCTCTGAAATGGAAATGAGGACAACCACCCCATTCACAATGTCCTCAAAAAAATAAAATACTTGGGAATCAACCTAACAAAAGAGGTGAAAGACTTATACAATGAAAACTACAGAACCCTAAAGAGAGAAATAGAAGAAGATCTTAGAAGATGGAAAAATATACCCTGTTCATGGATAGGTAGAAGTAACATCATCAAAATGGCGATATTACCAAAAGTTCTCTATAGGTTTAATGCAATGCCAATCAAAATCCCAACGGCATTTCTTGTAGAAATAGAGAAAGCAATCATGAAATTCATATGGAAAAATAAAAGACCCAGAATAGCAAAAACAATGCTAAGCAGGAAGTGTGAATCAGACGGTATAGCTATACCAGACTTCAAACTATACTACAGAGCAATAGTAACAAAAACAGCATGGTACTGGTACCAAAACAGGCGGGTGGACCAATGGTACAGAATAGAGGACACAGAAACCAATCCACAAAATTACAACTATCTTATATTCGATAAAGGGGCTAAAAGCATGCAATGGAGGAAGGATAGCATCTTCAACAAATGGTGTTGGGAAAACTGGAAATCCATATGCAACAAAATGAAACTGAATCCCTTTCTCTCACCATGCACAAAAGTTAACTCAAAGTGGATCAAGGAACTTGATATCAAATCAGAGACATGGCGTCTGATAGAAGAAAAAGTTGGCTATGATCTACATACTGTGGGGTCGGGCTCCAAATTCCTCAATAGGACACCCATAGCACAAGTGTTAATAACTAGAATCAACAAATGGGACTTACTCAAACTAAAAAGTTTTTTCTCAGCAAAAGAAACAATAAGAGAGGTAAATAGGGAGCCTACGTCCTGGGAACAAATCTTTACTCCTCACACTTCAGACAGAGCCCTAATATCCAGAATATACAAAGAACTAAAAAAATTAGACAATAAGATAACAAATAACCCAATCAACAAATGGGCCAAGGACCTGAACAGACATTTCTCAGAGGAGGACATACAATCAATCAACAAGTATATGAAAAAATGCTCACCATCTCTAGCAGTCAGAGAAATGCAAATCAAAACCACCCTAAGATACCATCTCACTCCAGTAAGATTGGCAGCCATTATGAAGTCAAACAACAACAAGTGCTGGCGAGGATGTGGGGAAAAGGGTACTCTTGTACATTGCTGGTGGGACTGCAAATTGGTGCGGCCAATTTGGAAAGCAGTATGGAGATTTCTTGGAAAGCTCGGAATGGAACCACCATTTGATCCAGCTATTCCCCTACTCGGTCTATTCCCTAAAGACCTAAAAAGAGCACACTATAGGGACACTGCTACATCCATGTTCATAGTAGCACAATTCACAATAGCAAGACTGTGGAACCAACCTAGATGCCCTTCAATAGATGAATGGATTAAAAAATGTGGCATTTATACACAATGGAGTATTACTCTGCATTAAGAAATGACAAAATCATAGAATTTGGAGGGAAATGGATGGCATTAGAGCAGATTATGCTAAGTGAAGCTAGCCAATCCCTTAAAAACAAATGCCAAATGTCTTCTTTGATATAAGGAGAGTAACTAAGAACAGAGTAGGGACGAAGAGCATGAGAAGAAGATTAACATTAAACAGGGATGAGAGGTGGGAGGGAAAGGGAGAGAGAAGGGAAATTGCATGTAAATGGAAGGAGACCCTCAGGGGTATACAAAATTACATACAAGAGGAAGTGAGGGGAAAGGAGGAAAAATATAAGGGGGAGAAATGAATTACAGTAGAGGGGGTAGAGAGAGAAGAGGGGAGGGGAGGGGGGAGGGGGATACTAGAGGATAGGAAAGGCAGCAGAATACAACAGACACCAGAATGGCAATATGTAAATCAATGGTTGTGCAACTGATGTGATTCTGCAATCTGTATATGGGGTAAAAATGGGAGTTCATATCCCACTTGAATCAAAGTGTGAAATATGATATATCAATAACTATGTAATGTTTTGAACAACCTACAATAAAAATTAATTAAAAAAAAAAGAAAGAAAGAAATTGAAGAAGACCTTAGAAGATGGAAAGACTCCCCATGTTCTTATATAGGCAGAATTAATATGGT
The DNA here is from genome assembly GCF_048772815.1 of Callospermophilus lateralis. NCBI lineage: Eukaryota > Metazoa > Chordata > Mammalia > Rodentia > Sciuridae > Callospermophilus > Callospermophilus lateralis. Next base: position 76,445,036 of record NC_135308.1, on the reverse strand, counting down.
CAAAATGGCCATACTACCAAAAGTGCTATATAGGTTGAATGCAGTTCCCATCCAAATTCCAATGACATTCTTCACATAACTAGAAAAAAGTAGGTATCAAATTTGTTTGTAAAAAAAGAGGCCCAGAATGGCCAAAGCAATTCTTAGTGAGAAACATGAAGCAGAAAGCATCACAATACTAGACCTCAAATTATACGACACAGCTATGGTAACAAAACAGCATGGTACTTGCACCAAAACAGGCATGAAGACCAATGGAATAGAAGCACAAAGACAAACCCACATAAGTACAGTTATCTGACACTAGACAAAGCAACCAAAAAACATACATTTGAGAGGGGAAAATACCCTTTTTAACAAATGGTGCTGAGAAAACTGAAAATCCATATGTAGAATGAAATTTAAGCCCTCTCACCTTGCACAAAAGTCAACTCAAAGTGGATCAAAGACCTAGGAATGAGACCCTGAAAATGCTAGAAGAAAATGTAGGCCCAACACTCCAACACATTGGCTCAGGAGTTGATTTCCTTTGCAAGCCTCCTAAAGCACAAGAAATGAAAATAAAAAATCAGTAAGTAGGATGGCATCAATTAAAAAGAATCTTCACAGCAAAGAAAACAATGTATAAAGAGAAAGCCAACAGAATAGGAGAAAATCTTTGCCACCTCCTATTCAGAACATTAATATCCAGGATATACAAAGAACTAAAAAAACTTAACATCAAAAAAATAAATAAAACCAAATAACCCGAAGTAACTAAACAGATACTTCTTAAAAGAAAAAATACAGTCAACAAATACATGAAAAAAATGTTCAACATCTCTGGCAATTAGAAAAATGCAAATTAAAACTACATTGAGATTTAATCTCTATAGTCAGAACGGCAATTATCAAGAATACAAATAATAATAACGTTGGCAAGGATGTGGGGGGAAATGGTATATTCATACATTGTTGGTGGAAGTGCAAATTAGTACAACCACTCTGGAAAGCAGTATGGAGATTCCTCAAAATAACTAGGAATTGAACCACCATATGATCCAGTTATCCCACTCCTCGGAATCTATCCAAAAGAATTAAAGTCAGATTCTACAGAGTTGCAGCCACATCAATGCGTATAGCATCTCAATTCCCAATAGCCAAGCTATGGAACAGCATGGGTGCCCTTCAACAGATGAATGGATAAAGAAAATATAGTATATATACAAAATGTAATATTACTCCACCATAAATAAGAATGACTTGTGGGAGTTGCTGGTAAATAGATGGTTCTGGAGACTATCATGCTAAGTGAAATAAGCCAGTGCCAAAAATCAAAGGTCAAATGTTTTCTCTAATATACAGAAGCTAATTCAAAATAAAGGGGGATAAAAAAGAAGAGAAGAAATATAAATGGAGTAGACAAAAGGGAATGAAAGGAAGGAAGGAAGGATGGATTGAGGGAAAAACAATGGAATGAATCTGACCTAACTTTCCTTTGCACATATATGAATATACCACAGTGAATCTCACCATCATGTACATCCACAAGACACTAAAAAAAAAACTGTAAGTAAATAGTTGAAAGATGAGCAGAGCTGAAGAAAGGGAACAAGGGAAGGGAGGAGAAGAAGGATAGAGAAAATACTGAGGACAGAATTAGAACAAATTTATTCCATGCTTTATAATCATGTCAAAATGAATCCCTATTGTTATGTATAATTTAAGAGATCCAATAAAAAATAAATAAAAACAATATCATAAAATAATTCAAAAGAAATTTTCCAGTTATTTCTTCTAATAAAAACGAACATTTTTGCTTTTTAATACAATTAAAATGTATTAGCATGAAGTGAGTTACATTGTGATGAATAATTAATGTTATTATTTTTTATTAGTTGTTCAAAACATTACATAAATCTTGACATATCATATTTCATATATTTGATTCAAGTGGTGATTACTGCCAAAAGCAGAGTTTGATATACATATTACATAGCATGTCTTTTTTATATCTTTGTTACTTATAACATCTGATTTTACCTAATATATGCTGCATTATTTCCAATTAAATAATGAGTCAGCTCAGATGACCATTAGCATCTTTAGCAATATTTTTAATTGAAAAAAGGTTACAAATTTTAAATTTGTATTAAAAAAATAGTATATACACATGACATGACAGCACATCTAAAAACTTTTAAACATATGTATGCTCTTTGACTTTGCAAAAATCTATAAATTATGAGAGCTATGCCATTTAAAACTTAAGAACTATGTTTTTTGTCTGTACCATTATTCTATTGCTTATGTTTCCTGTTCCAATGAATACAATAAACTCTTCTTAGAAAAGTAAGACACTTGAAAGCCTTCTATGCAAGTTCCTTATTATTTTAAAATTCTATTGGCTGATAAAAGCACTTCCACTACAGAACTGGAGAGATCTGGGAAAGTACAAGATGCACTTTGGGGTAGAACACTCAAATCATTATTACATTATGCCTCATGGCAAAATTAGCAGGCCAGCAAACTTTCAATAGTTTCTTTATACAATGTATTTCATAATTTCTTTAAAAAGTTTTTACAATATTACTATAAACTATCAGTATTGTTGTAGCTGTTATTACTATCAGTATCATCACAACATCTAAGTAAAACTTGGCAAACAATTTTGTTCCCTTCCTTCCCCCAAATTTTTTTCTGTTCTGGTACTGGGGCTCAAACCCAGATCCTTGTGAGTACTGAGCAAATGCTCAACCACTGAGCTACATTCCCAGCCCTCTTTATTCTCAAAATCTAACTCTACTGTCTGATCCTAGATTAAATAGAATCCTCTAAAATGAGAGTTCTGACACTGGAAAGTTCCACAGTAAACAAAAGAGCCACAGTGAGCACAGGGGATTCATTTGGTTAATGGTCATGAACCAACCCTGTGTGCATGCACACAGACGCATTTCTTATTTGCTAAAGGAAAATTAATCCTGCAGCATTTCCCCTACATTGCTTCATATTCAAAAGTAAACTGCAGACAGTTGAAGATAAGAGTTTCTACACAAACATTTAACAGGAAAAAATACAAGAGAACATTTTTATATGCTATGTGTACAGAAGGACTTCCTAATCAGAAAATAAACCTCCTAAACAAGATAAAGGGCAAGCAACAAACAGAGCTCCTAAAAGTAACAATGATCTTAAGCATCATAATCACAAACTTAATTATATATAATTATAAAAACTTTGAAAGACAAGTTGTGGAGAAATACATACTCTTCAGAATTGATGGCAAGAAGGTAAATTCACAAAGTCATTTTAAGAAAGGTGACATGACAGCACATCTAAAAATTTTTAAACATATGTATGCTCTTTGACTTTGCAAGTTCCACAGCACAGATGAATCAAAATACCTCTACCCATTCAAAGTATGTATATACAGGATAGTCATTGGATTTTATCAGTTGTATAAACTTCCAGTTCCCTTGTATCACAATGTAACACCAATCTTCTTAAAAAAACAAAGAGCAAATAGAATTTTAATTGAAAGGATAAAACACTTACTAATATTCTGAAGATTTTCGAAACTATGGCAAGCATATTGTTAAGAGAAAAACAATTTGAGAATTTATTGTAATTTTGACTTTATACATGAAAATATTATTCTTATTAAAAGTTAAGGGGAAAAAATGTTAGAGGAAAACAATGCTAATGAGATAAACAAATGAGAACACTCTGATCTTTGAGAACATCTCTGTTGATACATTTTGCTTCCCTAACTCCAGGTTTTGTCCAAGATAATATGCAAAAATAAAACCAGTACACTCTCTGATAGCTTAATACAGTTATGTTACCAACTGAATAATCTGATTTTGAAGGTAGTTAATATGCAACCAGCTGAAATGTCCTTGTCATCACTGACAGGAAATAGATGAATCATAAATGTTCTATTTTCTCAGGCAAAGTGTATGCTAGAATGATTAGATAAGTCACATTCAATACCTAGCAAACACATTGTGATCCAAGGAGAAAATATTTTTCTTATCTATTTTTATGAAGGCCCATCTACCTCCTAATTTTTCTCAATTCCCCAATATTCCTCCTTTGTTCTTTTTTTAATTTTTTTTTTAGTTGTAGGTGGACACAATACCTTTATTTTATTTATTTGTATGTGGTGCTTAGGATTGAACTCAGGGCCTCACATATTTCAAGTCTCTAGTGATCACTATTCTATTTCCAGTTTGAATATTTTTAGCTTCCTTATTGAGAGGAAAAACTTCCATACTTGTCTTTGTGTGTCTGGCTTATTTCGCTTAACATAGTCTCCTCCAGTTCCATCCATTTTGCTCCAAATGACAGGATTTCATTCTTTATAGCAGAATAATACTCCACTGTATACACATTCTCTAATACATCTGTTCATTGCATCCTCAGAGGCCTCACTCTGGGATTATCCCTTTTCGTTATACATGGTTCCGCTGCCTACTTTTTATCTGCTCTTCCCACTCAGCATTTGTAGAAGCAACATTTTTTAAAACTTGTTCAAGTATCTCTCCTTCTAAATATATCTTCCTTTCAGTCTGCATCTCTAATAAATACTGCCCTATCGTTTTTCTCCTCTTCACATAAGCCAAAGCCTGTTTCTCAATTTCATATTCCTTAGGAAGTTACAATCAAGCATCTGCTCTATAGAGACAATGAAATAACTGGATCACATTGTTTTTGTCTCTAACTCCAGCAGAAAAATTATCAATACATAATTTGATTTCACAGTGGCATTTGAAGGAATAACCAAGAATTTAGCAATAATAATTTATATCATCTTGGCAACTTATGAGTCATCAAATCAATGCTATTAATCCCTCCTATTTTAAATAGTTAATCTTACAAGTAAGTGTTCAGTTATTTCTAGCTTCTTAAAAACAGTTTAAATTCTTTTATTTTTAAATAAATACTCTATAAAATTATACAATTGTTTATAATTTTTAATTTAGTATGCTATTAATAATGATGTATTGGCATAGTCACAATTACTCTGACCTAGTAAAAATCTTCTGTTGATTATTATTTTGTTAAAATGATCCCCTTCATTGGAACTCAGAAATCCCACTCTCCTGTGTTTCTCCCCAAACTGACCCATTTGTTTCATTTGCATGTTTCTACACATCACAATGACAAAACTTATGTTCATCAGTTTTCTGTTGCTATGACAAAATACCTGAGGTAGATAAACTTAAGAAGGAAAGGTTTATTTCAGTTCATGGTTTCAAAGGTTTCAGTCTCTGGTTGCTTGGCCTCATTGCTTTGGGCCTGAGGTAAGGCAGAACTTTGCAGTAGGGAGCACATGATGGAGAAAATCTGCTCACTTCCATGGTGTCTTACTGTTCTGCTTTTCTGGACACATGATTTCCATTTTATGGTCAAATGCTAAACTCCTTATGCATGTTAATATCCCACAAGCACTTTCTAAAACTATGCTCTTTACTAATCCCCAGGCCTCTGTTATTCCTTCTGTTCTTCCCAATTTGTTTCCTCTGTTTTACCCACTAAGTTAAAAGCAATATCCTTTACTCAGTAAGCAACTGGAAATTTAAAAGGCATATTTTTTGTTCCCTTGAAGATTATATGAATTTGCAATATTTTGCAATATTTTTCCAAATCTATCATGAATTACCCTGGTTCCAAATGCCATCAGCTCTCACCAATATAATCACACCAATTCCCAGCTGGTCTCCCTGCCTCCCACAGCACCTCCTCCAGTCAGTCTCCCAAATTTCAGGAAGAGCCATCTCTCCAGAAAACAAATCTGAAGTCAATCCACTGATTACTCCCCAAAAACCTTAACATTGCTAATTCCTTCCTGATTTAAAGCCAGCTTTCTTGACCACACTTCTAAGTATACTAAATAGCTCTCATCTCATGGAAAGAGCCTTAATTGTTGCCACCTCCTGAGCATTTACACACATCATTTCCTAAGCTTAGAATTCTCTCTTCATCTCCTTATCTCACAAATACCCACTCACACTTCAGAACTCAATTTACATTTTTATCTCTCCTAAATTTCCTTTCCAAGGCCCCAAGTTTGGGTTGTATGCCCCTTTATATTTGGCCATTCTATCTCTAGGATCTTGCATGGTATCTAGCTCTAGTAAGATCAATAAGTGTTTACAAAATAACCAAATAGCCACATCAATGAATGGCCGGGTGGATGAATTAATAAAATTGTTTATATAACTTAAAAATAGGTCTGTCATACTTAGAAGACAGGAAATTTAAATGTAGATGTTATGAGTAGTTGAGATCTTTGTTAGTTACAGTGGGTTGAAACTTGTTTTTAAGGTCCTGTTACTTCTCCTCTTTTCACTTTCTTAATAAATGAAATCCCATTTTCTGTTATCATTCTTCCAGTGCCTGGATTTTCATTTGTGACCTAGTAAGATCACTAAGGTCAAAACCTACTATCTTGATCTAATATTGTTTCCACAGAAGACCACTGAGCTCTGAAACAGCTTCAGCATTGAAGGAAGGTGTTATCAGATGGAGGCACACTGACTCAAAGTGAACTATTTTGAGCCTTCCCAGTGTTACTTAAACGGCAAAACTTCCTTGCCAACAATTCATATAAGACACACAAGAAGAGTTGTAAAAGGCACTGTGGAAGGTGGTGGGGACAGAGAGAGAAGTAGTTGAAAAGCTGATTAGCTGCTTTACTGTAAAAGCTAGAGAAAGTGAGCATTAACGGGAATATGGTTTTATCCCTCCAAGAATTCTATTTAGCCTGCCAGGGATTAACCTTGACTGAAATTAGACCATCAATGACCCTTTCAGAGAACGTTCAGAGACCTCAACTTTGTTTAGAGAACTTTATGCTGTGCAAACAGGAAGTTTGCACAGAGAGCAGCATAAAGCCCCATTGCTTTGCTGTGTTTAGGACCAGAGCGATTGGAGGGAGTAGGGTCCAAGACAGAGTTTATTCTCCTCTGGGCCTTTCTCCCTGCAGCATGAGGAAGAGCAAACTTCTTCAACCAAGTCTTGTTCTCCTCTTCCTGATCCTCCTGCCCACAGATGCCTCCATCTCTGGAAAACCGTGAGTTCCTCAGACAGCATGACAACGGAACTTAAATAATTTTTTCCTTTATTTCAGATTCTCCTTTATTTCATTCATCTTTCCTCTGAAACTGTCACCATTATCATCTCTAAGTTTCCTTCCAACCATGAGATTTTGTAAATTTGGTGTATTTATTTTTCACTTAAGTCTTAGCCATCTTTCTCTAACTCATTGGATCTGTAAATCTCTAACCTCCCCCCAATGACATGGGAAGCTTAAGGAGCATCAGAAATTGATACTTTTAAAATAAATCAATTTTCAGATACTCTTGTTCCTATAGATCTGATGAGGACATACTATTTTTTTTCTGCCTTCCCTTTCTTAATTTCCTATCTTCTACGTCATAAAATAAGGACAAAACTCTCCCTAACCAGACCTGACCATGGAGCATTATCCTGGGGACTATAAAAACTCTCTAGGGTGCACTGGTAATCCCAGTGACCAGGGAGGCTGATGCCAGCGGACCATAAATTCTAGGCCCACCTTGGAAACTTAGTGAGATCCTGTTTCAAAATAAAAATTAAAGGGGCTAGGGTCATCATGGCTCAGTGGTAGAGTGCTTGCCTAGCATGTCTGAGGCACTGGGTTTGATCTCAGCACCACATAAAAATTAATAAATAAAATAAAGGTATTGAGTCCATCTACAACTAAAAAAAAATTAAATAAATAAATAAAATAAAAATTGAAAAGCACTGGATGTGTTCAATAGGCCCTGGCAAAACAAACAAACAAAAAAAACCCTTTAGGGTTCCAAATAAACGAACAGGTTAAATACAGGTATCAATGTTGCAAAAGTAAAGGACTCTTCCTGACAGAATCAGAGCACATGGTAATGTAGTCTTTGTTTCACCAAAAGTGAAAAAAGAATTAAAGGAAACACTACCTGACAGATGATGAGAAACTATTCTTAGTAATACAGTACTGGGTGATTTGGGTCATAATACAGAGTTGCAGGAAGTAATGGCAATGACATGATTTTTTTTGTTGTTTTTTGGGTTTTTTTGTTGTTGTTGTTGTTGTTGGTTCTGGGATTGAATCCAAGGCCACTTAACCACAGAGCCACATCCCTAACCATTTTTATTTTTACTCTGAGACAGGATCTCACTCAGTTGCTTAGGGTCTTGCTAAATTGTTGAGGCTGGCTTTGAACTTTGGTCCTCCTGCTTTAGCCTCCTGAACTTCTGGGATTACAGGCATGTGCCACTGTGCCAGCAAAAGTAGAAGTTTTTTTAATATATTTTTTTAAAGTCTTTTTGATCTTCTTTTTTTTAATATTTATTTTTTAGTTGTAGTTGTGCACAATACCTTTATTTCATTTTATTTTTATTTTTTTTATTGGTTGTTCAAAACATTACAAAACATGATTTTTTTTTTTTAATCTGACATTTACTTACTTTTCTGGGACCAATTCTTTATATCTACATAAACTAAAGAAGTAACCGAAGTAATGTCAGCCCTTATTTATTTCTTAAAATAAGAAATATCTACGGATGGATATATAAATTCATTTGAAGGAAAAAGTTCATCATTCTCACTGAATGTGTGCTTCTAAAGAATTTTAACTTCATGTCTAAGGTGTATAAATCATAATTTGTAAGATATTTATTGTATTTTTATCAGTCATACACTAGAACTTTTGAAAATAATTCAATCAGAAGAACAAATTTAGTACTTACAAGTTTATAGTGGCATTATATTTAAAAGTTAAAGTTAAATTTCTATACCCACATAAAATATTGTATATATAAACTCATGTAAATTTATGTACATATGCATACATATTTGTAAAATGTAAGAGTGTTGTATAAAATATTTTAAAGCATAAAAATCTTAAAATAAACTTCTGTGTGGATAAGTGGCCTGAAAATTAAAGTTCAAGAATAAGAATGAAAGAAAAGATGTTAAATTTTTGATCATAAAAAGAAATTCTTACTTTTAAATAAATGATATTGGGTATATTATCTCTATAATATTTAAGGTTCTATGGGAAACTTGTGAATATAATGTAAATATCAATTGAAATAGCAAAATAATATGCTTCGCTATCATTTAAAATTGTGATAAAAATAATCTTCTCTTCCTTTGTTGTGGGTTAGTATCCACGTATCAGAGAACATTCTGCCTTGGGTTTTTGGGGACTGGCTTATTTCACTTATCATGATATTCTCCAGCTCTAAACATTTACAGGCAAACTAGACAAAGAGGAATTAAGGGAAGGGAGGGTGGATGGGAATAGGAAAGACAATATGAATGAGACATAACTTTCCTATCCTCATATATGAATACACAACCAATGTAATACCACATCATGTACAACCACTATAATGGGATCCTAATTAGAAGAAGTTATACTTATTCTACATATGTATAATATTTCAAAATATATTCTACTGTCATGTAAAAAATTTTTAAATAAATATAAAAATAAAATTGTGATGAAAATAGATGCTTACTTGAAAGTATTTAAGAGGTTGCACAATGTCTAAAAATTATTTTAGGAGTTCTATAAGAAAAACTATTTAAAAACTACAGAATCAACCTTACATTATATTTATGGGTATTGAGAAATTTTCTATCCTGTTCATAAATTACCAAGATCCACATTCATCACTAGAGGACCATTTTCGGATGGAGCCATCCTCTAGTCATGAGTTGAAAAGCAAATATTTAAAATCAAAATGACTGTGGCTAGGTAAAGTACCAAGATTTCATAAGCTGCTTACCACAACCAAGACTTTAATCACTCATTTTCTTTGAGCCTCAGTTTCCATATTTATAATATGAAAGCAAATACTTGCCATGTAATTTTCAGAGTTGCTGAATCCACACTTAACACGCGTTTCACAAAAGTACTATGCTTTGAATGGTTTTTCTGGTACTCAAATGCCTGAGAGCTTACTTGCCTTTTATAGCAATCCTAAAGTATAACAGATTTACAACATAAGTAAATATAACTAACATTTTTATTCAAATTCAGATGTGTACATTTTGGTGTTTCTTAAAGTGAGGTACTTAAAAAGTTTAATCTGCTTGAGGCCCACCTCAAAATATTCACTGCCGTGGTGTATAATGGAGAGGGGAAATAATTCTAATGCATGCCATTCAACAAGAGTTTCATACTCATGAATACGTTCTTCTTAGTATAAAACTAATGATGATAACAACAATCCTGAAGGAACATAGTGCTGTTGATAGCAATGTCTCCCTTCTTCATTCTCTTCTAACTGGACTTCCCCATTCCCAGACAATATATGGTGCTGGTCCCCTCCCTGCTCCACAGTGGGACCTCTGAGAAGGCCTGTGTACTTCTGAGCAACCTGAATGAAACAGTGACTGTAAGTGTCTCCTTGGAAGCTCTAAGGGAAAACAGGAGCCTTTTCACTGACCTGGTGGCACAGAAGGACTTATTCCACTGCATCTCCTTCACTGTGAGTATGTCTGTTCAAATATGCTCAGTTCTATTGGTCAGGGTCTGGGGATCTAATATTGTTAAGAAAAGGCTTTGGGAGGCTAGTAAGAACTTCAGGAAGGACTCTAAAGGAGAAACTAAGTGTAGGAATTACAGAGCAGTGCATAAATTTCCAACCATAAGAGACAAATATTTATAGGCATGTTGAAAATTAATTTAATGGTCAAGGAAAAATTACATTAACCAGGGAAAGAAGTATGCTCTAGACAAAGGAAAAAAAAATGTGACTTCTTAAAATTAAAACGGAGAAAACATTTACAAAACAAACCAGGTCAGGGTTCAACACAAGTCACCAGTAGTAGACTTAACAAGAAAACATCACACTTTTTCTAATAATAAAAATTGTAAGCCAGGCATAGTGGTGCAGTCCTATAATCCCAGTGACTCAGGTGGTGGGGGATTGAGGCAGGAGAATTGCAAAATCAAGGCCAGCCTCAGCAATTTAGCAAGACCCCCAGCAACTTATCAAGGCCCTATCTGAAAAAATGTAAAAAAGGGCTGGGAATGTCACTCAGTGATAAATTACCCCTGGGTTCAATCCCCAGTTACTCTCTCTCACCAAAAAAAAAAAAAAAAAAAACCTCTAAAATTACCCTGAGCAAATACCCAATCTCTTTAGAGTCAACTACATAAGGATACTTGCAACCTAGTACCAATGAAATATCATCATGCTTTATTTTCACAACCTTAAGACATGCTTCTACCATGCCATTTTAGCATAAAGCATCAACTTTGTAAAGCTTAGTGTGTAAATGAATCAAAATTGTTTGGTCTGAGCTCTATGAAGATATGATTCTCAGTCATAACTTTTCTTAATAATCTACTTTTTCAAAACCTTATGTTCTGTCTTTCCATTTGGAAAAAAAAAAACAAAAAGTAGAAGCACTTCCTGTCTATGCCAACTTTCCCAGATGGGAATGAGGGAATGAAATTAAGTGAAAAGGGAAAGATCTTCAGACAGGAGTGGAACAGGGAATGGAGAAGACTAGAGAGGCTGAATGGGTTCCCAGGATCTCGTCTGTATTTCAGGTTCCACAGTCTTCATCCAGTGAGGAGGTAATGTTCCTCACTGTACAAGTGAAAGGACCAACTCAAGAATTCAGGAACCGGAACACAGTGGTGGTTAAAAACCAAGAGAGTCTGGTCTTTGTCCAAACAGATAAACCTATCTACAAACCAGGACAGACAGGTATGAAGAGATTTACAGTCAAGACAGCATCAAAAAGGAAAGATCTTCCTCCCCTGCCTAGTATCCCAAATCCCTAAAATCCTGGTGCCTTAATAGCTTGTCTTACACTAAGCTATGGGCCCAGTCCAGGATTTGGGAAGCTCACGGAAAATACTTTCGTTTCAGTGAAGTTTCGCATTGTCTCATTGGATGAAAACTTTCACCCCCTGAATGAGTTGGTGAGTCTCCTGCTAATATTTATGTATAATCACTATTCTTTGTATAAACTGGATGGGAACCCTCTTTTTTGTGTTGAAATGATAACCAGGGAAAGAAAGAATCTGATATCACTAATTTCTGATGTTAGAATAGCACAAGATCCTCATTGAAAACATTATCCCAGGTCATGAGTACATAGTTTATGTCTTGGTCTGATAATCAGTTGTCAATACTTAAACTTACTCTTTATATTCCAGCTAGGAAAATTAGAAAAATTTATTAAACAACGGATGCAGAAAAACTGTCAAAGAGCCTAAGTCCAAATTGACTTCTCAGAGATTTAACGTTTTTCTAAACACATTTACCAAAATCTCTGTGAAGGAATATGAAGGTAATCAATGTGTTCCTCAGTATTGAAGCTTCAGAATTTGTGATAGGAAATAACTCTTTCTATTATGGTGTAGATATCAAACCAGATTCTTCATTTTTCTCTCTCAAATTGACAACTTCACATTTTGTCATCTCAAAAAAAAAAAAAATTCTTCTCTTCTAGCTCCTAAGACAAAAGATGATGAAATAATCCTTGCTTCTCTTTCTCACATCCACTTCCCCTTCACAGGAAATCATTGGCTTAAAATACATCCAGACTACTTCTCACTACCTGAATTGTAACAACCGGGCCAATACCAGCTGTAAACAAGTTCATTGCAATTACTTTGAAACTCACCTCCGAAGCTCTACCTTCACTCTTATATACAAAATCAAATACCACATCCATCATTCTATCAGCTTTATACTTCTTTGTTCTTTCTTCTTGGCACTTATATCTATATTATATATGTATATGAATGATATATATAAAAGGTCTTTTTTATCCATCCATAATAAGCTTACATTATTGAAATGTAAGCTTCATAAGAGTAGATATATTGTTCTTTTATGCTTTGCTATATTCTCAACATCTAGAATGATACAAACACATGAGTAAGTACATAATAAATATTAGTTTTAAAAAATGAATACTCAGACGTGTTATCCCATTTAGCTTTCTAACTTTGACCTTTTTTAATTTACAATATTTCTATGATTTCTTATTTATAGAAGCCTAGTCTTATTTTATATGCCCTTAAATCTTTTTTTAAAATATATTTTATAGTTGTAGATGGACACAATATCTTTATTTATTTATTTTTATGCAGTGCTAAGGATTGAACCCAATGCCTCACACATGCGGGGCAGGTGCTCTACAACTGAGCTACGGCCCCATCCCCCACTTAAATCTTTCTAAGGATAAAAAATTGAATTACATGAAAAGAAAAAATTGACTAGGAGAACTATTTCCATTTCTTCTAGCTCTTAAAATTACCTAAGAATTCTGTTAGCCATGTTAATAATTAGACTTAAACATGATTAGATAAGGATCTAAAAATTAATAAAGATATCATAAGTATGTCTTCCTCAATCTGTAAAATTGCATAGCAAAAGAATGTTTTTTACTCTGCCATTGTATGATGCAATTTCCTTTGGGATCCTCTGGATAAATTATTGGCCAGGTTGTAGCAATTCATTCTGAATGCTATTCACACTTAAGTAATGTTAGTAAATCCCATTCCTAATGAATGGCAATACACATATATATTTGTTGATGGTCTAGTATTTAACATCAATTATTAATTAACATGGATTAATTAAAAGTTTTATAAAATTTAACCTGGAGTCATTCCATGATTTATTGTAGAGTGTGCTATTCTTCATTTACATGGAATTACCCCATAGAAATGAGAATAGGGAATATTTGGGAACTATTATCAACTTCTTTCTTTTCTTTTTGTATTTCAGATACCACTACTATATATTAAGGTAAGTAGCATGAAATATTCCATTATTAGAAGGAAAAAAATAAATTCAGGGAAAATATTCTTATGGGACAGGTTCTTACAATATCTCAGAAATTTGTCATTAAGATGCCTCCAAATTCACACAAGGCTACTTGGTTATAACTCATCTCCCATCCAAACCCCTCACTACTACCCCATTTTTCCTCTTTGTGAAAAATTAATATAAGATAGATTTATAGATTCCTTTGATTATCTCTGATGTTCTAAGCAATTTCGTAATTTATCCATAGGATCCCAAAGGAAATCGCATTATACAATGGCAGAATCTCAAGCTAGAGAGTGGTCTCAAACAGCTGTCCTTTCCCCTCTCATCAGAGCCCCTTCAGGGCATCTACAATGTTGTGGTACAGAAGGAATCAAGTGGAAAAACAGAACACCCCTTTGCTGTGGAGGAATTTGGTATGGATCATGGAAAATCATGGAACATTTTTCTTCATATTTAAACTTTTAGGGACTAAAATTTAAACTTATTTATAGTCCTTCCACTTCCCATGGGTGAAACTGGGCTTGGAGTAGAACTAATGACATTCAAGGACTCCAATGATCTTTGAATAAGTCTTCATATAGCTTGGTTACTTTTGCAGTGCTATTTAATATCCAAAATAAAACATCTTTATTTTTGTAGAAGCATTCATAATTCACTAAGGTTCAGGTATCTGTCATAGTCCCTCAACCAAAATCTTCATTTGAGAGTAAAATAGATAACAGATGTATTAGAGAATAAAGCTACCTTTTTCAAAGCCCCAAAGTATCACTAGAGAATTGTTGCTGAGAATCTGAAAATATTAATGCCCCAAGAGTTAACATTCTTCAACCTTCTTTATTACCAATTAACAGTGCTTCCCAAGTTTGAAGTGCAAGTAACAATGCCAAAGATAATCACTATCATGGAAGAAGAGGTGAACGTGTCAGTGTGTGGCCTGTGAGTTGATTTTTCAATCTTTTAGGGGAAATTATTTAAAGGAGATTATTTAAAATTATTTAAAGGAGATTCACCACTTGAGATATTTTGGCTTGTTTCTCTAGCAGTAGCCTCAACACAAATACTTTCAGTACTCTGGAAGCATCCCCATCTCTAGAATGTTCTCGTGGTTTTTCTACTCTTCCTATTTTCTTTCATGTCTTTTTCAGAATTACTGTAGCTATCATGGGGTGGAGAACTGTTTCCAGAGAGGCTATTCTGCTAGGAATGACTCTGAAAGTGGCGCACACCCACACATGAGTGTGTGCACACACACAGAATAGTGTTGAAGCGTAGTGACTTTACCTTAACCAGAAATAACAAAACATCTATGTGGGAAATAATCAATACATGGTTATAAAGAAAATTCTATCATCAAGATCATTTACCTGCCCTGAAAAGCACAGTGAGAAAACAAGACTAGATTCAGAATGTATGGAGATAATCATGTAACCAAAATCTCATCTAGCTCAGCAGTCTACCTAAAGCATGTCACATATCTTTCTGTAGCCATTTTTACTGAGATAACTGAACACAATAGCTCAGCATTGTTCTTCCCAACCTTAAAAATTCATGTTTCCAAGGTCTTAGATCCCCATCCATGGTAGCCCCACAGTAGCACAAAAAAAAAAAAAAAAAAAAAATAGGCTAAGTGAAGAGATAGGTCCTAAAGCCTAAAGAGTACTCATGTATGGCACCTACTATTCAACTGGGCCCCTCTGCCTGTGCTATTTAAAGGTAATGGTCACCAAGTGCCCAATCCCGCATAACTTATGAGCTAATTCTCTTGCAAATAGCAATATAGAAAATACTCTAAATAGGGAAGGAAAAAATGCCCAGAAAAACACAGTAATCACCTATCATATATTTATGCCCAATCCCATTTTTATAAAAGCAAATAAAATGCAATATAAACATAGGTTTATACTGAGGAAACATCATCATACTAATAGTTTAGATTCCTATGTAATTTTCAGGTGCTCAATACTTCTATTTGATTTTATTTTCTTTGTTTTGTTTTTATTGGTATTGCTTTTTCTCTTAAGAGTATTTTTTAGCTCTTGGAGGAGAAAGGAGAGGGAACATGGGGGTAGGAAACATGGTGGAATGAGAAGGACATCATTACCCTAGGTACATGGATGATTGCACAAATGGTGCAACTCTACATCATGTACAATCAAAGAATTGAAAAGTCATGCTCCATTTGTGTACAATGAAATGAAATGCATTCTGCTGTCATGTATATAACTAATTAGAAAAAAAATTTATAAAAAAAGCAAATATGAACTGGTCAACATAAAAAAGTTTAAGTTTAGCTTTTTAATAATGAAGACATTATTAACATGGTATTGAATTGATAAAGTCAAAAAAGACAATGAAAGAATAATATAGTGAATTTCAGCATATTCCACTGGAGATTTTCTAAAAGAGAAGAGTAAATGCTCAGTTTGCTTGCCCTCAACAGGTTTTGAGCCCTTCAGAAGCAGAGGGAAGTACAGAGGGTGAATATACTGTAGCTAAGAGAAGTTTCAGGTAAGAAATAGAGGTGTTCCGTGTCTGCTTTGACTTATTTGCAATGTTCTCACGGCAGATACACATATGGGAAGCCTGTCCCAGGAAATGTGACTATGAGCATTTGCAGAAAGTATAATAATCCTTCTAACTGTTTTGGTGAAGAGTCAGAAGCTTTCTGTGAGAAATTCAGCCAGAAGGTAGGTTGAAAACACTGCCTCTTAGGGGACTAACAATAAAGGCATATTGATAAGCAGTGAATAACAGCATGATGTTAACTTGGGAAGAACAATCTAGAAGAGAATTCCATGCTAGATATTATAATTTTCTCTAAATCAATGACTTAGCACAATAGGAATTATCTTTTGTAATTGCCCACTTGAATGCTCTAGAATGTAGGAATCCTCCAAACTCTTTGGGCATTTACTTCTATGAAAGGAGGGAAAAAAAAAACATACATCTTTTTAATTACCTTTGCTGAACAGGTTCTGCTCTCTTTCTATAAGCAAGAACCTGTCACATGGCCCCATCTAGATCCCAGGGAGGTAGGAAAGTCTTCAGATGGGCAGCCAATTCCCAGCCACGACTGTCAACTATGAGAGGAGAACCCAAACTGTGGTGAAGAGTTAGCTTTATACCATAGTAAGATTATCCCCAAAATTTTAATGCATTCTATCTCATTGTCTCTAGATAATTTCAGATACCAAAGAATATATGTAAGAATTTAAGATATTTTTATATTATGTATAAGGATATAGATAAGATGTCATTGTGAAATACAATAATTAGTTCCTAGATAGTATATATGTTGTACTTATCATAGAAAATGCCTAGATTAAGTTGTCTCAAAAAAATCCATTAACTGAGCACTGATCTGTCCAGTACAGTTATACATGTTTTTGTATTTTATTTTCTCTGCTCTTAGCTCAATAGCCATGGCTGCTTCTTCCAACAAGTAAAAACCACTGTCTTCCACCTGAAGAAGACAGGGTATGAAATGCAACTGCAGGTGGAGGCCAAGATCCAAGAAGAAGGAACTGGTTTGTGTACCATGTGGATATGGAAGAATGACAATGAGCATTTATTCATTTCCTTAGCCAAATAATGAATTAAGGGAAGGGTAGTATAAGAAGTTCAGGGACATCATTCTTCAATAAATCATTTTTTTCCAGGTGTGGAAATAACAGGAAGAGGGTCCAGTGAAATCACAAACACCATAACCAAGCTCTCATTTGTGACAGTGGACTCACATGTTAGACAAGGGATCCCCTTCTTTGGACAGGTGGAGTATTTTGCAGTTCACTAGTCAAACCACATATGGTTTCTGATCAAGTTATACTTAATTTGTTATCAATCAACCACAGTAGGAAATATAACCAAAAGCAAACAACCACATAAAAATACATCTATTCATCTTAAATTTGTATACAAAAATCTATAAAATCATTCTAAAATTCTATCAAAATTTAAAGTTTTTTTCTCTCTCTTTTGGAATAGCAATGTAAAATGTCACTTGGTCTCCTTTTCTTGATTTGTTAAGCAATCTCAAATTTTTAGTCTACTTTCTCACAAGCATCTAGAAATTCAGGATGACCCATTACATTATCCTTCTAACACTAACTTTGTATAGAAATGGATGAGCACCTACTGGTGCTTATATTTTTTGTTTGGAAGTATCCAAGATTCTGTTATTCCTAGTATTTCACTTGTAAATATATTTACATTAATTTTCTATTAAAAGTATATTTTTAAAATATTAGACAGGAATAAAGTTCTATTTAAGGTTCCCAGATTTTAAAAGCATAAATTTTCTCACAAATCAAAAAAATTAATTTACTTTTAAAAAATTATACTTTTAAAAATGTTTACTTGTGTTTAAAAAATATATCATTTTCAAATACACTTATTTGAAAATAAAGAATTGGAATTTTGTACCTATTCTTATTTTTATATATGCAACTGATATTTCATTGACAAACTTTTAAGATTTTGTTAATCAATTATGAATACTGACCCAAGTCAGTGTATTTTGCTTGTTGCAACCAAAAGTAGCTTATAATTAAAAAAGGATTTTGAATGTTCCCACCACAAAGAAATAATAATTGTCTGGGGTGATAGATATGCTGATTACCCTGATTTGATCATTACACATTGTAACATGTAATGAAATGTCATATTGTGCCCCATAAATATTTACAATTACTATGTCAATTAAAAATAAAAACTTTTGAAGTACTTCATTGTGAAAAACAAAGTCACCTTGTGGAAAATATGAACTGTGCTACACTTCTCCTGTACTACTCAGGAGAAGGTAATTTGGCTTTACCTCACTAATACTTTGTGCATCACTTCACTTTTATATTTTTAATATGGGAAGTGCATCATAAAATCTGCCTACTTTCCAAAAGATGGAAAAATCTAGGTTGAGAAGACAATACTATATGTAAACTACCTAGAAAAGCACACAGGATAGTGTATTAGTCATTCCTCGGTTATGTACTGATGATACTTTATGACACTAATTGTAAAAGCTAATAATCTACCTGAAAATAAGTGTTCAAGTCTCAAATAAATTTGACTCCTGGATTAAAATTTTCTATTACTATATTATTCTGGTGCCCTGTAACTCTCCAAGAGTTATAAAAATTCTCAGTGTTTCTAAAATACCCAGAATACATTCTTCAGATCATCCCTATTATTCTTGTCACTTTCTATTCCTTCACTCTGCCTTAGTTCTCTTTGTAGAATTGATTACTACTAAATAAGTGTATATTATTTTTTAATGTATTTAACGTATGTCTCTTTTACTTGACTGTAAGCTCGTGGTAAAAGAACTCTTTCTTGCTCACTGCTATATCCTCAATACCTGAAAACTATGTGCAACATATAAGAGGCATTCAAAATTATTTGTGATGAAATGAATATGTTTGCTGTTTTTAATCTTCAGGTGCGCCTTGTGGATGGGAAAGGCATCCCTATGCCAAATAAAATCATCTTCATCACAGCAAATGAAGCTAACTATAACTCAAATGCTACCACTAATGAGGATGGCCTGGTGCAGTTCTCCATCAACACCACCAACATTATAGATACCTCTCTTAGTATCACGGTAAGTCTGGAAATAAGTTACCAATGACATGAAGTGTCCTTGAAAAAAAGTTGCAACCTAGAAGAGATGAAATTTACAAATTGTGTTTAATCATATAAAAAGAAACAAACTAGAAATTAGAAACCAATTTAAGGTCAACTTTTAAAAATTTTGTGAAAAAAATTAATATATTGTTGTGGTTAAAAGTGTGGGTTTTCTGTCTGCTTTTACTCCCTCTATCCCAACCAACACAAACAAAATCTGGTGAGGCTACATTAATATCAGCCAATAGAATTGAAGGCAAGGAATATTATGCACGATAAGAAGATTCATTGCAAAATGTCTGGATCATTTCACCTGGAAAATACAAACATTCTAAATTTATATTCACCTAATTATATGGTTTCAACATGTATAAAGCAAATACTGACAGAAACTGAAAGAGACATGGAAAAACCCACAATCAGAGAAAGTCCATGATGCATGTATCCAATAAAGGGTGGAAAAAATGGGAAAACTTCAAAAAAGTGACAGAATATGTGAACAAAATAATTAATAAATATAAGTAACTGATTCCATGAATGTCAAATAATTCCCAAAGTCACATTTTTTAATTTATATAGAAAATTTTCTAAAATTAACTATATACTGGTCCTTAAAACAAGAAACAGTAATTTCTGGATTTAAAAAATCATATCAAAGATGTTTTCTGACCATCAAGGAATTAGAACTGTAAATTGTTAACAAAAAGATAAATATAAAATTCCCAAATGTTTTGGTATTAAATAATTATATTCACTATAATCTATATGGAGGAAAAGAAATTACTATGTAAATTTAAAATGTTTTAACCAAAAGGTAATAGTTTGTCTATAGCTTGAAAAAATATTTTCTATACATAAAATTGTGCCATTTGAAAAAGAAAAGTGTGGGTTCTACTTTAGCAACATTTGTGGAATGTAAAATGGTACAGCTACTATGCCAAATAGTGTGACAATTCCTCAAAAAAATTAAAAAATAGAAATTACATATAATAATATATATAAATATATTACCATAAATACTAGTGTGTGTGTGTGTGTGAGTGTATTGGTGATGACCCTATTCCACACTTGGGTTACAATAGATAATAATAATCTATTATACATTTTGAAAATATGTAAGAAAGGATTTCTAATTTTCTACCATAAAAAACATGAAAAATATTTGTATAGATATGTTTAACCTGATCTAAATGTTACACACACAATGTGTATACATATATATATATATATATATATATATATATATATATATATATAAACATCACATGGTGCCCCATAAATATGCACAATTATTCCATGTTTATGTATGAGCTAAATTTTTTTAATTAAACTTAGTCAAAGAATTGAGCGTAGGCTTTCAAAAGAGATATTCGCACACCCATTTTTTTTATTCTTTTTTATTGATTTTTTTAAATAAATGACAGCAGAATGCATTACAATTCTTATTACACATATACAGCACAATTTTTCATATCTCTGATTGTATATAAAGTATGTTGATACCAATTTGTGTCTTCATACATGTACATGGGATAATGATGTCTATCACATTATCCTTGCTAATCCCCTGTCCCCTCCCTTTCCCTCCCACCCCTCTGCCCTATCTAGAATTCATCTATTCTTCCCATGCTCCCCTCCATCCTACCCCACTATGAGTCAGTCTCCTTATATCAAAGAAAACATCAGCATTTGGTTTTGGGGATTGGCTAACTTCACTTAGCATTATCTTCTCCAACGCCATCCATTTACCTGCAAATGCCATGATTTTATTCTCTTTTATTACTGAGTAAAATTTCACTGTGCATACCCATTGTTTATAGTAGGGATTCACCATGGCCCAAGAATAGAAACTACCCAAATATTCATCAACCTATGAATGGGTAAATTTTTTAAAATGCAGTATATATATCCAACAAAAGATTTTTCAATCTTAAAAATTCTATCACATGCTACAATATCAGTACACTTTGAGGACATTATACTAAATAAAAATAAGATGGTCACAAAAAAAGACAAATACTACATGATTCTACTTCCATGGTCTCTAATATAGTCAATGTCATAAAAACAGAAAATAGAATGAATAGTGGTTGCCAGGGGCTGGCTAGTTGCTGTTTAGTGGATGTAGAGGTTTACTTTTGTTAACTTGAAAAATTCTGAAGATACTTTGCACAATAGATATACTTAACACTACTAAACTGTACACTAAAATGTGATTAAAATGATAATTTTATGTTGTGATTTTAACCACAATTTTTTCTTAAAGTGTGGGTTCTAAAGTGAAAATCAAATAAACTGGATATAAATACTGACTCAACCCTATATTAAGGGCAAATAACTGGACAAACATTTATGTTTCATTCCTTCAGCTGTACAATAGATAAAATATGATCTAGTTCTTAGGGTGGCTGTAAGATTAAATGACCTAGTGCATCTTAAAGTATTTAGTGATGCTCCCTGTAACTGTTACATACTTTTACTCTATAAATGCCCTAACATAATTAGCATTTAGTTTCAGAAATACGCCCTCTATAAATTGTCTTACTTTGCTTTTGTCCTGCTATTTTCCCAGGTGGTCTATTTCTACCCATTTAACTTGTTTTGTATAGCATGCAGTCTATTCATTAAGAGATGTAAATGTGGCTACACAATAAATATTGCACAGTCATAGTGATAAAACCCTCTGCCTCTTAGAAGGTTTCATGTTGGTGTACAAAGAAAGGATAAAGAGTATATTTTACTGATTTAGCTTTAAATGGATCACATAAAAATTGCTAACAACTAAAACTTGAATATTTGCTCATTTATCAAGTCAGAAGTATCCTGAATGCTTTCTATGTGCCACTGTACTAGTTCTGACAAAATATTTTAAAATTTTCCCTCTTTTGATGCTCTCATATATTATCACTAGAAAATATCATAGAGATATATTATGAACAAAGCATTTTGCTGGCATAAAGATTCATTCATGCTACTTGGGACCTTGAGGAAGCTTGGAAAGAGCCAAGGAGCAAGATCTGCATGAAGAGAAGTTGAAAATACAACTGAAATTGAGCTATGAAGCATAAGAATCCAGAACCACTAGAAGCATTAAAAATAATCAACTTAAGATAGTCCTGGAAAAACAGGCTTCCACTAACTCACCAACTCTTTAAATAATCCTTTTTATGACTATAATGCACCAATTTTACAACTTGGAAACTGGGTGCAGAGTGCACACCTGTAGTCCCAGTGGCTCAGGAGCTTGAGACAGGAGGATCACAAATTCAAAGCCAGGCTCAGCAACTTATCGAGGCTCTGTGCAACTCGGTGAGACCCTGTCTCTAAATAAACACAAAATCCGGCTGGGGATTTGGCTTAGTGGTTGAGTCCCTTGGGTTCAATCCCTGGTAGCAAAAGAATAAAAACAATAATTTTAAAAAGTATTGAAAGTGTGGAAAGAAAAAAATAAAATAAACAAATGAATAATGCTTTTTACAGAAAGTTTTTTCAGACCCCAAAGGTTGCAATATTTCCTTTATTCGTAATACTCACTTAAACCCCATCATAAGAAGCAACTGCTTTATAAAGCACAACTCTTCAATTTCTAGAGAATATTTACCCTCTTCAATCAGGTTTCACAGCCCAGTGTGTCTACCTGCATAGCAAAGTATCCAAATTTCAAGCAAGCTATTCAGAACAAAGAATGCTTCCTTTTATGCGCTTCAGATATATAAATACCAAACCCAGGATGCTCTGTAATGTAAAAGCATAACCATGCCTGCATTTGATACAAATCTTTCTCATCTCTTACTGTAGAGCAAAATATTTCTAACTACTAGTTAAGGTACAAAAGTAAATTACACAGTTCTGTGAGAACATTGATCCTTGATACATAATCTATAAAATAACATTGTTTTTTATTCATTAGGTCAAACACAAGGATCACAGCCCCTGCTATAACCACCAGTGGCTCTCAGAGGAAAATGAGAATGCATATCACACTGCTAATGTTGTATTCTCCCTGAGCAAAAGCTTTATCCACCTTGAACCTATTCCTGGTAAACTGCCATGTGGCCAATCTCAGACAGTCCAGGCACATTATCTTCTAAATGAACAGGTCCTACAGGAGCTGAAGCAACTCGTCTTCTATTATCTGGTAAGAAGGGAGGTCCCTGCATTGACTCGTCTGTAGAAGGAGCTCTCTGTGGGGCAAGTAATTATATAGCTCTTTCAACACCACTATTTTGACTTCTTATCCATGTTCATTTTGAAAGTTTGACTTTTCTTGTGGCAAATTATTGAGAGCAGGGGCTAAATAAAGCAAGCATATGGCATGGAAGTCAAGACTGCAGGAAAATCTCTTTTGGGCAAACTAAATTTCCTTTTTTATTTTCTTTTTGCAGATAATGGCAAAGGGAGGCATTGTCCGAACTGGGACTCACGTCCTGCCTGTGGAGCAGGGAGACAGTATGTATTTCCAAAATGTCCATATTTCTGCCCTATTCTGACCCATTTAACCTTACACTACAGAAATATTTTCAAATACAGATAATTTCCATCTAATCTCTGTAAAAAGAGGAAGTTGAAGGAAGGAAAGCAATATTTCTTATTTTCTCCCTTTATCATATATTTGTTTTCTTTTTCTTCCAGTGTATTCTGTTTAATTATTTAAACTATTGATGTTATTGTGCATACCATATACTTAAATTATTGTGCATACCATATACTGCAAATATTTATGGATCTCTTCTCAAAATGAGAGACATTTTGGCATTGCATAAAGAACGGGGAGGAGGACAGGAAAGTTCTGGGAGTCCTTCTATATTCCAGGTCTTGTTCGAAATCATTGATATCTTAATAAGTATCTTATTTCTCCTTTGAAG
Source organism: Callospermophilus lateralis (assembly GCF_048772815.1). Lineage (NCBI taxonomy): Eukaryota > Metazoa > Chordata > Mammalia > Rodentia > Sciuridae > Callospermophilus > Callospermophilus lateralis. The sequence continues at coordinate 76,420,734 of NC_135308.1, read as the reverse complement.
GTAGTTATGATTTTCAAATTTTAAATTGAGTACTTCCATGGTTGAATGGGCCTCTCCCCATAAACAAATATGGAACAATATAAATCTCTGAGGTTTTCTCCTATTCTAAGGAATCTAAGCAATGAGTTACTGGAAAACTATAAATGAACAACTCTTTTGATATCTCTGAACCAACACAAAGCACCAACTTAGGAATGTTTAATGCAACCTCTAAATAATCTACAGAGGCATTAAAAAAAACTTCCAAAGGAACATAGTCTTCCTCTGATAAAAGGACGGAATATTTGCTTCATAGAAGGGGAGAGAAGATATGAGTATAAATACAATGTGCTAAACTCTTAGCATAATTTCAGTTTCTATTTCCCTTTAATCTAGACCTCCTAGTGTGAGGTCTAGATCAAATGGTACCAAAGTTAGATGTATCCACACCTTTAGTTCAGAATCTTATGTAGGTGAGCTAAAGCTAAAATTGGTGAGAAATCAACATGTGATTTATGTAGGAGAGGAAGGTTTTCAAAAGTTAGGATTCTTATTAACATGTACTGTTTATTATATCTACTCATAGAAGCAGTTATTAACCAGACCAAGCTCCTAAAATGACTGTGTGACACAATGATTTTATTTCAGCTTTGGGGATATGTATAACACATGACTGATCCTCTCATTCTCTCTGTTCCAGTGAAAGGCCATTTTTCTGTGACCTTCCTTGTGGAGTCAGACTTGGCTCCAATTGCTCGATTGCTAATCTATGCCATTTTACCTGATGGGGAAATGGTTGGAGATTCTGCAAAATATGAGATTGAAAATTGTCTGGCAAACAAGGTGGGTGCTTCATACCATAAAATTTCAACATTCAAAATTGATAGTTACTATAATTATGAATTACTTCATAAGTGTGAGCATTGAGACCAAAGGGTTTAAATGAATTCCCCAGAGACAACCAGCAAAGTAACAACAGAATCACACTAAGAAGACATGTCAGTTGACAAAGTCTGCAAAATTCTATATATACCATTGTCTTTAACATGTCACAGCTCAAAGTACCTTGCTCCTTTCTTCTATGAAGAAATGTTGGGAAGTATGCAACCAAGTTTTTAAGACCACAAATATCCAAAACAAAAATACAGGAGCACTTAGATTCATTTGCATTCCACTCTAAATTAATAAGCACCTCATTGTGCATGAAAGAATAAAAAATGATACCTCAAAATTATAGTTTATAAATCATAAGTCATTTCAATGACTCTACTGAATCTTGAGATTCAAAGTAAAGTATAGAAGACAAAAAGCCTTAGTACTTACAAAATACCAGTCACCAGGAAGGCAAACAAAGTAGTTATGCATTAAATTGAGGAATACTCAGGAAATGCAAGTGAACCCATGGTTAATCTGGAAATTTGCTTTTCTGACATCTGCACCAAATTCACAGGTGGATTTGAGCTTCAGACCAGTACAAACTCTTCCAGCCTCACATGCCCACCTGCGAGTCACAGCTTCTCCTCAGTCCCTGTGTGCTCTCCGAGCCGTGGACCAAAGTGTGCTGCTCATGAGGCCCGAGGCTGAGCTCTCTGCATCATCGGTGAGTTCCTGACAGCCTCAGAGATCACGAAGGACTGTGCAATGGGCTTAGATCAGGAAGAAATGCTTGAGTCGGACAGGATTATTAAAATTATATCTATCTATAAGTTAATAATTTTGAGCTCTTTCATCTGTGCTTCCTTTAGAGAGAAAGATAATTGTACATAATTTCTCATTTTCTCTTTCTCTCTGTACACACACACATACAAAATAGCTTCTGCAGCTGAAAGGAATTAATAAAAATTTGTTGCACCATGTACTGAACCAAATAAAAGAATTTTTTAAAACATAAAATATAATAAAAATTAACCAAAAATGGACTTATGATTCAGTTATAGTAAAGTCCTTGCTCTATGTCACATGGCAATAAAAACCCAAATATGATTGTATAAGACCATCTATATATGAAATGCTGAGAGAATACAGGGCAGGTTGCAAAAAGAAAGGGACAGATACCCAAATAAAGAAAGTAACTCTGAGGAATCAGAAAAGTTATTTGTAAATTATATTTATTAATGTAGAAGAGACCATGTACTACACAAAGCCTCTGAATTCCCTCAGCTTCATGAAACCAATAATAGTTTTAACATTTTGAAAATCCTAGTGAAAGTGATACATTTTCCTGCACTAAGACTGCACAGACTAGATGAAACTTCAGATTTATGTTTCTATAATTAAATCTATTGAAATTATGACTATCTCAAGCTGATGACTATCTCAATAATTTCTAAAAAATCATATATAGTCTCTGATGATTAAAAATTACCAAAAGTAAACTGCTAAATGACATTGATAAGTCAAATATTTTTAAATACAGTGTTAATAAAAGAAATAGCAAAATGGTATGCTATTTCACTTAACTACTTAATAACATGCACAGGTTGCTGCTCATATCTTCAAATTTTCAATATGAGACAAACTGGAAAAACAGCTTATTGAAGTTTTTTTCTATCAAAAATTTACAAAGGAAAATTTTATATTTTTAATTCCCTAAAATAGAAACTTATGAGGATATATTTCTTACTTTTTTGGTTCTTCTAAGTGGGATTTTAGTTGAAGCTATTAGGTATTTTTAAAGGAAGAATTAAAAGTATATTGCAATAGTGGAAACATAAGTATATACGGAAAAATTAATGTTTTATGTTTGCATAGCAACTTTAAGTTCTCAAAGGTTTTTTTAAACTGTACAACTCTTTTTTTAATGGTTTTTTTTTTTTTTAGTTGTTAATGGACCTTTATTTATTTGTTTATATGTGGTGCTGAGAATCAAACCAGTGCCTCACACATGCTAGGCAAGTGCTGAGCGACCCCAACCCAAACTTTAACAACTCTTTATTATTAAATTATTAATAATAACACAGAAGCTTTCAAGTATTAGTAGGATGCTAGTTCTTCTCAATCCGTGATTAGTGTTTTATTAATGAAATACTTTGCTCCTACTACTAAGAAGTCATTCATTTAACACATATTTAATACCTACTGTGTTCAAGACACTACGTTAAATGCTGCGAGTCTGGTAGTGAACTACCAGAAAGATTAAAAAAATAGGTCTGGCCAGATACAGTGTCCACCACCTGTAACTCCAGCAGCTCAGGAGGCTGAAGCAAGTTCAAAGATAGACTCAGCAATTTGGCAAGGCCCTAACCAACTTAGCAAGATCCTGTCTCAAAATAAAAAACAATAAAAAGGGCCTGGGGTTGTGGCTCAGTGGTTAAGTGCCCTTGAGTTCAATCTCCAGTACAAAAAAATATGTGTGTATATATATATCTGGTGGGATTTACATTCTCATAGATGAAACCGACAATACATGCTTTGGAGAGAAATAAAAGCAGGAAGGGGCAAGGGGAATGTTAAGAGAGTTGCCTTTGAGAAACTGTCTAAGTTCATCACACCACGTACTTTGCCCATCTATTCAATTTCAAACTTCTATAAATTTCGTGCCATGCACCTATCAGCACTTTTATGTCTGTCTTATTTCTACCCTTCAAATGAATCTGAAAGTGTAGTTTTCAGTATTTTGCAGATTTATGTCTGGTGTCAATCTAGAGCATTTTGCTTCTATGAATAATACCTTAGAAAATATTATCACTTTTATGTCTGTCTTACTTCTACCCTTCAAATGAATCTGAAAGTGTAGTTTTCAGTATTTTGCAGATTTATGTCTGGTGTCAATCTAGAGCATTTTGCTTCTATGAATAATACCTTAGAAAATATTATCCTGTCTTATATAGAAGATGCATACAATACCTAGTCATATGCCTGTTTAGAGTGTGTGTGTGCCTGTTTAGTGTGTGTAAGTATACTAGTGTTCCTTCTACAAATATGACCATTAAAAGTTTAATATTAAGCTATTTGTACTGTTAAATACTGAGTGGTAATTATTCTTTTTCTTTTCTGCTTGCTCTCAAAATAGTAAGTTAGCCCCCATGTTCTTTGTATTTACACAGGTTTATAAGCTTTTACCAGTGAAGGACCTCACTGGCTTCCCTGAAAGTTTGAATGAGGCTGAAGATCATGGAGACTGTGTCAATCGTGATAATGTCTATATTAATGGAATCCTGTATTCCCCAGTGTCAAATACAAATGAAAAAGATATGTATAGCTTCCTAAAGGTAAATTCCTGATGTTGCAGAGAATTCTTAAGGTTCTTAAAATATCACATATAGCGAAATTATTTACTTTAATGCCTTTTATCATGGTTGAGGTTAATGGAACAGAGGTATCAAATGACTTCCTCCAAAGTCAATAACAGCAGTAGCTCTGCTAAAAGCAACAGAACCAGGACTGGAACTTCTGGACTCAATTTAATCAAGTTTCCTTTTTTATTAAAGTTCATTGCTTTGAATTTTTTAAATTTTTTTAGATGTATATGGACACAATTAATTTGTTTTATTTATTTTTATGTGGTGCTGAGGATTGAACCCAGTGCCTCACATATGCAAGGCAAACACTCTACCACTGAGTCACAACCCAGCCCATGCTTTGTGATATTTATAAATTTCCTTTATATAAAATAATTACTGTTTTAGACAAAATGAAATTGTAAGTATACTAATATTCCTTCTACAAATATAACCATTAAAAGTTTAATATTAAGCTACTTATACTATTTATTGAATTCAAAATATATGTGTGTGTTATGTACTAATCAGGTGATTATTTTCTTTATAGGATATGGGCTTAAGAGTATTCACAAACTCAAAGATTCATAAACCAAAAGTATGTACACAGACTATAGAGTATGAAGCGAGATTTTCAGCATATGACGGTAAAAAATTAAATGATTTACTGCCTAAAGTGTTAAATCCAATAAAAGTATTGTTTCTAAGACAATAAGTGATAAACATTACCAAAAAAAAAAAAGAAAAAATAACTTGTGATTCAGATATACTACAGTTTTTGCCCAAGGTTACATAACAACAAAAGCCCAAATGAGATTATCTCAAGTCTCCCACAAATGCAAATCTGGAAGGAACACAAGGAAGACTATGTAAAATGCTATAAGACAGGTATAGATATGTAAAATAAAGACAGGATTATATCTGATTAAGGAAGTCTTTCATGAAGAATCTGCTTCTGATAAATGGAGATGTATGGGGTTGAAAGGGAAGAGAAAGTTTCCAGGCATAAGATCAGTGTAAACAGAAATAGAAATGCTCACAAGACTATCTTCTCATCAGTCAAGTAAAGAAGCTCTTCAGCTTTCCCAAAACATCAGCCAGTGTTCATGTGGAAACACACATTCATCAATGTGTGTAAGCTATTTCTTTGGTGAATCAGTAATAGTGATCAAGGATTTATTTGTAGTCTTATATTGTAAAATTATGGTTGAAGATAAGTTTAGGACATAAAAAAGAAAGTCAAAAATACTTTGACTTTCAAAAATACTGAATCAATTTCTTTTGTGGAATTTAAAGATTGTATTATTTATAAATTATATAATCCTTACCAGTAAGATTTATACTAAACTTGTGTAAGTATACTTATGCAAATTTTCTGCAAAGAAAAAATGGCTGTTAGCCAGGTGTGGTGGTTCACACCTGTAATACCAGCATCTGGGGAGGCTGAGGCAGAAAGATCATGAGTTCAAAGACAGCCTCAGCAAGTTAGCTAGGCCTTGTCTTAAAGTAAAATAAATAAAAATAGCTGGGGATGTGGCTTAGTGGTTATGTGCCCACAGTACAAAAACCAACAAACAAACAAAAAAAAAACCTGGCTACTAAATATTTACTTGTACCTGTACCTAACTCTGACCTGCTTACATACAAGGAAATAAAAAGCCTTTTTATCCTGACGCTTTCATACTTAAAACTGTTTCTCAAAACTCTATATCTATTACAATTTTTCTTTGCTCCACAGAGGAACACACCAATGGCAGTTTGGCCTCTTGGCCACCTCCTGTGCCATAGGTCTCCACTTAGCACAATGGGTACTAGTCTCATAGGACTCCACAGAGTCTTTCTGCTCCAGGAACAATTCAAGGCTTTCTACCAAGGTCACTGTGTTCTCTGTGATTCTCTTCCTCTAGCTCAATTTATTCTAATACTTCATATTTGACTAAAATATCACCTCAAACAAATTTCCCCTAACTATGTAAGTGCCTCCTGCCGGTTCCTCTTTATTTTACGACCCTATTTATTCCGTAGCACTTATTACAATCTCTCAGAAGCTTTATCTTTACATTTAGTGTCTTTTCTCTCACCACCATAGGATCAGTTGCACTTTACAGAAGCCAAATTCAGGAGATAGATGTGCCAGTATCTCACAAAGAGACTGTAAGAAAGTACTTCCCTGAGACATGGATCTGGGACTTGGTGGTGGTAGAGTAAGTAACTTCCTTTATCTGTAAATGCAATAATATAGATTCCTTACAACTTTTACTTCTGGGCTAATTCCTCTTTTTAATCTCTTATCTTTTTCATAAGTCATCCTAACAGGTGTGAGGCGATAATAGATGTGAGGTGATAATAGGTGTAAGGTGATAACTTCTTGTGATTTTGATATGTTTTCCCCTGGTATTTAGTAATGTTAAGAACTTTTTCTTAGATCTCTAAACTATTCTTATGTCTTCTTTAAAAAAAAAAAAATAATAAAGTCTAATAACTTGCCAACTTTCTGATCCAATTATTGGGGTTTTGCTTTTGAGCTGTGTGAGTTCTTTATACATTTTCAATATTAATCCCTTATCATATATATGGTTCACACTTATTTTCTTAATCTATGGGCTGATTTTTCATTTTATTAACTCTTTCCTTTGCTGTGAAAGGCTTTCTAGTTTACATAATCCCATTTGTCTATTTTAGCTTCTGTTGGCTCTTGGTGTCATATTCAAAAAATCACTGCCCAGACCAATGCCAAGATTTTCTCTATGTTTTTACATGAATTTTATAGTTTCAGATCTTACTTTCAGATCTTTAATCAATTTTGACATGATTTTTGTTTACGGTCAGATAAAGACCCAATTGCACTCTTCTGCATGCACACTCTCTCCAGTTTTTCCAGTATCATTTATTAAAGAGACTTTCCTTTTCCATTGTGTCTTCTTGGGGGCCTACTGAAAATTAGTTAATCATATATGCTTGAGTTTATTTCTGTGCTATTACGTTTCATTATTCTATACATCTTATTTCATGCCAGAATCATACTGTTATTATTATGACTTTGTAATATAGCTTGAAATCAGGAAGTGTGGTTCCTCCAACTTTTTCTTTTTTAACACACAATATGTTTACATATTTATGAAATATATTACAATGATTTGATATATGTATACAATGTGTGATGATCAAACCATGATAGTATTTACATCTTCTGAGATAAATTTATCCTTTTTGTGTGTTGGCAAACTTTGGACTCTTCTAATTTTTTTGAAACCCATCATGTACTGTTGTAGACTGCAGATATATTATTGTGCTATAGAATACTAGAACTAACTCCTTAGGTAGAGGTTAGAAAATGGGCACCAATCATCTCTACCCACCACCGTTTCTAATCTCTAGTAACCATTATTTTACTCTTTTTTCCGATAAAATCAACTTTTTATATTTCACATGAGTGAAATCATTTTATGCCTGGCTTATTTCACCAAGCACATCCAGGTTACCACAAATTACTTTTTTTTTTATTTAATATTTGTGTGTGTGTGTGTGTGTGTGTGTGTGTGTCACTTTTTCTACTTTAGAATTGCTTTTTGCTGTTCAGGATCTTTTGCAGTTGTATACAAATCTTAGAATTACTTTTCTACCTCTATGAAAAAAATGCAATTGTAATTTTGATAAAGATTATAGTGAACCTATATATCCCTTGGTTAGAAGTGTCCCTGGATAGGTCTCTCCAAGTGGGCAGTGGAACCTCCACTCAACCAGGGTAGGTTCTTGACTTACAGCACTAAAAACAATTTCAGGACATGTCAAAAGCAATATACATGCAAAGATTTATTAAAAGACTTCACTTATTTCTAGACATCCAAGTTTCTGCTAGAAATCCTAATAGTCTTATAGAGAGTCCCTTCTATGTAACAAATGAAATCTTCTTGTTCCTTTCAAAAATATTTTTATCCAAATTTTGTCAATTTTATAATGTGTATCAGTGTGGCTCTCTGGATTCATTTTATTTGGTGTTCTCCAGATTTCTTATATCCAGTGTTCTAATATACTTCTTTTTTTTAAAATTGATTTTATTTTTTAAATACATAACAGTGGAATGCATTATAGTTCTCATTACACATATAGAGTACAATTTTCATATCTTTGTATATAGAGTATGTTCATGCCAATTCATGCCTTTATACTTGTACTTTGTTTTTCTCTCTTTTTTTTGCATTGCAATTCTTATTACACATAAATACCATAATTTTTCATATCTCTGTTTATATCTAAAGTATGTTGACACCGAATTCGAGTCTTCATGTATGTACTTTGGATAATGATGTCGATCACATTCCACCATCCTTGCCAATCCCCTGCCCCCTTCCCTTTCCCTCCTACCCCCTTTCCTATCTAGAATTCATCTAATCCTCCCATGCTCCCCCCACCAACCCACCCCACTATGAGTCAGCCTCCTTATATCAGAGAAAAACATTCGGCATTTGTTTTTTGGGATTGGCTAACTTCACTTAGCATTATCTTCTCCAACACCATCCATTCAAATGCCATGATTTTATTCCCTTTTAATAGTGAGTAAAATTCCATTGTGTATATATGTCACACTTTTTTATCCATTCATCTACTGAAGGACATCTAGGTTGGTTCCACAATGTAGCTATTGTGAATTGTGCTGCTATAAACATTGATGTGGCTATGTCCCCGTAGTATGCTGTTTTTAAGTCCTTTTGGTATAGTCCAAGGAGAAGGATAGCTGGGTCAAATGGTGGTTCCATTCCCATATTTCCAAGGAATCTCCATACTGCTTTCCATATTGGCTGTACCAATTTGCAGTCCCACCAGCAGTGTATGAGTATACCTTTTTCCCCACATCTCTGCCAACACTTATTGTTTTTTGTATGCATAATAGCTGCCATTCTGACTGGAGTGAGATGATATCTTAGAATAGTTTTGATTTGCGTTTCTCTGATTTCTAGAGATGATGAGCATTTTTTCATATATTTGTTGAACTTTCTATCACTTTCTCATTTCTTCTCTTGAGATTCCAGTAATGTGTACATTATTCTTCTTGATGGTGTCCCACAGCTCCCTTAAGCTATCTTTTCATTCTTTCTTTTTGCTCCTCAGATCAAATGATTTCACAAGACCTGACTTCAAGTTTGCATGAAGTCCTTTTTTTTTTATTTGATACAGTCTGATGTTGAAGCCCTCTAATTAATTTTTAGTTCAATTATTGTATTCTTCAGATCTATGATTTCTACTTAGTAGCTTTTATATTTTTCTTTTTGGAATTTTTACTTTGTTCATGCATTTATCTTCCAATCTCAATTAATAGCTTTATGACTATTCTTTAAAATTCTCTGTTGAGTGTATCACATACTCATTCATGTTCCTAGAGAAAGACTGACTGCCTGATCCTTCAGCTACTAAATGCAGGCTAATTGAAGGCCTGATCCACAGGGAGCAGCTGGGAAAGTTGGGGCATTGAGTATGTAGTCAAGCCTTCTCCAGGGAAAAGCTGGGTGCTGAAAAGTTTTTACCTGTTCTCTTTGCACTGAGCCCTAGGAGAGAGCTGCTGAAAGTGCTCATGTATCCATTTAAAACCACCTTTTTGTTCTCTGTGGTTTCAAAGTACTTGAGAATGAAAGCACCATCCAATCCTAGAATAATCTAGAGGTAGATGATTTAGGAGCCAGACACTTGGATAGGAGCTGTAAAAGTTGGGGTGCTTGATGTGTTGAACAATTTCTTCCAGGAAGAAGCTGGAGACCCAGTTTTATCACTGAAGCAAGCCAGGAGTGGAAGGCATGGGAAGTGCCCACACTCTAATTCTGTACTCCAGAAGTCTACTGTTTACCTGTCCCTTCTCTCCCAAACAAGGCCAATTAGAAACCCAACCCTCAGGAATAACTGGGAAAGCATGTAGATAGACCCATTTCAGGAAGAAGTAGGAACTTTTAGCTAACTTTTCAAAATCCAAGCACTTTTAAGCTTACTGCTGTTTTCAGGAGAGGTTTAACATACTTATGTTATAAAGTATCACTAGTAATATTAAATCAAAACTAAGAAATTTTACAAAAATTTAATTCTAGGATTTACAGAAAAAGAGGAATGGTTCTAAATATAACCAAGCATTGAGCGGATTAACAACTATGAGATCCTTTATTGGTCAGCAATCTTAGGTTAAGTACAAAATCAGGCCAAACAGGCATAGTAATAGCAGAAATAAAAAAATGATAAATCTGCCCATGCTGCACCTGCATTTTATAGAAAAAAATTTAATGATACTTTCCAATTACTTATTTAATCTATAATTATATTGTCTATAAAAAATTATACTACAATGATATATCTATAGGAGGTTCTGATAGAGACAAGCCTTGAAAAAACAGAGTTGGAAGAAAAGCCTTAAATTTTTCAATGCATGGTCTGAATTATGCTCTTCATTATTGGTATTTCTATTAAATGCATTCAAATCATGATAACAGAATCATTTTATAAGACCTCTCTTCCTTGAAGGATTTATTTCACTTATTTCCTGTTCTTCACATTACCTTCCTCCCAGCTCATCGGGTGTAGCTGAAGTAGGAGGAACTGTCCCTGACACCATCACTGAGTGGAAGGCAGGGGCCCTCTGCCTGTCTAATGACACTGGGCTTGGTCTCTCTCCCACTGCCTCTCTCCGAGTCTTCCAGCCCTTCTTTGTGGAGCTCACAATGCCCTACTCTGTGGTCCGTGGAGAGGCCTTCACACTCAAGGCCACTGTGTTGAACTACCTTCCCAAATGCATCCGGGTAAGGATGTCTTTTCTAAATTGAATATAAGGCAACAGTCAAGTAAATTAAAAATTGCATTTCTAGGAATACTGACAAACTTTTTTATATAAGATGTGATCAACAAAAAGTGAATACCATTAGAGAGATATTCATATCTTATATATATTATAATTGCTATTATCTCTAAGTACTGAATTGCAAAAACAAGTTTCTAACCCTTATTATAACCCTTTAAAGTTAGATAGTTTGGGAAATATAATGATTTTGAGGTGGGCTGAAGTGTAGCTCAGTGGTCAAGTACTTGCTACCATGTACAAAGTTCTGAATTCTATTTCCAACACTTGGGGGGGATGGAGATTGCTGACATAGACAACAAATATCAATGCTCTTCCTGCTCATGTCAGATTTTCTAAGATTCACCTTCTACATTCCTTCATAGTTAACTTTATTGATTATGCTCAACCTCATTTTAAAAGTTGTTTGTGAGCACATTACCTGTGCTGAAACCATAACTATTTATAGACTTGTAAACTCTACTGGGAGAGCTTAGAAAAATGACCAAGCTTCCAGGTCACAGACGCAGAGCTCACACAGGCAAGGAGCCAGCATTACCTTGCCTCACCTTTGGTCCCACCATCTGGAAGAAGAGGCTCCCCTAGAATACTAAGATCAACAAACCAATACTAAGATTAAGTTGACTCAGGTTCTAAAGTTACTCAGTGCTCACGGATAAAATCTTTAAGCCTAAGTACCCCAACACCTAACCATTCCCTCAATATCCTTTATTTCAATACCATTATCCTTCTGGTCTCCTACTTAAAAATTTTTTGTCTGTTGTGTGGTTTCAGGTCCGCATACAGCTGGAAACCTCCCCCACATTCCTAGCTGTCCCAGTGGGAAAGGAACAAGGGTCTCATTGCATCTGTGGTGATGGAGGGCACACTGTGTCCTGGGAAGTAACTCCAAAGTCATTAGGTGAGGAACAGACTCCTGGAGTCTCTAATTCTCTACTCAAGGATTGTGTGTCTCAGTGTTACTTCCCTCAAGCCAAGACCTCCAGATGGTCGGAGGTCTGTAAATCTAGGATTCCTAGAAGGATACCCTCACTTCCTCACCTCCATCTCCACCTTATATTCTCAGTATCAGAGGCCTCTAGGTTATGTTGCTTTATTTCTGCTCTTATGTTTTTATGAAATATAAGCCTACAGAGCATTAAACATTTATAAATCTTGAAATCAGAAGCACAGAGGAAAGGAAAGATGGTACTTATCTCTACCGCTTTTTTGTTTTTGCTTTTTTAGGAAATGTGAATTTCACTGTGAGTGCAGAAGCACTGGAGTCTCAGGAGCTCTGTGGGAGTGAAGTGGCTATGGTCCCTAAATATGGAAAGAAAGACACAATCATCAAGCTACTCTTGGTTGAAGTAAGTGAACCTGTCCATTTGATAAGTCATACAAAAACAGCACTGAATCAGGTTAGGGAAAAAGAGATGGATAATATATAGTCCATAATAACATTCATACTACACATATTTGGATATAATTAATAATTATAATAATAATATATGATGGTTTCTTAAAATTTTTCTTCTCTATTCCTATCTACCTATCATCCCCATCTCAGTCTCTGTCTCATGTATGTGTGTGTGTGTCTGTCTGTCTGTCTGTCTGTCTGTTTCTCTCTCATGACATGTTTTCTGTATTTTTCCCTTATCCTGTCATCTATCAACATGTCTCCTTCATAATGCTTATATTTAACTTGATATTATAATGCAGTTCAAATCCTTCTCTTTAGTATTCAAAATTCTGTTGTTTATCAGTACACATGCCCTGAGAGTCAGTTTATGATTATCTCTAACTTCTTTTTCTTTTCCCTAAAGCCTGAAGGACTAGAGAAGGAAGTAACATTCAACTCACTCCTTTGTCCCTCAGGTAAGAGTCAACTATTTTGATTAAAATAGCACTAAATACAGCTTGTATAATGTTTGAAGTCCAAAGAATTTTGTATATTTTGTCCCTTTCACTGTGAGGTAAGACCTGATAACGTGTCTAATTCTGTAACTTTCCTAAGTACAAAGATTAATGCTTGCATAGTCTTCAACCTGATACTGAGATATATATAAAGATTGCTGGCATAACTTTTTAGATCTGCTTCTCCATCAGAGGGCAGCACTCCACCTGATCCCAGCTTTATTTCAAACTCTGCATGTGTGAGTCTTTTATTTTCTAATCCTCCATCACCCTTTGCTGCAACCACAAGTTTGGTCTTGCTGATTATGGCACATTGCCTTTATTTTGCTGAAGTATATTCCTGCTGTACTTAATCTGATGAGAGTTTTTTCATGAAAGGATGTTGAATTTTGTCAAAGCTTTTACTTCATCCAATGAAATGATCATGTTTGTTCTCCCTTTTATTAAAGTGATATGTAACATTTATTGATTTGTTTTTGTTAAAATATACTTAGAGATAAATCACACTTGATCATAGCAAATGATACTGTTAATGAGTTGTTGAATTCAATTTGCTAGTAGATTTTTGAGGATTGTTACATCTATGTTCATAAAAGATACTGGCTTATAATTTTCTTTTCTTGTAATACCTCTGTCTGGCATGGGTAGTGCTGTTGCATAAAAAGCTTTTGGAACAGAAACACATACATGGCACCAAGATCCATATGCTTTTCACCATGAGTTCTCTCTTTTTTTTTTTTTAATTTCTGCCTGACTCATGTGGTCCAGCTGTAATATTATCCCCTGGATTCCCAGGGAGGTGAAGCCAGAGTGGGCCCCTTGGAAAGCATCTTGGAATGCCAAGGGAGCTGGATAACTGCCTCTGATTCTTTTCCTCCTGTAGAAACCATGGACCCAGGGAAAAGTTCTCCTCTAGTATTGTATCTACCTGGAGGAGAGAGTTGATGTGGTTAAAGTGAGATAATTCTTCTTATCCTTCTAATTTGGTTTTAATTCAACTCTGTGGACCACATAGTTTTCTCAGACTTATTTCCAAGTATCAGAGGTTTCAAAAAGATGTTCTTGTCTCCAGATATCTGCTGGTTCAACTTTCTATGGAAAAGGTAGACATATGCTATGGTCTTAGTTTTAATGGAACTAAAGAAATCCCTTCTTTAGTTTACATTTATACTTCCAACAGTATACATTTCCATAATGTATGCTTAATCATTAATTACCACCTTTTTGCAAAAAAAGTTGTATTAAAAATATTTTGTTGTGGTTTTAAATTATATTTCCCTAATCACAAGTGAACATAAGCTTATTTTTGCATGTTTATAAATTGCCTTTATATCACTTGACCATTTGTGTTTTGAATATTTTAATTTTTTAGCCTTACTTGCATGACACTGGTATTTTTATCAGTTGACTATATTGCATATATTTTCATTTATGTGGCTATTTTTTAAATTTTTCTTATAATATCTTATTTCTTATATACGCCTTAAATATTATGAATAAGAGAAGATATATACCACACTTTTCTAATTTTCTTCTTCTTGTACTTCACCAAGATTAAAAACAGCATTAGATGTATGTTCATCACTAGCAATTATTTAATTTTAAATGAGTCAAAATGTTGTCCTGCTCTTGGTTATTTTTCTTTTCTGTTTACTGATGATGTTTGTTGTCTTACAAAAGTTTCAATATTAACTTTATGATAAGGGATGTAATATGAAAGCAAATACTACACTTCTCTCATTTTCATCTTCACATAATCCACCAACATTTAAACAGAAACATATATCCATCTTTAGTAATTATTTTATTTTCAAGAAGTCAAATGCTATTCATCTTTATCTCCTCATACCCATTTTTAGGTCTTCATAAAAATACTATATTCATTAAGGTGAAAATTGAAGAAAGAATATAAGATTATTGTAGAATTTGAGTGCTTTGGGGGAATTTTCCTTTGCTTATGTATATATACAGGTTTTGTTGGGGGATTTTTTTTCCTTATACAATTCATTATTGATTAAGGAGGGTGAAGGCAGCCAAAAAAAAAATAGATGATCTTATCATAGCCATAGGATGAACGCAACTGAACCACAACATTACAAGGGCCTTATCAATCTGTTTTGAAATGAAACTCTATATACAGGGGGGAAAAAATGTGTTCAGGGATGAAATTCAGAATATCTTAGAATCCCAATAGCCATGTATAAGATGTTAAGAAAAAACTGTTCTACAAAAAAGAAGACCAACTTTTCAGGAATAATTTAGGAGTAAGTCATAGTTTTAACTGACGGATCATAAAATATATATATATATATTGCATCTTCAGAAACATACATTGCATCTTCAGAAACATATATTGCAGAAATAGTTTCCCTATGACTGATTTGTTTCTTCCCTTAGGTGGTGAGGTATCTGAACAATTATCCCTGAAGTTGCCACCAAATGTAGTAGAGGAATCTGCCCGAGCCTCTGTCTCAGTCTTGGGTGAGTTTCCAGTCCCTAAATGAAGTTGGATATTAACAGCTTCTACTATATTTCTTTTCCATAAATATTTATTTAGATTAACAGATATAATTTTAATGTTATTCTTCTTTCCCTCTTTGGGTTTGTTTATTGCTTCCAATCATACTTCTATCCATGAAATACACCTTCCTAAAAATCCTAATTATTTTCAAGCACAGCTAATTACTGTTTTCCTTTTAATACTTCAGATAGACTATAATCTCTAAACTTTATGACTTCCCTCTCTCCCATTTCATAGGAGATATATTGGGCTCTGCAATGCAAAACACACAGAATCTCCTCCAGATGCCTTATGGTTGTGGAGAACAGAATATGGTTCTCTTTGCTCCTAACATCTATGTTCTGGATTATCTAAATGAAACACAGCAGCTGACTCCAGAGATCAAATCCAAAGCCATTGGCTATCTCAACACTGGTGAGTTACTGAATGAGTGAGTGGAAAGCTGACAATATTATTTCAATTTATTTCCCAGTACGCTTGAATTACTTATCAATACTACGTATTATACATCAGTTTATCCTACCATGATTGCTACTATGGTATGAATACTCTGATGGTTAATTTCACGAAAACTATCCAATCTCCAATAAAATTTTTAGCACTCAAAACCTTCTAAAGTATGATAGAAATATTCAGCAAAAGGCACAAGAGAAGCCAAAGCATTTTAATAATGTCTCTAGCCTGTCAATACACATTTATCTGTCATATTATTTCACTAACCTTCCATTCCAGGTTACCAAAGACAGTTAAACTACAAACACCACGATGGCTCTTATAGCACCTTTGGGGAGAAATATGGCAGGAACCAGGGCAACACCTGGTAAGTGAAGAGCAATTTTATGAGCTCTCATTTCTGTACCAAATTTTTTCATATATTACCACATTTGTATTCACAGAAACCCTAGACATATACTGGCTAGATAAATACAGAAAAATTAGCAAAGTAACAAGCCAAAAATCTGATGTTTAAATACAATGTGTTAGACTTGTTCCCCAAATTTACCCTGTTGATAATATACATAGCGTTTTTTTCTAAATTGGCTCCTATAACCATGAGTTTTTAAATGACATTGTCAGTGAACATATTACTTCCAGATAAACCACGTTAACTCAATTTTTATTGTTTTCTTAGATCATGCTTGTCTTGACTGAGAAAAATATCACTAAAAGGAGAAAAGAATTAAGGAGACTGGAATATGAGACATTATTCTTTAAATCCCTTAGGCAAAAACCAGTTAAAAGTTATTACATAAAAAAGCTGATTATAGAAGATTCTGTCAGGTATAGAAGAAAATCTCTGAAGAAAAGAGAGATCTAAAACCCTTCCTCCTGAAGTAACTAAGAAAAATAAGTTAGAAATGCTTAGACTTCCTGTGGCAAATACCAGACCTATAGGAAATATGAGACCTACAGATACAAGGAGACTAAAGGAGAGAGGAATTCTAAGTACACAAAAATTCCTGTTATGTTACTCTTCTATGTAGAGAAGTGTCATAGGAAGCCTATTGTTGGTATGTGGTTATAAAATCCTTCTGACAATATAACATCATCATCACTTGCTCCCCCACAGGCTCACAGCCTTTGTACTGAAGACTTTTGCCCAGGCTCGAAAATATATCTTCATTGATGAAACACACATTACCCAAGCCCTCATCTGGCTCTCCCAGAAGCAGAAGGACAATGGCTGCTTCAGGAGCTCTGGGTCACTGCTCAACAATGCCATAAAGGTGAATCATTCCAGGGCTAGTTTTGATGTGTCCATTAGGATATCTATAAGGGTGAAGAAAAGAAGTGACAATGTAGAAATTCCTGACAGAAGTCATCCAAGGAAAATAAAACCTGGATAACACCAAGAAAGAGGGAATGGAACTTAGAATTTTTGTGATACTTTAGGTCATTGGGGATGGATATGAATAAAAATAAATTCCATGACACAGCTCAATAGAACAAGCTGTTCAATGAGATTCTGAAAAGTTAAATTATTCAAGTCTTTTCCTTTTCCATATTCACAGGGAGGAGTAGAAGATGAAGTCACCCTCTCTGCCTATATCACCATAGCCCTTCTGGAGATTCCACTCCCAGTCACTGTAGGTACCACCCCATTTCCCTGGTAAAGAGTAGTTCTGCATGCAACAAAACCACTTACCTGCTCTCTGAAACACTAACCTACCGAAACCCAACCGTCAGCCTTTCATCTAAGCAGTGTCAATGACTTCCAGACCAATAGAGAATTTGGCCAATCTATTAAGACAGACTTGTACTTTCCCAGTCATGCCTCTGAGCTATATCCCCCTTTAGGATTTTTCTCCAGAGAATCCTAAAGATATGGTCTATGTTTCTGGGCTCGCATAGGTAAGAATAGCACCCTGGCACAGTCACACATGCCTGTAATCCCAGCTACAGGCAGGAGGATCATAAGTTTCAGCACAGGCTAGGCAAATCAGCAAGACCCTGTCTCAAAACAAAACAATTTTTAAGTCTTGGGGCTGTAGTTCAGTGGTCAAACACCCCTGAGTTCAATCCTCAGTACCACAAAAAATGTATATGTGTATATGTGTGTAGATGAGAATGGCAGAGCAAAATCTATTCTTTCAATATCCATTAGAATGAGGAACAGATGAACCAATGTATTCAAAAAACTTCTTTATCTCCTGTGTCATAAACTGTGTGATAACCTGGGAATGCTAGCACCCCTGTTCACATAGTTTAGTTTTACTTTTTGTTCTCCTATCACAGCATCCTGTTGTCCGCAATGCCTTGTTTTGCCTGGATTCAGCCTGGAAGTCGGCAAAGGAAGGAGCCCATGGCACCCATGTCTACACCAAGGCACTTTTGGCCTATGCATTTGCCCTGGCAGGTAACCAGGACAAGAGGAAAGAAGTACTGAACTCACTTGATAAGGAAGCTGTAAAAGAAGGTGAGAGAACACCTGTTATCTTTCTCTCATCCCACATTCTCTGTTTCAAGAACTACATTACAAAACTTCCCTACTCCTACCTCTTATGATCCTTATCCCCCTCTTCTTTTATCTACACTATATATAAATATAAATATATATATATACATATATGTATTCCACATCATATTTATATATATTCCACATCATATTTTTATAAAATTCAGGATACCTTAATAAAATCAGACATCAAAATATAAGAGATGATAGATTTAGTAGTGAGAAGTTTGGCCTCTGGAGACTAGCTTCAAAGTATCTTATGTATGTGATCATGGGCAAGTCAGCAACTTGTCTGTTTCAGTTCCTTCATCAGTAGAATGAGACTAATAATATAATTTATCTCATAAGATTGTTGTAGTAAATAAATGAATATGTGGAAGACACTAGTAGAATATATGGCCAAGAGAATTCTATAAAAGTACTAGCAATTATTACAAAGATATCAGTTCCTTATACCCAACCCTTACACAATGTTATCATATCATCTTAAACATAAGGAAAGATTCATGGACTTGCCCCATGAACAAATTCTGATATTTTAATCTGATTTCACAATACCAATAATGTTGACCAATCTATTCATATTCACAAAATTCTTCTACATATACTGTGGTCTATATGAGGTATTAAAGAAATAGAAAATAAAATGCAGATATTAAAATGGCCAGTAAAATGTATTCTACGTTTGTCTTTTAGCAGTGTACTTTAATATTTGGTAAATGTTTCAGATATACCACGAAAAGCATAAAGAATATTTAGAAACACCCATATAACTCCCTCTCAGTGTAAGAAATAAAGTATTACCAATGCAGAAAAAAAAGTCCCTATGTTATCACTTCTACTATCAGAGGTTGTCATTATCCTGAATTTTTCATTACAATTTTTATGGATTTCTTTATATTTCTGCTACATATTCCTAAGTAATATTATAATTTTCACATTTCACACCTTTAGATATGCAGTATTACATTTAAGTAGCTCATTTTATGTTTGTTCATCTTTTATTTTTTAAGTTCAACATTATACTAATGTCAATCTCCACACATGTCCCTGTAACTTTAGTTCATTACTTTTCACTGCTGTACAATATATTATAATATATAATTAGGTTATAATTTATATGTTGAGTTTCTCCTCATGAATCCTTTGTTACCTTTTGCTATTACAAACAACACTACAGTGAATATTCAGGTGTTTATCTCATTGTACATGTGTTTCCCAAAATTATACTTTGATCATAAGCTAAACACACTTTCTCCATTTCTGAATATTGCCAAATTGCTCCAAAGGAGCAGTCAACATCCCATAGTAGTGAACATCAGCTCCCACTGCTCCCAATGTTTCACACCCATGTGATATTTCATGTAGTAGTTCAATTTTTAGTATTTTAAGGATTAATTTTTTTTTCTTTTTAAATCTAATGAGTATGAACTGTATTATTTCATGTGATCTGTGATACTCACAAGAAACCTCTATGGACAGGCCTGACAAAAATCTCGACATATTCTAGATATGGTTTAAACAACATCAGAAACAGGAAATAGCCGCGACCAGTGAGAGAACTTGCTCTGCCATCCCAACTGTAGTGACTATTTCAAAGTACAGATGGCAATAGGTTCTGACTCGGGCAACATTAGCTGACTTAACTTGGTTGAAATATACCAAGTTCATATTTTCACTGAGGGGAACGTGTCTCTAAGAGGTTTGAAATATTATAATCAGAAAGAAATCATCTCTTCAGCTCCAATTTGGATACTTTCATCTTAAAATAAATATGAATATTTAGTCACTTATGAGTATCTATTTCTCCCACCCAGATAATACTATCCACTGGACACGGCCTCAGAAACCCAAGGCACCACAGGGACTTTTGTACCAACCTCAGGCTCCCTCTGCTGAGGTGGAGATGACAGCCTATGTGCTCCTCACTCTCCTCACAGTCCAGCCGGCCCCGACCAAAGAGGACCTGACTTCTGCAGTGCCCATTGTAAAGTGGATCACAAAGCAACAGAATTCCCATGGTGGTTTCTCCTCCACCCAGGTTGGTTATTTGCCAGAATCTTCGATTAACCTTCAAGTAGAAAAAGACAAACACAGGAGAAAAAAATGAAAATGAAAATACCTTGAAATATTGTCAGTATATAGGGATAATTATATAAGTCAAAGATGACTAAAAAGAAAATGCATAGAATTCTGGCACCCTGTCCCTGTGCTATCACAGTCTCCTGTTTTCAAAACTCTGCCTCCCTAAAGTAGTGGTGTGGCATCAGCAGAACAAGGGGGAAGTCTCCTATCAGCTCTTCTCCAGTTTTAGGAATCCCTTCACAACTGTTCACGGGAACTCTAAATACAATAATCTTGCCTTGAGAATCTCCATTTTCAGGTGCTCTGACACATTTCATGGCCCCCATCTACCTCTTAGTACACATTCATTTTTAGAAGCATAAGGAATTGTTTTTACCCATCCAACTTCCTAAGTCTAACTATATAACCATGTATCTAAACATGAAGATGAGATAACATCTCAAAACAAGGAAGCCATATATCTGGATGGGGCTAGGCTTTTCTTTTTTTTAATAATACCTACCTTACAAGAACTACTAAGGATTCCTATAAGAACTACCTTCATCCCTTCCAAGGGCAGTGCCCTCAATGACTTAAGGACCTCCCACTAGGCCTCATCTCTTAAAAGATTCCACCACCTCTCAATTTCACCACTCTGAGGACCAGACATTCAACACGTGATCCCAAAAGGACCAACCATTTCCAAACCATTGCAATATCTAAGTGGGTTCTCCCACTCCTCTTTCAGGACACAGTGGTGACTCTCCATGCTTTGTCCAAATATGGAGCAGCTACTTTTAGTAGGACTGGGAAAGCTGCACAGGTCACCATCCAGTCTTCAGGGACATTTTCCTCAAAATTCCAAGTGGACAACAACAACCGCCTGTTACTACAGCAGGTCTCCTTACCAACAGTGCCTGGGGAATACAGTGCAAGAGTGAAGGGAGAAGGATGTGTCTACCTCCAGGTGAGACCCTCAGGGTAAAGGAGGACAAGGGTTTACACAGTATCTGTTATCACCCAAAAATCCTAGCTCAGCAAACCATGGAGGCAAATCAGAACTGAGGAAGATGACGGGAATTCTGATAAGAGGGAAAAAGAGATTCTGTCTTTAATATTCCACAGACATCCTTGAAATACAATATTCTCCCAGACAAGGAAGACTTCCCATTTGCTTTAGAGGTACTGACTCTTCCCCAAACTTGTGATGGACCCAAAAGCCAAACCACCTTCCAGATCTCAATGACTATCAGGTAAGATTTTTTGACTACATCACCTAATTCTAGGAGTAATAATCAGTCTTCTTACCTGGACTCCTCATCAAGCTAAACATTGTGACAGTAAGTGCTCACACTGCATTTATTTAAAAGGTAATGTATTCTTTTATATTGATGCAATAGAATTTCTTTGTGATGAAGTTTAAATTGTCCATCCCCTGCCTCTAGGACCTATTGTTGTCTAATGTTACTTAAAAGTTAATGTTTCTCCTCAATTAAAAAAAAAAAAGAATATCACATTACCTATGACCTGAATTCCTTCAATCTAATGAAATCCTGAAATCCTGTTGTACTTGATATAGTTATGGCAAAGAGAGAATTCTTGCAAAGGTTGAATAGGAAAAAAAGAGTAAATCTTTGGTTGTAATTCCAACGGGCAATAAATAAATCTCCAGTTACATACAATACAATCAATTTGGGAGGGAAATATATTTATATACATTTAAATAGCTACCGACCTCACAAAAAAAGTATCTGTCTGTAAGAATATTATAATTTGGCTGGGAAAAGATTAAGATAAGTGTATGTAATAAACATCTGGCATAGATTAGAGGCCCCCAGTCAAAGAATCATTTGTGGTGCTTTCTTAAAACACAGATCCTCAGAATCCACACATTTGAAATTCTGATTCAATCAGTTCTGGAGTAGGGCTGGTCTCTATAGCTATAACAGGTCCTATTAAAAATTCTTATGCACTACCACTTTTCTAATCATTGGGATGGCATATTTGGGAGGATTTAATGTGTTCCTTGTAGAGTACTTAATATGACATAGAAAAACGGGAATATTTCATAACATAGAAAACCCTAATCCCTTCCTTTGCTGGGTTCTTAGATACACTGGGAGTCGTCCTGCCTCCAACATGGTCATTGCTGATGTAAAGATGGTTTCTGGCTTCATCCCCCTGAAGCCAACAGTGAAAATGGTAGGTTTATATAAGCCCAGGATACTCTGTTCTATTTAATGTTTTATGTATACCTACACTAAGAAAATACTGTTATTAAAACAATATTAAATCAACCTCTATCAATAATTTATATTATCTCCAGACTCACAATTACAATTTGGCATGTTTGTATGAGTTCCCACCAAGTGCAGAGTATTCTGTCAGAAGTCATGATGGCTACGGTAAAAAATATCATAGGTTCCTGCTTGCACAGAGCTTAGAATCTTAATGCACATGAACATGAACCCATGAAAAAACATGAACCCATGAATAAACATGAAAATGACTGACATGAACTATCATAAGTATTACAGAAGTTAAGAGAAGAGATTGCTCTAAGTCAAATAAAACAAAAAATTTCCATCACAAATAAACAATATGAAATAGGAGTAATTCCCAAGTTTAGGCTATTTTGTTCCTTTCAGATGAATCAATTTTACCATGGGTCATGTGCCACGATACTATTAAACTCTTCATCCAAATTACCTTTAATTTTTATTTTTCCTACGTGTTTTTACTTACAAAAAGCATTTGAAGGAATTGGGAATAAGAATTTTCCCCCCTCTGGATCCTCTAGGGGTTTCATTTATTTTATTAACATTGTGTTATTTTAATTTTCTTCAGCTTGAAAGACTGAACCATGTGAACCGGACTGAAGTCAGCAACAATCATGTCTTGATTTACCTGGATAAGGTGAGAGCCCTGCCAGTGTAGCTGAAAAAAAATATAGATAAAAATCCTTCTAAAGATGTTGTCTTGGAAGTAAGTTCATGCGTTATCTAGACATCCCTTCTAAACTAGAAATCTGAGAACTCCAATGAATGTTTTTCTTCTCTTTTATTTAAACCTGGGATTATGAGTAGAAGTAGCTTATTCTAATATTTGGATATAAATATTTCTTGAACCCTATAAGCAAAGGATTTTCTACAAAATGTTTTCATTATGTCCACAAGTTATTTTGAAGATACTGGATAATGTAAGGAAGTAACCAATTGCAATTAGTCAATTATTATATCAGCATCCCCATCAACAATATAAAA
The DNA here is from genome assembly GCF_048772815.1 of Callospermophilus lateralis. Taxonomy (NCBI): domain Eukaryota; kingdom Metazoa; phylum Chordata; class Mammalia; order Rodentia; family Sciuridae; genus Callospermophilus; species Callospermophilus lateralis. The sequence goes on along the minus strand of NC_135308.1, from coordinate 76,397,003 downwards.
GGGGGAAAACACTGTCAATCTCAGCTAGACTTGGATCATAAAATAATAAAAACCAATAATAATAAAGATAATGATAATCAGTTCACCAATGATAATCAGTTCACCAATAAACCAATGTGATTTTATAGATAGGTATGGCAACATAGTTTATGCATGCCTATATTGACAGGAATCACACTTTGCAAAATCATTATTAAAAGCAAAAACAAACTTAAACAAACCAGCAGTGGTATGTCATTTACATACCTCTTCTACACAAGTACTTCCAAAAAATGGAAAAGCAAAACTATACCAAATCTTTGAATAGTTAAAAAAAAAAAAAAAGGACATAGCCAGTTAACCAACAAAAAGCATATAGTATTTCCCCCATGCACAGAGCCACATGATGGCACTGATGGAAGTTATATAAATTGTGTTCATTATTTAAGAAATGTTTTGGCAAATTTCCCTTCTAGTCTAAAGACTTTTGTACAATTTAAGGATCTTATAGTATGTAGTTAGTTGATAAAGGGTTTTTCCCACCCAAAAAAGCAGATGAATGCTTATTCATCCAAGGAGAAAAGAAAGCTTCTTGGAAAGTCCATTTAACTCTCTTTTGCTTTATAGGTGTCAAATCAGACACTGAGCTTGTCCTTCACAGTTCTGCAAGATATTCCAGTAAGAGATCTGAAACCAGCCATAGTGAAAGTCTATGATTACTATGAGACAGGTAAGTGTGGGCAATTTTCACATAGAAATTAAAATTCCTCATCAGAAACATAGGTTTAAAAAATGTATAGGGGTGATTTATTACATTAAATTCTCTTTATCACTTCATTTTGTCTCCAAGGTTGATTCTCCCCTTTTTGTCTTTGATACATACAAAATATAAGGTAGTAAGTAGTGCATCAAGTGAATGACATTGACATTTCTGATACAATGAAGTTCTTCCAACAGCAAAGATTCTTTCACTGACTTCATATAATGTTTGTTTTTTCAGATGAGTTTGCAATTGCTGAGTACAGTGCTCCTTGCAGCAAAGGTAAATGATTCATACTCCTTCAAAATGAAGTCAGAATTTCTCTGGTTTGTCTCCCAAATCTCTTCCTTCATAAAATTCTGGCTAAATATTCTTCATAGGCATTATATTGCTCATACTGTGTATTGTTGCAGAAAAACATGCATTTGAGAAGAACCAAGGACTCTGTCAAATCTCAAATGGTTTAGAAGGCTGCTTATAGGATAATTATATATAATAGATTTCATTTCCTACTAATTGGGTTTCCTTAGGCACTATGATGCTCAAATTTAAGGAAAGGAATGCTTTATTTTCATGGAAATCCAAGTTTATCTTAATTTCCTTTTCTTTCCACTATCACAGATCATGGAAATGCCTGAGAACTACGTGAACAAAAAGTACTTTGCTATATAGTCTCTGTTCACAGGACTTCACAGAAAAGAAACTCTTCTTGCATCTTCAAAGATTTGATAAATAAACATTTTTCTTATCTAGTTTCTATCATTACTTCCTCATTCATTCAATAATCATTTCTTCCATTTACATGATTCCAAATAGAAACCTGAGACAAAAATTAACAGCAATCAATGGCTGAGTTCATAATATGAAAAAAAACTTAGCAATGTTGGTCTGAGTAAGTTTCACATAGGAGAAAGAAAAAAGTGTTGGATTATATATGAGGAGAATTCATTGTGTGTTTGGTTATAGAAATGCCTGAAGGGAAAAAAAGAAATGCCTGAAGGAAAAAACAATGAGTGTATTTTTATGAGAAAATAAAAAGACAGACTTGACTAAAGGAGACTTTTTACAATAAAGGGAAGTAAGTAAAATACAAAATTGGGTAGGTTATATTGGAAAGCGGCATAACAAATCAGATCCTGACCTGCATGGGGGCTATGTGTCCTAAGTTAGACCAGAATCTGCCAACTGCTAAGGGTGACCAGCTTTGGGTATCAGATTCAATAATGGACAACAGACTAAAAATGTTGAAGTGATACATGTACAAGCAAGTTTTCTAAGAAAAGAGAATATATATGTTATGATACAAAGTCAAATAGGAGTGTTATATTAGGCCTTCTTCTGGAAATTTGAGTCAGGATTAAAGCATAAATACAAAGTGTTCGGCTACAACAATATTCCATTGTGTATATATACCACATTTTCTTTATACATCCATCTACTGAACGGCATCTAGGTTAGTTCCACAGTTAAGCTTTTGTGAATTGTGCTGCATTAAACATTGATATGGCTGTGTCCCTGTAGTATGCTGTTTTTAAATCTTTTGGGTGTAGACCAAGGAGTGAGATAGCTGGGTCAAATGGTGGTTCCATTCCCAGTTTTCCAAAGAATCTCCATACTGCTTTCGTATTGGCTGCACCATTTTGCAGTCCAACCAAGCAATGTGTGAGTGGACATTCCCCCCATATCCTCACCAACACTTATTGTTGTCTGTATACTTAATAGGTGCCATTCTGACTAGAGTGAACATTTGACAAAATACAGCACCCCTTCATGTTCAAAACACTAGAAAAACTAGGGATAACAGGAACATATATCAACAGTATCAAAGCTATCTATGCTATATATGCTAAGCTCCAGGCCAACATCATTCTAAATGGAGAAAAATTGAAGGCATTCCCTCTAAAAATTGTAACAAGGCAAGGATGCCCTCTTTCACCACTTCTATTTAACATAGTTCTTGAAACACTGGCCAGAGCAATTAGACAAACAAAATGAAATTAAAGGGATACACATAGGAAAAGAAAAACTCAAATTGGCACTATTTGCCAATGAAACGATTTTTACCAATAAGACCCAAAAATTCCACCAGAAAACTTCTAGAACTAGTAAATGAATTCAGCAAAGTAGCAGGATATAAAATCAACACCCATAAGTCAAAGGCATTTCTGTATATCAGTGACAAATCCTCTGAAAAGGAAACAAGGAAAACTATCACATTTACAATAGCCTCAAAAAAAATAAAATACTTGGGAATCAACTTAATAAAAGAGATGAAAGACCTCTATAATGAAAACTACAGAATGCTAAAGAAAGAAATTAAAGAAGACCTTAGAAGATGGAAAGATCTACCTTGTTCTTGGATAGGCAGAATTAATATTCTCAAAATGACCATACTACCAAAAGCACTATACAGATTTCATGCAATTCCAATCAAAATACCAATGGCATTCCTCATAGAAACAGAAAAAGCAATCATGAAATTCATCTGGAAAAATAAGAGACCCAGAATAGCTAAAGCAACACATAGCAGGAAAAGTGAAGCAGACCTTAAACTATATCAGACCTTAAACTATACTACAGAGCAATAGTAACAAAAACACCCTGGTATTGGCACCAAAACAGACTGGAAGACCAATGGTACAGAACAGAGGTCACAGAAAATAACCCACATAATTACAGTTATCTTATATTAGACAAAGGTGCCAAAAATATACATTGGAGAAAAGATAGTCTCTTCAACAAATGGTGCTGGGAAAACTGAAAATCCATATGCAACAAAATGAAATTAAACCCCTCTCTCTCTACATGCACAAAACTAAGCACAAAGTGGATCAAGGACCTAGGAATTAAGCCCGAGACCCTGTTCCTAATAGAAGAAAAAATAGGCCCAAATCTCCATCATGTCACATTAGGCCCCAACTTCCTTAATAAGACTCCTATAATGCAAGAATTAAAATCAAGAATTAATAAATGGGATGGATTCAAACTAAAAAGCTTCTCAGCAAAAGGAACAATTAGTGAGATGAATAGAAAGCCTACAGCTTGGGAGCAAATTTTTACCACCTGCACATCAGATAGAGCACTAATCTCTAGGCTTTATAAAGAACTCAAAAAGCTAAATACCAAAAAAATAAATAACCCAATCAATAAATGGGCCAAGGAACTAAACAGACACTTCTCAGAAGATGATATACAATCAATCAATAAATATATGAAAAAATGTTCAACATCTCTAGCAATTATAGAAATGCAAATCAAAACTACTCTAAGATTTTACCTCACTTCAGTCAGAATGGCAATCTTTTATCAATAATAGAAAACTGACACATACGTGTTGGCATCAGTACTTCAACCTTTAGAATCAAATCATAAGTCCTGAATTTGGGTTTTCATTTTTGTCTTTTGTTGTTGTTTTATTGTTTTATTTGCCTCTCAAGGTCCAAAAATTCCTTATTCAGGCCCCTAGAATACAGATACACAGACTGGATTATTGGTCTATATACTGGATGTTTATTTACTTATTTAAAAAAAAAAGTTTTAGAGAATAAAGCAAGATGATGGAATAAAAAAGGTTACTTTCCAAACGGCTCCATGGAGTGTGACCAGGCAAGAGGGTAAGGATTTAATACTGAAATCTCAGAATGGCCTGGGACTCAGAAACTTGCACAGAGAAAAACAAAATTAAAATAAAGGAAAGGAAAACCTCACCACTGGCACCGGCAGCTGCAGATGCAGATCCACTGTGGGGAGGTCTGATAGACTAAGAGAGCCTGCACTTCAAGTGGCACTGAGGGGTGTCTTGAAGCAGAGACGTTAATCACGCACATCTACAGTTGAACCAGTAGGTGAGCTACTCTTTGTTTTTGTGTGAGAGATATGCTGCACATTTCCTGGTGATCTGCAAGATCAGGGAAAGTGTCATATTTTTCCTGCTCTGCTACAGTGGCCAGTGAGTGTGGGTCCAAACCCAGGTGCCCAGACTTGTGTGATTCCAGCTGGGTCCAAAAACCTGACCTAGCAGAAGTCTGCCATGTGACCCAGAGTGTCATTAGAAAACCAGATGCAATTCAGGCATGAAAAGTGATGCATCCAGTGGAATTCAAGACACTTAGACCTGAGAGATCCTGGATGTCTCTAATATTTGAATCCTGCAGTTTGCAGGACAGCCAGGAATGACCAGGGACTTGTTTGGATGGGGGAGGAGTGAATGTATGCTTTGGGACTGAGTCCAGATGGCCAAGAGCCCTAGGAAGCAAAGGGGGTCAAAGGACTGGTTCCTCCATCCTGGAGTGGAACCCAGAGGAGACTCAAGGAATATAGATGCCCAGCACAGACTGAAAGCAGCCAGGCTCTGGAAATGTGCTGATTCAAAAGCTTCACCAAACCACAAAGCACAAGGGGTCTAGCTAGACCCAAAACCCACTTTTAGGAACTCCACCTCTGTGAACCCATTTCACAGAACACTACAGTGACCCCTTGCTGTGAGTGAAGAAGACAAGATCCTCCAATATGCTCCACCTTGAAATGCTAGAACTTGCAATCTGAAGAACTCCACACAAGGAAGGAACTGACAGCCCCCAACTATTACTCTTGCACATACAACGTACCTCAAGAAAAAAAAAGGATAGAAAGATAATTAGGAACTGACAACCAACATGTAATATTATAGACAAATTTTCAACCATTGCAACAGAAACAATTCCTTTATCTTCCATTAAGAACCTTTATTTAAAAAAAAAAAAGAACCTTTATTTTTTAACTTCTGCATGCTGAATGGTCCATGGACATTTGTACATATACATACTCGTCTCCTCTAATTTCCAGCATTTCATTAAGGTAGTTATTGACTCTGTCTTTTGACAACTGGGGCTTTTGATTAGTATCCCTTGGTTTTGGTTTATATTGTGTTGTTGTTATTGCTGTCTTATATTATATTTCTCCTATTTCCCTTGATTCTTTTCCTCTCTTTTCTTTTGCAAACAGCCAAATTTTATTATTCTTTCACTATTCCTTTTATTCTTTTCTACTACTTTCTGACATCATCCTTTATCAATTATTACATCCTACATCTCCTCTGCATTCTCCCTCTTCACCTTTTTAAAATAGAAACCCCTTTTGTGAACATAGTATATCTACAATTGGCAATTGCTTACCGTACCATTTCTGTATATAGTACCAATTAACACTGTAGATGCCTAAATAGGAACTAAGTATTTAATTGAATGTTGAATATTGATTTCATTGAGTATTGCTATTATTTGTCTCCTCCTAAAATGTGAGGTATTAGAAATCTTCAGAAACACAATAAATGTATAGGGTAGAAGCTCTGCCATCTCAGATTCTACTTATAAATGGGTAAACATACAAACATGAAAAGGCAAGGGAACAAACCATCATAAACAAATCAAAATAACTTATTAACAGAACCCAATGATATCACAGTAAAAGAAATATCATAGAAGGAAATGAGAAAGTTCATAATTAAATTGATCTATGAAGTAAAAGATAATGTAAGATGTGAAATCAGAGAGGAAATCCCAAGAAGTGAAATACTACTTCAAAAAGGATACAGAAATCCTGAAGAAGAATCAAATTCTTAAAATGAAGGAATCAATAAACCAAATTAAAAATTCAATGGAAAGCATCACCAGCAGACTAGAACACTTGGAAGACAGTTTCAGGCAATGAAGACAAATAAATAATCTTGAAAACAAAGTTTATCGTGAAGAAAAGATGTTAAGTAACATGAAGAGAACCTTCAAGAAATATAGTATAACACAAAAAAGACCAAATTTAAGATTTTATCAGGATAGATGAAGGCTCAGAGATACAAACCAAAGGAGTGTCCAACTTTTTCAATGAAATAATACTAGAAAATTTCCCAAACCTAAATAATAAAATGGAAAATCAAATACAGGTGGCTTTCAGGATCTCAAATATACAAAATTACAATAGACCCACACCAAGGCACATTATTAAAAAAATGTCCAATATTCAGAATAAGAATAAAAATTAAAAGGCTGCTTGAGAAAAACAACAGGTTACATCTAAAGAGAAACCAATCCAGATCTCAGCTGATTTCTTAATGCAGGCCCTCAAAGATACGAAGTCTTGGAATAATGCATAACAAGTGCTGAAAGAAAATGGATGTTGACCATAAACACTATATCTGCCAAAATTAAGCTTCATATTTCATGATGAAATAAAAACTTTCCATGATAAAAGTTAAAAGGAATTTACAACTAGAAAGCCTGCATTACAAAACAGTCAATAAAACATTTTATGAAGAAATGAAAATGAAAACCAACAAAGGGAGGAACTACTCTAGAAGAATAGTCAATCAAAGAACAAAGTAAGTCTAATTAAAACCCAGAAATAAATCAAAATGGCAGAGAATAAAATTATTTCTAAATAAAAACAATGAATGCAAATGGCCTAAACATATCAATCAAAAACATTGAACAGCAGACTGGATTAAAAAACAAGACCCAACAATATGCTATCTCCAAGAAACTTACCTCATAGGCAAAGATCCACAGACAAAAGGTAAAGGAATGGGGGAAAAAAGTATCATTCCCAAACATCTCATAAACAAGCAAGGGTTTCTATCCTCAGATCAGATTATCCAAAGTTAATCAGAAGACAGCAAGGTCATTTCATACTGCTTAAGAGAATTATACATCAAAAAAACATGGCAAACATAAATATTTATGTCCCAAACAATGAAGTATCTACGCACATGAAACAAACTCTTCTCAATTTCAAGTAAAAAAGAACACAATACAATAATACTGTGTGACTTTAACATGCCTCTATAATTACTGGATAGATTATCCCAACAAAAACTAAACAAAAAGCTATAGAAGTAAAAAAAATACAATAAATAACTTAGACTTAACAGACATATAGAGAATATTTCATTCAATGATTGAATATATTTTCTTTTTTAAATTTTATTTATTAATTTTAGTTGTTGATGGAACTTTGTTTAGAATCAAAACCAGTGCCTCACACATTCAAGGCAAACACTTTACCACTGAGCCACAACCCCAGCCCTGAATATACTTTCTTCTCAGCAGCACATGGAATATTTTCTAAAATAGCAATACTTAGCAAATACAAAAAAAAAAATACTGATAATACCTTGCATTCTATCAGATCATAATAAATGAAATTAGAAATCAACAATGAAATAAAAAATAAAAGCTACTCTAGAGCTGGGTTTGTGGCTCAGTGGTAGAGCACTTGCCTCACATATGTGAGACACTGGGTTCAATTTTCAGCACCACATATAAATAAATGAATAAAATAAAGGTCCATCAACAACTAAGAAAATATTTTTTAAAAAAGCTATTCTAACACCTGGAGACTTAATAATACAATACTAAATGATCAATGGATAGCAGAAGACTTGAGAGATGAAGTTAAAAAATATTTAGAGGTAAATGAGAATAGCAACACAACATATCAAAATCACTATACAGGTGGTTCTAGGAGGAAAGTTCATAGCACTGAGCTCATTCACTGCAACAAAAGAAAATCACCAGATAAATACTTTACATTACATTTCAACATCCTGGAAAATGAAAATCAAATCAACACTAAAAGCAGAAGATAGGAAATAATTAAAACCAGAGCCAAAATTAAAACAAAAATTTTTTAAAAATCAATGTAACAAAAAGTAGATTCTTTGAAAAAAATCAATAAAATTGATAAACCCTAACCCATGCTAACCAAGATAAAGAGGGGAAAAAATCAAATTTCTAAAATTCACAAGGAAAAATGAAATATTAACATGGACTCCACTCAAATACAGAGGAAAATCAGAAACTACTTTGAAAACTTATACTCCAATGAAGACATCAAAAAATTTCTAGAGACACATTACCTACCCAAATTGAACCAGAAGTACATAGAAAATTTAAACAAATCAATTTCAAGCAATGAAACTAAAGATGCCATCAGAAGCCTACAAACAAAGAAATCCCAGGACCAGATGGATCCTCAGGCAAGTTCTACCACACCTTCAAAGAACAACTGACACCAATTCTCCTCAAATTATTACATGAAATAGAAAAGGAACCCTTCCAAACTCATTCTATGAAGCTAGTTATCACACCCTGACATCAAAACAATACAAAGACACATCAAGAAAAGAAAACTTCAGACCAATATCCCTGATGAACACAGAGGCAAAAGTTCTTAATAAAATACTGGAAAATCACATACAAAAATATATTAAAAAGACAGTGGACCAGGATCTAGTGGGATTGATCTCACAAGGTTGTTTCAACATATGGAAATCAATAAATGTAATTCACTGCTGCAGTCTGGCTGGGCACAATTCAGGAGCCACTTGTCAAAAGAAACGAACTTTATTTTTAGAACACACACACCGCACCACACAGCTCTTCAGGAAAACCCTCAGAGCCTAACTGCCACCACTGGCTTCCCACAAGCCTCTCAACCTCCCCCACTCCTCCTGCTCTTGAGGCCGATTGTCTGGGTTGCATGGGCAGAGCCAAAAAAGTCCCCCAATGAACAGCTCTGTGGTCTGAAAGGGCAGGGAAACAGCCCAATGAGCGTCACTGCAGAGGAGCCAATCAGTTGGCAGCTAGAAGTTTGCTGGGGCCCCTTCCTCGGTGGCTCTCAACAATTCACCACATTAATAGACATAAAGACAAGCATCACATAATTATCTCAATAGATGCAGAAAAAGCATTTGACAAAATATGACATCCATTCATGTTCAAAACACTAGAAAAATTAAGGATAGTAGAAACATATTCAACATTGCAAAAGCTACATATGTTAAACCCAAGACCAACATCATTCTAAATGGAGAAAAACTGAAAGCACTACCTCTAAAAATTGAAACAAGACAGGGATGCTGTCTTTCACACTCTACTCAAGATAGTCTAGAAAAAAAACTAGCCAGAACAATTAGACAGAAGAAAGAAAATAAAGGGAAATAAACAGGGAAAAAGTACTCAAACTATCTCTTTTTGATGATGATGTAATTTCATATTTAGAAGACCAAAAAAAACCCACCAGAAAACTTCTAGAACTCATAAGCAAATTCCTCAAAGTATCAGGATATAAAACAAACAATCATAAATAAATTGTTTTCCTATACAGAGGAACACAGAGATGAATCAACTAGAAGAAAAATTATTGAAAGTATCCCATTCACAATAGCCTCAAAAAGAAAAAAGAAAGAAAATACCTGGAATCAATCTAACAAAAGAAGTGAAAGACAACTACAATGAAAACTACAGAACTCTAAAAAAGAAATTGAAGACGACCTTAGAAGATAGAAAGATCTTTCATGGTCTTGGATAGGCAGAATTAATATTGTCAAAATGTCTATATTACCAAAACTGCTGTACAGATTTAATGCAATTCCTATTAAAATCCCAATGAAATTCTTCATATAAAATAGAAAAAGCAGTCATGAAATTCACTTGAAATATAAGAGATCCAGAATAGCTAAAGCAATCCTCACCAAGAAAAGTAAAGCAGGAAGCTTCACAATACCAGACCTTAAATTATACTACAGAGCTATAGCAACAAAAACAGAATGGTATTAGCACCAAAAGAAACATGTAAGCCAATGGAACAGAATAGAAGACACAGAGACAAACCCATGTAAATATAGCTATCTCATACTAGGCAAAGGTGCCATAAACATACATTGGAGAAAAGAGAGCCTCTTCAACAAATAGTGCTGGGAAAACTGGAAATCCATATTAACAAAATGAAATTAAACCCCTGTCTCTCACCATGCACAAAACTCAACTCAAAGTGGTTCAAGGACCTAGAGACTAGAGAAAATGTAGTCCCACTCTCCATCATGTCAGTTTAGAAGCTGAATTCCTCAACAAGATTCCTAAAGCACAAGAAGTAAAATCAAGAATCAATAAGTGGGATGATATCAAACTAAAAAGTTTCTTCACAGCAAAGGAAACAATCAAGAAAGTGAAAAAGAAAGGCTACAGAATGAGAGAAGATCTTTGCCACCTATACCTCAGATAGACAGCATTAATCTCCAGTATATATAAAGAACTCAAAAAATTCACACCAAAAATAAATAAATAAATAAGTGAACAACCCAAACAACAAATGGGCAAAGGAAGTAAACAGGTACTACACAGGAAAAATATGATCAGTCAACAAATATATGAAAAAAATGTTCAACATCACTAGCTATTAGAGAAATGCAAATTAAAACTATACTTGAGATTTCATCTCACTCCAGTAAGAATGGCAACAATTAAGAATACAATTAACAATAAATTTTGGTGACAATGTGGATACACTCATACATTGTTGGTAGGACTGCAAATTTGTGCAAACACTCTGGAAAACTGTATAGAGTTTCCTCAGAAAACCTGGAAGGAAACTACCCATTTGACCCAGTTATCCCACTCCTCCATATATACTCAAATAACTTAACAATAGCATACTACAATGATGCAACACATCTATATTTATAGCAAATCAACTCACAACAGCCAACCTATGGAACCAATCTAGGTGCCCTTCAACAGATGAATGGATAAAGAAAATATGGTATATATACACAAGCGAATATTAATCAACCATAAAAAAAAATGACTTCTGCTGGAAATGGATGGATTTTGAGACTATCATGCTTAGGGAAATAAGGCAATCCCAAAGGTTGAATTTTTTGTGATATGTGGATGCTAACCACAACAAGAGTTGAGAAGAAGAACAGAAATTCAGGAGATTAGACAAAAGAGAATGAAGGGAAGAAAGAAGGTACAGGTATAGGAAAAACAGCAGCATAATTCTGGCATATCTTTCCCATGTACATATATAAATACACCACAGTTAATTTCTACATCCTGTACAACCCCAAGGCTGAGATCCTAATTAGAATAAGATGTACTCCATACTTGTATAAATAATTCAAAACATGTCTACTGTCATATAACTAAAAAGAACAAATATTAAAAATTAAAGAAAATGTTTTATAAATAACCTACTTACTAAGTGAAAGCAGAAAAAGAAAAAATATTTGAAAAAAATGATTTAAAACTTCCCAAACTTGATGACAGATGTGTCAATGCATCCAACAAGTCATAAGTGGGAAAAACTTAAGGAGATCCACATAATAAACAATAGTTAAGTTACCAAAAGACAAAACAGAGAATTATGAAAGTAGAAAGAAGAGATTTTTCACATGTAAGCATCCCTCAATATAACATACAGCTGGTTTATCATCAGGAGATTATGGAAGCCAAATATGTTAGAATTACATACCAAAGCCACTGGGGGAAAAGTCAAACAAGAATTCTATGTTCAGTAAACTCTCTCAAGAGTAAAAGAAAAATTAAGACATTTCCGGATAAATAAAAGTTGAAGTAGTCTTACCAAAACTGAAGTTTTCCAGCGTTGAGACAGACCCCAGCAGCTCATCTTCAGTTTCTTCTTTCTGGGTTCTTGGCTAGGAATTTGATGAAGTCCAGCCCCCTAAAAATGAAAACGTAGCCAAGTAACAAGATAACTTCGAGCGAGGGAGCTAGTCTAGGGGTTTATATAGCATGTATTTTGCTGCGATTGGTCCAAACTTATGCTAATTAGGTTTTGGAAACCTACTAACGCTATTGGTCCAAGTTTATGCTAATTAGGGCTTGGAGAAACAACAGGCTATTGGTCAGCCCTGAATCCCATTTGGTTTGCCCTACTTCCACTTTCTCCCTGCTTCTGGATGCGGGAGATTGAAGTCATTGAATTGTGCATGCTGGATGGTGTGTCTGGAGCTGCAGCCTGCACAGAATATGCTTTCTCAGTAGGCATCTTCATTGGGTGCAAGCTGGGCTGTCATGGGGTGACAGATCTGCTTGCCCTGGCTCACATAGGCACTAGCCCCACCGCCATGCCTCAGACCTGCCACGCCTGCATGGCAGGTTCCTCTGGCCATGGGCTATGCTTGCCACTCATGCTACAGTCCATCTGAGCAGCCACTCTGATGCTCAGCTGCTCCACTGCTCCCCGGCGGCTTCCAGTATTCTGCCCTATAAGAAATGCTAAAAGGAGTCCTTCAGGCTGAAATGAAAGGGTACTTCAAATAGTAATATTTTTTATTTTTTATTAATTTTTTTAAATGACAGCAGAATGCATTTCAATTCTTATTACACGTGTTCAGCACAATTTTTCATCTCTGGTTGTATATAAAGTATGTTCACATCAATTCGTGTCTTCATACCTTCAAATAGTAATTTGAAGCCATATGAATAAGTAAAATTACACAGAAAACTGTAAAGGCCAATATTATTTTAGTTTTGGTTTATAATCATTTTCCTTCCTGTATAATTTGAAGGGCAAATGTAAAAAATGAAAATCATAAATCTATGTTAATGGGTACACAATGTATAAAAATAATATACAAAATACAACAAATGATTCAAAACGTAATAACATAAAGGTAAGGAGATTTATAAAAGCAGTGTCTTTATGCTAATGAAACTAAGTTTATATTATCCAACTCAGAAGTTTAGCACCATGCATGCCCCTCCTGGGCATGCTGCCCACCTGCCTATGCCCAGGCATGCTCTGGGAACCGGGCTCTCAGACACACTTCAGACCTCTGTCACCAGATCTCCACAAAAGAGCACCTGGGCTTTATTTTGGTTAAATTAACTAGCATAATGCATCCAGATAAGAAATGTGAAGAAGCACCTGATACAGATCCTAATCCTATGGACAAATCTATTTTTTATAACCTAATTCTTGAGTATGCTCCAATGATAAATATTACAAGCAATATCATGAAAAGAGTGTCATCATTCCTGATGGTATGGTTTTGAAAGACTTCATGTCCTATGAAACTCTTTTTTTTTTTTTCTTTCCTGATTTGATTCTACTAACTTCTATTTATATGCATCCAAGAGCTGGCTGTTCAAAATCATGTGAGGCTGCTCAATACTGGTCCTCAGGGTTCACAGTTTAACAGGCAACCATAGATGCTGCCATCATACAGTTTAAGACCAGTGTTTCTCTTTAGTAGGAGCTGGAGTCAATGAAAACTGTGATTATGAGAGAAATTATTGTTGCAGAAATAGATACCTTTCCTCAGAGAAGTAGTTTTAATATACCTAATTATAGCATTTTCACCTTTTGGATATTTTTGGCAATTAATATTGTAGCAGAAAAAAAAAGTGGTCACTGCTAGATGAACCAACAGCTGGAATGAACCCCTGTTCTTATCATATTATTTAGAGACTTTTAAAATACAGAGAAGCCAATCAGGTGACAGTGTTTAATATTCACTTCATGGATGAAGCTGACATCCTTCTAATAGGAAAACTGTCATATCACAAGGAATATTGTGATGTATTGGTTCTTCAAATTTTTTTTGAAAGTAAATGCAGGAGCAGCTAGCACATGGTCATGCACATAGACGGATTTTGTGCCTATGATCTCTTTCTTCAGGGGTTAAACAACATATACCTGGAGCTACTTTACTACAACAGAATGAATAACAGCTGGTATATTGCTTGCATTTGAAAGACATGGACAAATTTTCAGGTTTGTTTCCTGCTCTAGACATTTATTCAAATTTGGGTGTCACTCCTTACAATGTTTCTAGACAACTTTGGAAGATATATTCTGAAAGCTAGAAGATGAAGCAGAAATTGATCAAGCAGATTACAGTGTATTTACACAATTTATAACATAATTACAACAATTTCACTAAAACTACCCTCCAACGTAAGAAATGAATTTGAATTTTTTTATGACCATGAAACTGTAAGCTTTCCAAAACCAAAGATTCCCTAATGAGCACCATGAGCCTTTGGAAACAGCAGGTGTCTACAATAGCAAAGCTTCATTTCCTTACTTGAAACACGACACTAAATCAGTGTTGTTCCTACTTTCTTTTTTTCTTTCTTTTTTTTTTTTTCCTAGAGTTCAGATTTTTATGTTTTTGTTACATCACTCTTAAAAATGTTGTGGTTCCCACCATAAAATGGCCTCCAATTATAAAACATTATTGTTTAATTTTCATTGCATTTACAGAAGTATAGATTCATGTTAAGAACAATCAAAGAAAATCTTACTTACTTCAATTGGCATAAATGCTATCTATGTATTCTTTAATATTTTTTAACTGACAAGAAAGTCTTAAAGTAAACACAAGAGATTTAAGCATGTTAAATTTTAGTAAGAAGAACATTTGATAAAGTAAATTATAATTAATTTAAATGATATTATATGACGAAATCATGGAATTTGCAGGGAAATGGATGGCATTAGAGCAGATTATGCTAAGCGAAGCTAGCCAATCCCTAAAAAACAAATGCCAAATGTCTTCTTTGATATAATGAGAGCAACTAAAAACAGAGCAGGGAGGAAGAGCAGGAGGAAAAGATTAACATTAAACAGAGTCATGAGGTGGGAGGGAAAGAGAGAGAAAAGGGAAATTGCATGGAAATGGAAGGAGACCCTCATTGTTATACAAAATTACATATAAGAGGTTGTGAGGAAAATGGGAAAAAATAAGGAGAGAAATGAATTACAGTAAATGGGGTAGAGAGAGAAGATGGGAGGGGAGGGGAGTGGGGATAGTAGAGGATAGGAAAGGTAGCAGAATACAACAGTTACTAATATAGTATTATGTAAAAACGTGGATGTGTAACCGATGTGATTCTGCAATCTTTGTAATGTTTTGAATAACCAATAAAAAAAAAGTTGAAAAAAGAACATAAAATAAATAAATAAATGATATTATATATAATATATATTTAAATGTATTTATATTAATTTAAAATTATATATATTATATAAAATTTTAAATATATATTCAAACATTATTAAATATATAAAAATGTATATAATATATAAACTTAAATTATACTATATTATAAATATATTATCTCATTAAACTTTTAGACTTTAAAAGTTGTTTTTCACTTACAAAACAAATATATTTATTCAACTTTATTCACAGTTCATAATTAAATTTTTGATGTCCAAAACTGTAAAAATTGTACTGCCAGGATATATGTCCAATTGCAAGTGTTATGAATGATCAAGAAATTCAGTTATTTGATTGTGTTCTTATACTTTATAAATTGCACAATTAGTGTTTAGTGGTACGAGGGGGAGAAATTTGATCCTAAATAATTATGATGCAGCAAATATATTTGACATGCATATAAAAGTAATCCAGAAATTGTTCTATTAGTTTTTTGCTATATGATGCAGAGAGTAAAAATTGGGTGAAATAGCCTTTTATTTTCTAAAGTAGGGAAGTATCAAGGAAGACCCACAACTAATAGAAAATCTGTAAGATTTCTTGCTACTTTATCATTTCCTGAGCCTATGAAAATGACACAAAATTTCATTGTGGATAGACTAAAGAATGCATTTTTCATACCCCTTCCCTCCTGACCCTCAAAAAACTTGGGAATTTGTCATTCTTATTTCTCATTCATTTACATTTGTTTGATATTATTTATAATGAAGATTATTGTTTTAGAAAAAGCTAACCAAGAGCTGCTATTTTAAACTACAAAAGAGATTTTGGATACTACCAACAATTTACAACAATTTTGCTACAACTAAAAATTGAGTGACATGATGCATCAGTCAATGATACTACCAGGCATCACATGGATGTGAAGACACAGAGTGATGGTACAATATCAGTGCAATCCCTTTGTTTTCCTTCAACCTTACTACTCATAATCGGGCAAAACTGATGGTGGGTGACCAATAACCATAATTAAAACTGAAGAAATGAATTATTAAATGATAATATTTAACTGAATATTATGTTTTCCTATTCCTTGGCTGTATAATCTTAGTATGTTTCAGAAATAATGACAGCACACACAGTTTTAAAAGAATTAAAATTAATGAAAAATGTCTGGCAGTGCTCAACCGCCAAGCGCTCAGAGGTTGAATGCTCACCTAGCATGCATAAGGCACTGGGTTAGATTCTCAGCACCACATAAAAATAAAAATAAAGGTATTGTCTCTACCTACAACGAAAAAATAAATGTTTAAAAAAAAATGTTGTGGTTCCCACCAAAATTTTCCAAACTTATATTTTCTAAAACCTGGAGATAAACTTCATAAATACAAAACAAGTCTGGTTCTTCAAAATTCTACTGATTCCAGTATCAATGATCTTATTAACTTTTTCACACATCTCAACAGAACAGTGACAATGTTTCATGGCAGTGACTGTGTATCTGCTGCACCCTCTAGCGCAGACTTAAATGTGGTACATTCAGAAATGACTGTTTTTCAGCTGTTTTAAATAGCACTATGGTTTATTTTTTACCTGTATTAATGAACATCATTTATAACTATTATCTCTCTCATTTAAATGTGACTGAAACCATCCATATCTGGAGTATCCTAATATTTCAACAAATTACTGACATCATGTTTAAAACTGAGCTGTATTTTCAAGCAACTGTACTTGGCATTATTTACTGCAATTCTACCTTATATTGCTGTGAAAAATGCAGTGACAGGCTGGGGTTGTGGCTCAATGATAGAGTGCTCGCCTAGCAAGTACAAGGCACTGGATTCAATCATCAGCACCACATAAAGATAAATAAATAAAATGAAGGTATTGTGTCCAACTTAAAAAAAAAAAAAAATATATATATATATATATATATATATATATGTGTGTGTGTGTGTGTGTGTGTGTGTGTATGTGTGTGTGTATAAACATGTATATGTATGTGTGTGTAAAATGCAGTGAATCATAAGATCAAAGCTTATACTCAAACTTTCAGGTCTTTTACCATCCATATACTGAATTGAACAAGCTATTGTTAATACCCCTGATTTGTTTATTGTTCTTATTTTGATGCTAAGAAGTTTGTTTGCATTGCACTATAGATTATATTGTTATGCTGTAAAATTCCTTGTTATGGCTTTTTGCCCTATTGGTTATGTTCCATCAGTTATTCTGTTCACTTATATTATTTCATTCACCTTTTAGAAAATTTGGAATACCAAAGAAATTTGTTACTTATCTATTCTGTGACAGCATTGGCTTGTATTATAATCATTAAAATAACTTTCTCTATGCGATACACAGTTACAGCCATTTTTCATCATACCTTTTGCGTAGCCATTCCAGTCAATACAGTTCTGGTTTCACTGATTTCTTTCTTTTTTTTTTTTTTTGGTGGGGATGCAGGGGGTACTGGGGGTTGAACTCAGAGGCACTTGGTCACTGAGCCATACTCCCAGTCCTATTTTGTATAAAATTAAAAAAATTTTATTTAGAAACAAGGTCTCACTGAGTTGCTTAGCACTTCACTTTTGCTGAGGCTGGTTTTGAACTCGTGATCCTCCTGCCTCAGCCTCCCAAGCTGCTGGGATTACTAAAGGCATGTGCCACTGTGCCCAGCTTGACTGATTTCCTTCATAAAGGTTTCTGGGAAGAATATACCAAAAAAATGACAATGTATACAATCCATAGAATAGGCTTTTAGGGACTGATATAACACCTTACCTGCAGTAGGTATTGTAGATTTTCCTCTTACAGTACTATGAGAAAAAGCACAGGGGCAAATCAATAGAAAAGATCCCTTTCTCAGGATCTTTTCAACAAAGTTCAAAACCAAAAAGTTTCCAGAACCACCAAATAATATGGATGAAGATGAAAATATCAAAGCTGAAAGACTAAAGATCAAAGAGCTAATGAGTTGCCAGTATTGTGAGAAGAAACCAATAATCATGCTCAGCAATTTGCATAAAGAAATATTTTTTTAATCTAAGAAAAGTAAAGAAACTGTCAACTAAATACATCTCTTTCTGTGTGGGAGAAAAAAAAGAGGAAGAACGCTTTGGGCTGTTGGATCCAAATGATGCAGGCAAAAAAAAAAAAGCCCAATTATTAATATTCCTATTGGCAATATTTAGCCAACTCAGGCCAGGTGTCTCTAAGAGATCATACTTCAGAAACAACTGAAGATGATGACTTGATTAAGTGTTTAGGTTACTATCCTCAGATAAACCCACTACGGTCAGATATTAAAGTACAATGTTTTGAAATTTATGGATCTATGAAAGAATGAATGCAAGTGACATGAAAGTAATAAGTCAAACAACAAATGCATTTGATTAAAAGAGCTTCAGAAAACTATAAAGAAACTACTTGCAGGAATAAAGCAAATGTTATGTTTTGCAATAAGTATGCTGTGAATCCTTATATTATTTTACTAGATGAACCATTTATAGGTATAGATCCTAAAGCAAAATAGCACATGTGACAAACAACCTGGACTTCATTTAAAAACAAAAAAGCAAGGCTGCAAGTCCAACCACTCATTACATGGAGGAGGCAGAGGCTGGTGGTGATCAAGTGGTTCATATGATTTCTAAGCAATTAAGATGCATTGGGCAGTGCAACATCTAAAGAGTAAATTTGCTAAGAAAACTGGTTATCCAGATGTAGAAGTATGACATTAGACTCTTATCTCACCCTGCACAAAAAAATCAACTCAAAATGTATCAAAGACCTAGAAATTAGACCAGAAACTCATTCCAGCATATAGGCACAGACAAAAACTTTGTCAATAGGACCCTAAAGCTTAGGAAATAATGCCAAGAGTTAATAAACGCAGTGGCATCAAATTAAAAACTTCTGCACAGCAAAATAAACAATTTGGTATGTGAAGAGCAAATCTACAGAATGAGAGAAAATCCTTGTGAGCTACTCTTCTGACAGAGGATTAATATCTAGAATATATAAAGAACTCAAAAAATTTGTCACCAAAAAATTAAATAACCCAGTTAATAAATAGACAAATGAATTAAACAAACACTTCTCAAAGGAGAAACACAAATAACCAACAAATACATGAAAAAATGTTCAACATCAATAGCAGTTATGCAAATCAAAACTACACTGAGTTTTTATCTTGCACCATTCAGAATGGCAGTCATCAAGAATAAAAATAATAAGCCAGGCACAGTAATGCACACGTGTAATTCCAGTGACTCAGGAGGCCAAGGCAAGAGGATTGCAAGTTCAAGGCCAGCCTCAGCAACTTAGTTAGAGAGGCCCTAGGTAACTTAATGATAAAAATGAAATTATGTAACTTGCAGGAAAATGGATAAAATTTGAGAGCACTACGTTAAGTGAAATAAGACAAATTCAGAAAATTAAGTGTCATCTGTTTTCTCTCATATGCAGAAGCTAGAGAGGAAAAAGAAAAAGAAAGGTGAGTTTGGGTCTCATGAAAATCAAAGGAGGATTAGTAGAGAAAAGGGACCAAGGAGTGGGAGGCAGGCAGGGAGGGGGCATTCTGAGGAATGATATTGGCCAATTAAATTATCTCGTTATATTATGTGCATGTATGACTATGTAACAACAATCACTACGTACAAGTGTAATTTAACAACAATCAAAAAAAATGTGGAGAAAAAACAATTTTTAAAAATGAGCAAACTCATAGAGACAAAATGATTAGCCAGGTGAGGTGACTCACATCTACAATCCCAGATAAAGCAAAAGAGAATTTGAAACAGTGGTTCACAATAGAGAAAATATAAACCCAGAAAAACCACTTAATTTTCTTAGTAATCAGAAACATGCAAATTAAAACAACATCACTAGCATCCATGACATCAGGCAAAACTTGGCAAGACTACAGTAAAAAGAATACTCTTGTACTTTCCTAGGAGGAATTATATACCTTAAAGGGCATTTGGTAGTATACACATATACTATCAATTATACACATATACTATCAAATACACTTATCCTGGATTTAGCACTTCTGAGTATCTACCATAAAGAGAGATAAGCGAAGAATGATCATAAGAATGATCATCTGTGTATTAAGAATTGTAATGCAAAAAAAATACATGTATAAAGGCATAAATTGGTGTGAACATACTTTATATACAGAGATATGAAAAATTATGCTCTATATGTGTAATAAGAATTGTAATACATTCTACTGCTGTTGTGTAGTTTTAAAAAATAAAATCAATAAAAGATATAAAAAATAACAAATACATACAAAAAAATGATAATTAAAAACCTTAGGAGTATCGAATGATTTTAAGAGTATGACATAGAGACACTTTATAGCAGAGAAACTATTTATTTATTCAAAACTAAATAAAAATAAATGTGATTGAATTTAAAAAAAAAGAATGATCATTACAGCAATACTTTTTAATAGAAAAAAATGGAAATCTATTATATATCTATTTTTTTAATTTGTTTGTTTGTTTGTTTTTGGCAGTACTGGGGATTAAATCCAGGGGCACTCTAACTCTGAGTTATATCCCCACTCCTTTTTTTTTTTTTTTTTTTTTTTGAGATAGGGTCTCAGTAAACAGTCTAGAACTTACAATCTTCCTGCCTCAACTTCCAAAGTTGCTGGGAATGCAAGCATGCCACAGAACCCAGTGTGTGAAATCACAGTTAAGATATTAAAATGGCTAAATAAATGGAATACATTGTGCAATGTTATACTCTACAGTAAATAAAATTGACTCTCTACATATATCAACAAGGACACATGAAACCATACAATTGAGATTAAAAAATAATAAATTTCACACTAATAAAAGCATAATGACATCATTTGTATGAAAAAACACAAAACTGTTTTAATCTTTCCTTGGTGTGTGTGTATGTGTGTGTGTGTGTGTGCATATATATACATATACATACATATATGTATGTATATGTATATATATATGTATATATATGTAAATATAAAATTATGATGCTTTTAAAAGTCTGAATATCTTTCTGGGGAATGTAGAGGACACCAGGATAAAGTTTAGTCAAAAAAGACTTTCACATTACCTGAAATTATCTATTTTTAAGGTGTACTAGTATATTTCTTGTGTGTTTTTAAAAGAATGTGAAAAAAAACTTTCTGGAAAGACACTTAGTAATAAAGGTCACCTCTGGAAAGAGAAACTGGAGAACAAGGTGTGGTCAATGGAAATTTTTCAATGTTTTTCTGTCTAATTTTCTGCATGTTTATCCATTGTGTATTCATGTTAGTTTTGTCCATTTTTTTTTTTAATGTTGAGTTCACCACTTCAGCAACACTTAGGGGTTCAGATGTTGCTATTATCACACATGTGAAATGTGATTATGAATTTAACTTGATTCTTTATGAAACACTTCTTTCATTAGATAAAATTCTTTATCTCTATGCATAAAGGGCAAATTTTACCAGGCAAGGTCAAAGAAACAAAGAATCACACAGTAGAAAGCTTATGTGATCCTTTAAGGCAAAAGGTGAACACAACTAATTTAAATATTCAGTGAGTCAATTTGCTTAATTTGTCTTACAAGTCAGGAGGAAAAGTAGTTTAAAAAATAAAGTCTGGACTTGGATTTAATTTGGTTTGTTTTATTCTTCTGTAACTGACTTGTGCTGTGGACAGTCTTAAAAGATGTCACTCATGTGTTCTTAAAAAAATGATAGACATTGAAATTCTCATAGGAAGAAATTTTGCAAGGAAATAAATGTTACTATTTTCACTGGACAAAGGACTTGAATTCTTTTGGTATAGCAATAAAGACATAAGACTTTAATTTTCAGACACTAACTTTTACCATATATTTTATTTCTTAAACATTTTTAGAAATCAATAAAATTTCCTAGATTATTGAATTCACTTTTACTAAATGAGTTATAACTTAAAAAGAGTTATGGCTAATTTACTAAATGAGTTATGACTTGAGAAATATTTATTATGTTTTTTATTTAGTGTATTCTGGTTAGTTTTTAAGTAAAAACTAATAACAAGGGTTAATGAGATAGCCTAGATGGGTTCATGACCAAGAGAAACTGGTCATGTTGAATAACTAAAGTTCCCGCCCTTGAAGGAGGTTGACATTTAACTAGGCAAAATGTCCCTCAAAATTAGTACTTGGCTAAAATGCAGTTAAATGTATCCTTGTCTAATTTATTTGGCTAGTGTTCAAATACAAGATTGGAATTTGTGGTATGCAAGAAAGCAAATAGTTAATTAGGCCACTGTTAATTTTTATAGAAAAAGAACACTTTATAAAATTGATTTTATGGCATCAAATGCAATAATCCTTACTTTGTCTCCAATCTCTAAAACCAATGCTTTCTTTTTCAAGTCAGTCAATCCTACATTTATATAACAATTATTTATTAAGCAACTACAACATGGCCCAGTAGGAAATAAAACAGACCAGACTGATATTCTAGATAGAAGAGAAAGATTAAAAACAAAAGGAAATTAAATTACATATGACAAGGGATTAGTGCTCCAGGTAATAAGGAGAGAAAGATAGGAAATGAGGATGAGGGCTGGTTATAGCTTTACATAGGGATGCAGGACCTCTATGAGAAGTTGATGCTTAGGCAGGGAATTACAAGAGATGGAAACTATTCTGCATTTCCTGTCTCTGGCTCTACCATCCTTCTTATTATTTATCTCTCCTTCTTTCTTCCACTTTTTCCCTTCCTCTTAACTAGAGAATCTGTGTGATAAAATAAGTATTCCACAGCTGTAGAGTCTTCATCAAATTATAGTGGCTCTCCTTTTTGTGAAGATCTGTTTTCTGGAGATGTTGGTATATTGTAGACTTGTAATCATTTCCCTTATCAGCCTTTGAGGATTATAGAAATTATTATAATGGAAATATTATTATGGTGCGGGGGGGAGGCAAACACTTCTTGCTTCCCTTGAGTCTACAAGGTAATCCTAGCATTATCTTCTCTAACTCCAATGCAGGTAAATGGATGGCTCAAAAAAGGAAATACAAAAAATTTAACAGTGTTACAATTTTTAAATATCTTTATAACTCTCAAAATTTTCATACTTGTTTTCCTTTTAACTTTTAGTATACCACATTGTCCTGAATTTTTTCTTCCATTATTCTGGCTTCTTCTACGTTTTTTTTTTTTTTTAATATTTTTTTTCCTTAAGAATCCTATTCTAGGGGCTGGGATTGTGGCTCAGTGGTAGAAAGCTGGGTTCGATCCTCAGCACCACATAAAAATAAATCTATAAAATAAAGGTATTTGTCCATCTACAACTTTAAAAATTTTAAAAAAAAAAGAATCCTATTCTAAGTCCTGTTCTTGTTCTATGCATTCTATGTGGAGAATTTTATCCATCCCATAGATAAAATCCTCCCAATATAAAGATTATTACCAGATTTGTTATCTCCAGCAATGATCTCTTTCCTGAGTTTTAGCCTGTAGGGTCCTACTCAGTGAAACATCCACAGGCATATCATGTTCAAACAATCCTCATGATTTCAAACACACACCTAAAAACCTCCCTATCAACAACAAAAAAAATCATCACAATCCACCCAACCAAGTAAAATAAAGACCTGGAAGTTATTCTTAATTTCTTTTCTCCCTTACCATCCTAAACATCCAATAATTCACCATGTAACCTTGACTTTTCTTCTTCCAAATATCTTATGGATTCTTCACCTTCTCTCTATTCCTAACACACCTTAGTTCAGGAAAACATTATAACATATCTAAATAATTACACCAGCCTTCAACTGCTTCCAGTCATTCACTCAAACTACCAAACCTGATTACCTTCTTTCATTGCTTAAGTCTTCCCACAATAAGTTCCTTGTCACAAACTTTTTTTATTTTTAAGCTCTGTTCTAATTCAACATGAACTGTATCTATGGTCTTCATCACTGTCCTGTAAGATTTAAAACATTGACCACATTTTTCATTGATATGTTCCAAAAGTATAGTGCAGTGTATCAATCTTAGTCTTGCCTAATAAATATTTGCTGAGTGAATAGAACAAATATAATTATTATAATTGTATAATTTGGAGATTAAAAAAACAATTTCAGGAGTTGGTGAGACCTCTCAATGATTGGTTGGAGCTTTCATAGGCAAAGCAATAAGATATAGAAATTTTATTTTCTCTTTCATCCTTGTGGCTCCCACCCTGCATCCCTTCCCTACCACTATCTTTGTTTTCATTAGCTTTCTCTTACTATTTCTCTTCCTCAGGAACTTTTTTTTTTTTTTTTTTTTTTGAGGAAAGTGGTGGGGGAGTTCCTCATAATATTTTTTATTTTGATGTTTGATTATAACTCTTGATGCAACATTCTAGAGCAAGGTGCTCGGAACTTGCTGTGCCCAAGGAATGGATAAAGGAAAAAGCTCTATTTATTCTTTGTGATTTAATGCACAGATGAAAAACTTAGCACACAATAACAGAAGATGGCCATTAATAATCACATCCTAGTCTTCCAGCTTTCTGTAAGCAGATGACATCTTCAGTTTTCAAGCTCTTGTAGCTTTTAACCTTGCAACATCAACGAGGCGTCTGTCCAGGATTAGTTAAAAAGACTGTCAAATTCCTTTTCTCCTAGTTCATCCATTTTCACTGTCTTTGGGAATTTATTTGAATGATTTCCTTTCAGGATTCTCTGCTGTTGCTCACTGGGGTGCTGTGCATTGTCCCCCTGTTTTGTAGGCTGGTTAGGAGAGGGAGCTTGGGAAGGGTGTGCCACCATGGAGAGGTTGTGAGTCACAGGGAGGCCTCCAGGGATGATCCCTTCCATAGCTGCAGGAAGTCCTCCCAGAGCCATGCCTACTATGCCCTGCAGATACCTGTATGTGGCACCATTGAGCTCAGGATGAATTGCTTGCTTGTTTATTACTGACCAAGGAGCTGATGTGACAAAGAATTCCTTGTTGATGCAATTTCTTAAGCTTTCTGGGATGCGACCTGTGATTGCTCTGCAGATCTCCGTGGCAGCTATCCCTCTCATCTCTAGTAATGCTTGTTCACTATACTGGGCCTTGTGAGAAGTACAGATGAGATTTTGTGCATCTTTCAAAGGACCCTGAACAAAGCTCATGTACATCAGGACTGCCTCTCAGATCTTGCCCTCCATGAGGGCCTAGGCCAGGCAACTGTGGGCTGCATTAACAAGGAATGCCGCTTGCCTCATCTGCTTTATAGTAAAGTCATTAATGAGGTGGCTGTGTGTTCCTTGAGATTGCAGTGCAAGGAGACATAGTCCCTCTGATACAGCAAGTCGTGCAGGGTGTAGATCTTCTGCCTGCCCAGGGACCACTCTATCCCATCCTGCAAGAAAGGGTCATAAAATATAATGCTGAATCCAAAGGCCTTGGCTTGATCAGAAGCAGCCTACCCCTACGACTAAAGCTGATGAGGCCCAGGGTCTCCTCAGGGATTCGAGCTGTTCTTGAGGCCACCTCATGGGTCTGTTGCACACTCTGTAACCATGTGCCTTCCTGCAGTGCCCCTCAGGAATGTTTTTATAGGATCTCTGCAAAAATGAAAAGCCCACTTGATCTTGAAGGAAAATGCTAATGCACTTCCAGCCAGTACATTAACATCCTGAGGAATTAAGATGTGTCCCAAATCTTGATCAGTTCAGCCCCAGAAACAATCACCTTTAGCTGCACAAAATCTCTTCAGCTTATTTGTACACAATAATGTCAGAAAAGTTTAGTGAGCACTGCTCTAATGAAGGAGCTGCAGACACAGCAACATGTAACAGGAAACAGTTTATTAGTCTGCACATTATACACAACCAGCCCCCTTTACTATTTATGTAAAGAGCCATAAAAATAGCCACTTAAGTGGCTATTTTGTCAGAGAAGGAGAAGGTGAACATGCCTATATGGTGAATGCTACCAGTTTCTAGTGGGTAGAAGCAGATACTGCTAAACATCTTACAATTAAAGGACAACCCACCACAGGGAAGATTTACCTAGTCCAATAGTGCTGAGGTTGAAAAAGCCTGCTCCAAGCCAAATGAAGTAAATTCTACCTGTAATATGGATTTCCATTCCCTGCAGCCTTTACCACCACCAACAGCAGCTACTCTGGTACCACTCCTGAGCCTGTTAGGATTTATCTTGGATTATCATGAGGCCACCAGTGAGATCAGTGACCCTTACAGGAAATTCTTGCTGAATTCTACACTCTCTTTGGAGGCCTTGGGTGGATCTTCATGTTTCCACAGAACACTGTCTTAAATAAATCCCTCTGGATTTGAGACATTTCTGGGACCAGATAGATTGTGAGGAGGAAGACCCTGCATTCCCTGTTCTCTTGCACTTTCTCCCAACACCATGGGGAAAGGTAGACATGTCTTATCCTAATTCTTCTTGCACTCCTGCCTACAGTTGACTCTGTCCATAGAAAACTGTAAGTACTACCCACGGCCCTTCTATATCATCCCCTCTTTGTTGAATCATCACCATTCCAATGCCATTTCCCCCCTAAAATCTCTATCTATACCCTTTTTTTCTTTTAACTGACAAATAACCTTTGTATTATGTGTAGGGTAAAATTTGATGTTTTGATACATGTGGACAATGTGGAATGATTAACTACAGGCAATAAACATAGCTATCACCTCACTTAGTTATCATTTTTTGTGGTAAGACATTTAAAATTTACTCTTTTAAACAATTTTGAAATATATGGTATATTATAATCAACTCTAGTCACTCTTTGTGCAATAGATATCCCAAACATATTCATCCTCAATTTTGTAAGAGTGGACCAACATTTCCCCATTCCCTACCTCCTCACCCAGACTCTGGTAATCACCATTCTACTCTCTCCATCCGTGTTCCTGAATGTCCCTTCCAAATTTAATATTATATGAGTCTATACAGTCCTTTCCCCAACTCTTATTAATTACTGTGACTAAAGTGAGATATTATTTGATTTAGGAAGACTACCTTCTCATAGTCTGTCACTGAGACCTAAACTTCCAGTGTTCAAGAGCTATTCTTTGTGTTGAAATCATCTAAACACAGTAATTTTAAAACCAAATATTTAAATTTTTGACACTCATGATTGAATTATATGTTAAGACTAGAGCTATAACTTGAAGCAGGTAAGACTTTGGGCAGGTCAGACTTCTTTGAGCCTGTCTCTGTGTCCATGAAATGACACTATCATGTATGTGTGCTGTTGTTAGGATCAAAGTACCTTGAAAAATATGAGGTCTCAATACAGCTTATTATTGGTGTCAAAAATAAACACATTATCAAGAATTTTGCTGTCACATTACTTTTCTCTTTGCTATAATCAGTAAAACAAGAATATTTGATTTTAAAGCAGGCAAAAAAAGAAAATAATCTGGTGATATTTAGCATCCTTCAGAGATAGAAGTGATGTGCTGAATTATGGACTGCTGAGAGCTATTAGCCAAGTAGGTATGACAATTTCCTTGCCAGCGTACCCCATGTTGCTTAGAGGAAGGACTCGTGGTAAAATGGACTTGCCTTGGACATTTTGCAGTGACATTGCATGTAAGGTGACCTTGCTCAAGGACCAGGGCGGATCAGGGTTTAGGGCTCTCCTTGGGTTTAGGGTGGTTCCAGGTTTAAGGTGTACCCTGCTGGGAATAGGGCGTATCCTGCTGCCTCAGGCATGCCCGCTCCTGTAGTTCCGGTTGAGTTCTCCCGGGATTCAGAGAGTATTTGGGCAGAGAACGTGGATTTCCCCAGAACGTGTTTGTAGAGGGCCAGTGTGAGATCGGGAATAAAGAATTGCTGTTTGAATCTACAAGGCTATGAGTGGCTCATGATTTTGTGCCCAGCCAGACTGCGGCAATGGACAATTTAGGGACAAAACCTCTCAGATATTAGGAAGGGGTTGGAGAATAACCACTGAAGAAAACTCACCATTTCTCAGTTGTGAATTGGGTTAATGATAAAACTCTGAACTGAACATTTAATGTTATAAATCTAGGAATGAGGAGAATCTGAATATAAAAAGGGCATTGGGTTATTTTTCAAGAATTAAATATGGCAATTGAGAATAATCTTCTTGGAATGTTTTAATGCAGAAAATAATCATTCCTTTCATATTTTACTTTTTAAAAAATTAAATTTAGAAAAAATGAAGCTCAGGAATTTGAGTGCTAAAGGTTTAGTAGGGAAGCACATAAAACTATCATGTCATTAGAACCTACCTTGAGTGGGATATCACTGACTAAACTGAATTATTGCCAGTACCAAGAAAGAAATAGAACAATTTTCTTGTCACTAGTCATAATATTGTGCTGTCAACCTACCTTCTCAGGGGAAGAACAAAGGATGGTAATACTTGTGATGGGAAACCACAGTCATGGACAATGATATATGTCCTCGACTGACCTGAATGCCTTCCTTTCCAGGTAGTATATGGTGCTGGTCTCCTCCCATGGCCACACCTGAAATCTCCTTTACTATAAGTACAAACTACCTATCCCAGTTTTATTTTCTTTAACCATACGTACATATTCCTAATGGAGAGGCAGGGAGATTAGTTTTCAGTATCAGAGAATTATTTTAGAAAGACATCAGTAGTTTTCAAAGAAAAACCTAGAGAAAGTATGCGTTACTTTCTAAATAAGAATAGTTTCTATTAAGAAGGTTCAAACTGAAATAATACCAGAACTAATAAGGCCTTTATC
Organism: Callospermophilus lateralis; assembly: GCF_048772815.1. Taxonomy (NCBI): domain Eukaryota; kingdom Metazoa; phylum Chordata; class Mammalia; order Rodentia; family Sciuridae; genus Callospermophilus; species Callospermophilus lateralis. The sequence goes on along the minus strand of NC_135308.1, from coordinate 76,367,808 downwards.
TTTCACATGTAATTGACACCCTGAGTAAACTTCTAGTTTTTCCTTTGGGCAACCCATCCTCAAGACGTATTCTTATCATCATTAGTGTATTATGTTTTTTCCTCTTCCATGGTTTTCAGGGTTGGATTTACTTTTTAATTAAGGTGATATTTAATCTACAAAGTTGATCATGCTTCCATTGCTACTACTGAGCCACAAGAAATTTGGTTTCTATTTATTACAATTCTTTATGACTTACTATCCTTTACCTTTTACTCGGGTAATAATTCATGGAACCCCCACCTACCTTCCTGTGATGTAGAAGGAGGACAGGTGAAGAATAAATGCTAAGGCCTCCAGAGGGAGACATGATAAAGGATCTCATGACCTTTTGTGTTCTCAGCTACCAAGAGCCTCGCCTTTTTTGTTTTTCCTCATTTTTTAAATGTCTTGTTAGTTCTAATTAGCTATACATGACAATAGAAAGTTCTTTGATTCACTGTACACAAATGGAGCAGAATTTTTCACTTCTTGGTTTGTATTTGAAGTAAAGTCACCTTTTGAGGAGGAAGCATTCCACTCTATTCAAATAAAGGGACCAACCCATGAATTCAGAAAAAGCCCACAGTGTTGGTAAAAAGCACAGAAAGCACTTGTTTTTGTCCAGTCAGACAAGCCCATGTATGAGCCAGGACAGTCAGGTATGAAGCTCCGTGTGGGCCAACTCCAGAAATGAGGAGATGTGCTTCTTAGCATGTTACTCAAAAGGCCTGGATTTCTGGATCTCACTAGGACATTTTCTCTATATTAGATAAGTTTTGAATTGTCTGTGTGGATAGAACTTTGCACCCAGTGCACGCATTGGTGAGTCTTTTATATTGTGTGTCAATGGTTTGAGTAGTAGTATGGAGCAAGGAAAAGTTGACTATATGGGATTTTTACTTCAACTAACCTGAAATCAGCAGCAGTAACCCAGAGAACCAGATTGCTATAGAGGCAATACCGAAAAATAAATTTATTTCTTCTACATTTTTTAATCAGATATCAAGCAATATTAATCATTTAGAAAAATCTATAACAAAACAGTGGGGGGACATATTCACATAATAAAAGACATGTTTGGCCCCTGACATGATTTCAGTTTTTGGTTTTTTTTTTTCAGTACTGGGAATTGAAACCAGGGCCTCCCACATGCTAAGGCAAGTGCTCTATCACTGAACCACACTCTCAGCCTCTTTGATGTTATTTAATAACATAAATCCTCAAAAACTTTGTACCTCTTTTTATAGTTCCACTTAAACTTGTATAAAACTGTATTATACTAGTTGTTTCTTCCTTAAAATGAATATATTGTGGAGACATATTATTGCTATATATCTTACTCCAAAGACTCAGAAATGCACTAAAGGTCAGTGTTTTAAATCAAATTACACCTGAAAGAGCTTCTTTTTTTGTTATTTATTTATTTTGATTTTAACTTGTTATATATGACAGCAGAAATGCATTACAATTTATATTACACATACAGACCACAGTTTTTCATGTCTCTGGTAGTACACAAGGTAGAGTCACATCCTTCGTGTCTTCATACATGTACTTAGGGTAATGATGACCATTGCATTCCACCATCTTTCCAACCCCTACGCTCTCTCCCTTCCTCTCACTCCCATTTTCCCCTTTGTCCTATCTAGAGTTCATTTAATCCTCCTATTCCCCCGAACCCACAGCATATTATGGATCACCATCCTTAAATCAGAGAAAACATTCGGAATCTGTTTTTTGGGGATTGGCCAACTTCACTTAACATTATATTCTCCAGCTCCATTCATTTACCTACAGATGCCATGATTTTATTCTCTTTTAGCGTTAAATAATATTCCATTGTATGCATATACCACATTTTTTAATCCATTCATCTATTGAAGGGCATCTAGGTTGCTGCTATATACACTGATGTGGTTGTGTCCCTGTAGTATGCTGTTTTTAAGTTCTTTGGGTAGAGACCGAGGAGAGAGATAGCTGGGTCAAATGGTGTTTCCATTCCCAGTTTTCCAAGGAATCTCCATACTGTTTTCCATATTGGCTACATCAATTTGCAGTCCCACCAGCAATGTATGAGTGTGCCTTTTTCCCTACATCCTCACCAACACTTATTGTTGTTTGTATTCTTAATAGCTGCCATTCTGACTGGACTGAGATGAAATCTTAGAGTAGTTTTGATTTGCATTTCTCTAATTAATAGAGATGATGAATATCTTTTCATGTATTTGTTGATAAAAGTAGTCATGAAATTCATGTGGAAAAATAAGAGACTCAAAATAGCTAAAGCAATTCTTAGCAAGAAGAGTGAAGCAAGTGGCATCACTATATAGGACCTTAAACTATACTACAGAGCAATAGTAACAAAAACAGAATGGTACTGAAACCAAAATAGGCTTGTAGGCCAATGGTACAGGATACAGGACACAGAGACTAACTCACACAATTACAGTTATCTTATATTAGACAAAGGTGCCAAAAACATACATTGGAGAAAAGATAACCTCTTCAACAAATGATGCTGGGAAAACTGGAAAGCCATATGCAACAAAATGAAATTAAACCCCTATCTCTCACCATGCACAAACTCAACTCAAAGTGGATAAAGGACCTAGGAATTAAACCAGAGACACTGCATCTATTAGAAGAAAAAGTAGGCCCAAATCTCCATCATGTCAGATTAGGCCCCAACTTCCTTAATAGGACTCCTTTGGTGTAAGAATTAAAATCAAGTATCAATAAACGGGATGGATTCAAACTAAAAAGTTTCTTCTCAGCAAAAGAAACAATCTGTGAGGTGAATAGAGAGCCTACATCTTGGGAGGAAATCTTTACCCCTCACACATCAGATACAGCACTAATCTCTAGGGTATATAAAGAACTCAAAAAGCTAAACACCAAAAAAAAAATAACCCAATCAACAAATGGGCCAAGGACCTGTACAGACACTTCTCAGAAGATGATATACAATCAATCAACAAATATATGAAAAAATATTCATCATCACTAGCAATAGAGAAATGCAAATCAAAACCACTCTAAGATATCATCTCATTCCAGTCAGAATGGCAGCTATTATGCATACAAACAACAATAAGTGTTGGCGAGGATGTGGGGAAAAAGATACACTCATAACACTGCTGGTGGGACTGCAAATTGGTACAGCCAATATGGAAAGCAGTATGGAGATTTCTTGGAAAACTGGGAATGGAACCACCACTTGACCCAGCTATCCCTCTCCTCGGTCTATAACCAAAGAACTTAAAAACAGCACACATCAATGTTTATAGTAGTACAATTCACAATAGTTAAACTGTGGAACCAACCTAGATGCCCTTCAATAGATGAATGGATAAAAAAAACGTGGCATATATACACAATGGAATATTATTCAGCATTAAAAGAAAATAAAATCATGGCATTTGCAGGTAAATGGATGGAGTTAGAGAAGATAACACTAAGTGAAGTTAGCCAATCCCAAAAAAACCAAATGCTGAATGTTTTCTTTGATATAAGGAGGCTGATTCATAGTGGAATAGGGAGCGAGAACATGGGAGGAATAAATGAACTCCAGATAGGGCAGAGGCATTGGAGGGAAAGAGAGGGGGCATGGGTTATAAATGATGGTGGAAAGTCATGATCATTATTATCCAAAGTACATGTATGAAGATACGAATTGGTGTAAATATACTTTGTATATAACCAGAGATATGAAAAATTGTGCTCTATATGTATAATAAGAATTGTAATGCATTCCACTGCCCTATATAAATTTTAAAAAAATAGAAAAAAATATAAAGGTGCATTTATAAAACAATTGGCCTTAGGAAATAAACATTACACATAATCATTTATGCATTTGATTTGTTTATTTATCAAGGTACCGGAATATCTGAAAAATTGTCCCTGAAGCTCCCACCAAAAGTAGTGAAAGATAGGGCTGGGGTTGTGACTCAGTGGTAGAGCGCTCATCTAGCATGCATGAGGCAGTGGGTTTGATCCTCGGCACCACATAGAAAATAAAGTAAAAAAAAGGTCCACCTATAACTAAAAAATAAAATTTTAAATTAAAAAAAATAGTGAAAGATTCAGCCAGAGTCTATTTCTTTGCTTTGGGTGACTCATTCAGCTCCTGGAGGACTTTAACAATGGCCACTGCTACAACCCATTGGCCTGCCACATCTATTTTGTTTGTTTGTTTCTAAGTAGAACTTTTTAATTGCATTTCACCTCTTTAATGCTTTTCTAATATCTCTGTGTCCTTAGTATACATTTAGGTTTCAAAATATTTGACCCTACATTCAAATTAAAATTCTTTCACATAGCTGGGCACTGTGGCACATGCCTGTAATCCCAGCAGCTCAGGAGGCTGAGGCAGAAGGTTTGTGAGTTCAAAACCAGCCTCAGCAAAGTAATAAGGCACTTAGCAACTCAGTGAGACCCTGTCTCTAAACAAAAATATTTTTTTTCTTTTTTTTATTATTGGTTGTTCAAAACATTACAAAGCTCTTGACATATCATATTTCATACATTTGATTCAAGTGGGTTCTGAACTCCCATTTTTACCCCGTATACAGATTGCAGAATCACATTGGTTACACATCCACATTTTTACATATTGCCATACTACTGACTATTGTATTATGCTACCTTTCCTATCCTCTACTATCCCCCCTCCCCTCCCCTCCCATCTTCTCTCTCTACCCCATCTACTGTAATTCATTTCTCTCCCTTGTTTTTTTTTTTCCCTTTCCCCTCACATCCTCTTATATGTAATTTTGTATAACAATGAGGGTCTCCTTCCATTTCCATGCAATTTCCCTTCTCTCTCCTTTTCCCTCCCACCTCTTGTCCCTGTTTAATGTTAATCTTTTTCTCATGCTCTTCCTCCCTGTTCTGTTCTTAGTTACTCTCCTTATATCAAAGAAGACATTTGCCATTTGTTTTTTAGGGATTGGCTAGCTTCACTTAGCATAATCTGCTCTAATGCCATCCATTTCCCTGCAAATGCCATGATTTTGTCATTTTTTAGTGCCGAGTAATACTCCACTGTGTATAAATGCCACATTTTTTTAATCCATGGGTTGGTTCCACAGTCTAGCTATTGTGAATTGTGCTGCTATGAACATCGATGTAGTAGTATCCCTATAGTACGCTCTTTTAAGGTCTTCAGGGAATAGTCCAAGAAGGGCAATAGCTGGGTCAAATGGTGGTTCCATTCCCAGCTTTCCCAGGAATCTCCATACTGCTTTCCAAATTGGCCACACCAATTTGCAGTCCCACCAGCAATGTACAAGTGTACCCTTTTCCCCACATCCTCACCAGCACTTGTTGTTGTTTGACTTCATAATGGCTGCCAATCTTACTGGAGTGAGATGGTATCTTAGGGTGGTTTTGATTTGCATTTCTCTGACTGCTAGAGATGGTGAGCATTTTTTCATGTACTTGTTGATTGATTGTATGTCCTTCTCTAAAAGGGATAGGAATATAGTTCAGTAGTTGAGCACCCCTGGGTTCAATCCTCAGTACCAAAAAAAAAAAAAAATCTTCACAGGAGCTATATTTTAGAAGGGACTCTAAGTAAATTGCTATTTTGTTCTTGAAGATAATAGTTGTTCTGATGTCTTGTCTCATTTTCAAGTGACATTAGGTTCTGCCATAAAAAAAAAAAATACACAAAATCTTCTCCAGATGCCCTATGATTGTGTAAAACAGAACATGGTCCTTTTTGCTCCTAACATTTATGTACTGAAATATCTCAATGAAACCCAACAGCTGACCCAGGAGATCAAATCTAAAGCCATAGGCTATCTCAGTGCTGGTAAGTAAGAGACAGAAAGTTTACTTTGCTGTTGTAAATGTTCTTTCCACAAATAAAATTACCTTTCAGTGGGAAAGACCTCTCAGTGTCATAGTGATGACTCTTTTGGAGGGTCTTGCATGCAGAAGCACCCAGGGCACATCAGTGGCTCTGTCTGGCTTCTCCATCATCAACCTGTACATATAGGGATCCTGTCTTACTCTAATGTGTCAATGATACTTCATTAAACATCTAAAAACTTTCTGTTCTAAGTTATCAGAAATAGCTGAAATACAAACATCAAGATGGCTCCTACAGCACCTTTGGGGATCAAAATGGCAAGAATCAAGGCAATATTTGGTAAGAAAAAGGCATGTGCCAGACTTTCTACAACCCTTGTTCTTCAAGGCAACCTGTAATCTAGATATTAAGAACCTCGTTTTATAGAAGCAGAAACTGATATCTAGGACTATTAAATAAATGTCCCTAGGTTGCACAAATAATTTGCATAACTAAGATTACCTCAAGGTTTATCTGCATTGACTCCCAACATTTTTCTCAAAGATTCATCATAAATAAAAATTTTAGGTACTTAAGTTATTTTCCAGAATCCAGAGGTGCTAGAAACTAAGACTAGAAAATATCTATATCTATAGATATAGATAGATAGTGTGATCCCCCAATTCTAAGTACTCAGAATTCCTCATACTGACTCAAAAGTGTTGAAAGGACCCCTCATGAAGCCTGCATATGAATATGCTCCAAGAAAACAAATATCTTTATCACCCCACTTTTGGTCTTTCATCAGGCTTACAGTTTTTGTGCTCAAGACTCTTGCCCAAGCTTAAGACTTCATCTTTATCAATGAAATGCACATTACCCAAGCCCTCACCTGGTTCTCCAAGAAGCAGAAGGACAATGGCTGTTTCAAGAGCTCTGGATCACTATTAAACAATGCTATGAAGGTGATTTCTTCTGTGAGCTAGTCACAAACACAATGACTCACTAACCCTTGATAATTTTTCTAAGAATGAAGATACATAAGAAGAAGGGAGAAAATAATTCCAAAATAAAAAGACTGAAAAATATGCAAGGGCAACAGGTAGGAAAATAAATCCACATACTATTGAAGAGAAAGAAATGGAACCTAGTTTGATAATATACTTTATACAATGAGGATGTAGTTAAGAAGAACTTCCAAAGAATCATAGAAGTGTAAAGATTGGCCATAAGAAGAGAAAAACATCTTAAAGTGTTTCCTAAAGTGGAATTAATCTCTTTCTCTGTTTTATATTTAGAGGGTGGCATAAAAGATGAAGTCACCCTCTCTGCCTATATCACCACTGCCCTTCTGGAGATTCCACTCCCAGTAACTCTATGTACAATATTACTTCTCCATCTTCCCAGACTACTATGAAATCTTTTGACCTGTGGCTACACCACTCCTCCACATGCCAAATAACTTTTTGCATTTTCCAAATTCCATCAGGAAGGGGCACTTGGGTTGGGGATTATAGTTCAGTGGTAGAGTGTCTTGCCTAGCAATGCATGACGTTTAATTCCTAGCATCAAAAAGAAAGAAAAGAAAAAAGGATCTGTCCAATAAAAATGTGCATGTGTTCCAAAACTAACCCAAAACAAATGTCCTCTAACTCTGTTCTTATCAGCTTACATTTTAAATAAAAAATAATTTTTAAAAAGGAGTGATTTCCAGCATATTATGGGGATACAGATACATGAATATTTATAGCAGTGCAACTCATAATAGCCAAGTTATAAAACCATCCCAAGTGCCTTTCAATAGATTAATAGATAAAGAAAACATGGTATATACAGCCAAAAAGAAAGATGAAATTATGGCATTTTCTGGTAAATGAATGAAAATGAAGAGCATCATGCTAAGTGAAATAAGCCAGACTCAGCAAATGAGAAGTCAAATGTTTTCTCTCCTATGTGAAAGCTAGAGCAAAGTCAGAGGGAAAAGGAGGAGGCGCAGATATCACAAGGATAGAGGGAATACCAGTGAAGTAGAAGAAGGAGAGTGAGGAGGGAGTAAGATGAATCAGAAAGGGGAGGAAAAATGGGATGAATTTGACAAAATTACACTGTGTACATGTACAGGTATACCACCGTGAATTTCACTTTTATGTATATCAATAAAGCACCAACTGAAAATAAATAGATAAATAGAAGGAAGATCAGTAGAAAAAGATGAAGAAGAGGAGGGTGAAGAGGAGGAGAGAGAAGTACTAAGGAATGAAATGGAGCAAATTAAAGTTCATACATGTATGATTTATCAAAATAAATCCCACTATTACATGTCACTACAATGTACTAATATAAGCACTTAAAAAAAAAAAAGCTGGGGTTGTGGCTCAGTGGTAGACAGCTTGCCTAGCATGCATGAGACACTGGGTTCAATCCCCAGCACCACATAAAAAAACTAAATAAACAAACAAACAAAAAGGAATGATTTCTTGTGGGAACAGTAGTATGTGCCTATAATCCCAGTGACTCAGGAGGCTGAGGCAGGAGGACCATAAGTTTGAGGCCAGTCTCAGCAATATAGCAAGAACCTAAACAACTTAGTGAGACCGTGTCTCAAAATAAAAAAAATAAAAAAGGGCTGAGGATATAGCTCAGTGGTAAAACACCCTTAAGTTCAATCCCCAGTACCAAAAAAAGGACTGATTTCTAAAATGGTGGTCAAAGAGAGACTGCATGGATGGAGATAGATGATAGATGATAGATAAGTAGAGAGAGAGATTGATTGATTGATTGATTGATTGATTTGAAAAGTACTGGTATCACCTATCCTATAATCTCTTTTATTTCAGTACCTGCTCTTTTCACATAACTCAGAATAACATTGTTCTCCCTTCACAGCACTCTGTTTTCTGCAATGCCTAATCTGCCTGAAGTCAGCCTGGGCACTAACAGAGGAAGGGTCCCGTGGCAGCCATGTCTACACCAAGGCACTGCTGGCCTATGCATTTGCCTTGGCAGGTAACTATGACAAGAGGAAAGAAATACTAAACTTACTTGAGGACACTGTGAAAGAAGGTGAAAACATATGTTGTGATATTTCTCCCCATCCACTTCCCTGGATGGAAAAGGACAAGAATATTGACTCCTGAAAAACAATCTTCCATTTTGATCTACTACCCTTTGAAAAGCTGAGATTTCTATGCAAGCTTATGCATTAGGAAATTAATGTTCCTTTTATACCCAAGCCTTCCCTGAAATCTTATTATACAGAGAACAAAATCAATAAAAGTAAAATAACAAGAGAGTTCAGGTATTTCAATCTCCCTTTACAGAAGCAAATGTGGTTGACATGTTTACTTTTATTTATGATACATGTATACCTATCAGAATCAGTAAAAACTACTAAGAGCCATAGGAAAAAAACCATCATCCATAATGACAGCTTTCATGTTTTATTATTTCTATTACAACTCTAAAATCAATTGATAGGTTTTTTAATATTTATTTTTTAGTTTTAGATGGATACAATATCTTTATTTTATTTTTATGTGGTGCTGAGGATTGAACCTAGTGCCTCATGCATGCTAAGCGAGCACTCTACCACTGAGCTACAACCCCAGCCCCCAATTGATGGGTTTATATTTCCCTTAAACTAAACACTAACATTCAAACTTGTCTAACTCTCTTATCATGGGCCTACAATGAGATCTGTTTCCACTTTCTGTCCTAGGCCTGAATTGCATCTTTTCATTGCAATTAGATAAAAACTGTCAGAACAACAAAAGTCAGAGGTCAATCAATAGGATTTCCCCCATCAAATACAATGCTAACAGCATTTGATCATTTACTTGCATTTCTTCTTTTCCCTTACTCCCACCAGGATGTGTTGCTTTGCCAAAGTCCCTAAAGCAATGGGCCAACCAACTGTGGACCAAAACTACAAAACTGTGAACCAGTTAATCCTTTGAAGTTGATTATCCCAAGTATTTTTCCACAATATCAGAAAGCTAATTAACACGTCTTCCCTCACTGTAGTCTGATTTGGGGAAAAGGCATATTCAAATCTTGAGTAGTACTGGTCATAGTCTACCATTCCCACATGCCTCAATGGCTCTACATGATTGCAGTAGATCCCTGTCATAAACTCACCCAGGGTCTCTGAGGTGTCTTTTCTGCTTCCTTCCTCTGCCCTATTTTCTCTTTTCTCTGATCCCACATCCATTTTTCTTTCTGCAAACAAATCTCTCTTTTTGCATTTAGGCTCCTCTGAAATCTGAAATCTCAAAAGAAGAGACAACTTTCCCTGTCCCCATAGTGAAGTCGTACAGGGAAGTAGAGAAGGGTGCAGACTCTGGAGCCAAAATGCCCAGGTTCATTTCTTGCCTCCTGAATCACTTGGAGCTTGGAGAAATTGCAAACTTTCTCTAAGACTCTTTTTTTTTTAATTAAAAATTTGATTATATAACACCAACAAAATGCTAAGAACGGTGCCTAGCAGATGGTAGGCATTTAGTGTTACTGGGTTTTTGTGCTTTTTTTTTAATAAGAGTTAAGTGAAACTTTATCTCTTTCTTTTTTTTTCCCTACAGTTTCTTGTACCTTCAGAAACCTTGCTTCTATACTTCCTTATCCCTTTCCCACTAGACTAGACTTTGTCGCACATGGAATTGATATCTAGTGGTTAGATGATTAACCCAAAGTCATACAAATTGTCAGTAGCATAAAAATGTGATATAGGATCCAACTTGATCTTTCTATCAATGACTATTTACTTGTCACTATATCATTTATTGAATAACACAGTGTTTCTGAACTATTTTGAAATGCTGCCTACATCATGTATTAAGTTCCTTGATGTATGTGGGCTGATTCATTGCTTTCTAATATGTTCCATTGATTAGCATGCTTATTCATGCATTAAATTATCCTATTTAAGTTATTATTACTTTACAGTATATTTTAACACCAATAGAACTATCCAATACTTTTCTTTATTAGAATTTTCTTAAAATTCTTTTTGCTCATTAATTTCTCTATGTGTATTTAATTAATTACACAAGGTTAAATGTTAAAATATATTGCTATAGTCTGGATCTGAAATGCCCCCCAAAAGGTCTATGTATTCAAGGCTTAGTCCCCAACATGGGAGATGGTGGGGCCTAGTGGGTGGTATTCCACCCATTGGAGGTGTCTCCTTAAAAGAGATAGTGGGCCCTTCTTCTCCCACTCTTTTTCACTTCACAGCCACGAGGTGAGCATTCTGTTTTACCACACACTGCTGCCAGGATATGTTCCCTCACCACAGTCCCAAAGCAAATGTGATCTGTTTCCACTTTCTGTCCTAGGCCTGAATTGTATCTTTTCATTGCAATTAGACAAAAAATGTCATAACAACAAAAGTCAGAGGTCAATCAATAAGGGCCAATTGAACATGGACTAAAACCTATAAAACTGTGAGCCAAAATCAATGCTTCCTCTTTATAAACTGGTTATCTCAGGAATTTGTTGCAGTAACAGAAAGTTGATTAACACATGATGATGGTATTTATCTATATTAGTATCAAAAGTGAGCTTAGATTAGTTGAGAATGATTTATTAAAGATCTTTTTTAAAATTCTGCATTTTATCCTATAAGTAATTGGAAGTCAATGGAATTTTTTAAAAACTTGACAGTGGCATATTGAGATTTGTTTGGGGATAGTAACAAGTAGAAAAAGTAAGCTATAGTGGGGGAAACAGGTGGCAAGGACAATAGTTTTCTTTCTCATGAAAATTCTGACTGGAAAATGGGTTAGAAGCATATCCTACTTTTTAAAACTGTTTTTTTTTTTTTTTTCTTCTATTTTTCATTTAGGGAAAGTCAAAGTGCTTTACTCCAATATAACAAGTTCTAGACCAAAATGAAAGTCTGCTAACAGATTTTTATGATTTGGAGCTTCTATAGATAACAGGTTCATCTTCCTATGTAATTTTTTCTGAAATACATTTAAAAAAAAACATAATTGACAGTAGGCAACAAGTCAGTTTCTGCAAGTAATTACACATTTTGGTTTAATAAAGAATGGAGACTACTAAAAAAGGTAAGATGTGAGCTGGGGTTGTGGCTTAGCAGTAGAGCGCTTGCCTGGCATGTGTGAGGCCCTTGGTTCAATCCTCAACAACATATAAAAATAAATACATAAAATAAAGGTATTGTGTCCATCTACAACTAGAAAATAAATATTTTTTTTAAAAAGTAAGATGTTGACTAGTGGGATTTGAGATAACATATGAAAAAAGAGATACATATAACATATACTAGATTCATTCCTCAGATACTTTGCATTATTATTTTTTAAAAAATTTTTAATGTGTACCCCCCACCCTTGTCCCTGTTCTGATAGCAGCTCTGACACTTTTCTTAATGTGCAATAATGAAAGGCAACCACATGGTGGCAGCAAAGGTTAAAAAATATTAGTATTGCTACTTAATTAAAAATCTTTAAATAAGTTTAGCAAAAAGGAGAAGAGTAAAATAATTATGGAAAACTAAAATGACAAAATCACAAAATAAGGTAACTAGCGTACTATTCTTGATATTTAAGAATAATCCTCTTGACTTGCTCCACTTTCCGATCCCACTAGGACAGCAATCCCACTTTCCAGAGCAGACCCACAGGGACAGAAATATCACCTTTCACTTCCATTAGAACAATGGTCCTATCCCATACCCATGCTGAGTAGAGGTCAGCACCCCAGGGCTCCAGGGAGCCCCATAACCATGACTATGGGTAGAGACTATCCAGACTTGAAATTGAAGCAATGGCCTTTTGAAGCCAGGCCTTGTGTCTCTTCTTAGAAGGACTCTAATCCAGGTCAGGCATGGGGGTGCTCACCTGTAATCCCAGTGACTCAGGAGGCTGAGGCAGGAGGATTGAGAGTTCAAAGACAGCCTCAGCAAAAGCGAGGTACTAAGCAACTCAGTGAGACCCTGACTCTAAATAAAATATAAAAAAAGGGCTGGGGATGTGGCTCAGTGGTTGAGTGCCCCTGGGTTCAATCCCCACTATCCAAAACAAAAAGGACATTAATCCCATTCATGGGGGATCCATCCTCATGATCTAAGTACTTCCCAAAGGCCCCACCTCCAAATAGCACCACTGGGAATTGGGGTTTTAACATGTAAATTTTGAGAGGTCACAAACATTCAACACATAGCAGTCTGGTTAATATGAGGAACAGCAGAATCAAGCCAGTGCAGTGGTACCTACCTGTAATCCCAGACACTCAGGAGTTTGAAGCAGGAGGATCACAATTTCAAGGCCAGTCTGGGAAATTTAGTAAGACCCTGTATGAAATTTAAAAGGGTGAGCGTGTAGCTCAATGTTATAGTATCCAAGTGCTGGGGGAAAAAACAAAAGCAGAGTCAAATAGCCATCAGAATAGTCTGACCTCCAGACCTATGGCATTGGGAATTTCATCACAGTTCTCCAAGATGTAAAATAAATAGGAATACCACTAACTTCTTACTTGATCAAGATAGACATGTTCTAGGTCAAGTGAACAAAAGTCTAGGCTATATGATAAAAGCAGGATCATGGCACTTCAAACAATCCCCAGACTTGATCTAGACCCAGAACCCATTGAATGAATAGGAAGTTGGGTCCTCTTGAGTTAAGACCTTGAAATGGTACCAAATACTTATACAGTTAATCCTTCTCCCAGCTGTCTAAAAAAGCACCTAAGACCTTTGATCAAAGTAACTATTTGTAGAAGAAAAGGAAATAATTAGAGCTTGGGGGACTATTAAACATTAGTCTGAGAGCACACTAATTCCAGAAGACCAAAAACATCTACAGTCCATCATTCAGAATATGGGCAAATGGAAGTCAGGTGAGAAATTTCAGTCTAGCTCTAACTCCCAGTACACCCAATGAGTCCTGAACCCATCTTATGGTTATTTCCTGTTACCTAGGCCACAATTAAAATAGACACACATGGCTGGAATTGGCTCCCTAACTTGTAGAGTGAAAGCTGTTATGCTGGTAAAGACCAAATGAAGCAGCTAGAACTGCATTTACCCAAGAAAATAGTAAACCAAAAGCAATACCATATTCCTGAAGGGATTGTGGAGATTAATATGACCACCAATGACTTGAAGGATTCAGGGGTGGTCATTCCCACCACATTCCCATCAACTTGTCTGTTGACCCTGTTTAGAAGAAAGATAGATCTTAGAGAATGACAGTGGATTATCACATGCTTAATTGGGTAACTGCTGCATCAGACATGGTTTTATTACTTGAGCAAATTAACATATACTCACTTTCCATACTTGTTAGTAAAAACCACCAAAAGCAGTTTGCTTTCATTTGGCAAGACCATGAATATACTGGTCTAACTCAGGGACATTTCTACTGTCTAGATCTGTGTTATAATTTGCTCACTGTGATTTCATTTTTTTTTCGTGTGTGTGTGTGTGTGTGTGGGTGGGTGGGTGTGGGTGTGTGGGTGTGTGGATGTGTGTGTGTTTATGGTGGTGGTACTGGAGATGGAATCTAGGGACACTCTAACCCAAAGCTATATCCCCAGGCTTTTTATTTTGAGACAGGATATTACAAAGCTGCCCAAGCTGGCCTCAAACTTGCAATCCTCCTGCCTCAGCCTCCCAAGTAGCTAGGATTGCAGGTATGCATGAGCCACCATGCCCTACATGTTCATAGGAATCTTGTCCCTCTTTTCTACCATGCGGCCAGCGCAATGGTTTCATTAATGAGGTTCTTGGCATAAAAGTTAGCTAGTGAGATCGAAATAAACACACAGACTCAGTTACCTTTTTCTATGACCAGGTCCGAGACGGCTCCCCTCTCTGGTTCCCTCCTCTAACCGCCTGGCAGGGCAGCAAGGATTACTCAGGGCTAGCAGGAGAGAGAGAGAGAGCACGCCAGGGAGTAGCCTTTTATTGGGGAGCAAGAAACTCAGGGGATAATTCCATCCAATGAAGGTTAAAAGGGGGGCCGCAGTCCAAGGTCAGGGTCAGTGATTGGGCCTCCGGGGTCAGTGGTCAGTTACACCCCCACACGGACAGGTTCTCTCAACAGGAGAGGGCCGGGAAAGCTCCGACACAGCCAGAGCACCTCAGACCCTAACCGGGAGTCACCCAGTCACGTGTGAGAATGGCTCCCGACACTCTTTCCCTTTTCCCTTTTACAAGATATTACACTGGTTCATTACATTGATGACATTATGCTTATTAGACTTGGGGAGCAAAAAGTACCAACTACTGTAAACATAATGGCAAGATAGTTACATGTCAAAGAGTGAAAAATTAATCCAACAAAAATTTGAAGAACTATCCAAGCAAAATTTCTAGGAGTCCAGTGGTATGGGGTTATGTTGAGATATTTCTCCTAAAGTGTTTTAGTCCATTCGAGCTACTGTAAAAAATTACTAGAAATTGGGTGTCAAAAACAAGATCTAAGTGCTGATAGATTCAGTGTCTGGTAAGAGCCCCCTCCCTAGTTTATTAGACAGTCATCTTTTGCTATGTTCCACATGGTAGAAAGAACAAGGGAGCTCTCCAGTGTCCCTTTTCTAAGGACCTAGTCCCATTTGTGAGGTAATTACTTAATCACTGCCCAAAGTTCTCACCTACAATACCATCACTTTGGGAGATGGGATTTAATGTGTGAAATTTGAAAGGAAATAAATATTCAGTCTATATAGATGAGGGATAAGTTCCAGGATTTGGTTGTGGCCCCTTTCACAACCAAATAGAAGACACAAGATCAGGGGATCCCTTTGGATTTGAGAGACAACATAATCTATAATTTGTTATATAAGCCCATTTGCTGAAGGACCCAAAAACCTGCTAGTTTAAAAAGAAGGCTCTGTATCAGGCTCAAGATGCTCTGCCACTGGGGCTATACAATCCAGTAGATCCAATGGTGTTTGACATGTCAGTGTTCAATAGGGATGCTGTTTGGAGCCTTTAGCTAAGTAATTTGCAGAGCCAGCCCCTAGAATGTTGGAGCAAATCTCTGCCATTCTCCATGAATAACTGCTCTCTCATCGAGAAACAGCTGTTGGCCATAAACAGTTTTAGCAGAGACTAAACACTTAACCATGAGCCATCAAGTTACCATGCTACCTGAGCAGCCCATCATATACTGGGTGTTATCCCATTAACTAAACCATTAAGTTGGATGTGTACAGCAAGACTCCAATGTCCAAGGAAAATAATATGTATTTGATAAAGTCCAAGCAGACCTCAAAGACATAAGTAAGTTTCATGAAGAAGAGTCCCAAATACCCACAGTGCCCACTCTTGCTACACTTTGGTCTTTCTCTCTCTCTACTTCTCAGCTTGTACTGAGTAAAGCAGATTGGCCTCCTCAATGTGGGTGTGCATTATCCAGTCCAATGAGGGCCTGAACAGAAGAAAAAAGGCACAGAAAAGATATCTCTCTCTCTCTCTCTCTCTCTCTCTCTCTCTCTCTCTCTCTCTCTCTTTCCCCAACCCCACAACTGATTGATCTGAGACATCAATCTTCTCATGCCCTCAGACCATTGACCCTTGGTTCTCAGGTCTTCAGACTCAGACTGGAACTAGCTTTGATAGGTTTTCAACTTGCAGATGAAGGTCATGGGATAGCTCAGCCTCCATAGTTGCACAAGTCAATTCCTTATACTAAATTAATAGGTAGATGATAGATAGATAGATAGATAGATAGATAGATAGACAGACAGACAGATAGATAGATCCTATTGGTTCTGTTTCTCTGGATAAATGCTGAAATCTAGATTTTATTCAGAATTCAGTGTACTTAAAGGACCTATTTGGAACAATTGGGAAAATTTATGAATGAACTATAAGATAATAGTATTGATTTCATATGGTTTTCTTAGGTGTAGTAACAGTGTTTAGAGAATATCTCTGCTATGGAAATTTTATACAAATGCATTTAGAGAGCAGGAAGGTGATATGTGCAACCTCCTTTCAGATACTTTGGTAAGAGAGAAGAATGGAGGCAGGGAGAGAGGAAAGAAAAGGAGAAGAAGCAGTTGTGACAATACATTACCAATAGGTGAATTTAGAAAAGGTGGTACCAAAGCTCATTGCACTCATCTTTCAACTTATCTGTGGGTTTGAAGGTTTTCTAAATAAATAACTAAGTACTATAGTCAAATATTGAGTACCTAGTAAGTACCAACTGCTTGAGAAGAAAATATATAAAACAATCCCTGACAACTCTGTAAGATGGGTATTATTATTCCCATTTACATATTCACTCAAATATTTGAGAAATTTCTTTGAGGTAAACATTATATCTGTGTCTGGGAAATAAAGCAGTGATAAAACAGATAAGATAGTTCTTCATAAGATTTACATTCTAGTAAATAAAATGGGGGCAGGAGTTATAGCTCAGTGGAAGAGCACTTGCCTAGTATGTGAGAGGAACTGGGTTCAATTCTCAGCACCACATATAAATAAATAAATAGTCCTTCAACAACTAAAACAAAATTAAAATTTTTAAAAATAAATAAAATAAAATGGGCTATGAAGAAATAAACCACTCAAAGAAAAACATCAGAACAATGGCTGATTAATAATAGAAATCAATGGCCTTTACATATATAAACAAAACAATTGCAAATGTGACTTTTTAGTTACCCTATTGACAACAGGAGTAACAACAAGTTTTTAAAAAGATGTCTCAAAAAAATCCTTTAAGAATTGCAAAATCTATATTTTAAAAATTCTTTAAAACACTACAGAAGAACACAAAATGTAATTTTTAAAAAAAAGAAATAGCAAGTCCTGGGCTATTAAAAAAAATCAACAAAGAAAGGTTAGTTCTACCAACTTGATTCTAAAATATGCATAGAGCCAGGCACAGTGCTGCATGCCTGTAATTCCAGTGACTCTGGGACCTGAATCAGGAGGACTGCAAGTTCAAAGCCAGACTCAGAACTTAACAAGGCCCCAAGCAACTTAATGAAACCCTGTGTCTCAAAATAAAAAAATAAAAAGGGACATGGATGTGGTTCAGTGGGTTCAATCCCTGGTATGTATAAATAAATAAATAAATAAATAAATAAAATACACATAGAAAAATTGATAAGCAAAAAGAATTTTTAAGAAAATTCTAATAAAGAAAAGTATTGGATAGTTCTATTGGTGTTAAAATATATTATGAAGTAATAATAATTTAAATAGGATAGTTTGATACATGAATAAGCATGTTAATGAAACATATTAGAAAGCAATAAATCAGCTCACATACATTAAGGAACTTAATACATGATGTAGGCAGCATTTCAAATTAGTTCAGAAAAACTGTGTTATTCAATAAATGATATAGTGACAATAGTCATTGATAGAAAGGTCTAATTGGATCCTGTATCACATTTTTTATAATAAAATAAATTCCAAAAGAAATATTTAAGCAAAAAATAATTAAAAATCATCCATGTACTAAAGAAAAATATGGGAGATTTGTTTTTGTGCAATCTTGTAATGAAGACAGAATGATTCTGAATTATATAAAATCCAGACTTATAAAAGAAAAGATGACAATTTGATAGGTAAAATCAAAAATTTCTCAAAAGAAAAAAAAATTCTACCATATACAAGTTAAGAAAAAAAAAAGATAAACTAAATTTTCAGCTTATATTACACTCAAATGACTAATTTATTTAGCATATGAAAATTTTTTCTCATATAATTATTAATAAAAAATCAATCATCCATTTTTTTTTAAAAAAAGGATAAAGGCCAGTCACTGACATACCACAGAAAAGGAAATACACATTGCTCTTCAGCAGGTAAAAGATACTTACTATCATTCTTAATATGAGAAATGCAAATTAAAACCACATGAGAAACGATGTTTTACTTCTCTGATTAGCAAAGATCAAACATAATGAAAAAGTGTGTTGGTGAAGGTGGAGAGAAAATGAAACTTTCATATGTTGCTGGTGGGAGTATAATCCATTGATTTATATATAGCCATTTGGTAATATCTCCAAACTTTCAAAATGCACAAAATTAGCCAGGCACAGTGGCACAGGCCTGTAATCCCAGCAGCTTGAGAGGCTGAGGCAGGAGGAACCTGAGTTCAAAGCCAGCCTCAGCAAAAGTGAGGTACTAAGCAATTCTGTGAGACCGTGTTTCTAAATAAAATACAAAATAGGGATGGTGATGTGGTTCAGTAGTCAACCGACCCTTAGTTCAATCCCCAGAACCAAAAAAAAAAAAAGGCACAAAATTACATATTCAAAAAAAGAGTCATTGCAGAACTTTTTAAGAAGACAAAAAGGAGAAAATGAACTAAATTTCCATGAATAGGAGACTATCTAAATAAATTGCCAAATCCACAAAACAGAATTCTATCAAGTACATTAAAAAAACGAGACAGCCAGGCCTGGTGGCACATGCCATTGGTCCTGGCTACACAGGAGTCTGTGGTAGGAAGATCACTAGAGCCCTGGAGCTTAATATCAGCCTCAGCAACATAGTAATACCCTGTCTCAAAAACAAACACAAAACAAAAAATGAGGCAGTTTTAATGAATATGGAAACAGAAAGAATCAAGATATATTGTTAATTGGAGGAGAAGGTAAGTTCAGAACAGTGTGTCCACTATATTATAAATTGAATTAAATGTGAGTATATGCACTTATATCTGTACATGTTTATATATAAACATATTGTATCTGGAAAAGCACACAAAAAGTCAATGTTTTTTTACCAGGAATGAAATTGGGTAGTTTGAGGGTCAGGGGATAGAGACTCTTTTTTTCACTGATATGTCCCTTTGTTACATGAAACGTCTGAGGCTAGTGCCAATGTAACATGGTACACTGTTTCGTGGTAAAATGTTTTAATAAGTAGAAAAGAACACTTTAAAATAATGATAAAGGGGCTAGAGATGTGGCTCGGTTGCACAGTGCTTGCCTAGCACACATGAGGTCCTGAGTTCCATTCCCAACACTCCAAAAAAGAAAAGAAAAATGATAAAAAGTATAGTATAGTAAACACATAAACCAGTAACATAATAATTGATTATAATTAGCAAGCATTATGTACTATACATAATAGTGTTGCTATACTTTCATATGACTAGCAGTACAATAACTCTGTTTACAGCAGCATCAAGACAAAAATGAATAACACATTCTGAAAAAAATTGACAAAACAAAAAGTTGGTTCTTTGAAAAAAAATAAATAAAATTGACAGACCCTTAGCCATGCTAAAGAAGAGAAGGAGAGAGAGAACTCAAATTACCAGCATACGTGATGAAAAAGGTAATATCACAACAGACACTACAGAAATACAGAGGATAATTAGAAATTATTTTGAAATCTTATACTCCAATAAAATACAAGATATTGAAGGCATCGACAAATTTCTTAAGTCATACAATTTGTTCAGATTGAGACAGGAAGATATACACAACTTAAACAGACCAATATCAAGTGAGGAAATAGAAGAAGCCATCAAAAGCTTACCAACCAGGCTGGGGATGTGGCTCAAGCAGTAGCATGCTCGCCTGGCATGCGTGCGGCCCGGGTTCGATCCTCAGCACCACATACAGACAAAGATGTGTGTCCACCGAAAAACTGAAAATTAAATATTTAAAAAAAAAAAAAAAAAAAGCTTACCAACCAAGAAAATCTATTTGACTCAGCTATCCCTCTCCTTGGACTATAGCCAAAGGACTTAAAAACAGCATACTGAGGGTCACAGCCACATCAATGTTTATAGCAGCACAATTCACAATAGCTAAACTATGGAGCCAACCTAGATGCCCTTCAGTGGATTAATGGATAAAAAAAAAAAGTGTGGCATATATACACAATGGAATATTACTCAGCATTAAAAGAGAATAAAATCATGGCATTTGCAGGTAAATGGATGGTGTTGGAGAAGATAATGCTAAGTTAGCCATCACAAAAAAAAAAAAAATGCCAAATGTTTTCTCTGATATAAGGAGGCTGACTCATAGTGGGGTAGGGTGGGGGAGCATGGGACAAATAGATGAATTCTAGATGGGGAAGAGGGAAAAGGAGGAGGCAGGGAATTAGCAAGGATGGTGGAATATGATGGACATCATTATCCAAAGTACATATATGAAGACTTGATTTGGTGTAAACCTACTTTATATACAGAGATATGAAAAATTGTGGTATATATGTGTAATAAGAATTATAATACAAAAAAAGCAAGTACATGTATAAAGATGTGAATTTGCATGAACATTCTTTATACAAAGATATGAAAAATTGTGCTGTATATGTATAACAAGAATTATAATACATTCCAGTGTCGTGTATTTAAAAAAATAAAATCAATAAAAATAAGTAAATGAGTAACACATTCTACTACAGCTTATCGTTAGGATGGCTATGGTGTCACTAGGCAATAAGAATGTGCCATTATAATATTATGGAACAACCATAGTATATTTGGTCCCTCAATGAACAAAATGCCATTATGCAAGACATGACTGTCTTTTTATCCCAGAAAAGTACCCCCCAAAAGTGACTTCTTTTGAAGCATACTCACCAATCCTCTACTCCTTCTTGTCACTGTCCCCCTCAAACCTGTTTCCTCCTTCACAATGATTCAGGACTCTGTCCCAAAATTCTGTCGTGTTTTCTACTCCTTATTCATATCGGGAAAAAATTATTTAAGCATTAAACTGTAAAACAAAATAATGATAAAAAATATAAACTTATTAGAAAATTTTTGGAAAACTATATGTAGAATCCAAAGTACAGGATTCCAGATGGAAAACCAGAATCTACAATGGGAGGAAAAATAAGAGATTTGACTTGATTGAAATTTAAAATGGGGGGCTAGGGATGTGGCTCAAGCAGTAATGCGTTTGCCTGGCATGTGCAGGGCGCTGGATTCAATCCTCAGCACCACATAAAAGTAAAATAAAGTTGTTGTGTCCACCAAAAACAAAAAAATAAATATTAAAAAAAATTCTCTCTCTCTCTCTCTCTCTCTCTCTCTCTCTCTCTCTTTAAAAAAAAAATTTTTAAATGGGGGGGCTAAGTTTGTGACTCAGTGGCAGAGTACTTGCCTAGCATGTGTGAGGCACTGTGTTTGATTCTCAGCACCACATATAAATTAATAAATAAATTAAGTTCCATCAACAACTGAAAAAAATTTTTTTTTTAATTTAAAATGGGCCAAGTGCTGTGGTACACACTTGTAATCCCAGAGGCTTGGGAGGCTGAGGCAGGAAGATCACGGAGTTCAAAGCCAGCCTCAGCAACTTAGCAAAGTCCTAAGCAACTCATTCTCACCACAAAATAATGATAAATATGTGAAGTAATACATGTGAATTAGCTCAATCAGTCATTCCACAATGCATTTATATTTATTTCAAAACAATATGCTATTGAAGACAAATGTGTTTTAGAATTTATAAACATTCAGAGATGTTTGGGAAGGGTAGCTTTGCAGATTATTAGTAGCTGTTCTCTCTTCTAACAAACTTTTGTTAGTGTCATACATAATTGAAAACAATAGGCTATTGAATAATTGTAATATTGTCCTGATTTCTTAAATTCATTACATATAGGTTGATTTTGAAAAAAAAAATGTTGTTCACAAAATATATGCAATTTTTGTTAACTTTTAAGTATAGTTTTTTGAAACTTTAAATGCATAAATGGGAAGAAAAATTCCTCTATAATGTTTAAAAAACAATTAATGGAAAGAAAATGTTTACAATATGTGTGACTGAAAACAGGTTATTATCACTAATATACAAAGAGCATCTATAGGTGGCTGAGAAAAAGAAAGAAAAACCTGACCAAACATATGGCCAAAGGATATAAATATACAACTCAGAGAAAGTATCAATAAATGATTAACCTGAGAATATGCTTAAAGCCAATGGTACTTAAAGAAATACAAATTATAAAAAGATATATCATTCCTCTTCTACCACAGGAATAATAATAATAATAAGCCAAAATATAAAACATAGAGATGATGTGGAGCTAAGAAGGGAGAAGCAGTATCCTTGTACATTGCTAGTGGGAATAAAATTGATTCAACCTTTTTGAAAGTTGTCTAGTAGCATCTATTATAATTTTTAACTTACCAGACACTTTGGCCCATGATTGGCACCTTTAGACGTCTATTGTGGAGAAACGGGACATGGGTACAAAAATGTTCAGTGTGGTCTTTTAGCACATGTCCTACACTGCCACTCCCAAAGCTTTTCCTATCCAACATGTCCTTCCCTTCAGGATGCCTACTAATTGGGTTTCTTTTCTATTTTTGACTCCTTCAGTTTCTTATGCATCTTTCTCTGAAAACTCCCAGTAAAAATCCCAACTCTTCATCATTTCTATCATCTGACTTGTCTGTTACTACAACTAGTCTGATACGAGCTGCTGCCAAAAATCATGCAATAATGCAGACTGAAATCACTAAAAAATGTGTGACCTCCCGCCTGACCTCAGCTCAGTGCTGCTCAGCATTGCAATCTCCATGTAGATGTTTCTTTTTCCTGCGTGATTATTCCAAATTTCTGCTATTAACCCCCAAACCTATCATTCTTAGCACATGACCTTGTCTCATTTCACTGAGAAAATGAAGTTTACCAAGCAAAAACAGTCTACATTTCTTCCCTATCACTTACAAACATATTAGAACCTTCACCCATTCTTCCTCCACCCACGGGAAAAGGGGCACTCTTTCCACCCAAGATATTTCTTCCAGTTGTATGCTGGGTCTCATGTTGACTCACTGCCTCAAGGATCTTGGTCTATGAAATATTCTTTCTCTTGCATGCATTTTTAAACTCTCTTTCAACTGAATTATCCATATCAACTTATAAATATATGTTATTGTCTCCTATCCGTATTTGAAATATAGTGACCCTACATATAACTATTTATATATTATCTCTTCCTTCCTATCATAACCAAACCTCATTTAAAAGAATCTTCTAAGTGAATTGTTTCTACTTCCTTAACACCTACTCATTAGTTGGCTTACTCAAAGTGTACATCTGTCACCACCACACCAATAAAGAGTAATGAACCACGGCATCCATATTGCCAATTTCATTGAATGCTTTTCTTTCACTACACTAATTCACAGCTCTTTGACATTTTATACTGATGAGTGATTCTTCCACCTTGAAAATCAGGTTTTCCTGAGCTTTTATCACATCATATTAATACTCTTTTCTTTATGCTAGAAGTTTTCTCTCCTCCCTTTCATGTTTTTTTCCACTTCAATACTATAATGGAAATAATGACTATTATTATCATCAAAGATTTGCTCAGAGAGGTCATTACTATTAAAGGAATGATTTGCCTTCTAGATGCTCTAATGTAAAGAATCTGAAATTTTTCCTCCTAAGTGAAAACTCATCTCTATTCTTCAAGGTTGGAGCCAGGAGTAAAAGGTCATCATGATTGTGAGGAACTTGTGGTTCACCTCACCTTTGCCTTGTGAGGGCACAAAGAAATAGGCACTTCAAATCATACACTGCTGGAGAGTTTAATTAATGCACCATTTAAAATTATCTAATAAAATTTAAATTGCATATTCCCATGACCCAGTAATTCTCCCTGATACATATACAAAGTAACTTATGAAAAAGATATTTATGTAAAATCTATAGGAAAAGACCACAGGACCTAGAACAGCTAAAATAATTTTGAAAAAGAAAACAAAATTGGAGGACAATACTACCTGATCTCAAGACTTATAAAATTACTGTGAGGAAGAAATAAAATAATAGGCACATAAGTAAACAAAACAAAAGAGAAATTAGAAATAGACCCACATGAATATGACCAACTGATTTTCACTAAAGGTACCAAGGGAAGTCAGTGTAGAAGAGGTAGTTAAATGGTACTGGAACAATTGGGCAGCTATAAGAAAAAAGTAGTAATTTCAATTGACACCTCATACCAGATCACAAGTTAAATCAAAACTGATCACAAACCCAAATGCAAAACCTAAAACTACAAAATTTTTAGATTAAAACATGGAAGCAATCTTTATGACCTTGGACTAGGCAAATATTTTTTAGATAACAAAATAACAAACTGTAATGCAAAATATAATCAGGAGAAGAAAAAAAAAAACTATTTGTTTTCCCCGCAGACAGTTTTTGTGACTAAATGTGAGGGGGCAGGGGATTTCCCACAGACCAATCAAGCAATTAATTCTTCAGTGGATTCTCAAGTAGATACTAGCTGGGGTTCTCTAACTCAATTTGATTCTGACATGGTGATAGCATCAGAGCCCACAGGTTGAGGGCTCAGTCCCACAGACTGCCCCCAATATCACATGTCAGTTGAAAGCAAACAGAGGTTATGCCTGAGCTTCTGATCAACCAGGTTCTCACAACCCCTCCTCACATTCAGTTAATTTGCTGGAGTGCTTCACAGAACTCAGGGAAACCCTTGCTTATTTGTGTAAAGGATATTACAAAAGACACAAATGAACTTCCAGATGGAAGAGATGCACAGGGGTAAGGCATATTAGGGAGGGGACGTGGGATTTCCATGCCCTCTTGGGATGTACCATGCTCCAGGAAACCCCACCTGTTCAGCTATCCAGATGCTCCCAGAACTCAGCGGTTTTGAGTTTTTATGGATGCTTCATTACGTAGGCATGACTGACAAAATTATTGGCCACTGTTGATTAAAAAAACCTTCAGCACCTCTCTCCTTCCTGGAGGTGAGGAGGTGGGATTGAAAGTCCCAACCCTCTAATCATGCCTTGGTCATTTTTGTGAGCATCCCCCAACCTTAAGCTATCTAAGAGCCACTGGGAATTAATTAGCATAGGAAACACACTCATCACTCAGAAGACTCCAAGGAGCTATGTGAAGAAATAGGGTAGAAGGTCTAATATGTATTTCACAATATATACTGATAAACTGAACTTCACCAAAATATTTTTAAAATTCTGTTCTTTGAAACACACTGCTAAGATAATGAAAAGACAAGGCACAGACTGAAGAAAAGGTGTACATTTGCAAAGCACATATCTGATAAGAACTTATAGAGAATATATAAAGAATTTTGAAAGCTTAATAACTAGAAAACAAATGGGCAAAAGAGTTGAATAGATAATTCATCAAAAATATATGGATGGGCTGGGGATGTGGCTCAAGAGGTAGTGCACTCGCCTGGCATGTGTGTGACCCGGGTTCGATTCTCAGCACCACGTACAAACAAAGATGTTGTGGCCGCCGATAACTAAAAAATAAATATCAAAAAATTCTCTCTCTCTCTCTCTCTCTCTCTCCTCTCTCACTCTCTCTTTAAAAAAAAAAAAAAAATATATATATATATATATATATATATATAGATGGGGGCTGGAGTTGTGGCTCAGTGGTAGAGCACTTGCCTCGCACAGATGAGGCACTGAATTCGATCCTCAGCACCATGTGAAAAATAAATAAAATAGCAAAATAAAGTTTCTGTGTCCATCCACAACTAAAAATATTTTTAAAAAAAGAAATTTAAAAAAATACATAGATGGCAAATAAACACATGAAAAGATGCTCAACATCATTATTTTTTTAAGAAAATGGTAATGAAACCCACAGTGAGATATCACTCCATACTTATACCATGGGTAAAATTTAAAAGATTGTCTAAGCTTCTATGGTGTAAAGGAAATGGAATTCTTATACAATGCTAACTGGACTGTAAAATGGTACAATCACTTTGGAAAAAAGTTTCGTATTTTCTTAAACAATAAAATGCACATGTACGAATATGTAACAAATCCCACCTTATGCACAACTACGATGTACCAAAAAAAAAAAAAAAAATGGGGGAAAAAAGAAGGTTAAGACACAGACACCCAGAAGGACCACATGAGGACAGTGGGAGAAGTCTGGCTGCCTCCACCCCAGTAAGAGAGGCCACAGAAGAAATCCATGTGACAAACACCTTGACCTCAAACTTCTAGTCTCCAAAACAGTGAGAAAATAGACTTCTGTTGTTCAAAACACTCAGTCTGGTAACCTTTGTTATGGCAATCCAAGAAAACTAATACAATCTGAGATAGTGGGGCCTGAAGCAAGGTATAGAAAGTCATTATTGTACAATAAACGTATACAATTTAAAAAGAACTCTAACTTCGTATCTTTTAGAAATATAGTAAAGTAAAAAACACCTGCTTAATTTTTTTTTTTAATGACAATTATCTCATTTTCATGTTTGGGGATTTTTTTTCTGTTCCTCCCTTCTTTATAAGGCAAGACAGAACCAAGAAATGTCACAAATACCTTGATCCAAGTAAATTAAAAGTTCTGTAATTGAGTGCATTCTCAGTAAAGCAACTAGTCTTGGGCTTTCATTGCATACGTTCATTTTATAAGAAAGAAAAGAGAAGGGGACTTATAAGGATAGTTTCCATTTCTCCCCTGAGCTACCAGCTATAGCATGCTACCACTGCACTATTCTGCCTTCTTTTTCTTTCTTTTGTGGAGCTTGGAATCAAACTCAAAACATCATGCATGTTAGGAAAGTATTGTCACTGAACTATATTGCTCCCCGCCCACCATCGCCAGCCCCTACAGCTTCTGATATCCTTCTGAAGATGTTTAACAATGCGATAGTAAGTCTGCCCTCTCCTTCCTTGGTTCCTCTGCAAAAACTGAGTGCCTTTTGTGTACCAGACACTCTGCTAACCACTGGGGGTAGCCACACAGACTTGTCCTAACTGAGCATGCAGTCCTAACGTACAGTGGGCAAGAGTAAGACAGGAAATTACCAGAGTGCAGATAATTTGTGGAAATGTAAGTGACAGTGTGTGAAAAGCAAAGTTCAGGGAGCATACAACTGTAGCCCAAGAAAGGCTGTCTTGGAGGAACTGGCAGTTTGTTTTTATTGTCCACTGAAAGATGAATGTCTAAATCATGTAGCAGAGGACAAAGAATGTCCAGTGAAAATGGAAGATGCAAAGGCCCTGTGGTGAGAAGGAGCAAAATGTACTTGAGAAACTGAAGGAAACCCAATGTGATATGGATTATTGAAACAGTTAGCTGTCAGTATATTTGCATTTAATGTCAAGATAAGATCTGCATTAAAAACAAGCTTAATAATATAAAAATATTGTACTCTATAAGTGTATACAATTATGATCAGTCATTTTTAAATAATATCAACTTATAAAGAAAAAATAGAATAAAATGTACACCTATATTTAATCCAGTTATCCCACCTCTTAGGTTATTTGCCAAAGAGAAAACAAGGTCTACGTCCATACAAAGACTTGTACCCAAATGTTCACAATAGCTATAAAACTGTTTTAGTAGACGCAACTAAATTTTCATAAATAATTGAACAGTTAATTCAATTATTTAGTAGAAACAACCTAAATTTTCATAAATAATTGAACAGTTAATATGATATGATAAATCCATACAATAGATTATTAGCAATAAAAATCTAAAATATTGATAAATACAAGGATGAATCATAAAATTTGTAAAAAAAAATGAGTACATAGTGAATGTTTCTCTACATACTATAAAACTTCAGAATATACAATTTCATATATAGTGACAGAAATTAGAATGGGAATTTCCTAAGAAAATGGAAGAACTAGGGGACAGAAGGAGAAAGAAAAGAAATACAAAACATCACAAGGAACCCATTGTGAGTAATTGACACATTCACTATCTTGATTGTGTTGATGATTTCACGGAGAGATATATATTAAAATTAATAAAATTGTATATAAAATAAATTATATATAATAAAATGTTCCACTTAACTGTATGTCAAATGTACCTCAACAGAACTGTTTTGGGTTTTTTTTTTTTAATGGTGGGTTTGTAGCTCAGTGCAACAGGCTTCCTGGGAAAGAAAAAGAAGGAAGAAAGAAAGGAGGGAGGGGAAGGACAGAAAGAAAAAGAGGGAGGGAGGGAGGGAAGAGAAGAGAAAGAGAAAGAGAAGGAAGGGAGGGAGGATGGAGAGGGAGGGAGAGGGGAAAGGGAGAGAAAAAGGATAAAGGAATGAACAGAGTGGGAAGGAAAGGAAGAAAGGAAAGAATCAATCAGTAAACTCTCTAGTTTGTTATCTAAATAACAGAGTAGGACCATTACTTGAGGTGGAGGAAGAGTTGGGAGTAGGAATATGTAGAGGATATTCATTCCTGCATTTTTGGAAATAGAGAAACAAAGGCAAACTGAATGTCTGTCATTGAGAGAATGGATACATCAAATGGATATACTACACAGCAGATAAAAGGATGAATTACAAGCACATAGAGCAACATGGATAGATTTCAAAAACTTAACACTGGTGAAAAAAGAAAACAGTGAGATATATTTAAAATCATTTAATTAAATATGAAACAAAGGAAGATGAAAACTATTTCATAAGGAAACAAGCACACTTAAGGAATCTAACAGCAAAGTGTGCTCCTTTGCAGGAAAGGTGAATGGATGTGGGTATACAGAAAGAAACGGAAAGATAAACAGACCCTGAGAGACACATATATGTGAAAGAAGCTGACTTCACAAAATGAGGAGTTTGATTGATTAACTCTAGTGGCTGTACCCAAGGTCCAAAAAACAATTATTAAAGTAAAATAAAATAACAAAAGATGAAAAGGACAAGAGCTTAGGTTCTTGCTATATTAAAAGGATTATCTAATCTTTCCCTACTGAGCCTTAAATATATGAGTAGCCTCCATAGAGGTTTTTTCCCTCTCTGGATTTTCTTCATTCCCATTTTGTTACTGCTGTGTTACTGTCTTAATAATGTTTTATTCTAAATATTGCACATCCTAGATATGTTTATTGTATGATGTTCATCAAAGGAATCAACTGTGAAATTTAGATCCTGAGAGAAAATATTCAGTTGCTAGTTTTTACCAAACTTTATTACATCAGGCAAAGTAAAGGAGCTGAGTCAATAACTAAACTTAGCTCCTAAGTAATAAGTCTAAGGAATAAATAAACAACTGCTAATTCTATTGTAACATCCTTAATGAAGACTAAGCAGTGATGAATACAACCCAACCTCACAACAGCTAAGAAAAGCTTACAAGAAGTCTGAGCTTACCTTACAAAGGAAAGCACATATATCCTGCTTGCTCAGGTGAGAATCTAAAGGCTTAGCAATGCCCCTTCATTCATTTAAATGAATGAAACTGTGCAGCCTGTGGCAACCAAGCAGTGGCCCAAATGAAATCACTATCATTACATCCTTAACAAAGTTGATGTCATTACGATCATATCCATAAAGCAGGGACACCCTTGCTCCAGAACCAAAGTTAAGAGGTTATAAGCAGCTTGTTTCTACTACTTCTTTCTGTGAGCATAATATCCAGATTAATCTTACCCTTTGCCTTTTTAGAGTCAGCTACTGACCTAGTTAATGGGTAGTTAAGAGAGGATTAGGATATCCTGTTTTTCTTGCCTTTAATACTTCTAACTGATGGGTTAACAAAAACAGCTAGGATATTTTTAAGTTTATTTCTTTTATTCATCCATGTATTTATTTAATATTCACTGAATGTAAGCACTATCTTAGGTGTTTGAGATGCAGTGGTAGAAAAAAAAAAGTATAAGGGGCTGGAGTTATAGCTCAGTGGTAGAGTGCCTGCCTCACACGCATGAGGCCCTGGGTTCAATCCTCAGCATCACATAAAAATAAATAAACAAAAATAAAGAAAATAAACAAAAATAAAGATATTGTGTCCATCTATAATTTAAAAAAAATATTTTTATAAAAAGTATGAATGATGAAAGAAACAAAACAAATGACAATCTGGTAAAAACATCACAGAATTTTGGCCTATTTAAGTAATGTCTCTTGTATCTTTAAACAGCACCTTTTCTCCTTATGTATGTCCAGACTCCACTATGGAGAAATAATGAAGTTTTCTCATTTTTGCTGCATTAGTGCCTAAAAAAATTTGGAAACCCAACCATATAAACTGCTTCTGTAAACTTTCATCTATGAAAATGCCTTATTAGATTAACAACTGTCATGAAATCAATACACAAATCACATATCAGCTGCATAGAAAAGATAGTCACACCTTGGGTTATTCAACCACATCTATGAATGCTCAGAAAAACCAGACTCAGTCTTTATGTAAGTGTGAAGAGCTGAGAAACACAAAGCTTCTCACCCACTTTCCACTGTGTATTTTCTCACAGTTGGCAATATTCTTTAGAATATAATTTTATCTGCAAAGGGTCAGCGTTAGGACAAAAAATATATGCTCAAGAGGAAGTTAACATAGTAACCCATCAAAACATAAAACCTCTCTAGGACATGAGCAATAATACATATTTACAGAGATTTCTTCAGATCAGCTCATAATAAATAAAACACAGAAAAGTTTATGTCGTCTTTGGTTTTTATTTTTAATTGACACATATTAATCATACATATTTGTAGAGTAGAGTGTAATATTTCAATTCATGCATAAAATGTATAATGATCAATCCAGGCTAATAAACATAGCCATCATATCAAACACATAGAAACATTCAAAGTCCTCTCTTCTGGCTGTTTTGAAATCCACAATAAATTGTTGTTAACCTAGTCAACCTACTGTTTTATGGAACACTAGAAATTACTCCTCAATCTAATGGTTAACTAAATTCTACCACCCTCCTCCCTTCACAGCCTCTGGTCCACTATTCTACTTTCTACAAATATGAGATCAACCTTTTTTAGTTTTCACACATGAGAACATAAGGTATTTGTCTTTCTGTGTCTGATTTATTTCTCTTAACATAATGTCCTCCAGGCTCATCCATGTTACTATAAATGATAGGATTTCATTCTTTTGATGGCTGAATAATTTTCCACTATGTATGTATACAACATTTCTTGATCCATTCAGCCTTTGATAGAAGAATAGGTATAGCTTTGACAGAGATGGTAGAGGTGGGGAATATGGGAACCAGCATGAGCAGATAGCGTGAAACTACTAAAAGCAAACTTTTATCTATTTTATAAATTTGCCTAAATATGATCTTTAAGTATTATTATTAACATAATACTTAAATTGTCTCTAAGAGAAACCAGCAGTACAGTATCAATCTCTAGAGGCCACATTAGTCTTTCATCTAATACCATTATGTTAGTAGGCTTTGCATTCACTAAATATATTCTCATGGCCCAGAAGCCCAATGGCCACTCCCCTCTTTTCAAATATACATGACAGATCAGAGATTCAGTACAGTTCTGCCTTGCATCAACGTCTGACCTTCTTACAGATGTACTGCAAAGGAACTTCACAGCTGGAAGCTTGAAGACCATCTTCATTGATGGCACCACACGTCTGTATCCAGCTATTAGAAATAATCCTGTAAGAATTCAGAAAAGTCCATCACTTGTGGCAACATGTACAGTAAGGGAGTTGAAAAGCATGAAAGGATAAAAATTGAGCAAATTCTTTCTCACTCAACTCCCGAAACAATAGAAGAATAAAAATTTTTCAGGGCTGGGGTTGTGGCTCAGCAGTAGAGTGCCTGTCTAGCACATGCAAGGTCCTGGGTTCAATCCTCAGCACCACATAAAAATAAATATTTTTAAAAATTTTCATTAGCCTCCCTCTAAAATATCACTTTTGGGGATCGGGGGTTGTGGCTCACCTATCACATGGAAGAACCTGGGTTCAATCCTCAGCACCACATAAAATAAATAAATAAAATAAAGGTATTGTGTCCAACTACAACTAAAAAATAAAAAAAAATAAAAATCACCCTTTTTCC
Source organism: Callospermophilus lateralis (assembly GCF_048772815.1). Lineage (NCBI taxonomy): Eukaryota > Metazoa > Chordata > Mammalia > Rodentia > Sciuridae > Callospermophilus > Callospermophilus lateralis. The sequence goes on along the minus strand of NC_135308.1, from coordinate 76,335,266 downwards.
CCCTTTCCCGCTGTCCACCCACTCTTCATTCCCTTTTTTGGCCCTTATTTTCTTCTCCTCACAGCCTTTCCTCTCCTCTGTACCTGCTATCCTTCATCTATTTATCAAGCCCTGAGTCATGTCATTTTTTTCTTTCCCTCAGCTTCCTCCTCCTTGTTATTTTGTTTCACTCCTTTGAAGCCCTTTACCTTGACAAGTTTAAAGCTGATCCATCTTCCCACCTCCAGCCAGAATTATTCCTCAGACCAATCCAGTGAAAATTCTCACGGATGAAATCTTTAAGCAAGCTCTAAAGGGGAGATTGAAGATGATGAGGAAAGATGAGAAAGATGCAGCAAATTAAAGAGGTTCTGTTGTCATGGTGAATAATTATTCTTCAGACCTCCCCCATTGCCGCTGTGGAAGACTGAAAGTTTTGGTCCACCTTTCACAAAATCCATATGTTTAAGCCCCAGCCCTCAATGGCAAGGCTTGGGAAGGTGGAATCTTTAAGAGGTAATTAGGTTTACGTGAAGTGATGAAGGTAGAGCTCCGGTGGCTTATGTGCCCTTAAATAAGAGACCTAAGCTCTCTTTGCACCAAATGAAGACACAACAAAAAGGGAGCCCTCTGTAAACTGGAAGTGGCACCCATCAGGAACTAAATTTACGAGTACCTTGATCTTGAACTTCCCAGCCTCCAGAATTGTGAGAGATAAATAAATGCCTGTTGTTCAAGCCACTCATGCTAAGGGATTTTATTTTACCAGCCCAACCTGACTACAACAAGCATCCACCCTAAATAACTCATCCCTCTTTTAATTTCTAATTCTAGAGATCTATTGATTGCAAGGAGGAGCAGCTTCCTACAATTGACCTTTATGTCTATATTATATTCTGATGTGAGAGATAAGATAATGCTACATCTCTACCTTTCATTGCAACTTCCTCCTTGATTAGATGGAACACCTGATAGGTACTGAAAAGAAAGAAACCAAACATTGTTGCAGACGCAGTCCTCTTTCTCATCACTGAATGCATAACTTATGATTGATCCTATAGCAATACACTTGTGTTTTCTCACCAAGCTCATTTTCCAAATCCTCATCAATCTTATATATGACGAGAAAAAAAACATTCTCAAGAGAACAAGACTAAGGCAAATTTAAATTGGTTACACCACTTATATGTGTCATGCTCTCCAAAGGAACAGATAAACGATGCTTTACTCTGTATGGTTTTACAGTTCTTAAAGTTTATATCCTATGGGAATTACCTCTATACATAAAAGATAAATTCAAGAAGATTAATTTTGGTGTAAGAATTGCTGTTAGCATAATGAATGATTACACTTTAAATATTTTCTAAAGACAGCTTAATCACTCGAATATGAATTGAATCAGTTGATAATTTCTTTAGGAGGAAACAGTGCTTTTTATTCAGAAACCAAGAAAGCAGTAAAATTCCAACTCAATGTAGTGATTATGATACCAGCAGACATCCCATTTTTATGTCATTTTTATTCTACTCCTGGAAAATGATTGCTGAACAATAAGGATTCGTGGGCTACACTGAGCCATTTCCTTTTAACTAATTGGACTTCTTATCAGAAAATAAAGACTTCCTATTATAAAGTCAGGAAAGGCATGAAATCTCTTTGCACTCCCAGAAAAGATGCTATAGGAAGTACAAGAAGCTTTTGTGGTATTTTCCATGTCTAAATAATTTCTATTTTCTCTTCTTTAGGTTTTGGTCCTAAAAATCTAAAATTTTCACTATGTATACAGTCTTGCTTAGTCTGGCCCTTACCAACTATTTACTCACTTACTAAATTCCAGCCCCATGCACTTTCTTTCTGCTCCTTTAACATGCCAAATGCATTCTTCCTCTAGGGTCTTTGCATAGCTTTTCCCTCTATCTGCAATACCTTCCCCTAGGTTCTCATGTGGCTGTCATTTAGGTCTCAGTCTCAACTCAAATGAGACCTTCCCAGACAGAGGGGGAATGGCAAAATGGATAAAGCTCTTCTCAGATTTTTCAGTTAGCATCTGAAAAGCTAGGATTAATTGATGCCCACTTACAAACTCCATTCCTGCACTATGTAATTTTCAGTACCCATATAATTCTGAGCCACCTGAGCACTTCTTTTTACTACTTCCTACTGCTGAGGCTATATATTGAAAATTTTTACTGCATCACTTTCACTTGAAAATCTTCCTATTTGGAAGAGCCTTCAACCCAGAGTGCAATTACTTTTCTATGTACTCAGCAAATTTGTGTGTGGGTGCATGTATGCGTGTATGCATGTGTGTGGCAAAAAAAAAAAAAAAGCATGAAAGTATAAAGGTGTTAACTCAGAAATATTATCCCCCAGAGAGTGTATGAACTAGAGCACTTAAGAGCTGCATCACTTTAGTAATACTCATTTTTATTGTTGAAAAAAAACTTGCAAGAACTAGAAGTAACAAGCAAGGTAAAGACAGGACTCAAACAAATTAAATCAGATTCATTTTTTCTTTTCTTTCATTTTTTTGTAGGTTGATATTTTTACCTTATACACACAGACATACACACACAGACACACATTTTTTGTAAGTAATATTTTAAATTGAAATTAAAATACTATTAAGGCACAAAACAAACTCCTTAAACTGACAAAATTAACATGGTTTATATAAAGCATCTATATTATTCAACTATCAAGAATAACTGATAGGGCTGGGGATGTGGCTCAAGCGGTAGCACGCTCGCCTGGCATGCGTGCGGCCCGGGTTCGATCCTCAGCACCACATACAGACAAAGATGTTGTGTCCGCCAAATACTAAAAAATAAATATTAAAAAAAATTCTCTCTCTCTCTCTCCCTCTTTCTCACTCTCTCTCACTCTTTCTTTAAAAAAAAAAAATAATAACTGATAACATATCAAAGCTATTAAATGAGTCATTTTTTATTAACCAACCTAACTTTAGGGATTCTAATATAAAATAATATAAATGACCCCAATAAAAATAATTTATATAAATATGCTCATAGATCATAATAATTGGGCATAGACAGAATTTTGTCTAATGTGAAAATATTTAAGCAAAGCAGAGTAATGCAGAATTATTAAAAATAATTTTTTTAAATAAATATTTCATAATTTTTAAAAATTGCCTGAAATAATTTAGTGTTAGAAAAAAACAGGAATGAGATAATGTCATTATAACTACTTAGAACAAATTAAAAAAAAAGAAGAAATAATGTTATGTGATAAAAGCAGAACATAAAATGCAGGATGTTCCAAAACAGTAGAAACCCATGTGTTTTTAAACAGTCTCATATTTTCTAATATCATTACTAAATTTTTCTTCAGACACTTATTTTTGTAAACAATTTGAGGTAATGAATGTAATTGACTTGAAAAAAAGTACAATACAGAGTACTCATAAAATTTAAAATTGATTGGATCTACTGCTTTAACTTTAGAGGTATTTCACAAACGTCTGGAGGCTGAAGAAGAAGAACACTGAACATATTACTTAAAAGTGTAAAAAGAGTTTTCTTAACAGGCATTTAGCCTCCAGCATATAGCACGTCATTCTCTAGCAATATTCACCAATGGAATGCCAGTTTGAAAAACTTCTGTCTTAACCAGGCCAGATACACATCTTTTTTAAAAAATATGTTCTTTTGGTAACTGTTCAGACCCAAGCATAATACTAGGAACATCACACATATCCTAAAATAGTATATAAACCTTGCCTTAAGATCAAAAGAATAACAATGCTAGGACAAGAGACTCTGAAAATTGGATATGTAAATTTGGTTCTGCAGAATATGACAAAAGCTGGAGAAAAAGAACACAGAGAATCAAGCAAGAATCCTCAGGAATGTCAAAAGTAAAACTTATCTATGGTTATTAAATCTAACGGAGATATTTACCCTTTCCAATACTGACTTGAACCAAAGGTCTTAAGAGAAAATAGTCTCATCTTGAAAATGCAGCCAATTTAACTCTGTTCACTTTACCCAACAGTGGACACAGATGCAAGGGATGTAAGGAAAGAAAGGAAGGACAAAATCCCTGTAGGTCTCTTTCTTCCTCTGAATACCTCAGAGAAACAGAAGTATCTCCAACTCCCAGATATTCTCTACCCTATTCTTTTCCCTCCTTATCTCTCATTGTCACACTGTATAATTTAAGTAGCTGTCATATCACAATTTTCTGTGGCAATGTGTTTCATTATGACTCAGTACTCCTGTTTATTGGTATTTGCAATGTTGGGCAAATGTTTCAAGCTCGTTGCTCACTTCTGCTATTGGCTGCAGTCAGCTCAGGTCCTCAGATGCAGCTACATCAGAATGAGAGTAGGAGTGCTGCCATGAAGTCCAGAAAACCAGGCTATTATTATCAGAAACCATAAAACAAAGATTTCACATCTAATTAATAGAGCCCAATGCATTCTGCCTTAGCTCAGGGAAGACATAAAGGATACATCAATCACAGAGGTGGAATGATTTGAAGTTTAAATTCTATCAAGAATTTCAAATCATGGAGTATTCCTTTCATAGAAATTTTTGTCTATTTGAAAATAAGAATCAAAATTCTTTAATCTTTTCTTAAAATAGGAAGCTATAAAAATTAGGGGCTATATGTTCTACGTAAGTGCTATAGAGAAATTGCCTCTCTGGATTTCTCCAAGGGATGTTAATACAGTTTAATTCATAATAAAGTGTTCTCTGTGACATGATTCTACTCAAAAAAAGAAAATGTGACTATCAAAACATATAAAAGTCAGCATGAAAAATCAAAAAATCACACTAGGATTTCTAAATCCTAAAAATCAAGCTAGGATTTCTTATTTTCTTCATATTAGGATTGAAGTTGATTGATTTTTGTGCCTGGAACATGAATTCCTTGTATTGCCTTGAGATGCCATAGGACTAACAGATGTTAGGTGGATATGAAGGATTTGAGAGGACTATAGGAAATGGAATCCCAACTGCTGAATTCTGCAAGATGTTCATGATCATACATGCACACACACATGTGCGCACACACACACACACACACACATACACACACACAGTTTCCTTTCTTCCATCCAACTTTTTGGACATTGTTTCCCAGTCTGAAACTTACTGAATTTCAATGAATGAAAAAATATTTAAAAAGAAGACATTTAAGCCCCTGCCATGATCTTTTTACCCCTAGGATCTTTCTTTTTCCACTCCTTCCCAAATTCACTGACTTTTGTATAGGAACTTGCTACCTTCTTGTTTTTAGTTCTTATGTTTCTTTTTTTTTTCTTTTTTTTTTTTTTTTTTTTTTGTACCACAGATTGAACTCAGGGGTGCTAACCACTCAGCCCCAGCCCCAGCCCTTTTTATTTTTATTTTGAGACAGGATCTTGCTAAATTGCTTAGGGCCTCACTAAGTTTCTGAGGCTGGCTTTAAACTCTACCATCCTCCTGCCTCAGCCTCCAGAGCCACTGGGATTACAGGCAAGCACTACCATGCCCAAATCTTTTTCTCCCTTTTTTTTTCTTTTCCTTTTTTCTTTCTTTTTTTTCTTTTTTTTTTCTTCTTTCTTTCTTTCTTTCTTTTTTTTTTTTTTTTTTTTTTGTGTGTGTGTGTGTTTTCCTTTTTCTTTTTGAGACAGGGTCTCACTATGTTGCCCAGTTGTACTCAAATTCCAAGGCTCAAATGATCTACCCACCCCAAACACGAGATCACTGAACCTACAAGCCCAGATGCTTGTTTTAGTTAGACCCGGACTTCAGTTCTATTTCCTCTCTGTAATACTCCCAATCCTGTCACCTCCAACACTTACACACATACACATATATACCTACACAGCACCTGGTTGCTATATCTGAGGGTAATTAGGTCAGATAGTAGTTAAGGAGTAGGGAAGGAGAGGGGAAAAGGCAAGAGTGGAGCCGGAGAAAACAAGAGGAGGAGAGGGAAAGGGAAGAATACAGCCTCCCCCAAGATCACAGGCTCCTTTTGCTGCTTAAAGAAGATACCTGGCACATTTGAACAGCAATCATTAAAAAATAAAAACTACATTTTCTAAATGTTTGTATTTACCATTTCCTGGTTGTCCGTTATCATCAGGAGATCTGAGTCTTCAGCTAAACAAAAGTGCAGACTAGAATTCCAGTTCATTTTCTTCATTGAAAAATAATAACAATGGTTACCATGTCTCATCCAGAGATCTGGGCAGCTAGGACAGCTGGCATAAGTAAAGCAGTTGGACCCTAGAAAGGAAGAAGACCTGTTTCATATCTTTATAGAACAAATAGATTTGGAAATGAAAAGGACGATAAAAGGAAATATGGCATTCTCAGTGTCTTCCTTGTCCCACCACCTTCAGGTTGAGGTTTAGAGAAATGCGTAATAATGTGTGGCCTCAAACACAATGCTTCACACCACTAGCCTTCTCTTCACCAGGCAAAGATGTGCCTGTGAAGAGCAGAAAAGAAAAAGTAGTACACATGCCTGGGACTGTGGAGAGCATATTATTCACACCAGAGACCTCTATGCACATGTGATATATATTTACCAGATAAAATAAATCTGCATTTGCATGATACATATCTGTTTACTGTTTATGTTTGACACATACATTGTATAACTTCATAATGTATATTCTTAAATCAGGCAGAATCATTCAGGATATCCAACGTCAACATGATATCCCATATGGTGTATTAAAAAAAGGAAAGAAACTAGAAAGAACAAACAACTAGAATGAAAGGTTGATTATTAAAGATTGTCAGCTGGGCACGGTGGTGCACACCTATAATCCCAGTGGCTCAGGAGGCTGAGTAAGGAGGATCGCAAGTTTAAAGCCAGCCTCAGTAAAAGTGAGGTGCTAAGTAACTCAGTGAAACCCTGTCTCAAAATAAAATACAAAATAGGGCTGGGAATGTGGCTCAGTGGTTGAGTGCCTCTGAGTTCAATCCCCAATACCAAAAAAAAAAAAAAAAAAAAAAAAAAAATGACTGTCACCATTGGAAACTGAACAAAATACTTATACTTCTGCACAAGTGATTTACTGTAGGTATTTAAACCTTTTTTTCTGCTGAGTGCAACAGTGCACACCTGCAATCCCACCTACTCAGTAGGCAGAGGCAGGAAAATCACAAGTTCAAAACCAACCCGGCAATTTAGCAAAACCCTGTCTCAGAATAAAAATAAAAAGAGCTGGGATGTTGCTCAGTGGTAGAGCACTTACTTAGCTTGTGCCAGATCCTAGGCTTAATCCCTAGTACTACAAAAAAAGAAAGAAAGAAAGAAAGAAAAAAATTCTAACAGAGAAACATATCTAATGTTACATATCTAATATCTAATGCTAAAGTGAAAAGCATAGAATTTTCCTGAGTTCTTTTAAATAGACAATCTTCATTCCTTTAAAATGATTAGATTATAGTTCTTTTAAAAATAAGAGGGAGGGCTGAGGTTGTGGCCCAGTGGTAGAGCACTTGCCTAGCATGTGTGAGGCACTGGGTTTGATCCTCAGCACCACATATAAATAAATAAAAAATAAAGGTACATCAACAACTAAAAAATATATTTTAAAAAATAAGAGGGAGAGTGATATTGGCCAAGTCATATTATTATATTGTGTTCATGTAACAACAAGTCCTCATTATGTACAACTAAAATGCACCAATTTAAAAGTGTGAAAAATAGGAGAAGTGAATAAGCTTTCAAGATAATTTCAGACAAGATTCCATAATTTTATTGATTTTCTACTTCCATGACACATATTTGAAAAAACTCATCATATAAGCACAATTCTACAATGAGCAAGCATGTGTCATTATATCACATAAGCATATGTGTAGATGTATGATTGCAGAACAGAGGACTGTGGATGTAGCTCAGTGGTAGAGTTCTTGCAAGGCTCTAGGTTTGATCCCTAGCATAATAATAATAATAGCAGAATAACTCACATATCTACTCCAGATTTAAGAGGAGTAGAGTAGGTAGCCCTTCTCCTATGAAGATCAGGTGACTCTCTATGGGAAGGCCTGACATGGGACCAATAGAGGGTTCAGCACTTCAGACTATTAAATTGGCACCTTATAGATCTGTGCTTTTTCCGAACAATCATGACCCACTTTGTATCAAAAATTCCCCATTTGTTTTGTTGAAGTAGGACTTGGTGTGAGGTAGAGTCCTGAGGCTGAACCCTTAGAATCCTAATGAATAAGTTCTATGTAATTTGGCATTAATTATCCCCCATTACATAAACCTAAGTTAGGAACCTGACTGTGAAAAAATAAACTCAGTCCTCTGAATCATCAGATTTAAGGACCTTAAAGAACTAAGTCTTGGAAAACTAGTTTTAGAAAATATGAAAGCAACCAAATGCTTATGTGAGTAGTTAAACACCATAAATTCTATAATTTAAATATGATAAATGTGGTAATAAGTAGGAAGCTATTATGACACAATATGGAAAACCAAAAAACAATATTCAACATTATAAGTATTCTATGGTCAAAACTATTCCAAGCCTTGTTTTGGGGTGGGGAGGATTAGAGAGATTTTAAAAAGACTTGTTTGCAATATTGTTAAGAGAATAAACACTCATATAAATGCATATTGTCAAAAATGAGGAGGCTACACTTAGGAAGTAGTTGTATACAGTTGGCAACTTATTTTATTTGAATTATTTTTCATTTTTCAAATGTTATACCATTTTATAATGTAAAATGGATAAAATGAAAGATTAATTTTACCTTAAATTAGCACTTACCCTGGCACTGAATCCATTGGTATAGCAGTAAACTCATAAGAATTGCATTCAGAAGCCCCAGAGCTATGGCCACAAGGCAAGCAAGAGAAGGCCTGGAAGAAGCTACAAAAACAGAATCCAACACAAAATCCTCAGAAGAAAGATAAGGGAATTGTATATGGGATCTTGAAGTAACTGGGTCTAGTGGAAACTAAGACACAGGCCATGAAGATTTCTGAATAAACCAAACTCAGAAAGTCAAGGGTCATATATTTTCTCTCAAATGTAGAAGCTAGAAAGGAAAAAGGAAAAGAAGGGTGGGGTTGGAGGAATGATATTAACCAAATTATATTGCTTTATTGTGTGCATTTATGAATATAAAAGAACAAATCCAACTATTATGAGCAAATATAATGTACCAATTAAAAAAAAAAAAAAGATTTCTTTCCTGAATCTCTCAGGGACTTGCTTTAAAGTCTAAAGTACCACAAACACCTGTTTCAAGAAAGATACTTTTTTACGAAGTTAAAGAAGACTTTTTTTCCTTTGAAATTGTGGGTGACTTGTTCTTATACTTTGGTAGTGAGAATACAAGTTGGTATAACCTCTTTAGAGGTTGAAGGAAAATTTGGCAATATTTACCAAAATTGTAAAGGTATTTACCCTTCAGCCCAGCAATTTCTCTTTAAGAAAATTTTTCTATAGATACGTAAACATGTGCAAAATGTCATATTTACAAGGCTATTCATGTCAGTTATCTTTGTGGAATGAAAAAATTTAATACAACCTAAATGCCAATCAATAAAAGACCAAATATAGGGCTGGGGTTGCAGCTCAGTGGTAGAGTGTTCACCTAGCATGCATGAAGCATTGGGTTCTATCCTCAGCACCACATAAAAAAATAAAATAAAAATATCATGTCCACTTAAAACTAAAAGATTAATATTAAAAAAGGCCATATATATTTTGATATTCCCCTAAAGTGTGTTTGCAGCTTCTAACAACAGAATATTTGGGGTGTTTTGTTTATTTGTTGCTGATAAGGAGTGATTCTTAAAATATATAGTTATGGGAAAGAATTCTAAGCCAGGAGCTGTGGCACATGCTTTAATCCCAGCTATTCTGGAGGCTGTGTCAGGAGGATCACAAATTTGAGACCAGCCTGGGCAACATATTGAAACCCTGTCTCAAAAACAAACAAACAAAAAAACAACAACAAAGAATCATTCCCCAAACAGGATGTACTAAGATTTGTGCAAGAATCTGATATGTTGTTTGCCTCTGGAGAAGACAAATGGGGAGGGATAGAGATAGGACAGAGACTTTTTACCTTATTTTCTTTTGTACCTTTTGAATTTTGAACCATGTGAATGTATTAGCTACTCAATCTTTAAATAAACAAAATTTAAACAAAAATAAAATAACTTGCATCTCAGAAGTGAATGAAAAAAAATTCCTTTTGCTTTGTAAACTCCCATTATTGGAAGCACCGTGAGTTTAGGTTGACAGAATGTTTAAAGATGAAAAGAAAAAAAGAATGCTCAAAGATGAAACATTACTTCATATTAATTATGCTGCATACAACTTATATCTAAGAATGATCTTTCAGTTTGAAAAGTGGAAGTATTTTCCCCAAAACTTTTCATTTCAAAATCGTAGGTGTCTCATAGTCAGATACTGTAGGAATTACATGTAAAGAGTGAAATTATGTAAACTTAAGACATTCAACTTCTAGTTTTGACTCCTTTATTTGATAAGCTTTTAATTAGGAAATCAATTTTGCCCATTTGTACCTCATTTTTCTGTTTAAATTTTAGATAAATTATTCTGTATATATGCGTATCTATGAACTGTTCTGAATTGCTTAAAAGAAATTCACAGAGAGAGATGCCTTTAGAAAGAGAGAATTCCACATGACAAATATTTTGACTGATGAATCCAGAAACACTAGATTTCTAGTGACATAAAAAAATAGATTTGTAGGACTGGGGTTGTGGATCAGTGGTAGAGCACTTGCCTAGTATGTGTGAGGCACTGGGTTCAATTCTCAGCACCGTATATAAATAAAATAAAGGTCCATCTACAACTAAAAAAAAAATTTTTTTTAAATATATTTGAACCATACAAGAACATTTAATGAAATAAACATTCATTTTAGATGTTATGTTAAATGATAAAATTTTATCAAAACATAATTATATTTTGTTGTACAACACCATCCAATTTGAGAAAGTAAAATAGATTTCTTAATTTATATTAATTACATATTATATTATACTAGTTCCAACTATTAAGTTCCAATTTATCACCAGTTATATGATAAATTGAACTTATACTTCAAGATGTATATTAATATTTTTAGTCCTTAGAAATTAGCACAGATATAATCCAAAAGAAGGAAAAGAATACACAAATAAAATGTGCTATATAATTATAGCAATAAAAATAAATCTAACTGCCCAAGTATATGGGAATGATTTAGCATATTTTGGAAATGCTTTTTTTTTTTTTAAGAGAGAGAGAGAGAATTTTTTAATAGTTATGTTTTTAAGTTTTCGGTGGACACAACATCTTTATTTTATTTTTATGTGGTGTTAAGGATTGAACCCAGCGCCCTGCGCATGCCAGGCGAGCGCACTTGAGCCACATCCCCAGCCCTTGGCAATGCTTTTGACAGACAACATTAAAAATCATTATCAATAAGACTATGTAGCAATAAGAAAGCTTAAAGAACTACACTAAAGAATATATTCTTCTGGAACTTATCTGCTTAATATATAAAATCAAATATTAATTTTGGCATTTACCCTATTATCTGTCTCAGTGTTCTGTCAGGATTCTACATAAAGGTTTTTTTTTTTTTTTTTTTGGGGGGGGGGGTTGTTTGTTTGTTTGTTTGCCCTCAACATCCCCTGAATCACAGGGACTGCTTATCTGTAGTGTTCTCACCTTTTCATCCCTCATTACCATTCTGGTACTATACTAGAATGAGGGGAAAAAACACCTACAAATGTGAATTCATTTCTTTTCTGACAAAATCTTACCATTACCAATTAGCAAAATTATTGGTCTCTTCCTCATTTCATATAAAAACAACATGTTTAGAAATTAAATAACTGGTCCAAGTTTACTCCAAACATGATTAAAGAGAGAAACTTTTCCCAATACAGTTCTTGCTTTAGTTCAGAGGCAATAAAAAAAAAATAATGCACTGTCCTAGCCAGGCATTAGATGTGATAATAGAAGTAAATGGCTAGAAAAAAAGTTTATCTGAGAACTACTAACATATTCCATACCATATACCAAATTTCCATACTCCAATTCATGACTTCAGACTGAACCCAAAGTATTTCTTCAGATTATCCTCAATTTTTCTGTACCCTCTACTCCAAAATTATTCTACTTCTTATTAATCTATGGTCTAGAGTCACTACACACAGCTTCCAAGCTAACTTGGTTAACTCACCTTTTTGCTGTGATCTGTAGTCATTCTCGACTTGTGCTGTGGTAGGCAACTCTAACATGGAATAAATAGCACTGTCAGTCATCTCCACCTAATATCTTTCACATTGAGTTAAGAGAGTTAAATTATAGAAGTATGAGAAGACCTGTCAGTAAAGAAACAGCCTACTAACTAAACTGGTAGCAGGAAACTTGACAAAACAGAAGTAATTTTTCAGGAAATGATTCAAATTCTGGGGCTTCCTATAGAAATTAACATTCTATATTGTAAAAAAAAAAAAATTTTTTTTTTTGCTCCACCACACTCTCTAGATGCTCATTGTATCCATATTAAATTGATTCTTAATCTCACCTAACTCTATAGAGCAAGCAAAAATGGTTCTCATATTCAGCAATTTTTGTTATGGACCCTAGAATAAAAATGAGAGTGGTTCCTAGCATTTTTCTAAGATTTTTTCCCCTACTGTTTTCTTCTGAGAAAATAGACATATGTCAAACAGGACTGATTTCACCATTTCTTGTACCGTGTGGGTAGTGATAAATGACAGAGAATTGGACTGTTAGCTGAATGTGCCTATAATCACAGGGGGAAAAAAAATATATTTCCCAGGTATGTTTTGTGAATATGACATACTCCTGTCTTCCCCAAAACATTCTTCCAGGTGTGCTCTAACCTCTATTCTTCAGACTGTCAGAAATTCCATTAATTTTTTTCTCCCTGTTGTCTTATTTTTATAAGAAAAGACAAACATAAAGAAGAGCAAATTAAACAAATACATACAAAAGTGTTAGTAATTTATTTCTAGTAATGAAAGTTTACTAAAAAATTAAAGTGGGCTGGGGATATAGCTCACTTGGTAGAGGGCTTGCCTCACATGCACAAGGCCCTGGGTTCAATCCCAGCACCACACACACACACAAAAAAAAAAAAAAAAAAAATCAAAGTAAGAAAACAGAAATTGGGGGCTTGGTTTGTGGCTCAGCGGTAGAGTGCTTGCCATACTCAACATCACATAAAAATAAATAAATAAATAATAAGTGTGTTGTGTCCAACTACACCTAAAAAAATTTTTTTAAAGAAAAACAGAAATTGAAACTCTTAAGAATAGATAAGATCACCAAATGAAAGTGCATAAAGTTAGTAGAAAAGAAGAAGAGAAACAAGGATAGCATATTGATAAAAATTAATAGAGTTCTGCTTCTGGTCACAACAGAGTGGTATTGAACTTGCCGTCCAACCAAAAAATTACACATGCAAATATACACATTAGCACAAACAGGCTGCATTGTGATCCTCAGGGGAAGAGAAACCCAAATGCAAGTGCTACAGTGCATCATCATAGTTTCCTGCATAGAGGCACTTTCTGACACAGACAGGAAAACAAATCCTAAACAGAACAGTAGTCTCATTAAACTAAAGGGGCAGAGATTGGAGTTATGAGCTGCTTGAGTGGCTGGAATTTGTAGAGCAGGAAAACTGACAAGAGAGAGCTGCACAGAGAGAGAGGGTCCTAGGAGACTGCATGAAAACTAACCACAGGTTCGTGGCTAAGAGCTAAGTTGCATGCTCAGGCTAAGACTGAGGGCTGGAGATGTGTCTCAGTGGTAGACCATTTACCTGGAGTTTGTGAGGCTCTGGATTCGATACTTGGTGGGGGGGCGGCGGGGGGGGCCCGGAATCCAGCTCATATAAGTTAAAACAATGCAACCCCTAGTGGAGAGGGCCTCCCTCAGAGTCAAAGGCTAAACAGCCAGAACAGACATGCATTTCTTAGCAGCAGTAACAAACAAACAAAAAAAAGCCTGACAGTATCAAAAAGATCCACCAGTAATTTGGCTGCTTATAAGAACAAATTTTGATGCCCTTAAAAGGAAGGGAACACAAACAAAAGGTGTTTGACAGGAACTGGGAGGAAGGGAGAAAGGAAAGTTATTCAATACATATAAGGTTTCACCCTTGGGGAGGGAAAGGGCCTGGTATTGTGGTTCAGTGGTAGAGCACTTGCCTAGCTAGTGTGAGGCCCTGGTTCAATTCTCAGCACCATAATTTATATATATATCCACTGACTACTAGAAAATATACTAAAAAAAAAAAAAAAAAAAAAAGGTTTCAGCTTTGCAAGACAAAAAGTTCAGATCTGTTGCATGTTTGAAACTTACTTGTATTAGCCTTCTAAGGCTGCCATAACAAAATACCACATACTAGCAGATTTAAGTAACAGTAATTTATTTTCTCACAGTTCTGAGACTTTAAGTCCAAGATCAATGTGTCAGCAGGGGTAGTGTCTGGTGAGGGGCTCCCCCCTTGAATTGCAGGCTTCTTGGTATATTCTCAAATGTCCTTTCCTCATTGTGTACACAGGATAGTGAACTTTGGTATATCTTTTTTTAATATTTATTTTTTAGTTGTAGTTGGACACAATACCTTTATTTTATTTATTTATTTTTATGTGGTGCTGAGGATTAAACCCAGGGCCTCACACTTGGTAGGTAAGCGCTCACCCCTGAGCCACACAACCCAAGCCTGGTATGTCTTCTTATAAAACACTAACCTATCAGATCAAATTTGACCTCATTTAACTTTAATAACTTGTTTAAAGGCCCCATTTTGGAAAACACTCATATTGGAGGTTAGGGTTTCAAAATATATGTATTTTTCGGGGGACACAAACATTTAGTCCATAATAGTACTTAACATTACTGATCTGTATGCTTAAAAATGGTTGTGGAAAAAAATAAAAGGAAGGCAACACAAGAGCCAGAGTTTCCTTGAAGAAATGACTAATTCTAGGGCTAGGGCAGAGAAAACTCAAAATGAGCTTGGAGCCTCTTAAAGTCTTTTAGTATAAGAAAGTTTTTTTTTTTTTTTAATTGAAGGCATATCAGGACACATAACTAACCCCCAAAAAAATTCCCAATAGAACAATTTGAATCACAAAATAATAATTCATATTGAATTATAACTCAAAGAAAAAAAGACTGTGAATCCATATTGATTTAATAAATGAGGAAGAAGTAATAAATTTTTCTTACCAAAGATCTCAAATAATATATGTAGATACTATCCCTTCAGTATGTAGAATATTATTCCCCTCCTTTTGAGTGTGGCCAAGACTTAAATACCTGCTTCCACAGAGCAAAACAGGTAGAGGCAAAAAGTGACTCTACTGAAGAGAAACCTGGTAAATAGTACCTGAACCACATGAACATCTGAACCACCAATGATGAATCTTGGTGATTTCATATACCCCCAAATATGACACAATGAGGATACCTAGTTATTAGGTATTTTCCCCAAAACCAATAACCCATGTGAAATATCAAGAAAAAAATGAAATAACTCTAAATTGAGGAGGATTCTATTAAATACATGCCCATTACTTATCAACTATATCAAGATAATGAAAAATGAGAAAACACTGATAAACTGTCATAGAACAGTGAAGAATGCGTAACAAGATAAATAAATGCATATGGTATCCTGGATTGGATCCTATAATGGAAAAAAGACATTAGTAGAAAACTGGTGACATTCAAATAATCATTTTAAAGGAATGAAGATTGTCTATTTAAAAGAACTCAGGAAAATTCTATGCTTTTCACTTAAGCATTAGATATTAGATATGTAACATTAGATATGTTTCTCTGTTAGAATTTCTTTCTTTCTTTCTTTCTTTTTTTTTTTTTTTTTGTAGTACTAGGGATTAAACCTAGGATCTGGCACAAGCTAAGTAAGTGCTCTACCACTGAGCAACATCCCAGCTCTTTTTATTTTTGTTCTGAGACAGGGTTTTGCTATAATAATGTAACAATGTTAATTTTTTACTTTTGACAGTGCAGTGATTATTTAAGAGGTTAACATAAAGAAATATGGCATAAAGAGTATAAAGGAATGCTCTGTAATATATTTAAAACATTTCTGTAAATCTGAAATTATCCCCAAATAGAAATTTTATTTCAAAAAGGAAAAAGGCATAATGCAGGCTAGCTATAAATATCATATTTAAAGCCAAGAATAGAATAAAATTTATTAGAATGCAAAAAATAAGAAAATGTGGGCCATGGTCCAGAGAATAATCAATAAATAGAAGATAAATGAACATGACATAGATGTTGCAATTAGCAAACAATAAATTTACTAAATGTATCAATATGTTCAAAGACTTAGAAGAAAACAGTCATAATGAATAAAAAGCTGAAGAATTTCATCATAGAAATAGAAGCTATAAAAAGAATCCAGTGAATCCTCTAGAATAATATTCATAATTTTAAAAAACAACCAAATGGTACTTATAGCAGATTGGAGAGGGAAGAGAAAAGGTCAGTGAACATGAAGACAGATTACTATAAATTACCTAATATGAAGAATAGAGGGAAAATGAGGTGAAAGATAAACAGAACTTTAGTAACCTATAGGGTAATACCAAGTAATATAACATATATACAATTGAACTCCAAGAAATAAACAGGAGCTATAATGGAGTTAGAAACGAATTTGAAAAATTAATGGTCTAATGCTTCCCAAATTTGGTGTATAACTTAAATATAAGAAACTCAATGAATCCCAATAAACATAAAGAAAGTAACACAGATCACATAAAACTGATTTTAAAAATATAAAAATATTAAAAGCAGCTAATAAAAAGAACACATTAATAATTATCACATAAATGATACCTGAATTTTCATCAGAAATCAAGAGGGAGAAAGATAATGGAATAAATACCATCTTAAAATGGTAAGCCATCAGGGCTGGGGTTGTAGCTCCGTGGTAGAGCATCTGTCTCACATGCATGAGGCACTGGGTTCGATCCTCAGCACCACATAAAAATAAATAAAATAAAAATATTGTGTCCATCTACAACTAAAAAAAAAGTTTTAAAATATTTTTAAAAAATGGTAAGCCATCCAGAATTCTACATACAGCAAAAATATCCAGTAAAAATGAAGAGGAAATAAAGCCATTTTCAGACCAAAGAAAACAGAATTTGTCATGAGCAGCCCCACACTATAAGAAATGCTAAAGGAAGTTCTTTGAAAAGAAATTCACTAAAGGAAAACTTATATCTACAGAAAAGACAGAAGACAAGAAATGGGAAGTATATAGGTACATACAAAATATTTTATTGTTTTCTCTCACTTTCTTTAAAAGAAAAAAGAAATTAAATCAGGTAAGACAAATTATAAGCAAATAGCTTAAAATGATAAATGTAAAGCCAGTAATATCAGTACGATCAAGCATTGTTTAACAACAGGAATATAATTTTAGGAAATGTGCCATTAAGCAATTATCATTGTATGAACATCATCATCGGATCACTGTCATATATGCAGTTGCTGAAATGTTACTATGCAGTGTTATGATTGTAATTGTATTCACCTAAATGGACTAGCACACCAAATAAACAGCAGAAATTAAAAGACTTGAAGAAAAATCAAGAACCAATTCTGTCTATAAGATACGCACTTCATCTACAATAACACAGATAGGTTGAAAGAAAAAGATACACAAAGAAAAACATCAAACAGTAAGCAAAAGAAAACTGTAGTTGTGTATTAGTTTTTTTATCATAGCTGTAGTGAATTACCTATCACAAACTTATTAGCTTAAAATGAAATATATTTTTTTCTTAAAGTTCTGGAATCAGACACCTCAAGTTAAGGTGCTGGCAGGACTGCTTTCCTTCTGGAGGCATCAGAAAAGAATCCATTTTCTTAATTCTTCCAGCTCATGATGTAGGCTTGCATTCCTTAATTTGTGGCTTATTCCACCACCTTCAAAGTGTATCCTATCAGAGAGTGCTAAGAGTATTTGCCTACCATGTGGAAGGCCCTGGGTTCATTCTCCAGTGCCACAATAAACAAAAGTCATCCTCAGCTTCCACTATCATATTCCCTTTTTCTGACTTTGACTCCACTGTGTCCTTCATATAAAGTCCCCATAACTACACTAGACCCATCTGGATAATCCAGCATAATCTCTCTGTCTTAAGATTTTTAATCATCTATGCAAAGTTTCTTTTGCCATATAAGGTAACATATACACAGGTATTAGAGATTAGTACATGCACATCTTTGGGATGGGGCACCATTAAGCCTATCACAAGTAGTCATATTAACATAAGACAAAATAGACAGATATATTTCATAATATATGAGTCACTGCATCAAGCATACTTAACTACAAATGAGCATGCCAAAACTGGAACTTGAAAATGTATGAAGCAAAAACTAACTGAATTAAGAGAGAATGAAATAAGTCCATAATCATATTTGGAGAGTTATTGGTTACTTTTTCTCAGTAACTGATAATTATTAAACACAAAAATCAGTAATAATATAAAATATCTCAACAACACTATCAGCTACCTTGACCGCTTTTTAATTAAAATGTCCCCAATGACATCTAACAACTAAGAAAATATGTAAAAAAAAAAAAAAAAAATCCACAAAGATCACAATTTCCCACCCAGTCCTGGAATCATGCAGACACACCTTTCAGATTGACCCACCACACACTCCCGATAATTGGGGCCCACACATGTCCCCCAAAATCCTCACACCTATGTCAACCCAGTGTATTGTGTAGACCACCCAGTCCACATATGGAAGTCTTTCCCAAGTGAATGTAATCTGTAGAGACTGGACAAGGTAACTGTTTTTTCAAACACATAGGGGCCAGCACAAGGCTGCAAAAATAGGAAAAGCATTTTTTTTTTAATTTTTTTTGTGGTGCTGGGGATTGAACTCAGGGCCTCACACATGTTCAGCAAGTGCTCTGCCACTGAGCTACTACCCCAGCCGGGAAAAAAAGCAATTTTTTAAATGATATCACCAAAATAAATTTTCAGTTACTAACCCCAAAGAAAGGGAGACTTATAAAATCCCTGTCAAAGATTTCAAAATATGTGTTTTTAAGGAAACTCAGTGAGCTAAAGATAACACAGATGGATAACTCAATAGTATCAGGGAAATAATACATGAACAAAATGAGAAGTTAAACAAAAAAAGGTAGAAGTCATTAAAAGAACAAAACAAATTCTGGAGCTGAAGAGTATACAATAAGTTAATGAAAAAGTGAAAAACAAAATTTTATTATGGATCTGGAATGTCCCCCAACTTTACATGCTGCAAGTGTGAGCCCAATGCCGCAAGATTCAGATGCGAAGATTTTTTTTAAATGACTGGTTCATAAGGCTCTGAATGAACAACTGGGAAGTGGAACCTAGTTAGATGGCCTAGGTCACTAGGCTGGGTCTTGGAAGGGTCTATGTTCTCCCTGGCCCCTTCCCTCCACCCTACATTCTTTCTCTTTCCCAGCTGCTATGAGCTGAGCAGCTAGCCTCCTCTAGGACCTTCTCCCATAATTTTTCTGCCTTAAGAGTCATCATCCATGGCCTGAATCTCTGAAATTGTAAGCCAAAATAAATCCTTCCTCCTCTAAATTGTTAACCTCAGGCATTTTAGTCACAGAAATGAAAAGCTGACTAACACAACCTTCAACAGCATATTTAATCAAGCAAAAGAAAGAATCAACAAACTCAAGACAGGTATTTAAAATTTTCCAGTCAGAGAGGAAAAAAAGAATGAAAAAGAGTGAAGACAGTCTGAGATTTTGGAGACATAGCAAACCAATAAAGAATGTATTGAAATCCCACAGGAAAAGAAATGAAGATTCAGAAAACTTATTTTTTAAAAAATGATCAAAAACTACTCAAACCAAGGGAAAGATATAGACATCCAGGTTCAATAAGTCTGAAAGATCCCAAATAGGTTGAATACAAAAATTTCTACACTTAGATACATTATTATTAAGTGGATAAAAGACAGAGAATTTTGAAAGCCCTGAGAGAAAGGTGGTTCATTACATATAAGACTGGGATTTCAAAGAAGAAACTTTACAGGCCAGGAGAATGAAATGATGTACTCAAAATTACTAGAAGAGAAAACTGTCAACCAATAATACTATACCTAAAAAAAATATTTTTTTTAAAATGGAGAAGAAGCAGGCTTGTTGAATTAACCTGTAATCCCAGTGATTTGGGAGGCTGAGGTAGAAGGATCACAAATTTGAGGACAGCCTCAGAAGTTTAGTAAAACCCTAAGCAACTTAGTGAGACCCCCCCATCTCAAAATTTTAAAAAAATAAATAAATAGAGCTAGGGTGTAGTTTATTCATTAAGTGTCCCTGGGTTCAAACCCCAATACTGAAAAAATAAAATAAAGATAATATTAATTTTTTCTGCACCAACAAAAATTGACAGAGTACAATCATTATCAGACCAGCCTTACTGGAAATGCTTAAGAAAGTTCTTCAAAACTTGAAACAAGACACGCTAAACAGCAACATGAAAACATATGAAAGCATAAATCTCACTGACATAGATATAAATATCATGTAACACTGTAATGATGGAGCATAAATTAATATTAGTCATAACATAAATAATAAAACTTGTTAATCAATAGTACTATAAAAAGAAGTAATCTCTGACTTCAAGAATACAAACTTTATGGGCTGGGGATATGGCTCAAGTGGTAGCGTGCTCTCCTGATATGCGTGGGGGCCCTGGGTTAGATCCTCAGCACCACATACAAATAAAGATGTTGTGTCTACCAAAAACTAAAAAATAAATGTTAAAAAAACTCTCTCTCTCTTTAAAAAAAAAAAAAATACAAACTTTAGCAAGATGCTGTGGCACATGCCTGTAATCCCAGCTCAGGCGGCTAAGGCAAGAGGATCTCTAGTTCAATGGATCCCAGCAAAAAGTGAGGCACTAACTCAGTAAGACCCTGTCTCTAAATAAAATACAAAATAGGGCTGGGGATGTGGCTCAGTGGTCCAGTGCCCCGGAGTTCAATCCCCACACACACAGGAAAAAAAAAAAAAAAAGAATATAAACTTCAAAAGAGATGAAATAACAGTGTAGAGATTTTGTACAAAATTAAGTTGTTCTCAGCCTAAAATCACAAGGTTATTTTACAAGGTCTTCTATTCAAGCCTCCAAATAACTACAAAGAAAATTCAATAATAAATAAAACAAAAGATAAAGAAAAAAGAATAAAAGCAAATCACTTCAGAAATCATCAAATAACAAAGGAAGACAACAAAAGAGGAAGAGAGGAACAATACAATTGCAAAACAACAAATGATAAAACAGCAATGATAAAGCTTTGCTATTAAATATAAATGAATTAAATTCCCCAATCAAAAAGCACATACTGGCCAGGTGAGTGGAGCACACCTGTAATCCCAGCAGCTCAGGAAGCTGAGACAGGAGGATTGCAAATTCAAAGCCAGGTTCAGCAAAAAAGCGAGGCACTAAGCAACTCAGTGAGACCCTGTCTCTAAATAAAATACAAAATGGAGCTGGGGATGTGGCTCAGTGGCCTAGTACCCCTGAATACAATCCCCAATACCCACCCCCACAAAAAAGCACATAATGGCTGAATGAGTGAAAAAAAAAAAATGGGTTAAAAAAAAATCAAGACCAAGCAATGTGTTTTCTGGGGGGGAACAATTCACTTAAGGACTCACATAAACTGAAAGTAAAGAGATGGGAAAAAATGTTTCATGCAAAAGGTAACCTCATAGAGCATGAGTAGCTATACTTACATCAGACAAAACAGACTTCATGGTCAAAAACTGTCTCCAGAAGTAAAAATAATTTTCTTATGATAAAAGAGTCAATTCAACAGATAATTGTACACTTAAAAATGTATTTTCTCCCAACAAAAGAGCACCTAAATTTAGAAAACAAGTATTAATATATCTAAAGGGAGAAATTGATAATAATACAATAATACTATGATACTTCACTATCCCACTTTCAATACTGAATAGAACATTCAGACAGAAAATAAAGCAACAGCCAACTTGGACAACATAATGAATCAAATAAACTTAACATGTGTACAGAAGTTTCCACCCAACAGCACCAGAATACTACACCAGTACAAGTGGAACACTCTCCAGAGTAGATCATATATTAAAAAACAGATCTTATCAAACTTAAGGAGGCCAAAATCATTCCAAGAATCTTTTAGAAACACACTCATAACATAATTTGCTTAATTTCATTCACCAGTACATGTGCTTTCCCTTCTCACCTCCCTCCCCCTAGAATCCTTTCCCTACTCTACTGGTCTGCCTTCTGTTTTCATTAGATTTCACTTCCTTTTTTCTTCCTTTTTTCTCTGTAGCTTTCATATCAGAGAAAATATGTAACCCTTTCTCATTCTGGCTTATTTTGCTTAACATAATGCTCTCAAATTCTATCCATTTCCTGCAAATAATATAATTTCATTCTATATAACTAAGTAAAACTCCATTATATGTATATACAATATTTTCTTTATCCATTCACCTGTTAATAAACCTAATTGTTGATGGACGAATGAATAAAGGAAATTCTCTCTCTCTCTCTCTCTCTCTCTCTCTCTCACACACACACACACACACACACACACACACACACACATGCACACACAATGGAATACTACTCAGCCTTTAAAAAGAAGAGCCTGCCATTTGTAATGGCAGCATGGATGAACGTGTAAGACATTTTGCTAAGTAGAATAATCCAGGAATACAAATACTGCATAAGCTCACTTACTAGGTGGTATTTAAAATAGTCAAATTTAGCTTGGCATGGTGGTGAATGACTGTAATCCCAGATACTTGGGAGGCAGAGGTAAAAGAATTGTGAAATTGAGGACAACTGGGCAACAGAACTAGACTCTGTCTCAAAAATAAAATAGTCCTGAGAACAACCACCTCATTCACAATATCCTCAAAAAAAATAAAATACTTGGGAATTAACCTAACAAAAGAGGTGAAAGAACTACACAAAGAAAACTACAAAACACCAAAGAGAGAAATAGAAGAAGATCTTATAAGAGGGAAAGATATACCTTGTTCATTGATAGGCGGAACTAACATCATTAAAATGGCCATATTACCAAAAGTACTCTATAGGTTTAATGCAATACCAATCAAAATCCCAACGGCATTCCTCACAGAAATAGAAAAAGCAATCATGAAATTCATCTGGAAAAATAAAAGACCTAGAATAGCAAAAGCAATTCTAAGCAGGAAGAGTGAAACTGGCATTATAGCGATACAGATTTTAAACCATACTAAAGAGCAATAGTAACAAAAACAGCATGGTCCTGGTACCAAAACAGGCAGGTAGACCAATGGTACAGAATACAGGACACAGAGACCAATCCACAAAATTACAACTACCTTATATTAGACAAAGGTGCTAAAAGCATGCAATGGAGAAAGGATAGCATCTTCAACAAATGGTGCTGGGGAAACTAGAAATCCATATGCAACAAAATGAAACTGAATCCCTTTCTCTCGCCATGCACAAAAGTTAACTCAAAATGGATCAAGGAGCTAGGGATCAAACCAGAAACTCCGCATCTGATAGAAGAAAAAGTTGGCTCTAATCTCCATCTCGTGGGGTGGGGCTCCAAATTTCTTAATAGGACATCTATAGCACAAGAGTTAAAATCAAGAATCAACAAATGGGACGTACTCAAACTAAAAAGTTTTTTTCTCAGCAAGAGAAACAATAAGAGAGGTAAATAGGGAGCCTACATCCTGGGAACAAATATTTACCCCTCACACTTCAGATAGAGCTCTAATCTCTAGAGTATACAAAGAACTCAAAAAATTAAACAACAAGAAAATAAATAACCCAATCAACAAATGGGCCAAGGATCTGAACAGACACTTCTCAGAGGAGGATATACAATCAATCAACAAATACATGAAAAAATGCTCACCATCTCTAGCAATCAGAGAAATGCAAATTAAAACCACTCTCCGATACCATCTCACTCCCAGTAAGAATGGCAGCCATTATGAAGTCAAACAATAATAAGTGCTGGCGAGGATGTGGGGAAAAGGGTAAACTTGTACATTGCTGGTGGGACTGCAAATTGGTGCAGCCAATTTGGAAAGCAGTATGGAGATTCCTTGGAAAGCTGGGAATGGAACCACCATTTGACCCAGCTATTCCCCTTCTTGGACTATTCCCTAAAGACCTTAAAAGAGCATATTACAGGGGCATAGCTACATCAATGTTCATAGCAGCACAATTCATAATAACTAGACTGTGATACCAACCCAGATGCCCTTCAATAGATGAATGGATAAAAAAAATGTGGAATTTATACACAATGGAATATTACTCAGCACTAAAAAATAACAAAATCATGGCATTTGCAGGGAAATAGATGGCATTAGAGCAGATTGTGCTAAGTGAAGCTAGCCAATCCTTAAGGAGCAAATGCCGAATGTCTTCTTTGATATAAGGGGGATGACTCAAAACAGAGCAGGGAGGAAGAGCATGAGAAGAAGATTACCATTAAATAGGGATGAGAGATGCATGGGAATGGGAGAGAGAAGGGGAATCGAATGGAAGATGGAAGGAGACCCTCATTGTTATGCAAAATTACATATAAGATGGTGTGAGGAAGAAAGAGAGAGAGAGAGAGAGAGAGAGTGAGAGAGAGAGAGAGAGAGAGAGAGAAAGAGAGAAAAGTGTCATAGAGTGGGTAGAGAGAGGTGATGGGAGGGGAAGGGTGGGGACAGGGGAATAGGAAGGGTAGCAGAATACAATAGACACTAGTATGGCTGTATGTATAAACGTGGCTGTAAAACCAATGCGATACTGCAATCTGTGCATGTGGAAAAATAAGAATTCATACCCCACTTGAATCAAATGTATGATATGTCAAGATCATTGTAATGTTTTGCGCAACTAATAAAAATAAATAAATAAAATAAAATAGTCCAAATTATACAAGCAGAGAGTAAATGGTGATTGTCAAGGGAAGTGAGAGAAATGGAGAGATGGTCAAAGGACACAAAGTTTCAGTTATACATGATAAATAAGTCTGGACATCTAATATACAGCAATATGACTACATACAACAAGACTCCATTTGTCCTGGAGATTTGCTAAGAGTATACATAAGTGCTCTTACCACACTAAAATTTAAATTAAAAAAAAAAAAAGGAAAGAAAGAAAAAGAAGACAAAAAAAATGTGTGTCGATGTGTATGCAAGCTAAGTGATTATAATTAGTTCACAATGTATACATATTAAAACATCAAGTCCTATACCTTAAATATATACAATTTTTGTCAATTACATCTCAATAAAACTAGGAGAAATTCTCTCTTAAACAACTACTTGGCTTGGACAAAATAAAAATAGAAATAATAATAAAATTTTGTCAGGCATGGAGGCACAGGCTTGTAATCCTAGTAACTCAGGAGGTTGAGGCAGGAGGATCACAAATTCAAAACCAGCCTGAGCAACTTAGCAAGGCCCTGTCTCAAAATAAAAAGGGCTGGGGATGTGGCTCAGTAGTTAGGAGCCCCTGAGTTCAATCCATAGTACCAAAAATAATAAAAATTTTTAAAATAATAATAAAATGTTTTAAAAGACTGATCAAAACACAAAGGAAGGGCCGAGGTTGTGGCACAGAAAGAGAGGGGGGAGGTAAGAAAAGGAACTAAGGAGGCAGAGAAGGAAGGAAGGAAGGATTGAGAGTTCAAAGCCAGCCTCAGCAAAAAACAAGGCACTAAGCAACTCAGTGAGACTCTGTTTCTAAATAAAATACAAAATAGGGCTGGGGATTTGGTTTAGTAGTCAAGTGCCTCTGAGTTCTATCCCCAGTACCAAAGAAAGAAGAGCAGCACTCCTCTGCCACACCATTCTGCCATGATGTTCTACCTCATCTTGGGCCTAGAGCAACAGAGTTGGCCAATCATGGACTAAATCTCTGAAACTGTGAGCCAAATAAACTTTCCTCTCTTAAGTTGTTCTGGTAAGGGCTTTTGATCACAGCAATGTAAAGCTAATAGAGCTCATTTTGGTTTTAATTGGCATTTCCTTAAAGATATAGTAATGCTGAGCATTTTTCATAGCTCTTCTGGCCATTTGTATCTTTTGAGAAATATTTTTTCAGATTCTTCATCCATTTTTCAATTGAGTAATTTGTTTTCTTGTTATTATTTGAGTTCCTTATATATTTGAATGTCAGCCCTTTATCAGATGTATTATTTGCAAGCATTTTTTCTCCTTTTTTTATGTTGGAAAAAAAAAAAAGTATATTTAGACTTAGACAGCTGGACTCCGTTTAGATGATCCCAATTTTGTTGGCAACATCCAAAGCACCATAATCAGGAGCCAGTCAAACATATGCCTTTTTCTCTCCATCAGGCCTGATCAGGGTGTTAACCTTGGCCACATCAATGTCATAGAGCTTCTTTATAGTTTGTTTGATCTGGTGTTTGTTGGCCTTGACATCCACAATAAACACAAGTGTGTTGTTGTTTTCAATCTTCTTCATGGTTGACTCAGTGATCAGAGGGAATTTGATGATGACATAGTGGTCAAGCTTGTTTGTCCTGGGGGCGCTCTTCCCAAGATATTTGGGCTGTAAAAGAAAAGTGACCACAACACTCGGAGCAACCAAAAGATCTTTATTGCAGCAGTGCAACAGAGGAGAAAAGAAAGAAGGAGAGAGACAGAGAGAGAAAAGAGAAAAGGAGAGATGAAGAGGGAGAGAGCAAGAGCAAGAGACAGAGAGAGAGCACAAGAAAGACAAAGAGAGCAAGAGAGAGAGAGCAAGAGAGAGGGGGGCCTGGCAAGAGGGAGTTTTTATAGCCCAAATCTAATGGGGCCTCTGGGTCTGCAAGCTGCCTTGTTGGCCCAAGGCGGGGTTAAGTGTTCAGCCTTGGGCAGGGTTGAATGTTCAGACTTGAGGCAAACAGGTGATAAAGGACCAGATAGAGGGGGGTTTGAGTGTGTGGGCTATCTTGCAGCCAACATCTGTTCAGCCTGCCTTGCAGACAACACAGTTCAGCCTGCTCTGCACCCAACAGACTGCCTCTGGAGCCGCAATGTCTTGGGTCCCCGAAGGTAGGTGATGTGCAGATCATCTTTTTATGACTGTGGACACGCTTTGACACTGCCTTCTTGGCCTGCAAAGCTTTTGCTTTGGCTTCAGCTTTGGGAAGGGCAGGAGCTTCCATCTTAGCTTTAGGTGTCATCTTGGTAAAAAGGCTCTCCTTCTTCTAAGGTTGTCTTTTCACTTCGAAGTTTCTTAGGCTGCACGAAGGTTTTCAGTTCGATGTAATCCCATCAGTCTGTTCGATTTCATTATCTGTGCTTTCAAGGTCATATACAAAATATCATTGCCGAACCAATATCATGGAGCTTTCCTGTTTTTCTCTATTAGTTTGATAATTTGGAGTCTTATAACTTTAATTGAGTTGATTTTTATTATAGCCTATGTTATGGTTTGCATGTGAGGTATCCCCCAAAAGTTCATGTGTGAGACAATGCAAGAAGGTTCAGAGGAGAAATGATTGGTCTATAAGAGTCTTAATCCAATCAGTGAATCAATCCCCTCATAGGGATTAACTGAGTGACAACTGAAGTGGTAGGGTGTGACTGGAGGAGGTGGGAATTGGGGCATGGCTTTAGGGTATATATTTGTATATGGCAAGTGGGGACTGACTCCCTGCTTCCTGACCACCATGTAAGCTGCTTCCCTCCGCCACACTCTTCTACCATAATGTTCAACCTCATCTCAAGCCCTGAGGAATGAAGCCAGCCTTCTACCTATTAAGACCTCTGAAACCATGAGCCCCATATAAATTTTTCCTCCTCTCCAATAGAGTCTTTAAGTCACAGCGGTGAAAAAGCTGACTAAAAACGGCATAATACTAAGATTTAATCTTATTCTTCTCCAAGTGGATTTCTAGTTTTCCCAATACAATTTATGGAAGACTCTGTCCTTCACTCATTGTGTGTCCTATTTAGCACTTTTGTCAAAAATTGATTGACCATAAATGCATGGGTTTATTTTGGAATTTTTCTATCCTATCCCATTTTTTGATGTTTCCGTTTTTATACTAATACCATGCTGGTTTTGGTTTATTTTTTATTCTGTTTTTGGTTTTAATCCAGTTCTGAGGAATGAGCCCAGGACCTTCTGCATGCTGGCAAGCACTCTAAAACAGAGCTATACCAACAATCTTTTATTATTTTTTATTGTGAGATAGAGTCCAGTTTGCCCAGGCTGACCTCAAACTTGTGATCCTCCTGCCTCAGCCTCCTGAGTAGCTGAGTTTATAGGCAGGCACCACCCTCTGGTACCCCATTGTTTTGATTCCAACCATTTTACATTTTGAAATCAGGGAATATGAGATCTCCAGGTTTGTTTATGGTAATTGTTCTTTGCTTGTTTCGTTTTGTTATTTTGGGGGTTTTATCATTTTGGGTTTGGGGAATTCCACATACGAATCCTAAGGATTTTTTCCATTTCCATGAAAAATGACACTGAAATTTCAACAAGGATTGGATGAATCTGTAGACCAATTCTGGAAGTGTAAACACTTTTACAATATTAATTCTCCCAATCCATAAAAATAAAATTATCTTTTCACTTTTTTTTAATTTTCTTTTATCAATGTTTTATAGTTTTCAGGATACAAGTCTTTTACCTCCTTGATTAAATTTACACCTAGGTATTTAATTTTTTAGTTGTTATTGTAAATGGAATTGTTTTCTTGATTTCATTTTCAGGTAGTTTGTTATGAGTACATAAAAACATTGCTGATTCTTGTATTTTGATTTTGTATCCTGTAACTTACTGACTTTATCAACTCTAACAGATTTCTTGATAGTGTCTTAGAGGTTTTTATATATAAGATCATGTCTTCTGTAAATGAGACTACTTCAATTCTTTTTATTATTTTTGTTTGTTTTACTTAGTTGTACATGACAGCAGAATGCACTTCAACTCCTCATACACAAATGGAGCGCAACATTTCACTTCTCTGGTTGTACACGATGTAGAGATGCACCATTCGTGCAATCATACGTGTACCTAGGGTAATGATGTCCATCTCATTCCATCATCTTTTCTACCCTCATGACCCCTCCTCATCCTCCCCTTTGCCCAATCCAAAGTTCCTCCATTCTTCCCATACCAGTCCCCATCATAGATCAGCATCCACTATCAGAGAAAACATTTGGCCTTTAATTTTTGTGGACTAGCTTACTTCTCTTAGCACAATATTCTCCAACTCCATCCATTTACCTGCAAATGCCATAATTTTATTCTTTTTTAACGCTGAGTAGTAATATTCCATTGTGTATATATGTACCACAGTGTCTGTTCATCTATTGATGGGCATCTAGGTTGGTTCCATAGTTTAGCTATTCTGAATTCAGCTGCCATAAACATTGATATGGCTGTGTCATTATAGTAGGCTGATTTTATCATGACAAGGTGTTGAATTTTGTCAAATGCTTTTTCTGCATCTATTGAGATAATGATCATATTATGTTTATTGATTTGCATGTGTTTGACCATTCAGAGATAAATCCCACTTGATCATGCTGAATGATTTTTTAATTCAGTTTATTAATATTATATTGAAGATTTTGTATCATCAGGGATATTGGCCAATGATTTTCTTTTCTTGTAGTATTATCTGGCTTTGGTATCAGAGTAATGCTATTCTTGTAAAATAAGTATGGAAGTATTGCCTCTACTTCAATTTTTTTAGGAGTCTGATAATTGGTATTAGTCCTTGAAATGTTTAATAAAATTCAACAGTGAAGTCATCCACTCCTGGCCATTTCTTTGACTGGAGATTTTTTAGTACTAATTCAATCTCCTTACTGGTTATTGGTCTGTTCTATTTTCTATTTCTTCATGATCCATTATTAATAGGTTGTATGTGTCTAGGAATTTATTTCTTCTAAGTTATCCAAATAATTGTTAGGCACATAATTGTTCACAGTAGTTCACAGGAGTTTTCATTCTCCTCTTCCCTCTCCCCCTACCCTCCCCTTCCCTCCTTCTCCTCCTTTTTTGAGAGTCATGCTAAGTTGCCCAGGCTGGGCTGGAACTTGTGGTCCTCTTGCCTTGGCCCCCCAAACAGTGCCACCACATCCAGATTCATAGTAGTTTTTTATGATCCTTTTTATTTTAGTAATATCAATTATAATGTCTCCTCTTACAAGATTACATACAAAATAAAACTGTAAGGCTTATTAGAAGAAAACACAGATAAAACTCAAATACCCATTTAAAGTATGGATAAACAAGAGTGAGAAATATGCACACAATATACTACAACCCAACCAAAAAGAAAAAAAATTGCTACTGATACATGCAAAAACAGAATCTGGGGGCTGGAGATATAGCTCAGTTTATGCTTGCCTTGCATGCACAAGGCCCTGGGTTCAATCCCCAGCACCACAAAAGGAGAAAAAAAAAACAAAAAACAGAATCTGTAAATATTGTTGAGTGAAAGAAATCAAACGGACACAAAAGGTACATATTATGTGATTCAATTTACATGACGTTCTAAACTAGGAAAATTATGATGAAAATATTAGAACAATACAGGGCCAGGAAAAATTAGTGGAAAGGAATATGTGAAAATTGGAGGGGGTGAAAATCTTGATGGTAACAGAGTGGTAATAGGTATGATGCATTTGACAAAATTCACTGAATTGTGTAACTAAAAGTTGTACTCTTCATGATATATAAATTTTTCCTCAATATTACACAACATATAAAAACATCACATACTTCAGTATGTATATATTTATATTTTTGTCAGTTAAAAATAACTTTAATTTACAGGTTAAAAAAAATCTGAAATGTTAATCTATCCCCTTAGGATATCACTGTGTAGCATGTGATCTTCTCTGCTGCTAAAAGTGTAAATAGGTTTTAACACCACTCAAACCACATCAATTTTCCCATAGGCTTAGGTATACATTAACTACTGCAGCAGTTATACCCTTTCCATTACAGATATCCAGACTGAATAGAAATTTTAATTTCCATCTTCTCTCTTTCCCTTGGTCTTTTCATATTGTTCTGTCTATATAAAACAGAATGTTAAAGAAAAAGCAGACTGGCAATCTGCATATAGGCTGAATTGATTAAAGACAACTACTTGATTATACTACTGTTTCTTGAGTGTGTTCTCTCCCTGACTAGGTAGAAAACACCTGTTTTTATTACTGTTGTTATTGACCATGTTACTTTTATAAACTTACATAATTTTACTGATAATGAAATTACAGAAACTGAATGTTATTAAATTATTTATATTTTAATTTTTAAAAATATATTTTACCCCAACAAGAAAAAAAAATAGAACTTTAAACAAACACTGAACACTACTTAATAGGCATGCTTTACATAGTGCTATGATTTATCAGTTATAAAACTACTTCCTGTGCTTTCTTTTGTGTGAACAAATGTACACAGTAATTATGTTAAGTATACTGGGAACCTGGGTCATTCTCAGAAATACACATAGATTTCCTAACTCTGCTGAGAGGAATTAGAGCAATGGCATATAAGTAACAATAAATACCACTGTAATCAGGTCTTGATTTCTCTGTTAAAGAACCCCTTAAGAAATGAAGGATTCTAGGGTAAGAAAAGTACAAAAGTTTTTGTTGTTGCTGTTATTTTTTATTCTACATATTTGTAATATCTTTTGATTACAGACACAGAGAGAAGTGACTACTATAATCAGGGAAATTAACATATCCATCATCTCATAAAATAACCTATCCACTTTTTTCCCCATGTCTTATTCTTCTTTTCCTCTTTCCCTCTCACCCTCTCCCTTTCTTGGGAAGAATACCTAAAATCCACTTTCTAGCTAAATTTCCAGTATACAATATGATATCATTAACTACTGTCTTCATATTATGTATAAAAAACTATATTTATTCATCCTATATAACTGCAAATTTGTACCCCTTGACCTACATTTTCTCATTTCCTCTACCCCCATCCCTGGTAACCACCTTTCTGATCTTTGCATGTAATTTTTTTAGATTGATTTATAAGATTTCATATACAAGAGAAATCATGCAATAGTTTTCTTTTTGTATGTCTTATTTCACCTAGCATAATGTCCTTTAGATTCGCCAATGTTGAAAAGTATAAGATAAACTTGGAATATCTTATATGTCTCAATACTATAGAATTAATCAAAAAATAATATGAACATATCAAAAGAATAAGAGAATCACCATAAAGAGACTCCAATTGGCTATTCAACAGTGGCCCATATCCTCCAAAAGCAAAGTCTCTGCCTCATCAGGGGGCTGCCTGTTCCTGTGACAGGAACCACACCCTCTCCTCAGAGGTCTGAATTTCTGAACTTGTGGTTGGGGAGGGGAACATTTCCTTTAAGTTTTTAAGTTACTTCCTTTATTGCTACTTCTGTATAACATAGTCCTTTTATCATTTTTTAGTAATTGATCATATCTACTAGAAAATAATTCTTTAAATTTTTCCTGTTAAAAAAAAAAAAAGTTATTATGCCTGATATCCCAGTTGCTGGTGAGGCTGAGTCAAAAGGATCACAAGTTCAAGGGTAATCTAGGCAATTCAGGGAGAGCCTCTCTCAAAATAAAAAATAAAAAGGGCAGGGGATGTAGCTCATGGTAAAGCACCCCTGGGTTTAATCACCAGTATTGGCCATAGGAGGAGTAAACAAAAGACAAATTCAAACTGAGAGACATTATACAAAATAAGTGGACCTTCAAATTTTCAAGGTCAAATAAGATAACCAACTAATTGCATTAGGTGCTTCTAGTTTGGCTCCAATGGTTGGGGAATGGAAAGTACTATAGAGTATTTATTGGGACAGATGATGAAATTCTGAATATGGACTACAAATTTGATAATATTATGTCAAGGTTATAGTGCTTGATTTTGATAATTATATTGCATTAATGCAAGAGAATGCCATTGCTCTTAGGAAACACACCCTGATGTATTTATTGGAATTAAGAATTTATTCTTAAATTGTTCAATATGAACCAATGGGGAGGGCAGATTAGTGGGGAAGAGAAAATAAGTAAATGGGGCAACAGGTAAACTATTGAAGAATCAAGGTAGAGCATATACCAGCGTTCTTTGTACTATCTTCCATTTTTTAATAAATGTTAACTTATAGTAAACTGAAAGTTACCAAAACAAAAAAAAAAAACCTAGTCTTTGAAATATGTTAAATGGGATTATTTCAAAAGGAATCAGTGAAAAATGTTAAATTGAAATCTGGTTCAAGATAGCACACTGAATACATGCATAGCAAGATTGAGAAACCACCAAATAAATTCCAAAAGATCCCTGAGCAGATCAGAAACTGTAAGCATGAAGGATTTTTTTAAATATTTTTTTTTAGTTGTTGATAGACCTTTATTTTATTTATTTATATGTGGTGCTGAGAATCAAACCCAGTAACTTACACATGGTAGGCAAGCGCTCTACCACTGAGCCATAACTTCAGCCCAGGAAGGATATTGTTAACAGTGAAACCAGGTCAAAAATCTGTAAACACAAGGTTCACACAGAAGAACAGTGTCAAGAGGTTAAAGAAGTCATTCCCAGAAAGGCTCCCAGATTAGACTCAACAACTTTTGCCCTTGACCAGAACCTCTCTTCTGAAGTTCAAACACAGAAAGCACCCAGAACATGCACTGAGACCCTACATGCAGTAAGTAATCTAGTTTATTTGCAACTGATTAGGAAGAGAAACCCACCTCGGTTTCCACCCCCAGAGAATTTCTGTAGTTATTATTTGAGTGGTTATTCTACCTACTAAATGCATTTCTGACCTATTCTCCACTTTCAACATGTACACTTCTCACCCACCAACTCAATGCTACTCTAGGCAATGACCAAGAGGCACGCTTTCTGAAGTCAAACTTGAATTCACCAACAAATTAATTTCAATTCTAGAATGAAAGTTTTTGGTTTTTAGGATTTTGAGGGTTTTTTGTTTGTTTTTGTTTTTTTCTGTACTTGGGACTTAACCTAGAGGACCTTTTTACATCCCCAGTCCTTTATTTCTTATTTTGAAACAGAGGCTGCTTAGTTCCTAAGTTGCTGAGGCCGGCCTTTGAACTTATGATCCTCCTGTCTTTGCCTCCAGAGTCACTGAGATTACTGCATGCACCACTGAACCCAGGTGGGGATTTTTGGTTTTTTTAGTTGCAGATGGACATGATACCTTTGTTTATTTATTTTTAGGTGATGCTAAGGATTGAACACAGTGCCTTTGCACGTGCTAGGCAAGCACTCTACCACTGAGCTACAATCCCAGCCCAGTTAAAGGTTCTTTAAAACAGGAACTTTTGTCTTAGTTCTCTACCCTGAAAACTTATAATAAGGCTAGGGCTAATAGGATGTAGCTCAGTGGTAACACACTTGCCTAGCATGCATGAGGCCCTGGGTTCGATCTCCAGCACCACAGGCACACACACACACACCACACACACACACACACACAATTACATAATAGTTTTGGCACATAGTAATTGCTCAGTGAATGTTTATTTATAAAAGCAATTCAATAGAAAAACCTTAAATGCCCAACATTTATAGATTAAATAACAATTGATAAAATTAAATATTATGCAGCTATTGAAAAATTTATTTGAACATGCTGGGCCCTGGATTTGATCCTCAACACCAGAAAAAACATGAAGTCTATCTGGAAAATTAATGATATGGAGAAGTATTGGATATACTCATTTTTTTTAAGAAAGGAAACAACTACTTCCAAGAAGAAAACATGCAACCTTTTGTTGTGTTTATGTATGATTTTCTGTTGTTCTGTTTTCTGATCTCAAATTACTCTTATTATAAGAAGGAAAATCACATTTTAACTTTTTTCCCTGAGGAAACATCCAATATCCAATCCAGAACTAAATAGATCAATTAATAAACAATTGTGGTATGGGGGGTTTTATTGTCCTGGAGACTGAATCCAGGGGGAGCTGATTAGCAGTTTTTAGTTTTATTTTGAAATAGAGTTTCACAGAGTTGCCAAGGCTAATGTCAAACTCAATCCTCCCTCCTCAGCCTCTCTAGTCATTGGAATTATAATAGGCACACCAATATGCCTGGCACTAACAAATGTAGAACAATATACAATCAATATGGTGGTTCAAGGATTAAGAGCGGGATTCTGGGGATTATGTGCCTAAATCTGAATACTTAATAGCTGTGGCACCCAGAGCAGGTTATATAACTTAGCTATTTTACTCATCTGAAAAATCACATAAGGTACTTCTTCATAAGGATGGTGTGAATTAAGTGAACTACTTACTACTTTTTTAACAGCACTTACACAGTTGATGCTTGAGCCCAAAGAACAACCTTTGAGACAGTGCTAGGAAGCAGTCCCAGGAACAGGTGGCATTAAGATCCAAATGGAGTCACAATAGCCCAGGAACACTGCACTGCTATCCAGGACTCTAAATATATGGCCACATGGCATACTACCTCAGGCTTCACAGGGCCTTAATTTGCTAGTAGCTTCATGCAATATCAGATTTTCTATTTCTGACTTAAAATTCAAATACTTAGGGCTGGGGATGTGGCTCAAGCGGCAGCGCGCTAGCCTGGCATGCCTGCGGCCAGGATTCCATCCTCAGCACCACATACAAACAAAGATGTTGTGTTCACCAAAAACTAAAAAATAAATATTAAAAAATTATCTCTCTCTCTCTCTTTAAAAAAAAATTCAAATACTTAACACTTAATAATTAAACTTAATTTTCATCAAGGGATTCAAATTTTCTAATTACCTGTGAAATCGTGGCCCACCTGGGTAATGCTTGGACTTTCCCAAGCATTACCCTGTGTGACACTCAGGGGGAAATAGAGAAAGGCATTAGCAGCTGTGAGTTACTGTGAACTCCCCTACCAGAAGTCTGTTCCAGATTTATCAAAAAAAAACTTTAGCCACTGTGCTGATCAAATTATTTTCTCAGTAAAATAAAAGTTGGGTTCCTTCTAAGACATTAAAAATTTTTTTAAAATTTAAAAAG
The DNA here is from genome assembly GCF_048772815.1 of Callospermophilus lateralis. NCBI lineage: Eukaryota > Metazoa > Chordata > Mammalia > Rodentia > Sciuridae > Callospermophilus > Callospermophilus lateralis. The sequence goes on along the minus strand of NC_135308.1, from coordinate 76,299,168 downwards.
GCACTTACAAAAGTGCCCAGCCCCTCAGAGATGTGCACATTTTTGGTGATATTAATATTATTATTAGATTCAAAACACTGTAACAGTTCTAATAAGGGGGCCCCTATTTGCATGGGAGACACAAACAAGTCAAGTAATGTCAAGCAGAATAAAACAAGATAAATGAAGCCACGCACAAGCCAACAAACCAGCGTTCTGAGGAAGGAAGAGTTCATTGTGGGAGTGAATCCAGGAAGTTACAGTAGCAGGAATATCTGAACTAAGGTCTAAGAACAAGCAGGGCTTCGACAAATAGCTAATAAAACATAAGGAAACCGCAAAGGATCTTACCAAAGACACAAAGACTAGAACTGTGTTGCTTGTTCCCCAGGACACCAGAAATGCAGAGAGATGAAAAGAACAGGGCATGCATAAGAAACCTCTGGTGAACACCGATGGTTGCAGAGTATGCTTATCAAGCAAATGCCACAAGATGAGAGATAAAAATAACAGTAACAACAACAACAAAACACCCCAAGGTACTACACCGTAAAAAGGACGTAAAGAAAAAAGTGTTAACAGAACCAAGACACCAACGACCCCATCGTTCTATAGCGGCCACCCGTACGCAGGTACACTCAAGCCCACAAACGGCGGAACAGCGGCTCCCACTGGCTGCGAAGAATCTGGGGAGACGCTGAACGAGAATGTTTGGCAAAAGAACTGCAATTCCCAGAAAGTCCGCAGCGCGGGCCGCTTTGCTTCCGCCTGCGCCCTCACGTACCCTCTTCAAGCGGACCTATCAGAAGTCGACCTGGGGCGTGACCCCCGCGTGACTTGGGCGCGCGAGCGAAGCGTGCCCGGAGGCGGGACTCTGAGACTCCATTGGTAGAAAGGCGAAGGGAAAAGCAGACCCCAAATTTGACAGTCTCCATTGTAATTGGAATTAACGGTAGGGGCGGAGCTAAACACCCTAGGATATCGGCCAATCAGCGTTTAGGGTTGTCAGTGAGACCGGGAAGGAGAAAAGGGAGAAATGGTTCTGTAGTCACATGCCGCGGGGTCTAGTGGGAGGAGCAGTTGCCCACGGCCGCCTGGCGCTTCCTGTTTCCGGTTCCCTGAGTAGAGCACAGCAAAGCGCCTGGGGAAACGCTGGCCTCTGACACGATCTCTGGGACCGGGGTCTGTGGCTGGCCCCTTGCTAGCCCGGTCTCCCATTCTCAGAAAGCTATTCGCCAGGGGGTTCTGAGCTTTGGCCACGCCATTTGCCCGTGACACGTGAGTCTGAGGGGCGTGGAGGAGGAGGCGGACTGGGGTTTGCTCACACCTCTGAGCCGGGATCGCAAAGTCTCACTTGGCAGTAGTTTTCTTCCAAAGATGTGGCACATGAGCCCTAGAGCAGAATAGAGGTGAGGGCGGGGAGGCGCAGACTCCCGAAAGATATAAGGGAGATAGGACTTCAAAGACTAGAAAGAGGACTTAAAGATATTTGGTAGACAGGGAATAGAAGGTCCCCAGCTATTATGGAGTTAGGTTTGAATAGTCACTGGATACTTATAGAAGGAATTTGGGCATGCATCATGAAAGGAGGTGAAGTGGCCTCGTTTGAATAAGGATTGGCTCCAAGCAGTTGGAAAGTGAAAATCCTACGAGAGGTTTAAAGGAAATGTTTGCTTTGTGTGGAGAAGAGTAACTGGGATTGTCTCGTGTTCCTTCTTGTGGGGAGCTTCACCTCTTGGGACACAGAACTACTCCTCAAGAGTTTCTTTCTTTCAACATTGGGCTTTTTGACCAATTGAGGCTGTTCTTCTAAATGTGTAGGTTACTGCGGGAGAGGAAATAAGGAGTCAGAAATGAACCGGGCGGGGGGGGGGGGGGGGAGTAAGAATTTCCATTGATAAGTGGAAAATGGGCATGGCTAGTCGTGAAGGTGAGGAAGTGTGCTACCAAGGCCCAGTGGTGTAACTGCTTCCCAATTCCTGGCATTGCCATTGGCAATCCCACTTAAGGAGAATTTTTCAGTATTGCCAAATAGATCTGTCTTTATAGAATAAGAAAATTAAAGATTTTTCAAGATTCTGAAATCCTCTCCTTTTGTCCAAAGTGTTTAGACAAACGTTTGTATCTTGTGAATATAAGTGTAGCATATCAAAAAATGGATTACCCAGCCCTTGGATTTCAATACTCTTTATAATTGTTGTGCCCTTTTGTTTATCAGTTGTTTTCCAGTAAATATCTTTATGCCGTGAGTTGTCCAGGTTGCTCTGATAACTTGTATAGCATTGAACAAGTAACTCTGTAAGTCTTGGATTCCTCATCTTGAACATGGGAAAAATTATACATACTTTTTCTGGGTTGTGAAGGTTAACGAATATAACCTAGGCAAAGTATTTAGAGCATAGGCCACACTAAATCAAAAAGAAACAGCTTAGCCAGAAGCAGTGGCACATGCCTGTAGTTCCAGTGGCTTGGGAGGCTGAGGCAGGAGAAGGCAAGTTCAAAGCCAGCCTCAGCAACTTAGCAAGGCCCTAAGCAACTCAGTGAGGCCCTGTCCCAAAATAAAATATAAAAAGTGCTGGGTGTATGGTTGTGGTTAAGTGCCCCTGAGTTCAATTCCTGTTACCAAAAAAAAAAAAGGAAATAGCTTAAATTGATAATCAAACCTTAAGCAGAAAAGAAGGAAGAATGTTAATTTACTCTCATTCTAACTTTTTGAACCAATAAGAGAAAAAAAGGTAACTCTTAATGCCAGCTGCAGGGTATTTAGCTCTCCATCTCTTCCCAGTTTTGTGAGATTCTTTGTTCTCATTTGGGAAGAGAAACCATCAACTGTTTACAAATAAGGAACTAACTTTGAGGCCAAAGAACACAGCATTCTTTGTGAGCATCCTTCCAGAAACTGCTTCTGGAAAAAAAAGATCTTGAGAGCCTGAAGTTAACATTTCAAATTAGGCCCCGAGAGAACATAAGGTAAATGGCATGCCAGATCAATCTAACAAAAGTAGTATACTTTCTTTTTATGAATCAACTGGTCACGTTGTGTGTTGAGTGATAGGTTTACTTAGGGAAAGTGGAAGTTTGAGATCTGAGTTCTTTATTCCACCTCCTATTTAGTCAACTGGGTGAGAAGTCATTTCCCCTTCTTGCTTTGCTTTTAAAAAAAAAAAAAAAAAAAAAAGGCAGGGGCGGGCAGCACAGCTTTGGCTGCCTACTTTCATTCCCCAAAAAAATTATGCATAGACCATGAGTTCTGGAAACAGACTATCTGGTATGCTCCACTAGCTGTGTCGGTTTTCTTATCTATTAAGTAGAGACAAAAATTGTATTTCTTGCATAGAGTTATATGTTAAGTGCTTCCAGCAATGCCTGGCCAGAGGCTTTTATTTCATTAAGTGTTTCCTGCTCTTGTGGTTATGGTGCTTTAACTATGTTATGGGGGCCTTTGACCTCTTGGCTAAGGAATTATTTTATGAAAATATCTTAATTAATATTTATTCAATGAATTGATGTACACACAGTCAGGTAGATAACTTCCTAAGCATTTGATGGCCTAATGGGGTGTGAGAAATAGATGGTAAAATGTAAATTTGTTGAGGGGAGAAGGGGAAAGTGCATTCAGGGCTCAGTGTTGGAGGTTCCATTTACCCATCTCAGGTGAGAAAAATTTGGAAGAGTTAAGCTTTGTACTGGGAAAATTAGTGATATTTTATAAAACTAACAAGAAGCAATGGTCTGAAGGATTAATGGATGCCAGAATGAAATCTTTTGCAAGATTAAACCAGTGTGCCTAGATACAAAGATGGATTAGAGAAAAGGAATTTGAGAAACAGAGTCACAATGTTGTTCCATTCCTGGAGTAGTACAAGCATCAGATGAACCCAGAGTTGCCATCAGATAAGACTGTCAAAGACAACTATACTTACTGAAAATATAAAAGCCCCTGAGATTTTGTGACTTGTAGTCAAAATGTAGATGTGACTTGGTTTTGGGTGACTTCATGAAACCACTTATTTTGATCTATAGACTTTTCTTTTTCCTATAATTTGAATGATTTTTCAAAGATGAAATATTAGAGTAGATAAATCTCAAGTATTAGGTGCTGCCAATGTATTTACCTGTATTCTGCATTCTTAGAATAAATATGAAAGAGGATTGTTAAATGTTCCTGAATAATGATATGAGAAGTTAGGGCCAAAATATTCAAGTTTTAATAACTTCCAACTAGACATAGTCAAGGGTTTATTTAAATCATAATGACTGTTTTCTTAGGGAAGGCCACTGGTTTAAGCTTTATTTGTGAACTAATATTAAACTTTAATGAGGCAATCTAACTTTTCTCCAGACAGTAAAGAGGCAAGGATGGCTACTCCCAGGCTAGCAAAATTAAATAATTCTTTTACTCTTCCTCTTTTCCTTTTTCTCACCCCCAGTTTGTTTTGGAAGATTCCTCTGTAAATTAGACTAAAAGTTTATTTTTGGGCTTTCTGCTATAGGTGTTCTTGTTAAAATGTAATACTTGTTGCTTATGCCAAAGAATCATACTTTCTGCACAATCAGAATATCATTCATTTATTACATGTTCACATGCTTTATCTCTTTCCCTTTTCTCCTGATCCTGCCTGCCCCTCCGTAATACACACTCTTCCAAAAGGATGTTCCCTTTCTATAGCTGGAGGACTAGACTGCTACTGCTGTTGTTCCTGGCTGTGGCAGTGAGAGAATCCTGGCAGACAGAAGAAAAAACTTGTGACCTGGTAGGAGACAAGGAAAAAGAGTCAAAGAGTGAGTTGGCTCTATTGCAGAGGCTAACTCCACTGTTTAACAAAAGGTAAATGAGAAGAACTGTAAAGGGCTTGGGAGAATATCTTTATTAATAAAGAGTCTTCTTTTTACTGATTTTATTTCACTTTTAATCTGGAGGAAATCCATGTAAAATAACAGGTTCTGATCTGCACTTAAAATATTAGTTTTAATGAACCATGATACCCTTCTTTCTTCAATGATATAGAGAAAATTCTCAATCCAGTTTTTAGTATAACATGGTTCTCTTAACCTTTCACAGTAGAGTAGCTGGTTCTAAGACTGGATTCAGAAAACCAGCTTGTGGAAATCCAAGCATTATTTGATACCTTCATATAATAGGACTTTAGTAGTATCAGGTGAACATCTTTAGGCCTGTACATATCATTGTTGGTGTCAGGAATCTTCAGATAAATCTGAAGGTGATCCTTAAGAAACAGTGTCTTTGTGATATATGGTTCCATAATCGTGCCATACTGGGAAGAAGGATTTAGTATTTCTTTCACTGAAGAGTTTTACAAAATTATGGTTGTTTATAAAACATGGTGTAGTATATATGGTATGTGCACTCTGTAAAAATAAATTTTGTCTTAAAAAAAAAAAAAAAGCAGTGTCTCTCATGTTCCTGAGGAAGTAGTAAATAACACTTTAGCATAGCTTAGAATAAGCATTCTAGAAATATCTGAAATATCTAGCTGCAATGGGTGGTATATTGTGATCATGTATCAACAATTATGGTCTATCAGGGTCATGAATATTTCATAACTCAACAAATACTACTCAGCCATGATATCAGATAAATAAATGAAGCATGTTTTTTAATTATTGTCAAAGAAAGGGAGGAAAGCTGGTTCTTCCTGAGGCTAATAGCTAGTAACTCTATTCTTCCTTTCTTCCCACTTTTTCTTACAGCTTTGAGAGCACCGTGGGCCAGGGCTCAGACACATATATCTACGTATTCAGGGTATGCCGGGAAGCTGGCAACCACACCTCTGGAGCAGGCCTGGTACAGATCAACAAAAGTAATGGAAAAGAGACAGTAGTAGGGAGACTCAATCAGACACACATCTTCAATGGAAGTAAGATTTTCCCTGTTGATTAATCTCAAATCAGTTGTTTTAACAGTCTTATTTTTATTTTTTCCCAGTCTTTTCCAGTATATGTTATGTGTAGTTTGACACATCCAAGACTATAAACCACAGGACACCTAGTTCCACTGCTCCCTGAAACCATAGTTGAGAACACCTACATGTATGAAGGTAGTGAAAAACCAAGTGTAGCAGTACATGCCTATGATCCCAGCTCAGGAGGCAGGAGGATTACAAATTCAAGGCCAGCCTGGGCAACTTAGTGAGTTCCTGTCTCAAAATAAAAAGGGCTGGAGGTGTAGCTCAGTAGTTGAGTACCCCTGGATTTAGTTCCTAGTACGACCACACACACACACACATATACACATACACATATAAAAAAGAACAGTCTAACCAAAATTGTGTGGCCTGTAGACCTTTTATTCACCCAAATACTTACTTAGTTCCACACCAACCACCACCATTTCCTACCAAATTAACCAAAGCTTTCCAGTTAAATTTTAAGAGATCAAGACTTTTTGGAAAACAATTTATCTATAAAATATTCCCCATCAACTTGTGCCAGTGGTGATATTTCTCAAGTCATAAAATCATATTGCTGTAAAGGAGTCTGTGAGCACTTATGGTCTAATTCCATCCCAAAAACAACTAAGGTCTCTAGTAGAGATATTTATTCCTTTAAATAATACAATAAACATAACACAAGAGCTTTATGGCTAGGGTCAGGTGAGTGGGTTCTTTACTGCTCATTATATTTCCTAATGCTATGACTTTGAAAAATTGTTTTACCTTTTTGACCTTGTTTTCTCACATGCAAAATTGGAACCCTGTAATCCCAGTGGCTCAGGAGGCAGAGGCAGGAGAATCATGATTTCAAAGCCAGCCTCAGCAACAGCGAGATGCTAAGCAACTCAGTGAGACCCTCTCTCTAAAAAGAAAAAAATAGGGCTGGGGATGTGGCTTAGTGGTTGAGCACCTCTGGGTTCAATCCTCAGTACCAAAAACAAAAAAAATTAGAAGCAAAATCCTTACCGTATTGACCTTACATGATTGTTAAGTCAGGTGATATTTTTTGCAAAAGAACGTTGAACATAATAAATGCTAAAGAAGAGAAATGCATTACCATTTCAATAAAATCATCCACTTTGAATTTGCAAATAATTCATCTTCTCCCTGATGCTCCTCTTTTGGTAATAAATGATTTATGATTACTTCTTTTGGTATTAGCAGGTGTTCTGAAAACGTGAATCATTGTTAAGGTATGGAACCTTAACAAATATTTGTTAAAGTGAAAATAATTATTTTCACACTACCAGTTGCCTATCTTAATGTGGAAAATTAAGATGATTCCTACATAGATATGTGGTTCTTAGTTCCTAAAACAAGGGAACACGCTTTGTAAAGAAGCAAAGTTTTAGCATGGCACATCTGATATAGAGCTCATTCCCATAAGGGTTATTTTAATTAAAACTAATTTCACTGATTCCTTTATTCCACTCTGCCATACTACCTAGAGTTGCCTCTCCTTTCCCTCTTACCCCATAGCACCATTTTCCTTGTCCCTCCTCAGGTAATTGGATCATGCTGATCTATAAAGGGGGTGATGAATATGACAACCACTGTGGCAAGGAGCAGCGTCGTGCAGTGGTGATGATCTCCTGCAATCGACATACCCTAGCGGTGAGACACCCTGGAAAACATAAACCTAGGGAAGAGATTCAAAGGATTGACCTGAGGTGGAATATTCAGAGGGGATAAGATTCTTACATTGGGGTGGACAGAAAAATATAGGTCAATTTTCCCTGTGTCCAATACCTATTTTCCATCTTAAATGGAAGTAGACTACTGAACCAGGAGGAAGCAAAATGGTTTTTGGGTTGTTTCTTTAGTTGGATATTTTATCACACTGTGTTCTGTCCTCTCACTGTCATTAGGACAATTTTAATCCTGTGACTGAGGAGCGAGGCAAAGTCCAAGATTGTTTCTACCTCTTTGAGATGGATAGCAGCCTGGCTTGCTCCCCAGAGGTCTCCCACCTCAGCGTGGGTTCTATCTTACTTGTTATGTGAGTATTTTTTTCCTATAGCTACTTGGTGATATATAGGCACAAATGGTGGTGGGTGCATATGTTATACTAAATTAGGAAAGATGATCATGTAAACATACTCTATGAACTGTTGCAGGTTTTTAAGAAATTAGATTTAATGTTTAATCCCCCACAAGTATTTGCATTTGGAGATGCTTTTTTTTAATCCACTGGAAGGCTGGACGGTTTTGATTACTATCCTATTAAACTGATTAGAACTATGGAAAAACAGAATTATGTATCTAGTAGTGGTTATCCTTGGTTACACACTAGGTCACATTTTCTTCTGAGCAACACTCTTAGCTGGTTTTCTAAAGAAGCTTCCCTTCCACCCCCTGCCCTCTCCCCACCATCCCTTTTCCACAAATGTAGCTTAGGAAACTGTTAACATTGAATACAGGGGTCATCCTTAGTACCTGAGTTTTAGCTTTTCTCTCTTCGTTTTGAGTATTTTTTTGATTTGACCCAAATTGGCATTAAAATCATGATTTGTATTGGCTTCCCAAGTTGGAAGTACAGACTCATACCACCATGTTCAGTTTTGGTCTTTAAGTATACGTCTTTTCTACAGATTTGCATCACTGGTTGCTGTCTATGTCATTGGAGGTTTCTTATACCAGCGACTAGTGGTGGGAGCCAAGGGAATGGAGCAGTTTCCCCACTTAGCCTTCTGGCAAGATCTTGGCAACCTGGTAGCAGTAAGTAACAAGGCAATTGGCTGGGTCCATAACCTTTATAGAAGGTTGGGTAACCAGTTATCCTGGTTTGCTGAGTTTCCTGGGATACAGGACATTGAGTGCTAATACTACAAAAGTCCCTTCAAGTTAAAATAGTTGGCTGTCCTAGTACAAACTAGTAAGTGGCATAGCATAAGTTTCTGGCCTTGCTAAGATGTGACTGGAAGGTCAATACTGTCAATTTGATGATCTCCCAGATTGCTACTGGGGCAGATTGGGGATTGATGCAGCAGAGAAGCTGTGGCCTAATTAGAAGATACACTTGTTTTCTTAAATTGAAATTAGGCTAATCCTTGGATATTTTGAGTTTGTCATTATCCCTGGCAAAAACCAGTTTTGTCACATTCTTAGACCATAAATATGAACTTTTGTCTTTTTAAGTCGGATATTCCAAACTCTGATTTCATTTGCTTTTCCTACAGGATGGTTGTGACTTTGTGTGTCGTTCTAAACCCCGCAATGTGCCTGCTGCATATCGTGGCGTGGGGGATGACCAGCTGGGAGAGGAGTCAGAAGAAAGGGATGATCATTTATTACCAATGTGATTGCACTTTAAATGTCCAGCCTCTTTAGTCCCCCAAACCAAAGCATACTCAGCCAGATTTCTCAAGCAGTCTCTACTCCATTCTTGCTCTTATCATTCCTGCTTTCCAGTCTGCTGTTGATTTGCATCCTCTTCTCACTAAAACTTCCTTCCCTTTGTTCCCTATCTTGTTTTTCTTTTAGAGAGGTATTAATTTTAAGAGATGAGACCTGTGAAAACAGAGGTGCTGCACTCTCTTGCTATCAGAGGGTACAGGTAGGACAGTTAAAGTGGGCAAAAGGGTCACTGGCCCTTTCTTTTTTAATGCATTTTCACAAATTTTTGAGACACTGGATTTCTTTAATTAAAGAAAAAACAAAGAAGCATTATTTATACAGGTTTGATTGCTTTCATGCTATAACTCTACCCTATGATAGTCTCCATGAGAATCTGGATGATATTTCTTGCTGCTTGGATCTGCTTTGTAGTGATTACTTGGTTGCAATCCAAGTATTCCCATTTGGTCTGAGCCAAATGTTCTAGATTTGATCTCCCACATCTGGGATTAGACAGGAAAATGTGAAATTTCCTAATTACAGGATTATAAGGTACCATCACACCATTGTCACTGGGATGATATAGCTGGAATTGGGCCGGCCCTGGATTGTGGTCTTGTGGTTATCAATCCATGTGTGGCCAAAATGCCTAATCCAGCAATCTAGTCCATTGGAAAGACAAGTTGAATCAGCAAATATGTTTACCTTATGCTTGGATCTCCATGACAGCTTTCTTCTGTTGTAGTAAAAGCTGGAAAAGCTGTTCTTGTTTCCCTCTACTAGTATTATAAACATATGTTGCACTTTTTTTCACAGGCATATTGGTTTTGAACACCACCCCCCACCCCCCACCCCCAAAAAAAATCTTCTGGAAAGGGAATGGAAGCAGAAGTGGAACACTGAGGGTTCTAAGGTCCTCTGCTCTGGGTGTGGAATGCTGCTGCACCTGTCCCTTCTGCTGGCTCAGGGAAGTGTCTTCTTGCCCACATTTCTGTGGGGAAAGGTTTTTAATCCTCTGATGCTTCTATCTTTCTATTTAGGCCATGTGCCCAGAATCCCAGGCTGATATTTCTATCTATAATAGTGAACCCCTGGGCCACTAAGAGTAACATGGCTCCACTGGACACGAAAGAGGGGTAGAATCAATAGGCAGGGGGCCTTTTATAAACCTTTAGAGAAGAAAATGAAATTATTTCATCTTTGGACTTTAATACTATTGGAATGTTTTTGTTTTTCTTCTTTCTAAACAGGGAAAATAATGTTATAAAAGCATCTCCTTTGTCATTATTTGTTTGCATCCTTCCCCCATACCCTGGTGTTTTAAATGAAAAATAATACACCACTTTTGTACAAAAACACTTAATGATTAAAAAACAAACAAAACATGCTGGCCTAGTCATTTGTGTAAAACAGGAGGGTAGAGCTACTGGAATGGAGTAAGAGACCACTGAGACCAATTTTCATCCTTTACTGAGGAAGAAAAAAAATATTTAATATTTTGCTGTATAAGGAATAGCGCCACCTCAGCCCCACACACTCCTGTTTTATAAAGCTATAGGAAAGAAAGTTGGAATTGAAAGAGTAAAAGGTTAACAGGTAAATTGGAAGGGAGCAGGGGGATGTGGAAAAAAATGACAACAGCCACACCATGTGCCAGTCAAACACTTTTAGTCCCTGCAGCAAATCAGAAAGATTCCAACCAAGTTTCTACCCTGGCTGGTGACCCTGCCACGGATGCAGGAGAAATATTCAATACTAAGGGAATAAGTGATAACAAAATACTGAGCCACAGCTACAGTGGGACAATCCAGAAGGAAGAGGGAAAGTACCAGAATTTTGCTACTTGTGTCACACAAGCTAGAAAAACCCTACCTCTCCCACTGGAGAAACAAAACTACATTCCACCCATTTCCCTGCCTTACCATACACATATTTCTCCTCTTGGAAAACCCTGGCTAGACGCTCCACTCCAGGATAAGGCTGAGCAGTCCTAGTTCTCTGGACTGCCTTTGTTAAAAAGACTGGATTGGGGTAGGTGGGATTGATGAGTACTGTAAAGATTAAGCTGCCACTATGTAGCACCAGCAACCAATTCTTGCACTTCTCTTCCCTGTCTCAGTAATCTCCCTACAGAAGGTCACATAATTCGAATAGCTCTTTCTTCCCTGCAAAATCTGCTGATACCAGGTTATAACCTGGACAGTGGGGAGTGTCTGCCTTCGGCTGGTTTGTGCAAGAGGGCCACCTTAGGTCTCCTTCAGGACATTTATCTTGGCGCAGATCTTGAGGGCAGGGCCCAATTTGATGTTCATGGCACTCATAAGATGTTCTTCTTTAAGTAATAAAAGGGCCTGTCCATCAATCTCCTGGGAACGAAACTCTTCTGCAATTTCTTGGCAGCCTAGAAGGCAATGGTGAGACCCTGTATTAGAAACTACGTGGTAGGACAAGAGAGGAGACGAAACAATCCCAAAGTCCTTGCCCTAAATTAGTAATATAAAGGTATGAGATGGTAAGCTTTGAAAGCAAAAATAAAATTAGAGACACTGGTTATCTTAAAAATGAAAAATAAGCCAGATGTGGAACACACCTATAATCCCAGCAAATGAGAAGGCTGAGACAAGAAGATTAAATGTTCAAAGTCAGCCTCAGCAACTTGAAAAGACCCTGTCTCAAAAATGAAAAATTGGCTACAGATGTAGCTCAGAGATAGAGCATCCCTGAGTTCTATCCCCAATACTAAAAAGAATAAAACAACATCAAGAAAGGAATAATGACCTAAGTTGTTCAGCCATAGAAGTAACTTCATGTTGGGCAGGGTGGCGCATGCCTGTAATCCCATCGACTCAGAGGCTAAGGTAGGAGGATCATGAGTTCAAAGCCAGTCTTAGAAACTTAATGAGAAACTAAGCAACTTAGCGAGATCCTGTCTCAAAAAAATGGAAGGGCTGGGGATGTAGCTCAGTGTTAAAGCCCCTGGGTTGAGTCCCTAGTATCCCACCCCGCTCCCAAAAAAAGAACTTACTTCAAACAAGAAGGAAGGCATAGCCCCTGCTCATTTATTTCTAGATGGCTTGGCAACTAACTGCTGGTAATCAATTGAGACATTTACTTTATACAAAAAGTTATTATTCGAAATCAGCCAAAGGAAAGCTGCAGAGGGCACTGTTTGTCATCATTGGACCTCTGGTAGTACAGTTTGACAAGATAGGGAATATAGGAAGAACACCCAAGTGTGGAGAAGAAGTTTTAGAAGTGTTTGATGTAAAATGAGAGTTCATATAGGTAATTGTGTATTTGAAGATCAGGTGCTCATGGAAGGATCTGAGCTCTATATAGATTTGGCAGATGTCAGTTATATATGACGATTTAAATCATGAAAATAGATGATGTCATCTAGTGAGAGTATATAAGAGGAGAGGCCCCAAACCAGCTATCCTTAAGGAAAATAACAGAAGAAAGAGCCTTTTGTGAGAGGAAATAATCAAAGGAGAGTACCCTAATCAAAGAAATACTGCCAAAGGTGAGCAGCAATTCCTGACTTGTGAAATGTGATAAATGTTCCGCTCTATGCAATGTTCTGAGAGTAAATGAAATGTCAATGAAAATCCTTTGTAAAATGCAAATATGTTAAATAAATGAAGTGTCCCCATTGCTCAAAAAATTTTAAAAATAAAACCAGAGAGGAAGAGCAATAATATATGCATGTTTTCTTATATGTTGGCAAAAAGATTAAATCAAATAATAATGAGGACAGGGTGTTTTTGTTTTTTTTTTTTATGGAGAACAGCCCTATCTTGAATAAAAATAGGCCAACAATGTCCCTTAGTTTCTAACCCCGTCCTTCTTCACTGAAAAAAGTCTTAGCCAGGCTTCCTGGGAGGCTGAGGCAGGAGGATCACAAGTTCTAAACAACTTAGTGAAACCCTGTCTCAAAATTAAAAATGAAGAGCTAGAGATATGGCTCAGTGGTACAGCACCCCTGGGTTCAATCCCCAGTACCAAAAAAGGGGAAAACTTTATGCATGGTGAGAATCGTAGTTAATCACATCAAAATAATTTTTATCCAAAAATTATTGGTGAGAAATAAAGCTGAATCATAAAAAAACCAAATTGCAAAATTGCTCACACAGTAGAAGACAATATTAACCCAGAAGGAAATTAAGAAACCAAACTGTGGGCAAGCAACTTGAATAACTATCAAGGCAGAGTACTATCACATTCAAGCCCATGCTGCTTACAGGTTAGTAATGTTCCCTCATACAAAGGCCCATGTGGAATGATCCAAGAAAAATGAAGACTTGGGTTCTGTTGGAGACCCCTCTGTACCTTGGAGAGAAGCGATAAACTCATACACCTCCTCTACACTCCAACGACTAGGATTGCTGGACAGGAACACAGGGTTGATGCCATGTAATTCTGGTGTGGGGGGAGCTGTAATGGTGTTCCCAAGGTCACGATCTCCATGTCCAGCTCTTACTGACAATGGCCCAGGAGATGTTGGAGAGAGCGCTTCATCATAACTGGAATTATCTGAACCCCGGCTAGAGTCCTCTTGACCCTATAGAAAAAATGGCAAAACAGTAAAGTCAGGAATAACAGTGTCATGAGTGCTTCTCTTCTTCTACCACCACCCTAGCTTAGGCATAGAGGAAAAACTAGTCTTAACGTATGTGAAATAATCTGCACAATATTTGCAAATGCCCAAATTCTACTCTCAAGTGCCTTTCAAGTATGAACTTCCTTGATTCTCTTCTTGTATTAAAAGAGATCTAGACTGTCTTCACTTAAGTACAGTGTAAGGATTAATAGATATATGTACCAGCAGTGAGGAAAAAGGAGACAAAGGCACTCAGGATCTCTCAGAATATGAAGTAACACAATCAATAGGAAACCAAAGTTCTGGTCTTGTATCCTTTCACCTGGGCAAAGGATTGCCTTGCAAGGAAAAGAAAAAGGCCTATTTTAGAAATAGCTGGCTCAGTAACAACAGCTCACCCGGTGACGCTTGCCCTGGATCTTGGCACGGGCAATGTCAGAGGAGCTGCGGCGGGGTCCACGCCTACGAACACGAGCATAGTTGGCTTCCTGGAACTCTTTCATTTTTTTCCTCTTCAACCGGAACTGATGGCTACAGCTCACATTGTACCTACAAATGAGGGCATATACAGGATGTCAAGGCATTAGAAGAGACTATTTGCTACCCTGCCCCACACAGGAATTGGTACTTTAAGAGCTGATTTGGACAAAGGAATGAAAACGAAAGAGACAAAGTGTGTGTTCGCTGTGAGATGACTCTAGGGAAGCAAGGTAACATTAGATGGAGAAACTAGTGCTCAAGGCAAGGCAGACAATGCACACATACCTCTTTGCACAAGTCATGGAGCAAAACCTCTTAGAGCCACGAAATTGCTCTGCAGGGGCATACTTCCCACAGTACTCGCACTTCAGGAGATTCGCCTTCTTATCTAACTCTGAAAAACAAGGAGAGTTACGATGGGCTTCTGTTGCCCCTAAATCTATTACACCAAGAGTTGGATTCTAATTTTCCCAAAGACCTACACAACCAAACTGAGAATTCCTAAAACCAAATACCATGATGAGTTACCCTTGAAGAAGATTATAAAGTCCTCAAAGTCTTCCTTTTTTGTTTTGCAGACTGGGTATTGAGCTCATGATTATACTAGACTTCACTACATCCCCAGTCCCTTTTATTTTTTATTTTAAGACAGGGTTTCACTAAATTGCCCAGTATGGCCTTGAACTTGTGATCCTTCTGCCCCAGCTTCCCAGGTAACTGGAATTACAGGCGTGCACTACAGTATCCACCAGCCCTTAAAGCCTTATTATTTCCATTTTAAGCCTGATTATTTCCATTTTAAATGTCTTACTAATTTTATCCTAATTCAACTCAGATTTCAATATGACTCCATTTCTTAATAGGAAAGAGGAACTAATTATTAATGCCTAGGAAGATATCCAAACCCTCTCCCACAAAGATTTCCAAAAGCATGGAGGAAATTTTAAATAAAAGTCCTCACTATAGATTATTAAAATCTAAAATAAGGAGAGCAGGAAGTTGTGAATTTAAATGTCCTATGTGGAAACCAAGGAGAAAAAGGAAAAAAGGACAGGGGGAGGTACCTCAATAAAATAGAAGAAAGACTAGTAGAGAAGGGGAACAGGGAGAGGGAGGAGGGAAAGGAAAGAGGAGGTAAAGGGAATAAAATTGACCAAATTATATTATTATATTGTGTGCACATACACATATATAACAAATCCCACTATTATGAATAATAACAATGTACCTATTAAATATATTTTAAAAATAATTTAAATGTCCCTCTTCTTTTTCTTTGTAGTGCTGAAGATCAAACCCAGCTAGGTAAACACTATACCATAGAATTCCAGCCCCAGCCTAGCCCCAGCCTATATCATCTTTTGGAAAATATATCCTTATACAGTAAACGATAATTCAACAAGTTACTTTAGCTTGATAAACACTCCTCACCCTATTAACTCCTTTTGTGTGATTCTATATACTCTGATATACAATATGGTTTCTATGTATAGATGGACTTCATCTAATTCCTACTTTACATAAACAGAAAATTACTCTATTACACTGAGCCCTCAAACATTCCCATAAGCCTCTTTCTCCCAGGTGGGTCTCTAAATAATACTTACCAGCAGAAGGGCTGTCCCCTCCCAAGGGTCCACTTGACTGACTCTCATTCAGTCCAGTTTGAAGGCCAGGCTGTAGTGGCTTCTCAGACTCCTTCAGTAACTGAGAACAACCCACCTGTCCCAGAAAAAGTTTTTAATTAAGGTAGCCTAATTCCTTTCTGCCTCTCTACAGTGTTCCCTAACACTTCCTGTCATCATGTCCTTGCCTGCATCTCTGAGTTAATGGTCAAGTCTGGCTCAGAGAAAATTCCTTACAGTACTGCAATCAAGAATCTTCTAGTTTTTTCAGATAAGCTACTAGAGAACAGGTTCCTAGCCTGGTTCCCTCTATCTTATCCTTCCCTTCCTAAGCTACAGGGGACACAAGAAAAATCAGGATACCTGGGTTATAATCCTGGTTCTGTAACTCATATTCTAGAAAAGTTCTCTACTATAATTTTCTTCATTATCAAAACACCTAGTTTACCTATCTAAAAAGTTTTAAAAGGTGATTTTCTTCCTTTTCTTCTCTTCCCAACATTTTTACTGTCTGGTCCACAAACATGTGCTTTCCTTTCTTCCTTTCCTTCTTTTGCAACTAAATAAACAAAATAAATAAATCATTCTCTAATAATTGATAAATTAACAATTAATAAGTCCTGTACCTTTTTTTAATTTTCTTGGTAGTTGGGATTGAACCCAGAGTGCTTTACTACCGAGCCACATCCCCAGCCCTTTTTATTTTTAATTTTGAGACAGCGTCGAACTAAGTTGCTTAGGGCCTCACTAAGCTGCTGAAGTTGACCTTGAACCCACAATCCTACTGCCTTGGCTTCCCAAGTAACTAGGATTACAGACTTGGTGCCCAGCTGCCTTTGTTTTTAGAGGAATTTGAAGATAAAATCAGACCAAATGCCCTCCTGAAGTCCCACCATATGGCCCTGTTCTCACCGGGAAAGGTTCTGCTCCTTCCTGGATAACAAAGCCTTCAATGATGTGGGTGAGAATCTGGGGCTTCACAATGGCCTGTGGGGGTTTGGAGTCTCCCATTTGTCTGGACACCATGGCTAGCGTAGGAGGTGGTGCTGATGGGGCAGGAGTCAAGGCTACCAGTTCATTGCTTGGGGTACTAGCATTCACATTGGCCACAGGTTCAGCTTTCTCTGGAAAACAAACACACGTTAAAGAACAAATATGGGATAATATAACGAATCCACCTATTAGCTGAGCCAGCCTGATTTTCCACAATAAACTATATTCTCCTTTGATCATTCACCCTCTGATTATATTTCTTTATTTTTTAGTTTTCGGCGGACACACATCTTTATTTGTATGTGGTGCTGAGGATCGAACCCAGGCAGCACGCATGCCAGGCGAGCGTGCTACCGCTTGAGCCACATCCCCAGCCCCTCTGATTATATTTCTGGATCTACCAAATATTTAGGCCCATTTTCTACTGAACCAGAATTATCTGTAGCTCTTTCAAAATAATTTTCTATTCTTTGTGTGTTCCAATAATAGCATTTTAGAAACCAGTTACCTCCAAGACTACTCTTCTCCTCCATGACTTTTGGGCTCTCTGCTGCTGGAGAAGCCTTGGGGGGAAGTATTGAACCCAAAGTGGAGATATCATCTCTCTCTTCCTCAGACTCAGCTTTGCGTTTCACAGCCAGTGTCTGAGGTTTACCCTGTACAGTAAAGAATAGGGAAAAAACAACAACAACAACAACAACAAGATTTAGGCATAAAGAATGAAAAGGAATTATAATTACTTCTATACTTTCAGAGAAGACTTTCTGAACTCCCTATCTCCTGCTTCCTATACACTAAATTCTTGGTCATCCCTAATCAGTATAATGTCTACATAAGGACAAAACAAAATGCAATACCATTTTAATGCATAGTCATAACTTAGACCACTGTGGCCCAAACAAAAACTGTCTTTCCAAAGATTGTTTTGGTTAAGGCTCTCTTCTTTGCTGTTATCATTCCTTTAGATTTATACAATTTTTTATTCATTTTTTTAAATTAGAGCTTTATAGTTACACACAGTAGTTGGGTTCATCCTGACAAACTCATACATACATAGAATTTTGATTTTAGTTCATGATCCTTTCCTTTTCTTCCCATCTTCTCTCCCCTCTGCTTTCTCCTTCTTCTACTAGACTTCCTTTACTCATCTATTTATTCATATTTGATTGGTTCCTTTTACTTATATATAAAAGTGAAATTCCCTATGGAATATTTATATATCCCTGTGGAATATTAATACATGATTTCTTAAATATTAATACATGATTTTTAAGAATTCATTCTGCATTGCCTCCCCCATCTACTTCTCCACACTGCCTCTCAAACTCATTTATCCACATTACTCATCTTCCCTTTATCTTTATGATATCCTATCCTTCCCTCTCCCTTTCCTTTATTTTACTCTAGCCTCCACATGAGAAAAAACATTCAAATTGAGTTTCTGAGTTGTCTTATTTCATTTGGCATGATGTTCTCCATTTCTCCATTTCTATACATTTACTGGCAAATGCCACTATTTTTTTATGGCTAAGTATAACTACACTGTGTGCGCGCACATACATATAAATACATATATATACACACACACACACACACTATAATTTTTTTAATCCACTCATCTACTGTCAATCACCTGGGTTGTTGATTCCATAATTTGGCTATTGTGAATTGTGCTGTTATAAACACTGAAGAGACTATATTGCTACAGTATACCAATTTTAGATCTTTTGGAAAAATATCAAGCAGTGGGATAGCTAGATTAGTTAAGCTACCTCAAGCTAACTTAGTATATATCCCAAACCTCAGAATGATTTACAAGTACAAAGTTCAGATGTTATACATATTAAACTCTTATGTTATACATATTATGACTCTTATAAAAAGAGCACATAAACACCAGTACCAAACTTCTCAACACTTCATTCCCCTACTCAATTTGAGTTCTAGTTCCATTCAGTACAAGTCCACTCTCATGGGTAGCAGCATCAGACATCACTCACCGGTAGATGCACAGACTGCATGTAGAAGGCAGCAGGAACCTGGGCTACAACAGGTGAAGAGCTAGTAGCCCCACCCTTAACCACATGTGCTGTCCCCTGCACAGAAGCAAGGGTCATCCCGGGGGCCAACGTAGGAGAACACTCCTGCAGTGCACCAGGAGCCTGGGATGAAGGTGGTGAGGAGGCCAAATGGGCCTGGCCAGGCTGCACTGTACCTGGCATCCCCCGGGAAGTAGGTACAGCAGCTGCCAGCTGTGCCAACCCCAAAGCCTGTGCCTGGGCTGTACCTGGTTGCCGGGTACCCACAACTTGCACGGGGATATGGGGTGGTGGTTGCTGGGTAGCTGACATCTTAGCAGCACCTAACTGAGGAGGTTTAATAGGTGCTACAGGTGGTTTGGACTGGATGGGAATGGGTGGCTTGGGGGTTGGGTCAGGTGGAAGGGACAGGGGTGAAGACTGAAGCATGGGCTGAACTACAAGGGTTTGGGCTTGCTGCTGGGACTGGGACGGTGGGACCTGCTGAGTAGGTGGGACCTGTGGTGGCTGAGGGGCAGTGAGGGTTGTGGCTTGCTGCTGCTGCTGCTGCTGCTGTTGTTGCTGCTGCTGTTGTTGTTGCTGCTGCTGCTGTTGTTGTTGCTGTTGCTGCTGCTGCTGCTGAGCCAACTGGAGGTGTGTAGCTGTGTGAAGTAGCTGGGACTGACGGTGTTGGAACTGTTGCTGGTGATGAATGGCAATCTGCTGTTGGATCACTACCTGCTTCTGCTGGAGGTGGATCTGTTGCTGCTGCTGAATCAGAGAATGGGGCTGGATCTGCGTGTACGTGGCTATAGGAACAAACCCAGAATAGAACAAAGGGGAAAAAAGAACACAAAATAATAATCCTTCAAAATTAAAAGTAAAATCATTTTCCAAGGCTTACCTAGTTTTAAACTACACTGAATAGAAATCTAGCCTGTACAGAACTTGGACATCACTTCATTAATATTCTACCCACTAAGTCAAAGCATTACTAACCACCTCTAGTGTAGATACCATAGAATAACTCCCTGGCTCAATCAACATCCTAACTCAGTAATTTCAAACAAAACTTATCCTTTTACTCTGTATTCAGGAGTACAGAGGTTGGCTCTTTCTCCATGTGATTAGACTTTGAGTTTTGCAAAAGCTGATTCTATGTTTTATTCACGTTCACACCCCTAAACGGAGTCCAGTGCTGACACACAAAAAATATTCACTGAAAGAATACCAACAAAGTTAGAAACATCAATATCTTTTCATCAATGTCTCAGTTTTCAAAAATTCATCAGGTTAGGTTACCATCTAAGAACTCTGAGGAGTCAGTAGTTGCAGGCTCAGACTTTTACAATCTCCAACCTTCCATATTTTACCAGACTGTCCAGAGAACACATAAAGTATGTATAAAATATGTAATGAGAGCACTGTGGAAATATAAGTGCTATAGTATTCTGTCGGGCACACCTGTAATACCAATTACTTGGGAGGCTGAGGCTGGAGGATCACAAGTTCAAGGCCAGACTGGACAGTTTTGCAAGACTCTGTCTCAAAAATAAAAAATAAAAAGGGATGGGGATGTAGCTCAGTGGTAAAGCACCCCAAGTTCTATCCTCAGTACCTCAAAAAAACCACAAATGCTTCGGTATTTAAATACCTAGTTATTAGTAATGTCTAATTAACTCATTAAATTTTTGTGACCAAATTATTCAAACATACCAATGACTAAGGTATTAGAAACAAAGAAAGCAGAAAAAAATTAACATTACCAAGGAAGATACATCTAACTATATTTTACCCACTATATCTTATCTGAAAGGAAGTATAAACTACTTACAGCTATTATTATTATGTATTCCTTTTTATCCTCATCACTGATACAGATGATCACAATTTGACTATATTAAATCCTGGTTCTATTTCTTAAGTGTTCTAAAACATTTATATTATTTTGTTTTTGGTTTTTTTTTTTTTTTTTTTTTGTACTGGGTATTTAACCCAGGGGTAGCCCTTTTTATTTTTTATTTTGAGTAAGGGTCTCACTAAGGTGCTTAGATCCTTGTTGAGTTCCTGAGGCTAGCCTTGAACTTGTGATCCTTCTGCTTCAGCTCCAGAGTCACTGGGATTACGGGCATGAGCCACCATGCCTGGCTAAAGTATTTATATTATATCTGTCCTACACTGGACCAACTAACTACCATTAAACAGAATTAATATCCTATACTAAACTGTAAGTAACATGAGGACACAGAATCTGCTTTAGAAAGATGTATCAGCACCTCCTAGAACACAGTAGGCAAGTCAGTAAGAACTGGGTTCATGAATAAGTAGAATGAGTAAACTACAGAACTCAGGGGCCTATGAAATTAACAAGAGTAACTTAAAACCTGATTGTTGCCTGGAAGATATAGATAAGACCTTTATCTGTTAACTATTTTCCTGTCCCTGAACTAATACACTCAAGGCTAATGTAATTCTCTTTTCTTCCACTACTCCAGGGCCAAGCGAAAAACGGGGCAAAGAAAGGTAATTTGAAAGATTTCAAATAAGTTCATGATATTATGTGAGGTGACAATATACCTGAGCTAATGAGGGTCTGGCTGGGCGCAGGTGTAGCTGTCCGTGTCAAGTTCATGCCCACATTCTGTTGACCACTCCCATCAGCATCTGCTTTCTTGGCTGCTGCACTTTCTGCCTCTGTCTGGCTGCCCTGGCTCACAGTCACCGTTTGGGCCGCAGGCAAGGGCTGAACCACTCCTGTGCCCTTCCTGGGACAGTTTCCACCACCCATTCCTGAAGAAGGCAACTGACCCAAACCCCCTGGAGCTTGGCCACCTCCACCTGGACCCATTGGCCCTGAGAGGCTGTTTCCACTGCCTCCACCAGCTTGACTGAGGTTGAGAGATTGGCCTGAGGCCCCTGGAGAAGCCTGTGCCACAGCTAGGGCCTGGCTAGAGGCCTGAGAAAGGCTGGAGACAGGGGAGGCTCCAGGAGGTATGGCCTTCTGGGTGGAGCCTTGCATTTGGGGTCCTTGAGCTGAGGCCTGTTGATTCCTCACTGCCAAGTTCTGCACCTGAAAAACATTTAAAAAACAGATTTCTCTGATTGATTAAAAAACAGCAGATAGCTATAGTGTCTTATTCATAGCCTACCTCAACTTGTACCCCCACCTCCAACATATATTAAAGGCCTTCTAGTCTCCCAAGGAGGAACTTTGTAGATACATCTGATTTTTTAGCCTCCTCCATTCACTATTAAGACTATCATCAAATTTTATCATTTATTTCTAGAAAATCTCTTTGATTTTCCCTTTCCTCTCCATTCATTCATTCATTCATTCATTCAGCAGTTACTACACAGCTACACTTCAAATACTACACTAAATACTGATAATGCAGGTATGAAAGACACAGTCTTTACTCCTAATAAAAACTTTCTAATAAAGAAAATTATGTAATAATACGCACAAATATAAATAAAGTTCTATGGAAATATAGAGGAGGAAAAATCAAGTCACACTGGGGAGATCAAAATGACTTCCTAAAATGAGAGATATATTATCTAAGACTGTAGGTCATAGTGAAGATGGTGATGTGAAGAAATAGCTAAGAGCATTTGCAAGGACACAAACCCACAAAAGAGCACTGTACTTTCAGAAATTATAATTATTTCAGGCTGGGGGTATAGCTCAGTTGGTAGTGCTTGCCTTGCATGCACAAGGTCCTGAGTTCAACCTCCAGCACCAAAAAGAAAAGAAAAAGAAATTATAACTATTTCATTATATTTGGATTGAGTTGCAGGAAGTAGAAAGAAATGAAACAAGGAAGGTAGGTTGAGGCTGGGAGCTAAAAACGTACTAGATTATTAAGGGCCTATTATGTTAAGGATAATATGAACTTCAGTTTAGATAGCAAGTTTATGTCTTATTCATTATATAGTCCCAGTACCTAATGCAGCAACTAGCACATAGTGCTCTATGAATGAGAGAAGAAATTATGACTCCCTAAATGATTATAGGAAGCCACTGAAAACACTAATCAGCACAAACATTACCAAGGGCTGGGGTCTAGTTTAGTGCACATGCACATACACACCCTGAAACCTAGAATTCCACAAGGGAAATTACTACCATATACAACAGGATGCGTGTACAGGAATTATCAATCACACCATCACTGTTGAGATTAACAAAAGCCTACAAACAACCCAAACTGCCATTTATAGGAGAAAAAGAAGCCAGGCATGGTGGCACATACCTGTAATCCCAGCAACTTCGGAGGCTGAGGCAATAGGATAGCAAGTTCAAAACCAGCCTCAGCAACTTAGCAAGGCCCTACTCAACTAAGTGAGACCCCATCTCAAAATTTAAAAAGTAAAAAGGCACAGGGATGTGGCTCAGTGATTAAGCACCTCTGGGTTCAATTCCCAGTTCCAAAGGAAAAACAAAAAGAGAAGATGAATAAAAAAAGAAGAAAAAATGAAACAACTGTAGTATATTCATACTATATAATATTATATAGAAATTAAAATTAACCAATGATGGCTACAAAACAAATAGAACTTGAAAATATGCTATTAAGAAAGTATTCTCAGTCAAGATACTCTTTTGCCTACATGATCAATAAAAGTAATTGGAAAATAAGTTAAAAAAAAACATTCTCAGGCTGGGGATGTGGCTCAAGCGGTGGTGCACTCGCCTGGCATGCATGCAGCCCGGGTTCGATCCTCAGCACCACATACAAACAAGGATGTTGTGTCCGCCGAAAACTGAAAAATAAATATTGAAACTCTCTCTCTCTCTCTCTCTCTCTCTCTAAAAAAAAAAAAAAAAAAAACATTCTCAGTCCAGGTGCAGTGGTGTGAACCTACCTGTGATCCCAGTCACTGGTAGACTGAGGCAAGAGGATCTCTTGATCCCAGGAGTCCAAGGATAGTCTAGGCAACATAGAAACGCACCACCACAAAGAAAAGTGTTCTCTGCCCAGCACAGTGGTGCAAACCTGTAATCCCAGTGATTCAGGAGACTGAAGCAAGAGGATCACAAATTTAAGGCCAGCTTTAGCAATTTAGCAAGACACTGTCTCAAAATAAAATTTAAAAAGCTAAGGATGTAGTTCAGTGATACAGAGCCCCTGGGTTCAACCCAGTACCATCACCAAAAAAAAAAAAAAAAAAAGTATTCTCACAAATAAAGATTATAAACAAGTGCCTCATAAATTTAAACAAAAATTGTGTGTGTATGTGTATATATGTGTGTGTGTGTATGTGCGCGCACGGTGTGTGTATGTGTGTGTGTGTGTGTGTGTATGTGTGTGAGAGAGAGAGAGAGAAAGAGAGAGAGAGAAGGGTGAGGGTCTGGGATTTCCTTCAAATTAATCCACCAGCAGAGGACCTAAATAGAATGTGCCAAGAATTTTTGTCTGAAAATTTTTCATGATCGAAAGTACTTCTTTTTTTTGGAAATGGGGATTGAACTCAGGGGTGCTTTACCAATAAGCTACATCCCCAACCCTTTTTTTTTTTTCCTATTTTGAGACAAAGTCTCATTAAGTTGCTTAGGGCCTTACTAATTTGCTGAGGCTGTCCTTAAACCTGTGCTCCTCCTGCCTCAGCCTCCAAGATGACATTTTTAGAAATGTACAGAGATGCAATAAGACTATATAAAAGAGACCCAAAGGAAGAATGAACCTAGGAATCAGAATGATTATTATCATGGGTAGGGGTAGGCAGTGTATGGAAGTAGGGACTACTTATTACACTTTTATTTTTTGTGGTGCTGAGGATCGACTCAAGGCCTTACACACGCTAGACCAACAACATTTTACCAGCAAATTATACTCCTAGTCCACTTATTATTTTGTTAAGAAATTACTGAGTAAATAAATAAAAGTAGACCAATGAGGACTATTGTAGTCAAGGACTATGAATTATCTAATTCTGTGTATAGCAGGAACAATTTTTTTTTTAATTTGTAACAATATGTTTTCTTATTTCAAAACAGTGATAGTAACATGGAAGAGGATCACAAGAAGACAAGCCTGAAGTCAAGAAGGCCATTTAGGAAACTGATACAGTAAGTCAGGTAAAAAATAAGAACCTGAATTCAGGTAGAAGCAGCAAAAAGGAGGATCTAGCTTTGGAGAGAAATTTACAAGAACCTTCAGGGCTGAAAAAACAAACACAACAATAACAAAACAAGAACATCAAGACTGGGCACTAGGGCACATAATATCTGGCAATTATGCCATTTTTAAAATCAGCTTCTTTCTCACAATGGCTATTTCCAACTTTCCTACTCTCCCTATACCTTAGAACCACTTTCTCAGTCAGGCGTGGTGGCACACACCTGTAATTCCAGAGACTCGGGAGGCTGAGGCAGGAGGATTAAAAGAAGCCAGCCTCAGCAACTTAACAATTATATTTTATTTATTTCAAAACTTAAAAAAAGGCAGGAGGGACACTGGATGCAGTGGCACATGCCTGTAATCCCAGCAGCTTGGGAAGCTGAGCCAGGAAGATCATGGGTTCAAAGGCAGCCTCAGCAACTTGTCGAGGCACTAAGCAACTCAGCAAGACCCTGTCTCCAAATAAAAATATAAAAGAGGGGTGGGGATGTGGTTCAGTAGTTAAGCACCCCTGGGCTCAATCCCTGGTACAAAAAAAGAAAGAACCACTTTCTCTTCTTACTCTTCACCTCTGCAGAGAACATAAAAACCATTATATGAACACTACCTCATCACAGTTTTACCACCCAATATATACATTTACCCTTCTTTCCTTCCTCCTATCAAAGGGCAATCCTTCTCTATGTTCTGGGTCCATCTATTCCTGTCTTCTCAGCAAGTTTATCACAGAAATTATCTCTTCAACCTCCCCTTCTCTATCAGCCCCTCGAATCTCTGAACAAGACATTCCCTTTCCCCAGTTTTGTCCTCCTTCCCCAACAATGCTAAATTCTTGTGTACCTTAACTGTATTCAATCCCACTATCCACTCATTCCTCAAATTCATACAATTTTGGATTCAACCCCCCTCCAACTCTACTGAAGCAGCTGTCCCTCCGCATAAATAAATCCATCCATCTTCTCATATTCAAAAGAGATGAGCACTCCCCTACACCTATATTTCCATCTTGTATCATCTTATTCCCTTTTCTTCATGACACTAAGGAGTCCAGATTTTCCTATCCGTCATTCCTGTTTCTCTATATCAGCCCATTCCTCTCTAACCAACCTTGAACTGCTTTATTAAGGGTTCATCCTAACCCTCAGGGCTCCCTATCCCATGTTCTTCTCTTTAATCCATACCATCTCCCTAAGAAATTGTAAACATTACCTTGGCTGCAATTATTATCTATATGTCTACTCCTTTCACATATCTACTTCAGACCCAGACCTCTGAATTTAAGAACCATATATTGCTGTCTCAGTATCTCTTCACGTGGCTCACATTCACCTCAAGTCTTCATGTCCAAACCTAAACTTCACTCTAAATCCAGTTCTCCAATGTCCATCTTATGAATATTATCAACAGCCATCCATCTGACTGCTAGACAAGAGCTTGGAGCCAACATCTCCCTCAATTTCCCTGTCTACTGAAACAGTTCACCTTCTTTTATGACTCTTCTAAGTTATTCTCAAATCTACACATTTCTGTTCTACTCCATTGTTAAACACCTAATCCAAACACAATTTACCTCCTAAACTGTTCTAACACTGTTATTCTCCCTATTCACACACCATTTTATTTAGTGTCCACAGAGGAGTACACACGGTTTTTCAAAAAAGACCTCTCCCCATTACTTCCATGTTTTAAATCTTTCTACAGCTTCCTATTACCCTTTGCAAAAAGCTCAAAAGCCTAATTACAGCCACCAAGGCCCTGCAAGATGAGGTTCCTCCCACTTGTCTAGCCCCCTTTGCCAAATGTCAGCAAAACAAGCCTTCTTTTGATTCTTCAAATAAATCAAGTTCCTTCCCTCCTCAGGACCTTTAGACATAACATTCTCCTGGCCTTCAACACTCTCCCACATCCATACCTGGCAAATTTCTATAGGCTCTAATTTAAATGTCACCTCTTTGATTTCTATCCCCCATCCCTTATTCTGAGAGCACCCTGTACTTTGCAGTAAAGCAATTATGACACCATTCACTAAATGGTGTTTAACATCTACTGTTTAACATCTACGGCTTTGATGGCTATAATTTCCATAAACATAGTGATCATGACTTTGCTGGGCCTCCAAGGCTAAGAATGTGTGATATGTCAACAACAGTTAACACTCTTAAATATTATGCCCAGGCACTGTTGAAGCAGTTGCACACATCAACTCAATTTGTCCTTCATACACACTATCAGGCAGGTATATTATAATACCTAGTTTATAGATAAAGAAAACATAGTAGAAAGATGCCAGGTCACTTGCCCATGGGCACAGTAAGTAATGGAGCTAGAATCTGACCCAAACAACAGAGCACATTGTAACCACTACCATCTGTCCCTCAACATACTGATACCTCAGGATTTGATGAATGAATGAACTGGTAAATGAAAAAACTGGACATGGAAAGAGGACAGCCTTATTCTTGGCTCCCACTGTTATTAGCAAAGTCTGAAACAAAGACTATATAACTAGCTGACCAAGGTCTCCAAGCAGGTTTCCTAGTGTCTCTTATCCAGGCACATGCTTTGTTCCTCGATAATTTTTTTCTTTCTCTTCTTTTCTAATACTGGGGATTGAACTCTAAGCCTTACACATTCTAGGCAAATGTTCTACCACTGAGCTATATCCCTAGTCCTTTTTATTTCTTATTTTGAGACAGGGTTTCACTAAATTGCTCAGGCTAGTCTCAAATTTGTGATCTTCCTGCCTCGGCCTCCTGAGTAGCTGTGATTACAAATGTGTAACACCACATCTGGCCTCAATGATTCTTCTTAAAGAACTTTCTTATCCTGTAATCTGCTGTAAAATATCACTAATGGTCCCTATAGCCTATGAAGTTGACTACAACCTCCTATTCTTGGATTTTAGGTTGCTCATTAGCACTGACTACTTCTACCACAGGCCTATTATCTCTCCTTTATCCTCATCTCTATCCTTCCACATACACTCATGTTTACACATATGACCTATACCCTAACACTTGGTGCTCTCTCTCGTTTTCTCCTCATTCCAAATCAAATCCTACCCAGCCTTTTTAAGGTAACTCAGGTATCCTGCAACCAAGTCTTCTCTATAAACTTGTGGTATACTCAAAGTTAGTACCATTTACCTGAGTGCTTTTGTTCTCCAACCTCTTTGAAGACTTGACATATCCCTTTTTGATCCTCCAAAATTTCTAATACATATCTGAGTGTATCAATAAAAAGGGCTCAATATTACTTACTGATAGACTAAAAGAATGAAATAATCATTATCAAATCCTACTTTGATAATATATCCAATAAGCTAAAAAAATAAAATATATGTATTTTGGAAATAAGTCATAGAGAGTAATGGTAAAGAAGACTTTTATTAGAGAAAAAAATGAACAAAAGATTAAAAGTTGAGAATGACAGTAAGAGACATGAGCAGAAGACATGATCGAAAGTTCAAATATTCCTTCAGCAACTCAGCCAGGTCTGCTTCACGTGTAACAACAGAATTCCCTCGACCATTCCTTATCTTCAGGAGACATTACTATGGGAAAGAATTAAGACTGAATAAAACTGAACCACCAAGGACTACAAGTATAGTCTGGAAATTTATCCTGTATTCAAAGTAAGACTCTCCAGATCCACAGAGCTCTTTTCAGACAATTCTATCCTTTCTAAATCAAGTCAACCCAAAAGCTTTAAAGAATTCACATTTTATAGGGATTAATAAAAGGGAAAACAACACACAAAAAAATAAGAGTTCTGAAAAGCAATAATGGGGCAGAGGGTGGTCCCTAGTCTAGGCCATTCCCTTCATCCTTCCCAGAGCCCATCCACAGTAAAGTGGTTGCCACTGACCTGATCTGCATCTGCATGAACTCCAGGAGACTGAGCGGATGGCACCTCCTGCTGGACTGCAGCCACTGCCCCATTAGGCATCAGGATGAGTTGGGAGGCTAGAGGCACATTCCGGCCCAGGGTCCGATTTACCTGCAATAGGTTTCCCAGCTGTGGCTGGCAAGGAGAGGAGGAAGAAGAAGAGCAAAGAAGAAAAAAGTAGACAGAAGAAATAGAAGGGAAGGACCACAAGAAAAAATAAACAGCAGGTATTAAATAGCTAAGCCCTGTCCCGTTCCACACCAACCCAGGAATCTCTTATTCTCCATATGTATGTATGTATATGTGTGTATATGTGCATGTATGTGTGTGTGTGTGTGTGTGTGTGTGTGTGTGTATATATATATATATGTAAAATAAATCATCCAGAAAAAAAAAACCTAGAATGTACAGAAAACTATGGATTGATAACAAAGACTCAAACATCAAAGAAGCTGAAACAAGGGTCTTAGAATGAGTTAGTAGATAAGCTGAAAGACAACCCTTAACAATTTGTATACTTAAATCACAGGTTTAAAAGTTAGACTACATCTAACACTAATTTAGCCAAATATTAGTTTAGAATCTCAATATAATCTGTAGGCTACCTGTGAATACTGAGCATCATCACTTCAAGGGTAAATTAAGACATGGGAAGTAGATCAACTTGTCTCAAAACATCTGGGTAACCAAAGTTACATAAAAGTTTTCAGATTGAGGATGTAGCTCAGTGGTCAAGTGCTTGTCTAGCATCGTAAGATTCTGGTGTTGATCCCCAGCACCACAAAACAACAAATAAATACATAAACAAATAAATAAAATTGCTCTTACTCAAGTCCTTGGCATGGAAAGTATAAATAGGAACTTATGTCCCCAAGACAACGGTTACTATGTCTACAGCTTACCCGCAGATACATCTGGGCCTGGGACTGGTTGAGGGGTGGGGAAGTAGTATTCCCCAGCAGCACAGATTGAGTCAAGGTGGTAGCACTGGGAGAGCTCACACTCTGTGATCGGCTGATAAGCTGGGCAGCTGACGTGGTGGCCAGATTAATCTGCATGACACAAAGGAATCCAGACTAAGGATTTGGGAGAAGTAAAAGGAAAGTTACATGACTGACAAATTCAGAGTGACCCAGTCAATAAATGAATATCTCACTCTCAAGGAGTCAGAGGGAAATGCATAATAACTTCCTATCCAAAACTGTTATCCTGGCTACCTTGGTATAACCAAAGTCAAAAATAAAATAAAGATGGGTCTGGTGGCACATGCCTGTAATCCCAGTGACTCAGGAGCCTGACGCAGAAGGATCGAAAGTTCAAGGTCAGCCTCATCAACTTAGTTAGGCCTAAGCAAGTCGGTGAGAGTCTATCTCAAAATAAAGAACGAGGAATGTAACTGAGCATCAATGGGTCCAATTCACAGTACAAATAAATAAATAAATAAAATAGGATCAATCCTGACCACTTTGTAACTCAGCATCAATGGGTTCAATCCACAGTACCAATAAATAAATAGATAAATAGATAGATAGATAGATTAGATAGATAGATCCTAACCACTTGTGTTAATACTTGAGAAGGCAAAAATATGCAATGGCACCAGGCATGGTGGCACACACCTGTAATCCCAGCAACTCAAAAGACTGAGAAAGAGAATCTCAAGATTGAGGCCAGCTTTGGCAAGTTAGTGAGACTCTGCCTCACCAAAAAAAAAAAAAAAGGATTAAAATCGGCTGTGCATGTAGTTCAGTGGTAGAGCACCCTGGGTTTAATCCCCAGGACCCCAACACACAAAAAGGTAATAAATAATAATGAAATGAAACATATTTCATTTCTTTCTAACTGAGCCCCTTTCCTTTATCTTCTTTTCTTCATCAGTGTTTTCTTCTTCCTTCCTTAGGTTCCTTATTAAAGATTCCTGTACAGATGCAAGCTGGTTATCTTCCCTTTTAGTACAAATATGTTCTGTATTAGAATAGTAAATATCCACTTGATGGCTCAATAAACACCCTCAAATCAACTATGCTAAGTAGTTTAACCCAGGGACAAGGGCTCAGTGAGAGAGGCAGTACTCACTGAGGCCTGAGTGGTGGTAGTCTGCTGCTGTGCAGTGCTGGTGTTTGGGGAGCTGGCTTGCCGACTAGCAGCAATCGTGGCCTATTAAAGTGGAAGGGAAACAAGAAATAGTACAGACAATGAAAAAGCCGTTCTCAGTCTTACAGTAATAAATCACAGACATAAAATATATAGAGATTTCAGGTAATAACAGAGTATGGGAAAGTATATTCACTAACCCAACAACCCTCGCATAACCCTCCTGAAGCAGACAGGCAACATGTCTTCTTATTTCCACTTTCTTTTAGGTGGATAAAAAACTTTTAGACAGGTCACATCATGAGTCAATAATAAATACAGGGTATAGGTGTCCAATACTAATATAATGTGAGCCACGTATATAATTGTCTACTATGTACAATTTTTTAAAAAGTAAAAAGAAGCAAGGGACATTAACTTCACTAACTTATTTTCCCCAATATACCAAAAGTATTATCATTTCAACGTGTAATTAGTATTAAAATACTACTGAGATATTTTACATTCTTTTTGTCATTCTATGTCTTCAAAGTCAAAAATCTTAGACCCCATCTTAATTTGGACTAAAGACATTTCAAGCATTCAGAACAGGTCTAGAACACAGCCATTCTACCTCTAAAAGGTGATTCCTCCCCAGTTCTTACTGCAACTGCAGAAACTAAGATGTATCCATGCTCCTATAAAAGCACAGGAAGCAAAGGAGACTTTGCCCCTAGTCTGGCTTAGTGAGGATGCAATATTCCCCAAAAGTCCCCTACCCACCCATGGTGCCTATCCTCTCCCTCTTGGGTCAGCTGGCTGCTGACCTCTCACCTGCTGGACGGCAGCCAAGCTATGCAGTTGGGCATTACTGAGCTGCTGCTGGAGCATGAACTGGTGGAAATACTGAGCTGCATTGGGCTGCCGCTGCAATGCCTGCAGAGCCTAGACGACAGGATGCAACAGTTAGAACAAATCACTCCTTAACTCCTGTTCTACTCAAATCATTGTACTAGTGTGAAAGATAGCCATGGGAAGGAGAAAAACCAAAGAGAAGGGAGATTGGGCTAAATCATCTGATTTATCCATTTTTATATTAAAACTAGCAAGTCTATGTAGATCTCCAAAAACTGGAGAAACAACTAATTCTATGGTCTACCCTCACATATAAAGAAAAGAGTACATTTCATATGAATTCTTATGTCCAATGTGAGACCTAGAAATATATGATATGATATAGCAAGGACTAACAGGTTGAAAATAAACAGGATATCAATTAACATAAAGAAAAGAAGAAAATAAGCCAGGTGCAGTGGCACATGCCCGTAATCCCAGAGACTCGGGAGACTGAGGCAGGCAGGAGGATAGAAAGTTCAAGGTCAGCCTCAGCAAC
Source organism: Callospermophilus lateralis (assembly GCF_048772815.1). Classification (NCBI taxonomy): domain Eukaryota; kingdom Metazoa; phylum Chordata; class Mammalia; order Rodentia; family Sciuridae; genus Callospermophilus; species Callospermophilus lateralis. The sequence goes on along the minus strand of NC_135308.1, from coordinate 76,266,707 downwards.
TTAGTAAAACCCAGTCTCAAAATAAAAAATAAAAAGGGCTGGGGATGTAGCTTATGGTAATTCCCAATACCAAAAGAAAAAAGAAGAAGAAAGTGAAAGACCATATTCTAGGCATATAGTAAAGGGTAAAGAGCCATTAGGGGTTAGAAATAATAGAAAATTAATTAGTGGCTTCTGAAAGATTCTATCAGGTAAAATTTTCAATTGACAATTTCAAATACCAACAATATGATATTAAGGATGTCTATGAAAATGTTATTGGTAGTTCAGTTTTTGTGTTAACTAGATTTTACTGCATTCTTATTCTTTAACAATTACAACATTCTGCCAGGAATGGAGGTACACATCTGTAAATGGAAGGTTGAGACAGGGGGATAGTAAGTTGGGGACTAGCCTGGACAACTTAGCAAGACCCTAACTTAAAATAGAAAGTGAAATAAGAAAGAGAGAGAGAAAGAAAAGGTCTGGGGCTGTATTGTAGCCCTGGGTTCAACTGCCAGTACCCTCTCAAATTTTAATAATAATAATTACAAGTATTCCAATTACATTCATAGTTACTCTAGCAAGAAAAGTCTTTTAAGTAAAAGGCCTCAATCCCCAATAGAATTTAAAAATTTTTAAATTGAAATTTGTTATTTATCTAAAAATAAATCTTTAAAGAGATCCACAAGGGCTAGGGCTGTGGCTCAGTGGTAGCACACTTGCCTGGCACATGTAAGACACTGAGTTCGATTCTCAGCACCACATATAAATAAATCAAGGTCTATCGACAACTAAAATATATAATATATATATATACACATATATATATAAATATATATATGTATATTTATATTTTTTTTATTATTAAAAAAAAGAGAGAGAGAGGTCCATGACACCTCTCCATTCTTCAGGGTAATTTACAAGAACAGTCAAAGGAAAAATCCTGTCAATCCATGAAAAGAAATAGTTTGAATCTAGCTAGATGGCTGAATACTAGTTTAAAAAAAAAAAAAAAAAAAAAATCCTTAGTTGAAAAACTGAATTTCACTCTCTGTTTGTCCCAACTTTTCTCAGAGCTGGAAGAAGCCTTAGTCATCACCTAATCCAACTGACTCCCTCCAACTGCTTAAAAGAAACTAAAAACAATTACCTTTCAGCATCTTTGCCTACACAAACCCATATTCACAGATCCTAGCCCCTCAGACTTCAGCCTCACCTGCACTGCTTGTCGTTCATACAGGGACATTTGAGCTATCTGGGGCCGAGAGCTGCCCCCTGAGCTGGAACTCCCATTGGTGGAGCTGGAGTTCTGCTCGCTCTCAGTCTCCATGATAGTGTTCCAGGGTCCCCAAGGGTGGTGGTCTGAGCCAAGACCTAGATGGAAGGAGTAAAGGATTAAAATTCACACCTTGATAATTAACTGTTTTTTTCATGTTATTACTCAAGACCACAGTAAATCCATAAGTTGTCTAAAAATCTTTCTCTTAGAGAAAACTCTAAAATTCCCCAATCTACAATACAATCTCAACAGCCCCACCCCACCACCTTTTTAAGCTATTAATTGTCTCAAAGGAAATAATCTTTGCATGCTTGTCATTAAATAAAATCACCAGAAAGCAACATGGTACTCAGAAAAGGTAAAGCCACCTAACACCCGCTTCGCACTTTTTAAGTTTAAAATCTCCCCCAAACTTGCTGTTGTCTTATTTTTATCTTCACCTACATCATTGTCATCTTAGCAATGGTCATCATTTACAGTAAAGCTTCTAGCTGCCTTCTTTCACTGGGTTAGATGCTTGATCTGTATTATATCCCACGGTGCTATAAAGTAAAATATTATTGTCCCTGTTTTATAATTGTCAATATAAAGTTTTTCTGGGGCTGGGGATGTGGCTCAAGCAGTAGCGCGCTAGCCTGGCATGTGTGCGGCCCAGGTTCGATCCCCAGCACCACATACAAAGATGTTGTGTCCGACGAAAACTAAAAAATAAATATTTAAAAAAAAAAAATTATATATATATATAAAGTTTTTCTGAGTATCAAATCTTTACATTAGGGGCTGGGGATATGGCTCAAGTAGTAGCATGCTTGCCTAGCATGCATGAGGCACTGGGTTCGATCCTCAGCACCACATAAAAATAAAATAAAGATATTGTGTCCATCTAAAGCTAAAAAATAAATATTTAAAAAAAATTTTTACATTAGTACATATCTTCTTCTAGTCAAAAAATCTGTGATAGGGCTGGGATGTAGCTCAGTGGCAAAGCGTCTGCCTTGCATTCGCAAAGCCCTGGGTTCGACCCCCAGTTCCAAAAAAAAAAAAAGAACCCCACCAAAAAATCTGTGATTAAAGCAGTACCATTCACTAAGTATGAGCAATCATTATCCTCATGTCAAGAGGAGGGCCTGAAGATGTTAAATGGATCATGGAAGGGTATAAAACTTGGAAGCAAAAGAGTTAGCCCTCAGTCTATAAAGCACAAATTGTTACCTGGCTTCAGTCCATACTACTAATAACATCACCTCAAACCATGTCATTTTTCCTCCTTACATACCTCAGTTTCTGGATTTGTAAAGGTTTCACACTGATTGAACTATGTCATCTTAACAGGTTAAACATTAAATATATAACAATGAAAATCTTCAAAAAAAGTAATATTCACCTTTTAGTTTTTACCAAAGTGTCAGAATTTAGCCGCTCAGAACTACACTAAATTTGCAAAACCCATATGAAAATACTACTGAGAACCAAGCAAAGACACAGGAGATGAAAAGAAATATTCTTCCAAAGCAGCACTAAATGACAACATGGATTGCTGCTCATTCTTATTTTTCTTCCTCTTTTAAACTTGCACACTTTATTCTCTACTTTTGAGGCACTAAGCCACTAGATATATCAGGTCACCAAAGCACTATTTGGTTTAGGAATGTAAACATCAAACCAGAATTTCTACTAAGGGCTGTCAGCAGTTTTATTAGGGCGAACAGATTTATCTTAGAAATTGCATCCAAAACAAACAAGCAAAGAAAATAAAATTAAACCAGCTGGCCTTGGCAATAAAATTATGATTTTTCCTTACTCTATTCCCAATGTCATTCAATCACATCATTATTCCCCAAGAATACCCATCTCTTCTGTTTCCTTTAGAAATAGCAAATATCACTGCAAACATGGATATAACCCAAAAAGTAAAAAGGAGAAATCATATCAGCTTCAACTCCAGTCTACCTTCTCCCCACATCTTTTGCCAAAATATCAAAGCACTAAACAGATACAGACCCATGAATCCTCATTATCAGCATGTGAAGAAAAAAAGTGGGTAAGGATTAGAGGCAGCACGGCATAGTTGTATAGAATTTTTTGGACTTAGTTCACTGGACTGAGATACATAAGACCCCAAATTAGCTATAGATGGGACAATTCCTATGCTTGTATAAAAATGCTCAATAACTCATTTCCCCCAAAATGGAAGTCTTATTAATATTTTTTTTCAGACTGTGAAATAGAAATAAAGGGGCCAACTTAAAAGTCTTTCTATGGGGGAGGGCGGGGGAACTCATCAAATGAATCCTGGGCACATAAATCTATTTATGATCAATGTTGTGACTGCAAGACTAAATACAGAAAGTGAAGACAACAAACAGTATGGGAGGCGCAATGAACTGAAAATTTCGGAATTAAACCGAGAGAGAGAGAGAGAGAGAGAGAGAGAGAGAGAGAGAGAGAGACTGACTGACATACAGAGGACTTTAGAGTAGCTAAGCCCTGGTCATGTTGGAAGGTAGCATTCGGGTGTGCATGTGTTCAGTTGGGTAGGCGCACAGACCTACCGAAGCTAGAAAAGGAAACTGAGGTAGACCTGGTACTGGGCTTAATTGGTTCAGGAATTGGAGGAAGTCAATTATCTCTAAGCATAAAACTCTATCTTGCAGAAAGAATGGAGCATGAGAAGGGAGGTGAGAGAGGGAGGGTGGTTCAGGGAAGACTGTGCCAAAGAAATGGAAGTAATCTACGGAATAAGGATAACAGACGCCCAGGAGTTCTTGCTTTATACAGAACCTTAATGAAAATGCCGGTCCAAAGAGAAATCAAATACACCGAGGGAAGGGAGCAAATACAGTGCCAGCAGTGAACAGATTTAAGTGAGCAGGGGCAGGCAGGAGGGACATAAAAGTCCAGGAATTGGAGACTGAGGAACCCAGCGGACCATGAAAAGCAGGGAGGTAACTAGAAAACATGCTCGCATGGAAGGACCAAAGTCAGAGAGGGTAAAAATGAATGGGAAAATGAGCAGTCAGAGGCAACAGGGGTGACGGACAGACAGCACTAAGCACAGCGAAATGAATAGCAATTATACTTGGACAGGCAGAGCCAAAAGACGGTAGAGCTACGCGCTGGAGGTAGGCAGGGAAAGCAACTGGGGGAGGTACCTGGGGCGTTACACAGACGGAGGTGGCTGAAGAAACATCCCCGCGCAGCCAAGCCCCCAAAGGTCCTGCCCCTCCCCGGCCCGCGGTCGCCCGGTTACCTTCGCGCCGGGCTCCGTACCCGAGTCCTCGCGGGGGGCGTCCACCTCATGTGCCGGGGTCCCCAGTCGCCAGGCTGGGCGGGGGGCTTGCTCGGCCTCCGCGGCGGGCTCCCCTCGCCTCCTCCCCTTCCTGGAGGGGCGGGGGCGCCGAGGGCGGGGTGGGAGGTGCCCTGTGCGGCCGCCGCTCCCCGCCCCTCCCGCCGCTCCGGGTGCCGGCCCGGCCGCGGCTCTGCCAGGCCTGGGGGCTCGCTCCGGGCCTGTCACTTCCTGCCGGGCCGAGAGGGTGGGGGATGCAGGCCGGGGGCTGCAGGCCGGGCTGGAGGAGGGGGCTGGTGGGGAGGTGCTTCCGGGGCAGCCGGACCCCTCCCCCGACCCTCCCCCTCCCCTCGGCGCCCTCCGCCCCCCTCCCGCGCGTCCCTCGTTTCCTGCCGGCGCCCGTTGCCATGACGACGCCGCTCCCGGGCCTCTGCGCTCTAGGCCCCGAGGTTTTTTCCTCTCTCGCTCTTTCTCCTCTTTTTTCCCCCCTTCTTTCTCTCCGAATGCTGCTCCTTGGTTGGGAGGAGAAATCGAGAAAGTGCTGGCCTCTAGTGGGGAACTCACCTCTCTGAGAGGAGAGGGAGATGGAGAAGGGAGGGAAGTGACGTGAAAGGGGAAAAGAAGGTATTTTCTGGAGCTTCTGGGAATAAGGGATAGAAAGAACGGATCAAAGGGACTAACTGGAGTGAGAGAAAGCAAGCAACGATCCTAGAGAAACGATAGTTTGGGGGAAAGAAATAAAGCAGAGAAAAGAAGAGAGAAAGAAAGAAAAACTTGAGGGAAAAGAAGGAAAGAAAAAGATTGAGGGAAAAGAGAATGTTGATTGTTTAATCCCTCTCAACTCCAAGAAGGCGGGAAAGAACGCTGCGCAGAAACAGTGAACCCTTTAGGAGTTAACATTCAAAAGCAGCAACTTGCTTTGAATAACATTTAAGTCAGCAATTTCAGGGATATTTGTATGCATATGTGTTCTTAGATTTAAGTATATATGTAGAGGAATTAGAACGGCAAAAGCAATGGAAAAGGCAGGGTATAAAGAGATGTAGAACAATGGGTTGTATTTGGAAACAGGAAACATTTTGTGGGGGAGCCTTTGTCATTTTGTTTGTGATATCAATTTGTCAATTTTTAATTATTCTCTCAACCTTTGAATATGAAACATATTTATAGGGCACTCATTTCATGCTAACCAGTTTTAGAAGCTTGAATTGAACCAGTGCACAAAACAAAGATAACTGTCCTCATTAACCTTTACAGAAGGGGTGGAACCCGCTGTTGCCTAATAACTAGGATTGATGCTTTTTATGCTGCTATCATAGTCTTTTGCTAACCTTTGCTCTAGCCAGTCATTTTCTCTGACAACTCACACTTCATTTTCTCCTTAAAAGCCCATGCATGATTTGGTTTTGGAGGAAAAAATAGAAGCATTCTCTTTGTTTATAAATTAGATCCATTTATATTTGCATTGAGAGAGGAGTGTGTGGTCTCCCAGCTTTTAATTTGTGGTAGTCAGATTTATATCAGGTAAAATCTCTGCTAGGCTTCTAGGAACCAGTCAGACAAGTAAGTGTGTAAAGGAAGAAACCAGAGGGCAGCCAAAGGACTGGAAAATCAAAAACTGGGGTGTGAGGAGGTGAAAAGGTATGTTGCCAGGCCATGAATGACATTGGCTCAGGATGAATTGAAAAGATTTTGGCAAGGAGAACTAGTGTTTAAAAACTAAGTAAAGCATTAGTCACTTAATTCAAACCTAGACTTTTGGCATGTTAAAGAAGTTTAAAGCTTTCTTGCAGAGAATTACAAATGGATATGTTGAACCTAAGCTGAATTTAGCACCAATAAAAAGTATCTGTAGGTTCAATTTTCAGATTATACAGCTTTCAGCAAAAAAAAAAAAAAAAAAAAAAAAAAAAAATTTACTCACATGATTAATTAATCACTATAAAGTGTCCAAAGAAGGACTGTAATATAGTCACAGAATAAGGAATTCAGATGCCAAAGGGCATGCACTTTTTTCCCCCAATAACCTGTGGAACTTGTATTCCTAGACAGTATGTGGCCATTTCACATTTCAGCCCCTTTAGAAGTAACGCAGAATCACTGCTGTTGCATATAGTTAGATTCTACTTCTGAATAGTGTGTGTGTGTGTGTGTGTGTGTGTGTGTGTGTGTGCACGCGCGCGCTCCCTAGGCCACAGGCTTCTACATCTATTTTATGTTATTAGGGGATAAGAGAGTGATGTTTGATATAAATTTAGCATGGAAATAATCTATCACTGAGTGCCCTGTATTGATTATGAGCCAATAGTTCAATTCTTATACATAAAAGTGTGTGCCCTGTGTTTTACAGAATTCTTTTCAAGTTCATTTTTCTCCAAAACAGACCACTCTTCCATGATCATAAGTCTAAGCAATTTCCATCCCCCAAAATAAAAACAAAAGGCAAACATTTATGCATAAAAGAGAAATGTTTCAACAGAAAACTGAAGTTATAGAAAATCCTCTACAAGAAAGTCATTTTTCATAGACTAAATTAGTTCAAGAGCAGGCACTTAGAGTTATCCCATCTAAACAAAGCAAAACAATGTGTGTTCCCTAGAGACTCTTCAACTTACTTTTTTTTTTTTTTTAATCTTTGCTAAACTTTCTCATTTTCATTTAATGATTCTGTTGGAATTAGTCTATTCTTTTTCAAACCAAATACTTCTTATGAATGGAGGCTAGGTAATGTCTTTACTCTGCATAACACTAAAGGTCATTAGCCTAAACAGGTGAAAAGGAAATGCATTCAATTTGTTTTGTAGAACTCCAAGCCCTCAGGGATAAAGGGCCTCTGGGTTCAATCCCAGTGCCACAAAAGAGAAAGAGAGAAAGTGAGCCCTCCTGCAAACTTACCTAAAGGAAGTATCAAGATTTGAAAGGAAATCAACTATTTGGCCACAATTAAAACAAATAGAATAGAAAGTAAGCTAATATACTTTTTCACAACAAAGAACATTGAATAACATTCTTTATGCTTCTCCTCTAAACCCAGCATTGTGCAATAAATTGTGAAAAAATTGATAGTTCTTAACCTGGATGTGTTAGTATTATTACAGTGTGTGTCTACAATTAATCAAGAATGTGTGACCACATTTTATGCAAATATGGATAGGATACTGTAGAGAAAAAAAAAGGAAATCATAGCCTTTAAAATACATAGCATCTAATTGTAGAAGTCAACTACCACATACATTCCACCTCACCTCATCACTATTCTCTATACCACTTTGAGGTCTAGTTGGGAGAAAATGAAATGAAGGTCAAGAAGATTTCTAGATTCTTAGATATTTAAAACAAAAGAGGAACTTTAAAACTATACAACTTCAGTTTTCAGTGGAGAACATTAAAACCTTAAAGATACGTATAGAGAAGTGATATTTCAGGGCTAAAGATGTAGTTCAAATTCTTTGTATTTCTTGTGAGCTTGACAAGTCACAAACATTTTATATGCAGTCCTCATTATGACTTGAAATCACTTCTAGTGACTTGAAATGCACTTCAAGTAGTGCATGGTTGACAGTATTATGATGAACATAAATAAGAAAAACCATGGCTACATGGCTAATGTGAAATCTTTAGTTAAAACAAACAAAAAATTAATAAAAACTAATGAAATTATACTCAATCCCATTTCAAAAAACAAAAACCCAACTAGAAATAAATAGCAGAACAATAAGTAGAGTAGAGGGAAGGTAAGAGGGGTGAGAGATGGAAGGGAGAAGGGGAATGGGGAAATTAGAGCATTATATTCCGTGATATAATTATATGCAAATGAATCCTTATGTTATGTATAACTAAAAAGAACCAATATAAAAATTAAAAACCCATGAACATTGATTAAAAAAAAAAAAAAAGATGTAGCTCAGTGGTAAAAGTGCTTGCTTCACATACACAAGGCCCTAAGTTTGATCCCCAACACACTAAAATGAAATAATACCTAGTAATTGATAGAAATGAATGAGAGGCTTACACAATAATTCATATAATATTTAACACACAGTACAAGCAATTATTATTATGTTTTGGTAACCCAAGATACTTTCATCATTACCAAACACATATTAATCTACTATGCTTTATTCAGTTTATGTCACACTTATAATTTAACTTATAACTTATTAACTTATAATTTAATGAGTTTATACATTAATGAGTTTAGTCAATGAACTTAACATCACATGAAAAGAATATTCCCTTTCTTATGTGCTAAATTTATCTTTGTTAGACTTCATACTCTCTAGGCTGCTATTTCAGGATTTAAGTAAAAATTCATGTTGACAACAGGCACTATATTTATGCCCTCTGGAATTATGCACCCTAGTCCAAGAGAGCTAGGCCCAGAGAATTCTAAAGGGAAAAACAATTCATATTTTATGTAGTCTTTGCTTATGACTTCAAACATGTTTTTGTTCCTGGGGTTTTGTTGTTAGTTAGTTTGTTTGTTTAGTGTTTTGTTTGCAGTACTAAGAATGGAAACCAGGGTACTTTACCACTGAGCTACATCCTCAGCTCTTTTAATTTTATATGGGGAAAGGGTTTTGCTAAATTGCCTAGACTGGCCTTAAACTTGCCATCCTCCTGCCTTGGCTTCCCAAACCTGTAGAATTATAGGTATGCACCATCATGCTGATGAATTCAACCCCCTCAATAATCTTTTCTGCTAATTACTAATCTTTAATTAGAAGACAAGGAAATTAAAGCTCAGGAAGGTTAAATAATTTACTCAAGGTTTATAGGAGTAGTAAGTAGTAGAATTAGATCTGAATTTAAGTTCAGAAAGCTCATAATTACTTCAAGTCTTTCACAGCATGAAAATAGAGTAGTGCAAAAAGATCTATTTAAAATGCTTAGCACACACATAAATGTTTGCAAAACGAAGCTTGGCATTTGCCATTGTAAATTCCTGCAGTGGAAGGTCCACTCTGCCTTTGTTAACTAGGGAAATAGCTCTATTCTCAGTCCACAAAAATACTGGGAGAAATGTCTCTGCAAACAATCAAAAATACATTTCTATATGATTTCCCCTAATTCTGTTCTCTTGTCTGCTTGTAAACTGTGGTAAGCAAAAAAATTGACCTGAAAAATGTCCTCATCCATGAAACATGAATATGTTATGAAAAGGGTAATTAAAGTTATTAAGGTTGCTATTGAAATTAAGCTTATTAATCAACTAACATTTTTTTTTTAGTGCTGATAGTCGAACCCAGGGCTTCATGCATGCTAGTCAAGCGATCTACCACTGAGCTACAACCTAGTCCTCAACTGACTTTTTAAAAAAAAAAATTAATCAGTTTATCTGAAATGACATTTTTACTCAGCTGAATTTTAATAAAGGGAGATTATCTTTTTTAAAAAAACAGGTCTTGCTGAGTTGCTTAGGGCTTAGCTAAATTGCTGAGGTTGACTTTAAACTTGCCATTCTCCTGCCTCAACCTCCCAAGCCAGTGGGATCACAGGCATGCACCACCATGCCCAGCCTAAAGGGAGATTATCATGAGATTATCATAAATGCAATGCAATCACAAGTGTCTTTTAAAATGAAAGTCCTTGTCCCTGATGCCAATTCAATAACAAGGATACAGTTTTGAGAAAAAGGGAAAAGGAGGTTTATTGCTTTGCTAGCAAAGGAGAACACAGGGGACTCCTGTCCCAGAGGCTGTGATTCTGTTCATCAGGGAGAGCAAGAGGTTTCTAAAGAGGTGATTCAAAGGCTACATTCTAGGTGTTCTTTGTTGGAGTTGTAATCCACTTGTTATTTTGGGAGACAGTCATTTCTGAGAACTTCTGGTGCCATTCCCAAGTCTGAATTGGTTCCTGTGGTAGGTATGTGCTCAAGAGCAGATAACTCTGCCTAGGATGGGGGAGAAAGATAATCCTGTTTCCCCTGAGATTAGGGAGGAGGAGGGAGAAAGAAAGAGAAATATGGCCTTTTAAAAATAAATTACAGTGGCAGAGCAGCAAGTGCTATATTCAAAGCATAAAATGGACCACTGTTACAAAAGAAGGAGGCAGAATGGACAGGTTGAGTGATATGATATGAGAAGTATTTGAAAATGGAAGAGGACCATGAAATAAGCAATGTGATAAATCTCCAGAAGCTACCAAAAGCAAAGAAGTGGATCTCCCTTTATAGCCTCCAGAAAAGAACACAGCCCTACTGACATCTTGATTTTCTCCCATGAGATGCATGTCAAAATTTTCTGACCTACAGAACTATAAGATAATACATTTGTGTTGTTCTAAACCACTAAATTTGTGGCAAATTATTATAGCAGCATTAGGAAATTACATGTAAGCTAGCATAGGAGAGGAACATTTCCATGTATTTTTATAGATTTTATGGCTGGTCTAAGAATTAAACTGACATAAAATAGCCAGATATGGTAACTTTGTCCTGTAATCCAGCCTTCCTGAAGCTGAGACAGAAGGATAGCAAATTTCAGGCCAGCCTCAGCAATTTAGTGAGACCCTTTCTCAAAATAAAATATTAAAAAGTGTTGGGGATATAGTTCAGTGGAAGAGTGCCTCTTGGTTCAATTTCCAGTACCATAGATCAAAAATTAATAAATAATAAACTGACATAAAACAGATTAACAGGAGAAAAAGATACAAAGTGTATTAAATATTTTTAAGTGTACATGAAAATCTCTGGATGGAAAATGAAGACCCAAAGAAGTAGTTAGGCCCCAAACCACCTATAGATCTTTACACAAAGAATGATAAAATATGGGGAAGTGACAGGACAAAGAGGCTTAGTCTGGGGGCAATAAATTGTGGGACAGTGACTAGGAAATATATGGGGGAAACTAAAAGATAAGGATTATTTTAGTAAAGTTAGTTTGTATATGTCCATTCCAGTGTCAACTCCTACTCTGGTGATAAGAATGTGGTCCTCCCTTATTGAAGGTTTTGCTTTCTGCTATTTCTGCAGTAAACCACTGACCAAAAAAATATATGAAATGGAATATTCCAGAAATAAACAATTCATAAATTTTAAATTGCATGCCATTTTGAGTAACATAATGAAATCTTACACCATTGACCATCTTGCACCATCCCGTCCTGAACATGAATCATCCCTTTGTCCAGTATTCTGGACTGTATATACTAAGCCCCCACCCATTTGTCACTCAGTAGCTCATCTTGGTTATCAGCTGAACTGTAGGTGGTGTTCAAGTTACCTTTAAATAGTATCCTCTTTTTTTACAGTGTTATGTGTCAAACCCAGGACCTTCCACTTGATAGTCAAGTGCTCTACCACTGAACTACATACACAGCCCCTTCTTACATAGTATCCTAATGGTAAATTATAATGTCTAAGTCTTTCACCTCACTGTGTCATCATTGTATCCTCTCAGATCATCACTAAAAGAAGAGTAAATATAGAAAAGTAAGATTCTTTGAGAGGGAGAGATCACATTATGTAAATGTTATTACAATTGATCTACTTTATTATTAGTTATTGTTGTTAATCTCTTACTGTGCCAAACATATAAATTAAACTTAATCATGGTGGGTATATATAGGAATAAACAATATAAATAGGATTTGTATCTAAAAAATGTATTGAAACGTATCTACAATGGATAAGAAGGGACACCTTTATTTCAAAAAACAGCAGCTAAAAATTGCTGTATAAAGTCCAGCAGCCAACTACATAACTCCTTTGTTTCATAGCAACAGGGAAGCTTCTTGTATCACAAGCTTGGCCTAATCAATGAGTAATTGTTCAAGAATCATTTTGCATGGTAGCTTTTCAGTTCTGTGAAAATTATATTGTAGTTTTCAAAAAGATAGAATCACAATTTTCATGCGAACGTAAAATGAACACATGATAAAGATTTTATACAAGTAGTTAACTGATGAAAGAACCAATGTATTAAAATCAATTCAATCCAGTTGCAGTGGAACATGCCTGTAATCCTAGTGACTCTAGAGGCTGCAGCAGAAGAATTGCAAGTCTGAGGCCAGCCCCAGCAATCTAATGAGGCCCTAAGCAACTTGGTGAAACCCAGTCTCAAAATTAAAAATCAAAAAAGGTCAGGGATGTAGGTCAGAAGTAAAGTGCCACTGACTCAATTCCTAGTACCGCCCCCCCCAAAAAAAAAAATTAAAAAGCATTTGAGAAGCTTGGGTAGTTTTAGACAATTTAATAAAGGAGTGTTAGAGTAAGTGTTAGAGTAAGTCATATAGTAATATATGAAATCATTTAATGCCCCAAAGGAACATAACCATAACCTTCAGGATTATCTTTTCTGCTACAAGATAAGAATTTGAAAACAGGAACTACTTGAAGAGAAATATCTACCTCTTAAGAATTGTGAAGTAACCCAGTCAGTAGAAAATCAAAGATGAAAGCTCAGAGCTGGACTCCAAGTAAGCTTCCCCTTGTTTCCAACTTTCCAGTAATTTTTTTGACGACTATAAATCTGACTAAAGAAACTATTAAAGTTGCCAGAGTGAGAGAAAATAGATCTCTTAATCTGCCTACGATCTCTTTCTTGACTGTACTCTGGGAAAACTTCAGCAAACCTACTCCCCCTCTCATTTTCCCTGTCTTAGAAAATGACAATCTCAGTTGATGAGGCAAAAAACTTTTGACTCCTCTCTTTAGATCACACTCTATTCTAATTCATTCATTTATTCAGTAGGCATCAAAAATAGTTTAACAGGCTTCTCTAAAATAAGTCAATTGCCAGGTGTGGTGGCACACACCTATAATCCCAGTGGTTTGGGAGGCTAAAACAGGAGAATCTCAAATTCAAAGCCAGCCTCAGCAGATTAGTGAGGCACTTAACAACTCAGGGAGACTCTGTGTGTAAATAAAATATAAAAAAGGGTTGGGGATGTTGCTTACTGTTTAAGTACCTCTGGATTCAATCCTTAGTACCAAAAGAAAAAAAAAAGACAAGTCACCTTTTTCTCTCATGGATGACCATCAAGGGTAGATGAAACTTCCTATCCTCATGGAGCTTGCATTGCAGTGGGGTCAAGGATAGCATTTAAAAAAATAATAATAAAATTAATGGGCCTGTGACTTTTATCATATATCTACCCCCATAATGAATTAATAAACTATTTTCCAGAAAAAAATAAAATAAAATTTAAAGTCTACAGTATGCTTACATGATAACAAGTGCAATGGGGCAAATTTTTTTTTTAAATGAAAATGTGTTAGGAGAATTGAGGGGTAGTGCTTAAAATTTAAATATGGTGATCAGGGAAGACCTTTTCCTAACAGAAAAAGAGATCTGAGTCAGGCATGTGGCCCATGACAATAATTCCAGCCAATTTGGAGGCGAAGTTTGGAGGATCGACAGCCAGGACAACTTAGTGAGATCCTAACTCAAAATAAAAAGGACTGAGGATGTATCTCAGTGGTAAAGCACCCCTGAGTTCAATCAGTACCAAAAAGCAAAAAATAAGGGGGGGGGGGTTGAATGAGAGGGAGCTTGTGTATATATGTTCTAGGCACAGAAATCAGGTACCCAGTGTGTTAAAAGATCAGAAAGCAATGTGACTGGATCAGAGTGAAAAGAGTTGGAGATGAGGTCAGAGTTGTAAGGAAGTGTACAAATGCCAGGGGAGGGGAAGCTGAAGGCAAGAGCAAATGACAGTTATAAAAACTGACTTTGGCTCTTATTCTGAGAACTATTAAGAGAATGGGAATAGAAGAATAACATGACCTGACTTATATTTTAACAAGATTACTGTGGCTGACCATTTGTACACAGGGAAGAGATGGGGGAGGGAAGGATAAGAGGAAAGACTGGGGAGTCAAACTGATCAAATTATGTTGTATACATATACAAATATGCCACAATGAAACCCACTCTCTATATAATTAATATGAACTAATTAAAAAAACAAAAAACAAAGAATGGACTTGAGAAATGAGTATAGAAACAGATAGGTAGTAAGCTATTGCAGTAGACCAGAGTGGTAAAAATGAACGTGTTGGGAAATAATCAAATACTGGGTGTATTTTGAAGTTAGAGCCAACAACATTTACTGACACAGTGGGGCAACAGAATAAACACTTTTGATGGTTTTTGTTTATAATAAATTTGTGCTGAGTTTTCTGTTTTCCTTGGACTAACATCATATTTACAAGACCCTGGTTATGATTAAAAATATAGTATATTATTTGACTGTGAATGAGTTTTCTAAATATAAATTTGTGCATAAACTGAAATTACTGAATTTAAAAAATAAGCAAAATAGATTTTGGCATCAAGAATATTAGTGAATAATGTGGAAGTATTGTCAATACTGATATGTTTAGCTATGTAATTCTATGTTTACATAAGCTAGATATGTTTAGCTTTAGTAATTCTATGCTTTTCCCAATTCTACCATTTTCCCAATAAGTTCTAACTTCTCAGTGGAAAGAAGTTTAGATTTTTGAAACTTTAAACTGAAATAGTATATGTATCTTTCATTTTTTACTGAAAATAATTTATAATGATGACTCAGTGAAAGCAATAACATTAATCCTGTGCAGGATATGGCTCCTGTCAACTAATTAATAGATTTGTGTTCCTACTCAGGATTATTATTTTACTGTCCAAGTGCACAAACATAGCTTGATTTCTCAACTTTGTGTGTATCACTCATAAAAATCTGAGTTCCTATACCCTTATCAAGAATTCTTTGTACATGTGGAAAGTTATTATGGTTTGGATATGAGGTATCCCTCAAAGCTCCTCTGTTAATGCAGGCATGTTAAGAGGTGAAAGGGTTGTACTGTGAGAGCTGAAACTTAATCAGTCCATTCTAGTTCAAATGGACTGAGGGTAATTGTAGGCAGGTGTTTACCTTTCCAAAATTTGCCACCTCCAAGAAGGTTCAGAAACCATTTCCCTTTGTCCTGCTACTTCCATAAATGTGTATAAGCACTTCTTTGGGGGGAAGGATTGAACCCACAACCTTACGTATGCTAAGTACATACTCTGCTACTGAGCTACAGCCCCAGCCCAAATAAATATTTATTTTATCAGATAGATGAAATTGATTTTAAAAAGTGTGTGTGGGGATGGATTTTTGTTCTTATCATGGCTGTTCACAAATTTTCTACCATTTCTTCTATGTACTTGGTAAATGTAACCAATTCCCTCCCATTCTTTTAAAGTCAAATGTAGCTGTTAATTCATGTTAGCCAATGGCATGTGTTATTTCTGGGTAGAAGCTTTTTGTTGGTTGGTTAGTTGGTTGGTTGGTTGGTTGGCTGGTTGGTTAGTTGGTTGGTTGGTTGATTGGTTGGTTGGAGGTAGCCTAGGGTCTCACATATGCTAGGCAAGTGCTCTGCCACCAAGTTACAGCCTCAAAACCAAGGCAGGCATTTTGAGCGATGGTGTGTGATTCATCACACTTTCTTTTCTTTCGTGTTAAAGCCAGCCATGTTCTAGATTGTGGCTGTGCCATTAGCCGCATTTATAAATTGAGCTTTTTTTTCCCTCCATACTAAGAGTGGTACCCAGGAATGTTCAACCACTGAGCCATATCTTCAGCCCTTTTAATTTTTTATTTTGAGACAGTTTCGTTAAGTTGTTTAGAACCTCACTAAATTGCTTAGGGCTTTGTTGAGGCTAGGCTTGCTTTGAGCTGGTGATCCTCCTGCCTTGGCCTCCCAAGCACTGGGATTACAGGGATGTGCCACCACACCCCAACCCAGCCAACTCTTGATAGGAGAGCAGGCTGAATGAGAAACAATCCTTTAATTTAAACTATAGACCAAGAAACCATTTTCATCTTTAAACCAAGATAACTTTGAAGAAGGTAAACGAAGTGGAAGTCCTTGCTTTAACAGATTTCAAGACTTGAAACAGGACTAGGGATATAGCTCAGTAGTAGAGCTCTAGGGTTCTATCCCTAGCACATAAAAACAAAAAATGGTGGGGAGAGAGGACAGAGAAAAGTCTCAACACAAAACTATAGTAAAGATGACTGTGATGTTTGTAGAAGGACAGAAAAAAAAGGTAACATGAACAGAAAGAAAGTTCAAAAGTAGACATATAAACACACATAGACACATATACAGAAACTTATAACCAATAGAGTACTAGAAGACAATGAAGAAAGTATGGTATTTATAAATTATGCTGGAGTGGTTGGATATTTATATGTAAACAAATCATTCTTGGTAAGTTGTAGAGCTAAAAAAACAAAATCATTGATAAAACAGACATGGTGGCACATGCCTTTAATTTAGCTATCTGGCATGCTGAGGCAGAAGGATCACAAGTTTGAGACCAGCCAGGGAAATTTAGGGAGATCTTGTCTCAAAATTTAAAAAAGAAGGGCTAGGGCAGTTGTGCAGTGGCAGAGCACTTGCCTCACATGTGTGGGGCACTGGGTTCCTTAGCACCACATAAAAAAATAAGCAAATAAATAAAGGCATTCTGTCCATCCACAACTACAAAAAAATGTTTTTAAATTATTTTAAAAGAAGAACAGAAGGACTGGGGATGCAGTTCAGTGGTAAAGCACTTGCCTAGCATGTGGGAGGCCCTGAGTTCAATTCCCAGTAAAACACACACACACACACACACACACACACACACACACACAAAGACTGTCAATAAAACTTCTGAACAAAAATATAGGAAATTATCTGCATGACCTTGGAGTAAGGAAAAAGTTCTTAAACAGGTCATCAAATACACTAACAATAAACAGAAAGATTGTTATATTGAACATAAGAGCATTTGTTTGTTAAATCATCATTAAAAGGCAAGCCACAAATTCACACACAAAGTCACTGAGATATTACTTCACACCCATTAATTAGAATGGCTAGAACGAAAAAGATAGATAATAATAAGCATTGGCAAGGATGTGGAGAAATCAGAACCCTCAGACTCTGCTGGTAGGAATGTAAAATGGTGCAAGTCACTATAGAAAACATTTGAGTTCCTCAAAAAGCTTTTAAGCAGAGTTACCATATGACTGAGCAATTCCACTTCCAGGTATATTACTAAGAGAAATGAAAGCATCTGAGTACCTGTACATAAATGTTCTTACCAGCATTATTCATAACTAAAGAGTGGAAATTACCCAAATGTCCATCAATTGATGAATGAATAAACAAATGTGTCATATACACAGTGGAATATTGTTCAGCCATAAAAGGGAATGAAGTACTAACACATGCTGCAATATGTATTAAACCTGAAACACACTGAGTGAAAGGAGTCAGACCAAAAAAGGCTGCATATTGTGATTCCATGTTCATGAAATTTCTAGAATAGGCAAATACAGAAGACAGAAAGTAGATTTATGGTTGCCAGGGGAAGCAGAGAATGGGGAGTGATTGCTCACTGGTACTGATTTCTTCAGTGAATATGGCGATATGTTCCACAATTGGTAGTGTTAACGATTGAGCATTTGGCAGATATACTGAAATCCACTGCATTTCACACAGTAAGTTTTCAAAATAATTTTTATAAGAAAGTCACAAAGTGGGAGAAGATATTTGTATAGTACGTATAACCCAAATGAGCTCTCATACAGAGTAAAAACTCCTAAAAATAAGAAAGAAATATGTTAGAGAACCCAAAAGAAAAATGGATAACGGATTCAAATTGACACAAAACAATATATCCAAATAGCCAAAAATATTTAAACGAAAGTTTCAGTTAGTAATAATTGGAAGTATACATTAAAGCTTGAAATACTTTATACCTCTTCCAAATTAGCCAAAACTTAAAAATCTGGTAATGTCAAATGTTAAGTTGGAGTAGAGCATGACACTAACTTTGGTGGTGGTAGTGTAAAGTGGTAAATTTTTTTTTCTTTTTTTTTTTTTGCTATTGGGGATTAAACCCAGCTACATCCTCAAGGTGGCCTGAAACAACTTTTTTTTTTTTTTTAATATTTATTTTTTCAGTTTTCGGCGGACACAACATCTTTGTTTGTATGTGGTGCTGAGAATCGAACCCGGGCCACACGCACGACAGGCAAGTGTGCTACCGCTTGAGCCACATCCCCAGCCCCCTGAAACAACTTATGATCCTCTCGTCTCAGTCTTCCAAGACACTGGGATTACTGGTGTGCACCATTGACCCCAGCTATAAAGTGTTAAACTTTTTTTTTTAAGGGTTCAGCATTATCTAGTAAAATTAAAGATTCAAATATCTGTGGCGCAGTCAATGGAATAAGACCACACGAACAATGAAAGTTAACTAAGTAAGTAAGTATGGCTTCATGCAACAATATATATGAATTTTAAAAACCTAATAAAATAAAAAATAAAAACAGTATGAAAGAATACAAGGCTGGGGGTTTACAGTAGTAGAGCTCTTGCATGGCATGCATGAGGTCCTGGGTTCATCCCCAGAACCATAAACAAAACAAAATAAAAAATGCATATTATCTGAAATACTTGTCCACTTATGCCAAAGTGAAAACCAGACACAACTAAACTTTGATGTTTGTAAATACATATATGAGTATTATAACTATAAAGTAAAGCAAGGAAGTAATTATGACAATGTCAAGATAGTGGTTGCCTCTGAGGCACACAGGGGCTTTGAGTTGCTGGCAATCTATTTCTAGATCTAAGGAGTATTCCAATAATGTTCTCTTTATATTAACCTAGTGTTAAGGCACTCTTCTTTTAATAAAAGTTTAACTCTAGAAAATCAGGTTTAGAAATCATGGCTGTGAGTGACTTCTGCTCATTGCAGGCATTTGTGGTAAAGGTTGCTTGTCTGTTGACACTTTTGTGGTCACAGTGGAAAAGGAAAGAGGGACCTAAGTAAATAGCCACTTCTATAGCATCTTTGTTTTTAGATATTTTGTGGTTTGTAATGTACTTTCTCTCAGGGAAATAAAGTTTTAGAGAATTAACATGAGAATTCAGAAAATCTAATATGCTAATTAACTTTTATAAAATTAACTTTATAATCTTAAAGCAAAATATATTTCAAAATAAAATTTATATATGTGCCACATATATTTTTTAAGTTGACATCTAAAATTTGTTATAAATTTAAATAGTTACAAAGAATATAACTTCTGGCATGTTATGAAAGTTGACATTATTATTATTATTATTATTATTATTATTATTATTATTATTATTATTATTATTTAGTACTGGAGATTGAACCCAGGAGTACTCCACCAATGAGCTGCATCCCTAGACCTTTTTATTTTGCTTTGAGACAGGGTCTCACTAAGTTGCTCAGGCTGACTGGAACTTGCCAGACTCCTGCTTCAGTCTCACATGTTGCTGAGTTTTAAGTGAAAATCTGGTTGATCAGAGAAAATTGACATTTTATATTAAAAACAAATCTATTCCAATGGACTCTATTTAAAAGAAATAGGCCATTGCCTATGAAAAATGAAAAGATTTTTATATATACTTGATTTAATTTTTTTTTTTTTTTTTTTGGTGCTGGGGATTGAAACCAGAGTCAAATGCATGCTAAGTGTGTGCTCTACCACTGATCTATACCCCCAGCCCTTAATGAAAACTTCATGTCATTTTTCCTCCTCCTGATCTGACATTCCATTAATTTTACATATTTCATCTTAACATTTTATGCTTGTATTTATCACTTTCTCCCTAGAACTTCTGAATAAAGTGCAGCCCTGCTGGCAACTTGGTTTTAGCCCAGAGAAATTCATTTCAGACTTCTGACCTCTGGAACTATAAACTGACTAAAAATCTGTATATAAAATCTATTTTTATTTTTAAAAATTACTTGTGCCTGATGAAGTCATGCAACCTGTAATCCCAGCCACTCAGGAGGCTGAGACAGAAGAATCACAATTTCGAGACCAACCTCAGCAATTTAGTGAGGCCCTAGGCAACTTAACAAGACCTGTCTCAAAATAAAAAATAAAAAGGGCTGGGATGTAGCTCACTAATGAAGCACCCCTGGGCTCAATCCCCAGTACAGGAAAAAAAAAATCACTTGTCATTATAAGTGAATTCATTCCAAATTGTATTATCATAACAATTCTTAGCAGGACATGATAGATTAAAAGAACAATAATACAGAGTTTGATAAGTTATTATTAAATAAATTATTATTATTATTATTTGCTTTTTGGTGTTGGGGATGAAATTCAGGGCCTTGTATCTGCTAGGCAAGTGCTCTGCCACTGAGTTAAATTTCTGTCCTATCCCTACATCTCTTAATTAAATGAGAAGCCTGTTGTGCCCTGATTCATCCCAGCTTAGGGCAGTGGCAAAAGCATAACAAAGAGGGTACCGGGCCTTTTAAGAGAATGGTTATCTGTCACAAGCCTTGTGACCCTGGATTTACCAGACCCTGGCCATAGGTCTGTGTAGAAGAGACCGGGTGGTCTGCAGCGTTTCTCCCTCTCTGTCCTTCCAGGAGAATATGCACAGAATTGGCGTGGAAGAGAGAGGGTACATTTAGGAGTGCCTGCTGCTCTGCTTCCCTTCACTGCCTCACACATATCCAAAGTGCAGCTTGGGAGAGTTGAGGGACTGACTCACGTTGTACCTCTTTAACCCCACTCCTGGATAACTTGATTCCACCTCTGTCTCTAATTATCTGACAGGTAGCTGACCATATGGGATTCATTCTTGGCCTTTGATTCTGATTCCCAACAACTTTGGGTGGCACAATCAACATTTGAGAAAAGACAATTGCTCCTCTTTATTTCCCAGATCTAAATTCTGATAGTGATGCTTGGCCAAATTCCCCATCCCCTGAAGGATTTGCAATTGGTTAGGGAAACTCTGTATGTAGCAAAACATTAAAGTTGATCTGTCAAAGTAGATGTGATTGTCATCATTTTGATTTCATTGTCTGCCAAAGTTCTCAAAATTGCTTTGTAAATATACAAATAAAATGTAAGTGGTTTGCTACAGCTATTTTATTTTATAAAATGCCCTTTAAAAAAATGAGTGGGCTATCTTTTTTCTTTTCTCTATAATTAGTTCATACATCCATGACTAAATAGTTAATAATTTTTGCTAGAATAGGACAGAGTTCTCATCAATTATATTCCTTTCTTTTCTTTCTTTTTTGATGGATATAAATGCTTTACATACATAAGTAGATAGAAAGAATTTTTGTTACAGTAATGTCACTAAATTTTTTTAACTCCTTTCATATTATAGGCCAAAAGTTACTAGTGGCTATCATTTTAAAATATTTGAAATACTTATCAGCTAATAACACAATTTGATAGCATATTAATGAAACAAAGAATTAAAACCACTTAGTTTATTGGGTTTTTAAAAAATATTTTTATCAGCTATATGGACCTTTATTTATTTGTTTATATGTGGTGCTGAGAATCAAACCCAGTGCCTCACACATGCTAGGCAAGAGCTCTACCACTGAGCCACAACCCCAGCCCCTTGAATGGTTTTATTATCCAGTTTGCCTTCTTGTATTAACATGGGTATTTTTATTTTAAAAAATATATATATTTATAACAGGCAAGCAGGAAATCAGAGGGACAGAATGTGACTTAAAATGATGGAGACAGAAATTTGTAGATGTTAGACTGTTGCTTTTAAGAGAAAAGAGGAGAAGACGAGCTAAGGAAAGCAAGGAATGCAGCTCTCAAGCTTCAAAAGACAGGGAACAGATTTTTTAAAAAAAATATTTATTCACAATACCTTTATTTCACTCATTTATTTTTTACGTGGTGATGAGGATCAAACCCAGGGTCCTGCGCGTGCAAGACGAATGCTCTACTACTGAGCCACAACCCCAACCACTCCCCCACAACAGATTTTTTTTAAAATTATTTATTTATTTTGTGGTACTTGAGATGGAACCCAGGTTCTCCCACATATTAGGTGAGTGCTGTATCACTGCATTACACATACCACAGACCTAAGGAACAAATTCTTTCCTAAATCCTTGAGGGCATGTGGCCCCACTAATTACTTGGTTTTAACCCATTCAAACCCTGTACAGACTTCTGAATGGTATTTGTGTTCTTTGAGGCTGCTAAATTTGTGATAATTTGTGATAGTAGTGATAGGAAATGAATAAAGAGTATGCCATGGAAGTCAGAGGTATAGCTCGGTGATAAAGCACACCTAGGGTCAATCCCAGTATTGTGAAAAAAAATATTTTGGATCTCAGTTTTCTTGTTTTTCAACTAAAAAGATCAGACTACATGATTTATTTATTTAATTGATTGATTATTTTGGTACTGAGGGTTGAATCCAGGACACTTTACCACTCAGCTACATTTTTAATTTTTAGAGAAAGGGTCTTGCTAAGTTGCTTAGAGCCTCACTAATTTGCTGAAGCTGTCTTCAAATTTGCAATCCTTCTGCCTCAGCCTCCCGAATTGCTGGAGTTATAGTTGTACCACCATGTCCAGCTAGACTACATGATTTATTTATTTTTAAATTTTTTTTAGTTGTAGTTGGACACAATATCTTTATTTTGTTTTTTTTTTTAATTGACTTTATTTATTTATTTTTTAATATTTGGCAGACACAACATCTTTGTTTGTATGTGGTGCTGAGGATCGAACCCGGGCCGCACGCGTGCCAGGCAAACGCGCTACCGCTTGAGCCACATCTCCAGTCCCTCTTTATTTTGTTTATTTATTTTTAGGTGGTACTGAAGATCGAACCCAGGGCCTCACATGTGTCAGGCAAGCACTCTACACTAAGCCACAGTCACAGCCCCCAGACTACATGATTTATAAAGACATTTTCAATTCTACAAACTTATAATTCTACTTTTTTGGCCATAACCTGTCTTTTGTAAATTCATCTTACTCATAACTACCCATTCAGTGCTTCTCTCTCTTACTGAACCAAGCCCTGTACTGGTAGATAGTGTTGTAACCATTATCAACCTGTGCCCATCACTGAGTAGGTGCCCAACAGATGAGTATTTAATGAAGGCTCCTCTGGTTGTCTTCAGATTTCAGGGCTTATAAAATAAATATTTTGGTCCCTGTCACACAGTCCTACAATTGTGCTTTATGACAGAAAAGGAAAAACCAGGAATGAGAGAAAATGAGCCCCGCAGGTTTTGCCAAAACCACGATCTGTTAGATAAATTGCTAAAGTAGACAATAATAGTAGAATCCTTCAAACAGTAATTCCATAATCATCACAATAGTTTAAAATTATACATACTCGGAGCTGGGGATGTGACTCAAGTGGTAGCGGTAACATGCTCATCTGGCATGCGCTTGGCATGCGCTGGGCGCTGGGTTGGATCCTCAGCACCACATAAAAATAAAATAAAGATGTGTCCATTGAAAACTAAAAAATAAATATTAAAAATTTTTTTAAAATTATACATACTCTGAAGAAGTACGTATAACACAGAACAAATACTATTGGACAGGTGTTATTTAAGCAATCTCATTGAATTTCTGGATTTTGCAACAACAGTTAAAGGATAAAAATCACATTTCTTAAATGTATATATATAAAATCAAACATGCACAGAATATTTCTGAAAAGATATACAGGAAACTGAGAATCGTCCTTACCTACAGTTTACTATCCACATTAACTTGAATTTACTGTCCCACTGTCTTCATTAGCATGATTCAAGTTCCAGGAAAACTCTTACTCAGGAAATAAAAGTTAATTTGGGGAAGATCCAGAGAACCTATTTTAATGGCTTGGCTTCTCAATAGACTGTTATCAAATGATTATTTACTAAGGCTTTTTGAAACCCTCAAAAAAGGGCCATGATCCTAACCATGATCCTTACCCAAACTTAAAGACTGATCCTGTAAGAACCGCTTAACCAGATCCTAAAAGCTCATAAATATTCACACTTTACTTTCTCTTCCCAGATACTGCCAAGACTCCATCAAGGCAGTGTGCTCCCTTACCATGGTATGAATAAGTCTGGATTTGCTTAATCAATGGAGTTTTGGATGGTGTTTTCAAGGAGCTAGTACTGCATTTGACAAACTGATAGAGGTGCTTTCTTTTCTTTCTTTCTTTTTTTTTCTTTTCTTGAAGTACCAGGATCTAATCCAGGGATCCTCTACCACTGAGCTACATCCCCAACTATTTTTTAAAGTTTACTTTGTTTTTTAATTTTTTAAAATTTGTTCTTATTAGTTACATGACAGTAGAATATATTTTTAAAAAATAATTTTTGGGGGGTTGGGATTGTGACTCAGCGGTAGAGTGCTCCATTAGCCCTGAGTTCGATCCTCAGCACCACAAAAAAATAAATAAACAAAATAAGGGTATTGTGTCCAACTACTTTTTTTTTTTTTTTTTTTTAAAGAGAGAGTGAGAGAGAGAGAGAATTTTAATATTTATTTTTTAGTATTTGGCGGACACAACATCTTTGTTTGTATGTGGTGCTGAGGATCGAACCCAGGCCGCATGCATGCCAGGCGAGCGCGCTACCGCTTGAGCCACATTCCCCAGCCCTTGTGTCCAACTACTTCTAAAAAATAAATATTTAAAATAATAATGATAATAATAATTTTTTAGTTGTAAATGACACAATGCCCTTATTTATTTATTTTTATGTAGTGCTGAGGATTGAACCCAGTGCCTCATGTGTGCTAATCAAGCACTCTACCACTGAGCCATGACTCCAGCCCCTAGAATGTATTTTGACATATCGTATATACATGGAGCTTTGTTTTGTTTTAAACAAGGTCTTGCTATATTGCTCAGGTTGACTTTGCTTTCCGTCCTCCTGCCTCAGCCACCCAAGTAGCTGAGATTACAGGCATAAGCCACCTGCCCAGCTATTAGTGGTAATTATTATTGAGGAGGAAATTAGAGATGTGGAAGACTTCTTTTTGTTCACTTGAATTTTTACAAGGAAGTGTCATCTATTGTGAGATGTGTGTGTGTGTGTGTGTGTGTGTGTATTTATTTATTTATTTATTTATTTATTTATTTATTTTAGTGGTGCAGAGGATCCAACCCAGGGTGTCATGCAAGATAGGCAAGCACTGTACCACTGAGCTATACCTCCAACCCCTAAACAGCATTATTAAGGCAAAATCAGTACATGATTAATTACACATATTTAAAGTATATAGTTGATGAATATTGATCAATCATGAAATAGTCAGTCAGCACAATTAAAGTAATGAATATATCATTACCCCCTAAATCATCCTCCTACTAGTTTGTAATCTTTCTTCTTTCTGCTGTTAGATGAGTTTTAAACTACTATACATGATTTTTTTTTTTTTTTTTTTGGTACTGGGGATTGACCAGTGGGCTACATCCCCAACCCTTTTTATTTTAACACAGGTTCTCACTAAATTTCTAAGGCTGGCCTCAAACCTGGAAATCCTCCTGCCTCAGCCTCCTAATTTGCTGGGATTGCAAGAGAGCACCACAGTGCAGGCTTAAGGATAATCTTATCACATCCTCATCATCACTTCTCAAAGCAAATCTTAACTCCAGTTTTACCAATAAGAAAATTGAGATATAGGTAGGTTGAAAATTTTGCCCCATATCATTCATCTAGCAAGTTGTAGAATTGATATTTGAACACAGGCAGACTAATGGCAAATATATACTAAATCTGTTTTCTGTTTTTATTTTTGCTGAGCAGGGTATAGAATCCAAGGCCCCATGCATGCTAGGCAAGCACTGAACTACACTCCATCCTACCAAATCACTAAATTAGCAATTTTCAAACTAGAATACATTTATATCTAAGGCTATATAATGATTTTTTAAAACATCTAGAGTTTTTATAGTCCAGATCTTGAATTTCCACATGCAGTCTGTAACTGAACTCTTCACTGAGAATGGCCTATAAGGGTCAAAGCTTCATAATCATGATCTCTTCTCACTCCCTTTTCACTCTTTCTGTATTAAAGATGTAACTCATTCATTCCACAGTGTATTGTTCTGGGATTTAAAAAAAAAAAAAAAAAAACCTTCTTGACCACCAAAGGCAATTTGAGATATTGTGACTGTGTAGGTAAATTTTTTTATTTTTTTGGTACCAGGGATTGAACTCAGGGGCACTTGGCCACTGAGACACATTCCCAGCCCTTTTTTGTATTTTATATAGAGATAGGATCTCACTTAGTTGCTTGGCACCTCACCGTTGCTGAGTCTGGCTTTGAATTCATGATCCTCCTGCCTCAGCCTCCTGAGCCTCTGGGATGGCAGGTCTGTGCCACTGTTCCCAACCTAGGTAAATTTTTTTAATGTAGAATTCTTTTTCAAATCAAGATTTAGTGATTCTCTCAACATATTGAAGGAGGACCCCATCAAATGGAGCACTGATAGATCATTAAAATTAATTTTGTGTGTGTATGTGGTAGTAGAAAAAAAGTGATAATCATGCAGGGATAAATTCATTGAGAAAATACCACATTCACCTCAACACAAGATATGTTCCAATTTTATTTTGCTTTTGATGTCTAATATATATTTGTCAAAATATATAATGTAAGTTTTAACTATTTTAAAATTTTATGCTTGGTTTGGTCCATTGTGTCTATTCATACTTGAATTATTAACTCAATCCATAAAAAGTCTTAAATATGTGAGACTTTTAAAATAGAAATACTTTGAAATTTCAAGTTAATAATGTATATACACATACTTACCTTTTATAATACTTACAGAATTTTCACATTGCTTCATTTCTTATCACAAGAAATGTAATATTTCAATCACTAGACAATGGGGTAAACAGGCAGGGAATAATCACTCTCGTTTTATGGACAGAAAAGAGAAATCAAAATGGAGATACTAATAGAATTTATGTGTAAACTTAAATAAATGAGAATTTACAGTAAATTTTTCATTCTAAAACTTACCTTGGCCAATGTACATTACCCAAAGCCCCCTACTAGGCTAGAGAAGGAAAGGCCAACTTCCTATGAAAGCACAAACAACCCAGACAACCCAGCAGCCACCTAAAGCCCAGAGGTGTCTGGCGAGGGGCATGTGAAATGTGGATGACATTGGCCAAAGATATAGGAAGATAAGTGAAAAGAAAAGAGACAAAGAAAGAAAAGAGTAGTAAATTAAACATAATTATAGGGCAAAGAACACTAAGACGCCTCAAGATTTTTTCAAGGGAGAGGGCTATGCCAGATCTAAAAGGCAGGAGGATACAATCACTAGACAATGGGACTACCACACCAAGGGGTTATCTCACCTCTGACCACAGACCTTGCAATGAAAGCCCAGCAAACACACTAGGAAGGCTGTACCCCTGGAGGGCAACAAGAGCAGAAGCTTCTTAGTGATGCAGGTGCCTCACTCAGTAAAGCAGTCCAGCAGAATATCTTCTGGGCCCTTCTATTGAAAACTGCAGCAAATTTATTTCCCCTGATCTGTACCTATGGGGAAACGAAGAGTGAAAGTTTGGACAGAGTGAGATGTTGGGCAGCAATTTGGCCACAACTACTCTTGTGAAGGTACCAGAGATAAGGTACTTGTGTAGAGTGGTCCTAAACTGAGGCAAGAAGGTAGAACCTTTATCCTATACATTGGTCCATTTTTTATTATGAGCTGTCTGTCCTAGCAAGTGGCAGAAAATAATCCAGAGGGGACACTACTGGGAGTCACCAGCTACCAACTCTCTCAACAACTGAGGAGTGCGCTTAGTTATGAAAAGAAATGTTTCTGGGTGGTGTACCACAAAGCCCACTGCAACATTCAAGGACTATGAGATTGTTCACCTAGATAATCTAAAAGAATCCAGGGGAGCCAGGCATGGCGGCTACTTGGGAGACTGAGGTAGAAGGACCACAACTTTGAAACCAGCTTCAGAAATCTGAGGAAGTCTTAAGCCACTTAGTGAGACTCTGTCTTAAAATAAAATAAAAGGATGGGAGATGAGGATATGGGTCAGTGGTAAAGCACCCCTGGGTTCAACCCCCAGTACAAAAAAAAAAAAAAGAAAAAGAAAAGAAGAAAAATCTTGGGGGAAATCAGGACAGTAAGTAAATGTAGCAAAGTTGACAGATTCAAGGCCCAAATACAAGACAAATATAAAATTAAATGAAAATAACATTAACAGGGGCTGGGGTTGTGGCTCAGCGGTAGAGCGCTCACCTAGCACATGCGAGGCCCTGGGTTCGATCCTCAGCACCACATAAAAATAAATAAATAAAGATATTGTGTCCAGCTAAAAAATAAATATTAAAAAAAAGAAAATAACATTAACAATAACATCAAATAACCAAATACCTAGAAATAAATTTAAATAAAATGTAAATGTGTAACACTACCACATTGAAAACTATAAAACATTGCTGAAAGAAACTGAAGATGGCCTTAATACTTAAGAGATAGGAGACAGTATTATAAAAAATATCATTTTCTACAGTTTCAAAGCAATCTTCCCAAATTCCCAGAAATTTTTTTTTAATTAAAACTGATTCAAATTCATATGGAAATTCAGATTGCCAAGATTAGTCAAGTTTATCCTAAATTAGAATAATTACAAAACTAAAGGACTACACTACCAGGTATCAACAATTACCTCTAATCCCAGCTACATGGGAGGCTAAGACAGAAGAATCATAAGTTTAAGGCCAGCTTGGGCAATTTAGTGAGACTCTGTTTCAAAATAAAATTTCAAAAGGGCTGACTGTGTAGCTCAGAAATAGAATGTTCCTAGATTCATTTCTCAGTACTGAAAACAAAGCAAAACAAAGGAATTACAATGAAAGTCTATCTGTCTGTGTGTGTGTGTGTGTGTGTGTGTGTGTGTTAGAGGGTATTATAAGAGAGACAAACCAAACAATGAAATAAAACAGAATCCAGAAATAAACTCTCAGTTGTCCTTATTTATGATAATAACAACAACAACAACAAAAGACACTGTAATGTAGTAGATAAAGATCAGTCTTTCCACAGATGATGCTGAGTCTGGCTATATAACTGGATATACACATACTAAAACAATGCATTGTGATCCCTATCGTGCTAAAAGCAACTTTAGGTATATTGTATATCTAAATATGAAAATTAAACCAAAAATATCTTCTAGATGAAGAAAGTAAGATAAATATTTTTATGACTCTGGGACAGATAAAAATTCTGTTTGATAGAATATAAAAAGCACTACTATATTGAAATTGAGACCTTTTAACTAAGCATGGTGGCACATAACTATAATCCCAGGGTCTCAGGAAGCTGAAATGGGAGGATCATTGAATCTAGGGGTTTAAGACCAGCCTGGAAAACAATGAGACCCATCCCCCACCACCTTGTGAAAGAAAGAAACAGAACCAAACTAAAATTTTAATTTCATTAAAAAACAAAACACGAAATTAAGAACTTTTGTTCACCAAAAGGCACTATTCAAAGAGTAAGAAGGCAAACTGTAGACCAAAAGACGATGTTTGCAATATTTATATATGTGTAAAGACTCTTATCTAGACTATAAAAAATTACAAAAGAAAGTCCAATACAAAAGTAGATAAAAAAAACAGAGTGTGAGAGGCTAGGCAAAGGTTAAAAAAAAATATCTATTTCATCAAGGATAACTGATAATATAAATAAATATAAATTATTAAGGGAAAAAAGTAAGCAAAAGACTTAGACACTTTCTTTTTATTCATTTATTTTTGCAGTGCTGGGGATGCAACCCAGGCCCTCACACACAGTAGGCAAGTACACTTCCATGAGCTCTATTCCCAGCCCAGACATAGATACTTGGTAAAAGAGGATTTCCAATCCTAAAAAGGTACCATTTCACACCCATTAACATGGCTATAGCCAAAGAGTCTGAGAGCAACAACCATTTGGGAGGATATGTGCACCACTAGTGGGGATGGTAAAGTGGGGATGCAACCACTTTGGAAAATGATCTAGCAAATGTAGAGTTACCATATGGCCCAACAATTCCACCCTTAGGTGGAAAAGAAATGAAAATGTACATCCACTCACAAACTTCTACTTGAATGTTTACAGTAGCATTATTATAGCAAAAAGGTGGAAAAAAAATGTCCATCAACAGATGAATAAACAAAATGTGACATATCTGTATAATTAAATATTATCTGACCATAAAAAGAAATGAAATGCTCATGATACAACTTGGATGAATCTTGAAAGCATTAAGTTAGGCAAAACAAGCCAGTCACAAAAGTCTACATATTATCTAACAGCATTCATATGAAAGTTCAGAATAAGAAAATCTATAGAGACAGAAAGTAGGTTAGTAGTTGCTTAGGGCTGGGCAGGGAGAGTCAGGAGATAAAGAATGATAACTTAAGGGGATAACATTTCTTTTTGAAATGACAAAAATTTTCTAAAATTGACTGTACATATCGGGGAAAATACTAAAATCCGTTGAATTGCATCATTGAAACAGGTGAATTGTAGAGTATGTGAATTATATCTCAAAAGTTTTTTTTTTTAAAGGGGATATTCAAATGACCAATTAAAAAAATTTTTTTGGAGTGCTTAACTTTATCAGTTACCAGGAAAATACAAAGGAAAACCCAATGTAATATCAGTGTACATTCACATACTAGTTAAATAAATAAGGAAATTGCAGTTTTGTCAAAAATCTAGAATAACTAGAATTTTCCATAACTTTCTGTTGAAGGTATAAATTGGTCCGAACATTTTGGAAAATAGTTTTGTAGTATTAACTAATGCAAAATATATGTATAGCCTATGACCCAGCAATTACATTTCCAGGCACACACCCATAAAAAATATATGCAATATGTTCACCTAAAGGCATTTATTAGAATAGTCGAAGCAGTGCTATACAGGCAAATCTAATAATCATAAAACCTTGAAACTATCCTACTTTCCACCAGTTACACAAAGGATAGGTAAACTTAGGTATCAACTGATATAATGGAATACTGTGTAGCAATGAGAATGAAAGATTCATAGAACAATATTGATGAATATCACAAGCATGTTCACAGGGGATTTGTTTGCTTATTTGTAGTATTGGGGACTGAACCCAGGGCTCTCATCTACTAAGCTACACACTCGGCCCTTTTTTTTTTTTTAATTTGTGCTGATGAAAGACCCACCGATTCCCTGTCCAGGAAAGACGCACGAAGCACTGGCTGCAAACGCATGAGGTTTATTCAGACACAGGCGCCTGTGGGTGCTCAGCGAAACCTCAGCCGGAGCTTTGGTGAGCTGGCACACCGGGCTTTGGGGTACAGGTCTTTTATAGGGTCAAGGGGCAGGTTTCACGCGCGCGGTAAGCAACAGGTTTCTTATTGGCTATTTTGAACCCAGCATATAGGTTACCTAAAGGGTAAAGTTATTTTTCATTTTATGTTCCTGGAACAATACCACATGACAGTTACATATGAGCATTCTGATTTTTCTGTTCCTGCTTATTAGCCCCTGTTTATTCAGGCATGCCCTGGAATCTGTTTTTCTGCTCTTTCCCAACCATCCTGTTTTTCCCTTTTCAATCGGTCACACTTAACTGATTATCTGAAAAACACATTGTCTGCAGGTTTGTGACGTGCCCTAATAATTTTGTAACTAAGCCTAAGGTTGCTGGGCTGGGGTCTTTCATTCCCCCCTTTGTCTGGAAACTTGGGAACTAATCATGGTTCCCTCAGTTAGGGGCCTATTTGGGCTGGCTCTACATCTTGGTAAACAGTAATCCTCAGGGGACAGTCTTTAACTTCCCAGACTTACTTAAAATTGACCTCCTAGATCCAACCTGACTCGATTTACCTATCTATACTATCTATCTACTTTTGGCTTTGTTCCCCCCCTAATTTTAGAAACTTTATTGCTGTGTGGAGAAGGGGCGATGACTCGTTCTGGCTGCTTCAGAGCTGAAAAATGGGTGTTGAACATGAGGGGGCTTGAAGACGTTGGGGAGCGACGTGGGGGACGTGAGTTTTCTTTTAGAAGTCAGTTCCATTTGAGGTCTGGTTGGGGAAAAACAGGTTGTCATCTGGGGATGGGTGCTTCTATGAGAGAAACAAAAACCATGAGTACTGAATAAGTGTTGCAGCAGCTGGAACATGTCACTGTACATAAGTTTCCTCACCAGGCTTTAACATCCCCAGTTACTAGGACTATAAACATAACATTTAACTTTTAGGGTTACAGATGTCTTTTTTTTTTAAGACACAGTTTAATAATTTAATGTCATCTGATCTTGCAAAATTTTTTACTAATTTGACCTCTGTGTCTAATAGAGAAATCTTTAATTCTGTTACTAGGGCTGGATAACCATATTAGTAAACATTAAGCCTACCTGTGTAGGTTAGAAATAAAAGCCTTGAACTAAAAACTACTCTGGCAGTTCCTTTTGATAGTTATCAGGCATTTCTACCTAAGAATCTCTTTTGTAGCCTCCAGTTTACTTATTTATGGAAGTTACATTTAACTATTATTTTATTATTTAAAATGTCCAGGAATAGCTGTGTTTTGGCTTTGACTGTCTTTGCTAAGTGTTTAAGATGAAGCAAGTCAAACTGACCTTTGTTTTTATCTATTGTTAACAGTCAGCTGAGTTTCCCTGGGAGTCCTCGGGAACTTACAGCAGCTTCTCAGATCTGCTAGTGCCATTTGCGCTAGGATGGGTCCAGGCCTTGCTTGACCATGTGGCTTCCCTCGGAAACATCAGGGATGTCTCCCTTTTCTGATGACCCTCCTCTTCACAGCAAATGCACTGATTGGCTTTCTGTCCTTCACTGGTCTCATTAATCTCCCTGTTCAGGAGGTTATGTGGCCTAGAGTTGCAGAGCCCTTTGGGAAAGTCCCCTATCCCCTGACTCAGACTGACTCAGAGGGCAAAAGCCAAATTTTTAATTTTAAAACTTGATCTTAAACATCCAGCAAATAAGTCAACAGCCTTATATTAAGAGCACTGGGCTTTAATGTCTATCTCTCTATCCTGTAGGTGATAACTTTTTATCTTACATTAACCCAGGTTGTGAGTTCTTAAATCAGTACCTCTGCAGAACATTAACAGGCAGTCTTTCAGCCATTTTGAAAACTACAAGATAAAATTATCAAAGAGTAAAAACATATTTAGTTCATATAATAGCTACCTTGAATTTTGGCAGAGTTATACATTATAATTTCCTGTTTGAGATCTTAGTAATCTTAACAAAAACTAACTTTTGGACATAACTTTAAATGTACTGAAATCTAGCCTACTTTTTTTATAGTCACTTTTACATATAGTGGGATGGGACATAGAGCTTTATCTCAAGTAAGGCGGGGCTCTTTATAAATCTTAAGTACTGCAGTTCTGAGACTGATCTTTACTTTTTAGACATCATTTTACAAAAGTCTACATAAATTGTTGTGAACTTGAGCAAACATAACATAATATCACATCTAAAACATGAATTAAAGAAAGGCTGAAAGCTTTTAACCTTTTGTAGAAAAGTGGCAAAGTACTTTTGTGTTTTGCAATGAAACCTTTACACAGATTAGGCTCTCATTAACTTAAAAATATATTTAAATTGTATCTCAGTGTAAAAAGTAACATAGAACTTTACATATCTTATTGATAACAAGTCCAGTTATAGAACACAAATGATATAAATAAATCTCTAACATTTTTTTTTTAAGCCTAAAATTACCATACAACTTTAGGACACCAGTTTGATATAATGTTCTTTTGAAGCTTTTACCTTACAGACTTGTATACCTGGAAGATATAAACATATTAATGGCACCACAATTACATTGATGTTTTTATATTAACCAAGTTTAGCTTTTTAAAGAGATAACATAGCACAATTTTTTTAAAACAACAGCACTTGTTTAACCAGCTGTTTAATTTTTTTTTAAGATTACTTGTTCGAAAACTTACACTTATAAGCAACTTATACAGACCTTTTTTTATATCATTTACTTAAACTTTTTAATTATTTAATCATATAGACTTTTATCCAGAAAATTTTTTTTATTAAATTTATATCTAGAACCTTCTAGTTTTTTTTTATCTGTTTACCCAATTTAAATTGAATCATTTTAATCACGTGAGTCAAAGATATTTGGATCCATTTTTAAAATTTTTTTATGAGCGCTCCTCATCTGTCAATTGTCATGTCACTACATGATACACGGACATACACACATACAGACATACTGACATATAACACGTAACAAGTGTAACACAATACAATAGCAAAGGCCTTGTTGCTTTCTCAGGTGATATCTCATTGCAATGTTTAAAAACGCCATAGTTGATCAAAAATAGAACTTATCAGAAAAACATTAACTTGTCTGTAGGATCAAAATCATGAGCTCAAAAAAATACAAAATTTAAGGAAAAAGCAAAAATCCTAGAAAAAATTGACTGGCCAGTAATTAGTAAATGCCATACAATTTACCCTCTGGTTTAATCTAGTTTGAGTTTCCATAAAAAGACACTTTTACTATTTTTTTTTTATACTAGAAAAACTTGCTCACACAAAACTGAAAATAGGAATTTACTTAATAATATAAAGCTACCATCAGAAGAGATCCCTTCAGGATCATTAAGTCACTTTCTTTGTTCTGAAGTTTTTTAAAGTAGTACTAAGTTACATTAAATCACCTGGAAAAAAAAAAAATCTTAAAAGAGAACCACACACTACCACTACCTTGTATATCCAAAATTAAGCTTTAAATATTTCCAAGACTGTTGCTATTTAATGTTATTTTAATAAGCCAGACCAACATCTTAATTTAACGTTTTTTTTATCTCAAGTATTTAAGTTTTCTGGCATGAATTATCTGAAATCACAAACTAAACAATTACTTAACCCCAACTTTTAACTGCAGGATTATGCAATGCTTCAAACTCATTTAGGTACCAGATTGTTACAATAAAAAAAATTATCTTTTAGACACACATTTAACCTAGATTATCCCCAAGAAACAATCAGACAACTAGATAAGAAAATATCTCTCCAGGTTTTGAACTTTTATTTAATTATGACTCCTATCAGTGGCACCATAGATTTTCCCACGAGTGGACCAGATGTTTTTACATAGGGGCAACTATAGGTGTAAAATCAAGGGTCTCAGTGTGACTTACTTTACTGCATTCAGGTGGAGTAATCCTTGTAGTGCAGGGAAAGAATGAGGAAATTCCCCAGAGCGAAGATGGCTCTGGCAGCTGCTGGGAGTTTCTCAGTCTCTCCTTTACTTACAGGATTAACTTCTTTGGATAGACCCAATTTCAGGCAATCTGGCATATCTCCTAACTTTCCAGTAGAGTCAGTTTTTATCTGTCTTAGGTCTTAAAGGGGGAAGAGGGTATGTACTTTGATCGGCTAAAATTTCTCTCTTGACTCTTTTTTTTTTCTTTATGGCGGATCTGTAGACTAAAGAAGCCACCTAAGTGTTAAGGGATATCTACTGGTTTTAAGGTCCCATGTTAGTCTTAGATGGAATGAGAAAGTACAAAGGCAAGAAGACAGACACAAATATCAGACTGGACACAGAGAACGCTGCGCGGCTCGAGCACAAACCGAACAGATTAGGGAGAGGAGGGATACCGTCACCTCCGTCACCCATGAGTACAGTGTACTCTACAGAACATTGGAGGCCCCCCAAGATGGGCCTCCCTGATTCCCTGGGATGTCTCCCAGGGTGGCAGGGGAGAAGTCTGAGTTCGTCAACTCCTTCTCAAGCTGCCCAGAATACAGAGCAATTACGCGTAATCGTACAGACGCTGCGCATGAACAGATAACAATCAGACATAGACAGAGACACAAAATGACACGAACTGGCCAGCTTACCTCCCAGTGGTTATCGGGTGTTCCTCGGGCAGGGATCCGGATGGGGTTACAGGAGTTCTCCTGGCTGGCTCGCCAAATGAAAGACCCACCGATTCCCTGTCCAGGAAAGACGCACGAGGCACTGGCTGCAAACGCATGAGGTTTATTCAGACACAGGCGCCTGTGGGTGCTCAGCGAAACCTCAGCCGGAGCTTTGGTGAGCTGGCACACCGGGCTTTGGGGTACAGGTCTTTTATAGGGTCAAGGGGCAGGTTTCACGCGCGCGGTAAGCAACAGGTTTCTTATTGGCTATTTTGAACCCAGCATATAGGTTACCTAAAGGGTAAAGTTATTTTTCATTTTATGTTCCTGGAACAATACCACATGACAGTTACATATGAGCATTCTTGGTCATTTTCTATTCCTGTTTATTAGCCCCTGTTTATTCAGGCATGCCCTGGAATCTGTTTTTCTGCTCTTTCCCAACCATCCTGTTTTTCCCTTTTCAATCGGTCACACTTAACTGATTATCTGAAAAACACATTGTCTGCAGGTTTGTGACGTGCCCTAATAATTTTGTAACTAAGCCTAAGGTTGCTGGGCTGGGGTCTTTCACTGAGAATCAAACCCAGGTCCTTATGCATGTTAAGCAAGTACTCTACCACTGAGTGACATCTCCAGCCCTTATTTATTTATTTATTTAAATTAATTAATTTATTTTTTGTTTTGAGACAGGGTGTAAGTTGTCCAGGCTAGCCCCAAACTTGTAATTCTCCTGCTTTCACTTTCGGAGTATGTGGGATTACAGATTGTGAACCACAATACCTGGCTGAAATACTTATTTATATAGGCAAAGAGTACAGGCAAATCTAATTTATGTTCTTAGAAATAAGCATAAATAGTTTACTTTTGAAGATTGGAAATCAAGGTTGTGGATGTGGCTCAAGCGGTAGTGCGCTCGCCTGGCATGCGTGCGGCCCGGGTTCGATCCTTAGTACCACATAAAAACAAAGATGTTGTGTCCGCCGATAACTAAAAAATAAATATTAAAAAATTCTCTCTCATCTCTCTCTCTAAAAAAAAAAGAAATTAAATTAAAAAAAAAAAGATTGGAAATCAAAATTGGGGAGTGGGCTTTAAGGATGCTGGCTACGTAGGTATTCTCAATTTGTAAAAATTCATTGAACTATCAACTTCTGATATGTATACTTTTGGTGTGTTTATTATACTTCAAAAGGTAAGTATGAAAAGTAAAAATAAACCATTCATTTTTCTCATTGCCTATCCAAGATGTCCAAGGGTAGGGAGTCCAGGCTGGGTCAGGACGTAAGTCATCAAGAAGCCAGGCTCTTTTGTGGCTCTACTTTCTCCTCTTCATGCATGTGGTTCTATCTGCACAGCTGCAGAATGGTTACTTTACTTCCAGGTATCTTACCTTGTTCCAGTCAGGAGAAGATGAGGCCAAGAGGTTTCCCTTGAGAAGCTTTGTCATTTTATTCAGGAAGGGAACACTGTCTGGAGACTACCCTTTTTTTTTTTTTTTTTTTTTAAAGGTTTATTTTTTTACTTTTCGGCGGACACAACATCTTTGTTTGTAGGTGGTGCTGAGGATCCAACCCTGGCCCCACGCATGCCAGGGGAGCGCGTTACCGCTTGAGCCACATCCCCAGCCCTCCCTTTTCTTTTGGTAGTCTGTAATTCTGCTTCATGTCCACACCTAACTGCAAGTGATTCTGAGAAGGTGACAATTATAGTGAGCATGATGCTCTAAATAAAATTGTGCTTTGTTGGGCTGGGGATGTGGCTCAAGCGGTAGCGCGCTCGCCTGGCGTGCGTGCGGCCGGGGTTCGATCCTCAGCACCACTTACAAAGATGTTGTGTCCGCCGAGAACTAAAAAATAAATATTAAAAAATTCTCTCTCTCTCTCTCTCTCTTTAAAAAAAAAAATTGTGCTTTGTTAGTGATGAAGAGAATAGATAATGGGGAGGCAATAAAAGTGTCCAGAATAGGATATAAGCTCTCAAGGACCTTACATTCTAGTGGAGGAGAGAAGAGGGTTAACAGAAAACTCAATTTAGCAAGTCCTCTGCAGGAAGTACAAACCGCTACAGAGTAGAGTGTTCTTGGAGGAGACCTACCCGAGTAGCAACACATTTGGAAAGCCACACCTTAGAAGACTAGTGGGAACTTTCCAGGTAGAAGAGATGGAAATGATTTTCAAAAGTGATATTGAAAGACCCTCCGAGTCCCTGTCCAAGGAAGAACGCAGGAGAAACTGGCTGCAAAAAACATGAGGCAATTTATTGATACACAGACGCCTGCGGGTGCTCAGCAAAACCTCAGCCGGAGCTTTGGTGAACTGGCACACTGGGCTTTGGGGTACAGGTCTTTTATAGGATAAAGGGGCAGGTTTTGCGCGCGCGTTAAGCAACAGGTTTCTTATTGGTTATTTTAAAGAGGCAGGTTTTACGCACGCGTTAAGCAACAGGTTTCTTATTGGTTATTTTGAACCCAGCATATAGATTACCTAAAGGGCAAAGTTGTTCTTCACTTTATGTTATCAGTTCCTATTTGCCTAAGAATGCCCTGGGACCTGGGTTTTTTTGTTCTTTTCCAACCATCCTGTCCTTTCACAATAGACTACCCTTAACTGATTAACAGATAGACCTCTCTGGTGTTTAGTGGGTTAGCAACACGCCCTGATGGTTTCACAATGGGGCCTGGGGTTTCTGGGCTGGGGTCTTTCAATATAAAGCATAAAACAACTATGCACAGAGTGCAACCTACAATCCCAGCTACTCAGGAGGCTGAGGCAGGAGGATGGCAAGTTTGAAGCCAGTATGGACAACTTGGTGAGAACTTGTCTCAAAAAATAAAAGGTATTGGGGGTACAGCCCAGAGTTAGAGTACTCTGAGTTCAACCCCCAGTACTGGAAGAAGAAGGAGATGGTGACCGAAGAAAAAGCATATATCAGAAAGTTATCATAGAGTCTAGTAGAAATTGGAACTCAATGTTGTCTAGTAGTCCTGGTGAAAGGTTGATGGTGGTGTTAGAAGGGAGGAAAAGATCCGGTTATGAAAGACTTGGGTGTCATGAAAAGGAAGTAGAATTACTGAGCTATTCCCCTAGACCCCCCACTTTTGTTTTGTTTTTAGATAGGATCTCCTTAAGTTTGGGCCTCAAATTTGTGAACCTCCTGCCTTAGTCTCCTGAGTAGCTGGGAATACAGGCATGTGCTCTCATACCTGGCTGACCCTAACGGTTTTTAAGCAAAGAAATAAAATAGATTAGGATTTTAAGTAGATATTTCTAGTAGCACATCACCTGGAAAAATTAAACACTCAGAGGTATTAGTTGAATGAATGGGGACAGCCATGAGTATAGAGAATACCTAGTATGAATTAATAGATGAAGTGGTAGAGGAATGTTTCAAGAGAAGAGCAGAAATAAGGTTTTTGCAACAATGTGGATGAGATGTGATAATGTGTGTTTGGAGCTCCAGGAAGAGGGATGAAATGTTTTCCATCCTTTAAATATGCTGTTGTATACATTGCTTTTTAAGGTAGGGCTCTTTCCTGGCATTGCTTCCCTTCCTTAATTCCATTTCCTCCTAAATCCTTGAAATAGAGTGGAAATTAAGGAGAAAGGAGAAGAGAAAGCCTTCTTTAAGTGATCATTGTTAAGGAAAGAAATGTGTGCAGGGTCCTGGGTTCTGTACCCCTCTCCCTTCCTTTGTCATATGAATGTGGGCACTACCTTCCTCTCTCTCCTCCTCCTCTCTTTCCAAGATCCTTAGCTAATTCTATGCATAGCCCTGACTTCTTACCATCTACTTGCTGCTAACTCCCCATCTTTACCTCCTATTCAGATTTTTCTTTAGTAGTTTATATGTTCCTTTGTATCACACTGGCACTACATTTCCTCCTACAAGCCTCACAACTCCTCGGACTTAAAGCACTGAATAGAACACACTACTCCCTACATCTTATTTTTTTTTTTTTTAATATTTATTTTTTGGTTTTCAGCGGACACAACATCTTTGTTTGTATGTGGTGCTGAGGATCGAACCTGGGCCGCACGCATGCCAGGCGAGTGTACTACCGCTTGAGCCACATCCCCAGCCCCCTCAGAAGAGTTTTTGTAACCATTTAAAATGTTTTCTGCCCATATAACAACTGCTCCTCCTCCTCCCCCTCCCCCTCCCCGTCCCCATCTCCTTCTCCCCACTCCTCCTCCTTTTCTGTTCCATAGGAGATTGAACCCAGGATCTCATGCATAATAGACAAGTACTCTACCACTGATCTACATCCTTTGCTCTGAACACAACACCTTAACTAAATTCTCCACTCTGATCCCTCCTGCATCTTTAATATGATTCTCTGAGAAATTTTGGTCAAGATTTAAGAAAGAAGCCAAAGACTTGAGTTTTCGTTAAAGGATGGTCACTATCTTTTAAAAGAAACTTTGGTGTCCAAAGAATTATACACAGAGCCAAATGCACAGATTTTCTTTTTAGAGATTTGTTTTTTTTTTTTTTTTTTTTAAGAGAGAGAGAGAATTTTTAATATTTATTTTTTAGTTTTTGGCGGACACAAAATCTTTGTATGTGATGCTGAGGATCTCTGTATGTAGTGCTGAGGATTGAACCTGGGCCCCACGCATGCCAGGCGAGCGCGCTACTGCTTGAGCCACATCCCCAGCACTAGAGTTTATTTTTTAAAACCTATCCTCAATCCCTAAATCCCAGCTTCCCAATACTTAACCCCCAGGAAGATGTTCTTATCTCCTTAATTACCCTCTACCACCATCCCTTCTCTGGCTGGTGAGTGGCTGAACAGAACCACTAAACCACTGCTCTGCCCACTCTGATTTTTCTGTGCAATGCCTCCTTTGTGTGATTATTCCTATCCCATCTCCCTGAGAAGTGGCAGAGAGTAGCTGAACCTTGGGCATGCTCCTCTGTTACCCACCCACTAGTCAATCAGAGAAATCAAGTAAGTTGATTGAATGAATCCTGCTTCAAGAGGCAGAAGAAAATTCTACCCTTCAGCAATGCCACAGAGGACTACTTCAGTCTCTTTTCAGCTTCTATCCCGAAAAGCAAGCAAACGAAAAAATAATAACCAAAAGACATCAAGATACTCAGATCTTTGGAGCTTTTCTTATGACAGATGTCAGAGTATCTAACTCTCTCCCCATCCCTCCATTCAAGTGCACACACACGCACACATACACACACACACACACAGACTCTCAAATATTGTATTGTATTCAAAA
The DNA here is from genome assembly GCF_048772815.1 of Callospermophilus lateralis. NCBI lineage: Eukaryota > Metazoa > Chordata > Mammalia > Rodentia > Sciuridae > Callospermophilus > Callospermophilus lateralis. The sequence continues at coordinate 76,225,228 of NC_135308.1, read as the reverse complement.
ATCTCACAAACACATGATGAGATTACTAATAGTGCTATCTCATAGAAGTGGAATCAAAGTAATCTTTATTTTCATTTTAGTACTGTTATATAATGAAGATATATTATGTAAAAATAATTAGAAAAAATCTACCTATTTTCAATCTCATAGAAAAAATATTGTTTTTTAAAAATCACATAGAAACCTCCATACTCATGCCACTATTAGCTTTTTCTCATCTGTACTATGGAGATTATTATTCTATCTTCAAGAATTTAGGACAGAAAAGGAAAGCACACTTTCTGTCAAAAATAAGCTTCCAAGAGACAGTAACTCAAAAAAGGTTTCTCTTCTGAATGCTACCAACCTTTCCCAAAACTCTATTGTTTTCTCTGCTGAATTAACCTCATTCACAGGAATTGGAAAACTGAATTGCTGCTTGTTCATCTGTAAAACAAAATAATGAATTGTTACTTGGGGGCTTCTCATATATCCAGAATAAAAATGTGTCATAAAACCTACTGCATTGCCCTCTTCTGAGCATATTCAGAGTTATAAGAGGATTTCAATCGCTCATATTCTCATGTTGTAGTGATTTTTTTTTTTTTTTTTTTGGGTACTGGATTTTCAACCCAAAGGTGCTCTACCACTGACCTATATCCCCAGCCCTTCTTATTTATTTTTTTTAATTTTTATTTATTTTTTTTTTTAAAGAAAGAATTTTAATATTTATTTTTTCGTTTTCAGCGGACACAACATCTTTGTTTGTATGTGGTGCTGAGGATCAAACCCTGGCCGCACTCATGCCAGGCGAGCGCGCTACCGCTTGAGCCACATCCCTAGCCTTTTTTTTAAATTTTGAGATGGGGTCTTGCTAAGTTGCCCAGGCTGGCCTAGAACTTGTGTTCCTCCTGCCTCAGCCTCCCAAGTAGTTGGGATTACAGGTGTGCAGCACTGCACCTGGCTACAGTGAATTTTTTTTTTTTTCCCCAAAGAGAGAGTGAGAGAGAGGGGGAGAGAGAGAGAATTTTCAATATTCACTCTTTAGTTTTTCGGCGGACACAACATCTTTGTTTGTATGTGGTACTGAGGATCGAACCCGGGCCACATGCATGCCAGGCAAGCGCACTACCGCTTGAGCCACATCCCCAGCCCTACAGTGAATTATTAATCACAGCAAAAATATTAGGAATAGTTAGTCCCTTGAGAACAATGATTTATAAAGTTCTTTTGGTCTAAAGACTACATCATATAAAATGTCTTTGATGTGGAAGACTTCAAAAAATGTTTTAAGAGGTCAGATAGTATAATGTGCTACATGTCTTAGGAAGGAATACCTGTAAAACTCAGAGAGAGACCATGAAGAATGAAGCAGAAATATGTCAGGAGATGAAAGTGAAATCTCAGCAATCACCTAGATAGTAGTCACAGACTCTGATGGTTGCTATTTTCAGGTTGGTGGCCAACACTCTTTGGCCAATGATAAAAGTATAAGTCTTGAGTCTTTTTACTGAGCTGTGGGGAAGTTAGATGAAATAGCTCAGTAAAACAATGGAAATAGGGCTGGGGATACAGATCAGTGGGTGAGTGTATGTTTAGCATGTGCTAGGCCCTGGGTTCTCTCTGTAGCACTGAAAACCAACCAACCAATCAACCAGCCCACACTGTCTCCCTGGAAAATAAGAAACCACAGCTAGATAAATGAGTTGGTAGGAGGGCAGGGGTTGGAAACAGATGAACTAACAACAGTAAGTATTAATTTCAATACCCTTATTGATGATTATACAATAAGGATATCTTTATTCCCTGTGTGGAAAAAAAATATGATGAAAATAAGTACTGTACCAATTTTTAGAACATGACTAGTCCTTGAGAACCTACAGTTTTGTTGAAATATAAGGGAAAAGCAGGACATGGTGGGTACACCTCTAATTCCAGCTCTTAAGGAGGTTAATATCTCTACCGAACATTCCAACTATTAAAATTTGCTCATTCTCCCAAGTTTAATTTACATGTTACATCTTCAGGAAAACTGCCCTTAATTTCAACCAGTTAATTTGTAATTACCAGGAGGACAAGAAATATTTTCTTCTTTATTTCTGTATTCTTGCTGAAGTAATACGAACATTGTAGATATTTAATAATATTTTCGGAATAAAAGTACTACTCTTGTGACAATCTAATATTGTGTGTGTGCACATGTGCATGCTTGGGATCTAATCCAGGGCAAGTGCTCTACCACTAAGCTATATCCACAGCTCCTAAGATAATTTTTGATGTAATTTGAATTTATCATACAATTCTATGCTTCCTTTTTTCTTCTACTGATACCCCACTAATTCAATTTCCCCTTACTGCTAATCTTGGCAAATGAAACAATCTCCTGGGCTGGGGGTGTGGCTCAAGCGGTAGCGCGCTCGCCTAGCATGCGTGCAGCCCGAGTTCGATCCTCAGCACCACATACAAACAAAGATGTTATGCCTGCTGAAAACTAAAAAATAAATATTAAAAGTCTCTATCTATCTCTATTTAAAATATATATATATATATATTAAAAAAAAAAAAAGAAACAATCTCCTGATCCCTCAAGTCCAGATTCTTTGACCTCTAAATTATCCCATATACCAAGAGACAGATTAATCTTTCTGAAACCAAGTTTAAAAAGAGAATCATTAATAGCTCCTCAGAATTAGACACAAACTCAAGGCTTCCATAATATGAGCTTATCCTGTGTTTCCAACTGAGTCCCAACTTGAGTACAACTTCAGCTAAACCCAATAGCCATTCATTACTTTTGCAAATTGGTACCTCTGTTCACACTCCCTCTTCCTTTCAAGAGTTGTCTAACAAAACTTTACATATTCTTTTAGATCACCCCCAAATGCCACTCCCTTGTAATGACTTTTTTTATCCCCCAGCTGAGGAGTAGCTCAGTGGTGCAGCACTTGCCTAGCATGTGCAAGGCCCTAGGTAGTATCCTCAGTACTGCTAAACAACAACAAAAAGACTTCTCTTATCCCTTAACCTGATATCAGCTCTTTCTCCCTTTTGAAATCCAATATATTTTACTTTTTGTATGTTATATAATCAGATCCTGCTTTGTAATCTGTAGAATGTAACCTAGCTTTCCTTCTATACTACACACTTTTTTTTTTTTTTCTGTGATGGCACCAAATCCAGGGCCTGATGCATGCTAGGCAAGCACTCTACCTCTGATCTACATCCCCAGCCCTATACTGTAAACTTTTTAGAGTAGAGATTGTATCTTACTAGCTTTCTGATACCTACAATAGTAGAAGAAAGAGGTACATCCATAAATCTTGTTTTTATGTTCTGATCTACATCCCCAGCCCTATACTGTAAACTTTTTAGAGTAGAGATTGTATCTTTCTAGCTTCTGATACCTACAATAGTAGAAGAAAGAGGTACATCCATAAATCTTGTTTTTATGTTTACAAATCCAATAATGTATTTTCTAATTTGTGTGTGTGTGTATATATATAGATATAGATATAATGATATATGTCCTGTTTACATGTAAAATATCTCATGATATTTCACATTCTATGAAGAAAGAAAATTAAAAGCTTCTGGTATTATTTTTGTTTTCTTATGACCCAATTTTATTAATCCTTTTTTTATTTTTCATATACTTTTTCTTCCTCTCTATAGAATTATAAGGACCTAGAAGGTAAGAGCAATATGTTCTTCTCTATCTCAGATCAGGATCTTAGCCTACCCAGTAAGTGGCTATAGGAGAATAGGCTGCTTACCTGAATGGAAGACAAGCCCCATTGTCCACTGTGTTGCTTAGCCAACTAAGCCATTATGCTTGTGGTCTTGGCTACCTCCTTAAGTTAGGCTGGCCTTAATAAACTGGGCCAATGATACATAGGCTGTGAGTTCCACAATAAGAATCTCATGCTCAGAGCAAGACCTGGTATCCAAAGACCAAGTAGGTGTCTGGCTTCATGAATGGATACTCAAGTGGATAAAGAAGCATTGCTAGGAAGGTTTTGGAAGAAACTAAGTTTCTCATTTATGGTTTGTAAATATGTATCCTACTGCAGAGAAAGTACCAACTAAGAATTAATCATGGATTATAAAAACTATTTCTCAGAATTAGCTGATGAATTGACCATGAGGCAAATGCAGGTATGTGTGTGTGTGTGTGTGTGTGTGTGTGTCCACGTGTATGTGTGTGTGTGTGTGTCTGTCTGTCTGTCTGTTTCTCTGTGTGTGTATACTCCTTTTTTTTTTTAAAGAGAGAGGGAGAGAGGGAGAGAGAGAGTTTTTCATATTTATTTTTTAGTTATCAGCGGACACAACATCTTTGTTTTGTATGTGGTGCTGAGGATTGAACCTGGGCCGCACGCATGCCAGGCGAGCACGCTACCACTTGAGCCACATCACCAGCCCCTGTGTGTGTATACTCACACATAATTTCCTAAAGCTAGAACATCAGTAAATTTTCTTATGTCTGGGGATCTAGCTCAGTTGGTAGAGTGCTTGCCTTGCATACACAAGACCCTGGGTTCAATCAAAAAAAAAAAAAAAAAAAAAAGAAGAAGAAGAAGAAGAAGAAGAAGAGGAGAAAAGAAAAGAAAGAAAAAAAAATGTTCTTGCCACTGGAAAGGACATGAAAACCACCGTTATTAATTTATAGGGTCCAATACTAATGTAAACAGGTAAGAGGAAACTTCTACCATCTAGTTTCTCTTTGTGTTAAAATGTATATAATGCCCTTTGAGGACTTAAATGGGCTCTCACAAAGCTCCCAACATTGATTTTATGAGTTAGCTATTTCTACTAAATGAATCCTAGAATTGAAGAATGTATGCGGGACAGAGAATACCAGAAAAATGATAGGCAACATGCAGCATATTTTCACAATTCCAAAGAACTTCTAATGTGACCAATACACCTGAGATCACAGCCTATTGACCTAACTTTTTAATAAGTGTATTCCTGAAATCCATTTCTCCAGCCAGGGAGAAAACATAAACTAACAGGATCTGTGTATACAGGTTGTTGCTGGAAGGGACAAAATTTTTCCAGAGTCTGCAGACCCTGACTCACCATTGGGTCCTAAAATGTGAAGATAAAAGAACTCATGGCCAAGCATGGTGGTGCACACACCTGTAATTCCAGCAGCTCAGGAGGCTGAGACAGGAGGATCACAAGTTCAAAGCCAGCTTCAGCAATGGTAAGGCACTAAACAACTCAGTGAGATCCTGTCTCTAAATAAAATACAAAATAAAGCTGGGGATATGGTTCAGTGGTTGAGTGACCCTGAATTCAATCCCCAATACCAAAACCAAAATAAAACAAAACAAAAACTGAACTCATAAGGCATTCCTTATAAGATGAAAATGAATAAGGAAATCATCACATCCTCCTTGACCTCAAAAGCTTGAATAGGGGCAAAGATAGGTGAATGCCTCTAAGAACAGTCATGACAAGAAGAGTATAAAGAGAAGCTAAAGCCAGGTGCAGTGGCACATGCCTGAAATCCCAGCAGCTGGTGAGGCTGAGGCAGGAGGATCTGAAGTTCAAAGCCAGCCTCAGCAACTTAGTGAGGCCCTAAGCAACTTAGTGAGACCCTATCTCAAAACAAAAAATAAAAAAGGCTGGAATGTGGCTCAGTGGTAAATGCCTCTGGGTTCATTCCCCAGTACCCCCATCCCCGCAAAAAAGAAGCTAGCAAAGCTCGAATCTTTGATGCTTCCCATATCCAGCAATGCTGCTGCATTGTACTCAACACTACCCTAGAGGGAAGAGGGAGACAGGAAGTCAGAGCAGCAGACAACACCTGCCATAATTATGTGCAAATTGTAAAAAGCATTCTCTCTGAATGGATAAATTATTAATTTTTATTAATTAAATAAAATTAAAGCTATCACATTCTGCAAGCTTTCTGTAGCTTCAACATTCCAGGACAACACTGAGGGGAGAACGGACAGGACTTCAGTAACAGCAGCACAATCTTAGCAGTGGCCTGTTGGACCCAGCATGAGGTTTTCAACTGAGCATGCATTTAGGAAACTCAATGAACTGGAGGAATTGCGGCTTAAAAAGGGAAGACTAAGGGGAGAGACTGCCGTGTTACTGAACCTGAACTTCCAAAATGGAACTCCCCTCAAGTCCAGCTCCTTCTCCAAGAGAGATTAAATGAGACCTTCTTTGCTTAGCACCCTTCCCAGAAAGACCTTAGCAAGTTTTAAAAACTATGTCATCTAAATTATCATCCTCATTCTGTAGATAATAAAACAAACACTTAAAAAGATTAAATATCTTGTTCAAGATTACACAGCTTGTAGGCAACAGGACTAGGAAGTTAAACTTGAACACCTGTGCCAAACCACCAAACTTGACAGTGACAGGATTCTTAATGCAATGTCTGGCTCTGGAATGAAAGGAGGAGGAAACACCTCTGGGATCTTGTTGTAGTCAAGCCATGTCTTGTACCTCCTAGTATGCTATATTTCACAGCATGCTATAGCTTGGATCAAGTATACCCCAAAATGCTTGTGTGTTAAAGATTTGGTTACCAGCCTATGGTACTATTAGGAGGTGGTGGAACTTTTAGGAGGTGGAGCTGAGTTTGGGAGGCAGTTAGGTCATCGGGGACATACCTTTGAAGGGGATATTTGGACCCTCGCCTACTTTCCTGTCTTGCTTTCTTTGATTACCATGAAGTGAATAGGCCTCCTCTACCATGTGCTCCTGTCATAACATACTGTGCTATTGCAACACAGCCAAGCAACCTCTGAAACCATGAGCCAAAGTAAGCCTTCCTCCTTATAAGTTTTTTATTGCAGATATTGCAGGAAGGAAGGGTACATAGGGAAACTGATAAAATCTGTATGAGGAATACTAATGAATCTATACAGATATTTTATTTTGATATTCAAGATTATTAATGTAGGCTGGGCACAGAGGCACATGCCTATAATCCCAGAGGCTTGGGAAGCTGAGCAGGAGGATGGCGCGTTCAAAGCCCCCCTCAGCAATGGCCAGGGGCTAAGCAACTCAGTGAGACCCTGTCTCTAAATAAAATACAAAATAGGGCTGGATTTGTGGCTCAGTGGTTGAGTGCCCCTGAGTTCAATCCCTTGTACTCTTGACCCCGCCAATGAGAAATTAATGTAGGTCCTGAAATAGCAATGTAAATGATTTCTCTGGAAAAGTCTGTACAAATTTTTCTTTCACAGGGTGTATTATGAAATGAACAAATTATCCTGTAGCATCAATGCTTCATTCTGTGTTTGGAAGTGAGAGAGGAAATATATTGCCTCTGGAATCAAATTGCCATGGTCACATTAGTCCTGCAATTTTATTTATTTATATATTTATACATACATATACATACATACCAGGGATTGAACCCAGCAGTGCTTAACCACTGAGCAACAATCCCAGCCATTTTTGTATTTTACTTAGAGACAGGGTCTTGCTAAGTTCCTTAGGGCCTTGCTAAGTTGCTGAGGCTGTCTTTGAACTTGAGATCCTCCTGCCTCAGCCTCCCAAACTGCTGGGATTCTAGGTGTATGCCATTCCACTCTGGGCTAGTCCTATCATTTATTAGTGTGCACCTTTGGTAATTTACTGAGTCTCTGTGCTTAGTTCCTTCATCTGTAAATCAGAATTGATAATGGTATGACAGTACCTAGCTGACTGATTTACTGTAAACATTAAATAGTATCAGAGCAGTGCCTGGTACAGAGGAGCAAACCTGTTACAAAAGTCACTGAGCTACCTGCTAGACCACCACAGGAAATGGCTTTGCTTTGGTTTGGGGAGATAGTAACAGGCCCAAAGACTCTCTACTCCAGTGGTCTGAAATCTCAGCATCTATCAGAATCATCTGGAGGCTCTGTTAAAATACAAATTGCTGGCTTACACCCCCAGAGCTTCTGTTAACTAGGTCTGGGCTGGGAGCCAGAAGTTGCATTTCAAACAAATTCCCAGGTATAACTGATGCCCTTGATCTGAGGACCACATTTTGAGAACCACTCTCATTCTACAGACATTAAAGCTGAGACCCAGACTGGAAAGTATATTCACCAAGGTCACCCATAGCCTGGACTGATACTAAAGAAAACTAACTCCTAGGGCATACTCTTTTGATTTTGTTCAGAGATTAGAGATATGAATTCCTCTAGACACAGAAGGGGAGCTGCAGGCCCCTGCACAGATCTGCACTTTCACAGCTTTGTGCATGGTTCCCTACTAACCCCTTCAGAGCATTCTGGATGTTCTGAAGATGTATGCTGAGAGCCATAGCCAAGTAGGAATGATGCATGGCAATTTCCTTGTCAGCCTACCCAATGTTGCTTAGAGGGAGGACTCTCCATTGTGGAAATGGGCTTGCCTTGGACCCAGGTCATTTGCAGTGACATTGCATGAATGTTTGAGAAAGGTGACCCTGCTCAAGGACCAGGGTGGATCCGGGTTTAGGGTGGACCCTGCTGGGAATAGGACATATCCTGCTGCCTCAGGCGCCCGCTCCTTGAGTTCCCGCGGGATTCAGAGAGTATTTGGTATGCAGAGCCTGGTGGAGTGTGTGTATTTTCCCCAGAACGTGTGTGTAGAGTGCCAGTGACAGTTCGAGAACAAAGAGTTGCTGTTTGAATCTACAAGGTGTGTGGTGGCCCGGTTATTTTGTGCCCAGCCAGACTGTGGCAGATGTATATCTGGGCATGACCAAAATATTTTGTGACAAATGTTGTCCATCTACATGGGTAAAAAGGAAAACAGCATGCATGGAGATTTCCAGGTGAGGGTGCACAATTTTATAGTTCATTCTGGTGGATGTTCCAGAAGGGGAGTTGAGGAGACAATGCCACAGGAGGCCTAGTAAAGGGAGGCATTAATGGATATTAACAAGGACAAGAACAGGGGAGGTACAAGGTTCAAGAGAGGAGTGAAGGACTTTACCAGATATGTGGCTAAACAGTATTAAAGAGGTAGAAGACTGAGTGCAAGGAGGAATAGGGTAATAGCGAGAGGTCAAGAAACAGTTCCAGAATCATGCATTGGAGTACAGAATTCCTGGGAAGTGAGCAATATTTCCATCCTGCTCCCCAAAAGCACTGTATGATACTTTGCTGTATTTGTATATCAGCTCCTTCTGGTAATCTGAGAAGCCAGATGTGATTTGAGATGTCAGTGATAACTTCAAAAAACATCCCCATGCCTTTCAAGAATGGGGACCTTTCAGGGGCTAGAACTTCCCTATATCTTACTAACCTATCATGGGCCTTGAGGAGAAAAATATTTAAAAAGACTGAAACAACTTACCTATCTCCAGGAAACCTACTGTCTGAGACCTGATTTCCTCAGGCAGCAACCCTGCCCTCTCAAAGTACCACAAGACAGATGATGGGAGCAAAAAAGACCCTGTTCTGCTCCCCACAGTGACTGGGCATGTGCACCAGACTGTCTAGGTTCTATAGGTTCTCCCCATGATATCTACTGAGGTCCAAAAGGAGAGAGAAAGAATGTGGCTGTAGAGAGAAGCAACTATTATGAGTTATTATTACTTATTCAACAAATATGTATTTGCTATCATTTAGCGAATACCTACTATGTGACCTGGGGAAACAAGTCAAACACACTATCTTTAAAAAGCTCACAGTCAGAGGGAAAAACAATTAGAATTATAATTCACTACAAATGATTTTTATTTTTTTTTAATTTTTTTTTAAACATTTATTTATTTATTTTTTAGTTTTCCGCGGACACAACATCTTTTATGTGGTGTTGAGGATCGAACCCGGGTCGCACACATGCCAGGCGAGCGTGCTACCACTTGAGCCACATCCCCAGCCCTACAAATGATTTTTAATATAGTATTATACTATTGGGTGTGTACAAGATGCTGGAGCACACAGAAGGGTTTACAGGTCACCTAAGGGAGTTCAGAGCTTTTTAGAGGACATGTCACCAGAGCTGACAAATAACAAAACTTACCCTGAGACACCAACATCTCATCTTTTCCTAGGGAGCACTTGTATGCTTACAATTTAAGGACAGACTTAGTGGGGGAAGGGTTGGTTGCCGTGTGGCTCCTATTTCCTGTATTCCTGGCTCTCACCCTGGTCTAGTACTTTAGGCAATTGAAGACAGCGGCAGTTAAGGCAAAAGGATTCACGCCAACAAAGGATGGCTGGAAAGCAGTTAGTCCCACAATGGGTGAAAGACAAGTCTCTGGACTGGGAGGTGCAGAATGTCACGGCCTTCCACTCCGTGACGGCATCAGGAACGCCTCCTTGCCTGAGTGACTGTGAAAACAGGAGAGCTCTCATCTGCATGTTTATTTCTGTTGCGGTTTTCCAGGTGTAGGGTAGGCGGGACCCAGGGCTTGGATAGCAGAAGTAGCAGAAGGAAATCTTTCTCAGGAGTATTGATGTTTGCAAGCTGCTGCTGCCTCATCTACAGGAACTGCAAACGGAAGGATGGTGTTCAGAAAATGTGAAAAGAAACTTGGTACTGTTATCACCCCAGATATATGGAAGGATGGTGCAGGCATCACAGAAAGTGGTGAAAGAAAGCTAAATGAAAAGAAAGCTTCGACTTCAAAAAGAGCAAGATTTGATCCATATGGAAAGAATAAGTTCTCCTCTTGCAGACTTTGTAAAAATTCTGTGCATCAACCGGGTTCTCATTACTCCCAGGACTATACCTGCAAAAAACCCATCTGCCATGTGTGGGAAGAAAAGTTTGGATACCCAAACTACAAGCAAACTTCTATGTAGATGTATTGATGAGGTTTCTGGCTTTTTATGATTTTGCTTTCTGCTTTGAATTTTTAAGACATAGTAGAGATAGTCAACTTAAAAATAATCTATTTCTGGACAAATGATTAAGTTTTAACCAAGAAAGTTGGTAGGCATCCATTCTTTTGCTCTCAAGTTCTGAACAACCATTTTTGCATTAAGTGATTATTTTCCTTATGAGCATTTTATTGAACTAAAGTAAGTAATGAATTTAATGAAAAAACATTCTCACGTTCAATATGTACCTTAACATTACTTAACATTACACTTGGGGGGCGGGTACCAGAGATTGAACTCAGGGGCCTTCAATCACTATGCCACATCCCCAGCGCTATTTAGAGACAGTGTCTCACTGAGTTGCTGAGTTGCTTAGCGCCTGACAGTTGCTGAGGGGGGCTTTGAACTCATGACCCTCCTGTCTCAGTTTCCTGAGCTGCTAGGATTACAGACATTTGCCTCTGTGCCTGGGTTAACATTACTCTTATTATCTCCTCCATCTATTTTATTTATAGATATTGCAAAAATGAGATTATTAATATTTTGCTTTGAACTAATTCTAATTCTAATCCAGAATTAGAATTCTTCCCTCATTTTTTTTTTAGTTGATGGCAAAGTTCTTAGAATCAGCAATTCCTTAATTAATTGCAGTGTCAGAGGATATTTAAATGTTTGAAGCTATTATTGCTAAATGGTTCCTTGGAAATTAATCTAGACCCAAATCAGATAAAAGTTAGGTTTGTGATTTTTTTTTTTTTTTAATTTGTTTTTGAAGCCAAAGCACCAGTTCCTTTCATATAGGAACAAGAACACAAGGAAAACCCATGTGTCCAAATGAATATACTGGATTTCAGAAAAGCACATATTACACACATTGCCTTGAATTCAAGTTGTCATGAACAGTGTGCATATTGATGTGTAAATGAAAATGCCCCCCCCCACACCCTTTTTGGAAAACTCTTTGAAGCTGAAAAAAATTTTTTTCTTTTTTTTTTTAAAAAACCTCCTTTCTATCTCTCATAGAAATAAATAGAACAAAGTAAACATCTTGACTTTTTGTTTATAACATAGATGCAAGAAACCACTCTGAGGTTTCAAATGAAGATTTTTCTTACACTGCTTTTATAGGTTGATGACTTTTATTTTTAAAATTTGTAGCCTAGTATAGGTGGCCAAAAGGGTATTCTCTATTTCTAAGGGACCAGAGGAAGGAGGAGGGGAAGGAAAGGGGAGATTCTAGGGATTGGCATTGACCAAATTATATTATTATATTGTGTGCACATTCAAATATGTAACAACAAATCCCACCATTATGTATAACTATAATGCACCAATAAAAAAAATTAAGAAAAACTGGTAATGGTGGCACATGTCTATATCCCAGTGACTCAGGAGGCTAAGGCAGGAGCCAAGTTCAGCAGCTTAGCAAGGCTCTAAACAATTTAGCAAGATCCTGTCTTGAAATAAAAACATCCAGGGATGTGGATCAGTGGTTAAGCACCTCTGGGTTCAATTCCCTATACAAAAAGAGAGAGAGAGAGAGAAAGAAAGAAAAAAACAATAACACAGTGGGAAAAAAACTAAAGTCAATACCTGCATTTAGATTTGTGTGACCTAGAGTAAGAATGCATGGTCTGTATTGTAAGGAGGTGAAGATTTGTAAATCTGTTTTGGTGATTGCATATGATTATATAAGAATTCAGGGAGGGGCTGGGATTGTGGCTCAGCGGTGGAGCGCTCACCTAGCATGGGCAGGACCCAGGTTTGATCCTCAGCACCACATTGTGTTGTGTCCATCTATACCTAGGGAAAAAAAAACATATTAAAAAAAAAAATGAATTCAGGGAAGGAAGGAAGTTCCCATACCCCACCAAACTTTCTTGGGTTTAGACTTAGATTCATTAGAAATTATCTGAATTTTCTGGGGACTCCACATTGTGTTATCTTGCTGTGCTTTTGAGTTGTCACTTATCCAATATAGGAAACAGATCCCAGAGTCAGGTCTCTGGGAAGAACTGAGGGGCCTGATAACCTTCCAACTGGAGTGATGGAGATGATAATTCAGCCTCTGAATGAATATCACTACTTCTTGATGAGGTTAAGAATAAGAGAATTTTGGAAACACAAGATTTCTGTTATGAGCTAAGCTGGGATGGAGGGACCACTAGAAAAAAAGAGAGAAAAGCAGAGAACACTCAGAGAAAAGGAGGAAAAACTGAGGGGCTGATTGGTTACACAAGCCAACAAAGGTGAGTGATAGATGAGGTTTGATGGGGAAATGAACAGATTAAGACTTAAGGTTTTGAAAGCCCTAACCTGAGAGAGAAATTCTTGGGAAAATTCCTGCACCTGTGACTCACAACCCAGTAGTATTCCACAGCAAGAAACTCAGTACAAAAACAGGAGACAGAAAGGAAGCTTCCAAAGCTCCACAACTAAGAATGTCTGGAGAATCCACAGACCTCAAAGGTAACTTACCTTCTACACCCATTACGGTGCTGTAGTTTGGAAATTGGTGACTAATATCTACTGGCTCCTTGATTTTGATACTTGACGGTGCTCCTTTCCCCTCCTACAAGAACTACTGCCAAGAAATTCCGTTCTCAATCAGGTTGAACCAAAATATTACTTTTTTATTAATAGCGAGATTGGTGATTATTAATACTCATTCAGTCATCAAGATGGGTTCAATTCTTGCCTGGGGTGAAGCTCAGTGGTAGAACACATGCTTAACTTATGCAAAGCTCTGGGTTTAATTCCCAACACTCCTTCCCCACCATACACACACACAAAATAGATGGGTTGACTCTTGTGGCTTGCTCTCTCTCTCTCTCTTTTTTAGTGGTGGGGATTGAACCCAGGGCCTTGTGCATGCTGGCAAGCACTCTACCACCTGAACTATATCCCCAGCCCCCAGAAGGCTTTTGATTAAACTTAACATTATTATTAAAAGTGTTTACTGTTTCTTCCAAATGTTAGTCATTGTGTCCTTACTCTTTGACTTACATTCTGAATTTTCTGAGGAGAGGGACAATATTAGCTTAGTTGATTCAACAAAAATACAGTGAGAATTATGTATGACCAAACATTAGAGAGATGTAGAAGACATGGTCCCTGACCTCAGATACCTCCTGGCCAAAGAGAGGTTACATATCATCCCAAGCCCCAGTTCATAAAACAGGTGCAAAAACTTTTTTTTTTTTTTTTTAGCTAAAAAATTATAGCTTTATTTGGGGCTGGGGTTATGGCTCTGTGGTAGCTCACACTTGCCTGGTTCAAAATAAATAAATAAAATAAAACTATTGTGTCCATCTACAACTAAAATAAAAAAAAATAGCTTTATTCATCTTTCAGAGATTATTCTTTGGATAAGAAAATTATGTAAAAAAATAACAATGATTTTTGTTTGAAAAAGTCTATCATGTTTATTTGCTAACACAATTCTATTAACTGTAGTATATGTAAGTCCCAGGATATGCCGTTCATACAGGTGTCTTATTTATGTGCTTGAGGAAGACATGGGAATATGTGTTGAATCTCCCTGGTGTCTTTTAAACTAACTTTAGCAATTAATGGCTTGGAGAACCCAGCACATGAAACTGTCTAGCCTCTTTTTCTTTTAAATCTCTACTATTACTTCAAATCCCCTTTGTGGCAACAGGCACTTCCAGGTGGCTCTACCTGCTGAAAGCTGCTTTTCTAAGTAGTGAGACTTGATCCTCACTGTCCACTTCTTCAGCTTCTGCTGCTTCCCTTGAGCCTCTGATTTCTAGGTTAAACTGACCAATCTCATCATTTTTCTCCATGATGTATTTTAGTGCTAACCACTATCTTCTAAGCAGTATATTTCATTATATGAGTTCCTTGAATGATTGAAAGAACTAGAAATGTGAAGTTTGAATGTGAAAGGCCCCAATGCAGTGAATTATTCCTCTTGGCTAAGAGCTTCACATACTCAGGGTTAATTGTGGTTCTTTTCACATGTCTGCTGGTAAGAGAATCACTGCTGCTCCTCAGCCTTGGCCTCCTCCTCCACCACTCAGACCACTCAGAACAACCCAGGAAGGTACACCAAGGAAAAAAGAGGCAGCTGCCCAGATGGTCTGGTCAGATTTTTTCACAAAAACTTTTTAATAATAATGATAACAGACTTCTGATTTGCCTTCCCTAATGTTCTTTCTTGACTGATCCCATGGAAATCAACGTCTGAGGACAACAGAAAGAGAAGGACTGGTTGTATACCCTCTCACAGTGTTTCTCTTCCAACACAGCTGGGGAACTCCTTCAAGCAGAAGGACCAAGAAAAGCTACCTCATACAACAGAAGATTCTTCCAAGATTTTCTTTCTTTCAGTGCCTAGATGAACCTCTCTTCTTTCTTACATATGAACTTCCCTTTACCTCCCTCCTCTACCGTTGTTTCCAAAAGAACAAATTGGTTAGAGCAGCTCTTTGGAAAAACTGGAAAGATCCACGCCTTCAAAGAACCAGAGCCTCCAGATAATAGAATGCTTGCTCAGATGCTCTCCAAACCCCAGATCAATGAGAGCTTGAGAAAAACCCCATGGGCCAGTCTCTGGACACTCATCATATTCAGCCGCTTGTGGTAGTGATGATACTGTTACCACTGTTGACCGGTGACGAGTCCTTGCTTCCCCAATGTTGAAGAATAACACCAGAGAAGCACGCCGAGGCAAGGTCAGAGTAGAAATTAGAGGTTTATTAAAGGACAGCAGAAAAGACTTCTCCCGGAGGAAGAAGGGGACCCAAGAGGTGGAATCCATGGAAGTGCGGTTGTTTCCCTTTTTTTTTTTTTTTTTTTTTGAATTTTTTAATATTTATTTTTTTTATGGACTGTAGGTTGGTAGGCCTGAGGGGTGGGACACAGGTGGGCCAAAGAAGTAATCTGGGCACTTCAGAGTCAGCATCTTCAAGTTTGCTGTTCATTAACATTTCTTTGGGATGGGCTATCTTCAAATCTGCTGGGGCTGTTCATTAACATTTCTTTGGGATGGGCTATCTTCAAATCTGTTGGGGGCTGTTTCCTGGACTTCATTAACATTCCAGGAGAGTTGCTCAACTTTTCCGGGAATTCATTCTCAACATGGCCTCCATTTTAGATTTCACTCGATATTAGACCCGATTTACCTAACTACACTGACTACCTAACTTTAAATCTGGCTTCAATACCAGGAAGAAAACACCATATAGGCCTGACAAGAGGGGAAAAAGGGAACAGAGTATTGAAACAGTGAAACCAGTTGAGAAACCTGGTGTCACAGTTCATTACTCCCCAATTACTTTTATTTGTTACTCCAGAATTCTTATATTCATTCTATCATAATTATCTTCTTACTCTTTAAATGTTAACCTCTACTGCACCATTTTTCATAATCTTCATGCCTTCAATTTCATCCTCTTTTCTTATTAACATCCATATTAACTATGCCCATCTCACATCGTCCTTCCTACTTTCATTTCCATACCAGCTTTTCTACCACCTGATGGTGCTGTATTATTTCCCTAAGACTTTCTTTCCTACTTGCTGAAATTTCTCTCATTCTGATGCAAACTGTCCTCTTTCAATTCCCTCCCCCGACTCCAGTAGCAGACTACTCACAGAGCTGTTGTTCACCTCTCTCCAGCAAGACAGTTTCATCCACCACCTGGAGAACACTTAGGGATCCCAGAGCTGTTTACAGCTACAGCTGCACATCTGCTCCTGGCAACTGCTGGGAAAGTGAGAAGCCAAGTGAAAGCCAGGGAAGGGAAAGGTCGACCATGGGGATGAGATCAGCCTGTAGAGGAGGGGAACAATGTGACTTGGATCATCAGCCAACATACCCAGATTCCTTCACTGTTACATTTACTTGTCTTTGTAACATCCAGCTTTTCAGGACTAATATATTTGACCGAGGTAGAAAAAGCGAGCAGCACAGTAGAGTAATATAGAAAGTTAGGGAAAAAAACAAGTAGAAAGTAGAAAAGCTCAATAGAACACATGACTCCCTGGAATGAATTTTTAAAAAGCAGCAGCAGGAAATTTATTTCAACATGAATCTAAAACACTAAAGATATTAATACCAGATAGCATCCGATTTTCATTTTATCTAGGTATTTTCCTGAGTCTACCTTGTCTCCAAAATCAGTGCACACAGATCTTTTCTCCATACCCAGCTCTTTTTATCACCCCATTCAGTTGCCATTTTACATGGCTGTTAAACCACATTTCTTTCTCTCTTTTTTTTTAATATCTTTATTTTATTTTTATGTGGTGCTGAGGATCGAACCCAGTGCCTCATGCATGCCAGGGGAGCAAGCAACCACTTGAGCCACATCCTGAGTCCCATAAAGCACATTTCTATGGAGAACTAAATGTTGTCAGCTCTAACACCTCACTGGGTAAAATGCCATATATCACCAGGGAGGGAGCGGGGGTTAGTCTGGAAGTGAATGTCAGTGAGAGAAACAGAAGGAGCCCTTCAGTGCTGAAAGAGAGCAGGGGACATACATGTGCACCCACCATTGCCACCTGAACACACTTCTCACTGGACCACCACAAGCCTCAGTTAGTTGCCCGTCATGTCTGATTTTGCTATTATTCTGTTTGTGTTGCGTTCTTGTTGCTTCTATGCATAAAACTCTTCTCTGGGATTTTAAACTATCCTTTTCTCTTCCAGGAGGAGCATGTATACTCACCTTTCTTCTCAGAGTTCACATGTTTCTGCCCTTGTATCTCCAAACTCCCATTCTCAATTACTTAAAAAAGAGAAGAAAATAATGAACAGCACAGAAGTTACGGAGTTTCACCCAGGCCTTACCTGTAGAGCATCTTTGCATCCCTCCTCCCGCAGCTCAGCGTCTGGGGAAAATTATCAAATAAAGGATGCTGCTAATGGGTCCCAATGTCTCTTCCTCCAGTTAGAGATTTGGCTGAGAACCATGGGTGGGGGGGTGGAGGCAATGGGGAGACAAAAAGGTCAGACAGTATTGAAATCATTCCTCACAATAGATAGCTATCTTTCATTTCTTGGAAATTTCCAGACTTTTTTTTTTCCTACCTATAACCCTTATAAAATCAGCGAAAAATCCATCCTCATAATTTTTTTTTTTTAAATCACAGTGCAATTCAAAATTAGTGGAAATAAATGCACCCTAAAATACCCTGTGCCCTTGTGATGGTGGAGAAATCTTCCCTAACTCCACCTTCCTGTCCACTCACTGGAATTATTGCTCAGTGAATTATTGCTCAGCAGGCTGACAGCTCCTGCTCCTGTTGAGGGCTTGATGTCAGTTTCTCAAATTCCCACTTGACCCCCAGAGGTTCCATGAGACTTGGCCAGAATTTCACTTTCCTCCTAGGCCCCTCCTAGGCATGAGGCAGTGGGTTCCATTCTTAGCACTGCAAAGCAAATTAACAAATGAACCAGTAGTTTACAAAATGAAATTTCCCCCTGAGTTCCATGTCCTTCTCACCTTCCATTAACCAAGGTCTCCACCTTTTGTCCCTGCCCAACAAGTTTCTCAGTTAATTTCTCATTTTATTTTCCCACACAATTGTCCTGGGATTCTATTTAAAATCTATTTTCATTTTTTTTTTTTGACATGGTGCAGCAATACAGTAACCATTAGCCACGTGTGAATACTAAATGCACTATTCAACATTCACTGACTATTGAAATGGGGTTAATCTAAACTGAGATATGTTTTAAGTATAAAATATACTGTTTCAAAAAGTTAGTTGAAACAAAGAATGTGAAGCATCTATTAAAATAATCTTTTTTTTTTTAGAGAGAGAGAATTTTAATATTTATTTATATTTTTTTAGTTTTGGCGGACACAATATCTTTGTTTGTATGTGGTGCTGAGGATCATCAAACCTGGGCTGCACACATGCCAGCGAGCTACGGCTTGAGCCACATTCCCAGCTCCTGAAGTATCTGTTAATGGGCCGAGTGTGGTGGTTCACACCTATAATCTAAGCAGCTCAAGAGGCTAGACAGGAGCATCACAAGTTCTAAGCCAGCCTCAGCAACCTAGTGAGGCATTAAGCAACTTACTGGGATCCTGTCTCAAAATAAAAAATAGAAAGGGCTGGGGATGTGGCTCAATGGTTAAGTCCTCCTGGATTTAATCCCTGGTACCCCCCAAAATATATATATAAAATATCTAAAATATAAATATATTTAAAATATAAAATATATATAAAATATCTAGCTGGGTTTGTAGCTCAGCAGTAGAGAGCTTGCCTAGCATGTGCGAGGCCCTGGGTTCGATTCTCACACCACATAAAAATATTGTGTCCAACAACAACTAAAAAATAAATGTTTTTAAAAATCATCTATTAATAATATATATATTTCAGGTTGAAATGATATTTGGAACATATTGGGTTATGTAGAAAGACCTGTCTCAAAATAAAAAATAAAAAAGGGCTGAGGATGTAGCTTAGTGGTAGAGCACCCCTAGAGCCAATCCTAGTACTCCCTACAAACATAAAATATATTTAAAAAATTAATTTTACTTGTTCTTTATATTTTATTTTTCTTTGTGTATGTGTGTGCAGGGTACTGGGTCTGAACTCAGGAGCACTCTACTACTGACACCCCTGTCCTTTTTATTTTTATTTTGAGACAAGGTCTTGCTTAGTTGCAAAGGTTAGCCTTGAACTTGATCTTCTTGCCTCAACTTTAATTTGGTAGTGTAGCATCTAAAATTTTTGAAATTACATATATGCCTTGCATTATATCTCCATGTAGACAGTCAATCGATCCATCCTCTCTGGCTGACTCTCCCCATTCCCTTTCCTGGTAAGTATATTCTCACCCATCCCTATTTCCTGTCTCACATAGTAGGAGAAGACAATTTCTTGGTTAGAGCTTGCATCAGCTAGATCAATGTAGTAATTCACCAGCACTTCCTGGGGCTGGTTACATTTCAAGAGGCCATTTAGCCTGTAGATGCAAGGAAGCTGTGGGTTGTGTTACAGAAGGGTCACAGGTGCATTTTGGTAGTAATGAGCCATTGTTCTGAATTATACATTAAATCTTCCATGTGGAACCTACCCTGAAAGAAAGAGTAGGTTCCACAACCTTGGAACTTGTACTGAAAGACCCACCGATTCCCTGTCCAGGAAAGACGCACGAGGCACTGGCTGCAAACTCATGAGGTTTATTCAGACACAGACGCCTGCGGGTGCTCAGCGAAACCTCAGCCGGAGCTTTGGTGAGCTGGCACACCGGGCTTTGGGGTACAGGTTTTTTATAGGGTCAAGGGGCAGGTTTCGCGCGCGCAGTAAGCAACAGGTTTCTTATTGGCTATTTTGAACCCAACATATAGGTTACCTAAAGGGTAAAGTTATTTTTCATTTTATGTTCCTGGAAAAATACCACATGACAGTTACATATGAGCATTCTTGGTCATTTTCTATTCCTGCTTATTAGCCCCTGTTTATTCAGGCATGCCCTGGAATCTATTTTTCTGCTCTTTCCCAACCATCCTGTTTTTCCCTTTTCAATCGGTCACACTTAACTGATTATCTGAAAAACACATTGTCTGCAGGTTTGTGACGTGCCCTAATAATTTTGTAACTAAGCCTAAGGTTGCTGGGCTGGGGTCTTTCAGTACCCCAACCATCTTATCTCCCTGTAAACTTGTGATTATGATTTCCAAATAGAGCTCTTTCTCTCAAATCTTCATTACCTAAGAGTGGCATGTGGGTACTTCACTAGAGGTCCAGCCAAGGACAATTGAGGAAGCCTGGTTGTGGTGCTGAAACATGCTGACATATAGAGTAAGAGGAGGGTTGAGGTATAATTGTCAAATGATGAAAAATTATGGGTGATAATACCTTCCCGAATTGATGTCTAGCAGAGAGATAAGCATGACCAAGATTATATAGAAATCAAATATTATATTTTAGGGGTAAGAAAATGAGGCTTAGAACATAATAAGATTGAAAATAGTTAGGTCTGAGTACAGTGATTGTGCAATGCCTACAATAAAGAAATAGTCCAATTAACTACAAGACAGGAAGTATGTGATGGCTTAAGTAATGTGGCTGAATGATTGCTGTAATTTCTCCAATTCTTCTCCCTCTGTGTATCAATATTCTTTACCATGTAATTTTATAGTACCCTCTTCGCTGACTGTGAGCCCACCAGGTGACCTTGAAAGGGATATTGGGATCCTGGCCCCTTCCTGTCTTTCTCTTTGTTTTCCAAATACCACAAGGTGAGCAGGTCTCCAAGGCCATGTGCTCCTGCTGAGATGCATTGTGTTGCCACAGGGCCAAAGAACAGTGGCCTGAGACCTTTGAAACAAGAGCCAAATAAACTTCCTCCCTTTAAGCTGATTATCTTAGGTATTTTGGTCTAATGATAGAAAGCAGACTGACAAAAATCATTTTTATAAGTAATAGAAGAGAGAAGAAGGAAGAATAGAAAGAAAACTTCACTCTGAGCCATTTTTTCTTCTCAAGCCTGCTTTCCAATAGGATCAGAGAGAGATAGGGATAAGTTATAAGACAAATTAGTAGAAATAGTGGTTTTTATTTGAAAAGTTATTTGATAAATATTAAAAACAGGATCTAGGAAAGACGTTTTGTCAACTGTGGAGTAGGATTGCTGAGTAAAAGAGATGGAATCATAGATGGATGATTAAAAACAGGAAAATTCTGACATTTTCCTGTAGTGAAGCCTTCCTCTCTAAGAAGCCAACCTCCTGGTGCTAACCTTGAAAAACCAGCCTCTACCTCAGAGCAAAGCCTGTCCAAGGAAGGGGGCGTGACCTTTGTCCTCAGAAAGACCCACAGAGCACTCCTAGGCACACACCCACCCTGCTGAGTTGTTTATCTACAAATAACAGGAGAGATCTGCTGCGCCAGGTGTCCCTGACTCAGTCAGGCTAGGTGGGGGCCCATAGTAACCCCCTAGCAGCCACCAATCAGCATGAGACAGGGAAATACCTGGAATGCCAGATGACCCTCCCAGTAGTTTATGGTGGTTGATAACACCCCTCTTGGCTTAAACCAATCAGTTCAAACAAATCCCCCTCTTGTAGTAACCAGTCACCCCTGCCCAACTTGTTCCCACCAATGAATGTGCTAATCGTGTTTTAGAGTTGTTTTATGATTTTCCCGCGGTGTGTGATGATTTGCTAAGAGATGCTATGATGTATGTGAAATCCCTGCCTTCCCCAAAGAGTGTATAAAACTGCTGCAAACCCTGGGTTCGGGGCCTCTCAGCGTCACCAGTTGCTATGTGTGCGTGCGGAGGACTGAGCTAGTTCCCAATAAACACCTCTTTGCTGCTTACATCGATCTTGGTCGCTGGTGGTCTTTTGGGGGTCCCAAATTCGAGCATAACAATCTCCAGAGAAATATCTGTCCCATTCCAGCCAACTGTATCCAGTGAAGAAGAAGCAAGACCCTGCTGTGAGTAATTAGGGTCTGGTGGTTCCATTTATGCCATAAATCACCAGGAACACTGGATGATTTTTTAAAATTTTTATTTGTTCTTTTTAGTTAACATGACAATAGTTGGATGATTCTTGAGGAGGGAGTCATCATGGACCCTAACTCCGACATTTCCCCCCTTGATTGTGAGTTAAGAACAGGCCACCTCCAATCCCTCATGAGGGGAGGGTTTGGATACTTTGAGTGGGTAGGTTCCTGGGACAGCCCTTTTCCTTTCTTTTTTCTTAATGAACCAGGAAGACCTATCTTACCTCTTTCTCCATCAACAAAGCCACATTTATTTGTGTTTGTACACACACCACTGAAGTTGAAAGTGGACATTTACCAGATGCCACGACTCATCCTGCTTTGTCAATCTACTGAGGCAGAGAGAGGGAGGGAGGGAGGGAGGGAGAGAAGAGAAGAGAGGGAAAGAAGAGATGGATAATGTAATTCTTACTTTCATTTCATAATGTATTACAGAAGGAAGTAATTTCTTATCTTCATACTTTAGATTCTTCATCTTTAAGACAGAAAAACTCTCCTATAACATGGAGTATTCACCCAAACATACATGATGGTGAAACATCACTGAAGCTCCAAGATACGTCAAGGGGAAAAGAACCAATTGTAGAACTAGAAAACTGTATCTTACAAAATTTGGGTTAATTTTAGACAGACTGAAAAAAAACATCTGTCTAGGATAATGAACACTTCTTCTTTGGAGCTGGAATAATAATCCCTGTGAAATGCTTTTTACTTTGGGCTTTTTACTACTTTTCTACATTGGTGCTTTCTGACTCTTTGGGATATGTGTGGATGAGTGTACTTTTCTTTCTTCTTTTTAAAATGTCGGTGTACTTTTCTACATTTCATTTTCTCACCTGTCCAGAGAGTTTCCTGCATCTGTCAGGGAACTGATTTTTTTTCCACCTCTTGATACCAGCAAACACTAGTCTTCTAACACACAGACACCCCCACTGCCTCCCTCCATGTGGGCTTCCCATTGCTGTACCTGAAAAGAGGAGCACAGAGCTGGAAAACCCCACTTGAGATTCTGCCCTCTTCCCCAGACACTGCAGTTCCCTCTTCCCTGCATTGCAGCCATGGAAGTGCCCTGAAAATCCTACCCTGCTTTAATTAGCTCTCTTACCCTCTCCTGCTTTACTCAGAACCTTAGAATATTCCCACTACACATAAGTACCACCCTAAATGCAGAAACGGTATCTTTTCTCCTTACTCTTCTTTCCTGTGAGATTTAACACTGGACTCTACACAAACTAGACACTAAAATCAATAAACTGACCAAGAGAGCAATGGAAAATGAAAGCAGAAACATCATTATTAAAATTTGTTCTGGGATAAGTCATGACTCTAAACCACATAACATCATGAATTTTAACCTAACCATAATTCCCCTCCTCATACACAGCTTCATCACTTCTCTCACTACAGCTTTAATATCCATGAGATCCAGAACTTCTACTCTTACCTAAGACATAATTTTGTAAAGAAAGATTCCTCCATTGTCAATAATTGTTTGGGTTCCAACACCTCCACTTTAAACTAGACAATACTGGGGAGAGTGGAAAGAGACATGGAAAAGGAACAGGAGGAGGACATGACTAAATAGGTAGTGAACAGAGGGGCATAAAAGATAGTAATATTAATTTAATTAATGATCGTAACTGGTCCTCTTTGTGCTTTGCATATAGCCTTTGCTGCTCTGCCACTGTGTTTATTTTTTTAATAATATTTTTTAGTTGTAGGTGGACACAATATCTTTATTTCATTTTTATGTGGTGCTGAGGATCGAACCCAGTGCCTCACACATGCTAGGCAAGCGCTCTACCTCTGAGCCCCAGCCCCAGCCCCAGCCCCAGCCCCAGCCCCAGCCCCAGCCCCAGCCTTTGTGATTTATTTCTTGAATGGACATGTTTCTTTCTCATCTTCTCTCCCTTTCACCCTAATTTCAGAAGAACTAGGACTATCTATCTTCCCCAACCTAGGCAGAATTATCTGTCCTTGAGCACATACCCACCACAGGAACAAATTCAGATTTGAGGATAGCACCAAAAGATCTCAGAAATGACAAGGGAACTATAACTCTGACAGAGAACACATAGAATATAGCCTTTGAATCACCTTTTTTAAAACCTGCTATTCACCTTTTTAAAAACATGCCTCTAATCTTGGCTACTCAAGAGGAGACAGGAGGATTGCAAGTTCAAAGCCAGCCTCAGCAACAGCGAAGTGCTAAGCAATACAGTGAGACCCTGTCTCTAAATGAGATACAAAATAGGGCTGGGATGTGGCTCAGTGGTCAAGTGCCCCTGAGTTCAATCCCTAGTACCCCCCACCTCCCCCCAAAAAACAAACCTGCCCCATGGTTCCCCCAGATGGGCAGAATCATAGCCTCTGGGACAGAAGTCCTCTGTGTATCTCTGCTAGCAAAGCAATTAAACTCCCTTTCCTTTTTTCTCAAAGTCATGTCCTCATTATTGTATTGGGATCAGGTATAAGGACCAGCTAATTAATTTAATTAATTATTAATCTAATTAATGCTTTTGGCTAACAGCATTACTCAAAATGCACTGAAGTTATTAACTCATTTAGCACTAATGCAAAAATGAATAAATAGCCCCTCCCTCAGAGCAGATTTTACTTTGCCTTTGTTGATTTTGAGACAAGAGTATGCCCAGCATTTTGATCTGCTAACTCCTCCACTTACCATATTTTTCCATGCTGAAAATTGTAGATTATGACCTCTGCCACTGTCACTATAAAGGTGCCCAACATTGCCCTCTGGTGTCAGTTGGAAGGATAGGTCTACAATGCCTTACTTGAGCACCACTTCCAGCCATTTTGCGATCCCATTGCTATTTGGATCCTGGGTCCAATAAAGAGAAACTGCATGATGTGCCTGTCTGCTTCTTATTCCGTGCTGTGAAAAGCAGGCAAAGAAGCCAAGAGCAGGTAAAGAATCCTACCTATTACTCATGATTCCTGTGATCTGCATCCAGGAAGAGCTACTCCCTGTCTGATTTATAATTGTTTTTATTACTGAATCAGATAAATATTTCTAGAGATTCAGACTTACTTGGGAGAGGAAAAAGTCCTCAGGAATTCAAATTATTAGACTGAGTTCTCTAGGGTGTTATTGGTTTTAGAGAGTGGGCTTTAGGCTCTTATTATTTACTTACTTACTTACTCATTTATTTTGGAATGGAGATTGAACCCAGAGGCACTCAACCACTGAGTCTCATCCCAGCCTTTTTTTTTTCCTTTTCTTTCTTTTTTTTTTTTTTAGAGAGAGAGAGAGAGAAAATCTCTTTTAATATTTATTTATTTATTTTAGTTTTCGGCAGACACAACATCTTTGTTTGTATGTGGTGCTGAGGATCGAACCCGGGCCACACGCATGCCAGGCGGGTGCGCTACCGCTTGAGCCACATCCCCAGCGCCCCCTTTAAAAAAAAAAAAAAAAAAAAAAAAAAAATTTAGAGACAAGTTCTTGGTGAGTTGTTTAGGGCCTTGGTACCTTGGTATGTTACTGAGGCTGGCCTTTTTTTTTTTTTTTTTACTGAGGCTGGCTTTGAACTCACTATCCTTCTGCCTCAGCCTTTCAAACCTCTGGGATTATAGGCATGAGCCACTCTGCCCAGTTAGGATCTTATTTATAAAGAAATGTTTTGTTTATGTTTGTTCTCTTTTAAGAAACAAGACTGAGGGAATTGATTGTAAAATACCTTAGGTGTAATTTAAAGGAAAAATAGAGGTGATACTGTGAGGAATTCACCCTTTTGTTCCTGTTCCTCTGAGACTTCTCACATATATTCATGGTAGTATTTAGCCACTGTCCATGACAAGACCTATTACAAAATGAAGAATAGCACAAAACCATTCCTGGTTAAATTGGCATGGCATGGAAAATCACAGGAATGGCAGGGAGTGTGGTTACAGTGGGGATTGGTGTCCTTGTCTACAGAGGATATGGGGGCTGGATAAGAGAACAGAAATAATTTAGGGAAACTGGGTTCTTGGTGCTGAAGCATTCTTGGAATTCTGGACCAAGATCTCAGAGGTGTTTCTGCCTTCAAGGTTTAGTACTATACACTCACTCTTCTTTCCCCACACCTAACAAAGACTTACTTGTAGTTCACCCTGGAGTACTGAGGAAGGAAAGCCAGGTAGTGTAAGTTAAAGCAGGATATGAAAAAGAATAAGTTTGCTAAAAGCAAAAAATGCACAAAAAACTCTTCCTATCTCTCTTGCCCATTTCTTTCTTTCTACCTGTCTCTTTTGTGCCCTGAGAAGAGAATACTTGAGGGAAAGACTTATCAGGAATGGGAGGAGAGAGATTGCTCAAAGGGATGGCCAGTCTCCAAAAGTTTTCAAGAAATGGAGCTCCCAGATCCTTTAGCAGTCTTAAGTGCCTTAGGACTAAATTTTTTCACAACAAATAAACCTACAGAAAAATGTTAGTATCCTGGGGCTTATCAGTATTTAAACAACTTCTTGGAAACCAATCATCTCTTAACCTCTTCCTATGTATCTAAAAGCCTATAGACAGGGACCTTACTTTCACTTATTATAAAATAATTTTGGAAAAATTTTGTTTGAAAACCTTCCATCAAAGGCTCATGTATAATTTCCCCCAAAACATGGTTGCCAAATCTAAAGGCTAAATCTGTAAGTTGGTCAAAACAGGTCATTGTGTTTGTAAGTAGATGAGATTGAAAGCTGAAATTTGGTTAAGAAAGGGCTCAGAGAGGATGCAAAGTCATTCAAAGGAGAAAATCAGTTTGGGTTCTAACTTGGAAAGGAAAAGGAATGAAATCAGATGATGCTTGCCTTTGAGTCTTAGGCAGTCCCATGTGATGCCAACCAGTGAAGAAGTTGATACAAGGGATATTGGCAAAAACTAAGGAGGGGAAAAGGATTAAAGTACCCCAAGATTTCCACAAACCTGAGACCATATAGACAATGAGGAGGCAAATATCACTCATATTGCTACGAATTGTCACAAAGTCCAGAAAAGGAACACTTCCTCTGACAACAAAGTACTGTTCTCACACAGGAGGCCAAGACTCAGGAAGGACATAGGTTAGTCAGAAGTAGATTCTCGAAGGAAATAAGTACTCAACTAGGTAGGCAACACTAACTGTAAATTGCCTGAGGTTTCTGAATATTTGGATAGAGCAATTAAATTAGACACGGTCAGTTCATCTTGGTCATAATTTTGTTGATTGAGGATAAAATATTATACTCTATAAACTCATAATTTTTGTTCCTCAGTTCTTGGTAAAATTCCTTTTCTTAGTCTCAGTGTTTCAGCTGAACCTGCAGGATGTTGCTATGTATGTAAAAAGAATGAAGACCGGAAATATTTTACAAGAGGATTAGAGCCTAACTAAAAAAATCACGGCACCTCTGAGAAATTCAACATAATCTGAACGGAGCATGACAGGGGTTGATGATGAGATCAACCTCCAGGGGGCAGTAGAGTCTAAGACAGATCTGGTGTTTCCTCCGTAGGTCTAGAATTTCTGTAAGGAAATACTCAACATTTATACCAAACTCCTGCTGAAGAGGGAAAATAGATGATGGGAGGGAAGAACTAAAATTAATTCTAAATTGGAAAAGTGGTGGAGGAGGCTACTAGCTTCCCTGTACACAGGGAAATAAAACAGCAGCTAAAAGATCATGGAGTAGAAAATGAAAATAATGCATTCCCCATGTACATCTTAAAAAGTTCACTTGAGTGCATGGTCTGTGACTGAAGGAAAAAGAATGCAGCAGGGGCATCTAAGAGATAAGTATCTCAGAAGCATGTAGAAATTATGATAGCCCCAAAATGGGATCAAACCTATCATGAGACATTGTCAGGAACAAATTTCTGTTCAAGGAAAATGTAAGTATATTTGCCAAATGTTATCACATTTTTACCTTTCATAGTATATGTTTAATGTTGCCTTAAGAGAATTATCTACTTCACAAATTTCTTTGCTTCATACTAAACCAAAGATAGTGACAGTGCATGTATTTTCATTTTATCTTTTTCCTTTTGTTAAATACATTCCTAAACTGTCCTCCCTCACTCCAGTACTGGGGTTTGAACCCAGTACTAAGCACAAGCTCTTACATTCCTAACCTACTATATATCTTCTTTCTCCCACCCTCAGGCTGGAGATTGAACCCATAGCCCAGCACATGCTAGGCAAGTGCTCTACCACTGACCGGTATTCCTAGCCCACCAGCCCCTATTTCTTAATATCTGAACTGCAGAGCCACTTGGCATTACTCCTGAGGAGAAGGTCTTGAAATGTGCAAAAAGTTTTTTTAAAAAACAAAAGCTAATGTACTCATCTCTCAGGAATGTTAACCTAATTGACATGTAAATACTCAGAGTAAGAACTGGTCATCTCTGCTGGTTCTTAGGTGGACAGAAGTGAGGATATAGGCCAGTGGTTGCTGCTTCCTTTTGCATATGTGTTCTACAACCCAGCAGACATGAGAATTTCTACCCAGGAGACTCTCTTCTCTGCTTCATTATTCTCTCTCATTCTTTTTTAACCCTTTCCCTTTCTCTCCTCCCAACTAGATTCTTACCTTGCTTACCTTGTCATTCACTGGAACTAAGTCATCTCTCTCTCTCTCTCTCTCTCTCTCTCTCTCTCTCTCTCTCTCTCTCGATACTGGGAATTGAAATTGAGCCCAGGGGCACTTTCGCTTTTATTTATTTATTTATTTTTTTTTTAAAGAGAGAGAGAGAATTTTTTAATATTTATTTTATTTTAGTTATTGGCGGACACAACATCTTTGTATGTGGTGCTGAGGATCGAACCCGGGCCGGGCCGCACGCATGCCAGGCGAGCGCGCTACCGCTTGAGCCACATCCCCAGCCCCTCGCTTTTATTTTTTATTTGAGGCAGAGTCTCACTAAGTTGCTTAGCCCCTGGCCCCCCAAATTGCTGAGACTGGTTTCCAACTTGTGATCCTCCTCTACCTCCTGTGTCAGTGGGATTACAGGTGTGTACCTGGTGACACCACAGAAAGATACTAGAAAGGAACAGGTGTCATTAGCAAAGAGGATTTTTCTTGCTCTCAGAATCTTTTTTCCCACCCATTCTGTTTCCTCACAAGTACTTCTGAGTTAGCAAAACCTCATTAGGTTTAGCTTAAAAACAAAAACAAAGCAACAAAAAACCTAGTCTGAGAGAAAGAGAAGTAGAGCCCAGTTTCTTTTCAGGGCTCCTGACTGTGAAACCTCATAATGGAATGTCCCTCTAAGGAAGAAAGGATAAATACAAATTAACGGGAGCTGAAGCCAACTGCCCTGGCTCTAAGACCCAGGAACCCAATTACACTTATATTCTGCTCCAGGAGAAATGTGTACTTTAGTTTGGGATACATGCACAGCAGTAGCAACTTCACCCTCTGTGCTTGCTGGTATAACAAAGCACCTATTTAACACCAGTAACACATCAACCCTCCAGAATTTGTTAGCTTCTGTCCTCCAGGTTCCATAAGCTTATCACCAAAGTACAGATCCCCTCCACCATAGCACAGCTGTTTCCCCTGTCTTTGTTCATCCCTGATTGTGTGTTCCTTACTCTGCAGCCCTGGGGTGTGGATAGGTTTATCAGTCTATATAAACATACTTCCTTGGAATTATAACTTTTTTCTTCTTCACAGCTGAGATATTTCAAACTCTGGACATCTGAATTGTAGCCACTTCTGTACCACCAGAAGGAAGTGGGACCTAGGCAAGAGAGGGGAATTCTGGGGAGAAGTAGGATATTGAGGGAACAAAACCAACTGGCCCACAGCCTAACATGGGGGAATAAATAGAAAAGAACTGAATTAGACAGGGGCAGCAAGGGTAGAACCCAAAACAAGATGCCAGGAAGAAGGGAAACAATAGAATCTAAAGTTAAGGTCAGAATCTGAAAGAAGACACCCAGGTCAAGAATGTGGGAGAGTTGTGATCAGGAACTCAAGTTTAGGCTTAGAGGCCATAGCAAAAGTAAGATAATAGAGGTCATACTTGAAGTTTGACCAAGTAAATGGCCAGGGAGGGGCACAGGAAAGGAAGAGATTACAATTAGGGCTGAGTCAGTGCTTACTGAAAAGGAGATGCAGTACAAGCGTTCCTTCAGTCCAGAGTGTTCTGCCACATCTGAATCTTGTCCTTGGTCTCCAGAATAATAATAAATTTTACATCACAGTGCCCAAACCTCAGATCTAAGCAAACCTTCTGAGTGGAGGGGAAGTTAAGCTGGGTTGGTAATGTCAATAGGTAGTTTCTACTCAGGGAACAAAAGAATTTCAGTGTATTAATGGTTCATTCATTCAATGAAAAACTAAGCATTTTCCCTAGAAGCATCCAACAAATAGCAATGAATCACATAGATTAAGCTCCTGTCTTTACAAACTTCATTTTCTATAAGGGAGAAGCAGAGGAGTAACAAATAACTCAGCACAATCTTAACCCTCCCTGATAAGAGGCCCCCATTGAGAAACTATACCTGGAATCCCAATAGGAAGTTATGGCTAACACAGAGAACAGGGCACAAGGAGTCTACTATATTTTAATATTAATCTTTTTGCCAACCTTCCTTTTGGTGCTTCAGCTTTTCTCCCTAAGTAAAGGATCAAAGGGAACAAAGGTGGGAAAAGATAGGCAAAAAAGCCACCTTCCCTAAATCAACTCTGACACCAAGTGCTTATGGGAGGAATTCTGCAGTGGCTGGCAATAGAGCCAACATTCTTAGGAGTTGCGCACACAACTTTGGGGGTGAGAGATGGCTCAGGATCTGGAACCAGAGGTCACCTCCCCTGCTGCTCTTATATCCTGGACCCCCAGGCAGAGTGTGCAGCTGTGACTGATGCTCTGGTCAATCAGGCTAAGGTGGTAGAGAGGCCACAGTTCACTGCCTTAAATTTATTTCTCCCTGAAACATTCACACTGGTCCGGTCAGTCCATAATAGTGACTTTGGGGAAAAGCCAGATTGAGCATTCAGAGAGGCAAAGCTCTCAACTCATTTTGGACTTCTCTCTTTTTTTTTTCTGGTTATATTCTAAACTCCCACTCCTGGTTGATTTCATTTTCTCTTTTTATTATTCTGTTAAGGCAAGTCTGAGAACACAGGTATAGAGTCACTATTAACAGAAAATCAGCAAACCTTTTTCTAAATGGAAATTTTTAAAAATCGATACTATTCACTATTGTGACTCTTTAAAAATAGGAACATACACAGCCCTAGAAAGAATATAAATTGGACAGCCTTTCTGAGGGCCGTTTTACAACACACATCAAAAGCTTTTAAGATGTGCTTTATTCTTTGGCATATTCCTTGGCTGATAACTCCTACTCTGGAAATGTATCTTAATGAGGAAAAGAGCAGGAGAGGTAGTTACATTGTTTCTTCAGTGTGTTTTATAATGTAAGACCTTGAACCCACCTAGAATACAAACTAGTAAAAATGGTTTCTTGGCCCAGTGACCAACCCACATCAAAATAACACAAGCAAAAAAAAAAAAAGATTTATAGGGTGGATCAGACATGAAGAAAGAACTGCAGGAACCAAACCAAAGACTTTATTTATAACCTGGAATTAGAGTTGCTGCTGCCAGGACCCACTTTTTCCAATCTTTTCCTATTTACTGGTCTCTTGCAGCCTCCTCTTCTATCACCTATGGGCTTTCCCCACCTAAGTAGTGGTGAAGATGGCCGGGAAGTGTCCTCAGTCTATATTCTTACAGTTCTATGATGTCTACTGACAACAATTTTCACCTGTTTTCTTTTTTTATGAAAAAATTGTGCACAGATCAACACAACTTTATACTTTATTGACAACTTTATATGATGTTAATAAAGTATAAAGTTGTGTTGATCTGTGCACAATTGTGTTGCCTGTCAAGAGTCGGAAGAGTTGGATAATTTCTGCCATAGAAACACTGATCTCCTTTTGTGTGTATGTGGCGCTAGGGATTGAACACAGGGCCTCATGTATGCTAATATCTCTGGAGAAACACTTTGTTCCTTTTCTTCTGTGCTCATCTCTGAAACAATCATTGTAGCCAGGACACTGTGATAGCAGGGCCTAAGTCACTTTCTCATTTGGAGGCTGGTGGTACTATTACTGGCAGCCCCACTAGAACCACATAGAGTTGGGAAGGGGAAAATCTCAAAATGAAGAAAGAAAGAAAGAAATAGGAGTCCACTACTTTAAGAGGTGGATTGGGGCAAAGAAGCTGCGAATAAAACATTAGGAATCACATCAATATGCCCTATGACTTTGGTTGAATAAACTCTCATGTTAATACACAGCAATACTATGCAGCCATGAAAATTATTTCCTGATTTGGGTACAGCGGCACGTGCATATATTACCAGCTACTTAGGAGGCTGATACAGGAAGATCAGTTGAACCCAGGAGTTTGAAGATAGCTGGACAACATATCAAGACCTTGTCACAATAAACAAATTAATTAATTAATTTAAAAAAAATCTGGCTGGGGTGTAGTTCAGCCATAGACTTTAAGTTTTCTAATTTCACTTGGAATCTGAATTACTGGAAAGAGCACTGTTCCCTTTCTAAAAATGAGAAAAAAGCCAAACAATCTGCAAAATCACTTTTTTTGGACCAAAACATCGAACCCAAGAGCTGAGCAGATATTGAGGTCCAAAAGCCTAATATTGAAAAGGGTAACATTTCTCATGAGCAGAGCCTGGATGTATGGACTGTCTCATCCGCACCTAAGCAAAACTTTTAGTGGATTACCAAAGATCTGGTGTAGGCCAAAAGACTAAAGAGCCCATGGGTGTTATAGAAGAGGAAGCATGCCCTTGCTCAGAGCATGCACTTGCTCGTTACTTCTACCTGATGTTTACAAGGAAGATAGAGGGTGAGGTGGGTGGCTAGAAAGAGTCTCCCTCAATATTATAGGCCCAGGACAGCAGAACTACCACTGCAGGAAGCCCAGCTGCCCATGATGCTCTTACTCAAAAGGCTTAAGACTCTGGGGAGGAGCAGCAAATATTGTTGCTTCCAGAACACAGACAAAAACCCACTGTTGGGTTTGGATTGTGGCTCAGCAGTAGAGCATTCGCCTAGCATGTGTGAGGCCCTGGATTTGATACTCAGCACCACATAAAAATAAATAAAATAAAGGCATTGTGTCTAACTACAACTAAAAAATAAATAAATAAAAATAATTAAAAAAAAAAATTGTTGCCAGAGGATCAGGTTGGGGGAAAAGCCCACCCCTGGAGGTGTGACAAGAAACTGTCCTGAGCCTGGGATTATATACCAGTATATTTAAAAGTCTCCTAAGACAAGGAGGGGCAGGGAAATCTTCACACATAAGAAAAACCACAGATACAAAGCTGAGTTTCGCAACCTGTCAGTAGGGCAATTCTGAGAAAAGTTCATCTCCAGGACCCAAGTATCATATACTTTAATAAAACTGCCTAAAATTACAGAGAACCACTCCATCTCTTCTTCTCCACCCCAGCGAAAATACCAAGTAATAAATAGTAGCTCTCTGCAATTCACTGGCAGAGGAGCAAGAACATGAAGAAAGACTACTTCTGTGGTGCTACCTGATATACAGGGAAGACTGTGAGCAGAGGGTGGAGCACAGCATTGAGAAATCCTGGCAGCATTCCAGACACCATCCCAAGCATAAGGCACTAGAAGTGAAAGCCATTTTGGCCATAGTTAAATTTAATCTAACCTATCTTTTAAACTAGATTGACTCAATCCATCACACTGTCTGAGAAGAGGCATGTTCATTCCAGGCACAAATACTGTTTTCCTGAATTTTTCCTGTTCTACACAAGATGCATTCAATTAAAGAAAAAAAAATTATAGTGTGTACCAATATAAGAATGAAACAACAACTACCCCAGTCAAGATACAAAGTAACCAACAGAACCAGATTCAGAGATGACCTAGGTGTTAGAAACTATCAAGAACTTGAAAATGGTGAGGATTAATAGGTTAAAGAAGTTAATTAAAAAATGAAAAGCATACATGAGCAGATGGGGAAATTTCAAAACAAAGATGGAGTCATCAAGTCAAAAGAATGCTAAAAATAAAAAATATGGGCGCATATGCTTAGGATGTACAAGACCATGTTCAATACTTAGCACCCAAAACAAACGAACAAACAAAAACTCTGCAGTATTAGAAACAAGGAACTTTCTATTGGCTCATTAGTAACTTAACACATCTGAGGAAATAACAAATTATCTTGAATAGAGGTCAGTGGTTGAATAGAGGTCTATGGTTGTTTTGGGGCTACCATGGAAGACTTGAGAATTATAAGAGACTGTCTTGTCTTCCATCCAAACCCCATTCAATCCCTTGCAGAAAAAGTTTGTTAGCCCCTATGATAATATACCAGACAAAAATTATACAAATAAATGAAGATTTCTGGAAATAATATCAAATAAAAGTTTTAAAATATTTGAAATAATTCTTAAATGACTGCCTAAAAACAGCTCATTCTGAGCCATGGTATAGGGATAATGAATTTTCTAACATGTAAAGACAAAGAGGATGAAAATAATAAAAGAAACACTGTATGGCCTGCTTAACATAATTCCTTAGGTACCTTCTCTCATATTTTGTATTTTCTTACCCTAAATTTTACTTTCTTCTTCTCCTTGTAAATTGTTCAGGGTCCACCACGACACATTGTACTTCTCTTAGCTTTTGTAAAATCCCATTAAGGAGGATAACTTTACTCTCTACAATCATGAATCTTCTTTTACCCCGGCTCTTCTATTCTAATAGATAAAATTTGTTAATTTCAAGATCCTACTGAAAATTTTCTAATCCTATGGGCAATACTAAGACAGAAACTCAAAAGGATTATGGTTCTAGTTTCAGGGTTACTTATTCCTCCAAAAACATAGTAGCCATACAGTGAAAGCATAGTGTGTTTTGCATCACTGTGATGAAATACCTGAGATGATCAACTTATAAGGGAGAAACATTTATTTTTGCTCATCTTTCAGGGGTTTCGGTTTATACTTATTTGGCTCCATTGCTCTAGGCAGAGAGTGCTTGGTGAGTGAAGCTACTTATATCATTGTGTCCAGGAAGCAGAGAAAGAGAGAAAGAGGCCAGGGTCTCAATATATCCTAAAATGTCACATTCCCAATGACCCAACTTCCTTCAGGTAGGCCCTAACTCTAAAGTTTCCACCAACTCAATAGTATCATAAGATGAGCAGTCTTCAACATTTGAGCATTTAGAGAGGTATTTAAGATCCAAATCATAATAACATTCTGCCCTGGCCCCCAAAATCTCATGTACATCTCATAATAGAAAATGCATTCAGTCCATCTGCAAGAGTTCCCATAATCTTAAAAAGCATTGTTCAAAAATCCAAGTATATTGGGGGCTGTAGTTGTGGCTCAGTGGCAGAACACTTGCCTAGCCTGTGTTCAATCCTCAGCACCATATAAAAATAAATAAATAAACAAACTAATTAATCAAAGGTATTGTGTACATATACAATTTAAAAAAATTAAAAATCCAAGTATAAAGTTTCCTCTGAGCTTCAAGACAAACTCTTAGCTGTGAACCCCTGTAAAATAAAAAAGAAAGAAAAAAAAATAAAAAATAAAAAAGAAAGTTATATACTTCCAAGATACAATGCACAGGGTAAACATTCCCATCCCAAAAGAAAGAGGTAGGAAAACAGCAAGGAGGAATTAGATCAAAACAGAACCAAAATCCAGCAGAGCAAACATTAAATCCTAATGCTCCATGTTTCACCTCTGGGTCACAAGGTGGAATGATATGAGTTTCAAAGGACTTAGACACCCAACCCATATGGCCTTACTGGCTGCAACCCTGTGGTTTCTCTCTTGGGCTGGTTCTTCTCCCTACTTGCAGGTTTCCTTGCCGGTCATTCCATTTTCACTGGTATCTTCAACTTCCTGGAATCTCCATTGAAATTTTGGCTTCACTGTAATAGCTTCACACATCACCCTGTCATAGGCTTCTTGAAGGAATTCTTCCACTGCATCACTTCCCAAGCTTTCCTTTGAAAATATGGTGGAAGCTTCTATAACCCTGTAACTCTTGAATTCAGCATGCCTGGAAAAGTAGCACAGTAATGATGCCAAGGTTTGTCATTAGCAGAAGCATCAGCCAGACCCCTTGGACCATGGCTTCATTGCTCTAGGCTCCTGGATGGCTGAACACAGGGAAACAAACCCTGGGAAAACAATTCCCTAGATGGATCTATGAAACCAAGGCAACCCAGGCCTCTATTCTCAAAGCAAAATCTTAGAAATAAGCTTACACTTTTACGTTCTTAAGTCTGCATTGGCTGGCGGGTGGGGGGAGAGTCTCAACAATTTCTGAGACAATCATTAGAGATTTTTTATATTGTTCCAATGTAAATAACTTGATTTCTTTTAAACAGTGCTCTCTTTAGCATGTTCAGCTTCCTGGGCTATAACTTTAAAATGTGCTCATTTTCTGGAAAAACTGCAAGTTTTCCAAATCTTTCTGTAGTGCTTTTTCCTCCTGTTTCCTCATTGTAAATTTTTGCTAAAAGGAGTCAGCAATACCTATACCACTGCCTGAATGTTGTGCTGCCTTTAAATTCCCTCTGCCAGAAAAACTAGTTCATCATCTTTAAACTTGGCTTCAAAAAAGTCTCAGGACATGGACAAAATGTAGACAAGTTCCTTGCCAGAATATAACACAAATAGCCTCCAGTCCAATTCCAAATTGAGTCCTCATTTCTATGTAAAACCTCAGGATTTGGGTTTTTTTTGTCTTGTTTTGTTTTATTTTGTTTGTTTAGTCTTGTTTTGAACCAGGTCACTTAGCTAGTGAGCCACATCCATAACTCTCATATTTTTTATTTTGAGACAGAATCTTGCTAAGTTGCTTAGGACCTCACTAAGTTGCTGAGGCTGGCCTAGAACTTGTGGTCATTCTACCTCACCCTTGTGAATCGCTGGAAGGAGCACAGCTTTTTCCTGCCTGGAAGGAGCACAGCTTTTACTGTCTGGTTTCCTATCAATATTTTGATCATCTGAGCTCTCACCAATATCACCCATTAAGCTATGCTCCTAGAATTCTAATGCTTCTCTAGCTAGCATCTCCAAACTTTTAAAAACTCCTCCTGAAGAACAATCCCAAAGGTTCCAAATCACATAGTTAAGTATAATCACAGCAATAAACCATCAAGTATATCCCTCAAGGTCATGCCCCCAAGTGATCCAACTTTCATCAACTAGGATTTACATTCTGAAGTTTCCGCTATCTCAATAGCACCATAATTATTTGCAGGGGTCAAGCCTTCAGACATAAGTGTTTTGGAGACATTTAAGATCAAAATCAATGGGCTGGGGATATAGCTCAGTTGGAAGAGTGCTTGCCTTGAATGCCTAAGGTCTTGGGTTCTAACCCCCTGTGCTACGAAATACATAAGATAAAGGTCAAAGTCATAACACATTGTAATGCTTAAACTAGGAAAGATGTATTTATCTTGGGTTCCTAGGAAGTTAATTTTACTACTAAGGGGAATTCAAAACAATATTATTGTCCCAGCAACCAGAAGACACCAATCTTGCAGAAGAGAGAATGGTGCAAAGAATCTGTACATGTCATTTATTAACTGTGTGACTCATGGCAAGTTATTAACATTTCACTGTCTCAGTTTCCTTATCTATAAAATGAGAACAGTAATAGCACACATACAACTGGTGTAAGAATAAAATTTTATTTCATATATGGAAAATGTCTGGAACAGTGGTAGGCATAGTAATATTGATACAAATTCTAGGTTTAATATTTTAAAGAATATGATGAAGCAGCCTTTCTTAGTGTTAGTAACTTATAAGCAATAAGAATTTTAAAATTATTTTTATTCATTCTACTTAGTTGTATATGCAGCAGAATACCTTTCAATTTACAGTACACAAATGGAGTGCAACATTTCAATTCTCTGGTTGTACATGGTGTAGAAATACACCATTCATGCAATCATTTGTGTACTTAAGGGTAATGATGTCCATCTCATTCTACCATCTTTCCTATGCCCTTAACCCCTCCTCGCCCTCTTCTTTGCCCAATCCAAAATTCCTCCATTCTTCCCATGCCAGTCCCCATCATGGGTCAGCATCCACTAATGAGAGAAAATATTTGGCCTTTAGTTTTTTGGGGATTGGCTTACTTCACTTAGCATAATATTCTTTAACTTCATCCATTTACCTGAAAATGCCATAATTTTATTCTCTTTTAATGCTGAGTAATATTCTATTGTGTATAAATACCACAGTTTCTGGGGCTGGGGATGTGGCTCAAGCGGTAGCACGATCGCCTGGCATGCGTGCGGCCCGGGCTCGATCCTCAGCACCACATACAAACAAAGATGTTGTGTCTGCCGAAAACTAAAAAATAAATATTAATAAATAAACACCACAGTTTCTTTATCCATTCATCTATTGATGGACATCTAGGTTGGTTCCACAGTTTAGCTATTGTGAATTTAGCTGCTATAAACATTGATGTGGCTGTGTAGATCAAGGAGTGGGATAGCTGGGTCAAATGGTGGTTTTAAGAGACAGAGAGAGAGGATTTTTTTTTTTTTAATATTTATTTATTTTTTTTTCGGTGGACACAACATCTTTGTATGTGGTGCTGAGGATCGAACCGGGGCTGCACGCATGCCAGGCGAGCGCGATACCGCTTGAGCCACATCCCCAGCCCCTCTTCAGTACTTTTTGAAGTTGACCAGAGCATTAGCCATTTTGTCTGGTCACTCTTACATGATCCTTTTCCCCACCCATACAATGAGAATAGGATGAGAATCAGTTTATCTATCTTCCCCTACTCTAGGTACTCAGTGTGATCCCTAAATGAGGAGCAAAGGGCAAGGATCATCCCACCTCCTGTCCATCTCTCGATGGTCTCCAGAGGAAATCCTTTGTTCTTCCTCTCCTAAACCCTTTCAACATTCCTTCTCTGCTTGATAAAAAAAAATTACAAGTAGTGGCAACAGTAATTAATTATTCTTTTTTTATGGCAACTTGACAATACTTTATGAACTGTGGGAAGAATATCCATTTTCTACCTCAATTTATTTATTTATTTATTTATTTATATTTTTAATATTTATTTTTTAGTTATCGGCGGACACAGCATCTTTGTTTGTATGTGGTGCTGAGAATCGAACCCGGGCCGCACACATGCCAGGCGAGCGCGCTACCACTTGAGCCACATCCCCAGCCCCTCTACCTCAATTTATTAATTAGGGGGTAAAATGCTTGTTAAAACACATTTTGCTGGGCCCTGGTCCTATAGTATATGA
This sequence comes from Callospermophilus lateralis, assembly GCF_048772815.1. NCBI lineage: Eukaryota > Metazoa > Chordata > Mammalia > Rodentia > Sciuridae > Callospermophilus > Callospermophilus lateralis. The sequence goes on along the minus strand of NC_135308.1, from coordinate 76,185,661 downwards.
TCCATTGATTTGAGATGGGACCTAAGAATTTGAATTTTGAACAAAACTTTGGGTAATGCTGATGCTTCTAGTCCGAGAACAACCCTTTGAGAACCACTGATGTAATGTTGGGTTAAGAGTAGGTTGTCAAGAAACTGGAGTTTAGAGCAAAGTTGTGATAATAAAAGTGTAGAATGTCAACCTTCCCCCTACATATCCCTTACCAATGTCCAATAGAAAGAGGCCATGAGGATAGGCACAGTGGTACATGCCTATAATCCCAGCTACTGGGAAATTTGAGGCAAGAGAATTGCAACTTGGAGGCCAACCTGGGCAACTTAGCAAGATTTTGTCGCAAAAAATAAATAAATAAATAAATTGATTAATAAAGGCTGGGGATGTAGCTCAGTGGTAAAGCTTGTATAGCCCACTCAAGGCCCTGAGTTCAGTCCCTGGTACTGAAAGGGGGGAATAAAAGCAGCAGCTATAAAATTATTTTTCTTTCTCTTATTTTATTATTATTTTTTTAATAATTATTTCACCTATTTTATTTTTTTAAAAATTTTCTGTCTTTTTTTTTAAGAGAGAGAGAGAATTTTAATATTTTACTTAGTTTTCCTCAGAAACAACATCTTTGTATGTCGTGCTCAGGATCGAACTGGGGCCGCACGCATGCCAGGGGAGCGCGCTACCGCTTGAGCCACATCCCCAGCCCCTTCCTTTCTCTTATGATTCTCTGTCTCTCAGGACTTCTCTGGGCCTATAATCAGCAATTATACTTTGGGACTCTGTCAGGACAGAGTAAAATGAAAATAGTAACTATGTGGGGTATGAGAAACAAGGTGCCAAGGCTAACAAGTTCTCTGTGGAATAAGTCTTGGTGTATTTTCCCTTGATGGGAAACAAAGTTGCTCAGAAAACACGAGGAATTGCCTCAAGTTTTTATTGTTTGTAATTGTCTTTAAAATATATCTACATGAGTAGTGATTCACAAGTAAAACAATGAATGATCAATTTAATCTATACCTTGGAGTATTTGGTTAGCCTTTGAAGACCCAGAATATAAGATTCACATCTCTCTTTTTTTATTGATTTTTAAAAAAATAAATGACAGCAGAATGCATTACAATTCTTATTACACGTATAAAGGCACTATTTTTCTGTTTGTATATAAAGTATGTTGACACCAATTGGTGTCTTCATACAAGTACTTTGGATAATGATGTCTATCACATTCCACCATCCTTGCTAATCCCCTGCCCTCTCCCTTTCCCTTCCACCCCTCTGCCCTATCTAGAATTCATCTACTCCTCCCATGCAAAGCTCTCTTCTGTGCACAGTGTCTGGAGCCCAGTAGACTATATAAGCTATGAAGGCAGGGATCCTGTTTTGCTAATTATTGTTGTCTCCCAAGTATTGTATAGTACTTGGTACCTAGGAAGATTTCAGTCAATATTGATATAGAGTGCTTTTTTTTTTTTTTTTTGCCAGGAGTGGTGGTATACTCCTCTAAACCCAGCTACTTGGGAAGCTGAGGCAGGAGGATCACAAGTTTGAGGCTAGCCGGGCCACTTAGTAATTTGACTTTGTCTCTAAATAAAAAATAAAAAGGGCTGGAGGTGTAGTTCAGTGGTAAAGTGCCCCCTGGGTTCAAACCCTGGTACAAGGAGGGGAAAAGTACATTTTAACTCATCTGCGTTTGTTTATCTATTTACACATATGTATACATGTATATGTATGGTTGTGTATGATTGGATCTGACATAAAAATCCCTTCAGAGCCTTGCTAAGAAGACTTTAGGGGACTTGCTGCTATGGTCTAAAACAATCCCTCTATTTTTCCTCTCAATCCCAGGCTAAACACAAACAATAGATGCCTGTACAGGCACATACCAGTGCTCTTTATTAAGTATGGTTTGCTTATTTATAATTGCCTCTAGAGTCTCTGATTGATTTGAACACAAGGGAATAACAGTACAGCCAATTAAGGTTTTGGCCTACACCACATAAATTTTTAAATAAATTGTCATTTACTACCAATAATTTGCAATCTTACAGAAAGCTTATATGAAAACGAATACCAATTTAAAAAATAGGATATTCCAAAATATAGAATTTCAAATATCCTAGAATATATTCCACTGTTTCATTCTTTTTTCTTTCTTTTCCAGAGCTGGGAATAATCAAACCCAGCACAGGTTAGGCAAGCAGTCTACCACTGAGCTATATTGGCAGCTCCTCTTTCTTGTCTTTGAACACACAGTTCCATAATACACTATTATGGCTTGGATCTTAAATATTCCCCAAAGGCCTGAACGTTCAGTGTTGGGTTGTTTTCCTGTGGTGTTTTGGGAGGTGGTAGGACTTTGGGAGATGGGGCCTATTGGAAGGAAGTTGGGTCATTGGGGGCATATTCTTGAAGGGAACATTGGGACTCCAACCCCTCCCTCTTCCCCGGTGCTTCTTGGCTACCAATAGGTGAACAGCTTTGTACTACCTTGCGTTCCTCGCAGTGGTATTCTGCCTTACTACAGCGCAAAAAAGAGCAGAGCCAATGAACCATGCACTGAAACTTCTGAAACTGTGAGTCAAAATGAACTTTTCTTCTGTATAGTTGGTTTTTCTAAGGTATTTTTTTTTTTCATAGTAACAGAGATTTGACTAACCTTCCCTTTTCTACCTGCCCCTTCCTTAAATGTCCATGAAGGGTGGTTGTTTGGATGGCTTTTAACTATGGCTAGGGTCAGTCTCACCTCTTAGGGGCTTCAAACATGCTTCAGTAGTTAAAGAGTTATATTACACCAATTAAGTACAAATACTTTCCAGTCAATTACATTTACTGGTAGCTATTTTGAATTATAAGTGGGAAATCTCTCCACATTTTCTCTCAATTTGAACTAGACTGCAATTCAAATAAACTTAAGAGCATCAGCAGTCCCAGATGGCCCATGAATGTGATTTGGTCATAACACTGATATATGAATGAAATATATGATGGAAGCTTGGTTTTGACATTTTGTTTTTCTTTATCCCATCAGTCTGTCTCTATTTCCTGCATGAGGGAACTTGCCCGGGTCCATTAAAATCAATTCCTCTCTAGGAGGCTAAGTGGTCTGCCACTGGGAGCTGTTTATTCAGTTCACCACTTCTGTTGGTTAAATTGGTTCACTCACTGATATTTTTCTCTCTTCTGATCTACTTTAAAACTTATTAAAATGAAGTTATCAGCCTGATAATCTGTCTGGAATTTGGTGGCGGAAAATGTCCATAGTTTTAACAATCTCCAAAAGTACTGCTGCATAAATTCCCTATTCCCGGCATATCATGTGACACAAAGACAAAACTGAGCTGTCCCTGCACACTGTTGGTAGGAATATAATACAGCCATTATGAAAAACAGTTTAAAGTTTCCTCAAAATATTACAAATAGAACTGACATATGATGTAGCAATCCCACTGCTGGATATATGTCTCAAGGAAATGAAATCAGTATACCAAAGAGACATCTAGTGCTTGTCTTGAACACACAAGGCCCTGGGTTCAATCACTAGCACCACACACACACACACACAAAACCAAAAAAAAAAAGTGAGTGAAAAAGACATCTGCACTCCCATGTTCATTGTAACACTATTCACAATAGACAAGAAATGGAGACAATCCATCCATCAGCTGATGAATGGATAAAGAAAATGTGATACATATGGATAAAGAAAATGTGATACATACATAAATGTGCTCAAAGGGTCAATAGAGAATACATCTAAAGAAGCATGAAAATGATGTCTCAACAAAGAACATAAAGAATGAGATTTAAAATTTTTAAATGGTCAAAGAGAAATTCTAGAATTGAAAAATAAAACTGCTGAAATGAAAAATTCTGTAGAAAGGCTCACTAGCAAATTTGAGGAGGTGGAAGAAAGAATCTGTGAACTTAAATACAAGTCAATTGAGATTACCCAGGATGAAGAGCATAAAGAAAAAAGAATAAAAATAAATAAAACTTCAGAACTTGTGAGACACCATCAAGTGTATCAACGTACTTATAAAGGGAGTTAGAGAAATTGAGAGAGGTGTGTAGAAAAAATATTTGATGAAATCATGGCCTGAAACTTCCAAAATGATTTAAAAACAATTTATACACCCAAGAGTTTCAATGAATTCTAGGTTGGAATAGCTCAAAGAGATCCACATCTACACAAATTATAATCAAACTGTTGAAGGATAAAACAAAGAAAAAACCTTGAAAGCAAAATGATAGAATAACTCATTGTATATAAAGGATCTTTGTATTACTAGTTGATTTCTCACCAGAAACATGCCTGTAATCCAAGTGACTCCAGAGGCTGGGGCAGAGGATTGCATATTCAAAGCCAGCCTAAGCAATTTAGCAAGGCCCTACACAATTTAGGGAGACCCTGTCTCAAAATAAAAAATAAAAAGGGCTGGGGATGTGGCTCAATGGCTGGATTCAATCCCTGATAAAAGAAGGAGGAGAAGGAAAGAAAACAGAAACCAGGGAAATCAAAAGGCAGTGAGAGAGCTGGGGTTATAGCTCAGTGTTAGAGTGCTTGTCTTGCACATGCGAGGCCCTGGGTGGGATCCTCAGTACCACATAAAAATAAATAAATAAAATAAAGGTATTGTGTCCACATACAACTAAAAAATAAATATATATTTTTTAAAAAGGCAGTGAGATAATATATTTAAAGTGCTGGAAGGAAAACACCTGTCATATAAGAATTCCATATCTGGAAAGAATATCTTTCCAAAATGGAGACATTATTCCCAGATAAACAAACACTGGGATATCTCAATGCTCCAGGATGTTTCTTGCCATATGAGAAATATAAAAGGGAGTCTTTCAAGCTGAAATGAAAGGATTCTAGAAGTAACTCAAATTCACACAAAACATGAAGAATGCCATTAAAGGTAATAAAATAGATAAATATAAATGTGCACTTTAAAAATTTTTTTTAATTGTACCCAGTCCTTTTATTGATTTATTTATGTGGTGCTGAGGATTGAACCTAGTGCCTCACACATGCTAGGGGAGAACTCTACCACAGAGCCACAACCCCAGGCCCATAAATGTACACTTTGTAATGTCTTTTTCTTTTTTTTTCTGTATAATGTAACAATTATAAATCCAAGTTGTAGATTTATATGTAGAAAGATTTTTTTTTTTTTTACAATAACAAGAGGCAGAAAACAGAACTTCATAGGAGCAAAGTATTTGTATACTATTTACGTTGGTATAAGTCCAAACTAGATTGATCTAAATTATTAATGTTAGTCCCCAGAACAACACTAAAAATAAACTTAAATATAATTTTAGCACAAAGTTATTATCATGTATAACTTATATATTACAGAATTTATCTTGGACTTATTTCATTTCACTAGTTGCTCAGAAGTTTGCCATAAAGACATACCTTTGGGGCTGGGATTGTGGCTCAGCGGCAGAACGCTTGCCTAGCTCAGGCAGGACCCGGGTTTGATCCTTAGCACCACATAAAAATAAAGGCATTGTGTTGTGTCCATCTACACCTAAAAAGTAAGTATTAAAAAAAGACATACCTTTGGCAATTTGTCTAGTAACTATGCACCATAGTATTCTATATGGTTGCCAAAAACATCCTTCAAAAAGTGTCTTTACATTCTGTATAAATTTGTTAGAATTTTTGAAAATATTTGGTGGAAGTTCTTGAAAAGAGAATATTAGATCATGTTTAAAATCCAAGGAATGCCACCAAAAGTTTCTAAAGGAAATGCTCAGTTTATCAGTAATAAACTGTATATTCTTAGGAGGCTGATAGTAAAATCCATTGTTATTTTAGGCTACATCTGTCAGTAATTCAGAGTACAGAGGGCATATTTAAGGGGAAAAATGTACTAGAATAGGATAAAACAAATATTTTTAGAGACATGAACAGAAATAGAAAGTCATATGGTCATAGACATTAGGAAGCTTAGATTGTTATCTCTGGGCAAGGATACAATATGGGAAGTGATAGAATACTTGGGAAACAGGTTTTGCCAGATTAAGTTAGAATATTATTTGGTCAAACTTGTTCAAATATGAAATTAAATGACAGAAGAACTACCTAAGTGGCTTGTCCAGATACTTTTTGTCACATTCATTTGAAATACATACATCCCTTTCATACATCCCTTTATGCCCACAGTGTCAATCTTTCCAATGTACTCTGTCCTAAAAAGTCCTAAAAGAGGATATAAATAGAACTTTTAAAATACCTTCAGGGAAAACTTTATAGATATAGATTCTGGTTGCCTTAAGAATGCTTATATGTATTTGGATGCTTCACTGAAAGCTCAGTAGCTATAAGATTGGACCAAGTAAAGTTGTGAAACAAGTATGAAATACTAAGAACAAACCAAATGTTGGGAAGAAGTAGATTCAGAGAACAACATAATACTGGACAATATAATAAGGTGTAATCCAGAGTACAGGAGAAATAGTGACAAATTTCTTAAAAGATGTTTTGGGACTTAACACATAAGGATAGAAGGCAATCAAAATTAGCAGACTTAAAAAGGGACTGATAAAATAAAATACCTGGATGTTTAAAAAATATTTTAAGCATAATTCCAATTCTGCCCACGAGGGAATAAGTGCTGTACAAATTGCCCTATAGCCATAAACAACTGAAAAACCAAATAAAATATGTGAAATAATGGTCTTCCAACATTGAACAAAATTAGGACAGGTCGCTCAGGACTCTATTCACTGAGAAAAAAGAAACAAATGAGATGGGCCTTAAATTTTTAGAGGTTGAGAAACTAAAACTTGCAGGGCAGAGTTTTTTGTGCTATCATTACGTGTTAGAAATCACTGGAGAATCCTCTTGAGTCTTCTGTTAGTCCTGAATTGAATATCCATGAGAACACTAAATGAGGTGGGGAGCATCAATTAGGATGTGGTTAGCTGAAAACTTATGGAGATCACATAGACCTGAGAATATTTCATGATTCTGGCAGTCTGAGTCGATAAATATCATAACGTACACACCCTTGGTAGGGTCCTCAGAAGGTTGTGCATTAGTAATATAGAAAAATTAATTTTCAGAAAAAAGTTATTGAACCTGTCCTACTAAATCACAAAAACAGGGCTGGGGTGCAGGGTAGCTCAATAGTAGAGTGCATATTTAGCATATGTAAAAGCCTTGGGTTCAAGTCCCAACCCCTTTTCCCAAGTAATATAAAAGCAAGACTCAAAAGAATCAAATAGATTCCAAGTAACTTAACTATTCCCCAGAACAAAGTGCAACAATATTTAAAAGAATTCAACAAGGGGCTGGGATTGTAGCTAAGTGGTACAGTGCTTGCCTAGCATGTGTGAGACACTGAGTTTGATTCTTAGCACTGCATATAAAGAAAAATATACAGGTCTACTGAAGAGACACTTCTCAGAATATGATGTACAATCAACCAACAAATACATGAAAAAATGTTCATCATCACTAGCAATTAGAGAAATGCAAATCAAAACCACTCTAATATTTCATCTCACTCCAGTCAGAATTGCAGCTATTATGAAGACAGACAACAATAAGTGTTGGCGAGGATATGGGGGAAAAGGAACACTCATACACTGCTGGTGGGACTGCAAATTGGTGCAGCCAATTGAAAATTTGGGAATGGAACCATCCAGCTATCCCTCTCCTCAGTCTATACCCAAAGGACTTAAAAACAGCATACTACAGGGGCACGGCCACATCAATGTTTATAGCAGCACAATTCACAATAGCTAAACTGTGGAACCAACCTAGATGCCCTTCAATAGATAAATGAATTTAAAAAATGTGGGGTCTGGGTTGTAGCTCAATGGTAGAGCACTTGCCTTGCATGTGTGAAGCCCTGGGTTCGGTCCCCAGCACCACATAAAAATAAACAAATAAAGAATAATAAAGATATAAAAAATGTGGCATATATACACAATGGAATATTACTCAGCAGTAAAAGAGAATAAAATTAAAAAATGCAGGTCCATCAACAATTAAAAAATATTAAAAAAAAAAACCAGTACAACAAAATCCTGCATAATAACAATCTAAAATTCAATGTGTGGTATCCAATAAATTTTCAGACATGTTCAGAAGCAGGTGAGTACAATATATAACCAGGAAAAAAAATACAGCAATAGAAACAAACATAGTATAAAGACATAATGTAATTATTAGAAAAGATCCTGAAAAGAACTATTATAAATCTTATCAATATGCTAAAAATGTAAAGAAAAACATGAACAAGACAAAAAGAAAAATGGAAGGATAAAAAGAATTCAAATGGAACTAGTAGAAATTTGAAAAATGCAAAACTAAAAATAAGCTAAATGAGAATAATAACAGACCAGACACTGTTGAAGTAATGATCATCAAACCTGAATACATAAAAATATAAAACTGTCCAAAATGAAGTACAGAGGGAAAACAGATTTTAAAAAGTAGAGAGGCCATTAGAGACCCATGGGGCAATGTTGGGAGACTAACATGTAATGATAGCACAAGAAAAAGAGGGATGCATATTTGAAAAGAAAACTTGAGACCAATATCTCTTATGAACACAGATGCAAAAAATCCTCTACAAAAGCTGGATATGGTAGAATGCACCTATATAGTCCCAGCTACTCTAGAGGCTCCAGTGTGGGTTCATTTGAGCCTAGAAGTTTGAGATTAGCCTGGGCAACATATGAAACTCTGTGTTTAAAAAAAAAAATTCCTCAACAAAATATTAGCAAATCATATCTAACAATGTATAAAAAGAATTACACTCCAGGGCTGGGGTTATAGCTTAGTGGCAGAGCGCTTGCCTAGAATGTGTGAGGCACTGGGTTCAATCCTTAGCAGCACAAAAAAATAAATAAAGGCATTCTGTCCACACACAACTACAAAATAATAATAATAATAATAATAATAATAATAATAATAATAATAATAGAATTACATTCCATGACCAAGATGATTGATCCTAGGTATGGTAATTTAACATTTGGAAAAAAATCAATGAATGTAATCCATCACACCAGCAGGCTAAAGAAGAAAAATCACATGGGTCATGTCAATAGATGCATAAAAAGAATGTGGCAAAATCCAAAACTTTAATAAAAGTAGGAATACAGGAAAATTGTCTTGGCTTGATAAATAATATCTATAAAAATCCTATAGCTAACATCATACTTAATAGTGAAATTCTAGAAACTTCCCCACTAAGATCAGGATAGGCAAAGATGACCCCTCTCATTCCTTCTTTTCAATATCATACTGCAAGTTCTAGCTAATACAGTAAGATAAGAAATATTTTTATTTGAGAAAAAAGAAAATACCTTTGTTCATAGATGAAATGATCACCTATGTAGATAACCAAAAAGAATCCACAAAAACAAAAACAAAAACAAAAAAACCCTCCTGGAACTAATAAGAGATGATAGCAAACTTGCAGGATTCAAAGTTGATATACTGAAGTCAATTGCTTTCCTATATACTAGTAACAAAAAAAAAAAAAAAAAAAAAGAAAAGAAAAAAAGGAATTTGAAAATACCACTTACATTATCATCTCAAAAAAATAAATACTTAGATTTAAATTTAACAGACTACTTATAAAGTCTATATGAGGAAAACTATAATTCTAATGAAGGATAGCAAAGAAGACCTAATTGGAACATTATTCCACATTCATGGATACACTCAGTATTGTCACAGTGTCATTTCTTCCCAGCTTGATCTATAGTCAGTGCAATCGCAGTCAAATTTAAGACAAATCTGGACAACAAAGCAAGACCTCTATCTCAAAAATAATTTTTAAAAAATGTTACATTGTAGTATTTCTCAAAACTGCAATGGCTTTTAATTTCTCTCCAAATTAAACAATGTCTCTACTATGGAAACACTGTCTCTACTTAAGGAAGTGGTTAATTTGGTCCTTCTTTACCTCTCTGATCTACAGTTGCTTTCTCTGCCTTCATCTATACTGGCCTCATTGATGTTCCCCAGACACACCAAGCACACATCTAGCTCAAGTTCTTTTTATTTACCATGTTTATTATTTATCATTTCTTTCCCCTGATGTGCCATAAAGTAAAAGAGGGCAAATTTTGTTTTCATCAACTTAACCCAGTCACCTAAAATTCTTCATCACACATAGGAGGCGCTGTAATATTTGTTAAATGAAAAGTCCGAGCCCAATTATACAGCATTTAGGATATTAGAAAGATTAACAAAAACAGGTACTCAACCATAGGAGACATAACAGAAATTCAATAACCAAAAATGGAATTGTAATACTAGAATTTTTCTAGTAACAAAGGTCATTTGATGCCAAATGTTGAACAAGAAATAATTAATGCATTTTTGTCAAAGATCAGAAACTTATCAAGAAGTTGGGCTAAGATGGGGATCTAGAGACTTAAACTATGGGAAGTAGGATTTGATAATGCTCTAAAAACATGATTTCAAAGTGATCATGATAAATAACAGAATTTCAGAGGAGCATGTGTGTGTGTGTGTGTGTGTGTGTGTGTGTGTGTATAATTACTACTAAGATTTAGTAAAGACTTGCTATATAATACTATCATTCTCTTTTTTTAACATCAATTTGTTAAAACATTTAATAATGATGAAGGTGTGATAAAATGCATACCTTAGAAACTAACAGAACAGTTGCAATTAAAAAATTATTGTAGTTGTACAGAATGTCTTTATTTTGTTTTATTTTTATGTGGTGCTAAGGATGGAACCCAGTGTCTCACATTGTGCCGGAGCATTAAGTTTGTCATTTTATTGTGCAACCATCACCAACATCTATCTCCAGAACCTTTTTCTGTTTTTTTTTTTTTTTTTTTTTTTTAAAGAGAGAGTGAGAGAGGAGAGAGAGAGAGAGAGAGAGAGAGAGAGAGAGAGAGAGAGAATTTTTTGATATTTATTTTTTAGTTATCGGCGGACACAACATCATTGTTTGTACGTGGTGCTGAGAATCGAACCCGGGCCGCACGCATGCCAGGCGAGCGCACTACCACTTGAGCCACATCCCCAGCCCTCCAGAACCTTTTTCAATACCATCATTCTTTAAGTACAGCAATAACTTTTTATACTTTGGTGTTTACAACCTATATAATCAATAAATTAAGAAACTTCTGAGGACTGGGGATGTGGCTCAATAGTAGAACACTTGCCTAGCAAAGTCCAGTGTTCAATCTCCAGCACCTCAAAAAGAAAAAAAAAAAAGAAAGAAAGAAATTTCTAAAGAATGAAATTTTGTTATTTTCAGGAAAATAAATGGAACTTGAGAATGTTAAGTGAAATACACCAAACACAGCAGATCAAGGGTTATACATTTTCTCTTCTAAGTGGAAGCTATAGAGGAAAAAGGAAAAGAAAGGTAATAGTAGGGGGATCTCAAAGAAAATTGGAGAGAACAGTAGAGAAAAGGGACCAGGAGGAGGGAAAGGGGGGAAATACTGGTGAACAATACTGACCAAATTATATTGTTATATCATGTGCCTATACAAATATGTAATTACAAATCCTAATATTATGTGTAATTATAATGTTTCAATAAAAATATGAAAAAATAAACCTCTTCAATAACATGAAGAGATTAGTTATATAGTATAAGCAGAAAAAGCACAGGTGACTCCCAGAAACCCCTATAATTTCTTGTGTATGCATTCAATCCCATATCCTATTCTATTTTAGGAATAAAAAAAAGTGTAAGGCTTCTTCTTTAAGGAAAAGAGCAGGATGCAGTGGAATGTGCCTGTGTCTCAGTTATTTAGGAGGCTGAGGTAGGAAGGAGGATCGCTTAAGCCCAGGAGTTCAAAGCAATACAGAAAAACCCCCTCTTAAAAGGAGAACATGAGTCCTTGACTCAACCCTTTCTCATAATGTGAGATCTCATCTTTCAATTATGTGTTATGCTGCAAGAACATCTGGCAGTTCTTCCATCCATGTACTCTGACAGCTGCCAATACCAATTCTCCTGACATGAACTGGGATGGAGTTCTAAGCTTCAGGAAATCTTATTTGGACCTGGCAGTTGTTTATGGGCTGAGGGCTCTCCATCTACAGAAGGCACAGTAGTATGGAGTTCTAATAGAAGGTCCAAAATGTGTTCTTGCTTTCAGGATAGTGATGATCTTGGCATTATTTAGGTCAGAGGATTATAAAAGGCATAGGACATTTATGGTCCATAATCTTTTTCATGGCCATAACTTGGCAAGTTCAGTGTCTAATAGTTCTCAACCCAGCTGCATTTAGAAAAGCACTTCTTCATTGAATTCCAGATTATATTCCTATAAATTCTAATTTTCCCTCCCTCTTTCTCTCTCCCTTCTATCACTCTCATAAATTTGTTTCTATTGCATCTTTTTTTCTGACCTGCTCTTTAATTGTGTGCAGACATTTTATTTCCTGAATATTTATGTATCACTACTTTGGAAAACTTATTTTCCCTTCCACGTTTAAGTACATCCTGCTTATAAACAACATATTTAATATAGTGAGAGACAGAAAGCTGGGGATGTGGCTCAGTGATAGGGCACTGACAGCATACATGAGGCCCTGGGTTTGATCCCCAGTATATGCCCCACCACCACACACACAAAAAAAATCCAGAAGAACTTTTACCCCAAAAGGATCAAGTGAATCAAGACCAAAATACTGTTTCCTGCATGACAATCAATGTTCTTTCCACTATAACATTACAGTCCTAAATCATTAAAACATTTTAATGATTTGCTGTTTGTAAACCTAAAAGCTATCTCAAATACATGCTATCCCACCATCAGCCAACACAATTCTGCCACAAAAGTCTATATACCACAGATATTTTTTATAGTATACCACATAATGGGTAACATATATGCTATATTACTATGGGTTTTTTATATTTATTTTTTAGTCCTAGGTGGATGTTAAGGTCTGTAAACAAGTCAGATTGGCACCTGTTATTTTGCCAGAGAAATGTTAGAGTCTGTAAACAAGTCTGGATGGCGCCTGGTAAAATGCCAGAGGGAGTGGTTTGTGAAGTAACAAAAGCGAGCCATTAAGTGTGGAGATTCCTTATTGGTTGACTGCTGTATCTAGTTTATGCTAATTAAGATAAGCTGTGTAAAATGTATAAATACCTCGGTTGTCCTACAATAAACGGCTTCCATTCCTGCTGTATCAAGGTACACAAGTTGTTCGTCCCCCCGCCCCCCTTATTCTGCTGCAGCCGGACTGCGGCAGGTGGACACAATATTTTTTATGTAGTGCTGAGGATTGAAACCAGTCCCTCATTCATGGTAGGCGAGCACTCTATTTCAGCCACAACCCCAGCCCGTACTATGTATTTTAATGTCAAAAACATATGCAAGGGACTGGGGTTGTGGCTCAGAGGTAGAGTGCTTGCCCAGCACAGGCAAGGCCCTGAATCCTCAGCACCACATAAAAATAAATAAAATAATTAAAGATATTTTATCTAACTACAACTAAAGAATATTTTTTAAAATGCAAATATTCATATTATTTTTCATATTTCTTTTATATAATTTTCTTAACTATGAAGTGAAGAATCTTGCATTTATTCTATTGCTATATGATAACCACAAACAGCATTCTAAACAACAAATTTGTTAATTCATAATCATGCATCAAGTGTGTAGGTAGACCTGTGTCTCGATTGGTCCCATCAGGCTGCCTTCTCATCTGAGGCTCAGCTTCCTCTTCCAAATTCTTGATTTTATTGGTAGAGTTCATTACCCTGTGATTTTAGGACTGAGAACTTCAATTCTTAGAGGTCATTTACTACTCCTGCCATATGGCCCTCTTTCTTCATACAGTAGTTTATATCTTCAAGGCCAATAAGAAGTGTCTCTGGTGTTTCAGATTTCTGATTTTTTCTATCTCTGGCTTCTAGATATTCATTTAAGGGGCTTACCCAGGATATTCTCCCTTTCAAATAACTTAATTATAACATACATAATTATAGAAATGATAGTCCATCATATTCAAAGGTCCTATTCGAGGAGAGAAGACTGTACAGTGCATGTACATTAGGGGATGGAATCATGGGAGCTATTTTAGAATTCTCCTACTACAATATTTAATGGCAGTGATTTTGTTTTGCTCACTTTCTGATTATCTATAGTTATTCCGATTGATTTTCCTTTACAAGATCATCATAAAACTGATCAAAATGAAATGAAATCTCCACTTTTATAGCAGTGACTAAAAAAACAAAGAACTTTAATTTTTTTTTTTTTACTTTGTTACTATGTGACCACTGGAAGGTTATTTCTCTAAATCTGTCTTAATTTTCAAATATTATCTCCAATAAAATCAGAATATTATCTATATTAATCTAGGGAATAATATCTCTAAATTAATGTTCTTCCATTCACCATTTCTCCCATACCTTTTGAAAAAAGAATACTGCCCTGGCCTTTTTTCTTGTGGGAACCTCATTCAAATGTACCAAGAGGGGCTGATCGAAACCTTGCTAATCACCAAACTTCACTATCCCCCCATAGTGGAGAATGAGTTTGGGTGGATGTGAGAACCCACCCAAGGACAAATAGAGGCTCATTCCCACCCTACTCCTAGATTTCCTGAAAGAGCATTTTGAGAAAAATAACTGAAGCTACTCTGTTTAAATGATAGAGGCCACAGATTATTTTGTCTGCCTTATAGAAATGGAAAGAGCCTGGCATGGTGTAATTCCAGTAACTTGGGAGACTTAGACAGGAGGATTCCAAGTTCAAGGACAGCTGTGGCAATTTAGTGAGACCCTATCTCTAAATAAATAAATAAATAAATAAAGGATGGGGGTGTAACTTGGAAGAAGAACACCCCTGTGCTCAACCCCCAACATTTAAAAAAAGCAAGACAGGGGTTTGTGGATATAGCTCAGTTGGTAGAATGCTTGCCTCACATGCACAAGGCCCAGGTATCAATCCCAGCACCTCAAAAAATAAACAAATAAACAAATAATTAAATAAAGATGGAAAGAGAGATAAATTGAATATCTTGATCTAGTTTTGCCTGAAGCCATTATAATCTTAGGAATATAGATGATTTAGATAAGATATGAACCAATAAATAATCACAACCCCTTTTCTTTCCTAAACTAGTTTAATTTGGATTAATAATTTCTGAGAGTCCTGGTTAAAGCAATCCACATACCTGTAAATTTCTGATCAAGGTTTACATTTTTACTGACAAAAAAATTGTTTAAAAGAAGCAAAATACAAGCATAGATGGCTGTTAGTTCGGTCCTATTTGTAAATCCAGTTTTGGAGAATACACACAGGTATATGAAGGAGCACAGGGGATGTAGTTAAGAATATGAGTAGCAGTTTGTATAGAAGATGGAAAGACAACTTGGTAATTAAATAATTACTAGCATGACAAAAAACATGAATGAGAATCCAATTCTCTTGCCATTTCCTCTGCAAAACTGAACTTGTATTTTTTTTTTCCTTCAGCTTGAACCCAGGGGCAACTTACCATTGAGGTACATCTCTAGCCCCTGACCCCCACTTATTGAGACAAGTCTTGATAAGTTGCTTAGGGCCTTGTTAGTTGCTGAGGGTGGTCTTGAGCCCATGATCCTTCTGCTTCAGCCTCCCAAGTCACTGATTCTCCAGAATACACCAAAATCTTCACCTTCTGTTCTTTTTCCCCCATGAACAGAAGTATGTATGGGCGATAATTACTTTAGAGCTTACAACTGGCAAATCTAAACTTCCAATGCTTTCCAAAACTCCATTTTCATAGCCAATATGGTGGCATATGCCTGTAATCTCAGTGGCTTGGGAGGCTGAGGCAGAAGAATCACAAGTGCAAGGCCAACCTCAGCAACTCAGTGAGACACTAAGCAAATTAGCAAGATCCAAAAAAAGGGGGCTGGGATTGTGGCTTGATGGCAGAGTGCTTGCCTAGCATGTGTGAGGCACTGCGTTTGATTCTCAGCACCACGTATAAATAAATAAAATAAAGGTCCATCGACAAACTAAAATAAATATTTTTCAAAAATACAAAAATGGGCTGAGGATGCATCTTAGTGGTTAAGCACCCTGGGTTCGATCCCCATTTTTATACACACACCTCTATTTTCATAACCATGTTTTTGTTATTAATTGTGGAAAATAATTAACTTGCATTGCTTTGTGATAAAGGAAAAAACTTTTTAAGTCTTAGCTTTCACCTGATTTTATGAAAAGATTTTACCTGCCATACTGGTTTAGATAGTATTCCTCAAAATTCATGTCAATTCAACTTCAGAATGTGGCCTTATTTGGAAATAACATTAACCAGTTATCATATAATTAGTTAAAACCAGGTCATACTGGATTAGGATTGGCCCTAAAGGTTGGTGTCTTTTAAAGGATATGTGAAGACACAGACACTCAGGGAAGAAAGGCAAGTGATGACGATAGTAGAGGTTGGAGTGATGCAGTTGCAAGCCAAGGGATGCCAAAGATTGCCAGAAACCCTCAGAAGCTAAGAGGAAGTATAGACAGATTCTTCCCTGGTGGTTTAAGAGGGGACCTGACTCTACCAACAATTTTGCTTTGAACTTCTAAACTCCAGATATAATTTTTTTAAAGCCCCTCAACAAGGTAAACCTGTATACCACATCATCTTTCGACAGTTTTCCTAGTTGAAAATCTGAAAGACTCCTTTTGTTCATTTTTTTAAAATACCCTACATATGTGGTTCAGTGGTAGAGTGCTTACCTAGCTTGCACAAGGCACTGGGTTCAAACCTCAGCACCACTTAAATGTAAAATAAAGATATATTGTAGCTATTATGTTGCCAGGCCAATTTTCCTGCAAAATCTCATTACTCTTACCATTTCTGCTTTATACAGTAAAGTTAATTAATAAAGAACAAAAATCTATCCAAACTAAGAAATAGGTGGGAATTATTTACTTTGTAAATTGCCTATCGTGGGGCTGGGGATGTGGCTCAAGCGGTAGTGCGCTCGCCTGGCATGCCTGCGGCCTGGGTTTGATCCTGAGAACCACATACAAACAAAGATGTTGTGCCCGGTGAAAACTAAAAAATAAATATTAATAAATAAATAAATAAATAAACAAATAAATTGCCTATCGTCCCATAAAAATGTAGTCCCTAGCATGTAGGTGGCGAAATCCAAACTTTTCTGTTCTTATCCAGTTTTCAGTAAGTGGAAGATCTTACTATTCTCCCATACACGTTACTTTGATCACAGTGGCTTTTTCAGCAAAATGTTCCTTTTCCTCTTTAGAAATCAGCTCCTATGGATACATGCTCTGCCATTTAGTCTTGTACTTTTAGCAATACACAATTTCTCTTAGGACATCTCATAAAAACCAACTTCAGATGATGTGGTGTTCATGTGAAATTTACTTAAAAACCCTTTCATGTTATTTTCATAAAGATATACCAATTTCCCCTTCATCCCTAAATTCCAATAATAATTTACCATTCAGGTTTGAACCTAACTAAATGTGGATTCTGATTATATTCCCCAAAATGTGTCCAAATATTCAAATGGTTTTATTAAACTGGAAATTTTATTAAAGTGCAAATTACTTTATTATTTTTCTTGGTACTGCATAATCCCTAGATGTTAATCAGACTCGGCAATTCTTTACTCCTACCACATCCTTGTTATAGTCCAGATATCCTCCATTAGATCTAGTATCACTCAGGATAAGACTTCTACTAATTTGTGGAAGCAAGACATTATTTTTTATTAACTCAAGTTTTTTCTCCTGATTTTGACCACATGATGAAATTTTCAGGTCCACTTTGGATATAACCATTATATAGTTCCTGAGCCTCTCCATTTTACTATACAGATATCCTCTGCCCACCACCATCCCCAAAGAATTCCCTCTCCAACAATGCTCAGTGCAGAGGGGAAAAATTCCACAACAGCCATTAACTCAATATCAATTATTTTCTAAAAGTAATATTCAATTGGCTGTACTAAGCAAGCATATCAAATACAGCTTACCTCTTGTTCCCAGTCTCTTTTCTTGTATTAGAGTCCTTTGACTGCATGTAATAGAGAAAATTTAAGAGGGAAAGTTTATTGGAAGAATACTGAGAGAGTTCATGTAAGTAAGCCAAAGAAACAAGATCTGGTAGAAGCAAATAATGGAATTTTATGTCACTGTTTAAAAAACTGAGGTAATGGGCTGGGGTTGTAGCTCAGCAGGAAAACACTTGCCTGGCACGTGCAAGGGCTTGGGTTTGACACTCAGCACCACATAAAAATAAATTAAATAAAGGTATTGTGTCCAATTACACCTAAAAAATAAATGTAAAAAAAACCAAGGTAGCAATACACCTGCTTGTATGGCAAAATACTCAAAATATATCATGAAATTATGGATCACTGCTTATGTCATGATCCCATTAAGAAATGTTTATAAGTAAATATACAATTTTTGGGAAATATGCAACAATCTTTTAACAGTTGATTCCTTCTATAGAGTAAGGTCAGCAGGAGGGGAGGAGTGTCAGTGGATTTTACTTTCTAGTTTATTCTCTTCCTGAGAATTATTCTTCTCCCATGAGCACTGCAGCAGCAAGCTTTATGTTGTCAGATCCCTTAAGAAATCCCATTGAGAAATGGTGCAGCCACAATAGTAGACAATGTGGAGGTTCCTCGAAAACTTAAAAAATACAACTTCTTTTTTTTTTTTTTTTTAAATACAAATTACATACAGGGGAAAATCAATTCATATTTCAACTGATTTCTTTTCTTTAAGAGAGTGAGAGAGAGAATTTTTTAAAAAATATTTATTTTTTAGTTCTCGGCAGACACAACATCTTTCTTTGTATGTGGTGCTGAGGATCGAACCCGGGCCGCACACATGCCAGCCGAACGTGCTACCGCTTGAGCCACATCCCCAGCCCAAAATACAACTTCTGTGTGATCCAGAAATCTCACTTCTGGGCATTTATTCAAAAGAACTGAAATCAGGTTCCTTAAGACGTACCTGCACCCTCATGTTTATTACAAACACCATTCTTAGTCAAGATGTGGAGAAAAGGCCCACTGACAGAAATATTAATTTTTTAAAATGTGGTATAAACACATGATGGAATATTATTCAGCTTTAAAAAAATAAATACTGAGGCAGCCTGGTGGCCCACACCGGTAATCCCAGTGGCTCAGGAAGCTGAGGCAGGAGGATCATGAGTTTAAAGCTAGCCTCAGCAACTTATTTAGAAAGGCACTCAGCAACTCAGCGAGATCTCATCTCGAAATAAAAATAAAAGGGCTGGAGATGGGGCTCAGTGTTTGAGCACCATTGGGTCCAATCCCTGGTACCAAAAAAAAAAAAAAAAAAAAAAGAAGGAAATACTGCATGATTCCACTTGTGTTACCCAAGATGGTCAAAATCAGAAGTGGAGAGTAGAATGGATTTCTCTGGGTATAAAAATAAAAAGTTGCTAACCTATAGGTTTAAAATTTCAGTTATATAAGGTAAGTTCCAGAGATCTGCTGTATAACATTGTGCCTGTAGATACTGTAGTATGCATGTGAAAACCTATTAAGCTCTCATGTTTTCATGCCACAAAAAACAGAAGATGGAAGGAGATCCTCATCGTTATATACAGAATACATGTATGATGTTGTGATGAGAGAAGTCTGTTTCTGTTCTATTCTTTAAATAAAACTTGTTCTCTAAAACAAAAAAAATCATGCCAAAAAAAAAAAAAAAAAAACACAAAAACAACCCACTAAGAAATGTAGTAAGCTAACTGACCTCCAACTACCACTCTCAGATCCATCTCACCAGGGCCACTTTCTTCCTGGCTTACCCCCAGTTAATAACTATACATAGCAGGGTATTAAGTGTCAGGTATAGCCAACAATTTAGTAAATATGGGAGTTTTTGTTTTGCTTTGTTTTACACACTCAAAAGACAGAATCTGAAATAGTTTTTATCCATGTGAATTAGATAATATCACATTAGCATAGTCCTCTCTGTTATCAGTTAACCACAGTCCACTGTGGTCAAAAAATATTAAGTGGAAAATTCCAGAAATCAACAATTCTTTAAGTTTTAAATTGCACACCATTCTGTGGCAAAATCTTGTGCTGTCCTGCTGTCTTACTTGAAATGTGAAATATCCCATTCATTGTCTAGAGTATCTGTATTGTATATACTACCTGTTACTCTTAGTTACCAGATTGGTTGCTGTATCATTATGCTTTTTTTTTAAAGAGAGTGAGAGAGATAGAAAGATAAAGAGAATTTTTAATATTAATTCTTTAGTTTTCAGCAGACACAACATCTTTATTTGTATGTGGTACTGAGGATAGAACCCGGGCCGCAAGCATGCCAGGTGAGCGCACTACCGCTTGAGCCACATCCCCAGCCCTATGCTTATGTTTAAGTAACCTTTATTTTACTTTATATGGTCCCAAAGAACAAGAAAAATGATGCAAAGAAAGCACCCAGGCACAGAATATGGAAGGACAGATTAGTTCTAGTATTAAAGGCAAAGCTGGTGGGCTATATAAAAAAATACCAGAATATATAGGGTTTAGTAATCTGCAGTTTCAGGCATGCGCTGGGGTTCTTGAAACATAATGCCTCAGGTAAAGGGGAACCACTGTAATCAATGACATCATCCTGGGCAAGATGAGCACAAGGTAACTAGCACAATAGAGGTCCTGCTGATTTCAGTTCCAGAGGTAACAGGTAAACACCACAAAGATTTGGGGATGTGCTATTTCTATGTTTTAGAACAGTGGTCAGGGTTATGTTGTAATATTATCTCAAAATAAAATGACATTACATATCACTTGCTACAAGGAAGCAAGCATTATCCAGAAGATCTCCAGATTCTGGAGGCCAAACATCCCATCTACAAACACTGTTCCAGCCCATAGACTGAATGATATGAAAAACTGCAAGGTTTGAGTAGGGACCTAGAGAAGATTCTAGCTATGATGCAAATAACCCTGCAAATTGAGCTGTTATAGCAAATATTGCTATTGCAGGTGAGAAAACATACAATGTAGAATTTATGACAGAGGTTCACTGAACTATGGAGGGGTTCAATGTGTGTGAAGTAGACCTGTGCGATATTAAGGGGTGGTTATCCCAAAGTGTGCCACCCAAGTTTCTCAAGAAAACTGGATATGCTGAGTGTGGTGGGGCATGTCTATAAATTCCCATCAACTCAGGATGCTGAGGCAGGAAAATTTCAAGTTTAAAGCTGGTCTCGTCAACTTAGCAAGGACTTAAACAATCCTTTATCAAAGTAAAAAGGTCTGGGGATGTGGGGGATGTAGCTAGGTAGTCAAGCACCCCTGGGTTCAATCATCAGTACAAACAAACAAACAAGCAAACTAGATACAACTAACATATTTGGCTGACAACCTCCAGTTGCCACTCCTGAACTACTGCAGCATTCACACAGAAGCTGGGCTGCTGTGGGCATATTGATCACACCACTTCTTCACAATGTAAGACTACTTTAGTGGGTAATTTGCTCTAAGATACCTCATTGGAGTGGCAAAGACTGAGATCTGAAGGTCTATTCTAATTTTCCTTTTTTCTTTCTCCTCTATCACAGCTTTCAATATTTCAATTTGAAGGCATTCCCTGCCTTCTAGATCTTCTCCCTTATTACTGTTTACAGGCATTTCTCTCAATACATTTCTAGCACATCTGACTGTATCTTTTCCTGTATTTGGGAGTCTAAGTATCATAAAATTCCACTGTCAGGTATGCTTAAACAATAACCTTGTTATTTAAAAAAAAAGTGGCAAAGATTTTGCCCAATCATTTACACCTCTTGATTTTACCCAATTTTGAGGAAAACAAGTTTCACTGCCATAATCCACAGTTTCTCAAATGTTCTATGATATTTAGAATTCTTTAAATTCTAAATATCATAGAACATCAATAGCTCAGTATTGTTGTAGCTCTTATAAAACCTGCTTCAAGAAGCCAGGCACTTATGATATGTCAAGAGCTTTGTAATGTTTTGAACAACTAATAATAATAATAAAAAAAAGAAGAAGCCAGGCACATACATGGATTCTTCCTGTGTGAGTGGTAACCGATTAGAGGGAAAATATAAAAACAAAACAAAAACACTAAACAATCTTCCAAAGGTCATCTGTTTATAATAAAGTCAACATTTAATAAACTTTTAAACCTTAAGAATTCTGAAGGATTAGGTGCCTTAATACTTTTTGATCATACAAGTACTGCCTTAATGCAAAGAGTGACCATCTGTTCAAAATCCCACTTACGCTAATTTTCATAACAATATCAATCAACTATATCTTCCACTTTCCTGCACTACACAGAAGTATCATTCTTGGTCCACTGTATAGAATTTCAATACATTTTCCTACCACAGCAAATAACCTCAAAAAGTATTGTCACCAAAGTCTCAATTTAGATGAGTATTAATTTATGGACCATTGTCAATTCACATTCAATCCACCCATTCTTCCAGAGTAAGTGTTAGTCTGGGGTACACGTGTAGGCTCAGTGAGGCTCTGGGCAGTGGAGATGGCCCACCCAGTCCAGGTGAGCTATCCTTGGTGGTGATCCGTAGGACATGAAGCCCTGCTTTCAACCTGGCACCTCCTGGTGCCTGAAGCACAGGGCTTACAATTTGCGGTGAGGTCATGTTGATACGACATATGAAGTCACTGTTGACAATTTCACCTGGAGAGACCAGCCTATTTTATATAACTTAGGAGCTATTTTTTTTTTTTTTTTTACATTTTAAGTGTTTAAAATTCCACAGACCATATGTAGGAAGCAATGGCTACAGTATTACTACTTGTCCTTTTAGAAGTAAATTGGCCAACCCCTATTTCAGTTTTGTTGTTTTGGTTTTTGCGGTGCTGGGGATCAAACCCAGAGCTTTGCACATGCTAGGCAAGTTCAAGCAGTTTCTTAAAAGCACTAGTGATGAGATTTACAGCAGTAGTGATCAAGCATTAGTATGAATGTCACCTGAACCGTGCCAAAATGCAAAATTTGCCAGGTATGTTGGTACATTCCTTTAATCCCACCAACTCAGGCAGCTGAGGCAGGATCACAAGTTGGAGGCCAGTCTTAGCAACTTAATCAGACCATCAGCAATTTAATAAGACTGTCTCAAAAAGGGCTGGGGATATAGCTCAGTGGTAAAGCACTCCTGCAAAAAAGCATATTTTTGGTATTCAAAGATTCATGTGAGGGTCCTAGAATCTCCATTCAATAACCCAAGTGATTATAAGATGGGTCAAGTATATTTTGAGAAAAACTCCTCTGGACATTCTAAAATTTATTTGCTGGATCATCTTAAAACCATCAAAAGGGACTTCTTATTGAACTGCCTTTATTGGTCTGTTAATTTAGAGTTATGATATTGATCTGCTGTTTGAGAAATACTGCTTTTCCCAAACAACAAATATGCTTCTATCTTTCATGAATCTTCTCATTATCTTATTCTACTGTAACCAATTTAGTTCCACTGTACATTTACTTAAGAAATGTACACAACCTGATGGTTTGCATTTTTCAAGATTTAACTCACCTTTATTTTCTATTTTGTCTTCACCTAAATTTCCCCCATTTGTTAATATTATGTATCATATGCATATTCCTTAATCCAATAGGATTTAGTTTTCCCAACTAAGAGCAAGAAATATACATATGTTTATATATAAATATATATAATGTTTCCTTTTTTCCTTACATAAAATTCCTACTCCAATGAAATGTAGAAATAAGAATTTGTCAGCCTAGATTAGGAAAAATGCCATGGCAACAACTCTCCCCACCCTCATGTTCCAGCCACTACGAGATCAGGTGAAAGGAGTTTAAGTAGAAAAACTAAAAAGTAACCAAGAAAGAAAACCCAACTTTTAGTATTAAAAACAAAACAAAAAAATGATTCAATAGCTTTGAATAAAGTATCAATAATCAAAATTTATAAAATGGACAGTATTTATTAAAGATTCAAGTACCTGCTAAGCACCATACATGTATTAGTTAATCCTTACACATTAAGCTAATAACAATTATTTCCTTCTTTTTTTGTTGTTGTTATGCTGGAGATTGAATCTAGGGCCTTATGCACATACCATGGAAGAACACAACCACTGAGCTACATCCCCAGTCCACCAATTATTTTCATTTTTAACAAATATATATCTAAGGTTTGAAGAGAGTAACTCGTCCAAAGGTCATTATAATCATTAAGTGATGAAACTGGAATCTGTACCAATATCTGATTACAAAGTCCACTCTTGAAAAGTACTCTCCAGAGATTTAAAAATAAAACAATACAATAACAATTATCTGCATGGACAGATAAAGTGATGAAAGGCACAGGGAGGAATCCATAATACATATTTTAGGGTTCGCCTATGTGCAAAAGTAGTAATTATTCAGAATTACTAAAGTTCCATCAAAGACTAAGAACCAAAAAACTCAAGAGTTTCATTTTGCGTAAGATGAGAAATAAAAAAAAAATTTTAAATGACATACATGGAGCTAGATTATCAAGTTTAGATATCCAGACAAAAGTGAACAGGATAAAATGGATAGAAACAGCTGTCAAAAGAACAAGTCACACTTTCTGTTATTCAATTTTCAGTTCATGGTGCTTTTATTTTAGAAAACACATTGAATCAAACAAGTTAGAGCTACTGCTTTCTTGTTCTGTGTATTTCTACTTTTCACTTGAAAAAAAGGGTGAAATCTATCTTCATCCATTCTGCTAATGAGATAATCGAAGGATCACTGGTTACTTCAAGAGAACCTAGGGGGAAAAACAAATATAACTCAAATTACAGATTTAAATAAATTTTATGATCAGTTGAGAGGGGGGAAAGACACAACATCAACTAACATAACAATAAATTACTACAAATTGGCTAGATAACAAAGACTACAATCTTTACATTGCCATTCTGTGTCCTGGTTTTCCCAGTAAGCAAAAGTATATTCTAATTCCAATATGGAAGATACTTAATGTTCTTATCATTAAAAATTAAAAGCTATACCTATTATTATTTTGTATGAGCAAATTTGAGTTTTCTCCAGGAGAAACTATTCTAAATCTCTAGAATTTGTTCTCTCTAGTAGGTGAAGACTTACTAGTTAGTTCAATTTATAGGTCCACAATGATGTCTACTTCATTTAAGATGTTGTCAATACAACAGCTCACATTTTTTCCCTTTCCTTTTCTTTATCCCAAGTATTCAGATTTATTTTAGACAGTTACTTATTTAAGTATACTTTCCCAGGGATTAAACTACCCCAGAGAAATAGCTTACTTACATTTTATAAAAATTAATCCAATGGAAGACAGACAATATTCATAATAATTTAAATACAGTCACAAAGATGCTATAATAGTATTATTCCTTAACAATACTATAATAGCATTATGTTCCACTTTAGTTAGAAAAACTGTACCAAGAGGACAAAATTGAGAAAGATTAAAAATTCCTTATATCAAAAAAAAAAAAAAAAAAACTTAAAAAAAAAATATAGTACTAAAGGCCTAAACAAAATTCTAGGCTAAGTCTTCAATAAATCATAGAATGGAATAATTTAACTTTAGATTCAATTTATGTTGGTCATCTTTTTTCAGCTCTAAAAAAGCATAACTTTATTTTTTTTTTTTTAAGGAGGCTGAGGTAAGAGGATCCCAAGTTCAAGGTCACCTTAGCAACTTAGAGACACTGTCTGAAAATTTTTAAAGGTGAAAAGGGATAGTGATGTAGCTCAGTAGTAGAATACCACTGCCAATGGATTCAATCCCTAGTAGCACACAAATCAATGATTTCATAAACGAATCAAAATTCTTGATTAACAAAAAGCTGTTTAAGGCAGTGTATTCATATTTTATGCTAATATGCATGTTTTTTAGCACTAAATATAATTTTTAAAATACAAGGTAGTTTCTTTTTACACAGTAATGAAAATTAAAATTTACTGCATAGACAATATATCAGTTATTCCAGTATCATGTTACTTCCTATCTAAGTAAATACTCATTTATTCACTTGCCCCGCTGCTGGCCTAAAAAATATGCAAGGGAAAAAAAAAGGTATTTCAGAATAAAAAAAGATTGTTTATTATAAACTGACTTTTTTTCCAGAATAGGAATGGATGGTAGGCAAGGTGAGAATTAATTAATGGTATATTAGATCTAAAAAAAATCCACTCTTCTTCTTCTTTGAACACAAAGTATCTTAATTTATTAATTTGCAGTGCTGGAGATTGAATCTAGGGCCTTGCATAAGCCACTCTACTACTGAGCTATATCCTTAGCCCTTTTTGTAACTTCTTTTAACAATGAATAACTTTTCAATATTAAACCCTGGAAATGATGTACTTATAATACCATTTAATGTACACAACACAAATAAGTGTATAAGCAAGCAATTCTGTAAGACATTATGTAAAATGGCAACCTACTGCTTTAACAGACTCCCCATACTGAATTAGATATCGATAAGCATAGAAAGTGACAACTTTTTTGGTAGTATCACACCATGTTCAGTAATTAGATTTTGAAGAATATATGGTATATAGTGCAAAGAGTACTACACATTGATAATCAGGTAACTTGGATTTTAGTTCTGGTTCTCTAATCTTAGGCAAATCACTAACTTCTCTAAACTTTAATTTCCTTTTCTACAAATTCAAATAAAAAGGTTTACATTTTAAACTTCCTAAATTTCTATGGCAGACCTTTGTAGGTCAGCATCTGAATTACAGATATCAATAGAACTCCCCCTTTCTCCTCCCTCCCCTGAGTACTGGGGGTTGAACCCAGGCCTCACTTCACCTACTGAGCTTCATCCCCAGTAACCCCCTCCCAAACATACATACACTTTTCTGAGACAAGGTCTTGCCATGTTGCACAGATTAGCTTCAAATTACCTAGTCACTGGGATTACAGGCATGTGCTACCAAACCCAGCGAGAACTCACTTTTTAAAAAATAATCACTTGTCTGGATAATATATTTCTATCATCTATAAATCCTGAAAACAATTGTGTGTTAGTTTAAGAGAATAGAAAAGCTTCTGAAATGCTCATGTATATAAGATGTAGATGGCTTCGTTTTAACTTTTATTTGAAAGACTAAAAATTCATCTTCTCTAATACATGTATCTATAAAACAATGACCGCTTTTCTCATGTTTTGAATATAATAGACTTTAAAAATCAGTCACCTAGAAGTTAAAAGCCTAAATAAGGCTGGAGAGTAGCTTAAGTGGTAGAACACTTGCTTAGCATGTAT
Source organism: Callospermophilus lateralis (assembly GCF_048772815.1). Classification (NCBI taxonomy): domain Eukaryota; kingdom Metazoa; phylum Chordata; class Mammalia; order Rodentia; family Sciuridae; genus Callospermophilus; species Callospermophilus lateralis. Next base: position 76,158,395 of record NC_135308.1, on the reverse strand, counting down.
GAAGCCCTGGATTCACAGCCCAGCACTGCAAAACAAAACAAAACAAATCTAAATAAGATTAAGAATTATATTGCCTCTCATTTCTGTTCAAATAAACAAACAGGTTGGTTGGTGGAAACAATAAAAAAAACTATAATTAAAATGAACATACAATTGAATAACCAGGCCTACAGCTTATTATAAATTTAATGTAAACATAAACTTCAAATATGATTTGCTGGGCTGGGGTTGTGGCTCAGTGGTAGAGTACTTGCCTGGCACATGTGAGGCATTGGAATAGATCCTCAGCGACACATAAAATAAATAATAAATTAGTAAAACAAAGGTATTGTGTCCATGTTCAACTAAAAATTAAAATGATTTGTTGTCTTCTATTTAGACCAAATTCTAATATGTAAGTAATCACAATGGTGCCACACGGATTCACTTACCTAAATGCAGGTACAGACGCCTAGGCAGTTACAGACAAAAAAACGCCAATGGAAAGGAGGAAGAAAACACACACACACACACACACACACACACACAGACGCCTAGGCAGTTACAGACAAAAACTGCCAATGGAAAGGAGGAAAAGACACACACACACACACACACACACACACACACACACACACTATTAAGAAAAAAAGAGGCAGGCAGAGATGCAAAATAACAACATTGGATAAGTAAAATCCAAAGGACTCTGAAAGAGAAAAGACCATCGAGACAAACAAAGGTAAGAGAAGTTAAAAAGGGATAGAAAGAGGCAGAGGAGAAAACTAAGAGTCAGATAAGCAAGAAAGAAATATAAACACACAGAGTGGACTGATGTGCATGCAAGGTGACAAGGAAATGGGACTAGTTCAAAAAGAAACAGCCAGTAGACCATATTTTATTACCTCCATGAAATTTTTTTTTTTTAAAGAGAGAGTGAGGGAGGGAGAGAGAGAGAGAAAGAATTTTAATATTTATTTTTTAGTTATCGGCGGACACAAAATCTTTGTTTGTATGTGGTGCCGAGGATCAAACCCCGGGCCGCACGCATGCCAGGCGAGCGCGCTATCGCTTGAGCCACAGCCCCAGCCCCCCATGATTTTTTTTTTCCAAAATACATTCTCTAATTATCCCTTCAGCAGTCCTACTAAAAATGAGGCAGTCTTAATTTTATAAAATGGTTAACAATGTATACTCTTCTTGGAAGATTTTTAAAACATCAGATATACTTGCAGCTTAACTTTTTTCCATTTTTAATTATGTAACACAGCACCGGTACCAGATTAAAAAAATACCGTTGATTACAAATCACTTACCATTTAGAGTCAAAATCCAGTAATCTGTTTGTTTCCATTTTTGCCCCCCTTGCTTCACTTGGTATGTCATACTCTATATCTCCTCTCCTATGCAGATTTTATGTCAGTAGCCATCAATCTGAAGAACTCCTTCCTCTGCTGCCACCTACCAGTTTATTTCTCTGCTGCAGCAGAAGGGTATATAGAAAAAGTTCTTGCTTACTATTCAAGACTAAAGAGAAAAACCTTTAACATGTCACATTTTCACATGTGTAAACTTTTACATGTCTCACCCAGATATTCCCCCCAAAAAATCATAAACAAAAATCCCAATCACAAAAATCAAATAATGTATGATCAATGTTCATGCTAGTGGGGAAAATTAAAAAAAGAAAGTGGAAAGATTCAGACACCAAACAACTGCCATCTCATTTTCTGTTCTGTCATAGTTTCCTTCTTTACCTTCTTTACAATTTACAGGGTAAATTAACATTTACCCTATAAATGTTAATTATGTAAATGTATAATTCACAAATTTAACTAGGCAGTCTATAACTCCTACAAATTTAAAGTTCTGAGACCACTCAAAGAATTATGGAAGATACATCAATAGAAAATCGTGCTTTTTTTTTTTTAAGTTATTCTAGAAACTAAGGGTGGTTAGGTGCTTTACCTGCTTGAGCTTTCAATGTTCTGGACTGCTTATTGCCCAATGGCTCTGAATACATTAAAACACGAACATATACTCCACCTACATTTAAAATAGGGTAGCATTTGTATGCCCATATAAGCACTGAGGTACATATATAGATCTTTTTTTTTTTTCCAAAAGAGTAACAAATTTAAGTCTTTTAAAAATATTGACCATGAATGCATATTTCCTCAAATTGTATATACATACATAGAAAATTAGGGGGAAAAGGCAGACAGAATGACAAATGTAATAGCAGTCATAGGAGAATTGGGAATTAACACAGCACAAATGTTTTCTGCTTGTTAAAACCTAAGATTCATTTCTACTCTTGTTCTGTTTGTCATTGGGGGTCTACATTTCAAATTTATTCTATATCAATTATTAAGGAATGATATCTAATAATGAACGGATGGTAACAGTAATGGCTTGTTTTTGTTCCACCCTCCCACTACCTTCATCATAAAATAAATATGCACAATTTTGCCAACTTAAAAAAAAAAAGTCAAAATAAAACAAACACTGACATAAGCACCAAAAGCTAGTCAACAGTGGCACTGCAATGACATTGTATCTGCTTTCTCATTCCTTCCCCCATCTCAATCCCCACCCTTTTGACCTCTGTATATGGGATGAGCCTGAGCAGGAGAAGTTGGTGATGTCAGGACTGCGCCGTTCCCACGGATGCTCCTAGAGGCCTGCTGTGCTTCTGGGAACTGGGGCACAGGGATGTCTGTCTGACTGAAACCTAAAACAACAACAGTTCACCCCACCCCTCATGTTCCCAAACCCCACAATTGCAGCCAGGTATATATGCTATATAAGGTCCACCTAATAAGTTTGAATATGGTAAAAATCTAAAAGCAAGATCATCCTTTACAAGTCAGTGGTTTGCAGTGGGGGCAGCAGAATGGAGGTTGTTAAACTCTCCATACCCTATGTAATCACATACTACATACATCTTAATGGTGGCCATTCTTAGCAGCAAGAGAACAAGGGTCTCCTGAATGAACCTTTTTATTAGTACACATCATAAATTCCTGCAAGACTGAAGTTGGACTCCTTTATTAATAAATTTCACCTCAACAAATTATTTTTGTCTTAAAATGCTTATGGGAGTGACTTCTGCTATCTTTTTATATGAGGTAAATGAACATGTGACTTATTACATGCCCTCCCTTTAGCTTTAGAAAGAGAACTAGAGTCAAGATTTCTTTTTAACTAACTAGTAGTTTTTTAAAACTTATAGCCTTTTTGGATAAGAAATTTAAAGCTACAGTATAAAATTATGCAGAAGCATATACAGAAAAGGTACTGGCTACTTTTGCTGCCATTCTAACATACTGGAAATGAGGATTATTTACCAAAATGCAAAAAAGCTCTCATATTAAAACTAAAACTTGCAGAAGGACAGAAGAAAGGAGGAAAAGGTGGGTGGATGGGGACAGAGAGAGAAGGGGATAGTCTACTAATAGGAAGGCTACTGAAATGGACAGATTGCACTCCTACTTCTGCCACTGGCTTTATGATCATCATGAATCTGCTTAACTATGTTGTGCTTCAGTAATGGTTTTTTAACTGTTCAAACTATTTCTAACTGTAATTTTTGATTGTTTAAAACCTCGACTTTGTGATAATCTTAAACTGTTCACATTTATTTCTCTAAGAGCTAGCTTCTCAGAAATGCTAATTACTTCTGATATCACAGTGCTTCCATAACTAAAATGCTTTTTTATTATCTATATTTCATCATTTCTTTCCCTTTTATAATTATGTTATTGAAAGAGAAGCACTAAGGTAATTGAATGCTATGGTGAGTTTTTACCATATATATAACCTACAACCTAATTTTACCTTTTCAAAACTCTAGTTTTCCATACCTGTCAACTCCTAATTGATGTCTTTATACTGTGAGCTCACTGTGTATTCGGAACACCAACCCCTGAAAAAGCTTAAGCCAGAGTAGCACAATGGAAGAAACAAACAAACCCAAAACAAAAACAAAGCCAAAAGTCACACTCTGAAATACTTAATTATAGACATATATGCAAGGAATGGAATTATCTAAATGGCTAAACAAAATTCCCAAAGAAAAGTTCTGAGTTCATCTCAAATCAATTCAAATGTTACCCACAAAACATCTCCTTTAATCAAATTTGCTAGATATATTTATGCATTATTTTTTAAAATGACAGTTATGACAAACCCACATTGCCTTTAAAGTGCATAAATAAAGGAAACTTTTAAAAAGAAAAGTAAAGTTAGCCTTGTGAAGGAAAGAAAGGAGAGTCAAATTACCTGCAAGCAGGCTGGGGCTGTGCCTGAATCCAAACCGCTGCATTTAGCATTCATTATACAGCTGCATTATTGGGGGAAGGGGAGTTTAGAAGGGCACTGACCCCGAAAGTTCTCAATACTTCTCACTCATCATCAGGAAGGGGGAAGAAGGAAAGTTTTTTCTCTGGGTATTTTTTTGTTTGTTTGTATTTGTTTTTTTGGCTCCTGAAAAGGCTGGCAAAGAACAGTAACAGTGCAAGCAATTAGAATATTTCTTTAAAAACAATTTTAAAAATCCAAAACATTAAGGAATTTTAAAAGCCAAACTTTCGTTAATATAGAAAAATTTTCACTAGAGTTAGACAGCCACCAAAACAGCATGGCAAAAGGGCACTGGTATAAAGGAAATAAAATACCACACAAAAATCGAAAACAAAACTAAAAACATTTCAAATTAAACCTGGAAGACTAGAGATTCCAACAGCAGATTTCTGTCCACTACCGAAATATTCCAATATCCAAGCTTCAAATGAACCTACACTGTATTTTAAATGAAATTTTGTTTTGTTTTGTTTAAGAAGAAAAAAAAGAAAGAGCAGTGAACCTGGTTATAAATCCTGCAATATATTACATATTTTTAAAATCCTACTACAACAAAAACAAATTTTAAATAAAATTAAACAAACAAACAAATAAAAACAGTAGCAGCAGAGGTTACCTGTCTGAGCACCTACATTTTCTTAGGAGGGGATCGTGTCTCACCAGCCAAATAGCCCATAAACCTTCTCAAAAAAAGCGAGCCAGGAGAAAAATATAACACAAGGGTTGATTTCACAATGTCTCTAAGCCCCCCAAGCCCCAAAGTGGGGGCTCACTGAACGAAGAGAATTTGTTTTCCCATTGCTTTCTTCTTGAGAAAAAAGGAGATGATTTTGAAAGTCAGTGACTTTTTTCAATGCCTTCGGTACCTTTTCTCAAAGTCTGACAAAGTGCTCCATGAAAGCAAGTCTCTTGTTGGATTTTTCTAATGTTCCAGGGTAGTTTTCTTATTGATAGCATATACAGAAAGATTTTTTCAAAGTTCATTGGAGAAAAGCCAGCAGAAATGACCAATTATAGGCACCAAAAAAGAAAAAAGACTATTAAAAATTTTTAAATGGAAATAGTTCATATGTATAGATAATATAGTAAAAGTCCAGTTTTCATCATGGGTGACATAAAAACAATATCAGAAAGAATTATTTTAAAAATACAATTTAGAATTACAATTTTAACAATATACAAAAATTTAACAATAATTCAGAATTTGGCATGATAATGATTACATATATTTGATAAATACATTTTATCTCTCATAATAGTGAAGATCATACAAAAGTTATTGAACAATTATGAAAATAAATTCAACTACCACTTAAATATCTAATGCTGATATTCACTTTGAGTTCTTCCAGCATGATTTTTTTTCTTGTTCTTTACCTTAATTTTTGAGGAAATTCAAGATACCCATGTTTTTGAAATCTAATATGATCATTCCTAACCTTCTCATTCTAATGTGTGAGTGTGAACTCCAGAAATAGATTGGTCATGTTTTAATATAGTATGAATGCACAGAAAATGGACAAACAGGGAGTAAAAGTATAGGTGAAGATTTCAGATATTTCTTGAAAATGGTTGCTTAATTTGGTTGTTAAAAAATGACTAACTACATTTTTCCTCATGCCTTACCCACAACACAAAATTAGTTTTTCATCAAATAAGGAGGTTGTTCGTTTTGTGTTTTTAAATACATATTAACCTATATACATATGATATATAACTGTTCAAAGTATATGTATCATAATATGTATGGCAACCAGATGGTCTCTACATGAACATATGAATGATAGTTTGATTAAGCAGTTCTTCATTTATTTCTCTATACCAAATAGTATGCACCTTTCAAAATATGGTCATTCGGCAAAAGTACCAAGTATTTCTTTTTGTTAATGAGGCAGAGGTACTTATGTGAGTCTGAGTCCCCCAATAACCCTGTGCAAGTCAAATTCTTTTAGATGCAATTAGAATATACTAAAGATAAATTAGAAACTCCTCTTCAGTTATATTTTTTCTCAGGTGAAATGAGACAGTGCACAGATTAGAGGTACTATTCTATTTGTCAACAATCAACCTTTCACTCAATTTTAATAGTATTTAATTCTATGGAAAAAACAAGTTTTATTACATTCCTTTTTAAAACGGGGAAAAACTGTACAAGTAAGCATGATCAAACCTCTGTTAGAGCTGGTTAATACTGATCTTTTATTATTGCCTCGAAGTCTCTCTAGTAGTGTCCAAGAAATTATGTTAAGGTCCATCTGAAGGAAAAATAGCACTGGAGAGGCAAGGAAGGGCTTGGGTAAAAGCTTCAGAGGATTTGTAGGGAGATGGAACTTGCTGTTTAAAAAATTATGTTGAGCTCTGTAGCACCTCCATTTCTTAACATACCTTCCAAACCCATCATTAAGATAATTTAACCAATGTTATAAAGGCTCATATTATATGCAGTTCTGGGGCTTTTGTGATTCAGAAAATAAAGGAATAAAAAGAGTGGTCAGTACTGAAGGCTTAGGAGTAGGGCTATATGAGACTCAATACTGCTAATTTAATCCCCAAATAAAAACATCCAGTCTACCCAACCCCAAATCCTATGTGTAAAAAGAGAAAATGCATAGCCATGAGCATTGACAAAAAGCATGTAGCTTTGAATAAATCATACACCGAACAGTCTAGAAACAAAGGAAGAAACCAAACAACATACATATAATACACATGAAGGCCTAAGAAGCACCTATTCTTATGTCTTTAGGTGACTACCTCTACCCCAGTGGAGTCTAAGTCATGAAAACAATGCATCTGTTTTTTAAAGTAAAAAACTGTGTTTCCCATCATGCTCCATTCTCTACAATCTATCCTTTTTGTTTGGTTGGTATAAATAAAAAGCAAAACACAAACACATGCATGCGTGCACACACATACATATATACTCCCTTGTAAAATGTGAAAAATGCAAATATGTAACGCTGGCGTTAGAAAGCACTTTAGCTTTATACTTAAGAAATTATAGGTCCCTGATGTGCCCCCCAAAAATATTTTTCCTTGTCCTTATTCTTTAAATGTCCAACCACAAAGAGAAAAACAGAAAAAAAATAAAAATAAAAGGTTTTAAATGTACATGTTTCAAGTCAATGTCTTGTTAACAAAAAGGTAGCATTTTTTTCCACTTTGGCCATTATTAAAAGATGCAGGCATAGAGCAGGGAATGTTAGACTAGCATGTATTAAAAAAAAAAAAAAAAGTAACATTAACAGAGCATATATCTTTCAAAAAAGACTAAAACACTAACAAATACAAGTCAATGCACATATTTTAAACTAGTGTAACTTTATCTACATTGAGTAAATGTTATTTTGTATACCAGACATTGCAATACTGTTCATTTCTCTGTCATCATGCAAACATGCCAATTTTGTCATTAAAAAAATGTCTTTATTGGGTTATATTTACTTTGCCCTCCCACCCAAATTAAGGGGAAAAAACAAAACATAAAAATGAAAAATACCAATAAAAGAGCCCCGTAAGATTTCATAAACAACTATAAATTAAAGCTGCTACTTTACAGCAAAATGGTAGAATTTTCAGATTTACAGATTAAAAATTCCTGTAATTTAGGCAGATGTTTTCCTCACTCTTTACAAATTTTCAAACACAATGTAATGTTATGCTATCGGATATTGAACCAAATCAATGTTTTGTATAAAAACAAAAGGAACCAGGAACAAAATTTTCATGTGCCTCATGGCCTGAAAGCATACAGTTTTTGGTAATTTAAAAAGTAACTAAGAGAGCCTCCTGACATCATTCTATCCCACCTCTTCTGCCTCTTTGTAGAATCTGTAAATTAGTCAGTAATATCTTATTAGCAAAGGTCTCATCTATTTCCCTCTTCTCTCAACTAATCCTACTAATTTTCCTCTCATCCTCCTGAGCATCCTCCATGAACAGCATTGCAAGTTGGCTTAAAAAAGAAAAGGGAAAAAAGAAAAAGAAGGTTTTACAAGGGTTTTGTTGGTTAATTATTTACCAGTGGAGTCACTCCACTAGGAGTTTGATTTCATTGGCTAGCAGCTGGTTCATGTTGAATAGGCCCCCTGGGAGCTTGGTGAGTAGCTCTCGCTCCGTGCTTTCAGGGTCACTGTCGACAGAGCTGGAACTTGCGCTCATGTTGTCGACAGCAGTGCTGGCAGGGGGACCCAGCTCCGGCTCACTAGTCTCACTGGCCGTGGACACCACGGAGAGCAGGGACATACGCCGGGTGAGCCGGCCAGAGGGCAGAAGGGAGGCGGCATAGTCTGCTATGATACCAGCTACATCTAGATTACAAGCCTTATCAAAGGCGATGAAACCTACATTTGCATTGGCCTCGCAGACACAGAAGGAGCCGTCATCTTTCATCAACAGGTCAATGCCACACACATCCATCCCCAGGATATTAGACACCTGGATAGCTAGCTGCTTTCCTTGTTCACTCAATGAACACATCATTCCCACACCACCTGGCAAAGGAGAAACAAGAAAAAAGTTACCAAAATAACAAAGTTTTGAAGTAAAACTGATGATAGTCTCATAAGGCTAATCCTCTCTTCTAAATCTGTAATGAAAACAAAGGTGCTATTCTAGTATATAACTGGAATTTTGGACTCTAGATTTACTGCATTAGAGATTCTGTCCTTATCTAGTCTCTTAAAGAATTGACTTTAGCACTTTTTCAATGTTACTTTTTCTGAGAAAGTCATTAAACTTTCTCTAAAGCACATCTTACTTGCAATAATATGAACCTAATACACATGCTCATTGACAACCAATAGGAAGTGGTTCCACAACCATCCAAATACAAAATCTACACATGCTGAAGTCTCACACAAAATGATGTAGTACAAAATTTAAAATAAGTTCTAGATTATTTACAATACTGAATACAATGTAAACACTGTATACAAAGTTCTTATACTGTACTGTTTAGGAGTAATGACCCCAAAATACCTCCAACACGTTCAATACAACATCATCACTGCAGGCCTAACTGCACATTACAAAAAGAGACTCAAGATGAACAATGCTCAAACAACAAGTGTGGGGAGAGACCAAGGATCTGTCATATGGCAGGAAACTACAGCAGGGTATGCCCATTCATCACTTGATTTGCAGATTAGCACATGGCAAACTCAAGGTTTGTTTTTGGAATTTGATGGAATAAAAATATATATTTTCAATCTGTAGTTTGTTAAATCTTTGGAAGCAGAACCTGTAGATATAGAGTGCTAATTATATAATGAACTTTTGCACAAAAACAATTAGGCCAATTTATGTTACATAAGAAAAAACTTTTATAAATTTTTAATTTGAAAAGACAGCTGAAATGAAAAATAAAGACCTAGGAAAGAATGGCTGAATATGGCTCTGTTCCTCTATACTCTAATTTATCTTGCCATTCCTAAAATAAAAAAACTTCTGGGTTGTTAACTAGTCGAACACGGTGATATATGGGCTTTGCTGTTATCTGAGAGAAATGAAGCAGAACTAGGTTCTCTCTTAGAGACTAGCTTCAGGATTCTGAAGAGAGAAAGAAGGAAAAGACCTTTGAGAAAAGTTTGAGCGTAACAGCTCTGTGCATTCACAGAAGTACCTCTAACAATATTACATGAGCACGCTTTTCTCCTTGAATTCAAAGAGGCCAAAGAGTAGCTAGACTGGTGTGCTGAGTCCTCCCTACCACCAAAGCTGGTAGGGGAGGTTCAAGAAACAAGGCTTCCCAGTGTCTGCAGAGGACATACATAAAATGATGCAAATAACCAGAGCTGAGTGGGCCCTGATGCAACAAGATAAAAATCAATCTACCACTTGAATGAAAGAAACAAGAAGTTAATGAGATTCAAGTTCAATTTAAAAAGACTTTCTAAAGCAAAAACAAAACATGATTTCCCAATTTAAAAAATTCAGTAGAGAACATCCAAGAACAGCGGTGCACGCCTATAATCCCAACTACTCAGGAGACTGAAATAGGAGGATCTCAAGTTTGAGGTCAGCTTGGGCAATTTAATGAGACTGTCCCAAATTTTAAAAAAAGGCTGGGGATATAGCTCAGTGGTACAGCACCAAGTACAGAACAAAAACATTCAGTAGAGGAACTTAAGGAAAGTCAGTATGTTTGCACACAGCTGTTAATTCCAGCAACTCAGGAGACTGAGGTAGAAGGATTGCAAATTCAAGGCCAGCTTCAACAATTTAATGAGGACCTCAGCCATTTAGCAAGTTCATGTTTCAAAATTTAAAAAGGGCTTGGGATGTAGCTCAGAGTAAAGCACCCTTGGTTCAATCCCCAGTATCGCTGGTGGTAGTGGTGATAATGATGACCATGATAATAAATGGGAACTTAAGGAGAGTACAGTCATTTTTGAGAAATCACTTAGAAGATCAAGGGTAAGAGAGAGAAGATTCAATTTAATAAGATTAAAGATGAAAAAGGAGATATCACCATAGAATCTTCTAAAATCCAAAGGATTATCAGAACCTATTTTGAAAGCTTCTACTCCAATATACTAGAAAGTCTAGAAGATACTGACAAATTTCTAGACACACATAACCTGCCCGAATTGAATCAGGAAGAAGATATACATTATAATCAAGTGAATGAAACTGAAACAGCAATTAAAAGCCTTAGAAAAAAAAGAAAAGCCCAGAACCAGATGGAATCTCAGCTGAGCTCTACCAGACTGTACAGAAAGATTAATACCAATCTTTCTCAAACTATTCCATGAAATTAAAGGGAGAGAACACTCCCAAATACATTCTATAAAGCTAGTATAACTCTGATACCAAAACTAGACAAAGACACATCAAGGAAAGAAAACTACGGATCAATACTCCTGATGAATATAGATGCAAAAATCCTTAACAAAATATTAGCTAACCACATTAAAAAATACAGAAAAAAGATAGTTTTCATGTAAGTTTCATTCCAGAGATACAAGGTTGGTTCAACATACACAAATCAATAAATGTAATTCACCACTTAAAGTAAGGGCAAGAATCACATAATCATCCTAAAAGATGCAGAAAAGGCCTCTGATAAAATTCAGTATCCATTCACATTAAAAATGCTGGAGAAGCCAGGGATTGAAGGAACTTAGCTCAATCTCATAAACGCCATAAATTTATGACAAACCCAAAGCCAACATCATACTGAATGGAGAAAAACTAAAAGTATTTCCTCTAAAATCAGGAAGAAGGTTGTCCACTCCTTCTAACACTAGCCAGGGATCAGGTAAGAAAAGGAAATCAAAGGGATACAAATAAGAAAAGAAGTCAAACTATCTGTTTACAATGACATGATCCTATATCTAGAAGACCCAAAAAAAAAACTTCACCAAAAGATTTCTAGTGCTTATAAATGAGTTCATCAAAGTAGCAGGATACAAGATCAACACCCATAAACCCACAGCTTTCCTGTACTCCAACAGTGATTCAGTCAAAGAAGAAATCAGGAAAATCATTCCATTCACAACAACCTCAACAAACAAACAAACAAACAAACTTTGGAATTAATATAACTAAGGAGATAATTTTACAATAAAAATTATACAACTAATTCCTTTCAAATTCTGTGTGCTCCTACTCTATATCCTATATTTTCAGAAATAAGTCTTTATGTTGAATTTCAAGCTTATCAACACACAGCTTTTTCTTTATAGTTTTATAATGTTTGCATTCTTAACTATGCAACTGTTAAATTTTGCTGTATATTTAAATTTTACATAATAAGGAATCAGACTACATATATTCTCCTCTGACTTGCATTTTTATTCAACATGATGTTTTTGAGATTCATCCATGTGGTTGTATATCTCAGAAAAGTAACTAGGAATAAAATTATGTAGGGTCTAGTAGCCACTACATAAACTTGTTTTTCTCTAAATTAAACGGGGAGCTACTAAAGGACTGTGAGCAAGATCTGATTTGTCTTGCAATATACAGTAATCCTCCCTCATCTGTGGGAAATATGTTGTAAGACACCCCTCTCCTTACCATAGATGCCGGTAATTGTGCATACCAAACCATTTACTATGGTTTTTTTTCCTACAATACCTAGCTATGTTAAAGTTTATTTATTAATTAGTCAGTTAGATATTAACAACAATAATAAAATTTGACAATCATACTGTAATAAAACTGCCCCAACACCACTATTCTTGTACTTTGGAATCATTGTTCAGTGGTTAGTCAATCTGATAACCAAGTTAAAGGTGGGTATTGCGTACAATGTAGATATGCTATACAAAGGCATGATTCATGTCCTAGGTGAGATGGAGGATATCACCAGAGGGTGTAAGACTTCATATACTTAGAATGGTGCATAATTTAGAAGTTACGTATAATTCACTTCTAAAATTTGCTTGTTTTTTCATACTATAAATGAAATAATGAAAAGTGAAACATAAATAGAGAAGAGAATTACTGTTGTACAAGGATCTGTTGTATCATTACTTTGTTAGGAAAAGATGAGAAGGACACAATCCAGAAGACCAATTAAGGGGCTATCAAGGTAATCCAAATAAGAGAAAAATACACTGCTTTTTCTTTATAGTTTTACAATGTTTCCATTCTGAAACGCAATGGTGAGAAATGGGCAGATTTGAATATATTTGGAGAGATTAAAGATTTCAAGGAGTTCTTAAACACTTTGCAGTTAAAGAAAACAGGCGGATTAAGATGACTAGATTTTTGTCTAACCTGAAGAACAGAGTATTCATTGAATGATGAGAATATTGTGGGTAGAACATGAAGTAGGATGGACAGATCAGGTGTTCAAGTATGAACATGGTAAGTAGTTAGTTACTTGTATGAGCAAGGAGTTCAGGGTTAAAGGCTAAATCAAAGATACAAATTTGAAAATAATAAGCATATGATGGTATTTAAAGTCCGGGGCTAGATTACTAAGTAAGTGATATAAACAGAGAAGAGGAAAAATGAAAGACTAACCTCTGATGCACTTCAGTTAGAGATCAAGGAAAACACTTCAGTTAGAGATCAAGGAAAATACACATTTTTAAAAACTATTTATTTTTTAATTGTAGTTGGGCACAATATATTTTATTTATTTCTATGTGGTGCTGTGGATCGAATCCAGGGCCTCGCACATGCTAGGCAAGTGCTCTACTGCTGAGCCACAACCCCAGCCCTGGAAAACACATATTTAGGTAAATCAGAATCAGCAATCTTGTTTGGACTGCTAAGTAAAGTAGGTCATAACATAACATTCAGGCCACAGCCTGAATAAATTCCACTTATATACAAGATAAATATATCTCCAAAGACAAAAACTCTTAAATTTGGTTGGATATCTCATACATGTATTAACTCAGGTTATAAATTCAACCTTGGTGACAGTAAATTTTCATGATCAGAGAATTCTAACTCCATAAAAAAAAAAAATAAAGTATATTGAATTTACAACGTGTTTAAAAATTGTTAAAAAAAAAAACTTATTAAGTAAAAAGGCCTATAGCTGTATACAAATACTGGAAAAAAGCTATAACATTTACTTTATATATCAGAAAGACACCTGCATTACTTTTACCTAGTGAGCAGTTGCTTTGCATTCTCCCATCTGTTGAACAACGTAACATGGTACCAACAACACGGCCTCCGACAACAATGACTCGCACATCCCGTCCATGAGACTCTTTAACATACTTCTGGAACAGGTATGGAGCTTCATGACGAATAAGATGGCTTAGATCAGCCAAATGATGTTTATCTCGAGCCAAGAAAACAGCTTTACCTGTGATTTAAAAATAATAATATATACACATAAGTCAAACTGTGGGCAGTTAATATCTACTACCTGCACATTCTTGAGTATCAATCTATTCTTTCAAAACTAATTACAGCTGGGCATGATAGTGCTTGTCTATAATCTCAGGGATTCAGGAGGCTAAGGCAGGAGGACCACAAGTCTGAGGCCAGCATCAGCAACTTAGTGAGATCATGTCACAAAATAAAATAAAGAGCTGGGGATATAGCTCAGTGGCAAAGTGTCCCTGGGTTCAATTCTTGTTATACAGAAAAAGAAAAGGAAATAAAAAATTACACTTTTTAAAGTTTTCCTTGTTAGAATGTAATTTAATTATAATTAATGAGATAATACAAGAATGTTTAAAGACAAAGCTAATAATCTTCTTCTACCATTCCCTCAACCTCCATACTCCATGGTAAACTAGAACTCATTTTGGCAAATGCTGAAAGGTAAAAATCCAGAGATTAGCCAATAATGCTAGCATCATTTATTAACAAAACTTTTCCCTCTGAGTTAAAAGTATAAGTGTCATATACTATTGTATAATATTAATACTGTATTAGTATGGAGTAACATAGCATGTTATTATACGTGTCAACTTATTTCTAAATTCATTAGTCTGTTCTACTCCTATTTTTGTGCCAATCAAAGTAGCACTTTTTAAATGTAATTATAAATTCCTTTCTTGGGGGACAAAACCCACGTCCCTTCTGATTCAGTCAACAGTTCCAGCTAAACTGATCCAGCCATTCCAGTCAAAGCACTAAATTTGTACTGTCTTCATGTTTATAAATCTTTTTATGCCTTAAACATTCTTCCCTTAACTTGAAGTCATTATATATTTTCACAGACTCTTACAAAAAGACTTATAGTTTGCCTTAAATATCCAAGAATTTAAACTTATAAATTGGGAGAGAGATGATTTAAGTTAGAGATCTAAGGTGTTCAAATTTTTAAGAAGGAAGATAAAAGTAATTAATTTGAGGCTTACTATGAATGTGCATGTAAAACATCAAGAACTCTAAACAGAAACAGCTTCTAGTTAAACTTATCTTGCAATAACCACCTAGAAGTGTGACATGTCACGTACCTATCAATTTCTCTTTATTCTTCAGCATTCTGTTACAAAATCACCCTTATTAATTTTCAAAAATAATTTAAAAATTTTGTATCATGTCAAGAACTTATACAATACCTCTATGACCCCGTGTATTCTTCACTACCATTGGGAACTCCAGTACTTCTGCTTCATCAATCATTTTAGCAAAATTTTCATGGCCACCTGGTTTAGGCAAAAGAAAAAAAAAAAAAAAGAAAAGAAAAGAAAGAAAGAAATCTAAGAACAACAGAAGTATTTTGTGAACAATTTTATGGAGGCCAAAAATAAATAGTACAGGAAGGTAGAAAGTAAGAGTCTGTATGTAGCTAATGTTTTCTTGGAGAACACAAGTAAGTTGAAAGTATTACTCAGTTATCAGTTTTAAAAAACTACTACTTGTAAAACAGGTAATAGCTTTCTTAAACTGTACATATTCTGATATCCAACCTAAAGAAAGTGTCTTTCAGTTAAAAATAATATCATTTTTCATATTTTTAATACTGTAACCCTCCACACAAATAAACAAAGCCACAAGATTTAATATATACATTCCTTTCTCAGATTAAGAAACTAAACAACGAAGGCTGGATAAGGTGTAGCTCAGTAGTAGAATACTAACTAGGCCCTGTACTCAATCACCAATACTGGGGCGGGGTGGGGGGTGGGGGAGGAATGGGGCGGGGAGCGGGCACTGAACACTGAGTTGGTTAACAAAAGATTTATTGGGTTGAGGAGATACTGCATGCATGTATACACCTACAGATGCAGGCATACATACCTCTCTTAATTATCAAACACACAGCTTATTTATTGTTATGCTGTGATTAATAAGAGTTCATTCTACACTGAGGCACTCAGAATCCATGGGTTGTCTTGTTTCTTACTTGTCTTTATTGCCCAGGAACAAATGATACAACAGCAAGATTAGAGCATAAATAGAATGTAGCTAGTAAAAACTCAGCATGATTATAGAGGGAAATTAAGCCATGAAAAAGTTAACTTGCAGTTTAGAGAAATTAAAATAATTCAGCCAACAAATTTTAATCCATCAATATTAGAGTTGATGGATTTGATTAACCTTTTTCTTCTTTTTATTCTCATAAAAGCCAGAATTCCAGAACCCATAATATAAGCTAATATCCCAAAAGTATCAGGAAGACAGAATTCTCATTGGTCCACTTTTTTTTTCTTTTTTCTTTTTTTTTTTAAATAAAGACTGGAAGTATAGATTACAGGTAGAGAACTTGCCTAGCATCCATCAGGCTCTGGGTTTGATTCCTAACCCTGAATTAAAGAAAGTGGCGGGAGGGTGGTGGGGGGAGAACCTCCAAGTATTCAACTGGAGATTTATTTAGAGAAATGTCTGTGGAAAATACTGTACTGATCTTTTCCAAACTAGAAAAACTGGAAGGGCAAGAAATACTTTAGCATAATATTGTTCACAGCACTGCTACTCAAAGTATGGTCTTGTAACCTGTGCGTATTTATGACTTGTTATTGACATATGATAAAAGTAAATGGCAAGCCAAAGTTTGAGGTAAAAGATAACAATTTTATATTTGTGTGATTTCTTATTGTCATTATAATTTTCATAACTTCATAAATATATTTTTAAGAAAATATCTTAAGTGCTTTAAAACAATGTTTCTGAAACTATCTGTAGTTTCAGAATCTTTTTTTTTTTAAAGATCCATCTGCTAAGGATTAATACTCCTGTAAAATACAATAAAAATATCACCACAGTTGCTTTAAAGCTTCTAGTTAGTGTTTACTCTGTTTGTGTTTATCATATGTCAATAACAAGTCATAAACACGTACAGGTTACAAGACCATACTTTGAGTAGCAGTGCTGAACAATATTATGCTAAAGTATTTCTTGCCCTTCCAGTTTTTCTAGTTTGGAAAAGATCAGTACAATATTTTCCACAGACATTTCTCTAAATAAATCTCCAGTTGAATACTTGGAGGTTCTCCCCTCCACCCTCCCGCCACTTTCTTTAATTCAGGGTTAGGAATCAAACCCAGAGCCTGATGGATGCTAGGCAAGTTCTCTACCTGTAATCTATACTTCCAGTCTTTATTTAAAAAAAAAAAAAGTGGACCAATGAGAATTCTGTCTTCCTGATACTTTTGGGATATTAGCTTATAATATGGGTTCTGGAATTCTGGTTTTTATGAGAATAGAAAGAAGAAAAAGGTTAATCAAATCCATCAACTCTAATATTGATGGATTAAAATTTGTTGGCTGAATTATTTTAATTAGAACAGAGCCAAACTCACTTAAGCATTGTCTCTAGCAGTTTCTGCACAACAGTATTATTGAAGGTCACCACAAAGAACTTTACCAAAAAATTTTGCTAACCTCATTCTACCTCATACTGTGAAACTAATCTGAAGATATAACTCAAAATTCTTAATACTGAAAGTCACTCTCTTAAGAAGCTTCTTCATGTTCAAAAAATCTACAAAGTAAATTAATATGGATTTCGAATTTATCAGTGCTTTGAACACTTAGGACATATACTCTTACTAATGGCCTCACCATAAGAGAAAGTATCTGGGAGAGGAACACCGTGGCCAGCTAATTCTTGAAATGTCCAGAACTTATTAACACAGTTAAGGATGGCTTGGGGTCGGTTCATCAATCGGCATCCCATCTTCTCTAGATGGCGCAAAACAGTGATGTCACTATCACTTTGTACCCAAGGGGTTGGAACTCTCACAACCACCACTTGGGGGTAGGCAGAGATTAGTTCTCCATTGATCCGTAGACCTAAAATACAGGAATGAAACCAAAATCTTTAGAAAGGAATAGATAATAAAACAGAGGAATAGTTATACACAAAAACTTAGATCAAAAAATTAAATGTACTATGTTGTTAATATTGGGTTGGGAGAGAGACACATTCCTTTGTAAGAAAAAAGAAAATTCCTATACTGGTTAACTAAATCATATATATGCCAACAATGATTACTACACAGCCATTAAAAAGAATGTCATGTCATGAATATCACAATATCACACATACATACACCCAGAGACATACACCTACCCCTCAATGTTTCTGTCCTAACTTTACTATAAGTGTTACCTCAATTACTATGTCTAAAAGCTAATTAAAGCCAAAGAACTAAAGTCAGCATACTATAATGATACATACATACCCATGTTTACAGCAGCATAATTCACAACAGCCAAACTACAGAACCGGCCTGGGTGCCCATCAACAGATGAATGAATAAAGAAAATGTGGTATATGTACACAATGGAGTTTTATTTAACCATAAAAAATGAAATTATATCATTTGTGGGAAAACTGGATGGAACCTGAGAATATTTCATGAACATAAGTGAAACCCAGAAAGTCAGGGGTCATGTTTTTTCTCACATGTGGAAGTCAGAAAAAGGGAAAAAAAGGGTAGAGGGTGATCTCATAAAAAGTGAAGGGAGACTGGTAGAGAAGAGAGGAGAGAAAAGGGAAATAATGGAGAATGATATTGGCCAAATTATATTGTTCTACTGTGTGCATGTACGAATATACAATAACAAATCCCCAAATAATGTACAACTGTAATGCACCAATGAAAATATGAAAAAAAATTAAATCAAAGCGAATAATAAAAATTAATTATTTATATATCTGTTTCTCCTCACAAAATCTTGACAACAAGGACCTTATTTGTCTCATTTATTAATCCATCCTGAGCATTTAGAAAAGAATATCAATACATAGTAATTGATTAATGTTATTCAATGAACTGTCCTTCAGTAAGGGATTGATCATAGGTTACTTCTATAAAATGTAATTCAATTCAGCCCACCAAAAAATGAATGCTATATATGCATTGACATAGAAAGAGGTCTCTGATAGACTTCTAAAGTAATTTGTATAAAAAATATAAAACCTGAATGTTTTAAAAAGTATATGTTTTCTATATACTTAAGACTACAGTGGGGAAAATACATCAATAACACTGAATACTTACAGAATTGGATGGGAGGTGAATACTTTTGAAATTTTTTAATGAGTGCTTTAAAAATAAATATACATAAAATTTTAAAGTCAAAGTCGGTTTTAAGGAGTAACTTATGAATACCTTGTTCCTGTATTATTTAGAGCCTCCCTAAATAGAAATATTAGATAAAAGCTCAAGGATCTTCTCAATTTATATGCCTCAACTATAATTTTATTGATGTTTAAGATACTTCTATTAGGGTAAGTTGATAAGTAAGCAAGATCACATGCTAACGAGTTTTTAATTAAGAGAGTGTACTGGACATTTCCTGTTTACAGAACACACCATCCCTATCTTTCACCCCTCCCACCTATGGCAGGATCTTAGAAGCACTTCCCATATACCACATGACAGCAGAATTCTATTATGAGAATCCACCAATGACATGACCCTCATATAACATTTTGATGGTGAAGGAAAATTAGAAATTATTCTCCCCTAGAGTCTATGTTGTCATCAGCAGATATAAAGTTTGCCAGAGGCTTCCCAACATTCCCCTCAAGCATCCACTCTGCTATTATAGGTACCTTGAGATCATGGACAACAGACTTCTAGAATCCTACACTTACTCATTTCTTAAGCTTTACCAAGGGCTTGACTAAGATAGGCAAATCTAAAGAGTATTTTTTTTTTAAAACTGGGGAAAAGAACACATACTACCATTGAGAATTAAAGTTTGGAGACAAAGATAGAAATGGGAAAGTTGAGGGCTAAGGGATAGCTCAGTTAGCTCAGTGGTAGAACACTTGCCTAGTATGTATGAAGTCCTAGGTTCAATCACCAGTACTACATAAAAAGAAAGGAAAAACTCAGCTTGATTAAAGCACATCTATAATTCTGACAACTTGGGAGGCTACAGCAGAAAGATTGCAATTTAGCAAGACCCTTTCCCAAATTAAAACAAAGAGCTGGGGATGTAGTTCAGAGCCCTGGGGTTCAATTTGCAACACTCCCCATGCCCCTCCCAAAAGGGATATGACTTGAGAGTAGAATGATTCTTGTGACTAGAATAAACTGTCCATCTGCTACCACCAGAAAATGGGGGTGATTCTGCCAAAATCAGAATCAGATTTATATCGTACAAAGTCTATAGATATTATTGAGAAAATGAAGAAACTCAATGCCTCCTTTAACAGAACTGAACACTGCTATTTTAGGTAAGCAAAAGGTGGTCCAAGACTGGAGACAGAGTGTGAATCAAAAAGGCAAAGTGACATCTTCTAGGATCATGTGCTACAGATCTCTTAGGTTTTTCTAGCAAATGCTACTCTTTGATGTACAGCTCACAAACTGAAATAAAAAGAATGGCTGACATTTCTTAGATCCATGTTATTCAGAATATAAATGTGTACAAATGTGTAAACAACTTTACCTACCATTTCATCATACTCGCTCTAAAAACACATATTCCAAATGATACTACTCAATTTTGTTTTCAACACCACTCCCACTCATTCATTCATTCATTCATTTAATCATTTATCATAATACTGGGAGTTGAACCATGCATGCCAGGCAAATGCTCTACCACTGAACTAGTCCCCAACCCCTTATATTGTCTTTAAATTAAGATCTTAAACATTAATTTATCAAACTATTCATCTAGTTTGTAAACTTAAAACCGAGAGCAAGATTTCAACATGAATATTTTGGATATAAATATTAGATTAAGTGTATGAGCAAGCATTAACAGCCAATGAAGAGTTAACCTTAGAACAGCACTGGGATAAAGAACATATTTGTTCCTTTTTATTTTTTAAGATAAAAAAAATGTATTACTTTTTTTTTTTTCTTTCTTTTTTTTTTTATTTATTTATTTTTTTTTAATTTTCCTCTTTCATACATTTGATTCATGTGAGTTATGCTTTTCCATTTTTACCCCAAATACAAATTGCAGAATCACATCAGTTATACATTCACCATGTTTACATAATGCCATATTAGTGACTGTTGTATTCTGCTTATTACAAGATCACTGCTGTTGTCAAAGTAGAGTGAGGGTATTATGAGGCAATCTCTAATTTGAAAGATTCCTTAGGTTATTAAACAATTTTCTTCCCCATAATTAAATGGGGAATTCCTCAAAGCCTACCCTGAACTTCTGCTCTTTGAAAGTAGAGTTTGACTATACTATTAATAATAAACCCTAGTGTTTATTTCTCAGGAAAGACAAACAGACAACTCATAGGCTTCTTGCTGAATGGCATTTATATTCTTCCATCCTCTAGAGTTCTGAAGGATTTTTCAGGATTTCTGGAATCTTTCAAATGTTTATGGAATTCTAAGAATGTTAATAGAAATGTCAAGTGAAGGTACTGTTTTATATACCACTAAAAACACTCATAATCTTTGTGTCAAAATCATGTTGCAAGGACACAGAAGACAGCATTGAGGTGCTCTGACCAGCTAAATTTGAGATGCTCTGACCATCGGGGGAAAAAAAATACACCAGGCACAGTGATACATACTGTAATACCAGTAGTTCTGTTGGTTGAGGCAGGAGGATCCCAAGTTCAAGACTAGCCTCAGCAACTTAGCAAGGCACTGAGCAATTTAGAGAGACCCTTACTCAAAATAAAGAAACAAAAACCAAAAAACAGGCTGGGGATGGGTTTGGTGTTTAAGGGCCACTGGGTTCAATCCTTGGTACCAAAATAAGTAGATAGATAGACAGAAAGATTAATTTAAAGCCAAAACTGGTAACAATAAATTTTTTTAAAAAGTTCGTGAATCTATAATTATATGAAGAGCAAGCTGGGTGCGGTGGTGCACACCTATAATCGCAGCAGCTCGGGAAGTTGAGGCAGGAGGAGTTCAAAGCCAGCTTCAGCAACTTAGCAAGGCTGTAAGCAACTCACTGAGACCCTGTCTCTAAATAAATACAAAAAAGGGCTGGGGATGTGGCTCAGTGGTTAAGGGCCCCTGAGTTTAATCATTAGTACCAAAAAAAAAAAGTGGGGGAGGGGGCTTAAAAAAAGAATTTCACTTGTTTCCACCTGAGGAGACTAATATATAACTATGAATTGGTAATGTGAGAAAACTACAATTATCCTACCATTTTTGAAGAACATTATCAATATGGGAATTACTTTTAAATACAAATGCCAACTAATAAATCAATAATAGTGGCACAAACTTTCATTTTGTATTTCTGGGTCTTATATATAAGAAGTACACACCATTACCTATGAAGTAAATTTTGCCCAAAATGTGCAACTTAGACATAATCATACAAATATATAGAAAATGTCATGAGGCAGATATCAAAAAGAAATGATCAGATAAATCTAGAATGTGATATAACTCTTCTGATCACCTTTAAACAATGTGATTCCAGAAATAAAGATGTCGAGGTTGTTCTACATTTAAGGCTATGTAGACATTACATTCAAATGAATTCATTAATGTTACCAGAGCCAATCTGAAAAGACTAACTTAAAAATTTGATATGTTGAGTTCAACTAAGAAATCTGACTCTAGAGCCTACATATATTAGACTACTATATATTATATATATAATATATATATTAAACAGTCAATTTTCTTAGGTATGCTAATAATATATAAGATTATGTGTTGATGCCCTTATTTTCTGGATAAAGTATTTAGGGGTAAAATGAAAATGAGATGCTATTTAATCTGAAATGTTAGCTCCTTTAAAAACTGTATTATGCATATGAATGTATACCTATTATGAGAGAGAGAGAGAGATGGAAGAAGGTTTTAATAAAAAGCTGGGTTGAAGGAAAAGAAATCAAGATACCATATCAAATTCCTGAGTATTCTACAAAGAAAACTGATGCTGGATCATTCACATTTCAAAATTTCTTGTATTTGATACAGTTTTTCTACTTTTTTTTTTTTTAAATGGTTTCTTTTCTTCTATCTCACCAACACCAAAAGCTCTATCTATTTTCCCCCACGGCTCCATTTCTCTTGCCATTTACATATCAAGTGTCATGACAACGACAAAAAAGGTATTTACCAAACTAAATTAAAAAAGAAAAAGAAAAAAAAGCCTTAGGGAGGTGGTTCATGCCTGTAATCCTAGCAGCTTGGGAGGTGGAGGCAGGAGGATCTTGAAAGTTCAAAGCTAGCCTCAGCAACTTAGTGAAGCCCTAAGCAACTCAGTGAGACCCTGTCTGACTAAAATATAAAAAGGGCTGGGGATGTGGCTCAGTGATTGTGTGCCCCCTGAGTTCAATCCCTGGTACCCATACCCACCGTCCAAAAATAGTTATAAAAAGAAAAAAGATCAGATAATTCTAAACATTTTAAGGTATTCAGGGCATTATGAATCTCTTTTCTAATTAATCTGTTCGAGTATTAACTAATAAAAGATTTCAGCAAATGAACACAGGTCATATAGTAATACAGAACTAATACATAACATAAACGTTAATTTATCTTTTTTTTTAATTAATTGTTATTGTTGGTTGACGTTAATTTATCTTCATGTACATCTATGTCCCCTTGTGCTTTTTAAAAAAATTTTATTTGTTCTTTTTATTTATATCTAACAGGAGAATGTATTTTGACATCTTTATGCTTTTTTTTAATCACTGGTTTGTGCCCCTACTTCAATCCAATCAGGTTCCAAATTAATTTAAAAAGAAAACATAATTATCTAAATTTTAAAAAGAACAGACCAACTGGTAATATGAAAATGGTACCAAGAATTAGGTAACTCAATAGTGACACAAAGCATTAACTCATATTAATTTTCAAGCATCAAAAACAAGTATAAGAATATGCTTATAATGTAAGAATGTGACTTTCATATCTGCTTAGTGGCTTCCTAAAAAGATATGTTTGTTTCCTAAAATAATTTCCCTCTTTAACACATCAGCAATACTACTTCTCCCCTCCAATATCTTAATATGCCCCAGGAAGGAACAAAATTTTTATCTTTGAAGGTATGGTCTCTTGGAAATGATGTGAAACCAACAAAATTCCTTATCCAGATCCCTTGTCAAGGGAACAGAAACAAAAAGACTATTCACTCCTCATTATCACTGAGCACTGCTGCATGTAGCCAAGAGTGATGGTTTAAAGTGAGAAGAGATAAGAGAAAGGGGAAAACAAAAAGCAGGCAAAGAAGCAATCAGATTAAGGATGCTCTGTTTTTTTCAAAGTACCATTTAAAATAGATGGGCTCAGTGGTACACTTCTGTAATCCCAGTGACTCTGAAGTCACTGAAGCTGATGATTGCAAATCTGAGACAAACCTCAGCAAATCATTGAGGATTTAAGCAACGTAGTGAGACCGTGTCTCAAAATAAAGCAGCTACCCTCCCCACCATCCCCAGTACAAAATAATAATAATAATAATGATGCTGATGGCTGGGGATGTGGCTCAAGCGGTAGTGCACTCGCCTGGCATGCGTGCGGCCCGGGTTAGATCCTCAGCATCACATACAAACAAAGATGTTATGTCCGCCGAAAACTGAAAAATAAATATTTTTAAAAAATAATAATAATAAAGAAAAAGGGTCTGTGGTCAACATAACCAACTGTATCCTAATAGTTGGCAAAGGGGGTAAGACACATCAAATAGAATTGTAATGCTAAAATAATGTGATTCAATTCATTGTTAAATTTTGTGAATGCTTACATTCAAGCTCTGCAATTCAATTTTCTCTTCAGCTTTTCTACACCTAGACAGTGAAATAAAAATCACTCAGGAAACGGAAAATGTAATGAAACTGATAAACCAAAAAGATAAACCTTAGGGATTCAATCAATCTTTTATTCACTCAAATATATTTGCTGAGTACCTGCTTTATTCGGGTACTGAATCTTGGGGTTAAGGTCCAAGAAGTTTTAAGGGCGACAGCAGAGGGAAAATACATATAGAGTACTTAATACACGATTAGCACATAGTAAGTTCTTTATAATAGTTATTAAATACTCTTAGCTATCCTCTGAAATGGAAATGAGGACAACCACTCCATTCACAATATCCCCCCCAAAAATAAAATACTTAGGAATCAACCTAACAAAAGAGGTGAAAGACTTATACAATGAAAACTACAGAACCCTAAAGAGAGAAATAGAAGAAGATCTTAGAAGATGGAAAAATATACCCTGTTCATGGATAGGCAGAACTAACATCATCAAAATGACGATATTACCGAAAGTTCTCTATAGGTTTAATGCAATGCCAATCAAAATCCCAATGGCATTTCTTATAGAAATAGAGAAAGCAATCATGAAATTCATATGGAAAAATAAAAGACCCAGAATAGCAAAAAAAATGCTAAGCAGGAAGGGTGAATCAGGCGGTATAGCGATACCAGACTTCAAACTATACTACAGAGCAATAGTAACAAAAACAGCATGGTACTGGTCCCAAAACAGGCGGGTGGACCAATGGTACAGAATAGAGGACACAGAAACCAATCCACAAAACTACAACTATCTTATATGATAAAGGGGCTAAACGCATGCAATGGAGGAAGGATAGCATCTTCAACAAATGGTGCTGGGAAAACTGGAAATCCATATGCAACAAAATGAAACTGAATCCCTTTCTCTCGCCATGCACAAAAGTTAACTCAAAATGGATCAAGGAGCTTGATATCAAATCAGAGACATGGCTCTGATAGAAGAAAAAGTCGGCTACGATCTACATACTGTGGGGTCAGGCTCCAAATTCCTCAATAGGACACCCATAGCACAAGAGTTAATAACTAGAATCAACAAATGGGACTTACTCAAACTAAAAAGTTTTTTCTCAGCAAAAGAAACAATAAGAGAGGTAAATAGGGAGCCTACATTCTGGAAACAAATCTTTACTCCTCACACTTCAGATAGAGCCCTAATATCCAGAATATACAAAGAACTCAAAAAATTAGACAACAAGATAACAAATAACCCAATCAACAAATGGGCCAAAGACATGAACAGACACTTCTCAGAGGAGGACATACAATCAATCAACAAGTACATGAAAAAATGCTCACCATCCCTAGCAGTCAGAGAAATGCAAATCAAAACCACCCTAAGATACCATCTCACTCCAGTAAGATTGGCAGCCATTATGAAGTCAAACAACAACAAGTGCTGGCGAGGATGTGGGGAAAAGGGTACACTTGTTCATTGTTGGTGGGACTGCAAATTGGTGCAGCCAATCTGGAAAGCAGTATGGAGATTTCTTGGAAAGCTGGGAATGGAACCACCATTTGACCCAGCTATTCCCCTACTTGGTCTATTCCCTAAAGACCTAAATAGAGCATGCTACAGGGACACTGCTACATCGATGTTCATAGCAGCACAATTCACAATAGCAAGACTGTGGAACCAACCTAGATGCCCTTCAATAGACGAATGGATAAAAAAAATGTGGCATTTATACACAATGGAGTATTACTCTGCGTTAAAAAATGACAAAATCATAGAATTTGGAGGGAAATGGATGGCATTAGAGCAGATTATGCTAAGTGAAGCCAGCCAATCCCTAAAAAACAAATGCCAAATGTCTTCTTTGATATAAGGAGAGTAACTAAGAACAGAGTAGGGACGAAGAGCATGAGAAGAAGATTAACATTAAACAGGGACGAGAGGTGGGAGGGAAAGGGAGGGAGAAGGGAAATTGCATGGAAATGGAAGGAGACCCTCAGGGTTATACAAAATTACATACAAGAGGTAGCGAGGGGAAAGAGAAAAATAATACAAGGGGGAGATATGAACTGCAGTAGAGGGGGTAGAGAGAGAAGAGGGGAGGGGAGGGGATGGGAGGGGGATAGTAAAGGATAGGAAAGGCAGCAGAATACAACAGACACTAGTATGGCAGTATATAAATCAATGGAAGTGTAACTGATGTGATTCTGCAATTTGTATACGGGGTAAAAATGGGAGTTCATAACCCACTTGAATCAAAGTGTGAAATATGATATATCAAGAACTATGTAATGTTTTGAACAACCAACAATAAAAAATAAATAAATAAATAAATACTCTTAGCTCACATAGTGGGTTGATATATGTTGATGGCCTGTTAGCTATCACTACTACTATAACTAGAAAACTTGTTTCTTTATGGCTTTTGCCCTCTAGCCTTAAACTTATCTGGCTTATTTCATTTTTAATGCATAAAAGATACAATAGTAGAAATGAGACTTCACTTCACTTAGAATGAAATCTTCCTAATATGGTTTGGATTTTAAGTTAAAAATACTATATCCAGGGATAGGGATGGAGCTAAATGACAGAGCTTCTGCCTAGCACACATGAGGCCCTGAGTTCAATCTCTAGCAGTAGAGAAGGTTGGGAGGGGCCAGATCCTTTAAAATACTCTATCCAATACTCAGAGAGGGAGTGTGGCCAAAGTCACAAATTCCTTAGAGGTCAGCCTGGCAATTTATTGAGACTCTAAAGTCTCAAAAAAGCAAGGAGTTGTGGATAGAGCTCACTGGTAGTAGGTCCCTGGGTACCACTCCACTCCAAATACAGTACCAAATGTGCCTCACTCTTCGCTCTCTACCCTCCAAGAGTACTGGGTATATCATCAGAGCCAGGGTGTACTCACTGAACTCACTGGGAGAAAGATACTTAAATACTTAAATTAAGGTGCTCTCATAGGTTGAAATGCACCTAAAGCCAATGTGCATTCCCAAAACCCACCCCTACTCCAAACAGACAAGAAAACTAGCTCCGTTTTTGTTTATTTCACCCCAGTGACCCAGCTTGACTTTCCAGAGCTCCACCACTCTTCCCAGGTTGGGGCCCCAATAAAGGATTTGTCTTTTCATTCATTTAAAAGTAAACAAGAAAACTACATCTAAACTAATAATTGCATTTTATTGTATTTTCTTCTCTCATAAAATAACATGCTATGTAGAAACAATAAAGAAAAGCTATATAGAAGATAAGTAAACAAGTGTTTAAGTCACTGATAATAAAACCAGCCATAAAAATTTACTTCATTCTTCTAGCAACAAACTACTCTAGGAGAGAAAGGATACGAAGCTTTTTAATGCAATGAAGAAAAGTCTGCCTCTGCCCAATTTTGAAAAGAAATAAATTCTTTTTAAAAGTGGCTCCTAGTTAAAATCAAATGTTTTCATTAATCTATTTTTTTTTAATCAAGAATAGTTTAAACTTCATTATCTAAAGCTTTCAAATACAGCCATAAACAGAAACATATGGACTAATGAACAATAAAGAAGGGGAAATATAAAACTTTGAATACTGAACTTTTTGAAGAAAATTGTTTAGAAAATATAATATTAAGTTTACCCTCCCACAATGCATTTAAATCTCCACTACTCAGGAATAATAATGAGGGAAGAGCAAAGGCAAAAAACAAGAAATAGGTAGGTAATATTGCAATAACTTCTCTGGCATGTAAACAATGGCTCCACCATTCAACTCCAATCTCTGCCCTTATTAATAGGTTAATAAATAGTTAGGACAATCAGACCTAACTACGTAATTGTAAAGCCCAAGCTCTTTTTTACAATGTCGTACAACTTCCCCCTAAAATCCCTAGCTGTGCTAATTATCTAAGCAGCATATAATAGCTGGGAGACTCCTTTTAGCCGGAATATTTTCTAACGACGGTACCTGCAGTCAAGAATTTAAAGATCTGAACTCCTCATTCATGCTCTGCTTTCTCTCTAATGTTATTTAGAAGCCCATTCTAGCCTCTTAACTCCAAATTCTTCACAATCTTTCAAAGTATTCTTTGTCAATAGCTACCAAGGTCTCCTGATCCTTGCCCTTAACAAGTCCAAGTGAATAAAGATAATTTTCCAATTATCAGTTTCACTTCAAGTAACATGAGTTTTCAAATTCTCATACTGAAATAAGAAAAGTGATCTTTATTGCTTTTTGCCCTATCTATACCAGGTAAACAATATTCTAATGGTCTATTGTCTGTGATCTGTTCTCTAACAGGGGAGGCTGAGACAGGATGATTTCAAGTTCAAGGCCAGCCTCAGCAACTTAGCAATATCCTGTCTCAAAAGAAAATATAAAAAGTCTGGAGATATAGACCAGTAGTAAAGTGCCTCTGAGTTAAATCCCTAGTACTCCCCACCCCACCCCCACACCCCCCAAAAAGGAAAACCGGGCTTAGAAAAAAAGACAATTTTTGAAATCTAGGAAACAACCTAGAGTCTCATCAAGGTATTGTACCAAAATGATTAAATTCCATTTTCTCCTATTCTTGAGTCAAACTGCTCATATTCAAAGGGTAAGAGACATAATGACAAACTCTGATGGCTCAGTTTGGTTATAAAAGCAGAGAACCTTGAATAACTACACAATCAACACTGTACAATAATGGAAATGGGAATTTCTCAAAAGAAAGTGCATTTGCTATTAGTAAAGCAAAAAAATGGGAAAAGAGGGGTTGATCAAAGAGGCACTGGTCATTGGAGGAATGACGAAGAAATATTATATCAGAGGCCCAAAACTGAACAAATAATTTTATGCATATGAGTGTACTAATTCTCATATATTTATAACATTTTATGAGATTATTCTTATAACAATGCCTTCAGTGGACAGGGACAAGAGATACTACATGTCTTGTTACGTTTCATCACTATCTCATCCCACATCATTACTAAGGGAACTATTTTGACATGATGCATAAGGACCTGCTTATTTTACAAGAATATAACATTTACTTCAATTTGTATAGTAACTTTTATTCATACAGCTAGACCCACTGTTTAATATTCAATACCACATTAAAAAAAAAAAAAAAGAAAGAAAACACAACTACCACCATTTCCAAGAGCCATCTGATCCCTAAAATCTGAAACAATTTAAACATCAGGGTCACAAAATACCAAATACCAACATTTTCCTGAACTACTTTGGAAAAGGACAGACAATCACTCTGATACAGGCATGGTCACTTAGTCCTGGTAGAGAAGATAAGGTTTCATTCCAGTACCTCACCCAAGAACTAATAACTAAAAGGCAGACTGATTTAGTATGCAGACTATAATCAAATCTCCCTGGTACTCTGTTAACAGAAGGAGCTTAAAAAAAAAAAAAAAAAAAAAAAAAAAGACCTAAGTACCTAAAAAAGAAGACATTATTTCCTGATAAGATATAAAAGCTTTCTCCTTTAAATATGTTTTTAGCATTTCAGAAAAGAGAAAATGTATATGTCTAACACCATACCTTGTATATAATAGGTAATCTCAAACCATTTCTTCTCAATTAACTCAGAGAAAACTTTCAAGTAGATTTAAGGAAAATGTTTAATTAGTGATAACTGAGTTATCAATAACAATAATCATAAATAACTGAATCAATACCACATGGAAAATCTAATGACTTTAAATTAGGGAAGAGAGCATAGTATATTCCTGTTAAAAATACATAATTTGAAATGAAAACTAAAACATTAAAATAAGAGAATATATATAAAAGCAAAATGGAATCTTCTCGCAAAACAATTTAAAAAAAGAGTGAGAGAGACAGACTCTCGTTTCCAGACTCAATGGCATTGCAGTTTTAAAATGAGAAAAGGAGATTGTAAACTGTTATAGATATGACAAGAATTTTGGAAAGTATAAAGCTGAGTTGTTCTCTTTCCTCAAAGAAGATTGACAGTCCATAAAAAGGTTGATGGCTCAAGTATAAAATCACAGTCACACTGGGCATGGTGGCACACACCTGTGATTTCAACAGCTTAAAAAGGTGAGGAAGGAGAATAATGAGTTCAAAGACAGCCTCAGCAACTTAGCAAGGACCTAAGCAACTTAGGGAGACCACCCCCCTCCAAAAAAAAAAGCAAAAAAGCTGGGGACATGGCTTAGTGATTAAGCACCCCTGGGTTGTTCAATCCCTAGTACAAAAAAAAAAAAAAAAACACACAATAACAGGCTAACTTGTAAATTGACATAATCACTTTTATGTATGATAAATTACCTACACAGGTGTTAACATATGCATAAGATTTTAAGACTTAAATAATTAAACAAGTCTATTATAATCAAGTATAATGTCTTCCTTTTTCCATGATCTTTTGCAAATTTCTGAAAGCAATGTGGATTTTGCAGGCTACAGAGTAATAAGAAAACTTTACTTTTGGGGCTGGGGATGTGGCTCAAGTGGTAGCGCGCTCGCCTGGCATGCGTGCGGCCCGGGTTCGATCCTCAGCACCACGTACAAACAAAGATGTTGTGTCCGCCAAGTACTAAAAAATAAATATTAAAAAAAAAATTCTCTCTCTCTCTCACTCTTTCTTTAAAAAAAAAAAGAAAAGAAAACTTTACTTTAAATCAAATCAGGAAACTACATGAGAAATAACAAATAATCAGTTCAAGCTTTCTATTTATTTTCTCTATTATGGAATACTTCAAACAAAATTTTGCAAACAGTGTAATAAATCCAAGTTATTATTACCACTTTCAACTATTATCAGAACACAACTAACCTTGTTTTCACCTAATATGCCTAAAACTTCCCCCAGCACAAATAATCTGGGTCTACAAAACAAGACATAATTTACTTCATCCTTGTCTCAACATTTTTTCTCCTTTTCCCAAAAGGTCATGAATCTTTTCTTCAATTATAGTTTAAACTTGCATTATTTATTTCTGCAAAAATTATATTTATACACTGTCCTCCCCCCCCCTAGATAATGGTAGCATTGTATCCCTTTTCCCAATTTACTAATTTCTCTTAGGAATATCCCATTTTTCTGGGCACAGTGGCATATACATCTGTAATTCCAGTGATTCCGGAGGCTAAAGCAGGAGGATTGCAAGTTTGAGGCAGCCTCTAGCAACTTTGTGAGGCCCTAATCAACTTAGTGAGACCTGTCTCAAAGTGAAAAATAAAAAGGGCTGGGAATTTAGCTCAGTGGTAAAGTGCCCCTGGGTTCAATTCCCAGAACCAAAACAAATACACAAAGTGATAAATATCCGATATGACAGATATGCCAGTGACCCTGATTTGCTCATAAACATTATATGCATGTATTTAAATGTCACACCGTATCCCATAAATATGTAAAATTTAGTAAAATATAGTAATGTCAATTAATATAAAAATACATGAAAAAACAAAAAAGGAGTATCATGTTTTAAGCAGTAGATATTTTGGTATGTATCTCAAGAGAAGGACTCTTAAGGAATGTAAACTTTCCTTAAATACAACACAAAACCACAAACAAAAAAGAAAGAATGTGTATATATGAGACTGCAAATTATAAACTTCTATATACCAAAGGCATTATTAACAGTAAAAATGTAAGCCATACAGTGAAGAATATATTTACAAAAGGATATCCATTGTGACTTGTATCTAGAATATATAATATAAAAACAAAAAGTTAAAAGATCAATAATTTTAAAATGAGCATAAACCTAAAGAACATGAGTCCTTTCTGATTTAAATAAAAAGGGTACAATAATTCCATTTAATTAATGTAGGATAAAAGAGAAAAAATAGCATTAGAATACTGCAGCAGGAAGTATGATGCCACACACCTGTGATGCCAGCTACTTGGGATGCTAAAAGCAGGAGGACTGCAAGTTGAAGGCCAGCATGAGCAAAATAGAGAAAATCACTTTAAAAAAAAAAAAATTCAGCACTAACTTCAAGCAATACCAACTGGTAAATGCTAACATTAGTGGACAAAAGTTTAAAGAGAAACAGGATAACTGCACAGTCTGAAGATATCTTCCCCCTTATCAATTATTAATTATATAGGGAAAAATAGTTAAGCTGACAGACACAAGCTCAACTAAGTGATCAAGATTAACACCAACAGTAATAGGACATAGCAGCATCACGGATGCCCTGATGGGATGTACTGAGAAAGATGTGTCACTCCTGTGATGTATGTCACTATAATTTGGGACATAGCAAAGCTTTTTTTAAGAGGCTGAAGTAAACATTTTAAGCTCTGCGGGCCATACAGTCTTGGCTACAATTTTTCAACATTACCAGCATAGCACAAAAGCAACCACAATCAACAGAGAAAAAAGGGTACTGTTATGACTAATAAAATTTTTATAAAAACAGGTGACCAGTCTGTTGGACAGTTTGTCAGTCCCTGTAAGAATACTAACTTTAATCGAACTATGAGAAGCATCAAAAACTGTGGGACAGTCTACAAAATATATCTGCCCAGATATATATATAAATGCATCATGGTCTTACAAGACAATGAAGGTGAGCAGCCTCAACACAGTAGTGGCATAGGAAGCCTCAGATCTCATTCCCCCACAGAGACCACAACTTAACAATATGAGGTCCAAAAGGCCTTTCTAAAAACTCCAGAAACTAGTTAAGAAGTCACACTACTACATTTGCAGTATCCCAGTTCTTGACAAATGCAATGCTAAGAACAGCCGCATTAAAATAGCAAAGAAAATCCTTTGCATTTTATCCACCAAAAGCCTTCTCCAAAGCCAGCACCCAATGTAATCAGGAAAAACTGTTCAGTTTTCTCTGCAAAGAACTGTCTAAGTTTTTGTCACGACTGACTTTAAGAGCTGATGGGGAACCAGCATACTTCAGATGGTGGTCAACTGCAGAACCAGAAGCCTGTAGTACCAAATACAAACACCAGAGAGAGCAAGAGATTAATAACCTCTCTAACCAGTAAATTACAAAAGACACATCTGAAAACATTAGAGATGAGCAATATATCTCACTGGGTTGACTGGTGAAGGCATTTCCCTGTACAAAATCACTTTTTAAAGACTAGGAGAGTTAAGGAGTATGGATGTAGCTCTTATGTTCTGGGTTTAATCCCCAGAACCCCCACCCCCACCCCACACACAAACTAGGCATTAGCCACTTTTTTGTTTTTGAGTTAGAAACTTTTCAAAATACCCAAATTCTGGCAGAAAATTATTCAATAAAGAATTCAATGAACTAAGAATACACAGATAACTAAACAATTAGGAAAATGATGAAAAGTGAGAATTATCAATAGAGAAAAACTATGAAAATGACTTAATAGATTCAGAAAGCTTAGTAATACAATTAGTTCACTAGAACAGTTCAGCAAAAAACTTAAGCAAAAGATTCAATGAATATAAAGGTGGGTCATCTGTAATTACTCAATAAGACAATTTAGGGGGGAAAAATGAAGGATATGAAGAAAGTCCGAGAAACTTACAAGATATCATCAAGCAGACCAACTAAGGGATCGTGAAAATTTCAGAAGTGAAGTCAATGGGACAAAGGTGAGTTGCTCACTGCCTTGCTGTTGCTGAGACTGGCTTTGAACTCACAATCCTGTCTCAGTCTCTTAAACTGCTGGGATTACAGGCGTGTGCCACCATGCCCAGCAGTTGATGGATTTTTTTTAAGAATGTAGTGAGTACATATAATGGAATACTATTCAGTCTTTAAAAGGGAAATCCTGCCATTTGCAACAATATAGATAAACCTGAAAAACACTATGCTTAACAAAATAAGTCAAGCACAAAAAATAAAAAATACTGCATCATCTTACTTACATATGTATAATATCAAACTTACGAAAACAGAATAGAATGGTGATTGCCAGGGGTTGGTACATGGTGATGCTGGTCTAAGAGGTGCCCAGGGTACAGAACTTCAGTTTTCAAAGATAAGTTCTGAGTATGGCAGTGACTTTTTAGATACAATGTCAAAGGCAAGAAAATATGAAATAATGAATAACTTGAACTTCATTAAAATTAAAAACTCTGTTCTCTTAAGATAATATTAAAAGAATGGAAGAAAAATCATACACTGGGAAGAAATATCCTCCAAAGACACAACCCAACTAATCCTGAGAACATATCAGACTTGCCCAAACTGAAACACATTGTGCAGAAAAGCTCACCTACACTCTGCAAGAGTCAATATCAAAAGATAAAGAAAGGTAAAGAAACAATTCAAGATTAAAGAAAACTAATGATACACGATAAATGCAATGAGTGATCCTGAAGAGACCCAGAAGCAGGATGTGGTGGTGCATACCTGTAGTTCCACCTATCTGGGAGAATGAAGCAGAAAAATGGCGTGAAGTCAAGCATGGAAGCACACGCCTATAATCCCATCCGCTCAGGAGGATGAGGCAGGAGGATCATGAGTTAAGCCTGCCTCAGCAATTTAGAGAGGGCCTAAGCAACTCAGTGAGACCCTGTTCCTAAATAAAAAATAAAAATAAATAAAAAGGACTGGAGACATGGCTCAGTGGTTAAGCGCCCCTGGGGGTTCAATCCCTGGTACCCTTAACCCCAACCAACAACAATCACAAAAAAAGAAGGCTTAAGTCCAGCCGTTTGAGAACAGCCTGGGCATCGTAGTGAATCTTTGTCTCAAAAAAAAAAAAAATCTAATAAAATTCCCGAATATTGCTAACCTTTATGCTTATTCTTAGGAAGTACACACTTATGAATTTTTTGTACCTCATCCTAAATAGTACAGAAAAAAAGTACATGGGGGGAAACAAATGTAGCAAAATGTTAACAATTGGTGAAAACTGAGTAAATAGTAAACAGGAGTTCTTTGTATTATTTTTGCAACATTTCTATAAATTTGAAACTATTTCAAAATAAAAAAGTTTTAAAAGAAGTACAAGGCTAGTAGACCAATTTTATCTTACTCAAAGGAGAAGTTATTCAAGACTAAATAGCACCTTAAAAGAAAAAAATCACTTATCAAGCAAACCCAAATCTTGTGGCATCATAAAATTAGGATTACCCTTAAACATAAAATAAAAACAATGGTTTTTCAACTGTAAAGACAGGAAAACACTGCCATCTGAGGAAATTTTTTCACTGTAACAAAATTGGCTCACCAGCTTCACAGAAGACATTAATAATATAGATAATAAAATTCTGAAATAAGGACTCCTCCCCCAAACCACTCTTTAATCAAAAGCAAGCAAAAAAGTTTTTTTTAAAAAATGTGTTTTCAGTGCTGGAGACTGAACCCAAGGTCTCATATATGTTGGGCAAGTGTTCTACCACTGAGCTACATTCTCAGCTCAATAAAATAAATTTTTAAATTTTTAACCAAAGGTTAATTGTATATCTCATCTACTCAGCAGTATTCCACATTTAATTAAATATTAATCCCTTGCTATTTACACTTTTGAAATTTTCAGACTCAAAGAAATGATAAATATTTGAAGTGATAGATGTCAATTATTCTGAGCTGGTTAATACATACTATATGTGCACTGAACATTACTGTACTCATAAAGATATGCTATTAAGTCAATTTTTAAAATTTTTCAATTTCAGCCTGTTTTACACAAGCAGATCTAATAGGCCATAAACTCCAAAATTCATCATTATCAGATATCCTGAAGCTCTATGACCAAGGAAAACATTTTTTAAAATTTGATCTACAAATTTCCTATACCAAAACAATTAGGATAATTTTTTCTTACTATCGTTGAATATAGTTTAAGGAATACAGTCCAGAGTACGACAATGCAGCAAAACTACCTCATCCTGTTTGTCCCCTGAAGTGAATTTCTGGTCCTTAATGTATTCTGTGCTTAGCTGAGAAGAAGCCTCATGAAAGAACTCCAAAGAACTCCAAAGGCTAATTGAAACAGAAAAGGTGGAACTCAGTTTCCCTCCTCATATTTATTACCTTCCCCATTGGAAAATAAAATGCTTTTATTTTACATAAGTAAATACATCTATTTTTATTAAAATCTGCTATTTAAAAAATTTAACTCCTTCTTAGTATTAACGTGTTTAGCTACTTAATACAACAAACTTTGAGAAGCTAAATGATATCAAGGGCAAGTAAAATATGACAACGCCTAAACCAAATGGCCACCTATAAAACTGATTTCTTGGAGGGGCTTGGGGGTACTAAGGATTGAACTCAGGGACACTTGACTACTGAGCCACATCCTCAACCCTATTTTGTATTTAAAGAGAAGGTCTCACTGAATTGCTTAATGCTTCACCATTGCTGAGGCTGGCTTTGAACTCATCCTGCATCAGCCTCCCGAGCCGTTGGAATTACAGGTGTGCGCTACCGAACCCAGCTCTACAAAATTGATTAATTTTAAAGCCACAATTAATACTATTAAAAGGAATTCAAAGTGTTGGGCATAGTGGTGCACATCTGTAATCCCAGCAACTCAAAGAGTTAGAGGCAAGAAGAGCCCAAGTTTTGAGGCCAGCCTCAGCAACTTAGCAAGGCCCTAAATAACTTAGCAAGACTCTGTCTCAAAATAAAAAATTAAAAGGACTTGGGGATGTGGCTTAGTGCGTAGGCACCCCTGGGTTCAACTCCCAATACTAAAAAATAAATCAATATATAATCAATATATATATATGCATATACATATATACATAAAATAAAAGTAACTTCGATTCATTCCAAATACAGCTGGATTCATTTTGAGATCAATAATATGTAATTTAATGAAACAGTATGTCTTATGAAATAGATATATGTACATTTCTATAAAATTTAATTGAGGTGAGGGTAATAGCCCTTATTTCTTGTTCATAAGAAAATAAACTACAATTGGGGATACAGCATAGTGGTAGAGTGATTGCTTAGCACATGCAAGGCCCTGGGCTCAATTCCAAATACAGCCCAAAAAAAGAAAAAAGAAAAAACTGATACAATCTTTCCAATAATCAATTTGCAAACACCCCTCAATCCACTCGCCCCCCAAAAAACCAAAAATATACACTGATTTAATGATTCATAAATCTGCATTATAGAAACACAAATGACCAGTATAAAGATATAAATAAAAATTCCATCATATTACTAACAGTTTCTTTTTAAACTGTAAACAACTTAAATACCTGATGATTAAAGTATGAGAAAAACAACACTGAGATTTAATATACGCCAGGCACTATTTTTTAAGGACTTGACATTTATCACTTTATTTGAACCTCATAACTATCCTATAACATGGCTTCCATTATACACATGAAGAAAAGCATGCAAAAGTCCAATCTCTTGTCCATGATATACATTTAGTAAGATTTAATCCCCAGCAGTCTGGTTCTAGAGCAAATTCGTTTAACCACTAATCCTATACTGCTATATTATGTCAATATAACACTTTAAAATTATTAAAATTTGTGTTATGGATCAATATCCTCCAAGAAAAATGGCCCCAAGATAGAGCTAGATTGTAAAGGTAGGCTATAAGTAAAAATGCAAAATATTTTTACAATCACATTTTAAATTTCAGTTTGTAATTGCATAAAGATATGTTACACATAAAAAGACTTGAAGGATACATATAGCCTAAGTTTAATAGTGACTTTCTCAAGATGTGAAAATTATTTTTTATATTGGCCAAATTATAGTTATATTGTGTGCACATACAAATATGTAACAACAAATCCCACATTCATGTACAACTATAATGCACTAACAAAAAATATGAAAAAGAAAATTATGTTTTCAGTGCTGGAGATTGGACCCTGAATATAGTGCATGCTAGGCTCTACCACTGAGCTATACCCTAGCACAAAATTATGAAAAACTGCTAAACTTCATTGTTCTTGTCTATATTTTTCCAATTTTCTAAAACAAATCACTTATTACGTTTGTTAGAAAATTTGCTAAGGCAGTACCAGGATTGCCTAGCCCACCTTTTTGAAAATATTTTGAAGCAGGATTCTCTCTAGGTTACCTAGGGCCTTGATAAATTGATGAGGCTGGTTTTGAATTTGCAATCCTCCTGCTTCAGCCTCCAGAATCACTGGGATTACAAATGTGGACCACCACACCCAGGTGGGAAACAATTTTTTAAAAAAATCTGCTTCTCACTAATGAGTCTATATACTGGTATATTTATGAAATCCTGTCATAATTTGTACATACAAAGCTTGATCAGCTCCAAAAGTCTGAGTTCCACAATCAGATTATCAACAACTAGGAAGAAAGGGTTGGGAAAACAATTTTAAATGTCTTTAATATATGACTTTGTTATTTGTATACATATTACCATCCTGGTTCAAAAACTGATATGATGAAAGGTTAAATAATTTGTCCTAAGTCTTACAACTAGTAAAGCTAGAATTTAAATATACTTTGTTTACTTCGACAAAGTTTCAGTTGTAGGACTCCAGAAGGAAAAAAGCTGAAAATAACCTTTGACCAATTAATTTGCTTTAAATAAATAAACTAATTAAGAATGAATAGCTCATCATAAATTGGTTAATGGCATAGAACTAGGAAAACTGGAAAATTCATTGAACTAGGATTTGTTTAAATGGAATTTTATTCCACAAAATTGGGCAAGTAACAATCTTTCATACTGTTTTGTTCTCTTTAAATTAGAGGATCTGAGCCAGGTGACTGTGTCACGTGCCTATAATCCCAGCACCTCAAAAGAATGAAGAAGGAAGACCAGAAGTCCAAAGCCAGCCTCAGCAATTTAGCGAGGCATATTAGAAAGACCCTATCTCAAAATTAAAAAATAAAATAAAAAGGGCTTGGGATGTGGCTCTATGGTTAAGTGACCCTAGATTCAATCCTTGGTACCTAAATAAATAAATAAAGTTAGAGAAGCATGACTCAGTGTTAGAATGCCTGCCCAGCATATGTGAGTACCTGCTCAGCATGTTCCCCAGCATAAAAATAATAATTAAAAATAATTAAATTAAAGGATGAGAGCCAGACATGGTGGCCTGTAACACCAGTGACTCAAAAGGCTGAGGCAGGAGGATCTCAAGTTCAAGGACAGCA
This sequence comes from Callospermophilus lateralis, assembly GCF_048772815.1. Classification (NCBI taxonomy): domain Eukaryota; kingdom Metazoa; phylum Chordata; class Mammalia; order Rodentia; family Sciuridae; genus Callospermophilus; species Callospermophilus lateralis. The sequence continues at coordinate 76,118,496 of NC_135308.1, read as the reverse complement.
CTGGCAACTTAGAAAGACCCTATCTTATTTAAAACATAAAAGTAAAAAAGGGGGGGCTGGGGATGTGGCTCAAGTGGTAGCGCCTCGCCTGGCATGCGTGCGGCCCGGGTTCGATCCTCAGCACCACATACAAAGAAAGATGTTGTGCCCGCCGATAACTAAAAAATAAACATTAAAAAATTCTCTCTCTCTACCTCTCTCTACCTCTCTCTCTCTTAAAAAAAAAAAAAAAAAAAAAGTAAAAAAAGGGGGGATTAAAGATGGATCTCAGTGGTGGAGTGCCCTGGATTCAATCCCCAGAACAAAATACATAAATCAATAATAATTAATATAATTACTATAATTATGACAATTAATTATAACATAACTATATATTATATGTGATACTAGAGGATGAACAGCTTTTCCTAATTCCTATAGTTCCCTTTTGGCTTAATTTTAGGAACTTTTGTACTAAAAATACGATCCTCTCACTCCCCTCTACATATATACACCCATAAACACACATCCCCACTCAAATTAAGTCAGATAAAACATGTACTCTTATTTTAATATTCTTCATTTTTAAAAGAATCTGAGAGCATACAACCCAAACAAATACACACAAATTAATGTAGAAAAGTGCTTTTCCTGAAAAACCTTAACTTTTGACAGTAATAAGATTAAATATTTAAATGCTTGCTAAAACCTTTAGCCTGGTTGGAAGTGTAGCTCAGTGGCAGAGCACTCGCCTAGTAAGTACAAAAACCTGACCTTGATCTTCAGCACCAAAACAAAAATCCTGCTATATATAACTATAGCTATAAACTATAGCTAGGAAGCCTGACTTATTTTCTGACTCCAAAAGATTTTCTAATCTGCTCCATCTCCAAAAGAAAATATATTCCTTCTCCTATCCATAACAATAATTAACTTTATTTTAAATGCTCCAGAAAAGATCTTGGTCTCCCTTCAATTCCTTCTTTCATCAACAAGTCACCAAGATGAATGAATTCACCAAATGCTGGTGAGAATTAGAGTCAAAAGAATTCTCATTTTGCTAACTGGAATGTGAAATGATACAATACTTTTTAAGGCAGTATGGCAGTTTCTTCTAAGCTAAACATATCCTTACCTTATGATTTAGCAATCATGCTTCTTGGCACTTATTTACCTGAAGGAGTCAAAAATTTATGTCCATACAAAACATATTCAAAGATAATTTAAACCAGCTTTATTCATAACTGCCAGAACTTAGAAGCACCCAAGATATCCTCCAATTTATATGAGTAAATAAATTGTAGTATATCCAGACAAATGTAACATTATTCAGCACTGAAAAGAAATAAAAAACTATCAAGCCACGAAAATACATGCTAGAGTCTTAAATGGGTATTACTAATTAAAAGAAGCCAACATGAAAAAGGCTAGAGTTTATTACTGCAGCTATGGAATTCTAGGCAAGGAAAACTATGAAAGTCCAAGGTTGTCAAGAGGGAAGAAAAGGACAGAGGATGAATAAGTGGGAGAAGAAGAAAATGATAAATAAGCAGAGCTCATACAGGATTTTTTAGGGCACGGAATTATTCTGTATAAAACTACAACAATAGATACATGTCATACATTTGTCCAAGCCCACAGAATGTCCAACACAAGAGTGGACCACAAGGTAAACTAAGGACTTTGGGTAATAATGATGTCAATGTGATTTACCAATTTTAAACACATGTACCCCTCTAGTAAGGGCTGTAAATGATAGGAGGAAGCTATGCATGTGTGTAGGGAAGGGATATACAAGAAATCTACTTTCTATGCAATTTGAATGTAAACTTAAAATTGTTCTAAAAATTGATTTTTTTTAATACGAATTCTTTTATTTTTTAGGTATAAATGGACACAACACAATGCCTTTGTTTTTATGTGGTGCTGAAGATCTAACCTGGGTCCCACCCGTGCTAGGCATGCTGGGCGAGTGCTCTACCACTGAGCCACAATCCCAGCCCAGGTTGTTTTTTTTTTTTTTTTTTTTAAAAAAAGGCTTAGACTTTCAACTATGCCATTATGACAAAGTGAACAAATTCTCATCTCAAAACATTCAACTACAAAATTATCTATGTGTGTGTTTAAATTCTACTTCTGGGGCTCAGGAAATTAGCCAAAGACAAATTAATTGAGACACATTTAATAATAACCCCCCCAGGGCTGGGGATGTGGCTCAAGCGGTAGCGCGCTCGCCTGGTGTGCGTGCGGCCCGGGTTCGATCCTCAGCACCACATACAAACAAAGATGTTGTGTCCGCTGATAACTAAAAATAAATATTGAAAAATTCTCTCTCTCTCTCTCTCTCCCACTCTCTCTTAAAAAAAAAAAATAATAATAACCCCCCAAAAAAAGGTAGAACTGTGGGTATGAACAATGAAGTCTATGGCTTTTTTGCCTAAGGCTGCTCCCATTTCCTATCTTTACCTTCACAGCTTGGTTGGCAAGGGTAGTTTGACCTGGATGAAGTAGCTGGGAAAAACGGCACACTTGCTGCCAGAAAGGGTGGTTCTGAGAATGAGGCACAGAGGCTAAAAAACCAAGGCCTCACTGACAATAAAAGAGATGAACAGGGCAAATATATTCTGGTAGCCCGAGGACACAGTTCTACCACAGATCACTTTAGCATTATTATTATTTTTTTCCCCAAATAGGCATATACTGGGGAGAATGTTCCAAATATTTTTAACTGATGAAGCTGGATTCAAAGAAAACCTATTGGAGACCATTGTTTTAGGTACTATGTAGAAAAAGAGAATTATGTGAAAAAGTTTTCTCATCTATAAAATGGTAATATAACATTCCCTAAAATGACATAATACTTAAATAATGTATAATAGTTTTGAAAAACACCTAGTTATGTAGTTATGTCTGGATACACAAGAGATACATACCATGCTATAGGGAATAATAATTTCCTGAAGACTTCTTAATGGATGTTAAGATAATCAGAATAGGTGTGGCAGCACTCGCCTGTAATCCAAGTAGTTTGGGAGGCTGAGGCAGGAGAGGACTGCAGGTTCCAAGCCAGCCAGAGCAATATAGGGGAGGCTGTAAGCAACCTAGTGAGACCCTGTCTCAAAATAAATAATAAAAAGGGCTGGGGATGTAGCTAAGTGACTAAGTGCCCCTGGGGGTTCAGTCCCTTGTACAAAAAAAAAAAAAAAAAAAAAGATAATCAGAGCAGTGTTTAATGAAGATTCGAAAAATAAAGAGGAAAGACCAATGTGAAAAGAGAAAGAGCTAAAGGGCTGCTGTAGTCATTAAAATTTGAGGCCATGACTGTCTGACTCAGAATAAGAAGATAGACAAGAAAATTGTGTTAAGACAGGTTCTAAAAGAGTTAAATTTTTAAATGTCATCACAAGTCCAGGTGTATGTGAGAAAGTGATGTTATAAAGAAGAACGTTGTAGGGGAAAAAGTGAGTTCAGCTTTGATAAACTGGCATAGAAATGCTAGTTGACATAGAAGTGAAAATATATAGCAAGCAAATTGAGAAAAAAATGCAGGAATAATGGTTTTCAACCCTACATCTTTTTCAACTATTCAAACTAATTTCTACCTGCCAAATCTTGCCTGTCTACTTGGCAGATACTAGATTTCTTTTTCTTTTTTTGAAGTTCTGGGATCAAACCAAGAGGCACTTAACCATTGAGCAACATGCCTGGCCCTTTTGTTGTTGTTGCTTATTTATTTATTTATTTTTTAGGTACCAATCCCCAGGTATTCTGAGCCACATCCCCAGCCCTATTTTGTATTTTGTAATAGGGTCTCACTAAGTTGCTTAGCACCTTGCTTTTGCTGAGGCTGGCTTTTAACTCCATGATCCTCCTGCCTCGGCCTCCTGAGCTGCTGGGATTACAGTCATGTGCTATCACACCCTGCCCTTTTTTATTTTGAAACAGGGTTTTGCTAAATTGCTTACACGGACCTCAAATTTAGGATCCTCCTGCCCAGCCTCCCAAGTAACTGGCATTACAAGCTCTGCCACCAGGCCCAGTTGAGACACCAGATTTCTTAAAGAACCCTGGCTCTGGCCATTGTTTTTCTAATCTGTAAAACACAGAAGTACACACCAAAAGCCTGTGGGAGTGGTATTATGTGAACTAATGTTTCATACTGGCATATCTCTTCTCATGCACACTTCAAGAGCATAGCTCCCAACAAAAAGTATCTGAGGTTCTGACTTCAGTTTCAACAATAACTACACATACACTTATACTAAAAGTTATAAGCAAGCTATAATAATTTTATATGTATTTGAATAATTATTAAAGACGACCTCTAGAAAATAGGAACTATGTTTTATTTTGCATACCATACCCTTCAGTAAACTAGGATCTAGGAAGTACTCCAATAATATGCAATGAAAGAATGAAAGAGAGTTTGCTCAATGTCTTCTGAATCTGAAAATCTAGGCATATATATTGAAAAAAGAATTGGACTGAAAAATAAAACAATGAACATAATCCTCATAAAGTTAGTAAGTAGCCAGTGCAGCAGTACACACTTTTAATCCTAGTGATTCAGGAGGCTGAGGAAGGAGGATTACAAACTCACGGCCAGGTCTCAAAAATAAAAAGGACTGGAGGTACAGGTTAGTGGTACAAGACCCCTGGGTTCAATCCCCAGTATTAAAAAATAAAAATAAAAAGAAAGAAAAAGTAGTAATTATATCCAAGAGAAAAAGAATACTCACTTAAATGAAATAGCATGGAAACATAACAACAACTGCTCAAAGAATGAAATAAATGTTAAAAGAAGGCTAAGAATAAAGACTGGTCTAAGATGGTCTACTTATTAATTGAATCTGTGGAATTAGACAAGATTCTGCATCTTTTAATCACCCTGTGAATGAAATTATTTTCTAACAGCAAATAAAAGTAAGAATTTAATATACTCTGCATATCTTTAATTCACACAATAATTGTCTCTCCCCCACTGTATTAATGAGGAAATTAAAATCATGGAGCTTCACTATGATTCTAGTCACAAAGCAAGTAAATAATCTACTTTTGTCTGTTTCCTAAGTGATCTAGAATGTGCATATGCTAAATTACAAGTTATAGGCAGGCACAGTGGCACACGCCTGTAATCCCAATGGCTCAGGAGGCTGAGACAAAAGAATTGTGAGTCCAAAGCCAGCTTCAGTAACACAGAGGTGCCAAGCAACTCAGTGAGACTCTGTCTCTAAATGAAATACAAAATAGGGCTGGGGATGTGGCTCAGTGTTCAAGTGCCCCTGAGTTCAATCCTCGGTACCAAAAAAGGAAGAATACTAAATTACAAGTTATGTTCTAAAAGCCAATAAAAAATTCCATTTTTCTGATACCATATGAAATTCCCAGACAGAAATACCACTTATGTTAACAAACCGTAACTTTCCAAAGCAAAAATTTAGATTTCTGAAAGTTAGACCTCAAGAATTGCTATGCTCTTCCAGGGTATCTTTCCCTTTTAATTCTAAAACAAATGTGAAATATTACAAATACCAGAAATATTTTTATCATTAACACACATCATTAGTCACATCATTAACACACACTTACCCTTAATAAAACTGTTTTAGTAGTTTAAGCCACACATTATTTTGTAAAGAAAATGAAAATAAGAGTCACTGTACACAGATTAACAAGACCTCTGAAAGATACAAATTCTCTTAGGAGTTCCTTATAAACAAGTATTTAAAACTAGAAGATAGAAATAGAAAGGAATGATGGCACACACTCTGTAGTCCCATCTAATCCAAAAGCTCAGACAGGAAGATGGCAAGTTCTAGGTCTACCCAGATGACTTAAAAAGAACCTGTCTCAAATAAAATTTTTAAAAAGTAGGATTGGTAATGTAGTTCAGAGGTAGAGCATTTGCCTAGTATGTGCAAGCCCCTGAGTTCAATCTCCAGCACTGTAAATTAGAAGACAATAAAAATAGAAGAAAACTAGAAAGTCATTTTAAATTTCCTTCCTGTGTTTCCTAAATCCAATTAGGAAACTAGTACTATTTCCATAAAATTTACTAGATTTTATGATCATATGATGCTTAAAAATGCTAAGGCTATTAATGATTCATTTGTCCTAAAACAGAAAGATTCACCCTATTCCAAGCAAAAATTCAAAAGATCAGTCAGCATAGACTTACCCAGATTTCCTTGCTCAATTGTCAGCACCACCTCATCCATCACCACAGCCCTGAAGTCCAGTTCCTCTTCACCACATTTGGACTTCAAAGCTCGTAAGATCTCTTTTTGGGGATAGTCTTCCCTGATACGACGATCTGTCAAAAACCACAACTTTGCAGCCACAGAGCTACACATCTTGATCTGCTTGTTCTTTCTCTTCTGGATTATTTCTTCTTGAATGTAAACTCTAGATGGAAAAAATATACATACAAATCAAGAAATCAAGTGCAAATCAAGGAATCTACTTGATGTTTGGATTTTATACATGCAAATGCTTAGTATATAAAACTATGCAATAACTATAATATAGTTATTATATAATAGCTAGGAATAAGGTAAAGATACTACGCCTTTTTTCATTTTCATTCAAATTAAAAATTACATACTAGTAAAAATATAGAAACTGGCAACTTTTCCAGAAATAAGATTTCTCTTTTGTCCTTTAAGGAAACTCTCACTGCAGCTTAACATTAATAATTTCAGTTGGTCACTTCAAAGAAAGGTGGGACATAAAGAAAGAACATGGACCAGTATATTGTCTAGCAATATACTTCAACTTGATCATCTCCTTTTCAGTTTTATTTCTTCACTCAAAATCAATCTCTTTCTTGACATGAAATAGACAAAATCCCAATCATCAACAAGATACCCCATATTTCCCATCAGTAGTCTCATTATGTATATTTTGTATCTGTAATTAGCTTAACATTCAATTTCCTTCCCATTTTGTACTATTTAGTAATCAGATAACAGCACTGATATTACTAGGTAATTAAATGCTGACATCACTTACGTAGTAATTTTAATCAAAATAAATACAGAAGAAGCAAAAGGACTTTGAATAATCAAAGTAAATGCCCAGGTCCTCACACTAAATTTTGTCCATTTCAGTCAGAGAACACTATGCTCTCACTCAGTGTTTGTATTCTTTCTTTAAATAGAAATTTGGAAACTCAGTTTACTAGAATACAAAAAAAAAGAGGACTTTTTTCACAGTGATAAAAAGTCACTAGATTTTGAGTAAGACAACAGTTTAAAGTTGTCTTCCTGGAAGGCAAAAAATAAAGAAAATGAGTTTGAGAATAAGAAGGAAGTTTTAAAAATTTTTTTAATTAAAAAAATTTCAGGGGTTCGGGGTTGTGGATCAGTGGTAGAGCACTTGCCTGGTATGTGTAAGGCCCTGGGTTCAATCCTCAGCACCACAAATAAATAAATTAATTAATATATAAAGGTCCATTGACAACTAAAAATATATATGTTTTTAAAAAGCTTCAAGTACAGTTGTCCCGTGCTCTAGGTATCCAAGAGGTGGTAAAATTTGGTTCCCAGAACTCCACCCCTGCCTACACACCACATCCTACTCCCAGGTACAACAAAATCCAGAGTTAAGTCCCCTACATAAAATGGTATATTTTCATACAACTGTACACATCATTGGGGATTATATGCAGGGACACTCTACAACTGAGCTATATTCCCAGCCCTTTTTAATTTTTTTATTTTGAGACAGGGTCTCTAAGATACCAAGGCTGGCTCCAAACTTAGAATCTTTCTGCCTCAGACTCCCAAGTTGCTGCAAATACAAGCTTGCACCACTGGCCATACCCGGCCCTCCTATAAACTTTAAATCATCTTTAGATTACTTATAAGACTTAATTCAGTATAAATACTATGTACATAGTTGTTTTACTGTTTTGTTTAAAAATACCAAGAGTCTGTATATTTTCAATACAATATTGACTGAATCTCTGGATGCAGAACCAGGGCATAGAGGGCTGCCTACTATTCAAGTATTATCCCAGATAAGGTGGTAAAACTAACTCAAAAACAAAGGGTAAAGATTAGAGGATAGCAAAATCAAAGGGATCAGCAGCTTCATGAAGAGCAGCAGCTATACTGGTCCTTCATGCATACCTCCACTCTCTCTCAGACATACAATTGGAAGGACCTGATCCTCGGAAATATGGTAAAACCAAAGTCAACAGTGCACGCTGACCTACACCATGCCTGTCAAACTCACTCACCTACGCTATTCTCAATCTACCTATCCCTCAACCCACTTCCTCAAAGGTGTAAATAAGTCACTAATATTAAGTAAGAAGGATATCTATTCTAAATATGATAATAACTTACACTTGGAAGGAACCATGCTCACAATAACATATTATACTCAATTCTGGTCAATCTGTAATTTAAAAATTATACTCTTTGTGTTATAGTTTGTGATGTTTAAACCTCATTAGAAGATGACTGCCAAGCTGAACATGGCAGCACAAACCCATTATTTCAGCTACTCGGGAGGTTGAGGCAAAAGGATGGCAAGTCTTACATCAGCATGGGCAACCTAGTGAGACCCTGGGTGATAAGAGTACCTCGATGCTGCTGTTGATGATTATGATGAAGAGGAAAAGGAAAGAGGGAGGAGGAGGTAGCAGGAGGAGATAATAATAATCACCAGATGTAATGAAATAAAATATGCGTTATGGGCCAAGTTCAAGACCAGCCTTGGCCACTTACTGAGATTACCCCATCTCAGCCAAGTACGGTGGCACAGGCCTGCAATCCCAGCAGTTCGGGAGGCTAAAACAGGAAGATCGAGATTTCAAAGCCAGGCTCAGCAAAAAGTGAGGCATTAAGCAAATCAGTGAGACTGTCTTTAAATAAAATACAAAATAAAACAGAGTTCAATCCCTGGTACCTGCCCCCCCAAAAATTACCCCATCTCAAAATAAAAATGGCTGGGGATGTAGTCAGTGGTAAAGATTCCCCAGGTTCAATCCCAAGTACCAAAAAAAAAAAAAAAAAAAAAAACACTTAAAAATATTTGTGTGTATGTGTGTGTGTGTGTGTGTGTGTGTGTATATAAAAAAAACTGACATTAACCTCCAATACTCAAGCCATGTCAGTCCCTTCTCCCCTGACAATTGATTCTTGAGCCTCATCTCTTCACTGATGATTTAATTTGATTACGTGGTGGGCTTCCAACTAAGTGTGGCAGTTCTTACCCCAATAGCAATCAGAATGAAACCTTATAACCATTGGCAACTAGGAAACAAAAATATTTTGCTGATACTAATGTCAGCTGTTGAAAACTTCATGGATCCCAAATATTTATAGTAATTCTGTAATCAGACAATACAAATATCTACCCACCCGCCTTGAATAGTACAACTTTCAGTCAACCTGTTTTTTCACATGAAACCTCTAGTTGTCAGATAACTGTTGTAAGATGTCTGAATCATAACTATTGGGATTCCAATTCAAAATCTATCACCCAGGTCAAGTTCAAAGACTTGGGCCTGGCATCAGGTCTAGAAGCAGGTCTATACTCTGCTCTCTGATTTGCAATGGGTTAGAAGGAGCAGTTGTATAGGTTATAGCTTTCTTGCAGATGCCACAAATAATCCCCAATTGCCATAAAGTTGGAAGAGGCCAATGGTACATTCCCAAGGAACTGCATTCCTTCAGCTCATTCTCAGGTCCTATGCAGGGCAAGGGGTACACTGTCTGCATACATGTGTGCCTAACATTCAAAGAGATGCTGTCAACATGACAGCTCTCGTGGATCTTCTCAATTTCCCTCTTTACTACAAAAGGACTTCCTCACTTTAGATTGCAGAATGTCAAGTGATTTTATTTCTGGCATCTATACTCCATTTTCTTCACTCTAACACTTGCCTGAATGCTAAATACGATACACTTTTGTGATGTGGTTTTTTATAAATCCAGCCAGAGCAGGTGGGGTACAGAGATGATCACTTCATACTACCTGACCAACAAGCTGAAAAGACTATAATGCATAGCTGCAAACTCAATCACTGCAGCAACTCCTGGCAAATTATGTATCTAGGAATATCATCTTGTTTAGTTTAATAGCTATACCTGACATCCTTGAGGACAACTCCATGTTTCTACACTGCAACCAACAACTATAGATTCAGATTTGGCTTCCTATCACCTTTCATTTTCTGTTTCGTTTTGTTTTTGTGATACTGGGAATTAAACCAAGGAACACTTTACTACTGAGTTAAATCCTGCCCCTTTGCCTTTGTATAATTTTATTTTGAAACAGGGTCTCACTCAGTTTCCCAGGCTGGCCTTGAATTTGGGATCCTCCTGATTTGGCCTGCCAAATAGCAGGGATTACTGGCATGTGCCACTGTGCCCAGCTTCATTTTGTGTTTTCTTTCCTTCCCCCTCCCCCCCCCCCAAGGGACACTTAACCACTGAGCCATATGCTCAGACCTTTTTTATTTTGAGACAGATCTTACTAAGAAGTAGTTTAGGGGCTCCCTAAATTGCTAATGATGGCCTAGAACTTGCAATCCCCTTGCTACTTAGCTTTTGGAGCTGCTGGGATTACTGGAGTGTGCCACCACATGTATTTACTTTAGGGCTATACTATCAGGATTCACATCTGAGACCCAGGAAGGCCCTTGAGCCAAACACAGTGACTAGAGCTCTTTACTCCACCACAGTCTTCCCAATCTCAGGCAGCCAACATCAAGTGGACACCTCACTCCACTGGCCACAGTATATCCATCCTTAATGAAATTTTAAAACATCTACTTTTCTACCTTTTCAACATTTTGATGTTGTCTGTATGTACTAACAGTAAGGAAAAATGACTTGGATTACAGCTCAGTGGTTGAGTGCTTGCTTGCCTAGCATGGGTAAAGCACTGGGTTTGATCCTCAGCACCACATAAAAAAATGAAGAAAAAACTAGTAAGGAAAAAGGAAAAATAAATGCTGATAAGTCAGAAAGCATGCCGAGCACAGTGGTGCACACCAGCACCAGGAGGTTGAGACAGAAGGATTGCAAGTTCAAGGCCAGGCTGGGCAACTCAGTGAGACTCTTATCTTAAAATAAAAAGGACTGGGAATGTAGCTCAGTGGTAGATCAACCCTGGGTTCAATCCCTAGTACCATTAAAAACAAACACAAAAATCTGGACAGCACAGTAAACCTATATAGTACAGAAGGTAAAAGTTCACCAATAAAATGACAATCTTATTGATGATCCAGAAGCGTAAAGTTTAAATGACATTCACAATTTTAAAAAATAGGAGCCAGATATGGAGACACATGTCTATAATCCCAAAAACTCAGGAGATTTAGGCAGGAGGATCACAAGTTCAAGGCTAGCCTCAGCAATTTAGCAAAGCTATCTCAAAATGAAAATAAAAAGGACTGGCAATGTGGCTCAGTGGTAAAGTGTTCATGTTAAATTACTAATATCAAAAAATCAATAAATAAAAGATGCAAAAGAGTCCCCTGTAAAATAGTTACTTTTCCTGGCACTTAAAGGAGTAAACTTGGGGGCTGCGGGTGAGGCTCAGTGACAGAGCACTTGCCTAGAATGTGTGAGGCACTAGGTTCAATTCTTAGCACCACATATGAATAAACAAATAAATAAAAGGAGGAAACTTGATCATGTAATAAAGGTATCTGTAAGAAAATATTCTTTAGCAGTGTAAGATAAACGCAGCATTTACAAATGTCCACATACATACCATTTTCTCAGAATATGAACTCGTATCACTAACTCCTATTCTCTATTTTGTTATTTCTCCCAGAATATCAAGAAAAATAATACATAAATACTAAGGTGTCAAGTAAATACTATGGGGGAAAATATCTTCTTTGAAATTAAAAAAAACAACAACTCTACAAATAGAATTCACTTTTTTGGGGAGGAGAGGGACCGTTTACAGGAGGTATTGAATCAAGGAGTGAGCTACACATCCCTACCCCTGTTTATTTTGACACAGGGTCTTACTAAGTTTCCAAAGCTAGTCTAAAACTTGAGATCCTCCTGCCTCTGCCTCCTAAATTATTGAGATTACAGGTATGAGGCGCCAAACTCAGTGAGAATTTATACTTGTATAAAGTGGCACAGCCTTTAATCTTAGTAGCTCAGGGGCTGAGGCAGAAGGATTACAAGTTTAAAGCCTGCCTCAGCATTTAGTGAGGCCCTAAGCAATTAGGCAAGATCCTGTCTAAATAGTTAAAAAAGGTCTGGGGATGTGGCTCAGTGGTTAAGCATCCCTGGGTTCAATCCCTGGTACCAAAGCAAAAACAAAAACAAAAACAAAAAACAGTCATCAAGAATACAAATAAACAAAAATTCTAGAGAGGATGTAGAGAAAAATGAATACTTTTACATTGTTGGTGGGATTATATTTTTAAAAAAATGAAAAAGAGGAGCGGGGGTTGTGGCTCAGTGGTAGAGCGCTCGCCTATAACAGGCGAGGCCCTGGGTTCGATCCCCAACACCACATAAAAATAAAGATATTTTAAAAAATGAAAAAGAGTGTCTAGGTACTTTAAAAGATATTTTAGAGATTATTGCTTTAAATTATTTACTCTGATTTTTAATTCCCATTTAGACCAAACCTAAAGATATCTTTTTTCTACCTTACAAATTGTTTCAATAAGCATTCCAGTATCTAAAGCTTATCACTTTCCCATCGGTTCAAATGTCCTTAATAAATAAAGGAGAAAGTTCAATGTTTGGAGTCAAAACCGTCTTATGAGCATTTAGAATTTTATGAAAGGATTCATCTCTTCACCTACAGAATAACAAATGAGACAGCATAGTATTTGCAACAAATATAGAGTAAAAGAAAAAGTTAAGGGCTGGGGATGTGGCTCAAGCGGTAGCGCACTCGCCTGGTATGTGTGCGGCCTGGGTTTGACGCTCAGCACCATATACAAAGATGTTGTGTCCGCCGAAAACTGAAAAATAAATATTAAAAAATTCTCTCTCTCTCTCTCTCTCTCACTCTCTTAAAAAAAAATAAAAGATATTGTGTCCAACTACAACTAAATTAAAAAAAAAAAAAAGAAAAAGAAAAAAAAGTACCTATAAGTGTACATCTGAAGATACTAAGATATTTTATACTATCAGAAAAACCTTTAACTCCAGATAAGACCATAATGTATTAAGTCAGAACTCAACTGAAGAAAATAAATGTTGGGTCTGGGGTTGTGGCTTAGTGGAAGAGCGCTTGCCTCGCACATGTAAGGCACTGGGTTCAATCCTAAGCACCACATAAAAATAAAATAAAGATATTGTGTCCATCTACAACAAAGAAAGAAAGAGAGAGAGAGAGAGGAAGAAAGGAAGGAAGAAAGGAAATACATATACAGTTATCCTTCAGGAGCCAAGGGGGACTGATTCTAGGACCTCCCTTTCCTGTGAGATACCAAAATCCCCAAACGATCAAGTCCCACATATAAAATGGCATAGTACAGGCATATAACCTAAGTATATTTCCCCATATATTTTAAATCATATCTAGATTACCTATAATATCTAGTACAATGTAAATGTTATGTACATGTGTTATACTGTGTCATTTAAAGAATAATGACAAGGGGAAAAATCTGTATATGATCAAGTATTCTTTTTTTTCCTCAAATATTTTTAATCCAGGTTGGTGGAATCTACAGAAGTAGAATCAGGGATAGAGAGGGCTAACTGGATATAATATACTATATAATTTGTATACAATTCTATTATGATGTACACTAGAATAAAACCCTATTTGTAAATTGCTACAGACTTGATTTCAACGAAAACATTCAATTTTCCCATCCACTGGCTTTCAATTAATTTCCTTTCTTCTGACAGCTCTCCTATACATAATCCTCAGAATTGTGTTCCTAAATCCTGTTTTCTTCTCTGGAAAATCACCCTCATCCAGGTTTCAATTACTATTGAAACATGGATCCAATATTTCTTCCCAACCAGGAGCCTAAGACTGAATTTCAGATCTATTTAATCAGCCTACCAAGCACCCTAACTTAATGCCACCCACTATTGGCTCACTGGACTTACACATAATTTTTTTTTTCAATACCTGCTTCAGTGCCTGTATTCCCTGTTGCAGTCATGAAATTTTATGTCAACTTGGTTAAGCTATGATGCCCACCTTTTGATCAAACACTGATCTACATGTTGCTGAATGTATTTTGTAGATGTGATTAAGCCTATAATCAGTTGACTTTAAATAAAGGATATTAACCTCCAAATGTGGAAGGGCCTCATCCAATTAGCTGAAGATTTTGCTATTGGGCAAAAACTAAAAAGAAGGAATTCTGCCCCAAGAGTCAGGACTCACAGACACCCTACCTGATTTCCAGTCTATTGGTCTGCCCAGCCAACTGACTCAAGACTTCAATGTCAACTTGTTTTAGTTCACAGGTGGTCAGCTTTCTCTACAGATTGTGGATTTACCAGATAATCTATTAATCCTATCTCCTAATTACTTCAATTTTACTTTCTTTGGTGCCTAGTACATTCATCATATACCTAGAATACTATAAAAGCCTATGAACTAATCTACTGCCTCTCACTTCCAATTTTCTAGACATACTGTATCCTCTTATGTTTCCTATTGCTTTGAATATACACTCACACACACACAGAGTGTGTGTGTGTATACACTCAAGACCAATCTACTTCAAAACTCTGAATTGAAATCTTTAATACATTTGTTAAGTTTCCCCTGACTCCTACAATCATCCTTCTTCTATGTTCGTACATTATCATTTACATATATGTGTGTGAATGTATATAAACATATATTCCTTCTAGCACTATCACACTATAATACAGATTTTTTTTAAACCGGGATCTGTCAGTGCTATAAGATGAATTCTTAATTCATTATGTTTTCAAGCAAGCTATCATGTTTTTTAAATGATTCTACTTACCATAAAGACAATTTCTCTTTTACAAAATAAGTCACACTTGAAGGCTGTTCAAAAAATAAACCTAAATTCTCAAACTAGGACCATAAGACATTCAGGGGGCTAGGACCCATCCATAAGACATTCAGGGGGCTATGAACATTTTTCCTAATTTTTTAAAATATCTTTTAGTTGTTGATAGACTTTTATTTTATTTATTTGTATGTGGTGTTAAGAATCGAACCCAGTGCCTCATGTACGCTAGGCAAGCACGCTGCCACTGAGCCACAACCCCAGCCCCTTTCCTATAATTTTTATTACACAGAATTGAAAAAGTTTTGGCCC
Source organism: Callospermophilus lateralis (assembly GCF_048772815.1). Lineage (NCBI taxonomy): Eukaryota > Metazoa > Chordata > Mammalia > Rodentia > Sciuridae > Callospermophilus > Callospermophilus lateralis. The sequence continues at coordinate 76,103,255 of NC_135308.1, read as the reverse complement.
TATTTCCCCAATACTGTTAAATCTTATTATAAACATGAATTACACTTTCTTGTCTATCCTCAGAAATAGCACTAAGATATATAATAGAAGCACAATGTTTGAAAATGTTGAATGACTGCATGCCTTATTAAAATTCAGATACTGGGCTAATTTACTGAGCACTTTCATAAATGCTATTTCAACTCAACCTTAGGCACTGTAATAACCATTTTATAGATTAAAAAACTGCACAGTGTTAAGAAATTTATAAAATACTAATAACAGCATTAAGTAACACAGTCTGGATTTCAGGAGAGTTTCAATTCTAGATCCCAAGAGTCTCCCTTCAAATCATACCATGTATTAAGTGGTTTAGTAAAATTTTACCTTTTAATGCCAACTTTACAACATTTCGGGTTTGGCTAAAGAGCCGTTTATCAAGGTTTGTTTCCTCATCATTGAGTTCTAATACAATTCTTTTCAACACACAAAACAAAATTTCATGTGTATAAAATGTTAGTGGTTCCTTTACTCTAACAAAAGTCTATCAGAAGTAGTCTGTGAATGTAGCTCAGTGGTAGAGTACTTGCTTAACAAAAGACCCTGAATTGAATTCCCTTGTACCAGGAAAGAAAAACAACGAAAGTATATATGAATTATTGTTAGAAATTAGAGAGAAAAGGGATAGGGACAAAAGTATTAAGAAGAAAGAGAAGTTAAAGGAAACCACCCATCTTGATTGAGGGAAGGAGAGAAAAACTTCTTTGCAGCTCTTTTAAGTAAGGTGCAAAAATTACAGCAGCACAATTCACAATAGCCACTTTATGGAACCAGCCTAGGTGTCTGTCAACAGATGAACAGATGAAATCTTACTCAGCCAAAAAAACAGATGAACACAATGAAATCTTACTCAGCCAAAAAAAAAAAAAAAAAAGAATGAAATCACCAGGCATTGTGGCCCACACCTGTAATACCAGTCACTTGGGAGGCTGAGGCAGGAGAACCACAAATTCAAGACCAGCCCCAGGAACTTAGCAAAACTCTCCCATAAAATTTTTTTTTAAAAAGTGGTAAAATGGCCCTCCCTGAGTTCATTCCCCAGTACCTCTCTCTCTCTCTCTCTCTCTCTCACACACACACACACACACACACAAAAATGAAATTAAGTCATTTGCTGGTAAATGAATGGAAACTGAAGAATAATATTCTTATTATTTATATATATTAGTTGTAGTTGGACACAATACCCTTACTTTTTTATTTACTTATTTTTATGTGGTGTTAAGGATCGAACCCAGCGCCTCACACATGCTAGGTTGAGTGTTCTAAAGCTGAGCCACAACTCCAGCCCTGAAGAACAATATTCTAAGTGAAATAAGCCAGACTCAAAAGTCAAGGATCAAATTTTTCTCTTAAATGAGGAAAGTTGGGGGGGGGGGGGAGAAGGAATAAAAAAGTGTGTGTGTGGGGGGGTGTGTGTCACAAAAATGGAAGGAAGACCAATAGATAAAAGGAACTGATAACAGAGGAGGAGGAATGGAATGTCCATATAGAAATTTATCACAATGAATCCCACTTACATATATATATATATATTATTATAATATACTAATTGAAATAAATAGTAATAGAAAGGAAAATCAGTAGAACGAAGCAATCAGATAGAGGAGGATGGGTGGGAAAGGGAGGTCCTAGGGAATGAGACTGATCAAATTATGCTAATTTAGCATACTGAAACCCACTATTACATAACACACCAACAAAAAACTGAAAATAAAAAAATATAATGAAAGATGCAGACAATGAATAACACATTGAAATCTCAGGGGTAGAGTCTCAGAAATAATCAAGTGATGGCTCAGTTATCTCATGTCCACTAAAAATGTTCACCAATATATGACCACACAAAAGAAAAGTCCCTTTGAAACTTTAGAAAATTATTATGTAATCTTATTGTCATTTAAAGTAATATCACTTGATTTAGATGTTTTTAAGTCTACAAAATGCCATTTTCCTTACCACATTATTTTATTTTTTGTAATAGAGATTGAATCCAGGGGTGCTCAACCACTGAGCCATACTCCCAGACCACTTTGTTTTTTGAGATAGGATCTCACTAAATTGCAGAGGCTAACTTTGAATTTGCAATCTTCCTGTCTCAGCCTCCCAAGCTGCTGGGAATACAGACACGCATCACTACGCCCAATACCACATTAATTTAAAGGTAGATAGGATGCTGAAAAATAAGGAGCATGACACTAGATATTAATCAAAGTTAACTTAAACAGCAAGAGAAAAGAAATGTTATGACCACTAATATCCCCTTACACTCAAGAGTATACCTCAAAAAGAGAGCAAACATATAATTTCTAAAAGTTTCATTCTACATTCATTTATTTTCTCCTTTCAGATAGTTCTTATAATACCCTTTTTTCCCTAAAGGCAGCTGTATACATGATTATATACATAACCATTTTTCTATCCAAACTCAATGTGGTCCCTTTATCAAAAGACTGGTAAAACATGAAATGTTTAGGGCTGGGCTGGGGCTCAGTGGTAGAGCGCTCGCCTGGCATGCATGAGGCACTGGGTTTGAGCTTTAGCACCATTTAAAAATAAAATAAAGATATTGTGTCCATCTGCAACTTAAAAAAAAACCACAAATGTTTACACAAAAGCAGAAAAGGTAATTAAGGAAAGGCAACACTTAGAAATATGTAGATAAAGTTGGACTCAATGGCTCACATCTATAATCCCAACAACTTGGAAGGCTGAGGCAAGAGGAGATTACAAATTCGAGGACAGTTTTAGCAATTTAGGAAGACCCTGTCTCAAAATAAAAAGGGGGGCTGGGGGTTCTAACTCAATGGTAGAGCGCTTGCCTCACATGTGCGAGGCACTGGGTTTGATCCTCAGTACTACATGAAAATAAATAAAATAAAGGCACTGTGTTCATCTACAACTAAAAATATTTAATTAAAAAAAAGGGTTAGTTTTAGCCGGGCATGGTGGCACATGCCAGTAATCCCATGGGCTTGGGAGGCTGAGGCTGGAAGATCGATAATTCAGAGCCAGACTTAGAAAAAGCTAAGCAACTCAGTGAGGTCCTATCTCTAAATAAAATACAAAAAGGGCTGAGGATATGGCTCAGTAGTTTAATGCCCCTGAGTTCAATCGCTGGTACCCCCCCCCAAAAAAAAGGTTAGCTTTAAAAAAAAATGAATTAAAAAAAAAGACAGTTCAACGGTAAAGTACCCCTGTGTTAAAAAAAAAAAAAAAAAAAAAAGATATGACCCAGTTATCCCACTCCTTGGTATATACCCAAAGGACTTAAAATCAGTATACTATTGTGATGCAGGCACATCAGTGTTTGTAGCAGCTCAATTCACAATAGCTAAACTATGGAACCAACCTACAACCTGCTCCTTAACGGATGAATGTATAAAGAAAATATGATATACATACACATGGAATATTACTCAGCCATAAAGAAACAATGAAATTAGGGCATTTGCCAGTAAATGGATGAAACTGGAGACTTATAATGCTAAGTGAAATAAGCCGAATATTCTCTCAGATATGTAGATGCTAACACACAACAAGGGAGGGTAGGGAAGAATAGACATTCAATGGATTAGACAAAAGGAATGAAGGGAAAGGAGGAAGGATGGAATTGGAAAGACAGTAGAACCAACTGGACACAAACTCTCCTATGCTTATAAATGAATACATGACCAGTATAACTCCACATCATGTACCACAAAAATGGGATCCTAATTAGAATAAGTTATACTCCATGTATGTATATGTCACAATACACTCTACTAGGGTGGCGTTGTGGCTTAGAGGTAGAGCACTTGCCTAGCATGTGTGAGGCATAGTTCCACATAAAAATATTGTGTCCACTTATAACTAAAATATAAATATTTTTATATACTCTACTGTCATGTATATCTAAAAAGAACAAATTAAAAAAAAGAAAATCGTGAATAAGTACCTATAGTTTCCACTTTTTCAAAGAAACACATTTAGGAGAAATGCAAAACAATGCACACAAGTGAGAAGTTAAAAATATTTTCATTTGCCAGGCTCAGTGGCACACGCCTGTAATTCTAGCTAAGGCAGGAGGATTGCAAGTTCAAGACCAACCTCAGCAGTTTAGCAAGGCCTTAAGGACTTAGTAAGACCCTGTCTCAAAAATAAAAAACATTTTAAAAGGTGGGGGGAAATAGAGGATGTGACTCAGTGGTTAAGTGATCCTGTGGTTCAATCCCCGGTACTATTTAAAAAATATTTTTTTGTTTACATTTCATAAAAATACTTTCACCATACGTTTTATATTTTTCTCATTTAATCAGTACATAATACAATAATTATATGAGGAACTCAGGCCACATGTTACCACCATTCTAAAGAAACACCAGCCCAAGATTCAACAGTAAAGCCAGAACTGGGTGGGATCTTTTCCTGATTTTGTTGTACTCTTTTCTACTATACATAAAGAAATCAAAGGGAATTTGGATAAAGAAAATAAACTTATATTTGAGTGAATATGTATTTCAAATACAATGTTTATTTGTATTATTTGATCCTCACAGACGCCTCTTTGAAATATTATAATCTTCATTTGCAGTGAAGCTATTCTAGCACAGGTTAGATAATATGTCTAAGGTTACAACTGGAAAGTGGTAGAGCTAGGGTGACTTTAAATTCCACACCTTCTATGACAAAGATTGTCAAATGTCCTGTCTCCCAATATCTATTTTCTACTACTACCTCCTTAGTAATAATTTAGAGGGAGGGAGGTTACTGTAGATTGAACCCAGGAGTGCCTAACGACTGAGTCACGTCTCCCTCCAGCCTCTTTTATTTTTAATTTTGAGACAGGGTCTTGCCGAGTTGCTTAGGCTAGCCTCAAACTTGTAATCTTCCCGCCTTTGCCTGGGGTTACAGGCATGCGCCCCTGTACCCAGTGATACCTAATATTTAGTTGGCCATAATGCCATGTAACAGACTGTGTTCTTCATGCTTCCTTATAATTAGATGTGGTCATATAATTAAATTATGAGCAAAGCAATCTGGGCAAAAGTATTGTGTTGCAATTTCCAGAAAACATACTCAAAAGGTATACTCTTCTTTGGTCTTTCTTTCTTCCTGTATCTGGAATATGAATGTTATAGCTACACCTCTGGCAATCATCTGTACTCTGAGAACAGAGGTCAACCTTAGAGTTGGAAAGAACTTGAACCCTGACAACTGCACAAAGTCAGGGCCTTGTATTCCCTCTCTTTGCAGGAGAAAGAAATAGATTTCTATATTATTTATAGTATTTGGGGATTCTTTGTTATAGGCCATTGAATCTTTTATTTTTCTGGTACTAGAGATTGAACCCAGAGGTGCTTTACCACCTGAGATACAACCCCTATTCTATTTATTTATTGGTAATACTTAATTAAGAAATTTTATTTGAGAGAATTCTTTATAAAGCACCATAATAAAGCTTTGATTATAGATAATAATATGTTTTATCCACCAGAGCCAATTGAGAGCACTGCCATCAGTAGCCAGGATAACAAATTGTTAGAAACAAAAGCTACTATGATCATCCTCCATGTTTTCTCTCCCTGTTCTCTGCCCTATGTAATGTTACACCAACCAGGATGTTCATCTTCCTTGACACGTAAGCAATTGGGGGGGGGGCATATCAAGAGGAGTTATATTCCATAGCCTGTTAATTAAAAAGAGCATAGGCCCAAATCATTATCACAACGGATTAGGCCCTGACTTCCTTAACAAGATTCCTAAAGCACAAGAAATACTCAAGAATTAATAAATGGGATGGATTCAAAACTGGAAAACTTCTCAGCAAAAGAAACAATCAGTGAGGCGAAGAGAGAGCCTACAATATGGGAGCAAATTTTTGCCACACACACGTTAGATACAGCACTAATCTCCAGGTATATAAAGAATTCAACAAATACATGAAAATATTCAACACCTCTAGTAATCAGAGAAATGCAAATCAAAACTACTTTTATCTCACACCAGTCAGAATGGCAATTATCAAGAATCAGACAACAATAAGTACTGGCAAGGATGTGGGGGAAAAAGTACATTCATACATTGCTGGTGGGACTGCAGGTTGGTGCAACCAATCTGGAAAGCAGTATGGAGATTCCTTAGAAAACTTGGAATGGAACGACCATTTGACCAGCTATCCCACTCCTCCATCTATACCAAAAGGACTAAAAATCAGCATACTATAGGCAATGCAGTCACATCAATGTTCATAGCAGTTCAATTCACAATAGCTAAACTATGGAACCAACCTAGATACCCTACAATAGATGAGTGGATAAAGAAACTGTGGAATATATACACAATGGAATATTACTCAGCATTAAAAGAGAATAAAATTATGGCATTTGCAAGTAAATGGATGGAGTTGGGAGAATATCATGCTAAGCTAAATAAGCCAATCCCAAAAAACAAAAGACTGAATGTTGTCTCTGATAAGTGCATGCTGATCCAAAATGGGGGGACAGGGAGTATGGAAAGATGGAGAAACTTTGGGCAAAGTGAAGGAGGGGTGGGAAGGGGGCATGGGGGCAGGAAAGATGGTGGAATGAGATGCACATCATTACACTAGATATATGTATGACTGCACATATGATGTGACATTGTGTACAACCAGAGAAATTAAAATTTGTGCTGCAATTGTGAATAAATCAAAATGCATCCTGCTGTCATATATACCTAATTAAAATTAATTATTTTTTTAAAAAAGAACAGGGGCAGAAGGAGTGGTATAATGACTCTTGCTGTAACTCCCTGTTCAATCCAGACACAGGATAGTCAAGCAGATGCTACTGTCTTTTTTATTTTTTGAAATAGAGGCTAAATTGCTGAGTCTGGCTCAAACTTGCAATCCTCTTGCCTCAGCTTTGAGTCACTGGGATTACAGGTGTGTATCACCACATCTGGCTTAGGTCACTGCAATGCATTTAACCATAGCATTTATACCCTATCATACCTGTTCAAAAGTCACTGGAAGGCAGGATCAGGGGCACATACCTGTAACCCCAGTGACTCAAGAGGCTGAAGCAGGAGGATTGCAAATTTGCAAATTGCAAATTTAGGCCAACATCACCAATTTAAGCAAGGCCCTAAGCAATTTATTGAGACTGTCTCAAAATAAAAAAGAAAAAGGGCTGAGGATGTAACTCAGTGTAAATCCCTGGTAAGAATTGACCCTGAGTTAAATCCCTGGTAATAATTAAAAAAAAAAGAGAGATCCATAGGAAATCATTCCCTTGACATCATTAAGTGTTGTATATCAGCGGCAAAAGGTGGTACCAGTGTTTATCACATTTATTGTGCAGGTCACACACATCCCTGAGACATATTTCTATACTCAGGAAATAAAAAAATATATAGACATATTTCTATACAAACTGTTCTAAGTAAAAAATTAGTCACAATCCCAAATAAGCTAAGAATATAAACTACTAAGTATACAAGACTAAGTAATCTGTTCAATTAATATTAAAACTGTCTCCTAAGTACTCTAAAGACACCATGGCAAACAAAATAGTGTCAACATGCATAAAGTTAAAAATGCCTGATGCTAAATGTCATGAGTAAGATATTTAACATCATTTATCACTGGAAAAATGCAAATAGACACTACTGCACCTACCCCCGAAAAGCCTTAATGAGATACTACCACCTTACACCCATCAGAATAGTTACTATTAAAAAAAATATATATCAAGTGTTGGTAAGTATACAAGTAAGGATATAGATAAAGAAGAATCCTTGTGTACCACTAATGAGAATATAAAATGGTTCAGGCACTGCAGAAATATTATGATTATTCCTCAAAAAATTAAAAACAGATCCATCAGTATATACAACTGTAATGCACTAAAAAAATGTGGAAAAAATTAATAGAATTACCATATGATATAGTAATTCCCCTTTGGCTATGTACCCAAAAGAATTGAAAGCAGAGTCTCTCCATATCTGTACACCTGGGTTCACAACAGCATTATGCACAATTGCTACAAAGTAGAAGCAACCCAAAAGTCCACTGACACATGAATAAGCAAGCTGGGATCATGTATATGAAATGGAATATTATTCAGACTTAAAAAGTAACACAATTCTGATACATACTATAATCTGGATGAAACTTGCAGACATTATGCTAAATGAAATAATCCAATTATAAAAAGATAAATACTGCATGATTTCCACTTATCAAAAGTAGTCACAGGCTGGGGTTGTGGCTCACTAGTACAGTGCTTGCCTAGCATGTGTGAAGCAATTCTCAGCACCACATATAAATAAATAAATAAAATAAAGGTTCACTGACAACTAAAAAAAAAGAAAAAAAAAATTGTTAAAAGAATATTAAAAAAAAAAAAAAAGTACACATGCTGGGCACAATGACACACGCCTGTAATCCCAGCCATTCAGGAAGCTAAGGCAGGAAGATCATGAGTTCAAAGCCAGCTTCAGCAGTTTAGCAAGGTCCTAAAGCAACTCAGCAAGACCCTATCTTTAAATAAAAAGGGCGGGGGATGTGGCTCAATGGTCATCTGATCTTATATTGCAATGGTTAAGCACCCTTGGGTTCAATCCCTGGTACCAAAAAAAAAAAAAAGTCACACATGGAAAATACAACGGTAGTGACCAGAGGCTGGGGATTAAGGGAAATGGGAATTTTTTCATGGGTAGAATTTCAGTTATACAAGATAAGAGTTCTGGAATAGATGGGGATGGTTGTACAACAATATAAATGTGTTTAATGTCACTGAGCTTTATAAGTAAAAATGGTTAAAATGGTAAATTTTATGAGTACTTTATCACAATAAAGAAAACTGAAAAAGAAAAAAAAAAAAACCCATGTAAGTTAACTGCTAAATTTTTCACATTTTCAGCTACAGTCAGAAAAATGTTAACTTTTACTTAATTATCTATAGCTTAGTTATTGAATTCCCCAGATTATCTATACTATTCAAAACATTCTAAACTTAAAGATGGGGGGGGTGTCTTGAATCAAAATAAAATTTCTAATGATTTCACTCAAGAGGAAAAATACATAAAAGTAGCCAGGTGTGGTAGTGCACACCTGTAATCCCAGCAGCTTGGAAGGCTGAGGCAAAGGGATCTCAAATTCAAAGCCAGCCTCAGCAATGGTGAGGTGCTAAGCAACTCTTGACACCCTATCTCTAAATAAAATACAAAATAGGGCTGGGGATGAAGCCCAGTCATCAGGTGCTCCTAAATTCAATCCATGGTACCCCACCCACCCACCCCCCCCACTCCCCGGCAAGAAAAATACATAAAAGTATATCTGAAACATGGCATAAAATTTGAAAAATGTTACAAGATAAAATGCACAGTACAGATCAAAGTTCCTCACATTTAACATGATGTATTAGACCTTCAAACTTTCTTTCCAGTCATTACTATATTTCTAAAAAAGAAGTTAGCAATCTACTCATTTTCACAAGCCCAAGGCATGGCTAACTAAATTACATGTTAAAGGAGTTGGCTAACAACTGATCACTCCAAAGCATCAAGGGAAGAACTTCAAGGTTGCTACTTGGACAAATCTACAGCAATTTTCATGATGCAGCTTTCTGATAAAGTACCAAAACTCTAATGTCACCCCAAATGAAAGCAGAGTAGTAAGAAAGAAGTCATTTGATCTTATATTGCAATTCCAAGTTGTATTTGAAACCTTATTTTTAAAAACATGAAGCTAACTGGGTGAGGTGATGCATGCCTATAACCCCAGCGTGGGAGTTTGAGGCAGGAGGATTTACTCAAAGCCAGCCTCAGGAATTTAGCAACACCCTGTCTCAAAACAAAAAATAAAAATGGCTCAGAATGCAGCTAATGGTTAAGCACCCCAGATTCAATCCTAGGTACCAAAAAAAATGAAGATAGTAGGCTATAGTTGTAGCTCAATGGTAGAGCACTTGTCTAGCACATGTGAGGCACTGGGATTCAATTCTCAGCACCACATATAAATAAATAAAAATAAAGGTCAATCAACAACTGAAAAAATATTTTTTTTAAAAAAGATAGCATTAGAAGGAAAAGAAAGAAGAAATGGAATGTAAGGAGATGAATACAGAGTGAAAACATTTAACAAATGTGAAGTTTCAAATTTTTTTGGTCACAATTTAGTGACATCACTTATTTGAAGGGGGGAAAGTAGTAAAATTAATAAGGAATGTAAACATTTAAACAACTTTTTGTTTTGCCAACTCAATTGACAGATTGGTATAGATTTCATGAGAACCGCAGACTTCTCCAGATACTGCTGGAAAAACTGAATGACAGATAAAAAAAAGTATACTAATCAATGAGAAATAGATTGCAAAAGTTCACCAAGACAAAACATACATCAGTGTTATTCTTTGCTGTTATCCAATGGTCAGCAAAGAACATGATATATAACCGACTGACAAGCTAAAGACCACAGTTATTTTGAGTTATTTTTAACAGCTGGCTGTATCAAATCGTATAGCATCAAATATCAACAGGTATTTTCAAAGTTAAGCACCTGGCAAATGTATACTTCGGTAAGATCTAAATGTAGCTGTCAAAATTCACAATTTGTTTCTCTTAAAAAAAGAAAGAGGGCTGGGGATATAGCTCAGTTGGTAGAGTGCTTGCCTTGAATGCACAAGGTCCTAGGTTCAATCCCCAGCACTGTTAAAAAAAAAAAAAAAAAAAAGAAAAGAAAAGCAAGTCTAATATTACTTTCCATTATCATCATACAACTCATCCTGAAATAAATAACTTTTGTTAACAGTTAAATTTAGGGGTAAAAACAAAAAACACAATTTCGTTAATTGAAAAAAAGATAAGCAGATGGTTTCTGTGTAGACCAGCCTCTAAGGGAATTGAAAAGACTAGCTCTGTGACTTTTCTCCTCCAAGACAACTGAGAAGAAAAGAAAACTAGAAAAGAAAACTTAAATACATCACTATGGCATTAGTGAATATACTATGAAGCTAGAAAGACCTTTTCTGCAAACCTAAAACACACACAAATACCTAGGGTACATGTATCTAAAATGTTATGTACAAATCCTGAGGCACTATGTTATTTCTTAATAATCCTTAATGACAAGCAGGAAAATTCCAAATAATAAACGACAATTTCCCCAACATCCACAACACTCAACCTCTCTTGAGAAAATTGCACCTCAACACATCTTCCATTTGAAAATAATACCTATTTTATTGTTCCTTGCACAATCTTCTCCCTCAAATTTTAAAATAAAACTATTATATTTTCTAAAGACTTTTTCTCATATGCTGGCAAAATATTCCTTGTAAACTCATCTTCCACAAAAGTCTGTGCATCTACATCATTAAAATGCCCCCAAACAGTTGTCAAGCAACATACAAAAAACTCATCCTCCTTACTTTTTTTTTGGTTTTCTCTTAACTTGTTGTTTGTAGGCACAAAAGTTCTTCCTTTACCCGTTTTCACTGTCTGTGTCTCTATAAAGATGGTAAAAACTACTCCTTCACTAAGTGTAGAACAACTGGCTGTGCTCTGTCCCTTTCCCTCAGTTTCTACCAATGTTCGTGGTCCATCAGTTACTCAGATCAAGGGAGGGAACTTTGAGAATAAATGTAATTACTTGCCCCAGCAACAAGCACCAGGTGGATACAAACTGGGGAAAGGAGAAATTGGGGGATATTTTAAAATGTATGTTTCTCGATGTGCCCCAACAAACTAATGCCCAAGGCACGGTTCATATACACTGGTCAGAGAAAATAAGACTATCCACTTCAGTGGGTTTCTTTACAATATGGTGGAGAAGGGATAGAAGGTTTCTAAGATTTTGCTGGTATAATTTCCCCCTGGAGAGTAAAAGGAGACTGAATGAGAGGAAAGAAAAAATAGGGACAATTTCTTGTTGTCACTCTTCCCTCCACTACCATATGCTATTACTAATGTGAGTATGTTCAATGGGGAATCAAAGAAAATTTTTAAAAAACACTATAACCAAGACAACTGGAATCTTAATTGATAGCTAATGAGCTACAGGTTTGATACTCAGCCTCTTACCCACTGCAAGGGGGCAAAGCAGGAAAAGCGGATGTTGAAAAAATGAGGGGAGGTTTGCATGTGACTGAATTTGCTGTTCCCCTTCTTGGCTCTGTTCTCAGAAATAAACTGCACCCCCCCCCCCCACCAAGCAACTCCAATACCTGGAAACAGTAAGAGAAGACAAGAAAGAAAAAGAAGGGAAATAGAGAAAAGATTGGGGGGGGGGGGCATGTTGCCAAACCAACAACTAAATTAATGACATTAAAAAAGAAAATATATTATGAAAGATAGAAATGTAAGATTACCTCAAAACAAAAATAGTTCTCCCCTTTAACATATTAACCAAATAACTCTTAAAAAATAAATTCAACTATGACTTTTTTAAAAGTAGAGGATTACCTATAAAATGTCGACAAATTATACTGTCATATTGTGTGCATGTATGAGTATGTAAAAATAAATCCCATCATTAATACAACTATAATTCATCAATAAAAATATGGAAGGAGAAAAAACAATGTTGAACCTACATGACTGGAATTTCAAAGTTTTATTTCAAATAAGTACCTTTGGCCAATTCATTGTTTTTAAGAAATCACTTTAAAAGAGAAGAGATCACATTTAAGCTATTCAATATTGTGAAAGGCGAAAAAAAAGGCATTTGAGCAACATTTAAATTTTAATGGTTACAGTTAATAAGAATGCCCACCAATAAACACACAAGTGGACAGAAAATCTCGTATATTAAATAAGCTACCTCTGCACTTTCCTTACAGATTTAGAATGTAGCCAAACACCACAATGACGTGCGGTAAAAATACATGCAATGGTGAAATAACAGCACACTGAAAAAAAAAAATTACACTTAAGTTAAACTCAGCACCGTTGTTAGTAGAACCCCATTCAAAGCAGAATTAGTGCCCTATCTCTATTCACAAAATATTGGGATTACAAATCTGGGATCGGAGATAAATAAGTAAGACTAAAGTTATACTCTGTTTGGCTTGGTTTTGAGGGAGTATTTATATCATAGTCAAATGCTCTAAAAGAAAATCAAGACAAGTAATTATTTGATTATCCTCTTCTTATTCAGAGGGCTGTCAAAGGAAAACGCGAAACGACTGACAATCTCAAATTCACACGTTAGGAGGAACACAGTAACTGCAGGGTGTGTGGCACGCTATCCAGCTGCTGGGGTCACGCTACGGAATTCAGGGATGCAGGGGCGGTTACCACACGCCCGAGGACTGGTTAGCAACCCGCAGGTTTTACTACAGCAAGCATTCCCAGGGTTACCACACCCCCTCGCCGACAGGGGAAACCATACTTCTTTCAAGCCGAGGTCGCCGCCTCCCTCCGTCAGTTATCCCAGTCTCCAGCACCCCGCACTGTCGACCCCTCCCCGCATGTAGGCGACCACTGAGTACTGCCCCGCTCTCCACCGACTGGCACCGCAGCTACCACCGGACTCCGCGACCCCGGGCCCCGCGCGCGTGGTGCCGACCCCTCTCCCGGCCGAGCCCCCGCTCTAGGAGTCCTCCCGTCCACGGCCGCGGCCGCGGCCGCTCGCCCGCGAGGCCGCGCCCCGCTTCACGCCCCCACCGCGAGCAGGGAGGCGACCGTGCCGCTCACCTGGCTTGGCGGCTCCTCCTTCGCTCTGGACCGGCTGGACCCGGCTGGGGCCTCCGAGGAAGCGCGGGCCGCGGGTCCGGCTGGAAGTCGGTCGAGAAGAGGAGGGGGAGGGGGAGGGATGCCGGGAGCCGCCTCCTTTCTCCTCCGCCGACCGCGGCTCCCGCAGCCTGGCCGGGCGTCCTCGCACCCTCGCCCACTTTCTCACGGCCTCGCGGTCGGTCAGCCTCTCCCTCACCCCCCACTCCCACACACACACTCCCACACGCTCACACCCGGCCGCTCCTCGCTCCCTCACTCGCTTGTCGCTCGCGCGCGCGCGCGACCCCGCTCACACACACAGCGCGCGCGACGCCGGCGGAGGCCGCCCCGCGCTCCCCTAGACCGAGGCGCCGCGCGCCCCCAGCCCGCGAACAGAGGACCGGCGCGCGCCCGGCCCCGCCCTCCTGGCGCGGCCGCTCGGCGAGCAGGGGGCGGCGGCCCGCAGGAGGGGCGGGCCAGCGAGCTAACTGGGCCGAGCGGATCTGACACCTGCGTCGCGACTCTCCCTCCCCTCTCCGCGACGGCGCTCGCAGCCATCGCGGTCCTTCAGGGCAGCCGAAAAGCGATGGAGTGCGCGCGCTGCGAGGGAGAAGGGAGCTCGAGAGCGCTCCGAGGACGCGCTTTCCCACCCGCCCCCAAACCGTTCTCGCTGAGAAGGGAAACGGGTGGGGGGCGAGGTTGGTTCCCAGCTCGAAACCGCGAGATTAGTCCCTTCCGTTGTACGCCCTCCCCGCCCTCGCATTCCTGCCCAGGCTTCAGCCATCCACGGGAACCCTGGCGCGAGCCCACCAGCCTCTCGTGCGCAGTTTCTGGTCCCCACATCCCAACCTCGGCGCCCACCGCCTGGCCTCCCCCCCCACACCGCGGTCGCCCCCTCCAGGAGGCGAAGATTTGGGGACAAAGATGATGGGCACCTAGAGGGTCCATATTCGCGTACACACAAAGTCATTGCATATGGAGGCACATAAAGCGACACCATAAATACTGTGTTTAGCAGGTTAAAAGATATCTACCAGGGCAGACAGAGCCAGCTCTACCACTTAGAAACCAGCGTAAACCTTGGTCAAGTTGATTACCTAACTTCCCCTCAGCCTTCGTTATAAAAAGATAAAAGTGTATTTCAGGGTTCTGATGAGAACGAAATGAGATGAAATATTTAAGAACATTCTGTAAATTCTAAAACTATGAAAATGAAGTAAAATCATAGTCCAAAGCAGGATAAAATTATAAATGTTTGACTACCTTACTAATTTTTCTAGACCTCAAATAAAATCCAGAGTGGTGGATGAGTCGGACTTAGTGGCGCATATCTGTAATCCCAGCAGCTCGGGAGGCTGAGGCAGGAGGATCTCGAGTTCAAAACCAGCTTCAGCAACTCAGCAAGGACCTAAGCAATTCAGCAAGACCTTGTCTGTAAGTAAAATAAAAGGACTGGAGATGCGGCTCAGTGGTTCAGCGCCGCTCAGTTCAATCCCCGTACCAAAAAAAAAAAAAAAAAGGCAGATGACCTCCCTTCTATCCATGAAAGATTAATTTTCAAATAATCAGCTCAGATGTGAGCTACAGTAATGTCCTAACTGATCTGCCATTTTTGCAGGTCACATCTCCTTTTCTGTCAACTCAGCTGATAACTTCTGTTCACATTCCTTTCCCAATCTATTGCCAATATAATTTCATCACCTGTCTTGGGGTTTTTTGTTTGTTTGTTTGCTTTTTGCTCATTTCTCTCAGGAAACTAAAAGCCCTTGAGGAGCGGCTGAATAACCTAGAGTGATGACTTCTGGAATCAGACTGCCTAGATTGGATTTCTGTTTATACTACCTATGTGATCTTCTAAAGAAACTTCATCTGTTAACTTACAAAAGTGAGAAAAAAAATGGTTACCTACATAGTTTTCACAAGGAATAAATGACTCAACTCATTTAATAATGCATAGTTCTTTCGCAACTAATAGGAGACTGGCTCCAGGACCCTTCTTGGATATCAAAATTAGGATGTTTGAGTCCCAAATATAAATTTGCAAGTAAAATTTGCATACAATGTAGGCATATCCTACTTTGTTATCTCTGGATTGCTTATAATACCTAACAATATAAATGCCATGTAAATAATTGTCACACTGGATCATTTAAGGAAATGATACGAAAATGCCAGTACATGTTTGGTACTGACACAATTTCTTTTCAAATATTTCAATCCACATTTGTTGAACTCTTGGATACAGAAGGATTAGCCATATACACTACTTAGTGTCTGATACAAAGCAAGAGCTATTACGAGAGTTTACTGTAGTTACTATATGTGATACCACTGAGAGTAACCAAGAAGAATAGTGCCTATCCTCACAGAGGACAGGTTTAGAAAAACAAATGTGGTATATGACATACCTTCAAAAGAGGATAAAGTCTAAGGACAAACGTTGCACAGAGGACCAATAATACTTAAGTTTGTTCCTTCAGTCCCACATAATGGAATCCACTTCAGGGTAACAATGTACCCTCCAGAAAAAGTGGTTTTTAATGTTAAAACTATGAATAGGGAACATTAGACTATTAATTTATATGCCATCTGCCCTTTTGAAAATGCTTTTATTACCTGGGCATGATGACACATGCCTGTAATTCCAGCAACTCGGGAGGCTGAGGAAGGAGGACCACAAGGCCAGCCTGGCAATAGTGAGTCCCTGTCTCAAAGTAAGAAATAAAAAGGGATGGGATTTAGTTCAGTGGTAACCATGCCCCTGGATTCAATTCCCAGTTCTGGGGGGGGGGGGGGGAAGGTGTATCATTGGTTGTAATGCCACACTGAAATTATTCCTATTATATATACATTGCTTTTGTTTTGTTTTGTTTTCTGGTACCAGGGGCACATGACCACTGAGTCACATCCCAGCCCTTTTTTGTTTCATTGGAGACAAGTTCTCACTAAATTGCTTAGGGGCTCACCAAGTTGATGAAGCTGGTTTTGAACTCCTGATCCTCCTGCCTCAGCCTCCCCAGTCACTGGAGTTACAGGCATGTGCCACTATACCCAGCTTATACATTGTTTTTGACATATGTTAATAAGGGACATAAAAAAGAACTATTAAAAAATTTTTAGTTGTCAATGGACCTTTATTTTATATATACGTGGGGCAAGTGCTCCACCACTGAGTCACAACCCTAGCCTTAAAAAGAACTATTTTAAAAAGTTAATGATGTGATTAAAACTGTGTCATTATCATTATATTGATACAATATTTATATAAATAATAATAATTTCACACATCACATTTTTTTATATAAAATAACCAGGGAGAAAATTATTTCCACCATTTTCATACTGGGATACCAAAGTCAAGAAAGGCTATACATAAATTCAGTTATAATCTTTGGGGCTTCATGGTTGATATGTTTAGAGAAGAATGGTTTTTATGTCCTTTGGATAGCAACATGTGTTCAAAAATACTTTAAGTAGCTTGTCTTGCCTTAATCATGTACCACTCATATTTAACCAGTGAATTAATGTTCTTCAGAAGGCTTTAAGATCAGCTGAATCCCTTGGGGAGCACAATAAACCTCACGTCAGATAAATTTGATTAGAAATTCAGGTTTAACTTTTCAGCAGCATGGGATTTTTGTTTAACATCCATAAATCTAAGTTTTCTCATCAGCAAAAATCAAGATTTCATTAGTACTACTTTATTAAATTACAAGATTAAGGAAATAACTCAAACATAACATGCAACATAATTGTTCAATAATTATTGACTATTATTATCCAAGTTGATAGCAAAATAGTCTTATCAATAGAGAAGAAATTATACAAAGTGTACATGTGTGGTGATAATACAAATAAATAATATTAATTGTATGTCTCTGAGAGTGAGAACAACTCTATTAGTGAGTGATGAATTTGAGATGAACATAAAGTTCACTCTTTACCTAACCCAAAACATTTCCAGGTTTTTTGCTCATATATATATATATACATATATATATATATATATATATATATATATATATATATATTAGAATCAATTGGAAAGCTTCCAAAAATAGTTAAAGCCAGATGTCTGGATCTAAGAACCAAGTACTTTACCTGTCCTAACCTGTTTACCTTCTTTCAGGTCACATCCCCTTCTCAGTCACTTCAGCCAATAGCTTCTATTCAGTGCTTTTAATCTGCTGCCAATATAATTTCATCACTTGTCTGTTTTTTTTTTCTTCCTTTTTTTTTTTTTTTATTGCTGACTTTCTTCAGGGTACTAAGAGTCTTTTAAGAGCTGTTACAGAACCTAAGGTGATAACTTCTAGAATCAGACTGCCTAGATTGAATTTCTGTTTCTACCACCTATATGATCTTCTGAAGTAATTTAACCTCCCAGTATCTTCATCTAGTAACCTGTAAAAGGGAGGAGAGTTACCTACTTCACTGAACTATATCACAAGGAGTAAATGAGTTTTAATAGGTAGGGTGGTCCCTTGGTATGGGAGCAATATTTTTTTAAAGCTTTCCAGGGGATTCTATTGTGCCCCCCAAAGTACAACCAACAGTGATGTTAGAATTAATTATATCTGGCTGTGTTTGAAATGCACGTTATCTAGCCATTTCAGTTAATCAGATTAGCTGGTTAGAATACAATAGCACCAAGAAGTATTTTTTTAAAGTACGTTGTGAGAGAACATGATGATACCAGGAAGGCACAGGAACAGGGTTTAATGAAAACAACTCCCCCCAACAAAGTTACCCAGGTCCGGCCAATCCCAAATCTCTGATTTTACTTGTGTGCTTATGTGTATATGTACATCAGTCAGAAAAAAAAAACAACAACAACAACAAACAAAACACATAAGGAGCAATATTGTTTTTTCTAGATGGCAGGTCAAACAAAAATCTTTTAAGTGCCCCAGAGGCACCATCTGCCACCAATCTTTTCCTTCAGGGTCTCAAGGAAACAAGCTGGAATTTGATCAAAACTAAAGGACTGAAAACTAGTAAAGAGAACTATAAACAGGAATTTAACCTCTGATTTCAGTATTTAATAGTATTCTTTATGGAGTGTCTAATGTGATTACTGAAAAATTCATGTGGCTAGAGAAAAAGGTGGCGGGTGTCTTATATCAGAATCTTCACTAGCAAATAAGGAACAGTAGCGGCAGCTGCAGTAAATCTAGCTCTCCCCGCTGTTTCCTCTCCCGGAGCCAGCCGGCTAGAACCAGCCCGACAACAGTCTTCGCTGTTAGAATAGCTAAACACTAGTCTAGTCTTTCTCCACCCACATCCCTCCTCCTTTTCCTCCACTCCATTTCTGCACATTAAACTCAGTGCCTCTCTAACTATGCTAAGACAATGCCCATGCCAGACACAAAGGGAGTTGGGGTGGGGAAAGGAATTCAGCGGCTGAATCAGAGAAGGAGTTGAATGAAAGTCAAGGGGTGATGTAGGTTGCCCCCTCTTTCTTAAATTGCATCTGGTTGTCAGTAAAATTTCTTTTTGTCTACCACATAGGAATCACCGGGGAGATGCTTGTTTAAAATGAAGATTCCGTGGCCCCCACCTCTGACCTTCTGAATCAGACAGTCTAGCTATACTTCTTGAGCTACCTAAATCTGCATTTCTTTTCCCTCTAGCTCTGTTGGGCATTGAACCCAGTTAGGTTCTCTTGTTGCTAGGCAATTTCTCTACCACTGAGCTATATCCCCAGCCTACCAAAATCTGGGTGTTTGTTAAATAAGCATATCAAGTGATTCTTGGACACATGAAAAGTTTGAAAACAGTGCCTTTGAAGAGACTAAACTGACCATTTGTAAAATGTTTTCTTTAAAGCATTCAACATTTATTAACTCACTGTAGCCTCAAGCAAACTTGTAAGGTTGAACAAATATTATTAGTCTTCTCTGCCAGAAGAAAAAATTAAGTCAATGATATTAACTCATTGGTGATAATTTCCTGGTCTCCTGAGCGTCCATAGGAATATGAACTGAAGTTCACCAAAAAAGCTACATCTGGATGGGCATGGGTGGCACATGCCTGTAATTCCCCAGCAACCCAGGAGGTTGAGGCAGGAGAACTGCAAGTTTGATTCAAGCCTCATCAATTTAGCAAGTCTCTAAGCAACTTCAAAAGACTCTGTTTCAAAAAAAAAGAGGGGGGCGGATCCCAGTGGCTCAGGAGGCTGGGGTAGGAAGATGGCAATTTCAAAGTCAACCTCAGCAACTTAGTGAGTCCCTAAGCAACTTAGCACTACCCTATCACGAAATGAAAAATAAAACAGGCTGGGGATGTGGCTCAGTGGTAAAGCACCTCTGGGTTCAATCCACTAGTATCAAAAAAGAAAAGAAACTGTCTATATTTAAAAGTATGCAGACTAGGGTTCACTGATTAGAATATCATTATTATAAAGAGATGTTGCAGATTAAGAGCTAAAGTTATTCTGAGTTGGGTGTAGTCCCTTTTAATAACTATATACTATCAATCCCTGTCTCTGACCTAGCATTCCTGAGACTAGATAAAACTCTTGGAATGTATACTAACCTTCCAGGATCTCAGGCTTCCACCAACCTTAAAGATAAGAATATGAAAATGTCAGAATACTGTAAAAGATTCCCCTGCATTGTTAAAAACATCTGAATCATATGGCAGAGATTTCCCAACCTCGATTTCACCTACTGCATGTCACTACTACTTTCTTTTATAACTATAAAAGCTCCTGAAACTTCTAAGAAAGAACCATGTCATGCCTTATAAATCAAAACTATATTCCTGGGCGTTTATCACTCATATATGACTCCGAGAAAAAAAAATTTTTTCTTATTCCCTCAAAAGAGAATTGTTACCTATGGTTGACAAAAGTATCTTTAAAAGTATATCGAGTTGAGGCAGGGCATGGTGGCACACACCTGTAATACCTGTGAATCAGGAGGCTAAGGCAGGAAGATTGCAGTTTTGAGGCCAACCTCAGCAACTTTGAGGCCCTGTCTGAAAATCAATAAAAAGGTCTGGGGATGTAGCTCAGTGGTAAATCACCTCTGGGTTCAATATAAATATAAAAGCTTTGAAGAATGAGTGGAAAAATATAGAATAAGTAAATTTGGAAAGGCATTGTGTTCTCCCATAAATAGAGGAAGCACTGAGGCAGGGGAAAAGAAAAAACAAAAACATAGGACCACCCCCTCACTTGATGCAAAAAAACATGGCTAAGTTAGTAGACAACTTATTCATGGAATCTACCTGTGGAAATGATAATATTCAAACCGCATAAGGGCTGTGAGGATTTGTCACCATCTATGCCACCAGCAGCACCCTGAATGGGTAGTTAAGATTTATAGACAGTAGTAGTAGCAGCAGTAGTAGTACTGGGTATTGAACCCAGGTGTGTTTTAAACACTCAGCTACATTCTATTTTTTTTTTTTTTTTTTAAACAGGGTCTCATTAAGTTGCTTAGGGACTTGCTAAATTGCAGAGACTGGCCTCAAACTTGCAATCCTCCTACCTGAGCCTCCAAAGTCACTGGGATTACACGCGTATGACACTATACCTGGCTCTAAGAGCTTTTATATATAGCAAGCCCTTTAATGCTCCTAATACCATTATTGGATTTAAATATCTTCTTTTTATAAATGAGCAAATTGAGGCTCAAAGAGGTTAAGTAGCTTGTCCAAGGTCAAACAACTATAAGTGGACAGCCAAGAAGTACAGATTATTAACCACTTTGTTCAACTTTTTTTTTTTTTTTGCCATACTGGTGTTTGAACCTCGGGTCTCAAACATGCTAGGAAAACACTGTGTTATATCCTCAGCCCTTTTTGATTTTTTTATTTTAAGACAGTCTCTCTAAATTGCCCTGGCTGGCCTCGAACTGCCTCAGCCTCCCAAAGTGGCTGGGATTGTAGGCATGTGGCACCACGCCTAGCTTTGCTTCATTTCTTTTTGTAATCCAACCAAAGTCCATAAAATTGATTGTGGACAGTTTTCCCACTTCTTAAATTTAATTTAAATATCACTGCTGTCTTGACTTATCTATGATAGCATTTAAAAAGACATTTGAAAAATAGTGATGCATATATTGGAATTTGCACATAAAGAATCTAAGAACCCATTAAACAACATCATCTATAGGATTTAACAAAAAGTATTACTAATAAATGTATATTTCCTCAAATATGTGTAGTTTTTGTTGTTTGTTTTAGGGTTTTTTGTTTGTTTAATCTGTTTTTGTTTTTACAATAGTGGGGATTGAACCCAGAGGTGCTCTACTGCTGAGCTACATCCCCATCTCAATATCTTTTAGATCTTTCAGCCTCGGCCTCCAAAATTGCTGGGATTACAAGCATGTGCCACAATGCCCAACTATGTATTGATTCTGATTTTTTTTTTAATTTTTTTTGCACCAGAGACTGAACCTAGAGATATGTACCAATGAGCTACATTCCCAGTTCCCTGCCTTTTAAACTTTAATTGTTTAATTTTGAGG
Organism: Callospermophilus lateralis; assembly: GCF_048772815.1. Classification (NCBI taxonomy): domain Eukaryota; kingdom Metazoa; phylum Chordata; class Mammalia; order Rodentia; family Sciuridae; genus Callospermophilus; species Callospermophilus lateralis. Next base: position 76,081,062 of record NC_135308.1, on the reverse strand, counting down.
CAAGGTCTTGCTAAATGGCTGAGGGTCTCACTAAATTGATGAGACTAATCTAGCATTTGTGATCCTCATGTCTCTTGGAGATGCTGGGATTAAAGGCCTGTGCTTCCCCACCCCATTTGTAGATTCTATTTAAGAATAATGTATAAATCCATTTAAGTCACAAATGGATTTGCTAAAGTCCTATCATTAAGTTTTTTCTCTTACTTCAGATATGTAAACTACTATGTTGTGGTAGACTGTAAAATGTTTTGAGGTTTAAAATGGAACCCACTGACATTTTGGAACATAAAGGGTTTAGCAGAAAACTCAGTTTAGTGGAAAAAATCAGGGTTTAGTGCCTAATAGAGAGGCCAAAACTAGGTCAGTGTCTCTGACAGTCACAGCTGGTAGAGAATGATGTCACCGAGGCATGGGGGTGGGGGAGGTGCAATTGAAGGTGGAGAAGTGGAGACCCTTTGACTAGGAGACTGTGGGGTGGGATTTACAGAGCAGGGCTGTAGGTCAGATTTCGTAGGCTGATTGCAGAAACAGCTGAAGCCGGGACTTCCTCCCCATCAGCCTCTCCCCTGTTCTCTCCCAGGCCACATCCCTACCTCAGTGTCTTGGTCAGACCCCCTCTGCTGGAGACAAAGACACCTTGAAATCAATGAGGAGAAGGACAAACATGAAAAAAGAAAGATTCCGACAAAGGAGAGAAGGATGAGGAAACTATTACTCAAATCCAGGGGAAAATGGAGGAAGAGACAACAAACCGAGAGAGACAGATGAAGAAAAAAGAAAAAAGAAGTGAAAAAGATGGCTGAAGGAAACAAAAGACAAATTAGTGAGCAAAATGCTGGGAACAGGACATCACAATGGTTGAAACTTGAAATTAAGAATACAGTTAGTTTTTTGCCAACAAATCAAAACTGGGATACTCCCAACTAGGACTCTTCAACTCACATCCACATTAAAAGTTATGCTGTCTGGTTTACCTGTCTAGATCTGGAAAAAAAAAATCTATGACTAATTTAAATATCTCATTCCAAGTTTAGGTGGTACCTGTTAAATTTTTTAAAAGTAATGACAATAATAGTTTTTGCATGTGGAAATTGGGTATATTTCAATACCCCTGCTTTTGAAGTGTCATGCATTTCACACATTATTTTAATCACCAGAAATAAATATTTTAATCCTGCTCAATGAATTCCTAGACCAAAACTGATGTCCTTCCATCATGCCCAATAGCCTTTCTATAATAACAACAAAATCTCTTTTTTGTTCATATAAGAACTGGTAATGCTCCTTTCTAGATAATTAAGATTTTAAATATCCCCCGGTGAACCAAAATATACCTCTAATATACATATTTCAGGATAAGCCATGTCTAGAAGAATATGAGGGAGATGAACTATCCTAGCTAGGTACTAGAACAAGGGGGGTTTAGTGCTAAATCTGGAAGTATGTATTATTTCTTTCCTTTCTCCTCTGTAATTTCTTCCTTTCTAAGGAAGGAATTTCTTTTATTTACCTTCTGCTTTCTTGTTCCCCCTTTCTCTCTTTTTCTCTTGTTGCAACAGCTTCTCTCTTGGTTTCCATCTCAGGTTGCCCCCATAATCTCCTTCTAAATTCTGACTTTGTTGTGTCTTGGCTTAGTCTGCCAGACTTCCACTAAACTTTCAGAGCTGGAATCAGAACAGTGCATTTGGCAAAAAATCAGTCACACATTCCACACAACCACAAACAAGCACTCTGACTGCAAAATCTTTTCAACATCCATTCCTGTTTCTTGTAGTCAGCAGTTCACACAGACCCATGATCTGAAAGAAGCAACACATACATCACATACATTGTGCGTGCACATGGCCTCTGCAGTCAGCTCACAAAGACACAATGTCTGCAGAAAGGTCTTGCAGGCAGCAGACACAGGCAGTGCATTCTCCACCCCTTTCATAAGCTCTTCCTGACTGGCTCTTTCTTCCAGACACCTCCTCCCCTCATGCTGCCTGGCAATGACTCCCCTCCTTTTCCTGCAGCTCTGCAAGTCCTAACTGCAGTGCCATCCATCACTCTCCCAACAGATCCTTAAAGCAAAGCATTTGTTGTTTCTTGAAGCTCCTTTTTGCCCTGACCAGGAACTTGCTTCAGCCAAAAACAGGCAGAACAGGATCTCCTTCGGGAACATGATACTGTAGGCTGGTCTCTAGTACTCTAACTAGTTTCTACAAATTTTAATGTAGGCTTGGAAAGCTTGAGGAGAAAGCAGGGAGAAAAAAAAAGAGGGAGAGAAAGAGGGAGCTCTGAAAAAAAATTATTTTGTTGAAAACTTGGACAAAATCAGAGAAACTAACTTAAAAAGAAAAGGGGAAGCAGAGGAGGAGAGTAAACAGCAAGAGATGTGAAATGGTAAAATATCAGAGATCAGTAATATTATTTCTCTTGAGCTTTTTGTTTCAGGGGGATAATCAGTAAGAGAAAAATCCTGATGAGATTATACACTTTGAAATTTTCCTTAAAAGTCAAAGTATATAACCATGACAAATACCTGCCACAAGGGAGATTTAACTAATAATTTGAAAATGTTTTCTGATGCTTGGAGAGATAGCATCATTTGGATTTTAGTTAAACAGATGTTTTGCCTTAAATATTACCTTATGAGACATAACCTATTTTTAAAAATTATCTGTTATTTACCTGAAACTCAAATGTAACTGATCATCCTGTATGCATCTGGCTATCATACATTCATGTTCAGGAGATTCAGATACATACTCACATTTAGTAAGAATACCTGACAGAGCCAGGATCACCTGAAGGTGATTGCAAAGTATGCTACACACACCAAATTGAAATCCGCAGGGATGGAGTTAGATTCTTCAGGCCTTAAGCAACTTAGCAAGACCCTGTCTCAAAATGAAAAAACAAAAAACTGGGAATGTAGCTCAGTGGTTAAGCACCCCTGGGTTCCATCCCAGTACCAAAAAAAAAAAAAAAACCTCTTCAGTTTGATATACATTGGATAATTGTGATGCATGAAAGTTTCATAACCACTGATTTTTAGGAGGGCTACACAGCCCTCCCTGAATCTGCATAGAATTAAAAACTAATATTTAGTTGGGAGGGTACCAGGATTGAACTCAGGGCCATTCAACCACTGAGCCACATACCCAATCCTATTTTGAGATGGTTCTCACCAAGTTGCTTAGCACCTTGATGTTGCTGAGGCTGGCTTTGAACTCTTGGTCCTCCTGCCTCAGCCTCCGGAGCCTCTGGGATTACAAGTATGCACCACTGCACCATGCCACTTATATTTTTATATACATTTGTACATATATCTGTTACACTATAGAAGCACTAACTTCCTTTTAAAACTTCTTTCCTTCCTTTGTCTTTTATGATGCTGAAGATGGAGCCCAGGACTTCACATATGCTAGACAAGTGCTGTACCATGTAGCTAAACCCAAAACATTAACTTTTTAAAGTCAGTGGGTGCTTGGTGTGGTGGCACAAGTCAGGGTCTCACTAAATTGCTGCAGATTATCCTGAATTGTTGAGGCTGACTTTGAATTTGCAATCCTCCTGCTTTAGCCAGGGATTGCAAATTCAAAGTCAGCCGCCTCAACAATTCAGGATGATCTGCAGCAATTTAGTGAGACCCTGACTCAAAATTTAAAAAGGCACGGTGGTATCCTGTAATCCCAGTAAACCAGGAAGCTGAGGCAGAAGGATCACAAATTCAAGGCCCTAAACAATTTAGCAAGACACCCTGAGTCAAAATTAAAAATTTGAGCATGTAACTCTGTGATAAAGCTCCCCCAAAAGGAGGAAGCTGGAGGTGTAGCACAGTGTAAGAGTACTTGCTTAACAACTGCAAGGCCCTGCATTTGATTACTAGCACTGCAAATAAACAAATAGATAAATAAATCTAAATTGCTTTTCTTTGTATCAGCAATGAACAAAGTAGAATACAAAATTAAAAAGACAACACATTCAGGCACAGTGGTGTATGTTTATAATTCCAAGGGACTAAGGAGATTGAGGCAGAAGAATGCAACCTCAAGGCCAGCCTGAGCAATTTAGGAAGATACTGTCACACACACACACACCTTAAAAAGGGGAGTTGGGTATGGTTGACTCATGCTTATAATCCTAGTGACTTGAGAGGTTGAGGCAGAAATATTGGAGGCAGGAGGTATGTATAGATTTTGTTATCTTCTAGTTTTGTAATGTTTTTATTTTATTTTGTTTGAAACAGATTCTTCGTAAGTTTCTCAGGCTGGTTTAAATTCCTGGCTAGGCTCAAGGCATCTTCCTGCTTCAGACTCTAAGGTGCTAGAATTATAGGCACCTGACACTATCCTCCTCTTTCTGGGAATTTACATTTAGGTGTATGATCTAATCCGTTTAAACCCAGGGGGTGCTCTATCACTGAGCTACATCCCCAGCCCTTTTTATTTTTGAGACAGTGTATCCCTAAATTGCTGATTATTAGGGAGTGTGTGATAATTCCAAACCACCAAACATATTAAGACAAATTGAAAGGGAAAAAGGGCCCTTTAACCAGCATGCCAGGCAAGCAGCTGGAAGCAGGCTGACGCCTCAAAGAACTCCCAGCTTCTGAATTTTGGAAATCCAGAGTTTACAGAGGCAAAACCCACAAGAACACATTTAGGTCAGAAAGACCCTGTTGGGACGTATTTTGATTGCAAGAGAGAATTGTTTTGATTACACATTTCAGAGTCATTTTGTTATACATCAGGGCCATAATCAGGGACATGGGAAGAGCCTACTGTACTGTCAACATAGATACATCTGTCAGGAGGCTGAAAAAGAAAACATTTTAAGCAAGGATAAAATGGAGTCAGGTCAGAACAAAATGGCGTTACTTTGGTTCTTTTTCACTTCACTGATAATCTCTCTAAACTGCTGAGGCTGGCCTTGAACTTGTGATCCTCCTGCCTCACCCTCCTGAGCCCTTGTGCCACTGTGCCTGGCTGCTGCTAACTGTTTACCACAGAGACAATCGGACAGAAATCATTGATGAGGCAGGTCTTAGTCTGTAGAGGTCTTCCACACTGTTAGGTATAGCTCAATATTCTTGCTATAGGAACTACATTAACTAACATTCAGCAAAAACAGTAAGACTGGTCTGTAGAAGTTATTTGTTGCCCTCTTGTGTCTGGTTTTAGAAAATGCAGTCTCTCCTGGCCTCACCCTCCTGAGCCCTTGTGCCACCGTGCCTGGCTGCTGCGAAGTGTTTACCACAAAGACAATCGGAGAGAAATCATTGATGAGGCAGGTCTTAGTCTGTAAGGGTCTTTCACACTGTTAGGTATAGCCCAATATTATTGCTACAGGAACTACATTAACATTCAGCAACTGAACAGTAAGACTTGTTTGTAGAAGTTATTTGTTGCCCTCTTGTGTCTGGTTTTAGAAAATACAGTCTCTCCCCTTCACGCTCAGAATCCTCTTAACTTGCTGATAACTTCTTTATTTATTCTAAGAAACAAAGTTTCTCTATACTCTAACTCAGAAGATTTTTTAAGTGGGGGCGTCCTCACTATGTCACCCTTGTTGTCCCCTGAACTCCTAAACTCAAGCCATCCTCCTGCCTCAATCTCCTGAGTAGCTAGGACTAAAGGTGTGCCAGGCTCATATAGAACACTTCTGACAACCAGATGTGCCAGGTTGTTTTTACTTCTGCACTGAGGGATTCTGACAGCAATTGGTTGTTCTACAGTTCAATCCATACCAACTCTGTTTCCTGGGAGTTACGTCAAATCCCCTAAATTAAGAGATTAGTCCTATGGGGCTGGGGATGTGGCTCAAGCGGTAGCGCGCTAGCCTGGCATGTGTGCAGCCCGGGTTCGATCCTCAGCACCACATACAAGCAAAGATGTGTCCGCTGAAAACTAAAAAATAAATATTAAAAAATTCTCTCTCTCTCTCTCTCTCTCTCTCTCTCTCTCTCTCTCTCTCTTAAAAAAAAAAAAAAAAAAGAGAGAGAGAGAGATTAGTCCCACCAAACTGTAGCTGCAAACCTCAAGTCCCGGCCTCTGGTACCTCTGACTTAGAAGCATGGGGATTCCCATGACCTCCTCAATTTGCTAGAATGACTCCGAGAACTCAAGAAAGCACATTACTTACCAGTTCATGATCGAGTATATTATCAAAAACAGATGAAAGAAAAAAACAAAAACCAGATGAATAGCTGGCCGCAGAGTGTATGTAGAAAGTGGGGTCTGAGAAGAGTCCTCAGCACAGGATAGTCTGTCCCCGTGTAAGGTGGAGTTGGGATGCACCACCTTCCTGGAATATGGGTTCAGTTCACCAACCCCAAAGCTCATAAAGCTTCCTTGGTTCAAGAGATTTTATAGTGCTTTACCTTTAGCCACTCCCTGCTTCTTGGAGGTCGATGGGTGGGTCTGAAAGTTCCAGTTCTAATCTCTTGGTCTTTCTGGAGAGCAGCCCAATCCTGAAGTTTACCAGGGGCCACACTAAAATCATCTCATTAGCATAAACCCAGGAGTAATCACTGTGCAAGATCAGAGGCTTGTTATGAATAACAAAAGACACTCCTACCACTCAGAAAATTCCAAGAATTTTAGGAGTTCTGTGCAGGAACTAGGTGTAAAAATCAAATGCTTCTTATACCACATTTATTCAACATATCTTTTTGTTGTTTTTAAATATATTGTTTTGATGCACAGGATGTGTAAGCTCCTGTGCTTGGTTTGGGGCAGAGGATGGTAAGCAAAGCATCTGTCCACAGTAAATTCACACTGTAGCAGAGATATCCAGGAAGACAATCCAAAGGATATATTGAGTTAGGAAGGATGAATATAAATTTTTTATTTATACTCATCCTTAGCCATGGGCTTAGGGTATAGGTCAGTTGCAGAGCATGTGCTTAGTATTCAAGAGTCCTGGGTTCCATCCACAGCACTATGAAAAGAGAGGGGGAGGGGGATGTGGGAAAGGGAGAGAGAATTAAAAAAAGAAAAGAAAAAAGAAAGAAAGAAGAAAATAAATTAGCCAAATTAAAGTAAGGATTCTGGACAATTAAGGATGGTGGCAGAGACATTACAAATAGAATGTTGCCTATACACCAAGATTGGTAGTCCCTACCTGCAATCCCAGAGATAGGAGGTGGAGGTGGGAGGATTGCAAATTAGAGGGTAACCTGGGCAACAGAGTGAAATCTTATCTCAAAATAAAATATAAAAAATAAAAAGTGCTAGTGATGTAGCTCAGTGATAGAGCACTTGCCTATCATGTACATGCACTTTGCCCTGAGTTCAATCCCCCACCACAAAAATATAGTAATAATAATAATAATAATGCCAATGAGTTTCTTTCTCTCCTTCTCTCTTTCCATATTCATTTATTAGTACATTATAGTTGTACATAATGATGGAATGAAGTTTCATCTATATCCTACAAACAGTGAGGAACCTTTATGATTTTTAAACCAGGGAGATGACTTAATCTGACTAGTACTAAAGAGATTGCTCTGGCTGCTGTGTATTAGGAATAAAGGTAGGAAAGCACTGGAACTCAGACACCAGTTAGGACTCTGCTAAAGAGAAGACTGAACTAAAGTGATGGAAAGAATGATGAGAACAGACAAATTTGAAGATATTAAGAAGTAGGCTCGGGCTGGGGTTGTAGCTCAGTGGTACAATGCTTACCTTGCATGCACGAGGCGCTGGGTTTGATCCTCAGTACCACATACAAATAAGTAAATAAAATAAAGATATTGTGTCCATCTACAACTAAAAAAAAATATTAAAAAAAAAAAAAAGAAGGTAGGCTCACTGGGTTTGGTGGTGAAAAGCTGTAATCTAAGCAACTCAGGACTCTGAAGCAGGAAGATGGCATATTAAAGACCAGCCTTGGCAATTTAGGAGAACTTATCTCAAAAAAAGAACTTGTGACATAGTTAACTACTCCCAACCTCCACTCCCACCTCCGTTTTGATCTTTAATACAAAAAAAAAAAAAAAAAACCAACCAAAAAACAAAACCAAAAAACAAACAAACAACAACAACAACAACAACAAAAAAAAAACACAGTAGGCTTAATAGGATTTGGGTAACCAAGAGTGTGTGTATGCATATGTGGGTGTTTGTTGGGATTCAAAGTGAGGAAAGGATAGAAATGAAGATAGATGCTAACAATGACTCACAGATATGTCAGCAGTATAACAGGGTGAGCTAGGGGTGAGATGGTCTGTACTGGAAGATAATGGCTTAACTGATTTTAGATATGCTGAGATACTATGACTTAGCTTGCTTAATCTTTGTTCAAATTTCTTATACCTTTCTGTATTACAGAGAGTGGGAAACTAAAAACTACGCATTGTACTCTTCTACAGATAGATTTTTTTTTGGCGGGGGATACTGGGGATTGAATTTAGGGACACTCGACCACTGAGCCACATCTCCAGGCCTATTTTGTATTTTGTTTAAAGACAGGGCCTCACTGAGTTGCTTAGAGCCTTGCTTTTTACTGAGGCTGGTTTTGAATTCACAATCCTCCTGTCTCAACCTCCCAAGACTCTGGGATTACAGGGGTGCCCCACCACACTGGCTAGAGATAGATTTTGAATGTGATTTAGGTTCCTGCAATTACATGCATTAGCATCAGACTGGAATTAAAAACAAAATTGGGCTGGGCATGGTAGAGCATGCCTTTAATCCCAGAAGCTCAGCAGGAAGATCTAGAGTTCAAAGCCAGCCTCAGCAATTTAGTAAGTAGCTTGAGGCCTTAAGTAACTTAACCACTCTGTCTCTAAGTAAAATATAACTCTGAGGGATGTGGCTCAGAGTTAAGTTCAATACCCAGTACCAAAAAAAAAAAAAAAGAAAAGAAAAGAAAGAAACCAAACCTGGTCAGGTACAGTGGTGCATTCCTGTAATTCCAGCAACTCAGAAGGCTGTGTCAGAAGGTTCATAAATTCAAGACCAGTCTCAGCAATTACTAAAGTCATAAGCAATTTAGCAAGACCCTATCTCAAAATCTTAAAAAACAAACTAGGGCTGGGGATGTGGCTCAAGCGGCAGCACGCTCACCTGGCATGCGTGCGGCCTAGGTTTGATCCTCAGCACCACATACAAACAAAGATATTGTGTCCGCTGAAAACTAACTAACTAACTAAATAAATAATATTTAAAAAACTTTCTCTCTCTCTCAAAAAAAAAAAAAAAAACTAAACAACAATTAAAAAAAAAATTGCCAGATGGAGTGGCACACACCTGTAATTCCAAAGACTCTGGAGGCTGAAGCAGGAGGACAGAAGTTTGAGACCAGCCTCAGCAATTTAACAAGATTCTGCCTAAGAACATAAAGGATTGTGAATGTAGCTCAGTGATAGTACAACAGGGATTCAGTTGATGCTTTGATTATATCATTTATGGCTTTGAAAATTAAAAAGTTTTTTTCCCCAATCTTTTCCCTAAACTTCTCCTCTTTGACCTTCTTTTCCCTAAACTTCTTCCTGATCTCCTTTCTGATCTTTTTTTCCCTAAGCTTCTCCTTCCTGATCTCTCTAATCTCATTTTTTGGAAACACCTCTATAAAGTCCCCATTCCTGTGGAGGTGCAGAATCACAGCTTTGGGACAGGAGTTCCCCGTGTTTCTCCTTTGCTAGCAAAGCAATAAACCTTCTTTCTCCTTTTTTTCAAAACAGTATCCTTGTTATTGGATTGGCATTGGGGACAAGGATGGAGATTTCAACAACAATAGAACTCTCCTGGGTGGAATCCTCAATACCATAAAAAATAAAATAAGGCAGGGATGCAAGCTTAGTTCAACATACAGAAATCAATAAATGTAATTCATCACCTCAATAGATTTAAAAACAAGAATCACATGATTATATCAATATATACAGAAAAAGCACTTGACAAAACACAACATCCACTCATGTTCAAAACACTAGAAAAACTAGGGATAGTAGGAACATACCTCAACATTGTAAAAGTTATATATGTTAAACCCAGGGCCAACATCATTCTAAATGAAGGAAAATTGAAAGCATTCCCTCTAAAAACTGGAACAAGACAGGGATGCCCTCTTTCACCACTTCTATTCAACATAGTTATTGAAACTCTAACCACAGCAAAAGAAGAAAGAAATTAAAGGAATAAGAATAGGAAAAGAAGAATTCAAACCATCTCTATTTACTGACAACATGATACCATATTTAGAAGACCCAAGGCTGGGGTTGTGGCTCAGTGGTAGAGCGCTTGCCTAGCACTCTTGAGGCCCTTGGTTCCATTCTCAGCACCACATAAAACATGTTCTACATAAACATTTAGAAGACCCAAAAAAACTCCACCAGAAAACTTCTAGAACTCATAAATGAATTCAGCAAAGTATAAAGATATGAAATTAACACCCATAAATCAATTGCATTCCTGTGCATCAGTGATGAATCAACTGAAAGAGAAATTAGGAAAACTATCCCATTCACAATAGCCTGGTGGGGGGGGACATAACTGGGAATCTATCTAACAAAAGAGGTGAAAGACCTCTACAATAAAAACTGCAGAACACTAAAGAAAGAAATTGAAGAAGAGGCAGGCAAGGTGGTGCATGTCTGTAATCCAAAGGCTGGGCTCCGGAGGCTGAGGCAGAAGGATCCCAAGTTCAAAGACAACCTCAGCAAAAAGCAAAGCACTAAGCAACTCAGAGAGATCCTGTCTCTAAATAAAATACAAAATAGGGTTGGGGTGTGGTTCAGTAGTTGAGTGCTCCTGAGTTCAATCCCTGGTACCCCCACCCCAAAAAAAGAAATTGAAGAAGAACTTAGATCCCCCAAGTTCTTGGATAGGCAGAATTAATATTGTGAAAATGGCCATACTATACAGACTTAATCCAAATTCTGTTAAAATTCCAATGAGGTTCTTCATAGAAATAGAAAAAAGCACTCATAAAATTCATTTGGAAAAATAAGAGACCCAGAACAGACAAAGCAATTCTTAGCAAGAAAAGTGAAGCAGGAGGCATCATAATATCAGAACTTAAATTATACTACAGAGCTGTAGTAACAAAAGCAGCATCGTATTGGCACCAAAACAGACATGAATCAATGATACAGAGCAGAAGACATAGAGACAAAGCCACGTAAATACAATTATCTCAAACTAGACAAAGGTGCTGTAGACATATATTGGAGAAGATAATCTCTTCAACAAATAGTACTGGGAAAACTAGAAATCCATATGTAGCAACCCCTATCTCTCACCTTGCACAAAACTCACTTTAAAGTGGATCAAGAGACCCTGTGCCTGCTCTCCATCATGTTAGCTTAGGAACCAAATTTCTCAACAAGATTCCTAAACTTCAAGATATAAAATCAAGAACCAGTAAATGGGATGGGATCAAACTAAAAAGCTTCTTCATAGCAAAGGAAACAATCAAGACTATAAAGGAAGAGCCTACAGAATGGGAGAAAATCTTTAGCACATGCACCTCAGTTAGCACATTAATCTCCAGGATATATAAAGAGCTAAAAAAACTTAAACATAAAAAACCCCCACAAATAACCCAATCAATAAATGGGCTTAGGAATTGAACAGACACTTCACAGAAGAATAAATATGATTGGTCAGCAAATAAACAAAAAAAAATGTTCAACATCTCTAGCAATTATAGAAATGTAAATTAAAACTACACTGAGATTTCATCTCACTACAGTCAGGATGGCAATTATCAAGAACACTAGTAATAATAAATGTTGGCGAGGATATGGGGGAAAAGGTATACTCATTCATTGTTGGTGGAACTGCAAATTGGTGTAGCAATTCTGGAAAGTAGTATGGAAATTCCTTAGGAAACTTGGAAGGGACCCACCATGAGACAGTTATCCCACTCCTTGGCATACACCCAAAGGACTTAAAATCAGCATACTGTAGTCAAATCAATGTTTATGGCAGCTCAATTCACAATAGCTAAGCTCTAGAACCAACCTAGGTGCCCTTCAACAGATGAACGGATAAAGACAATATGGCATGTATACACAATGGAACATTACTCAGCCATAAAGAAGAATGAAATTATGGCATTTGCTGGTAAATGGATGGAACTGGAGACTTATCATGCTAGGTGAAATAAGCCAATCCCCAAAAACCAAAAGCCAAATTTTCTCTCTGATGTGTGGATGCTAACACACAATTAGGGTAGGGGGAATAGAACTACTTTGGATTCGACAAAGGGGGAAAAAGGGCAAGGGAAGAAGGATGGGAATAAGAAAGACAGTAGAATGAATCAGACATAACTTTCCTATGTTCATATATGAATACATGACTAGTATAACTCCACATCATGTACAAACACAAGAATGGGAAGTTATACTCCATGTATGTATAATATGTCAAAAAACATTTCTGTATAGCTAAAAAGAACAAGTAAAAATTTAAAAAATAAAATAAGGGTTGGGGGTGTTGCTCAGTGATAAAGTGTCCTTAGGTTCAATGCTAACCAAAAAGAAAGAAAGAAAAAATAAATAAGAACGGAGGCAGGGAATGAGGATCCATTTTCTTTTCTTTATTTAAAAAAATTTTTTTTAATTGTAGACGAACACAATATCTTTATTTATTTATTTATTTATTTTTTAATTTTTATTGTTGGTTGTTCAAACCATTACATAGTTCTTGATATATCATATTTCACACTTTGATTCAAGTGGGTTATGAACTCCCATTTTTACCCCGTATACAGATTGCAGAATCACATCGGTTACACATCCACTGATTTACATATTGCCATACTAGTGTCTGTTGTATTCTGCTACCTTTCCTATCCTCTGCTATCCCCCCTCCCCTTCCTTCCCCTCCCCTCTTCTCTCTCTACCCCATCTACTGTAATTCATTTCTCCCCCTTGTTTTTTTTTCCCTTTCCCCTCACATCCTCTTGTATGTAATTTTGTATAACCCTGAGGATCTTCTTCCATTTCCATGCAATTTCCCATCTCTCTCCCTTTTCCTCCCACCTCTCATCCCTGTTTAATGTTAATCTTCTTCTCATGCTCTTCCTTCCTACTCTGTTCTTAGTTGCTCTCATTATATCAAAGAAGACATTTGGCATTTGGTTTTTAGGGATTGGCTAGCTTCACTTAGCATAATCTGCTCTAATGCCATCCATTTCCCTGCAAATGCCATGATTTTGTCATTTTTTAATGCAGAGTAATACTCCATTGTGTATAAATGCCACATTTTTTTTTATCCATTTGTCTATTGAGGGTCATCTATGTTGGTTCCACAGTCTTGCTATTGTGAATTGTGCTGCTATGAACATCGATGTAGTAGTGTCCCTGTAGTACGCTCTTTTTAGGTCTTCAGGGAATAGACCGAGAAGGGGAATAGCTGGGTCAAATGGTGGTTCCATTCCCAGCTTTCCCAGGAATCTCCATACTGTTTTCCAAATTGGCCACACCAATTTGCAGTCCTACCAGCAATGTACAAGTGTACCCTTTTCCCCACATCCTCACCAGCACTTGTTGTTGTTTGACTTCATAATGGCTGCCAATCTTACTGGAGTGAGATGGTATCTTAGGGTGGTTTTGATTTGCATTTCTCTGACTGCTAGAGATGGTGAGCATTTTTTCATGTACTTGTTGATTGATTGTATGTCCTCCTCTGAGAAGTGTCTGTTCAGGTCCTTGGCCCATTTGTTGATTGGGTTATTTGTTTTCTTATTGTTTAATTTTTTGGGTTCTTTGTATACTCTGGATATTAGGGCTCTATCTGAAGTGTGAGGAGTAAAGATTTGTTCCCAGGATGTAGGCTCCCTATTTACCTCTCATATTGTTTCTTTTGCTGAGAAAAAACTTTTTAGTTTGAGTAAGTTCCATTTGTTGATTCTAGTTATTAACTCTTGTGCTATGGGTGTCCTATTGAGGAATTTGGAGCCCGACCCCACAGTATGTAGATTGTAGCCAACTTTTTCTTCTATCTATCTCTGATTTGATATCAAGCTCCTTGATCCATTTTGAGTTAACTTTTGTGCATGGCGAGAGAAAGGGATTCAGTTTCATTTTGTTGCATATGGATTTCCAGTTTTCCCAGCACCATTTGTTGAAGATGCTATCCTTCCTCCATTGCATGCTTTTAGCCCCTTTATCAAATATAAGATAGTTGTAATTTTGTGGATTGGTTTCTGTGTCCTCTATTCTGTACCATTTGTTCACCCACCTGTTTTGGTACCAGTACCATGCTGTTTTTGTTACTATTGCTCTGTAGTATAGTTTGAAGTCTGGTATAGCTATACCGCCTGATTCACACTTCCTGCTTAGAGTTGTTTTTGCTATTCTGGGTCTTTTATTTTTTCATATGAATTTCATGATTGCTTTCTCTATTTCTACAAGAAATGCCGTTGGGATTTTGATTGGCATTGCATTAAACCTATAGAGAACTTTTGGTAATATCGTCATTTTGATGATGTTAGTTCTGCCTATCCATGAACAGGGTATATTTTTCCATTTTCTAAGATCTTCTTCTATTTCTCTCTTTAGGGTTCTGTAGTTTTCATTGTATAAGTCTTTCATGTCTTTTGTTAGGTTAATTCCCAAGTATTTTATTTTTTTGAGGATATTATGAATGGAGTGGTTGTCCTCATTTCCATTTCAGAGGATTTATCGCTGATATACAGGAATGCCTTTGATTTATGCGTGTTGATTTTATATCCTGCCACTTTGCTGAATTCATTTATTAGCTCTAATAGTTTCTTTGTAGACCCTTTTGGGTCTGCTAAGTATAGAATCATGTCATCTGCAAATAGTGATAATTTAAGTTCTTCTTTTCCTATTTTTATGCCTTTAATTTCTTTTGTCTGTCTAATTGCTCTGGCCAGTGTTTTGAGAACAATGTTGAACAGAAGTGGTGAGAGAGGGCATCCCTGTTTTGTTCCAGATTTTAGAGGGAATGCCTTCAATTTTTCTCCATTCAGAATGATGCTAGCCTGAGGCTTAGCATAGATAGCTTTTACAATATTGAGGTATGTTCCTGTTATCCCTAGTTTTTCTAGAGGTTTGAACATAAAGTGATGCTGTACTTTGTCGAATGCTTTTTCTGCATCTATCGAGATGATCATATGGTTCTTATCTTTAAGTCTATTGATGTGGTGAATAAACATTTATTGATTTCTGTATATTGAACCAGCCTTGCATCCCAGGGATGAATCCTACTTGATCATGGTGCACAATTTTTTTGATATGTTTTTGTATCCGATTCGCCAGAATTTTATTGAGGATTTTTTTTTTTTTAAAGAGAGAGTGAGAGAGGAGAGAGAGAGAGACAATTTTTAATATTTATTTTTTTAGTTATCGGCAGATACAACATCTTTGTTTGTATGTGGTGCTGAGGATCGAACCCGGGCCGCACGCATGACAGGCGAGCGCGCTACCGCTTGAGCCACATCCCCAGCCCCATTATTGAGGATTTTTGCATCTAGATTCATTAGAGATATTGGTCTGTAGTTTTCTTTCTTTGAATTGTCTTTGTCTGGTTTAGGAATCAGGGTGATGTTGGCCTCATAGAATGAATTTGGAAGTTCTCCCTCTTTTTCTATTTCCTGGAATAGCTTGAAAAGTATTGGTATTAGTTCTTCTTTAAAGGTTTTGTAAAACTCTGCTGTATACCCATCCGGTCCTGGGCTTTTCTTAGTTGGTAGTCTTTTGATGGTTTCTTCTATTTCCTCAGTTGATATTGGTCTGTTTAGGTTGTCTATATCCTCCTGACTCAATCTGGGTAGATCATATGACTTAAGAAATTTATCGATGCCTTCACTATCTTCTATTTTATTGGAGTATAAGAATTCAAAATAATTTCTAATTATCTTCTGTATTTCTGAAGTGTCTGTTGTGATATTGCCTTTTTCATCCCATATGCTAGTAATTTGAGTTCTCTTCTTCTCTCGTTAGCATGGCTAAGGGTCTGTCGATCTTACTTATTTTTTCAAAGAACCAACTTTTAGTTTTGTCAATTTTTTCAATTGTTTCTTTTGTTTTGATTTCATTAATTTCAGCTCTGATTTTAATTATTTCTTGTCTTCTACTTCTTTTGCTGTTGTTTTGCTCTTCTTTTTCTAGGATTTTGAGATAAAGTGTGAGATCATTAATTTGTTGGTTTTTCCTTTTTTTAAGGAATGAACTCCAAGCAATGAATTTTCCTTAGAACTGCTTTCATTGTGTCCCATAGATTCCGATATTATTTATTTATTTTTATGTGGCATTGGAATCAAACCCAGTGCCTTACATATGTGAGGCAAGCACTCCACCACTGAGCTACAGCCCCAGCCCCTGGATCCCTTCTCTTTCTATTTTTTTTTCTTTTTGTGGTACTGGGGTTTGAACCCAGGGCTTTGTGCATGCAAAGCAAGTACTCTACCAACTAAGCTATATCCCCAGCCTCTGGATCCCTTTTCTTATTGTGCATCATAGCAGGGTTGAGATAGTTCTAGAGACCAACTGGTAACATTCCAATTTGGAAAGTGTCCTCCAAAGATGGAGAGAGCAATAGAGTCTCTTGGCAGTCCTTCCTGGAAGCTCAGCCTTGGGTGTGTCTCTTTGACTTCTGTCTCTTAAATGACACTGCCCTCTGTAAAGATGTGCTATAGCATATTCAGATCTGGGGTTCAGGAGATAGAAGCAGATTAGACTGAGGTATAGAAAAGGGAGAAACAAACCAAGAGATAACACATGAAGACATGGGAGTGGATTAATGAGATAAAGAGCACAGTAAAAATAGAGTGGAGGTCTGTCGGTGTAGCTCAGAGGAAGCATGTGCTCAGCATGCACCAGGCCTGTGGTTCAGTTTCCAGAACAAGAAAGAAGAATAGGAAAGGGAGGGAGGGAAGAGGAAAGAAAGGCAGAAAGGAAATGAGGCTGGGGCCAAAGCCTCGAGAATTATCAAAATTTAAGACTAAACATAAGAAGTTCCAGGAACAGTGGCACATGCCAGCTCCTTGGGAGACAGAGGATGAAGGATCAAGTTTTTGGGCAATTTACTGAGACTCTATCTCAAAATGAAAAATAAAAAGGGCTATGGATATAGCTCCGGTGGTAGAGCAACCCTGGGTTCAATTTCCAGCACCACAAAAATTTTTTAAAATAAAAAGAAATGTAAAAGCACACTAGAGAGGTGTGAAGAGGAAAACAAGAAATGTGGTATCACAGATACCAAAGGAAGGAATCATTTGAAGAAGAAGGGAATGGTCAGCAGTTCTAATGCTAAAGAAAATATGACTGAAATGTGTCTACAATATTAAGCAACAAAGAGGTCTTTGTGTGACAGCTTTTCTTAGAATTGTGAAAGAGGTGAGTTAGATTTCAGGGAAAGGGCAAAATATAAATATTTCCTGTTTGGCATTTAACCCTGGTCTGTTAAAAAAATTCATTCAGCATGCTAATGGAGTAAAAATGACAGCATATTTTTGGCCTTTCCTCCAATTAAGAGGCAGAGCCTAAAAACCACAGAGAGGGCTGGGGATGTGGCTTAGTGGTCGAATGCTTGCCTGGCATGTGTAAGGCCCTGAGTTTGATTCCCAGTACTGCCTAAATAAATAAATAAATAAAAATGACAAAGAAAAAAGAGGTAGAATCTACTTTTCCTCCTCTTAAATTGGAATTGACCTTGTAAATTATTTTGTCCCACAGAACTGAGGTTGACCCTTAAGAGATCTGTAATTTCTTTATATGCTCCTTGAGTGCTTCCCTCAAACCAAGGCCATGTTGTCAGAAGCCCAAGTGAGTCACATGGAGATACTACAAGGAAGAGAACCAAGGCTTCCGCCCACAAGCCCCATGGAGATCCCTATTGGTCACCAACACCAATTAGCCATTTGAATGTAGCCATCTGGTATCTTTTAGTCATCCCTGCAGCTCGGCCAACACCATGTCTCCTCCACACAAAACTGTGGACAATAATGAACTGTTGTTTTACACCAGGTGCTGTGGCTCATGCCTGTAATCTCAGTGATTTAGGAGGCTGAAGCAGGAGGATTGCAAGTTCCAGGCCAGCCCCAACAATTTAGCAAAGCCCTCAGCAACTTAGTGAGCCCCTGTCTCAAAATAAAAATAAAAAGGTCTGGGGATATGGCTCAATTGTAAAGTGCTCTTGGGTTCAATCTCTAGTACAAAAAACAAAAATGTTGTTTTAAATCAATGAATTGAGTTTAGTTTATTAAATAGCACTTTTAAGGGAAGTGGAGAGAAGGACCTTCAAGTAGAAAGAGATCAAAGATTCATGATAGCCAATCAGTAGTGTTTGAAAGAGCAGCATTGTATTCTGCCCATCACTATTCTCAGGATATCTCTACCAGTTGCCTTCAATCATGCCAGAAAATAGAAAGATACAGGAGACCACATAAAACAACAAACAAATTCCAATTTCCCCATGATGGGATTCAGTCTGAACCCTTATTAATCATCTAATCCATCATTCTGTCTCTAGAAATTTATCAATGCCAAGGAACTGGAGTAGCAGTTTTCAAAAAAAAAAAAAAAAAAAAAAAAAAAAGAAGAAGAAGAAGAAGAAGAAAACAAAAGAATTTCCATAGTCTTCCTTAGAAAATGTAAGCAATACAAAGGCAAAATAAATGTTGTTTTATTTCTGCATATTTCAAATACTTCTAACAGTATAAAAATTTCTCCACATTTGTTAAACGAATAAAGGAATTTAATTATTTGTAGTCATCATTAGGAAAGTCACTCCAAGATATAACTGAAACTAAGCTCCAGAATAAATGTTTCCTTCCATTCTTTCTTTCTTCCTTTTAAAATACTTTTCTTTTCTTTTTTAAATGGTGCTACTTTTTTAAATAGTCCCAGGTCTCATGCCTGCCTGCAAGGCAACTGCTCTACCACTAAGCTGCATCCTTTGCTCCCATTCTTTTTTTTCCCTCTCTCTTTTTTTCCTTCTTTCTCCCTCTTTTTTCCCCTTTTTTCCATTTCCCCTTCTTGCTTCTTGTCTGTCACTTCTCCCTTATCTCTCCTTTCTTTGAATTTCTTTCCTTCCTTTTCTCTCTGCTTTCCAAAGAAGGTAATAACTTTAGAAAGAAGCATGTAATTTTTTGCAGGGTGAAGGGTACTGGAGATTGAACTCAAGGGCACTCAACCACTGAGCCACATCTCCAGTCCTATTTTGTATTTTATTTAAAGACAGGGTCTTACCGAATTGCTTACTGTTGAAAAACCAGCCTCTATCTCAGAGCAAAGCCTGTCCAAGGAAGGGACGTGGCCTTTGTCCTTGGAAAAACCCACAGAGCACTCCTAGGCACATTCCCACCCTGCTAAGTTGTTTATCTACAAATAACAGGAGAGATCTGCTGCTCCAGGTGTCCCTGACTCAGTCAGGCTAGGTGGGGACCCATAGCAACCCCCTAGCAGCCACCAATCAGCATGAGACAGGGAAATACCTGGGATGCCAGATAACCCTCCCAGTAGTTTATGGTGGTTGATAACATGTTGGGAAACCATGTAATTCAGCACGTACACCCCTCTTGGCTTAAACCAATCAGTTCAAATGAATACCCCTTTTGTACTGACCAATCACTCCTACCCAACTTGTTCCTGCCAGTGAATGTGCTAATCATGTTTTAGAGTTGTTATTTGATTTCCCCACGGTGTGTGATGATTTGCTAAAAGAGGCTATGATGTATGTGAAGTCCCTGCCCTCTCCACAGAATGTATAAAACTGCTGCAAACCCTGGGCTCGGGGCCTCTCAGCGTCACCAGTTGCTGTGTGTGTGCGCGGAGGAACGAGCTAGCTCGCAATAAACACCTCTTTGCTGTTTACATCGATCTTGGGTCTCTGGTGGTCTTTGGGGGTCCCGAATTCGAGCATAACACTGTCTCGCTGTTGCTGAGGCTGGCTTTGAATCAGTGATCTTCCTGTCTTAGCCTCAGAATCTCTGGGATTACAGGCATGTGCCACCGTGCCCGGCAAAAAAGAAAAATATAATTTGTATGGCATAATCATACTTAGTTTTTAGGTAGCATAGCTAAGTATACTATAAATGTTCCATAAACACTGGGTATTATTAGGGTTGGGTGTATAGCTCAGTGGCAAATCACTTACCTAGTAGGTATGAGGCTTTGAGTTTAATCCCAGCACCATGAAACAAACAAAAAACAAACCACTGGGCTGGAGTATAGAGTTGGTAGAGTATTTGCCTTGCAAGCACTGTGGTTCAGTCCCCAGCACCACAAACAAAAAACCCAAACTTTTTAGTTATTATGACTAACTAGTTTGATTAATAGCTGATATATTATAATAACTAATATATAATATTTTATATTTATTAGCTATTTTTGAAAGTATTTTTCTTTAGTTGTAGATGAACACAGTGACTTTATTTTATTTATTCATTTTTATGTGGTGCTGAGGATCAAACCCAGAGCCTCACATGTCCTAGGCGAGCACTCTACCTCTGAGTCATAACCTCTGCCCTAGATATTTGTTTTTCTTTTATTTGTCTCACTGTGTTGCCTAGTCTTGCCTCAAAATCCTGGGCTTAAGTGATCCTCCTGCCTCAGCATCCCTGGTAGCTGGGATTATAGGCATGTGCCACTGCACCCAGCTTATAGTATTTCATATTAATATATTTATTGATACTATAGTTTTATTTATTTATTTTTTAATTTTTAATATTTATTTTTTAGTTTTTGGCAGACACAACATCTTTGTTTGTATGTGGTGCTGAGGATTGAACCCGGGCCGCACGCATGCCAGGCGAGCGCACTACCATTTGAGCCACATCCCCAGCCCAATACTATAGTTTTAAATATGCAAATTTGTATACTTTCATATAGTTTCAAAATACATATTGTACAGTATTGTATAACTACAATGTGCATTTTATCTATTACATAGACATTTATATACTAATTATTCACCTCAAAATTTAGCATCTTATTCTCAGCATCTTTAAAGAAAATGTGGTATATATACACAATGGAATATTACTCAGCAATAAAAGAGAATAAAATCATGGCATTTGCAGGTAAATGGATGGAGCTGGCGAATATATAATGCTAAGTGAAGTTAGCCAATCCCAAAAAACCAAATGCCGGATGTTTTCTCTGATATAAAGAGGCTGATTTACTATGGGGTTGGGAGGGGAAGGATTAGATTCAGTATGGGAGCATGGGAGGATCAGATGAACTCTAGATAGGGCAAAGGGGTGAGAGGGGAAGGGAGGGGACATGGGGGTAAAAAAGATGGTGGAATGAGATAGATATCATTACCCTAAGTACATTATGAAGACACAAATGGTGTGAATATACTTTGTATATAGCCAGAGATATAAAAACTTGTGTTCTACATGTGTAATATGAATCATAATGCATTCTGCTGTCATATATAACAAATTTAAAAAATTTAGCACCTTAAAGTAGCAATAATTTATTTTCCCCAAATGTATGTTATTATGAATCCAAGCACAGCCTATGCCATACTTGTGGCTCAGGGTATCTCACAAAGGCTGTAATCAAGGTGTTGGCTGGGGTTGCAGACATCTCAAGGCCCAACCAACTGACAGTAGATTCACTTCCAAGTTTACTCATGGCTTTTGGCAGGCCTGAGGTTCCTAACTGCTGGCTGGAGACCTCAGTTCCTGGCCATGTAGGCATCTCTCTAAAGTGGCTCACTGCTCAGCAACAAGTTTTGTTCAGAGCAAACAAGCAAGCAAGAGAGGGAGAGCACCAAAGACAGAAGCCAGAGTCTTTGTGTAACCTAACCTTAGAAGTGACATCCTATCACTTCTGCTGTATTCTGTTTGCCAGTAGTCCCCAAATCCAGTCCACTATCAACGAGAGTATTTCACAAAGGGGAGAGAATGAAAACAGGGAACACTGGGGGCCATCTTGGAGGCTGCCTAGCACATATAGTATTAAAAAATATATATATATATATATGCATATATATACATATATATATATTTGTTATATAAATGGGCTGATATAACTATATTACCTATTATTATTTATTAATAGTTTTAGGTACACTGAACTTTCCTGGGATTTTTTTCATATTCTCAAATTCTAGTTTCTCTATCTGGTTTTTCTTGGGGGCAGGGTGTGGAGTGGAGATGAAAAGATAGGGACTTCCCTTTCTTAAATTAATTTCTAATATTTGTCCTATTTTGTCTATAGCCAGTCTTATCAGAGCTTTTAAAGTTTTTGTTGTTGCTGCTGATGGTTCTGTTTCAGGAACTGTAACAGAATCCTGAATCTAGATTAAATATTTTACATTTGCACAATCAAGTGAGAATGGATGTAATAGTGCACGACTGATCAGCAGTGCCATCAGAAAATTTACACAAAGCAAAATGATAATCCCAGTCCAGTGGAGCCTGGAATGTGCCAGGTAATTCCTCTACCACA
This sequence comes from Callospermophilus lateralis, assembly GCF_048772815.1. Classification (NCBI taxonomy): domain Eukaryota; kingdom Metazoa; phylum Chordata; class Mammalia; order Rodentia; family Sciuridae; genus Callospermophilus; species Callospermophilus lateralis. The sequence goes on along the minus strand of NC_135308.1, from coordinate 76,058,693 downwards.
GAACTACATCTATAGCTCTTTTAAAATTTTATTTCGAGACAGGGTCTCACTAAGTTGCTGAGGCTGATCTTGAACTGCTATCCTCTTGCCTCTTGAGTAGCTGAGATTATAGGTGTGATCTACCATACCTTGTACCTATTTTCTTTTGTTCTATTACCTTCAGATCACTTTAATACACTGCTTACTCGTTCCACTTGCAACAGTTCCCTGTGTACTCTCAAATTGCTTACTTTACTAAAACTTTATCCTGTACCCCCTTTTTATTAAGTTTTTGAATGTTTATACTTTAGAAATGGAAAGTTACTGTTTCAAGTCTTCATCTCCACTCAATTCCAGTGACTATATTTTAGTTCTCATATGTTAACCATTATGTCAGCTGGTAATGGGTAAGACTTAAACTCTGCCATCAAGGAATTTGCAGATGAATACAGATTAAAGATATGTAAAAGAGTTTAATAAAGATGATCCTGAGATTATAAAAATAAACAAAGGACTCGGTAGAGGGAATGATTAACTCTTTAGGAGCAGAGGAATCAGGAAAGGTTTTGGGGAGGAGATAACATCTAGGCTGGATTTTGAAGGAGAAACAAATTTTCCCTAGCCCTGGTTTTCTGAGAACATATGCCTACTGGCATCTAAGTCCTTATTTTGCATTTGGCTGTTACTATTTCTTTGCTTCATCTCTCTACACATACTGCTCCCTCTACTCCTCCCCCACCTCATACAACCCTCCTCTCATATTTTTCCTTCCTTTTATGGGAATTTTTTTTGTGTGTTAGCCCCTGGATTTAATTTAGTTGGATTGGAGTGTAGTAATGTTTCTGTACATTTGCCCAGAGGCCTTCAGCTAATGGGTGTATTCTTTATAGGCTAATAAACAGATGAATAAAGCCAGCCTGCTGTCTTCCCATCTCTGTCTCCCTTGTTTTTCTTTGCATTTTACCCATTTTCCACAGAACTTTAAAAAAAAAAAAAAGTTTTCTGGTTAACTCAAACATAAATTGCCTTTATTTTTTTTAAAATTTTTTAGTTTTATTGATTTTTTTTTAAATACACGACAGTGGAATGCATTACCATAGATTGCCTTTATTAAGTCACTTCTATACCTGCCAGTCAGTTCCACAGAGGGCTTTTCTTTTACTGGAAATGTGTTCTCTTCACACAGAAGATGTAGCCTATGTGGAATGGGAATATGAACTATTGCCCAAGGAGTTCATCCCAAGTCATAGAGAGTCTCCGAAAATTATAGGCTTATATCTCTAGATGGCATTTTCTCATTTCTGGCCATTGACTTTGACTTGATGTAATTAAATGATAAGCTGATGGTGTAATACAACAGAGCTGACCAGATCACCCTGACATAAGTAAATCTGAAGCTCTTATGAGCTTGAACATCCAAGCTTGGACTTCGAAAACAAATGGGGAATTGTGTTAGAAGAAAGGGAACACCGTCACAGTGACCAGGAAGAAATTAACCAAACTAAATTACCCTGAACAAACTGGATGTTTTTTTTTGTTGTTGTTTGTTTGTTTTCAGATTGGAGGAATCCAGGGATTGAACCCAAGGGCATTTAACCACTGAGCAACATCCCCAGCCCTTTTTATTTTTATTTTTATTTTTTTTTTAATTTTGAGAGACAGAGTCTCACTAAGTTGCTGAGGCTCATCTGGAAGTTGAGATCCTTCTGAGTCACTGGTATTACAGATGTGTGCCACTGTGTATCCCAACCTGGGATTTTTTTTTTTTTTTTTTTTTTTTTTGTGGCAGTACTGAAGATTGAACCCAGGATCTTACACACTGAGCTACATCCCAGCCCTTTTTATTTTTAGTTTTAGACAGGGTCTTGCTAAGTTGCCCAGGCTGGCCTTGAATCTGGAATCCTCCTGCCTCAGCCTCCAGAGTCCCTGGGATTACCCTGGGATTACAGACGTGTACCACTGTGCCTGGCAACAAACTGGATTCTTGAAAGTCAATGAAGCCCCCAAACATATAGCTGTTCTGATTTTCTGTGTCTCCCTGCCTTCTAAGGTGTTGCTTTCCTCCCTCATCGCTTTCCTTTGGCCTTGCTCTGAACATTCTGTTCTCATTTTCACTGCCCTAGCTTTCAGACTTCCTCCTAAGACCCCAGGAGATGGTCCCCTCCTACTGCCTGGGGAGGCTTTCCTAAACTATAGTCTCTAGCTAGGCCAGCACATTGAGGTCATTGCTCTCCCTGCCAAACGATTGGCCTGAGTTCAGTTTCCCCATCTGTCTAAGCTTTATGGAAAACATGATTGTTGCTCTAGGCTCTCTAGTCTATGTCATCTTAACTCTGCTTTGCATCCGCTTTTCCCCCCTCCCCCCCACACCCCCTGCCTCAACCTTTTCTCTCCCTCTCTTCAAACTATAATCACATCTGTTTTCTAGCCTCTGCCCCCTCACTATGGACCAGATGGAAGAAGGGCAAGTTCTGGGTCAAGCAGATCAGGAAGAGCTGGGTTTTCTTTTTTGTTGTGTTGTTGTTTGTTTGTTATTTTAATATTTATTTTTTAGTTGTAGTTGGACACAATACTTTTATTTTATTTATTTATATTTATGTAGTGCTGAGGATTGAATCCAGGGCCTTGCACATTCTAGTCTGGTGCTCTACCACTGAGCCATGAATCCAGCCCAAGAGTTGGGTTTGTACTCGTATTTGTTCTGGGAACTGACCAGAATCCATGTATCTCAGAGATGCAACACTTAGGCCTCCCTCAGAGGGGCCAGAAGTGCTTATGGCGTGCAATTTGCTTATTTCTGACTATTTTCATTGCTTTCTCTACCTCCTTTCTCCTTTCTAACCAAGCACCTACCTTCCTTTCTTTTTTCCATCATTTATTTTTTTCTTCTAGTCTGTAATTTATTTGTACTATTTGATCTCTATCTACAGTCTAATTTATCTTGTCAGGGTGCTATATAACATACACTAAAGGAGCTAGCAGGTGACTTGAAATTGAGGATATTTCTATTGCTTATAAAGCCAAACATTCCACAACGTTAAGTTTCTGTAACTCAAGTCCACTTCTTCCAATGTGGAAATGTTTTAGTGGTTTAACCATGTTCTCTATGAAGGAGAGCAAATATAAAATCTTTTTTAAATTCCTGGATCAGAGAGAATGTTGTCAGCATATTATATGATCTGAGAAAAAATACTGATAGAAAATAAGTAGAATGAACTTGACTCCCAATTTTCTTTAGGCTTTTTAAGGCATTTTGTTTTTTAAATTTCAGAAACTAAGATTCTTAGCACAAGTCTAAACAAAGTCAAAGACAAAATAAGACTGGCTCCTCTCATGGAGCTCCTCCACATTTGAAAAGGATTTGGACAGTTCTGAATGCTTCAACTTTTTATAACTCCAAGATAACCAGACTTTCTCTTGGACAAACCTCATGTGGTGTCTGTGTTTGCTTGGATGTGAGAATAAATAGGGTATCCCCAAAGGGAAAAACAAGAGCCTGTATGTGTGAGTCAAGAAAGAGGCAAAGAAGAAAAAGAAGTACAGAGATACAAAGGGATGTGCTGAAGAGATGAATATTAAAAAGACACACACACATACATATACACAAACACACACACACACAAAAAAAAGAAAGAAAAACATATAAAACAAATAAAAAAGAATAGAGTTGAGTGTTGTGGTGCACACTTATAATTCCAGTAATTTGGGAGACTGAGGTAGGAGGATCACAAGTTTGAAGCCAGCCTCAGGAACTTAGAGAGCCTCTGTCTCAAAGTAAAATAATAAAGGTTGAGGATGTGACTAAGTGGTGGGAGGCTTCTGGGTTCAATCCCCAGTACCAACAAGTAAATAAATAATAAAAAAGAAAAAAGAGAGGAATGGAGGAATGATTCAAATATGGAAGAAAGAGACACAGAAATAAAGTCTGCTAATGTGCAATAAAACACCCCAAGAATGAGAGGGGACTATTAAGGTAAAAAGGAACCCACAGAGTAAAGGAAGATTGGGCCAGACAGTAAGAGGGAAAAAAAGCGGATGGAAGAGGCATACATGAGTGTGGGCCAGCTCTTCTAGGGAGCAGCAAGATCTCTCACCAGTGTGGTCATAACCTTTGGAATGAGGGTGTGAGTGACTACAAATTCCCTTCTCCCTTCTCATTCCAGCCTTATTGTAACACTGCATTCTGGGCCTCTAGCCTGGCTTTCTCTCTCTCCTTTTCCCTCTCCCTCATCTCATTGTTTCAGACTAGGCCAAATCTGAAGTCCTTCCCAGGGCGTGGCTCTGTTCATCTTACTCTCCAGCCAAAGTAGAACAGTGTGAGGACAGAGACACAGCCGCCAAAGGACTCGGTGGAGAGAGCAGAGAGCGGAGCACCATAGACAGTGAGTTGTTCCATTATAAAACTCTGTATAGACAGAGGGATTGTGTGTGCATTGTGTGTGTATGCGTGTGTGTGTGTGTGTACTGAAAGGCTGTAGAGGGGAAGTGGGGAATGCTGCTGAACTTAGAATTGAGCAGACTCCCAAATTATCATGGAATTCCAAAAAGAGGAGTAACCAGGATGAGCAGATGACACAAAGAAGACAGAGATATACAAAAAGAAGCTTAGATATTAGGGGTGAAAAAGGCTATGGGGTTTGGCAAAGAATGGACTATTTAGAGTACAAAAATTCCTCTGAAAATTGGATGCAGTGTCCCAGCATCTACAAATCCAGTTACTTGGGAAGCTGAAGCAGGAGGAGTGCTTAAGCCCAGGAGTTTGAGGCCAGACTGGGCAACGTGGTGAGACTTAGTCTCAAAGAAAAAGAAATTCTGCTAATTTGGTAGAAAAGAGTAGTAAGAGGGACTAACAGTAAATTACCAAACAACAGATCAGATTTGAGGGAGAAATAAATGTTGTATGAAAGATAATAAAAGAGAGAAAGGGTTTGAGTCAAAGAGAAACCAAGAAAGCTCCTGGGAAGACAAGAAACCAGCTACTGAGGTGCCTTTTCCTGGGGCAAAATGTCAGTGTGTCCCTGAGCACCACCCTCTCTACTCTTCCCACTACCCCACCAGATATGCTGCTCTTTGGCCCCAAAGCGCTGCTGTTTCTCACTGCACTCATCATCACATCTGGTGAGTCCTTATTTTTATTCTTCTCTCCCCCAAAATGTCAGCTTCCTAGCTCTATCTATATGAGGAGCTGCGTTTTAGAAGGTGGAATGGGCCAAGATTAAAGGGGACTGAGAGGAGACATGCCTGACATTGAGTTCTAGAACTGCTTTAAATTAAAGAGAAGGAAACAACAGATTTTGTGTCAAATTAGAAAGGGCAGGAATGTGACCAGAGATGACCTTCCACTGGGAAAAGATAGCCTGAACCTAGGAAACTAGGGTGAAATTATGATGCACACAATTGCTTATTACCATTAAAAGGTCGTCACACACAGATACAGAAGTAAACAAACACCTGAAGAAAAAGAAGCTAATATACAAATATATACACAAATTTATAGAGACTATATAATAAGAAAATGAACAAGATTTAAATCCTAAAGAAAACTGGTGGGAATGTATACACCGATACCTAACATCTGCATGAACAGTTATAGAAATAGATTCACATGCATGCAAGAAACAGATAGACACCTACACTCAAAAGAAAAAAACGATCTTCATAGATTTTCGCAGAATCTAGCTAAATGATTGGTCACAAAAAGTAACCCTGGACTTTAAAGAAATACCATTCTATTTTTCCCCCCTTATTCTACCAGATAGAGACTGAGAAAGTAATTTTTCTGCCTTGTTCAATAGGGTGGCAATGGAAGGCTGTGGGGCTAGAAAGGCTGCTGGACCCCCTTGTGCAAAAGAACCCTTCCTGGCTGGGCATGAAGAAAAGAGAACATTCTGATTCAGGGCATTTTCTCAGGAACTTGCCTTTCTAGATTGTTTCTATTTCTATCAGTTTTGTGCATAGCACTAGTAGTCTGAGCAATTTTGTGTTGAGCTTAGGGGAATAAATTAAAGATCATACTCAACCATTTCTATATCGGGTTCTGGTTCACTTCATGAAAGCCTTATGGGGCATACAGTGGGAGTCATTCATATCTCCTTTCTTCTTCCTTCCTGCAGAATGGATAACTCTGGGGGTCGATGGTCAACGAGGAGGTAGGTGAAGCCTTGAATATGGGCTGTATTGGGGTTTTTATCAGGATAATATAGATGAACAGTTAAAGAATCTGGTATAATCCCAGCAGCTCAGGAGACTGAGGCAGGAGGATCACAAGGTCAAAGTCAGCCTCAGCAATTTAGCGAGGTCCTAAGCAAGTTAGTGACACCTTGTCTCAAAATAAAAAATAAAAGGGCTGGGTATGTGGCTAAGTGGTTAAGAACCCCTGGGTTCAATCCCCAGTACCAGGAAAAAAAAAAAAAAAAAAAAAGAATCTGTCCTGGGGGCGGGGAATGCATTGCCAAGGCATAAGAAACAGGATCTAATTCACCAGCTTCCACAATCTTATAATTTTATTCATGAAAACCTTCTTTTTTTTTCCCACTGCTGAAACATCTTTCCCAATAATTTTCTATGCCCATCTCTTCTCTTTCCTTTCCACTCTCCTCTACAGATCTCTTATCTAACTCAAGAAAGTACTCATTACCCTTCAATCCTTGTGGAAAACATTATTATTATTATTTATTTTATTTTATTTTATTTTTTGCTCTGAGGGTTGAATCCAGGGTGCTTTACCATTGAGCTACATCCCAGCCCTTTTCATTATTTATTTATTTAATTTTATTTTTTGAAACAGGGTCTTGCTAAATTGCTGAGGCTGGCCTGGAACTTAACGATTAATTTTTTATTTTAAGACAGGATCTCACTAAATTACTTAGGGCCTCATGAAATTGCTGAGGCTGATACTGAACTCAATTCTCCTGCCTTAGCCTCCGGAGTCACTAGGATTACAGTTCTGTGACACCAGGCCCAGCAAGAAAACATTCTCTTTTTTATTTTCCAGAGCTGGGGATTGAACCCAGGTCCTTATACATGCTAGACAAGTGCTCTAGCATTGACCTACATCCCTAGGTCTATTTTTTTGTTTGTTACTTTTTGTTTATTTGTTTGTTTATGATTTGGGAAGGATATTTATTTATTTATGTGGCACTGGGAATTGAATCAGAGCCTTGAGCCTGCTACTTGAGCATTCTATCACTAAGCTACACCCACAGCCCCCAGAAAGCATTATTCTATCCACATAATAGTGGAAAAACTAAAATGCAAAAACAGGGCAAGAAATCTTTGCAGTTCTATGGTGAAAATATGGCACAACTGGACAGGACTCAAAAGTTTTGGTTCCTAAAGGACTCTTCCTTCAATCTGATTAAGGAAATTCCACCCTGCCTCAAAGCTTTTGACATGATTCTAATTTATCACCTTATTTTTCCCAGCCCATGAGGGCTAGAGAATAGAACACTGAAATATATAGTCTACCAATGAGTCATAAAATCAATTTAGTGGGTCACAACTGGTATTTTTTTTTTTAACAACTTAAGGTAAACTAAATGTATCAGAATTTATTATTTGTGTTTTGTAAGAGTAAAGCATTATTTTACAAAAGTTGTTTCAGGTTTACATTTTTGTATACAGGGCCCGTATAATATATATTTCTTGCTGAAAGTACTGATACTGAAGATAAAAATATAGAAATAAACTTTCTTCCTGTTATTGGTAAAAATATCTGAGTTGCTAAGTTTTTGAATGAGATAGCACTAGTAAAATTAAAACTCTGAGTCGATTTCTCTAGGGCGGTAAGGACCAGTCCTGTCTTATGACTTTAGGATTCTTTTCTAACATAAAAAGTATAAGTTATGATGAAAATTTCTAAGGATTCCTTTTCAGAGAACTTCATGAAACCTAGAGTAAGGATTTCACAGTGGTAGCTCATGAAAAAGTTGGTTTAACTGCAAAATATACAGAAAAGCAGTACTCTGCCCTGAAAACCAAAGGACAGACCATGCTCTTAAACTCTTCCCTCCGGTGGCTTCACTCTACTTATGTGTGTGTCTAGACTGGAATGTAGAGAAGCCTCTGGAGAAAGGGAGAAAGTGGGTTGAAACTGGGCTCCACCTTTGAGAGGCTCCATCTGCCTCTCAAAATCTGTAGAATGATGTGGGTTAGTGATAATATTTCAAATATCCTGTGATAGCTGGGCCCAGTGGTGCATACATATAATCCAAGAAACTGGATAGGTTGAGGCAGGAGGATGCAAGTTTGAGGACAGTCTAGTCTCAGCAATTTAGCAAGACCCTGTCTCAAAATAAAAAATATAAAGGACTGGGGATGGAGCTCTGTGGTAGAAATCCTCTGGGATAAATCCCTAGTACCAAGACAAAAAAAAAGAAAAGAAAAAATCCTGTGATATTGGAACAGACATGGATTCCTTTCATCAAAATTTGTTCTGAAAGAAGAAAGCTTTTTCTGAATATTAACAAGGCTCAGGGCTGAGGGTGTAGCTCAGGTATAGAGTGCTTGCTTAGTTTATGAGAGATCCTGTTCAATACTTAGCAACAGGCACAAAAAAAGATGCTTATCAGATCGGATAAATTTCTATCTGTCTTATCTGAAGTTTACAGAAAAAAAGAATGAGATAACCAGAAGAAATGCTTATGAAATGCTTTATTTGTATTTTTCCTCCTTACAATTATCAACAACTCTGACGTGCTTTATTAAAACAAACAACAACAACAAAAAAACATTGATTCTTCTGGATATGGTGGTGTATGCCTATAATCCTAGGAACTCCCAAGCCTGAGACAGGAGGATTGCAAATTCAAGGCCAGCCTGGGCAACTTTGTGAGACTCTGGTCTTAAAATAAGAAAATAAAAAGAACTGGGGATGTAGGTCAATGGGAAATCTTCCCTGGGTGCAATCCCCAGTACCCCACAACCCCCCCTCAAAAAAAAAAATTAAAAAGTCAAAGCAAACTTTGTGAATTTGCTGACCTCTAGTGGACAGAATAGATTATGACTATGAACTATTCAAACAATTCCAGATGGAACATTTGCTAAATACAGTATTTAAAAGTTATTTGCCAAGGGCTGGGATTGTGGCTCAGAGCAGTGGTAGAGCGCTTGTCTAGCATGTTCTAGGCATTGGGTTTGATCCTCAGCACGATGTAAAAATGGCTAAATAAAATAAAGGTATAAAAAATGTGGTATCTGCTTTAAAAAAAAATGTTAAAAAAAAAGTTATTTGCCAAGATGGCAGATTTTAGATGCTCTTTTCTCCCTCTCTCTCCCCACCACATACACACCTACACAGTAACTATGTAAGAATATAGACATAATTAATTTGCTTGACTGTAGTATTATTTCACTTTGTGAATATATATCAAAAACATTTGTGGCTGGGGCTGGGGCTCAGTGGTAGAGCACTTACCTAGCACATGTGAGGCACTGAGTTCCATCCTCAGCACCACATAACAAACAAATAAATAAATAAATGTATTAAAAACACATAATTTGTACACTTAATACAAATATATACATTTTTTTTTCCAAATATATACATTTAAAAACAAAGCAAAGGGCTAGATGGGGGCTCAGTGGTAGAGTGATTGCCTAGCATGTGTGAGGCACTGGGTTTGAATCTCATTACCACATATAAATAAAAAATAAAGGTCCATTGACATCTTAAAAAAAGCAAAATGTTGGGCTTGGGGTATGGTTCAGTGGTAGAGCCCTTGTCTAGCATGAATGATAATAAATGAAAATCTTAAATTGGGCATGGTGGTCCATGCTTATAATCCCAGCTACTCAGGAGACTGAAGCAGAAAGATTGAAAGTTCAGGTGAGGCCAGCCTCTGCAACTTGGCGAGATTTTCTGTCTCAAAATAAAAAGTAATTACATATAAGAGGTTGTGAGGGGAATGGGAAAAAAATAAGGAGAGAAATGAATTACAGTAGATGGGGTAGAGAGAGAAGATGGGAGGGGAGGGGAGGGGGGATAGTAGAGGATAGGAAAGGTAGCAGAATACAACAGTTACTATTATGGCATTATGTAAAAATGTGGATGTGTAACCGATGTGATTCTGCAATCTTTGTAATGTTTTGAATAAACAATAAAAAAAATCAAAATAAAAAGTAAAAAGGGCTGGGGATGTTGCTCAGTGGTAGAACACCTTTGGATTTATTCCCAGGAAAAAGGAAGAAGAAAGTTAATTTAAAAATGAGACAAATGAACATTGCCTTGCACATGTGAGGTACTGGGTTCGATCCTCAGCACCACATAAAAATAAATAAAGATATTGTGTCCATATAAAAAGAAGATCTTTTTTTTTTTTAAATGAAACATTAGAACTGCTTTTTTGGTTGCTATTTTTTGTTTTTTGCTTTTAATGTAAAGACAGTAGGCTAAGAACATAGTTCAGAGGTAAAATATGTATTTAGCATGTACAAGGCTCTATGTTCAATCTACAACACCAAATAATAAGAATAATAGAAAAGACAATTTGTTTTTAAAAGCACTATTATTTAAAATCCCAGATATAGTTTTCTCAGTATTTCCTAATAGAATCCACCCAAAGATCTGGACCATTTTTATTTCCTCTCTTCCTGCCTTTAATTTTCCGATGATCAAATGCAAAGAGTTGTCTACTAACATTGGCATCTCCCACCCCCTCTCTCATTTCTGAGCACCAGAAAATCATCACCACCATCTTTTGTAGGCACTCTGTATAATAGCATTATCAGCAAATTCATATCAAAATTATAAATGTTGGGATGGAGGTATAGCTTAGTGGTAGAATTTGTGCTTAGCAAAGAGATCATCAATCCATTGTAATTATTATAGGCAGATAAAGAAAAACAATTTGGGGGATACTTAACCATGTATTGGTGTTGTGCTTGATAATGTCATTTATTGGAAGTGCAAGTGTAGAGGGAGCCAGAGAGTGCTCAAAAAATGTTTTCTGATTTTCTTTCAGATGATGTGACTCCAGAAACATTCACAGAAGATCCCAGTAAGCTATCCACCCCACTGTTTTTTTGTTTTGGTTTGTTTTATTTTGGTTTTTTTTTTTTTTTTTTTGTAACTTTCTTGCTATCATATTGGGAATACAAGGATTGAGGATAATGTCTGACCAAAAAACAAACAAACAAAAACAAAAACAAACAAACAAAAAACTTGGTGGGCACTGTGTGCTCACCCAGACTAGAGCTCTCTTGTCTTTTTTTTTTTTTTTTTTTTTTTTGGTGCCCAGATTGAACCCAGGGGCACTCATCCATTGAGCCCCTAGCCCCAGCCCTATTTTGTATTTTATTTAGAGACAGGGTTTCACTGAGTTGAGTTGCTTAGCTCCTCACTGTTGCTGAAGCTGGCTTTTGAACTCACAATCATCCTGCCTCAGCCTCTCACAATTCTCCTGCCTCAGCCTCTCAAGCTGCTGGGATTACAGGTATACACCACTGAGCCTGGCTCTTGCCTATCTTAGAAGCCACCATTGCAGTAAAAATATTCAGTCTTATTACCTCTTCCATTTCTTTCTTTACCCAAGAGTCCACATGTCCTCATTTTTATCCTTCTCATCACCTTTTAGATAATCATCCCCTTTATCCTGCTTCTGGTAGATACTTTTTTCACCTGCATTTTTCATTCCCTGTTTTGTACCTTTGCAGATCTGGTGAATGAACCTTCAACAGATGAAACTGGTAAGTTTCACTGAAGTTCTTAAAAAAGGCATGATTTGCCAAGAGTGTAATCCCACATGCCTGTAATCCTAGCTACTGAGGAGGCTGAGGCAGGAGGATCGAAAGTTTGAGATCAGCCTTACCAACTTAGACCCTTAACAACAACAACAAAAAAGTCTGAGGATGCTGCTTTATGGTAAAGCACCTGGGTCCAGTCCCCAATACCAAAAGAAGAAGAGAAAGAAAACTCTGATTCATGCTGTTGTTAAAAATATTCCAGATCTTGAACGGATCTTGAATTCTTAAATTAATGCTACATTTTAAGCTCTAAATAAAGGGGTTGTGGGAGTGTTCAGTGACCATGGGATAAAAGAAATCGATAGTCCTTTAAAAAGTGGAACAAAATGAACTAATAGCTAAATAAGGCTTAGATAATAATACAAGCATTCAAAAATTAATATAATGTCAACAGGAGCAATATTCTTCAAAAGATATTCCCAATTAACTTTATAAATTCTATTCCCTTGGACATCATACACAAAGGCAGCAGTAGTCCTGACCTTGCCCTCTGTTCTTCCTTTTCCTACTCTCCCTTACCCCTTGCATTTCAAAGTCCTCCTCACAACTGCTGTTTTCTGCCTTTTCAGTTTTGGCTGATATGGAGCCTTCCACAGATGAACTGGGTGAGTTCAGATCTGGGATCCCAGGGCCGTGAGGGCCATTCTGGATTTTCCCTAGAGCCCATTATGGGAGGCAGTGCAGCTGCTGAAGGATCCTAAATAGATGACAGCATATGTAGCATGTTCTTCCATTAGGCCAATTTAAATTAATGACAGTTTGAACCCATAATGAGCAGAAACTGCTGTTGGCTATACAAAGTACCAAGATGTGATCTTTCTCTCAAAGTTTCCAAGGCTAAGTGAGACAAGAGACAAATATAGAAACAAACTTTTGGGAGGATAAATGAAGTTTTCTAGAAGGAATCCTCGAACCCCCCCCCTCCCCCCTTTTTTTTGGTACCAGGGATTGAACCCAGGGGCATTTAATCACTGATCCACATTCCCAGGCCTTTTTATATATTATTTTGAGACAGAATCTTGCAAAGTCACTTAGGGCCTCCCTAAATAGCTGAGGCTGGCTTTGAACTAATGATCCTCCTGCCTCAGTCTATCTAACTGCTGGATTAGAGGTATATGGCATCACATCTGGCTTGAACTAAACCTTGAAAGAAGAATTGGAACAAGATAAAACAGTCAAGGAGGTGTCATTCCAATGAGGGGGTACCAACAACATGTTCTAAGATGTGAAAACAAAATGGACTTTAAATCAGGTGTGGTGCTCAGGCTTCCTTCCTAGCTATTCAGAAGGTTGAGGCAGGCCAGCTGCAGTGGCATGTTATGTAGGAGACTTTGGAGTCTGAGGCAAGAAGATCTCAAGTTCAAGGTCAGACTCATTAATGAGACATTATCCCAAAATAAAAAGGGCTGGGCATGTAGCTCTGTATAGAGCATCCCTGGGGTCAATCCTCTTTACTCCCCACCACGCCCCCTTCAAAAAAAAAAAATGAAGCTGGAACATTGTTTGAGCACAAGAATTGGAGGCCAACCTGGGCAACACAGCAAGATCCTGTCTCAAAAACAAACAAACAAAAAACACAAAAACACCAGAGCTGTGGGTGTCGATTAATGGTGGATGACTTGCCTAGCACATGAGGTCCTGGGTTCAATCCCTAGGAAAAAAGAGACTGAGAAAAGAAAAACACAGTTGAGTTTTTAGTACATGAGGGAAACTGAGGGTTTTTGTTTATTTGTTTGCCACACTGGCGATTGAGCCCAGCTCTACCACTGAGCTAAATCCTCATTCCTTTTTATTTTTTATTTTGAGAAGGGAGGCTCACTAAATTGTCCAGGCTGGACTTGAATTTGTGATTGTCCTGTTTTAGCTTCCTGAAAAGCTGGGATTATGGGTGTGGGCCACCACAGGGCGGGTGGAAACTGAGTTTTTTAAATAATGAGGGGCAAGGAACAGTGGTAGGTAGTAAGACAAGGAGATAGAAGATAGTTGTTTTTATTTGTTTGTTTGTTTTTTTCCTTTCTGGTCTTGGAGAGTAAGCAAAACTTCCATCATTAAGCTACATCCCCATTCTGGAAAAGAGGATGGTTAAAATGATGTTCAGTTTTCTAAATGTGGTTATTGAGTGGTTGGTGGTACCATAACTGAAAACCAACTCAAATTGGAGAAGGAAAAGATAATAAGTGAGTTTAAGATATGTTGAATTTGAAGAATCTTTAAAAAATTCAGTAACACTTCCATAAAATGGTGATTGAATCTTTAGATTTGGGGTTTAAGAGTGAGATCTGGGCTAGAAACAGGGTTTGAAATTATCAGCACAGACCTGCTTTAACCTTGGGGTAAATGATATCAGCTATCACACATCCTAGTCAATCTCTCTCTCTGATTTTTTTTTTTTTTAATAGTAAGGATTGAATCCAGGGGCACTTTACTACTGAGCTACATCTCATTTTTATTTATTTATTTTTTTTGTTTGGAGACAAGGTCTCACTAAATTGCTAAGGCTGTCCTGGAACTTGCAGTCTCCTGCCTTAGCCTCCTATATCTCTGGAATTATAGGCCTGGGCCATCACGCCCTGTGGGAAAAGTCTTTGGGAGAGTTAAATAGAAAGGATACATGGTGGTGCATGCCTGTAATCTCAGCACTCAGGGGACCGAGACAGGAGTATCACAAGTTCCAGGACAGCCTCAGCAATTTAGCTAGTCCCTAAATAATTTATCAAGACCTTGTCTCAAAATAAAAAGTAAAAAGGGTGGGGATGTGGCTCAGTGGTTAAGCACCCCTGGATTCAATCCCTGGTACCAGAGAGGGGGGGAAAAAAAAGGACATTTTTTCCCCAAAAGCTCCCTGAATAGTGTATCCCCTCAACCACATCTAAGTCCTTGACCTGTTGTCCATTCTGAAAACTAGCCTGTATCAAGCTTGCACCAGGACAGGTTTGGCTATAAATACAACCTTTGCTATTTTTTATCCAAACAGCTTTTATCAAAGAATCCATGATAATGTCTTTAATCTATAGAAAATAGACCTAAGAATGAGGAGGAGCTTCTACAGGATAATATGTTTTCTCCTTAGCTCTAAGTTAAAGCACTTCTGGGGATATGGCTCTTTGCCTTGCGCTCCTACAAAATTTGTCTCTTATCTCTAGATATGGTGGTGTGCACGTATAGTTCTAGCCAATGGGGAAACTGAGGCAGAAGGATCCCTTGACCTCAAGGGTTTGAGGCCAGCCTATTCAAAATAGTGAACACTCCTCCATTTAAAAAACTATATATATATATATATATATACACACACACACATATATACATATATATACATATACACACACACACATATATATAGTGAATATATATATAATGAAATTCTCAACTCTTCAGAAGAGAAAGGGGAAAGGCATAATTTCAATTTATTTCCTAAATCTCTTCCATCATGTGGATCAAAGCAGCCCAATAGGGGTTTTCTTTCAGAAGTTGCTAAGAGTTATTAACTTGTGGATGAGGTGGCACACACCTGTGATCCCAATAGTGGAAGGATTAAGCAGGAGAATCTCAAGTTGGAGGCCATGCTGGGCAATTCAGCCACACCCTGTCTCAAAGTATAATTTGTTTGTTTGTGGTGTTGGGGCTCAAACCCAGGGCCTTATGCATGCAAGGTCAGCACTCTACCAACTGAGCTATATACCCTCAAAGAACAATTTTAAAAGTGCAGGAGATGTAGCTCAGTGGTAGAGTGCCCCTGGGTTCCAAACCCAGTACCAGGGAGGGAAAAAAAGATTTATTAACTCATTTGTTCCCTATTTATGAGTATTACAAGTGGGTTCCAAGAGAGGCAGCATGACAGTTACAGAAGTCCTGACTTCTAGAAATGGTAATAACTAAATAAAGTTTCTGCCTTCCAGCCTCACCCAGTGATAAAAATACCACCACAGGTATGATCATTTCTTGCATGTTTTTTATTTTTTTTTCTGAAGCTCTTTTTCTTTCTATGGATTCCTTTCTTTCTTGTTTAATTCCAATTCTTCCTCAAAGAATTGCTTAATTCCAATTCTTCCTCAAAGAATATTTTTAATGCTCTTCACTCCCCCCCACCTTTATTAACTCAGCTTTTATGTACTTATTTTCAAAATGGATTCCTGTCCTAAAAGTCACAAAGAAGAGACTGCTGTTGAATGGTCTCAAAACCACTCTTTCTGTACATTACCTTTGGACTTTATTTGGTGATTAAGGGATTGGGAAATAAAATCAATTTGTCAATTTACCATAGACAACATGGTTAAAATTGCTTTCCGTAGATGGGCCTAGCTGTGCTTGCCTATAATCCCAGGGACTTGGGAGGCTGAGTAGGAGGATCACAGTTTAAGGTCAGCCTTGGAAATTTAGGGAGATCTTGTCTAAAAATTTTAAAAATGTTAAAAAGGGGGGGCACGTAACTCAGTGGTAGAGCACTTGCCTAGCATGAAGCCCTGGGTTTGAGCCCCAGTAGTGCAAAAAAGAAAAGTGCTTTCCTTAATTTCTTGATAAGTCTCTTCTACAACTAGGGTTGAAATCAGCTAGAACAGAGATATAATGACTTTAATTCTTGAATTAAGAATTCTCATTCTTCAGAATGAGATCATCAACATTTCAGTTTAATATTTCATATTGCTACATAGATAATCCTAAAAAAGTCTTCTTTTTATAAAAACTTTCCCTTAGAGGATTTTGTTTCTCTATTTTTGTATGGACCACTTATTAAATTAAAGGGCTAGAAAAAGACATTTTTTCTTAGAATAGTTGTCAGAAATTATTTTATCCACCTCTTCTTTGAGGTAGGGAAGCACCTAAATTTCATTTTAGTCAGTTTCCTTTTGCTCTGCTTTTGGTAAGCAGGAAGGACAGCCCCCAATTTATAATGATCCTCTATAGAAACTACTCTGTATTTTTTCCCTATTCTATATTCTTCCCCAGCTCTTTAATCCTTCATTTATACAACTTCTATTTGGACCTCCCTATTTTTTGTGTGTGTTGGATCTCTTCAGAGTGCCGGGATGAGAAATTTGCTTGTACAAGACTCTACTCTGTCCATCGACCAGTCAAGCAATGCGTTCATCAGGTCTGCTTCACCAGGTAAAGGAACCCAGAATGCCCAGACAGCAGCTTCCATGGTAGTCTTTTTGTGTCAGTAACTATTTAATAAGTACTCACTAAGGAACTGCATCATTTGATGGCGCAGGTGTTTTTAGCATAACTCTTCTAGCTATTCCTGAAGGTGCTGGCTGAACCTCTGGGTTGAGGTATACAAGCACAGGCCAACTAATAGATGTCAGAAGATAAGTGAAGGTGAAAGCTGAATAAAAAGAGGGTCATAAAGGAAACACTGGCATGTTGGATTTATTACCTGATTGAAAGATGCTAAAGCAAAAGACTTAGATATGAAGGTAGAAAATGGAAAGGAGCAGTGGACTTGACTCTAGGTGGAAAGTGTCAGTAGGAAGAGGAATTAGCCTGTTGCAGTGGTGCCTGTAATCACAGCTACTGGTGAGGCTGGATCAGGATCATTCTAAGTTCTGGTCTGGCAACTTAGCCAGACCCTGTCTCAAAGTAAAAATTAAAAAGAAGTGGGGATGTAGCTCAGTGTTGGAGTACCCCTGGATTCAATTCCCAGTACGGGAAAGAAAAGTAAAGTAGGAAGGAAAGAAAGAAAATTAATATCATTCCATTACCTGCATTCTTCTGAAGGGTAGTCATCTGAAATACCTAAGGAAATGTAGATGGGGGAGGCTAGATAGGGGAAAGTGGGAACTACAGAGTTGAAGAGCAGCCTAGGCCAAAGTTAGTTCTTCCCCTCAAGACTTTATTCTCTCTCTTTCCTTGACCATGATACTGGATGTTGCAGTTTACGACGTATGTACATCATCAACAATGAGATCTGCTCCCGTCTTGTTTGTAAGGAACATGAAGTTATGAAAGGTAAGTTGACATCTGGATGTTTAATGGGGACGAATGATTATGAGAGAGGTAAGTAGGATCATGATCCAAGATCCAAGGATTGGTTTGGAGGAGGACTCTGGCCCTAGGCTTTAGCTTTTATCAGCCCCTAATAGAAGTTTCCCTAAATAAACAATCTAAGTAAAGCAGTGTACTTAATACAAATACAGACCTACAAAAGTACCCCTAGATCCTTTCCCATTTAAATGGCAGTCCCCCCAGTTTCTCTTATATAGACAGTTTTTTAAAGCTCTGTTTTAAAGGTCAACCACTGGGATTCTAGGGAAAGGGCCAATTCAGCAATCACAGATAATATGCTCTTCTAGTCAATGGCCAAGTTCATAGCTCTTTAAGGAAAACACACATACACACATACACACACTCTAGTGTGGAGACAGTAAGGTTTGGATGGGGTATATAAAACAGATAGCATGATGGTACACATCTGTGATTCCAGTAGCTGGGGAGGCTGAGGCAGGAGGATCTAAAGTTCAAAGCCAGTCTCAGCAACTTAGTGAAAACCTGTCTCAAAAAATAAAAAGGGCTGGAAGTGGTGGCACTCTCCTGTAATCCCAGCATCTTGGAAGGCTGAGAAAGGAGAATTACAAGTTCAAAGCCAGCCTCATCAAAAAGCAAGGTGCTAAGCAACTCAGACCTTGTCTCTAAATAAAATACAAAATAGGACTGGTGATGTGGCTCAGTGGTCAAGTGCTCCTGAGTTCAAATGCCCTTGAATTCAATCCCTGGTACCAAAAAATATAAATAAATAAATAAATAAATAAATAAATAAAGGACTGGAGGTGTGGTTCAGTGGTTAAGCATCACTGTGTCCAATCCCTAGTACCCTCCAGAAAAAGGAACATTAAGAAATTGGCTATCTTATAAACAGTTCACCAATTCCAGGAACCATTTACATTGCTTCTTGAGAAATTTAAGAAGTAGAGAAAGGCAGAAAGATGTTATAAAAACAATTTTGCAAGGGTCCTAAACGTGTGGTTTTAGACCATGCTTGGTGAGAGTAAACATACTTCTCACCTTCCCCATGGACAGCCCCAAATGATGGCTGTGGTTGGTGACAACACCACAGACACAGCACTTCTGACTCAGCAGCCTGCTCTGCACTGAGTTCTTGAGTAAGAGCTGTAGTTAACTTCGCTGAAGGAAACTTGCTGCTTGCCCCCATTGGCTTTGTGCAAGCCACCTGCAAGGGAAGCACCTTGAGATTGAGGATGAGTATTTGGGACTCTAGGCACTTTCAAGTATCTCAGGGGAGTAACTAAAGTTAGCTATTTGCACATAGTAAACACCTAAAAGTGGAATGAATGATTGGACCTCATTTTCCTACTTACTCGATCCATGACTAGAATTGGAAGCTGGGTATATAAAGGAAACTAACATTTATTGGGGTGCTAGGAACTTTGCATACTTATTTCATTTTAACACAAGCTGTTAAGATAGGTATTTTAATGCTCATTCTACAAAAAGAATACTGAGGTTCATAAGTTAAGGAACTTTCTAGTAAGTGATAAATAACCAGTAAGTGGCAGAGCTGAGGCTTCAACCCACCAGGTCTTTTTCTCTTCAACATTTTTTACTACATCTCATTGCACAGCCTTTTCTTTCCCTTAAAACAAGAGCCCTTGTTATCTTCCAGAATTCTCCTCTCACTCTCTGCTTCTCCTCTAGATGAACTTTGCCGTCAGATGGCAGGTCTGCCCCCAAGGCGACTCCGTCGCTCCAACTACTTCCGACTTCCTCCCTGTGAAGATGTGAATTTGCAGAAACTCAATGGTCTGTGATCATCAAGGAAGAAAAAAGAAGAAAGAATGTGTGGGTGAGAGGAAGGGGGAATTTCGTCTTCTACACCACTGTCAGCTAACCCATAGACATGAGAATTTCTTAAACCTGTCCCTTTGCAATATCCAGCTTTTGCCCCTATTCCCTAATTTTTGACCAAGACTGATAACATTTATCTCATTTTTCAGTACTTAAAACACAATACCTATATTATTGCAGTTTTGTTGCTTCCCAATATCTTAGGCATAGTAGATAAACATGACTTATATTCAAACATTCTATATACAATTCTGGAAAGAATAAACTTTAGGTTAATGATCTATTTGGAAGGACTGGGGATGTAGCTCAATGGCAGAGCTTGCTTAGCATGTGCAAGGTCTCGAGTTTGATTCCCAGAACTGCAAAAAATAAAATAAATAGTAATAATAATCTCTGTCTGTGTGTGCATGTGTATTTGTGTGTGTGCGTGTGTGTGTAATGCTGGCTATTGAACCCAGGGCCTCTCAAATACTGGGCAAGTGCTTTACCATTAAGCTCCAGGCCCAGCCTGTATGTTAATAATCTCAATTATTAGATCTGTTGGAAATAGACCTTAGGGTAGAAGAAGCCATCTTTGTCTACTTTGGCTAACCATAGAACTTCATTTATTTTCCTTCCAAGACCTCATCATCATTTACATATTCTTCTTTACTCATTTTTACTATTTTGCCTGGATTGTCCTAATTTTGCCTGTCAGGTCTTCTTGGTGAAAAAGATCATGGTAACTTTTGTAGTCCTGAAAGTCCTAGAATTTTGTAGACTCAAGATTCTCCCAACAGAACCAAAAATCATATATATAATTCTAATAGCAATACAGAAAGACCCAAAATGTTATCTTCTGCTAAGTGCAGAGTCTGGAGTTAAAAGAGAAGATTGTGCTAGTTACAGAACTTGGGCTTATAATTCTCTATTCAATTTTTTCATCCAGTTGTTCAGTCAAGGAGTAGTGTTGGAAAATAGGTTTACTTATTCATTTGTGATAGTACTGGGGTTAGCTTGCTTACACAAAGCAAACTAGACAACTTAATGTGAAACCATACCATTGACCTGAGTTTCCTTGAGTTGTGCTACTTCTTTCATCCTTAACACCAAGTGCAAAAATAGAGCTTATTGTGCAAAAGGAAATTCTAGAATATTCTGGCTTCGAGCCTAAGAAGAACATTCATATCTGAATTTTTTTGTGTGCTAGTTATTGAACCAGGAATGCTTTGCCATTTAGCTATATACCCAACTCTTCATTTTGAGACAAAGTCTTTGTAAGTGGATGAGGACCTTGCTAAGTTGCTGAAGCCAGTCTCAAACTTGCTATCCTCCTGCCTCAGCCTCCCAAAGTCACGGGGATTACAGGCTTATGCCATCGCACTGGGGTCAGATCTGAATTTTAATAGGCAGAAAGCTTACCTGAAGTTTAAAATGAAAGAAACCCACAATTTCTTGTCCTGGCCTTAGAAATAGGATGAATCTTTAGATAAGTCATTTTCCTTCATTAGGTCCTGGTCTAATTTCCTCACTTTAAAATGAGAAGGCTGAATTTCTGTTAGTTCTAAGGCATTAGTTCTATGATTTTCTGACATAAATGTATTATTTATGTTTTTCAAAGTCTAGATGCAGTCTAATTTACAAGTATGTCTGCTTTATCCTAAATATTGACAGTAGTCCACAATGCAATACAATCAAATCCTACCCTCCTACCCCTGTGCTAGAGATTAAACCCATGGCCCCAAGCATGTTGTTAGACAAGTGCTTTACCACTGAGCTATACCTCCAGGCTCCTCAAATTCCATTCTAATAAGTGACAAACTATATATTGTGAACCCTTGGGTCTGAATAACTAAATAACTTTCCAGAAAAATCAATGGAATTCAATAGGAATTAGGGGAGAAGAAGTTACATATGACTCTAGAGGTTGAATTCCCTTCATACTGTCAAGAAAACTAGCTAAATGAGGGTTGGATTCTTGCTGTTAAGAAACAATTTAGTTTAATGGGATTTGTACACCTTATCGAAGAGAAATGTAAGAAAACCTCAAGGTATGCAATCTGTATTCCACCATAGTCTCTAGAATTAAAGTGTCCTTGTCCAGACAGACATAGTAAGTGTATATTGTAGTCACTACAGAGAAACCTCCTGGGCATAGAGTTTACAAAAATCATCTTAAGAATCTCTTCATAGGGTAGGGTTGTAGCTCAGTGGTAGTCCTTACCTAACATTAATGGAAGCCCTGGATTCAATCCTTAGCACCACAATCAATTAATCAAACAAACCCAAAATCTCTTCATGAGACTGCAAATTCAAAGTAATGTTAAGGAGACGAAAAGGTTAGTTATCCCATTTGATCAATGCTTATTGTATATATGTACTGAAATATCACACGTACCTCAGAAATATGTACAATGATTATGTTAATAAAAATGTTTAAATGCTCAAGGAAATGGAAATGTTAACTACTCTGATATGACTTTTGCATACTGTATACATGTATAAAAAATTCACATTGAACCCTATAAAGTTGTACAATTAAAATAATAGTTAATACTAAGAATACTAATATTTAGATTTGAAGACATTCAAAAGTTCAGTTTATGTTTGGGATCTGGGAAAATACCAAAAAGAAAAGAATCTCTTCATGTACTTGACATTCCTACTTCATGATAAATGATAGGTGACATTCCCACCAGTGAGCACCTCAATCCCAGTATTTGTCTATTACAAATTAAATCTTTTACAATAAATTTTATCCAATCTTTTTTCCCTCAGAATAAAGTGGTCTTTGGCTTGGTTATTGTTTTTCTCTTTAATGTTCACAAAAATACCTGAATTTGTCCACTTTTATCCCACTTTGAAAACTGAGTACCAAAATTAGCCAACTTTCTTTATTCTGCTCCTCTCTGTTTTATCTTTTACTCCATAACTTTACCAATGGTTCTCCAAAAATCCAAATTTATTTATTTATTTATTTTATTTTTTTAAGAGAGATGAGAGAGAGAAAGAGAGAGAGAGAGAGAATTTTAATATTTATTTATTTATTTTGGTTTTCGGCAGACACAACATCTTTGTTTGTATGTGGTGCTGAGGATCAAACCTGGGCTGCACGCATGCCAGGCGAGCGCGCTACCGCTTGAGCCACATCCCTAGCCCCCAAAAATCCAAATTTATTTAGTCTCCTCCAGATGTGTCCCCGTTTTGCTTTTCTGCTCTTATCAGGCCCAACAATCTTGGTAGTTGAAGTTTCATTACTTACTCTCATTTCTCTTTTGTGTAAATTCCGAAGTTTTGCCATTCCTTGTTGTTCTAATGTTCTCTACCCACCTTTTTTTGTGGTGCTGGGGATTGAACCCAGGGCCTTACATATGCTAGCCAAATGCTCTACCACTGAACTATATCCCCCAGCCCTGGAATTTATGTCTTAATGAAAAACAGCTATGTAAACCAAATTAATGGATCTTTAATATTAGAATTAAACAATTTAGTAAAACATCAATTCGAGTTTGGATGCTTTCTTGGTATCCTGAATAGATAGCAACCCATCTGTCTGCCCAGAAGGTTCATCTTTAACTTTCTCTTCCCAAATTGAGTTGATTCACAGTGGACACGGGTTGCATACCTGTAATCCCAGCTATGTAGGAAACTGAGGCAGGAGGATCATGAGCTCCAGACGAGCCCAATAACTAAGTGAACCTTGTCTCAAAATAAAAATAAGAAGGGTTGGGGATGTAGCTTAGTGATAGAGTGCTTGTCTAGCTTGACAACATGGTGTTGGTTTGATCCCCAACACCACAAGAATCAATCAATCAATCAATAAATAAAATAAAATTGAGTTGATACTACTCTGAGTCTAATTTTTCCCATATTTCATGCTTCTTAGTCAAGAAAATTATCCTTTCTTTTCAAATTAACAAATTCTGGAAATTCAAGTGTGAACTCTACTCACTAGAGTTTTCTATGCACACTTTCTCTTAGTATTCTTTTGACTCACAAGCAGATGGTGCAAACCCCAGCTGGTTTCCCCACCTCTAGATTTTATTTTGATGACATCAAACAGTATATGTTGCTAGCCACAAGCTCCTCCCTACTTTAGGGTGTTTGTGGCAAAAGATGTATGCTAAACCAAATACTGTACCCCTGGTTGGAAGGTGCAAGCGACTTGTGAACTCTAAGGTTCCTCTTCCTTTTGTACTGAAGTAACTGTAACACAGTGGACAGATCAGAAGATGGAGAGCAACAGACCAAAGAATCTTGAGAGCACGATGATAGGTTGACACCAGGGGAAGAGAACCAGGAAATGAGTTAGTGGGAATTTTCAAATCTGCAAATATAGGGTGAAATGG
This sequence comes from Callospermophilus lateralis, assembly GCF_048772815.1. NCBI lineage: Eukaryota > Metazoa > Chordata > Mammalia > Rodentia > Sciuridae > Callospermophilus > Callospermophilus lateralis. The sequence continues at coordinate 76,034,844 of NC_135308.1, read as the reverse complement.
AAAGACATCAGGAGCACAGCAGAAGAGAGGCAGGACCACCCTCAAGGTTTTGTGAACTCAAAGAAGGTACAACACTTCAATAAAATTGACATCCTGGAGCCAGGTGCAGTGGTGCACACCTGAAATCCCAGCAACTTGGGAGGCTAAGGCAGGAGGATTGAAAGTTCAAGACCAGCCTCAGCAATTTAGTGAGGCCCTAAGCAACTCAGGGAGACTCTCTCAAAATTCTTAAAAAAAAAAAAAAAAAAAAAGGAGGGGGAAGCTGGGGAATTTATTTAGTGGAAAAGTCCCTCTGGGTTTAATCCCCAGTACAAAAAACAAAAAACAGTTGACGTCTTGGCATCTTTAAGCATTTTCACTAACCAAACATCAGGGAAAGTGACATGTTTAGTTTCTCTGGTGGAGAGAGGAACAGGTGGCCACAGTTTTCACAGTTTTTTTTTTTTTTTAAACCAGTCAAGTAGAGCCATAAGTAGCAGTCAGACAACCACTTCTGGGCAGAACCCAAGACGGAAAAAGCAAATGTTTATATAAATAGACGTGCAGAGCTCATAGTTTCCTGTTAACAAATTGAGCTTTGCTTTACCTCAAACCCTCACGTTTTATTAAGTAGCTGATAATGGTTTTGTGTTTTTTTCACCTTGTATAATCACTTTAAGGTTCTAGTTTTTTCCTAACCTGTAGATCTTACAGTTTTTTTTTTTTTTCTGTATTTCTGGAATTTTTCTCTTTCCTCTCCTTTTTCCCTTCTGTGTCATTATCTGCCATACATATCTACTACATAATTAAATGTATGCAGCAATCCATAGGGACTGAATTCAGAATGGTCATATAAATTTATGTGAGATTCACCTCTTCCCCCATACCCCCTTAAAAAGTAATGATTGAGTTGGTTCTGTGGTACATGACTGTAATTCTAACAACTGGAGAGGCTGAGGCAAAAGAATCTCAAATTTGAGGCCAGAGTAGGCAACACAGTGAGACTCTCAGCAACTTAACAAGACTGTCTCAAAATAAAAATAAATAAATAAAAAGGGCTGGGGATATACCTCAGTGGGTGAACATCCCTGGTTGAATCCCAAGTGCAGAGAGAGAGAGAGAGAGAGAGAGAGGGAGAAAAAAAAGTTTATCAAATTACAAATGACCTTTGCTAGAAGGTCATTTGAAATTTGATAAAGTCAACTGTGCTCTTTTATGTTGCCACAGAATGAATCTGAGATAGAAAGACCTGGAATAATGTAGTAATTCATAATTAAAGTCCAAGTGCTTATAAGAATGACAATATATGCTGAGACAGGGAAAGAATATTTTCTCTCATCATGTAGAAACTAAGCAATTATATCCATGATGATTATGATGTCTAGAATCCAAATCAATGTGGTTCTAGGTATCATCAACAACAACAAAAAACAAAACAGAAGCAGCAGCAGCAGCCAGGCACGGTGGCACAAGCCTGTAATCCCAGCAGCTCCAGAGGCTAAAACAGGAAGATTGAGAGTTCAAAGATAGCCTCAGCCATGGCAAGATCCTAAGCAACTCAGTGAGACCCTAAATAAAATTCAAAATAGGGCTGGGGATGTGGCTCAATGGTCGAGTGTCCCTGAGTTCAATCCCTGGTACCATCCCCCACCAAAAAAAAAAAAAAAAAAGAAAAGAAAGAAAGAAAGAAAGAAAAACTGCAGTTGTATCACCCTGTTCAATCCAATCTAACTTTTTTTTTTAGTGAGGATAAAATCAAGGGCCTCATGCATGCCAGGCAAGCGGTCTACCACTAAGCCAAATCCTTAGTTTGTCCTGTTCAATTCAATACAAAATAATTGGTATGTGTTTCAGTGCCAGTCCAAACTTGGCATTCACTAGTTATGTGATTTTAAACAAATAATTTCTCAACTGTAAATTGTTGGCAATATACCTGCCTTACACATGGTTCTGAGAGTTAACAAGATCATATATTCAAAATGTTTAGCACCTATAAGACTATAAGTATATAATAAACTATGTTTTTCTACTGAAGTTTAATATTTTCTTTCCTTCTCTCTCTCTCTCTCTCTCTCTCTCTCTCTGTGTGTGTGTATGTGTTTGTGTGAGATACTAAAGATTGAACCCAGTCGTGATGCACTCCTGCAATCCTAGTGACTCAAGAGATTGAGGTAGGAGGATCATAAATTCAGACTAGACTCAGCAATTTAGCAAGGCCCTAACTCAAAATAAATTTTTTTTAAAAAGGACTGGGATGTGGCTCAGTGATAAAGTGCCATGGATTTAAAAAAAAAAAAAAAAAAAGATTGATCTCACTGAGTTGCTCAAGACCTCAATAAATTTCTGAGGTTGGCCTCAGACTTGAGATCCTGCTGCCTCAGGCTTCTCAGTTGCTGGGATTATAGGAGTGTACCACCACCCATGTTGGGTCAGATTAGCTTCTCACACAGACCTGTCTGTGGCCTTCAGTTCTTGCAAAAGCACCTACTCCCTAGGTTTGGCCAAATGAACTTTTCATCGATTTTTGGTTCTCTCCTCCCACTCACATTTCCATTCTTTTCCTTCTGTTCCAGGACACTCGCATCCTTTCTTTGGCTATTTAGTTCCTAGAAGTGTCTAAATTAATCAGGATTTTTGAGGTGTAGGGGACTGGGGATTCAACTCAGGGGCACTTGACCACTGAGCCACATCCCCAGCCCTATTTTGCATTTTATTTAGAGACAGGATTCATTGAGTTGCTTTGCTGAGGCTGGCTTTGATCCTCCTGCTTCAGCCTCTATATGCCACCGCACCTGGCTGTTTTTTTTCCCCCTATGGAAGTAAATTCATATAACACAAAAATGAATCTTTTTTTGTCTTTTTTTTTTTCAGTGCTGGAAACTGAACCCAGGGCCTTGCACATGCTAGGCAAGTGCTCTACCACTGAGCTATATCCACAGCCCTTAAATGAATTATTTTGAAGTGTACAATTTAGTGGCATTTATTGTACAACCACCAATCATTGTCGAAAAATTTTTCTTTTCCTAAAAGAAAACCCCATATTCTTTAAGCAGTCACTACCTATTCTACCCTCCCCCTAGCCTCCAGGTAACCACCAACCTACTTTCTGCTTCTAAGGATTTACCTGTTCTGGTAAATTCTATATAAATAGAATCATATATTATGTGACCTTTTGTGTCTATTCCAGTCAAGATTTTAGGATTATCTGTGTGAGGCATAAATAATTATAGAGCATATCCAGGATAATCGCCTCAGTAGGGAGAACTTTGATTTGTTACTTACTTTTACCTTGTAGGTATGCCTCATTTAAATCTAAAGCAAACAGTATGTGTGGGAAGCAGGGCCAAGCTGAATTAACCAAACTGCTGAAGCGTACTGGATGGGTGATTTTTTCTGATTGTGCTGAGGTGGTTGACTCTCCCTTTCCTGCTCTTGCCACAAGGTAAAAAGGTCCTTTTGGTACCTTTATGGAAGAGTGTGCTGATGGGGTGCAGGAGCAGGTATGGGGAGGAGGAAGTTGAAGGAAAAGTACCTGCTAAAGAATTTGGAACTGTTGATATCAATTAGCTATTTCTCAAATCTCATCAAAGATACTGAATTTTAGTTAAATCTGGGGGGCTATAATTTAATTAGCAATGACTAAGTAAATTATTATAAAAGAAAAACAATAGATTCTAAAAAAGAAAGGAAAAAAATCAAGAAGAATTTGCCAATATAGTTCCAGTTCTCCCCAAGAGTAGAAAGCCCCATGATTTCAATGACTTAGTGACTATTTAGACAGAAATACCCTTCATGGGGAGGATGGCAATTCTACAGATGACATTGTTTTACTATGGTATGCTTTCTTTAGGAACCGTCCCTTATTCATTGTAGAGCCATTTTTGTCAAAACTATCTCTACCAGTCATTGAAATTATGTCATTCCTTATGTTCCATCACTGAACAAATAATATAGAATTTGGTTTGGAGTGCATCTATCCACAAAGAGAAAAAAGGTCTGCAACATTCCAGAGTATTTGGAGCACCTTTAATTTTCTCTAGCATTTCAATTTGTTAAAAAGCACCCCCACCCACTCACACCAATTTCTTAAAATTATATAATGTTACATAATCATAGAATTTTAGAGCTGGGAGAGACTTTGGAGGTCTTCTAGGCCAATAATTATCAAAGTTCATTCCTAAACTGATCATCTGCTTTGGAATTATTGGAATGTTTGTCAGAAAGGCTGAGACCTTGGCGGCACTAAAGACTTACTGAATCAAAAACTGTAGGGATTAAACACTGGAATCTGTAATGTTATATGTTCACTCATATGGAAATGTGAGAACCTTAAATGTGTTCACTCACATTTCATCATTAGAACACTATGAATCATGGAAGCAGATAATTTGTTGGTGGTCACAATTCGTATTTTTGAAATATTCTGTCTTCTAAATATAGCAGCTATTTAAAAGAATGTTATAAAAGCAGTCATTCTTGGGCTGGGATTGTGGCTCAGCAGTACAGTGCTCACCCAGCGCCTGTGAGGCGCTGGGTTCGATCCTCAGCACCACATAAAAATAAATAAATAAAGGTATTGTGTCCAACTACACCTAATATAATTTTTTTTAAAGCAGTCATTCTTTACAGAGTATCTTCCATGAACACAGCATTATGTTGAATCACTTGTTTATATTATCTTTTATGGGGCGGGGGGCGGGTACCAGGGATTGAACCCAGGGGCACTTAACCACTGAGCCACATACCCAGTCCGTTTTCTTTTTTTATTTTGAGACAGGGCCTCGCTAAGTTGCTTAGGGCCTTTCTATATTACTGAGGCTGGTCTTGATCTTGAAATCCTCCTGCCTCAGCCTCCTAAGCCCCTAGGATTACAGTGTGTGCCACCACATGATCCCATGTATTTACATTATCTTTAATAATCCTACAAGATAGTTGTTTCAACTTTCTGAACCTCAATGTTCATGACTGAAAACTGGAATAATAACAGTTCCTACATCTTGGATTGAAATGAGATAACATATGCAACATGTTCAACATGCTAAAATAAGTGCACAATAAAGGTTAGTTATTATTATTATTCATTCATATTTTACACATGGAGAAACTGAAACATAGGCCATTAGGTAATACATTCAAAAGAATGTGGAGGATGATGGTGGGTAGGAAATGGTGGCGACAGAATTCAAATCTATGTGTTTTTACAGAACATTTCCCACTACTCTATGCTATTTCTTGCATGTGTGTGACCAGGAAATTTCCTTACCTCATTTTCCCATCCAAAATAAAAAATAAAAAAATCTTTCTTTAGGCCTTTTTTATAGACCTAGGCTTTTGATAAATACTTGTTTATGTTTTTCTCATTCTTGAAGAGCTCTGGGCAGCTGCAACAGCAGAAGCTGAGTAATTCCTGTATATGTTTAAAGACCTGTCCCTCGACTTTTTCAAACCTCAGAGCAATTCAATAATATACTTGGCAGTAAAGTGAGAAAAACAAAAATTGGGGAATGCAGAAGTTGAAGCTCTCCAAAAACCGCACTTTCACCCACACAGACTCCTTTTTGGGTTCTTTTAAAAACAACAAGGTATCAAATTGAACAATCTAGCTGGTTCCGAAAATAGTGGCCTGGGAGTCACTGTCTGAATGTGATGGCTGGGAGACGCAGGAATGCAAGCCCCAGAGGCTTCCCAGGGGCCTTTTGGCCTCACACACTGGCCATAATGAAACCTCACCTGTGTTTCTCATGATGAAGACTAAGTGGTAAAGTCCAGATGTCCAAAACTGCACTCACCACCAGCAGCACAATTTCCAAGTCATGTTATTTTTGTTAAAAATAAACCAACCAGGTTGTGCTGCGGTTTTTCAATAGAAGTTGGTGTGGAAGAGGGTTCTTAGTAAGGAAAATAACAAAGAGCTCAATGAAGCCCTACAAAATGTTTTTTTTAATGACACTAATTCCAAATTCCCAGGAATGGAAAATGATTTTGTAACTGAAAGATAAAAATTTTCCTTCCTTTAGAAGAAGAAAGATAAAGGGGGAGTATAGTTTTTTTCCTTGTTTTTACCCTCTTAGGTTCTAGGAATTGGATCCAGAGTCCCATATATGCTAGGCCAGCACTGAGCTACTTCCCCAGGCCAGGAGTATAACTTTCTAAGAAATAAAATATTTCTTATGCTGGATAAACCATGCTTCATTAACTTAAAGATTTTACCACTATATGTAAGTTATTTAAGTCTTGATTTTGTTAAAAAGTATTCCTTAAGCCACTTTTGTTGGTACTTGCCTACAGTCCTAGCCACTTGGGAGATTAAGGCTGGATGATTTCTGGAGCCTAAGAGTTTGAGATCAGCCTAGGCAATACAGTGAAACCTCATCTAAAAAAAAAAAAATGAGAGAGAGAGAGAAAGTTTTCCTTAAAGAGCTTATATAGTTCAATCCTCAGCACCAAGACAAAAAAAAGAAAATAAAATATGAATCACAGCTTTTTTTCTGTCATCATTGCTGTCCTATGAGCCATCACTTGAACCAACTAAGCTACTCTTTGTTGCTAAAACATACAAAGCAAATCCTTATAATGCCTTTGCTCATGCTGAGAGGTATGAGCAATTTTATTAGGCATATTCCACATATTCCAGATACCATGCTTTCACATTCACACACAATAGCTAAGGAAGTCTTCTAAGTGACTTGAGAGGAAAGAATTATGTCCCAATGTCATGATTTTGTAATCATGGGGGAGATCTAGAGCCCTAGTCTCTCTGTCTTCAAAAGACTCTATATTGTCCATCAGGAATTCTGTGTTCTATCTTTGTGTGTGTGTGTGTGTGTGTGTGTGTGGTGCTGGGGATTGAACCCAGGGCCTTGCGCACACTAGATAACTGTTCTACTACCACTGAATAAATATCCTCTGTTTGTATTCAAATCTTATTCATTAGCCAAAGTTTCACTAAAGCACCATGGCTGTCTCAAAGTTTTCAATGATGACTTTCTACCTGCTGTGATTTTCTTCTTCCTCTGAACTCATGGCACCAGGTGGGTGATGTATGTCCTGTTCCTGGGTTTGTACAAGAGGATACAAGACAGCTGCCTGGGATGTTTCAGCAAGGATTCATGCTTTCTATAGAGAATTATGGAATCACTAGCTCTTAATTTTTCTCTCATTAAATTGTACTTTAAGTAAGAGTAAAATAAGAAATGCCTACCACCAGAGGGTATAATCCTAAACTACCCTGTTAGGCTGAAATTTTCCTGGGACTTATGCTTTATTTCTAAAATTTGGATAATGCTATTTATATTAGCATTCACACAGTTGGTCTGCCAAATGTGGGTCTACTTCGCACTTAGGGGAGAATAACAATAGTTAAAACCAGTCATGCTTTACCTTGAGCCTCATTCTCAGCTGTTTTTTAAATTTTATTTTTTCAGACAGGGTCTTGCTAAATTGCCCAGGCTAGCCTTGAACTTGTGATCTTTCTACCTCAACCTCTTAAATTGCTGGGATTACAAGCATGTGCTACCTTGTTCTCCTGGCTGGCCTTCCTTCCTTCCTTCCTTCCTTCCTTCCTTCCTTCCTTCCTTCCTTCCTTCCTTCCTTCCTTCTGTATGTTGGGGATTGAACCCAGGGCCTCCTACATGCAAGACAAGTGCTCCACCACTGAGCTATGCCCTCAGCCTGTAAAGTAATTTATTTATTTATTTTTTTTTTAAAGAGTGAGAAAGAGGGAGAGAGAGAGAGAATTTTTTAATATTTATTTTTTTAGTATTTGGCGGACACAACATCTTTGTCTGTATGTGGTGCTGAGGATTGAACCCGGGCCGCACGCATGCCAGGCGAGTGCGCTACCGCTTGGGCCACATCCCCACCCCCAAAGTAATTTATTAAATAAAATAAAAAATTATGTTTCCCTAGACCTTTATGTTCAGAATAGTGTGGCATGTTCATACTGTGGTTTTGACTTACTCCTTGATCTATTAGTGTGCTCTCACATTCAGGCATACCTCCAGATGTGCTCATCCTACGTTGAAAAGTGCAGGGCTAGATGAACACTAACATGCCTTCAACTTTGAGATGTTACAATTCTGTAATGTTTACATCTGTCTTTTATTACCATATAATTCTTTTATAATATCATATAAGTACTATGTCTATTTTTTAAAGCTTCTAACAACATTATAAATGACTTGAAAAACTATAATGTGCATCATTATTCCCCTTCAGTATTTCTCTTATGCTTTCTCATAATAGGCCTTCCATAAATATTAGTCAAATGAAGGAATTTCAGCTTTCAAAAATGGTGTTTATTCATTACTCATAAGAGTATTTTTTAGATTGTTCCCAAAGGTGTAAAACACCAAAACAAATAGATTTTCTTTTTCTATCTAGAACCTTCATTTTTAAGTACTGAATATTTAAAGCTGACTTTTATATGTTGGAGAGAATCTTCTTTGTACAGGCAATACTCTGAAAAATATTTTCAAAACAGAAAGATAAAAAAAATTTTTAAAAAGATTAAAAACAACAACAACAAAAAACCCAGAAAGATATTATGTAAGAATGTACATTTAGTATTTTGTGTTGTCTTTATTAGGTTTGGCCAACACCATATAAAATATACTTTATAAAATGAAGTAAACAAATATCCATAGATAATTCTGTCAACAGAGACTCTTTTGACAAAACATGGAGCTCCAAAGGAGCACAGATCCATGTTTTGATTGGTTTAGATTTAATTATTTGCTAGATCAACTCTCCACGTTATTTTTATATAGGAGAAAGTCTTTCTTCCCCAAGGCATTTATTGAGTTTGCCTGACAGATTCAGCCAAACACAATTAATGATATGAGGGTGAAGGGATCCTCTGTAGCTCTGATAAAGATTTCTAAACTGATATGGCAAAATAAATTAAGATCTTTAGCAAGGATAGTGGAATGTGATGGACATCATTATCCAAAGTACATGTATGAAGACATGAATTGGGTGTCAACCTACTTTATATACAAACAGAGATATGAAAAGGTGTGGTATATATGTGTAATAAGAATTGTAATGCATTCTGCTGTCATGTATTTAAAAAAATAAAATCAATTAAAAAAAAAAGAAAAAAAGAAGGGAGGAAGGAGGGAGGGAGGGAAGATGATTGTAGGTGTGCCCTTGAAGAAGATATTGCCACCCCCATCACTTTCCTGTTTGTTTCTTTATTTCCCAGACACCAAGAGGTAAACAGGCTCCTCTATCCCTGGCTCCCACCAAGATATACTGTACCTTCATAGGCCTAAGGCAAGAGGACCAAACAAACATCAACTGAAACTTCCCATACTGTCATCCAAATTAAATCTTTTTTCTTTATAAAAAAAATAAGATCTTTTCTTAGTCTTTTTTATACTGCTAAAACATAATAATACAGACTGAGTAAATTATAAGACAGAGAAATTTATTTGACATACTTTTCTGGAGGCTGGAAAGTTCAAGAGCATGGTGTCAGCATCTGGCCAAGGCCTCTGTGTTGCATCGTAATGCAGCAGAAGGCATCACATGGTGGGAGTATGCACATGTGTGTGCATGAGAGAAAGAGAGAGCAAGGGCGAGAAAGAATCAAGAGCTTCATCCTTTTTATCCCATTTCGGACACCAATCCACTTTTGAGATAAATGCATTAATACATCCATGAAGGGAAGGCCCCTGAGACCTAATCACCTCTGAAATGTCCCACCTCTCAACACTGTTACAATGGCAATTAAATTTCAACATCGACTTTGGAAGGGTGATTCAAAACACAGAAGATCTGCAGGGTTGACTTTACCAGTATGACACTATTGCCTGGGCTTTGGAAGAAGGCTGACTTGGGGTTTCCAGGTGCTGACCGACCTTGTTAGGTAATGAATTTGTATGTAGAGTCAGAGGTTGAACAGAAAGAAGGGCCCTACTTTGAGAAGCCATTGAACTTTTTAAAGCAATAATTGCATAGTTTCAGCTAGGATTTGGGTGTGTGGCTAAAAGAACTGCCATTAAGAAGCATAGATAACATTGGGCATGCAGTCCATATCTATCTGAGTTCATAGGGGATCACAGGTGTGCACTACTGTGCCTGATTTTTTTTTACTTTCAGACAGGGTCTCTCTAAGTTGCCCAGGCTGGCCTCAAACTTACAATCATCCTCTTTTAGCTGCCTGAAGGGCTGGGATTGTATATGTATCACCATACTTGGAAAGAATAAAGAACTTAAGGGCTGGAGTTGTGGCTCAGCGGTAGAGCACTTGCCTAGTACATGCGAGACCCTGGGTTCGATCCTCAGCACCACATATAAATAAATAAATAAAATAAAGGTATTGTATCCAACTACAACTAAAAAATAAATATTAAAAAAATAATGAACTTAGTAATAACTTGAACCCAAAAGGTAAAAGATCTGTACAGTACTTTGAAACATATGAAACAATGATGAAATTGAAGAAGATACAAATAAATAAAAAGATACCTCATGTTCATGGATTTTAAAAATTAATATTGTCGGGGCTGGGGATGTGTCTCAAGCGGTAGCGCGCTCGCCTGGCATGCATGCGGCCCGGGTTCGATCCTCAGCACCACATACAAACAAAGATGTTGTGTCCGCCGAAAACTGAAAAATAAATATTGAAATTCTCTCTCTCGCTCACTCTTTCTCTCTCTCGCTTTCTCTCTCTCTCTCTAAAAAAAAAATTAATATTGTCATAATTTACATACTAACCAAATCAACAAAGAGATTCAACACAACATCTATCAAAATTCTATTTTTTGCCAGGTGTGGTAGTACATGCCTGTATTCCAAGCGACTTGGGAGGCTGAGACAGGAGAATCTTGAGTTCAAAGCCACCCTCAGCAACAAGCAAGGTGCTAAACAACTCAGTGTAGACCCTGCCTCTAAATAAAATACAAAAAATAGGGCTGGGGATGTGGTCGAGTGGCCCCTGAATTCAACCCCCAGTACCCCACCCCCCCCAAAATTTTATTTTTCACAGAAATAGAAAAATAATTCTAAAATTTGTATGGAATTACAAGATGCACTGATTAGACAAATCAGTCTTGAGAAGAAAAATGTTAGAGGTATCATACTTCTGATTTCAAATTATATTTCAAAGATATAGTAATCAAATTAGTATAGTAATGGCATATATACATACACCAATGGAAAAGAATAAATCAAGCACAAAAGGTCAACAAATATTCAACTAACACAATGTTGTATTAGTCAGCTTTCCATTGTTGTGACCTGAGAAAAAGTCAATTTTAGGAAAGAAAGGTTTATTTAGGTTCTCTGTTTCAGAGGTTTCAGTCCATGATTTGTTGGTTTTGTTTTTGTGCCTGTGGAGAGGCAGCCCATTATGTTGGGGAGTACATGGTGAAATAAAGCAGTTCACTTCATGTTGACTGGGAAACAAAGAGAAAGGGCTGGGATCCCATTATCTTCCATGTTTGTGTATATAATATATATATAATGGTGTTGAGAGAACTGGATATCCACATGCAAGAAAACAAAAGACGCTTTTCTTATACCATACCAAAAAGACCACTCAAAATGGATTAAAGACTTAAATGCCAAGCCTGAAATCATAACACTCCTAGAAAAAAATCATGGAGAAAAGGATCCTTGACAAGTGGCCTTTATAATATTTCTTGGATATGATACCGCATAAACAGGCAACAAAAGCAAAAATAAGCAAATGGGACTACAACAAGCCAAAAAGCTTCTGTACTGCAGAGGAAATAACTAACAAAATTAAAAAGCAACCTTTGGCTTGAGAGAAAATATTTTCAGATGATATATTGTCGCGAGGGGGCAAAATTGTGACGTATGCAGCCGAGGAGAGAAATAAAGAATGTCCACGCACATCTGCCCCTTTCAATGCTTTATTTACTCAAATTACTCAATACAGTTTCACTCTATAGGTTCTTAATCAAGAAAACGACAATCCTTAATGCTAGGCACTGCAACAGACATAATCAACTCACAGCAAATAATTCTAGATGAATTCTAAGCACTGCAAAACACACTTAATCATGATAGGCTAATGACAGACATTTCCTCTGCAGGCTAACTTTAAAAGTCTTAAGCCTTAGGCTTTATCTCCAGCAGATGCACACTCACTCAGACAGCGGTGATCAGGTCCAGAACCAAGGCAGGCTTTTCCTGGCATGGAGTGGATGCCCTGTTGAGGAGAGGGTCATAAGGAGAAATTGCAGCCCTCACCAAGGTCCAGTCAAGGTGGTAGAGTTTGAGAGTGGTGAGGATCATGCAGAGACTCAGGAACGATGACAAGTGATGGGATGTCAGGTCCTCATCAGGCTCTCAAGCTAGAGTGTATGCTTGTTTTGGCTGGCTGAATCCCTGTTCATTTGCTCTATCATTTATATTAAATTTTGGGGCTTTTGACCCTCCTTTCAATCCTTATCAGCCATCACCAGATTTCTCAGTCACATCATTTACCCTGAGGCCAGAAACATCTGGTCTGGTGGTCTCCACCTCATCATCTCGCCTTTCCCTTTTATCAGGTGAGAACAGCCTGCCAAGGGCTTCACTCTTTTATCAGGGTGAGGGGAAATAATTTGTTTGAGGCCATACTGGAGGGATCTGTGGGTGTGCCTGGTGAGACTGCAGGTCTTTTAGGCTCAGGCCTAAGGCCATCCTAACATATATCTAATAAGGGGTTAATATTCAATATATATATATATATATATATATATATATATATATATATATATGGAACTCATACTACTCAATAGTAAAAACAAAACCAAAAACAACCTAGTTAAAAAATGGGCAAAAGATCTGAATCGACATTTCTTTAAAGAAGACATACAAATGGCCAACAGGTAGGTCTATAAAAAGATGTTTAACACATTCTAATCATCAGAGAAATGCAAATCAAAACTTCAATGAGATATTACTTCAGTGAAATAAGAATATTAAATATTTGGTTTCTACCCTTGGTTCCTAGCACAGAGTTGTCTAAAATCCTTGTAATTTCCAGAGTGATAGCACATCTGACATGGAGCTCCTAAATCCCTTGGAATTTCATGGATGACAGACTCATCTTTTACTCTAATGAGGCAACTCTTTGTTGGCTCTTAAAAAGGGGTTGGTCACCAAAGAGACAAGCCAAGACTAGATGCTTGGAACTTTCAGCCCTATTCTCTGGGCAGGGGAGGGACTGGAAATGGAGTTAATAATCAGTTATGCATACATGAATAAATGTCATAAAAATCCCTGATCTACAGAGTTCCAGAAAGCTTTCAGGTTGTCAAAGCCTTCTACCTACTGAGAGAATGGAATACCCCAACTCCATGGGGACAGAAGTACTTACTCTGGGGATCCTTCTAGGCCTCACCCTAGGAATCTCTTCATCTATTAATATAATAAGCTAGTACATGTTTCTCTGAGTAGCATAAGCCATCTTAGCAAATTAATCAGACCCAAGGAGGTGGGTGTGGGAACGCCAATTAGTAAGAAGTACAGGTCACAACCTGGGACTTTAGAATGGCATCTGAAGTGGAGTGCCATCCTGTGGGACTGAGCCCTCACCCTGCAGTATCTGACACTCTCGAAGGTAGATAGGGTCAGAATTGAGCTAAATTATGATACACAGTTGATGTCCACCAGAAAATAGCTTGGTGTGTGGGGAAAACCCACACACATTTGGTGTTAGAAGAGTTACATTGATTGGTGTGTGAATTATAGAAGGAAAAATATTGGGGCTGGGGATGTGGCTCAAGTGGTAGCGCGCTTGCCTGGCATGCGTGCAGCCCGGGTTCGATCCTCAGCACCACGTACAAACAAAGATGTTGTGTCCGCCAAGTACTAAAAAATAAATATTAAAAAATTCTCTCTCTCTCCCTCTCTCTCTCACTCTTTCTTTAAAAAAATAGAAGGAAAAATAGTTGACTGAATTTCCTATTATATGTTTTTGGTTTTACATTAAATTGTTTTCCTATCTCAGAATCTCATATACGTTAGAATATCATCAACAAGACAAAAGAAAACAAGTATTTGAAAGGATGTGAAGAAAAGGAACTCTTGCATACTGTTGGTGAGAATGAAAATTAGAATAGACACAAAAGACAGTATGGTGGTCCCTCCACATCTCCCCCAAAACACACTAAAATTAAAATTATCATATGACCTAGCAATCTTTCTTCTGTGTATATTACCAAAGGAAATGAAATAAGCACCTCAAAGAGATATCTGCACTCCCATGTTCATTGGAGCACAATAGACTATATTTGGCAGCCTGCTGTGATATACACATATATAATATTATTCAGCCCTTTAAAAAGGTGATTCTGCCATTTATGACAATAGATGAAACTGTAGGACATGGCACTAAGTGAAATAAGCCAGACACAGAAATTAAAATACTGCATAATCTCATTTATATGTAGAAACTAAAAAACATTGGTTACATAGAAACAGAAAATACAATGGTGGTTGCCAGGGGTGGGAGGTAGAGAAACGGGGAGATGTTGGTTAAAGGGTTTACAGTTGCAGTTATATAGGATAACTAAGTCTAGAAATATATTGTGTAACATCAAAACTATAGTTAATAATACCATATTATTAGCTGGAAAATTAGTGTACACTGCAAACTTGCTAAAAGTAAATTTCAGGTTTTCATATTGCACACACAAAGAAAGGTCACTATGTGAGGCAAAGGGTGTGCTAATTAGCTTGACCACAGTAATCATTTCACTATGTATATCAGAGCCTTATATTATACACCTTAAGTAATATCATTTTTGCCAGGTGTGGTAGCACACACCTGTAATCTTAGCTTTTGGGAGGCTTAAGCTGGAGGATCACAAGTTCAAGGTCAGCCTTATTGTTTCAAAAATAAAATTAAAAGGAAGGGCTGGGGCTATAGTTCAGTGGTAAAGCACCTCTGAATTCAATTCCCAACATTGCAAGCATATATATAGTAAATGGATAAACAAAATGTAGTGTATGTACACAATGGAATGTTACCAACCATAAAAAGGATTGAAGCACTGATATATAGTATAACATGGAAGAATCTTAAAAACATCATGCAAAATGAAATAAGCCAGACACAAAAGGACAAGTATTATATGATTCTACTTTTTTGAAATATCTTGAATAGGTAAATTAATAGAGACAAAAAGTAGATTAGAGGCTACTAGAGGCTGGGAAGAAGAGGGAATCGTGAGTTTCTACATTATTCCTATGGTATTTCTTTTTTTGGTGTGATCGAATTTTGGAAATAAAGCTGGGCATGATGGTACACACTTGTAAGCTCAGTAATTTGGGAGACTGAAGCAGGAGAACTGCAAGTTCAAGGCTAGCCTCAGCAACTTAGTGAGACTCTGTCTCAAAATAAAAAATAAAAAGACTAGAGATGTAGCTTAGTGATAAAGTGCCCCTGGGTTCATGTCCCAGTGGCGTCCCCCACAGAAAAAGTTTTGGCATCCCCCCACAGAAAAAGTTTTGGGAACATAATGATGATGGGTAAAACATTGGGAATGTAATTAATGCCACTGAGTTATACACTTAAAAATGGTTAGAAATGCAAAAAACAAAACTACCCCCCCAAAAAAAATAAAACAACAAAAAACCCCAAACAAACAAAAAACAACTGAAAGCAAGCAAGCAAACAAAAAGTATGTGAATTAGCAATGGGCCAGTTTTCTCATTTTCACTGGATCCAAAAAGGGCATAATTTGAAAAGACAGCATAAACAAAGGATATTAATACAATTTTGTATAATCACGAGAATAAGAAGATACAGTGTCAGGAGGGAGCCTCACATTGGGGCACTGGGAAAATTTTTTCCCTTCCATTTTACTAATTTATTTATTCACTGATAAATTGATTGAGTTTTTTTGTGGTGCTGGGGATTGAACCCAGGGGTGCTCTACCACTGAACTACATCCTCAGCCCCTTTTAATTTTTATTTTGGGACAGGGTCTTGCTAAGTTGCCCAAACTGGCCTTAAACTTTTGATCCTCCTGCCTCAGCCTCCCCAGTCTCTGAATTACAGGCACATGCCACCACACCCAGCTTGCTTCCATTTTGGGGGGATTTAAAGATGGCACCATTTCTGAGAATTAATGTTGGTCCTTCGGGAGGATGTATGTGAGTGCTCTGTTTATGTTTGCATACATATGTTATTCTTTGGAAAATTGGATGAAAATATGGTGAAAGCACAATTTGAAGGGATCCTATTTCAAATAACCACACTCCATGGTGGATACTGCAGAGGAATTTGGAAGATCTCTTCCCCTGCTTCCCCATTCTACTGTTTGGTGACACTTAGCATGTCCAAGGACAACTAAGACACCTACTGCCTATCATCTTGCTGGTGCCCTGAAGAATTTTTTTCAGAAATAATAATTCATTCTGAGAAATAAAATAAAGAGTATCTTTCAAGTGGTAAGTGCTGAGAAGAAAAATCACATAATGGGGGAAAGGAAGTAGGGAATGGGAATTCCATTGATTTTTAGATATAGTGTTGAGGAAGTCTCAACTATCAGACATAAAACAAATAAGAAATTAAGCTGTAACAATATACAGAGGAGAGTACTCCAGGTGGAGGTGCCAGGAGTTCAGGGGCAGGGGTGTGTGCTCTATGTATGTGCAAGGGAGAGAGTGGAAGAGATTGAGGCCTGAGAGGTCAGGTGATAGAGGGTCTTTAGAGCCATTGTAAAGATGTGGACTTATAGCCAGAGTATGGAAAGATGTTTCAAAGGAGCACTCTGGTTGGTGCATGGAGAATACACTGTGATTGAGGAAAGGTGTTGGCAGGAAGGCCAGTGGGGAGTCAAATGCAATCATCTGGCTCACTTGGACACGGAGGAGGGGAGAAGGGAGTGGTTCCTGTATATTCTCCAAATAAAGTTAACAGGATTTGCTAACGGACTGCTCATAGAATTTAAAAGAAAGAAGAATCAAGAGTGACTCCCAAGTTCATGGCCTGAGCAACTGGAAGAAAGACATTGCCAATAACTGGGGTGGGGAAGACAGCAGGAGGACAGAATCTGTGTTGGGAGAGAGGTATGTGTCCAAAAGAAGATGCTTTTGAGAGGGAAGTTCAAGTCCAAGGCAGACGTCTAAGCTAGAGCTATTTCTTATTAATTTGGGAATCATCAACTTATAGGTGTATTTAAAGTCTAGAAGCAAGAAGAAAGACCCCAGCTGCTTTGCTCTCTGTTGGATTCCCAGCACCTTTCACAGTTTCTATCTTATAGTAGGTATTAAATTATCCTCATGATGGATAAATACAATATATATGCACTGGGAGTGAGAAATAAAATCTTTAATAGACCAAGTTGTAAAAGGGCAGGAATTTAAAGCCTCTTATTTGAAAAGCTCAGCCTGTTTCCCAAGTTCAATATAGTCAATTATGCACTGATTCTGTCTGGTGAAATAAGCAGTTTGATATTTGGGGGTGTTGTTACTTTTTTTTTTTTTTTTTTGGTACTAGGGATTGAACTCAGGGGCACTCAACCACTGAGCCACATCTCCAACCCTATTTTGTATTTTATTTAGAGACAGCGTCTCACTGAGTTGCTTAGTACCTCACTTTTGCTGAGGCTGGCTTTGAACTTGTGATACTCCTGCCTCAGCCTCCCAGGCCACTGGGATTATAAGCATACATCACTGTGCCCAGTGGGTGTTGCTACTTTTGACTCGAAATTAAAAGTTTTTTCCTTTTTTTTTTTTTAATGGCTCATTCAAAAATTAGTCTTTGCTATAAATACCAGCAATTCTTGTATGCAATCAAAAAAGAAAAACATCAGTGGTTTGGAAGGTAAAATTTCTGTATTATAAATCCTATATTACTGAGTTCACTTGCTTAGCCACAAATTAGGGCTGTTTGTGCCTGTCTCTGTTGAGGTCCACGGAAATTGTATAAATTAATTGTGATGCTTTTAGCTCACAGAACACAAGATGCCACTTAAAAGCTAATTAATGCCATTTAAGTGAATATGAATGTTATCATTATAATTATAGTTTTTAAATTAAAGATAATGTTTATTGGGCTGGGAGTAGCTCAGTGGCAGAGCCTTTGCCTATCATACATGAGGTCTTGGATTCGACCTCCATCAACACACACACCACACACACACACACACACACACACACACACACACAAACATACAAACTACAACAGCCAGGCATGGTGGCAAATGTCTGTAATCAGAGGCTGAAGCAGAAGGATTGCAAGCTTAGGCCAGCCTGGGTAACTTAGCAAGAACCTATCTTAAAATGAAAGGGCTGAGGATGTTGCTCAGTGGTTAGAGCACTTTGGGTTCAATCCCAATTTAAAAAAAAAAAAAGAAGAAGAAGAAAAGAAAGAGGTGGTGGGGGAGATATTACCATGATTCTAACTTAAGAAGTGTATACTATTACTGTCTCCTGATGTTTGTTACCTATGAAGCATGGACTTCTTGGTTTCTTAGAGGCAGCCCTAAAGGAAACATTCAGTAAAGCTGCCTTTAATCATTTAACCCCTATGACTCTGCCTATGACAACCCCACCCATCTTCACGGGACCCAAATTAGGAAGAAGGCTATTGGGGTACCTGGTGGTGGTGATGCTATGTGGGGAGGAGTCTACAAGGGCAAGTTCAAATTTGAATGTGAGGGGCCAATTTTTTGTCAGACAGAGGCAGTGAAGCATCATTGTTTGAGGCAAGATTTTCTTGGCCTAAGACTTTCAGAATCAAGAAAGACACTCTGGAATCCACTATGGACAGGTAAGAGGCAATCTCCTTTTTGGGTTTCTTCAAGTAAATCTGAATAGTGAGGTCAGTAGCTATCCCTTTCTCACCTGCAAGATCTGTTTGGTCAATGTGCTCTTTTTTATTCTGAATCTGACTCATCTTCTGATCAGGACTTGAATGTTCTCAGCCTAACTTTCTCTGTTCTGCACTTGTCTCCATCCCTCTCTTTTTCATATTGTACACACATACACACACACACACACAAAAATGCACAATGTACTGATCTGTCCTGGGATTTGCCACAACCAGAACTAGTTTATGACAGAAATATTAACAGAGCAATCTTTAGAGACTCAAATCATAAAAAGGTCATAGCAATACTATACTAAAAATAGTAGTGGTAATTTTTTATGATAAATCTGTAAATGTTCAATAATAAAACTGTTTGAAGACAAACTTTCCTAGGGAGACTACTGAAATAATTTAGCTGTGGCAAGGAAATTTGTACTTAAAAAAATATATAAAACATTCAAGATTAATTGCTTGAAAGTCATTAAGATTGTTATAAAGATAAAAATTAATTTAAGCAAGTTATTTTATGTTATAGGTCCAAGTACTGGCCAGTTAGTGGCATGTTTACTATTTGACTAATCTTTACATTTTTTCAAATATGGTCTAACTTACTTCTTAAATGTGGATTCTGTAAAGTTTTCAGTGTCTCAACATGCATTTTATGGTAAGTTATTATTATAGAGCTTATTCCATTCTAATTTTTTCCATATCTTTATTAGTGCATTATAGTTTTATACGGTGGTTCCATTCTTATCATGATGATTACTAGGAATATAGGGAAATCATACCTAATTTACATATATTATCTCAATATAATTCTTTCACAAATAATTTATACTCCATAATTAAGAAGTTCAATGGTAGTGCTGGGGGTGTAGCTCAGTGGTAGAGTGCTTGCTAGTCCTGCAAAAGCAAATAAACAAAAATAAGATTTTTAATGGTACATTAAATCCTCTTTAGAACATTTTCTTGAGAAAAAAATAATACCAACTGTCTCCTCAGTTTGCAGTGAGAGTGTGAATACTAATCTGAGGTATAAATCCTGGTTAAGGGTCCAGTGGAAATCTTTGTACATAAGCAAAGGCAAAGCAAAGGAAAAGTCAGTTGTTGAAATTCAGAGAAAGACAAATAAGGATAGAGAAAGACAAAATTCAACAGGACAAAAGGACAACAATACATAATTATCATTCACGAAGGTCCTATGTGCAGAGTTCACTGGTGATAGCAGAAGATGACTATGTCAGGATTATTTTTAACCCATTTCTTTCTGGTTTGCATTGCTGGGGATGCAGCTCATGTTCTGCCTCAGGGAACACAGCTGTCCAAACAGCTGTCAACCTGGGGGCCTGAAAAAAATTGCCTCTTCAAAGTCCTTCCTGCCTAGGAGACACACCATAGAAGAACAGGTCCTGGAAACAGGTTCCAAGCTAGGGAAGAAATGGATCAAGAAAGTTCATAACAGATCAGGCTCCAGCAAATCATTTCATTCCAGTGCACAACTTTTGACTGAAATAGTAAAGGCCAACTGCCATTTCACATGAGATAGGACACAAAAACACTCTGAATTCCTTTACTATTCCATATCCTTCTTTTCTATATTCCTGGGACATTTCTCCTTCATCATGATAACCGAACCTGCCCTAACACACACACACATTTCTCCTTCATCATGATAACCGAACCTGCCCTAACACACACACACACACACACACACACACACACACACATTCATAAGCTCACAGGCACATGCATATACACATACCACCTGTGGTGCATGAAAAAAGATTTCCAGGGATGGTGGTGTACAGTGGTCAAGTGCTTGCCTCAAAGGTATGATGGATGCCCCCTCAGCTTAGATCCCCAGCATGGAAGAAGGGAAAAAAGGTAAAAGGTTTCTCACTTTTTTTCTTTTTTTATCTATACAACCCCAAAGGTTGAATATAAAAGGGATATTGGTATGAGATGATGTTCAATCTGTTGACTCAGCAGGGTGCAGTGTTGTGTTACTATAATTCCAGTGACTCAGAAGTCTTATGCAGGAGGATCTCAAGTTCACGGAGAGTCCAAGCAATATAGGGAGACCCCATCCCAAAATTAAAAATAAGCAAAGCTTAGGGTAGAGCACCCTTGGATTCAGTCCTCAGTATCACAGACAAAAACAATAACAACAACAACAACAACATCTATTTGGGCTCCAAAAATTTTTTTCTTTCTCTTCTATATTTATTAAGTGCTTATTATGTGTTGAGATTACACATGCTGATGGTTATTATATGCTAATTAATTAAGTACTCATAGAAATAGTGGTGGTGCTATAGTGACTACCATAATACATTATTACTATTTTAAAATAAAGCTGATTGTTGCTGAGGCTTTGTATCCATTTTAGATTCTTATCAATTATGCATTTTTAATTTTTGTTTGGTGCTGGGCATTGAACTCAGTGTCTCTCACAATTTCTACTATTTGTCAGGCATGGTGACACATTTCTGCACACTCAGGGGCTCAAGAGGCTGAGGCAGGAGGATCACAAGTTTGAAGCTAGCCTCAGCAGTTTAGGGAGGCCCTAAGTAGCTTAGTAAATAAAACTTTGTCTCAAAATAAAATATAAAAAGGGCTGGGGATGTGGCTCAATGGTTAAGTGTCCCTGGGTTCTATCTCTGGTACCAAAAAGCAAAACAAACAAAACAAAACAAAACAAAAAACTCTACCATTGAGCTTTACCTCTTGTACCTAATTTCGTAATTTACTTAAAAACAAAACACAGCCTGTAATCTCAGCAACACGGGAGGCTGAGGCAGGAGTATCGTGAGTTCAAAGCCAACCTCAGCAAAAGTGAGGTGCTAAGCAACTCAGTGAGACCCTGTCTTTAAATAAAATACAAAATAGGGCTGGGGATGTGACTCAGTGGTTGAGTGCCCCTAAATTCAATCCCTGGTACAAAAAAAAAAAAATCCAGCTGGGCAAGGTGGCACATGCCTCTAATCCCAGCAACTCGGGCCTCTGAGGCAGAAGGATTGTAAGTTTGAAGCCAGCCTCAACAGATTAGTGAAGCTCTTAGCAATTTAGCAAGACTCTGTCTCTAAATAAGATATTAAAAAGGGCTGGAGATGTGGTTCAGTGGGTAAGCACCCTTGGGTTCAATCCCCGGTACTAAATAAATGAATACAGTTAACTACTTTTTATATTGTTTGATACATACAATGTTTATACTGTTGATAAATCTAGTTCTCTTCCTAAAGGTTTAAAATGTTTTTTAATAACTTTTATGTGTGTAAATGGAGACATTTAAATTGAAAGAGCCAGCTGAGCAAGGTAGAGCATGCCTGTAATCCTAGAAATTTAGGAGGCTGAGGCAAGAGAATCACAAGTTTGAGGCCAGGCTCAACAATTTAGTGAGGCCCTAAGCAACTAAACAAAACCCTATTTCAAAACAAAAAATAAAAAAGGCTGTGGATGTGGTTCTGTTAAGCACCCCTGGGTTCAATCTCTGGTACCAAAATAAAACAGAATTGAAACAGCTCTAATCGGCTATTGTCCTAGATTTTCTATCTAATAAAGTCAACATTGGGGCAGTTAATTTTTAAGACCAGGTCTATCACCTATAATACGTTATTAAATTATCAATTCTCATTTTATGTCCATACAAAGACCAGCACATGAATGTTCATAGTACCTTTACTTACAGTTGCACCAAAGTGTGCACAATCCAAATATACATCAACAGGTGAATGAGAAAACAAAACATGCTATACTCATGCAATAGAATACCACTCTGCAGGAAAAAGGAACAAACTATGAAACATGGATGAGTCTCAAAGTCATTATGTTAAGTGAAGTAAGACCAAAAGATATGATGTATGGTTTATATGAAATGATAGAAAATGTATAGTTACAGAAAGCAAGTCAGTGGTTGCCTGGTGGAGAGGAGAATTGATTGCAAAGTGGGGTAAAGAAACTGTGCGAGTTACCTGGGAAATGTTCTGTAACCTGACTGTGGTAGCAGTGTGGGGTGTTTACATCTGCCAATATTCACAGAATTGTGGGCAAAATTTACTGTATGTAAATTATGCCTCAATGTAAAAAAAAAAAAAAAAGTGCAAAAAAGTTTCAATTCTCTTGCCAGCAAACTGTATTCAAATTCCTTACCAGGCCTTTACAAGTTCTTTGCTTTTCTACCCAGTATCATTAGGTAGCAGCACTATCTCCACAAGTTGGAAAAATATATTTCTGGAAAAAAGGACACACAAAAACCAGAGATAGCACTCTTGCTTTAGTAGCAACCCTGCCACATAGCTTGTGCTACTATGTTCCCAGCTTTAAAAAGGATTCTAAATTTCCTTAAGGAAATTGAGTTACCAAAGAGTGTCTCAACAAATTCAATTTACTATGCAAGATACTGCATTTAGAGCTAGGAAACAAAGAGGAGGGACAGTCAGTCCGTGTGTGTGTGTGTGTGTGTGTGTGTGTGTGTGTGTGTGAGAGAGAGAGAGAGAGAGAGAGAGAGAGAGAGAGAGAGAGCGCACCTAGCTAAATATGAAGATTATATTGCCAAGTTATAAAAGCAGCAGAAGAACTGAGATATAGCTGAGATATAGTTCAGAGGCAAAGCTCTTGGCTACTGTGTATGAAACCAGTGGTTCCATCACCAGCAAGGCAGGAAGAAAAGAAGGAGGGCTGAGATTGTGGCTCAGTGGTGGAGCACTTGCCTAGCATGTGTGAGGCACTGGGTTTGTTCCCCAGCACCACATAAAAATAAAAACAAATGAATGAAGGTGTTGTGTCCATCTGCAACTAAAAAGGTATTAAAAAAAAAGAAAGGAAGGAAGGAGGGAGGAAGGGAGAAACAGAAAAAAAAGAAGAGGAGGAGGAAAGAAAGAAAAACGTAACAAGTTTATTTAATTAAAGACCCCCAAACCCATGGAAAACTGTTTTTATGTTTAGATTCAAATGAAGAACAGGAAGCACATGGAAATGTGACTAGACAAAGGGATCTGATTTAATGGTAATTCAGTAAGGGAGGAAACTCAGCAAGGTCTCTCCAGATTCTACGTGGCCTGTCCATGCAGCATTCCTTCTCCTGGGTATAGGGGAAGACACCTGTGCAAGGAGAGTCTTTAATAGAGAAGGGAGAGAGAGGCCTTTCCAGATTTTATGGCATGCTTTGGGGAGAGGGGGTTTAGCTTCTGTGATCCTTCTTGAGGGAGAGGAATTCTGGTTTCTAACTTTCGCTAGACAGGAGACAGGAAGGCAGAAGGTCAGACACTTGGCTTCAGAGGCTGCATCTGAGATTTCTCACACTTCTGTAATTCAAAGTTCTCAGCAGGGCAAAGTATCTTTTCTGAGACCCAACAGAGTCAACAAATTTAAATAATTAATTACATGTGGAATAAGGAAGAAGAAATAATCAGGGATGATTCCAAGTTTCCAGTCTGGTTACCTGACATGGTAAAGTCAGGGGGAGTAGCAGTTCAGGACAGTGGACATTTTAGGGATGCTGTTGGCCATGTTGAGTTTGAGGTACATATTGGAGATTTAAGTAGAAACTGGAGGGAAACCTAAAAAAATAATTATGAGACTGAAGAACAAGTTTGTAATATTAAGTCATCAACATCTAGTAGACAGCCAGGGGAGGAGATTGTCTATTGAACTCAAATGAGTTTAGGGTTCTTGCCAAGTTTCTCTCAGTTGGTCTTAATTTTAAGCAGAAAAAGATGTTTAAGCAGGATTCCAAGCTCAGTAGGTCTCAGGCATCCAGCAAATGAAGGGAAAGATGCTTCCAAGTAATTATAAATTTTAAAAGTAATAATAACAGGACTGGGGATGTAGCTCAGTGGTAGAGCCTAGCAAGCAAGAGGTACTGGGTTTGTTCCATCCCCACCACCCATCATCATCATCATCATCATCATCTGAAGGAAAACCCAAAGTCACCAGAGAGTGAACTGTGTTCTTGATTTCCTTCTCCTTCCTCTCACCCACAGCCTTCTGATGAATCGGAAGAAGTTTCTTTACCATTTCAAAAATGTTCGCTGGGCTAAGGGTCGGCATGAGACCTACCTGTGTTATGTGGTGAAGCGTCGGGATAGTGCCACCTCCTTTTCACTGGACTTCGGCCACCTTCGCAACAAGGTATCAATCAAAGTTTGCTTTCCCAGCAGTTGAAAGCTAAACAGTAGATGCTTTTAGTTACCTGCTGAGGGTCCAGGTTTGGTTTTTTTTAGAGGATAGGGGGACTGCGGGGGCACAGTACTGGGGATTGATACTTTACCACTGATCCACATCCCTTTTTATTTTTTAATTTAAGACAGGGTCTCCCTAAGTTGCTAAGTCTTATCTAAGTTGCTGAGGCTTGCCTTGAAGTTGCCATCCTCCTGCCTAACCTGAGTCTCTGGAATTACAGGCATGGGCCACTGAACCTAGCCCACCCCCCCTTTTTTTTTTGCGTTTCTGTCTTCACTAACTTCTTCAAATCTTCTTTCCCCCCTCCCAATGCACCCATATTAGACATGGCCTGAAAGGTCATTTAATGTCCTTCTCAATCATGCCTGGTACCCTAATGCCATACTTGATCCCAAACTTTCCTCCCCTTTTCCAGCCTTTTTTTTTTTTTTTTTCCCATGTGTGCAATGCTGAGGATTGAACCCAGGGCCTTGTGCATGTGAGGCAAGCACTCTACCAACTGAGCTATATCCCCAGCCTCTGAATTGCCCTGAGATTAAGGTAAGAGGATTTTGATATGAGGAAATATTACCAGCTCATTTTATTTATTTATTTATTTATTTATTTATTTATTTATTTATTTATTTATTTATTTATTGTGGTGCTGGGGGTCAAACTCAGGCCTTTTAGCATTCTAGTCAAGTGCTGTACCCCAGTCATGTGCCCAGTCCCTCAAATTAAATTCCAACTTTTTTTTTTCTTTTCCTGAGATGGAGTCTCTTCATGTTGCTCAGGCTGTTCTTGAACTTGTGGACTTAAGTGATTCTCCTGCCTCAGACTCCCAAGCACCTGAGACTAAAACAGGCATATGCCACCACACCCAGCTCAAGCAAAATTTTAAATGAAAAAAAATTGTGTCTTTAAAATTTTTGAAAATTTATAAAGATGAAAAATATAGGTGAAATTATAGCAGCTCAATTCTCTTTTCCCAATGATTTCTATTTCCTCCTATTCATGTAGATTGAAGACCAGAAAATACATTTACTATGGTGAGCCCCAGAAAACTCAGAGAAGCCTCCATTGATTGGTTAATTAAATCAAACTTTCAGCTGCCTGATAGGATTACATTTCCAGAAGATTTCTTCACCAACTAATAACTTGAGTGACTGAATGAAGCAGGGGATGGAAAGTTTGAGGATAGCCTCCACATCTTAGAGGGACCCTATCTCATTTTTTTTTTTTTTTAATTTTAAAAGGTTTGGGGATGTTGAGTAATACTGGGTTTAATCCCCTGTACATCGGGGCGGGGAGTTTAAAAAAACTTCTTCCTCAAAATCAAATGGTCTTACATAAGCTTCTGCCTGTGAATATCTCCTCTCCTAACATTCTGTAACATCTAGTCTTGGTTGAATCCCAGGGAAGAATCTGTGGTGTGGCATGTCATGCTATTTTCATTGCTTTTATTTGTTTGCCAATCTTTATTACCATCATGATTTTACATTCAAGTCATTTTCTTATTTTGTAATGTGACACATTCTATTTATAGAAACCTTTCATTTTATCCCCACTTTCACATTTAATGCTCACAATACCAGCTCATTTTTCTGATGAGGAAATGTAAGAACCAAAAGTTGAGTAATTTGTTTAAGTCTCAAAAGTGAAGCTAGAAAATGAAACCTGTCTTCATATTCTGGGATTAATGACTTCTGCAATAAGAGTTTGGCCTGTTATACCTAACTATTGCAGTTATTATTACAATCACTGAGACTATACAATGAGAGAACACATTATTTAATTGCTCTTGGCCCATACTAGTGCCTATTACTTCTACAACACCCACCTGTCTGATTCACCATAATCTATTTTCACTCTTTGCATCCTCCCAATCAATCTCACAAATTGTCCTAGCTCCACCTAGGGGTCCACGTGTAGTTCCACAATGTTTCATCAACAGAAACTTCCAAGACATTTTTCCTTCTTAAAATGTGCAAAAATAACTTCAAAGCACAAATTCAATCTCTTTACGGGTAGTATGATGCTATTTCTACCATTTTCTACTTAACTCATTTCATCCTTCTCCCCGCACACGCCCCCAAAAAGAAAAAAAAATCCTTAGCCTTCCTTCACTGGGTAAGACCAGTGTTAAATACACACAAAGGTTTTGGTTCACCTCTTACTAATGAGCTCTTGCTTGACCTCTGTGTAACACAAAAGACAGCAACTGTCAGCGTTCTAAAAGCTCATTGTGGGAGAGAATACCTGTGAAGTTACCACAACCACAACAAAGGTCAGTGAACTGAGTTCTCTGCTCTCTCCCCAGTCAGGTTGCCACGTGGAATTGCTCTTCCTCCGCTACATCTCGGACTGGGACTTGGACCCTGGCCGGTGCTACCGAGTCACTTGGTTCACCTCCTGGAGCCCCTGTTACGACTGTGCCCGGCACGTGGCAGACTTTCTGAGAGGGAACCCCAACCTCAGTCTGAGAATCTTCACCGCGCGCCTCTACTTCTGCGAGGACTACAAGGCAGAGCCTGAGGGGCTGCGGAGGCTGCACCGGGCTGGGGTACAAATCGGCATCATGACCTTCAAAGGTGCGAAGGGGAATCTTGCGCAGGCTCTGTGCAGCAGACATAATTTTAAATTGCAATTCAGAATGAGAAGAGTCAGTGGGGAAAACTCAGGGGGAAGAATTGCCTAAGGTTCCTGGTTCACGATGGGAGTCAAAATTATTGATTAGAATTCCAGGAAAGCAGTGAATGGCTTGGAGACAAGGTCCTGGGTAAATGAGGAAATGGGACCAGGGTTTTCTTTACTTCTAGTTGAAGACCTGAACTATCTTTCCCCCCGTCCCCTCATTCTTTTCTTTTTTTTCTTTCTTTCTTTCTTTCTTTTTTTTTAAGATTATTTTTACTGCTGGAATACTTTTGTAGAAAATCGCGAAAGAACTTTCAAGGCCTGGGAAGGGTTGCATGAAAATTCAGTTCGGCTATCCAGACAGCTTCGTCGCATCCTTTTGGTAAGTGGCTTCCTTGCTCTTCACTTTTTCTCTCTATAGTCTTTTCCTGGAGCTTCTTATATTTTTAAAAGTCACTCTCGTTTTTCATCTGACGAAACTTTATTTCTCCTATAATTCAGTTTTCCCTTCTGTTAATTCATAGTTCAGAGCCCTCCGCTAAGATGTCTTTCCTTTACCTTCTCCTTCTTTCATAGCTTTACTTGTCTTCTTTCTGTTAATCGCTCCTCAGATTCCTCAGCTGTGTTTCCCTCCTGATCAGAATTCCAATTTACTAACAAAATGTTAAAAAGATAAGCCATGCAGTTTAGAAGACTTCCCTGTCCAGCTCAGTTTTGAAGCCATTCACTACATTCATTTTTCTCTTTCTTTGCAGCCCCTATATGAGGTGGATGACTTACGAGACGCCTTTCGTACTTTGGGACTTTGATAGCAAACCTCCTGGCATGTCATGTATGATGAAATATCTTTGTTGAAGACAGCAGATAGAAGAATAATCCTTCAAGCCTTCTCTGTTTTTCCTCTTCAACTCTTAATTTCTTAGAGTGTAGAGAGGGAAAACATACTTGTATATGATTTAAAAATAATCTGTCTTGATCATAGAGAAGGAACGCAGGCTGACCAGGGTGATTTTGCAACTGGTGCAGTTTTGAGTGCAGCATTGCCCTCTACTGGAAGAGA
This sequence comes from Callospermophilus lateralis, assembly GCF_048772815.1. Taxonomy (NCBI): domain Eukaryota; kingdom Metazoa; phylum Chordata; class Mammalia; order Rodentia; family Sciuridae; genus Callospermophilus; species Callospermophilus lateralis. The sequence continues at coordinate 76,006,231 of NC_135308.1, read as the reverse complement.
ACAGAACTGCAGGACCTGGGACCATCTTAAAGTGTCGATGTTCTATGAATTTTAGGTAGAAAGAAAAGAGAAGGCACAGCCTAAAAAGCATGGCGAGAAGATCGGATGATTTTATATTACTATCCTTTATTATTTTATTGTCATATTTTGTCAGATTTTAGCAACATATTTTTCTACTTCTTTTTCCTTTGAAGTTCCCATTGGGTAACTTCATCCATCAGGCCATGATCTGTAGACCCTCCTGATGAAAGAATCTGGGTGATTGTAAGCCCAAATCCTGTCCCCAAAGCATTAATATGCAAACATATTTTGCATGTTTTCATTGTCTCAGGCATGTTTTTATATTGTATATAAGAGGATGGGGGTGGAGGGTTTGAACTGCAGATAGTCACAATGTGATTTTAATAAAGGTTTTTAAAATCCATAATGAGGACTGTGAAGATGACACTGAAATGATGAGTTGATGCCTTAGAAGAAAATCCTCTGTAAAGAAACTCTTGAAGAAGTTCATAATTTAGAAATACCTGCAAGCTTCACACCTCCTACCTACTGTACACTTGGAAGGGAGTTGCTTAAATGTTGAGAAGAGGAAAATCTGTTCTCTCAGGGTGAGCCTTTTAAACTCAGCAATGCCAAGCAGGTCAAGGTTTTCCACCTTTTATATGTGTGTGATGCTTCTCCCAAAGAGTATGACAAACAAGAATAATATTTGAGAGGGATAGGTGAGAAAGCACTGAAAGAAAATTGTGATTTTCCAGCAAAATCATAGTAAACATAGATTCTCTATTTGTCCCTAACAACTATCCTTGATGCTGAGGAAAATAGTATTCAGAATAACTATCCTTTTGCAATTATTACCTAGCGATCCTTGCAATGCAGATAAAAACTGGTATACACAACTATTATCAGTTTATTATTATTTTTTATATATATATATTTTATTTTTTTTAGTTTTCGGCGGACACAACATCTTTGTTTGTATGTGGTGCTGAGGATCGAACCCGGGCCGCAGGCATGCTAGGCAAGCGCGCTACCGCTTGAGCCACATCCCCAGCCCTTATTATTTTTTATAGTACTGGGGATTGAACCCAGGGTTGCTCTAACACTGAGCTGTACCCCCAGTCCTTTGTATTTTGAAATAGGGTTGCATTAAGTTGCACAGACCAACCTTGAACTTGTGATCCTCCTGCCTCAACCTCCCAAATAGTGGGAAGTACAGGAGTGTGTCACCATGCTAGCTATTTTAATCTTATTGTATATAAGTTTGTGAAAGGTTAAATAATAAAAGTCACTACTTCATGTATTCATTCATTTTTATATTATGCTACAAAGTGTCTAGTGATATTTTGTTATCATAATTTTCTTTTCTGAAATGTTGAAATTGGGTCCTGAAGTTTCATAAATTTGTAACTTTAATTAATTAATCAATTTTGGAGGTACTGGGGATTGAACACTGGGCCTTGAACATGCTAGGCAAACACTTTATCACTGAACTACCCCCAAACTCAATTTATAATTTTAGAAATTATTCCAATAGCAAAGTATTTAATTGTAACATAGTCTAACACTGTGATAATACTTCTATGAAGCCATTCTCTTGGTTTTTAGTAAATTCTTCCACGGTGAATTGATTCTTGCTCATTTTCAATCAACCGAGTATATAAAATAATTTTGGAAGTTTTAGAGATGAATTGCTGAATACAATAATTACAAAAGTGATGTATAAAATGTTAAAGCTCAAAGTCAGCATGATGGAATAGACTTCAGAGTCCAGAAATTAGCCTAAATATTTATGATCTACTGATTTCTGTCAAGAGTGAAAAGATCATTTAGTGAGGAAAGACTGATCTTAAAACAAATGGTGCTGGGAAACTGGACATCATGTGTCAAAGGACTTTGTACATCTGTCACACCATATATGAAGATTACCTCAACATTTATCAAATCCTTAAAGGTAAAATTATAAACTCCTAAAAGACAACGAAAGTGGGAATGATGGTGAATGTCTGTAATCCCTGTGATTCAGGAGGCTCAGGTAGGAGGATAGCAAGTTCAAGGTCAGCCAGGACAACTTAGTGAGAACCTGTTTCAGAATAGAAAATAAAAAGGGAAGGGGATGTAGCTCAATGGTATCGTGCCCTTGGGTTCAATCTCCAGTCCAGGGTGTGGGGGTGGGGAAGGAAAGGAGCAAAAGGGTAAATCTTCACAATTTTGGATTAATCCACAGTTTCTTGCCCACTTGCATAGCTAACAACAACAGCAAAACAATAACAACTAGTGCTTGCCAGGTTGTGGAGAAATTGGAACACTTATACATCCATGGCTAGTGAAAATGAAAAATACTATAACCACTCTGGACAAGAGCAATAATTCCCAAGAAGTTAAAGACAGAATTACTGTGTGACTTAACTCCACTCTTGAGTTTTTAAAAGAATTAGGAACATACAAACAGAACTTGTACAAAAGAGATGGGGTATATAGCTGAGTGATACAGTGCTTGCACAGCATGCACAAGGTCCTGTGTTCTATCCCTAGCACCACCAAACAAAACAAAACTTGTGTATAAATGTTCAAAACAGCAATATTCAAGGGGACATGTTCAAATGTCCATCAGTTGAAGAAAAGATTTTAAAAGCATACTATAGTTGGAAAAAGTGGTGCATACCTATAATACCAGGTACTCAGGAGGCTGAGGGAGGAGGATCAATAGTTTGTGATCACCCAGGCATAGTGGCACACACCTGCAATCCCAGCGGCTTGGGAGGCTGAGGCAGGAGGATCAAAACCAGCCTCAGCAAAAGTGAGACGTTAAGCAACTCAGTGAGACCCTGTCTCTAACTAAAAATACAAAACACTGCTGGAGATGTGGCTCAGTGGTCGAGTGCCCCCAAGTTCAATCCTCAGCACCCCCCGCCCACCCCCACCCCCCAAAAAAAAGACACCTAAAAAAAAATTCTTGACCAGCCTGGGCATATTAGCAAGACCCTGTCTCAAAATAAAAATTTAAAACCAGCTGGGGGTGTCGCTCAAGACAGAGCACTTGCCTAGCATGATCAATGCCCTGGGTTCAATCCCCAGTACTGGGGAATAGGAGGAAGCATGATTCATCTATACAATATCCTTATCTATACATAATAAGGATTTAAGTACTGATACACAGGACAACATGAATGAACCTTGAAGCCATTGCACTATGTGAAACAAATCAGATACAAAAGGCCACATATTGTATACTTCCATTTACATGAAATGTCTAGAATGGATAAATCCATACAGACAGAAAGATTACTGGTTTCCAGGGATGGGGATGAGGGTATGAAAAGTGCCTATTTAATGTATATTTATTTGGGAATGACAAAAAGTATGTAATGGAATTAGATAGTGGAATTTGGTGAATTTGAGTTCTAGTTCTATGTGACAATGGGAAAGATATTTAATATCTATAAAATTTCAATTTACCATCTATAATATTGGTATGAAAATGGTAATATTTCACATAATTTTGGTAAGAATTAAATTAGAAGACAACATAAAACTAATACTATCTTAATGAGTGGCATTGCAATACAGAAACCTAGAGATCACTCCTGACATCAACCTCTGCCCCAACATCCAATCATGTAGACTTTGCCTTCTAAATTTTTCTACTCATCCCCCACCCCCAACCCACCCCCATGCTGGGGATTGACCTCAGGACCTCGGATATGTTAGGCAAGTGCTCTAGCACTCAACTACATCTCTGGCTGCTAAACATCTCTTGAATTTATATTTTTTCTAACTCTTCAACTGCCACCTGAGAGAGACGAAAACAAAGTAGCCCCTGGGAGTTGAAAGCTGGCCCCACACTCATAGCTGGGCCATATGAGCTCCTGTTGGATATACACAATCTCAGAGAAGATCAACTTCAGACATGCTAGAATGAGAGAAAGCAAAGCTATTTTACAATTTTGTCTAAAAATAGACAAAAACAAGGTCACTGTGGGATCCAGAAAACACCAACACTTCTTATCTTGGTTGAAATGACTGATCACAACTTTATTAGCTTTACCCTCTTCTAGATTATCCTCACTTCAGATAACAATTTATTCACAAACTCAGTCATTGAATTGACTCCATTCTCTAAGAATATATTATCCATAGCAAACCCTCATTTTCTTTGACCCTCCCTCAAATCATCTAATCAAAGTCCAAATCATCTAATCAAAGTCCAAATCATCTAATCAAAGTCCAAAATCAATTACAGCCCCAATGCTATCTATCATTGCTTCTAATTTTTTTTTTTTTTTACTGAGATACCTCATGTATGGTGGTTCCTCCTAATGCGTGTTCTCCCTCTCTGCAATGAGTAATAAACCCAATTTGTTCGACTCCAAATGTGTTCCTGGTGATCTGTGGGAGGAGGCCATCTGTTGAGAGCCACGACCAGGTCAAGATGGTGCCTGGCATTTTGCCAGAAGGGGCGGTTCCTGCTGCCTCAGTGCCCGCTATTTTTTGAGTTCTCCTGGAGTTCCTAGAGAGTTCACGTGGGTTGGTTGAGTTCCAGTTGAGCCTGCAGGAAGTTCCTGGAGGGTCGCGTGGGTGGCGTTCGCGTGAGTTCAAAAATAAAGTTCATTCCTGCTTGAATCTACAAGTGGCTCAACCTCCTGATTATTTGTGCCCAGCCAGACTGCGGCATTTGGTGGCCTGCACAGGGAACACCTGAAGCGTGGGGGTAAGTGAAACCGCTCGCCCCTGAGGGCAGGGTGAGAGAATGGGTGACCATTTCAAAAAACAATGTGTTCTTGTTTTGATTTGTTACATTTCTGTTTCAAGCTGCCTGCCCCTATAAATAAATAGGATGCTAGAAAAGTTGTTCAGGCCCTGAGGAAGAGATAGAGATAGACCACAGATATACATTTCAAGAAAATAGGAAAATTGATACAATGCATTTTTGTTCCATTTTTGTTCCATTCTGTTTCGGTTTTGTTTTGTGTTATCTTGTTGGGTTGTGTTATCTTTGTAGCAGAAATATGGGGTCAGAAATTAGCAAAAAACAAACTGAAAGAGAGTTAAGTAAATTGCTAGAGGAAGGAGGCACCCCAGTAAAACCAAGAACAGTTAGGGCATTCGTTGATATGATACAAAAATGTAGCCCATGGCTTTTTAAGGAGGAGTTGTTGAATATATCACAATGGGACCATCATGATGAAGACTTAAGGAAGAGCGAAAAGAAAAACCCAGGAACTTTGCCAGTTGGCACATTGCCATTGTGGGGATACGATTTTGTTTGCCTAGTCCAAAGCTTTCAGTTCAGATTATGGTAGAAGACATATTAGATCAGGAAAAAGAGGAGGCCTCTCGAGATAGTCAGAAAGGGGAAGAAAGTTTAGAGGAGAAAAAGCTATCAGGCGAGAAGTTACAACAGGAGGCTGCTACTAACACCTTTCTATCACCAGAGGGCGTAATTCAACCAACAGCTCCACCTATGGAGACAACATATGCTGAGTGGCCCTCAACCCCCGTAGTTGATAGATGGGATCCTGAGACAGGACCTCAAAGATTAGCATGCCCTGTATTTGAGGAGGCAGGAGGGCAGCGAGATCACCATGCTTTAGATTTCAAAACAGTAAAGCAGCTGAAAGAAGCTGTAACAACCTATGGTCCTCAAGCACCCTTCACTGTAAGTATGGTCGAATCCATTACCAACTTGAACATGACACCAGCAGATTGGGCTAGTATGTGCAAAGCTGTGCTAAATGGAGGACAATATCTATTATGGAAGGTTGCCAATCAGGAATTTTGCACGGAGACGGCTAGGCAAAATGCAGCAGCCGGTTATCCTCAGAGAAATCTAGATATGTTGTTAGGAAAGGGACCTTATGAGGATCAGCTGCAACAAATTAGATATGATCCTGCTATATACTCACAAATCGCTTCAGCTGAGGTTAGGGCATGGAAAACTTTACAGGGGCATGGAGATTTACAAGGTCAATTATCTAAGGTAATACAAGGAGCTAATGAATGCTGAATTTGTAGATAGGCTTATACAAACAGCTACCAGAATCTTTGGGGATGTAGAACAAGCGATGCCATTAATAAAACAACTAGCCTACGAACAAGCAAACAGATGGTGCAGGGAGGACATTAGACCATGGAAACATGGAGATTTAAATACATATATTAAATTATGCAGAGACATTAATGAACAAGGGCAAGTCTTGGCAGCTGCAGTACAACAGGCTTTAGGTGCCAGGCCAAAAACATGCTACAATTGTGAACAAACAGGACATTTTAAAAGGAGTTGCCCCATAGGAGGAGGGTTTAACTAAACTAGGTATCAAAGGGGTAGAATACCAGGTATTTGCCCACGATGCCATAGAGGAAGACATTGGGCTAATGAATGCCATTCTCAAACCACTATAGAGGGTATTCCATTATCAAAAAATGGACAAGGACCAGGTGTTTACCCACGATATCATGGAGAAAAACGTTGGGCTCCATTGCCAAAAAACGGACAGGGGGGCCCAATGCTCTGGGGCCCACGACCACAAATATATGGGGCATTGGAGGAACCCAGAAACACCATGGAGGAACCCAGCAACAGCATCAGGGTAGTGCCCAGGACACATTATCCATTAGATCCCTCATTGGACAAACCAGAGGGAGCGCAGGGTTGGACATCTGCACCTCCGCCAGAGCAGTACTAACTCCAGAGATGGGAGTTCAAATCATTCCCATAGGGGTAAAAGGACCTCTTCCCAAGGAACAGTAGGCTTATTATTGGGACGCAGTTCTTCTACTCTAAAAGGACTTATGATAAGTCCTGGGGTAATTGATCCCGATTATGAAGGTGAAATAAAAATTATAGCCAGTTCTCCAAAGGGTATATCAGTAATTTCACCAGGAGATAGAATAGCACAGTTATTAATAATACCCAGCCTACATGATAAATTTTCCAGTCGTACTATAGAAAGAGCTTCCAGGGGATTAGACTCCACAGGTGTAGATTGGACCATGCTTTCTTTAAATTTAGATTCTCACTCCATGCTAAAACTAAATATTCAAGGACATGAATTTAATGGGCTACTGGATACAGGTGCAGACCTTAGCATTATCTCTCGTTAAAAAAAAAAAAAAAGAATGGCCAAAATATTGGCTGTTACAACAAGCCACTCAAATGCTTCGAGGCCTAGGAGTGGCAACTAATCCCCATAGAAGTGCGATGGTATTAGATTGGAAGGATCCTGAAGGATGTGAAGGAACTATCCAGCCATATGTATTGGATCATCTTCCAATAAATTTATGGGAACAAGATGTCCTAGATCAATTAGGACTAACATTAACAAATAACATCAATTCAAATGCACCCACTATTATGGCTAGACAAGGTTTTAGGAAAGGAAAAGGATTAGGAGAAAAAGGACAAAGTATAGTGGCACCAATACAAATAGATCAAGAAATAGATAGACATGGATTGGGTTTTCAGGAGGGATCACTGAGACAATAAAAATTACTTGGAAATCAGAAAGACCAGTATGGGTTCCTCAGTGGCCCCTGACTAAAGAAAAGATACAAGCAGCCCATGACCTGGTCAAACAACAATTAGTGGAGGGGCATATACAACCTTCTGTGTCTCCCTATAATACTCCCATTTTTGTCATCAAAAAGAAATCTGGTAAATGGAGATTATTGCAAGATTTAAAAGCTATTAATAACGAGATGGTTATTATGGGATCTGCTCAATCGGGGAATTCCTCAATTGTCTGCTTTGCCAAAAACCTGGTATGTTTTAGTTATAGATATTAAAGATTTTTTTTTCAATTCCAATTCATCCTGAGGATAGTCCACGTTTTGCATTTACTATCCCTGTGCTGAATCATGAAGGTCCTGATCAGAGATATGAATGGAAAGTATTCCCTCAAGGGATGGCTAACAGCCCAACTATGTGTCAAATTTATGTTAACAAAGCAATCCAGCCACTTAGAAATCAAAATCCTGAACTACAATTATTTCACTATATGGATGATGTATTATTGGCACACAAAGATAAAAACACATTGCTAGAATGTTATGCCACACTTACAAATTTATTAAAAAATTATAATCTAGAGATAGCAATAGATAAAGTACAATTAAATTTTCCAATTAATTATTTAGGAGTTCTATTATCCTCGACCATGATCCATCCACCAAAAATTCAAATACGAGTAGATCAACTCAAATCACTTAATGACTTTCAAAAGTTATTAGGAGACATAAATTGGATAAGGCCTTATCTAGGCATACCAACAGGAGAGTTGGGACCTTTATTTGATATCCTAAAAGGTCCATCAGATTCAAATTCACCCCGCATGTTAACGCCTGAAGCAAGAAAAGCATTAAAAATCATTGAAACATATATGGAAAATATGCATTTGGATAGAACTGATATGTTTGCCTTTATTATTTATTGTACTACCAACAAAAAATATTCCTACAGGAGCATTTTGGCAAGAAGGCCCATTATTATGGATACATTTATCTTATTCTCCTAACACTATTCTTACTAGGTATCCTGAGGCTGTAGGACAATTAATACTCAAAGGAATAAGCAGCAAAGGGAGTGTTTGGAATTTCTCCCAATAAAATTATCACTCCATATACTATGGATCAAATTGATGAGTTAGCTAATGAGTTAAATACTTGGGCAATAATCATGTGCAAATCTAATGTTTTATTTGATAATCACTTACCATCTAATCCTTTGTTGTCTTTTTGGTCTTCGCATCCTGTAGTTTTTCCAAAAATGACAAGAAAAACACCTATCATGAATGCTCCAAATATATTCACTGATGGGTCAAATAATGGTACAGCAGCAATAGTTACCCCTGATCAAACTTTTACATTTTTAGTACCCAAACAATCAGCTCAAAAGGTAGAGCTTAATGCAGTTTTACAAGCCTTTTTAATGTTTAAAGATTCTGTATTTAATTTATTTTCTGATAGTCAGTATATAGTTAATGCTATAGTATCCCTTGAAGTGCTAGTAGGATTTCCCCTTCCTCTACTGTTTTCTCTTTGTTTTCCACTATACAAAGTCTAATCTGGGACAGAAAAGATCCATTCTTTGTAGGACATATCAGGGCACATACAGGATTGCCTGGAGCTATTAGTTTGGGCAATGATTTAGCAGATAAAACTACACATGACATACATATTTTTTCTACGCTAGAAGAAGCTACAAATTTTCATAAATCCTTCCATGTCAATGCAAATACTTTAAAAAAGCATTTTAAAATAACTAAGGAACAAGCTAGACAAATAATAAAACAATATCAAAATTGTGTGACCTTTTTACCACAATTTAATCTTGGAGTGAATCCTAGAGGACTGGTACCTAATCATATTTGGCAGATGGACGTCACACACTGCCAGAATTTGGAAAATTAAAATATTTGCATGTTACAGTTGATACTTCTTCCGGATTTTTGATGGGCTCCCTTCATGCTGGAGAACAACTAGAGATACTATAGCTCATTGCTTACAAAATTTTGCCATTGTGGGCATTCCAAAACAGTTAAAAACAGCTAATGGCCCTGGCTATACTTCTACCTCTTTTAAACAATTTTGATCATCATTTGGCATTACTCATGTAACAGGAATCCCATACAATCCACAGGGACAAGGCATAGTTGAAAGAGCTCATCAAACTATTAAAATGTACATATTAAAGCAAAAAGAGGGAATTGGGAAGGGGTATATATCCCCCAAAGATAAACTTAAAATAACCCTTTTTACTCTAAACTTTTTAAATTTGGATTCATCAGGGCTTAGTGCTGTGGAAAGACATATGTGTCCAAAAAATGTACATAAGCCTAAGGTACTTTGGAAGGATATTCTAACAGGACAATGGAAAGGTCCTGACCCAGTGATTGTCTGGAGTCGGGGGTCTGTTTGTATGTTTCCACAGGGAGAACAGTAGCCGATTTGGATTCCAGAGAGACTAACTAAAGCGATTTCTACAGACCAAAAAGAAGATGATTTGGCTCAAATCCATAACAGCTGATATCCAGAACTCCAGTTTGGCTATCCTTACATCTGTGACAGTGGTTCTCCCACACCAGGAGGCTAATGAATAATGAACACCATTAAGGCCTATTTCAAATGTAAGAAACCTTGGGGCTTGCTTGTGGGAATACCTTCAGACCCATATGCAAGTTATAGGAAAAAAAATGGGATATCAAAAGAAGAGTCAACCCAGGTGTTAACCAGGATGCTTTTTTCAATATCTATTTTATTATTGCTCTTTCCCATATCATGAAGTTTTATTTTTTTTTTATTTTTTATTTTTTTATTTTTTTGAGCTCATACAGACCTAGGTTAATGTTTTTCTGATCAGTTTTATTTTTTGACTGTGGAGTTTTTGAGCATTGCAATGGGGATTTCACCTGTAAAAAGCTACAAGGCCTTTACTATTATGTTATGTGTTGTATGTATTGTGTTATGTGTGCACACTTGTGTTTTGTGTTGTATTTCTGTATGTGCGTATGTCCATATATCATATATGAGGAGTGCTCATGAAAAAATGGATCCAAATTTTTTTATTATTATTCATGTGATTTAAATGGTTTAATTTAAATTGGGTAAACAGCTGTTGAGATTGTTTTAAAATGTGAACAAAAAAGGAGGTTAACAGATCTGTTTGTTTACTTTCACCTTTCCTTTTCATTATATCTAATTCTATTCAGGATACTAAATTGTTTAGAAAATTGCTTTTTTTTAGTGCCTGCTGGAATGTTACATATTTTTTTTTTAGCCATCACTGCCAGAATTCCTATCTTCATCCCAGTGCTGGTGAAGACAAAGATAAAACCAAACTATAGCTTCTGTGATAGCTATCACAACAAACTGTAAAAACGGATGCATCAGTGAATAATGTAACTCAACAAGTGATACTCAGTCAAGGAGTCAATTTACTTTGGGAGGAAATGGACATATTAATGGATTCCTCTGCTTTGAACTGCTTGCAGAATTTGCCTGGACTATGTATCACTTGTTTGCTTTGTGAACTATCTGTTGGTGCAGTGAATTGTGGTAGTGCCGGGGTATCTTTGCTGATGATGTCATCGGTGGTACAATTTTTCCAAAAGGGGCTGTCAATTGGCTTGGTGTCGTGGCATTTTGTATCCTTCCCTTTCTGCTTGTAGTAGGTTGTTTATGGTGTTTGTGTAAAAACTACTATCCACAAGTGTGGCTAAATGCTGGGCCGGTAGTCAATGACGGGTAAGATCCAATTGCAATGGTACCAACCTAAGACAGGAGGCTGACGCCTTGAAGTCAGCTCATCAGATGACGGGTAAGGACCATATGTAGTATTGGACAACCTAAGATAGGCACGGTCCCTAAGCCACATGCTTGTTGTTTAATTAAACAAAAGGGGGGAGATGTTGAGAGCCACGACCAGGTCAAGATGGTGCCTGGCATTTTGCCAGAAGGGGCGGTTCCTGCTGCCTCGGGTGCCTGCTATTTTTGAGTTCTTGCGGAGTTCCTAGAGAGTTCGCATGGGTTGGTTGAGTTCCGGTTGAGTTCCGGTTGAGCTTGAGGGGAGTTCCTGGAGGGTTGCATGGGTGGCGTTCGCATGAGTTCAAAAATAAAGTTCGTTCCTGCTTGAATCTACAAGTGGCTCGACCTCCCGGTTATTTGTGCCCAGCCAGACTTCGGCAGCCATCAACACACCCCAGTGTGAGTCATCAACATCCTTGCTTAGTCTGTTGCAATAAGTTCGTCAGTTTTTGTGTTGCTGTTGTTGTTGTTTGTTTTGTTTTCTTTTTTCTTTTTTGGTACTGGGAATGCCACCAGGGGTGCTTTACCACTAATCCACATCCCCAGCCCTTTTTCTTTTCTTTTCTTTTCTTTTTTTTAATTTAAAATAGGGTTTCACTAAGTTGCTTAGGGTTTCACCAATTTGCTGAGATTGACCTTGAACTAGGGATGCTAATGCCTCAGCCTCTGGAGTTGCTGAGATTCTAGACGCACACCACTGTGCCCAGGTCACCAGATCTTGTTGCATTTTAATGAGATTCACTCTGAGATGATCGTGCTGACAATGATTGTTTTTAAGGAGACTTCATAAAAAATGAATACTGAGTCTGTTAATTATTCATTCATTCTTCCAAATATTTATTGATCAATATGAATAGCTTTGTGATCAACATCATGAAAGAAATCAGGCAAGGGCTGGGGATGTGGCTTAAGCGGTAGCACGCTCGCCTGGCATGCATGCGGCCCGGGTTCGATCCTCAGCGCCACATACCAACAAAGATGTTGTGTCCGCCGAGAACTAAAAAAAATTAATTAATTAATTAATTAATTAAAAAAAAAAAAGTCAGGCAAATAGTACACACCTGCAATCCCAGCTACTCAGGAGGCTGAAATTAAAGACCAACTTGAGCAACTTAACAAGATCCTGTCTCAAAATAAAAAGGATTGGGGACATAGAGTACACCTGGGTTCAATCCCCAGTGTCGTAAATAAATACATACATACATACATACATACATACATAGATTAATTAAAAAGGGCTGGGTGTAGCTCAGTGATTAAACACTTGCCTAATATTCTGGAGGCCTTGGATTCAATTCCCAGTACTGCAAAATAAAAAACAATTTTTTTTTCTTTTTTCTTTTTTTTTTAAACCACTAAAACCTTGCTTTCCAGAAACTCTGACAGCCAGGCATAGTGGCTCATATCTATAATCCCAGCAACTTGGAAGGCCAAAGCAGGAGGATTGTGAATTCAAAGCCAGTTTCAACAACTTAGTAAGACCCTGTGTCAAAATAAAATATATATTTCAAAAAAAGGGAGGGGGCTTGGGATGTGGCTCAATGGTTAAGTGCCTCTGTGTTCAATTCCCTAAAACAACAACAAAACAAAAAACCCAAAGATATAGAGCAGACTCTTATTCTAATACTTAACATTTCCTGTTTCTTAAATTTACTTAATGAATAAAATTTTTATGATATGCAAAATTTTTTTATTTTGTTTATGCATGAACTTTAAGACAGGGCAAAGGCAAGGCTTTTTTAGCTAATGAGTAGGCCTAGATGGCAGCCTAGAATCTGCATTTCAGTATGGTGTTACTGTTTTTTTAATTTTTTCATCTCATAGTGGATAATCCATGCTTGTATGTGGGGATTGGGAGCTGCCTTAAAGTGATATACAAGAATTCATTAAAGATTGAAAAAATTCTTACCTTGAAGTAGAATATCCATAGGATGTTTATGATTCTGCATGGAAATGCAATATAGGGCACAACTAGGAAACTGTACAAACATTTTCATATTCATGGTTTTGGGTAATAAGCAAAGTATAAGGTAATTTTACTCATTACTTTAAAGTTTGAGATTATTTTATCCCCACTATAATTTCTCATATAGTTCTCATTTTATATCATCATTCTAGAAAGCACTGTGTAAGTCTTCAACTTAATCAGATTCTAGGAGAATGTATCTGTAATTAAGACAGGTATGGTGGTACACACCTGTAATCCCAGGTACTCAGGAGGCTGAGACAGAGGAGTACAAATTTGAAGTCAGACTTGGTAACTCAGTGACCCTATCTCAAAATTTAAAGAAAAGAAGGGAGAACTAGGGATATAGCTCAGTGCAAAGCTTCCCTGAGTTCAATCCCCAGTACTAAAAAACATGTATGTGTATACATGCACATACACACACACATATATATATGTACATAGATATACATATATCTGTTATTAATCTGCCAGAAAATATGGTTGTGCGCAAACCTTGCCTTAAGAAATCCCACAGCATAATTTACTTCTTTACCAAGAAAATAACATACTGCAGAAGCTATAGATTTGCCGCAGCCCGGCTAGCTGGGCAAAATAACCGGTGGGTGACGAACGACTTGTGTACGTTGATACAGCAGGAATGGAAGCCGTTTATTGTAGGACAGGAGTGGTATTTATACATTTTACACAGCTTATCTAATTAGCATAAAATAGATACATCAGTCAACCAATAAGGAATCTCCACACTTAATGGCTTGCTTTTGTTGCTTCACAAACCACTCCTTCCGGCATTTTGCCAGGCACCATGCAGACTTGTTTACAGACTCTAACATTTCTCTGGCAAAATAACAGGTGCCATCCTGACTTGTTTACAGACCTTAACATAGATTTATCCTAGAAACTTGTTCTTTGTACTATTATAAGCCAAGGAACATTTTTAGGCCTTCCATCAATATTTATTTATTTATTTAAAAATATGGAACACTTCATGAATTTGCACGTCGTCCTTATGCAAAGGCCAGGCTAATCTCTATATCATTCCAATTTTAGTATATGTGCTGCACCATTCCACCAACTTTTATAAAATACTTCATAAGTTCTATTATAAAATGAAAGCATCAAGCACCAAGAGACAAACCAAGCTAGAAATATTGACTGGTTTTCTTCTGTGCATCCCTCCTAGATACTGCAACTCAAATTGGGAAACTGCCTCTTAAGTAGATTTCTTTTGAAAATCTACTTAAGGTGATAGAAGTAATAAACCTTTTGAATTATCTTCTCCAACAACCTTTTCTATTCAGATACACCCCTTCTGGCTCTTCTAGCTCACATACCAATATCCAGCCCCAATAAAGACCTAGGAAGTACTAGGGAACTACTAGCCCTCCTCTGACTCCTTGGCTGGTGCGGATATTTGATGCAACAGGAAGGGCATGTGAAACAAAGACAGGCTCCACACTTGACCTCCACAGTTAAAAATACAAGAGTCGTACTAAGTTCCATCCCATATGGTATCCAAGTTGAGGGGTGGAGTCTGCTTTATCCCTGGCTCTGTAAACCATAACAACTTATTAACACATGCATCCATATTTTCACCCACCAAGACGATCATTAAATACTGCCAATGCTTACAAAATCCAGGAAGAGAAAGAATGTATTCCATATTGATTTCATAAAAACAGAATCCTGGCAGGATAAGATGGCATAATTTAAGGGGGAACTTGAGTGGAGTTTAATAAAAGAATGGTTTGCAAATGCGAAGCTGGCTTAAGGGAGCCAAAATGTATATATCTAGTGAAGTGTCCTGGGGCTATCAGCACACCATCTCTGGAAGGTGTGATTCCCAGGACCTGGAGAGGTTAGTCATAAAGAGAGAGAATTTGTCTGAAGTCATGCCACTGGGGAGATGGGCACAAAGCCTGGCTAGCTTGATACACACATAGCAAGCTGTTCTAATCTTTGGACCATGAAATCTGCACAGCACAAATAACCACCTTTGAGTATTAATCAAACAAAATCTGTCCCCAGGGTTTTAAAGCTGTCATGGTCCATGAAGTTTGGTTTCTTTTTCTGCCCAATTTAAATCCTGTAGGGGCTTCATGTACCCTTTGTCATACATGAGATCTGAGTAAGAAATTATGCCAAGAGGGATAGAGGACATTGAAATCAGTGAACTACAGAAGTTAGCAAAGACTTAACAAAGATCTGTGAGTCTTAAGAACAAAAAATCAATCAACAATACAAACAATAAAATTAAAAGGAGCCTGTGGTGATCATTTATTTATGATACAAACTCCCACCTTTCCTAACTAAGAAGGTTTCAGTGACTATTTATTCCTAATGAAATGTTCTCACGTTTGTCTCACACAAGGATGAGATTTCAAACGTATATACTGCAACATAGATATGACAGTAACCTACCTAACAGTGAAAACTGAAGTTCAGAAATCCATCCCGTGTCCCAGGACTGCTGTCTAAATGTCCTATTATTGTAATGTATTCAAGGTACAATTTTTTTTTTTAGTACAATACCTGGTGCTCTCATTCAGACTTCTCTGGACATTGGTAATTCTCAGTTATAAACAGTTATTCCAGGGGCTGAGTATATAGCTCAGTTGTAGATGCTTGCCTACCATGTGGGAGGCCCTGGGTTCCACCTCCAGCACCACATACACATACACACACTGTTATTACAGATGATCCAGTGTATGAAAGGTTGTATTATACCTCTGAGAATTCATGAACCTCAATTTAAGAAGCTGCTTTAGCCAGTCTCAGAAGATACTGGTTCTCAGCAAATGTAGAGATCACTGAAGCAAGGTGGTTATCATTAACACTAGACATAAGAATAGCACCCTTCTAATTATATTGTGTAAACATTATGTACTTTTTGTGGGCAGATCAAACTCTATCAACCAAGTCTTTACATGCACACACCTGTATATTCACTTGCCCTGAATTCTGGGGATAAGAAGGTAGATATTTGAGAAGTGACTCCAGTTTATTGGTTCCTCTGACTCTAGCTCCTGTTGTATTTGTTTACTCTTTAGTAATTAGGTAAAGGTACAGGATTGTCCAAACTCACAGAGAGCATTATGTGCCAGAAATTTCAAGTTTATATTTAAAGTATATATATATATATATATATTTGTTGTTGTTGTTGTTGTTGTTTGTGGTTTTTTGTTTGTTTGTTTGTTTTGTACAAGGGATCGAACCGAGAGGTGTTTTACCTCTGAGGAACATCCCCAGTGACCCCCGCCCTTTTTTCTTTTTTTAATTTTGTGACAGGGTTTCGCTAAGTTGCTAAGGCTCTCATTAAGTTTGTGAGACTAGCCTCAGATTTGTAATCCTCCTGCCTCAGCTTCCTGAGTCACTGGGATTATAGGCATGTGACACCACATCTGGCAGAAATATCTTTTATGTTGGAAGATGAGATGTTTAAAAACACTAGATTAGGCCCTGTGTGATGGCGCATTGTAATCCCAGTAACTTGGGAGGCTGATGCAGGAATATTGCCAACCTCAGCAACTTAGTGAGGCCTTAGGCAACTCAGAGAGACCCTGTCTCAAAATTCTAAAAAAGGGGCTGGGGATTTGGTTCAGTGGTAAAACACCTATGGGTTCAATCCTCAGTACCAAGTGAATAAATAAATAAATAGGGCTGGGGGGTAGGGGTGTAGTACTGCAAAACAAACAAACTAGATCAGAAAATAAGCTATGATTAGAATATTGACTCCAGGTGTAATAACAGGTCATATTGTTTTACATTAACTGGCAGAACAGGAGTCCACATCTTGTTCCCTCTCACAGATATTTTTGAATTGTAAATCAGGAGGAAAACTGATCTGATATATAAAGAAAGTTGCAAGAAATGCTCTTTTTGTCGCAAAAAAAATTACTTCCTCTTTGGTGAGGCAGTATAGTGGTGTGACAAGGAACTTAAACTGGGAGGCAGAATGATTTAAAATTTAGCAGCAGCTATGTGACCTTGGTTAAATCATTTGTGCTCAGTTATAGAGCACTTCCCTAACATGTAGCTGGGAGTACAGGTATGAGCCACCATGAACTCAAACACATTTCAGGAGGTCTTTTTGTGTCAAGTAGCACACAATGGGCTGGAATTGTATATTCACATTTTGTCTAACTCACATTTTCTGATTCTATATTTTATGTACCCCATTGTTATATACTGTTTATGGTTTTACTTATCAGTTAGAAAAGTACATTTAATTTTTTAAAGCTTAAAAATTAAATTCTGTGAAATTAAATCGAAGCAAATAAAGCAGAGGATCTAGAAGATATCAAAGAAGCTATAAGAGGTAAATTGGGTCACTTTGGAGTTAAATTTTTATTATCACGGTAGGTAAGAAATTGCATATTTTGACCAGGTGTGATTGTGCAACACCTGTAATCCCAGCAGCTCAGGAGCCTGAAACAACAAGAGGACCGAAAATTCAAGGCCAGCCTCAGCAATTTACAACTTAGTGAGACCCTGTCACAAAATAAAGAATAAAACAAGGGCGGAAGATATGGCTCAGTGGTAAAGTGCCTCTGGGTTCAATCCCTGGCAAAATGTTTAAAAAAGAAAAAGAAATTACATAGTTTGGGCAGGAAGTATAGGTCAGTGGTAGAATACTTACACTTGCCTAACATACACAAGACCTGGGTTTGATCCCTAACACTGGGAGGGAGAGAGAAAAAAAACAGTATTACTTACATCTCTTACTGCAGAGCAGTGGTAATCCTAGTTTCCCCATTATCTAAGGTGACTGAGTATTCTACTGTATTCAGTGGAACTTGGCTTTTTCCTCTGGGTACTGGAATGACCTCAAAGCTTCCTTAGTCCAGTTGATGCCAAATCACAACTACAGGGTGCATGATTAGAATGAGAATATTAATCTATCAAAGAAACAAGCTTGGAGCTGGGGTGTAGCCCAGCGGTAGAGTTCTTGCCTAGTATGCATGAAGCCCTAGGTTCAATCCCCAGCTTCACAAAAAAGGAAAAAAAGAAATAAGCAGGGGCTGGGGATGTGGCTCAAGCAGTAGTGCGCTCGCCTGGCATGTGTGTGGCCCGGGTTCGATCCTCAGCACCACATACAAACAAAGATGTTGTGTCCACCAAAAACTAAAAAATAAATATTAAAATTCTCTCTCTCTACCCCCTCTCTCTCTATCTTAAAAAAAAAAAAAGAAATAAGCAAACTATATTTCAGTCATAAAATTGTTGATCTGTTTCCCATAAATCATGGATTCCCATAAAACATGGATAATCAGTATTATTTCCCGGTTCAGCCTTGTTCAGTTTAGCCTAATTTCTGATTTTGGTCCATGAATTTGAACCAAAGTAGGAATACACAGAAATAACTCCCCTGTGCTTGCCGTGGTGGTGGCTGAAGGGTTGATTGTGAACTTAGCATGTGTGGGGTCCTGAGTTTGATTGGCAGTAATTAAAAAAAAAAAAATCTGCAGAGAACCTCTTAAAGGGTACCCCCCACACACCTTTTCTTTTCCTTTTTGTGTTACTGGAGACTAAACTCAGGGTCTCAAAAATGCTAAGTGAGAGCTATACTGCTGAGCTACACCCCTAGCCACCCACCACGAATCATTCAGGGAGCCAGATAACACAATTTTTTCAGGAGGGTGGGTATTAGGGATTGAACCCCTGGGTGCTTTACCACTGAGCTACATCCCCAAACTTTTTAATTTTTTATTTTAAGTTTGCTAAATTGCTTAGGGCCTCACTAAGTTGCTGAAGCTGTCCTGGAACTTGTGATCCTCTCCTCCTTGCCTGATCGTCTTGAGTTTCTGGGATTATAGGAGTGTGTCACCACACCCAGGCATAGAACACAGTTTAGCCATTATGGGCCTTTAAAGTATTTTTAAATATCTATGTGAGTACTTGATGAGCATATCAAATACATATTCACCAATATTTACCTTGTACTTACATCAGTGAATGACCAGTTGAACTAATACTGTAATTATGAAATGTCAGAGTCATCTTGGATGCCTCCTTCTCCTTTACTCCCACTTCAGTATATCACCCTCTTAATTTTATATCCTAATAACTCTCTTGATTCCATTCATTTTTCTCTATACCCATTGCCAGGCCTGATGTCATTTGTTGCTTGTTCTACAGTGAAGGGAAGGAAAGATATGAGTAAAGGGAGAGTACTAGGCATCTAGTTTGTGGTTTCAGTAACTGTGCAATGAAGTCATTTTACAAAATGAAGAATATCAACTTTTAATATTTTATTTTATTATTCTATTTATTTATTGTGGTACTAGGGATCAAGCCCAGGACCTCACCCATGCTAGGCAAGCACTCTAACCCTGAGCTACATCCCAACCTCTTCTCATTTTATTCTGAGACAGTCTCACTAAGTTGCCAAGGCTAGACTCAAATTTTTGGTTCTTCTGCCTCACCCTCCTGAGTTGCTGAGATTACAGGAATGTGCCACCGAACCAGGCAAGAATATCAACATTTTTGTTTTGTTTTGTGTTTTTCTATTGGTGCTGAGGGTTTAGTCCAGGAGTGCTTTGCCACTGAGCTAGATCCCCAACCTTTTTTGTCTTTTTTAAATTTTGAGACAGGATCTTGCTAAATTGTCAAGGCTGGACTCGAACTTACAATTCTCCTGCTTCTGCCTCCCCAGTAACTGAAAAGAATACCAATTTTTATAAATTGAGTAGTTTATGTTTGGATTCAGCTTGAAATGATTGAGCCATCTTGACAGGTAATCTCCTATCCCACTGGTTAGTGTTTAAGGGACAAAACTGTGAACGTTTTTAGATTTTCTTATACACAGACAGTGCCTCTTGTATTCTTTCAGTTTTCTCCTCTCTCTCTCTCTCTCTCTCTCTCTCTCTCTCTCTCTCTCTCTCTCTCTCTTTTTCCCTAGATGGTGTCTTGTTTCATTGCCTGGGTTGGCTTTGAACTCCTAGACTCAAGAGATCTTCCCACCATAGCCTCCCAAGTAGCAGGAACTACCTATTGTTGTTTGAATAGTTCTAAATAATTCTTTTTCTTTTGCAGTGTTGAAAATTGAACCCAGGGCCTCACACATATTAGCAAGAGTTCTACCACTTATCTATGTCTCTATTCTTCTAAAAAAATTTTTTTTTTAAACTTGATACAGGATCTCACTAAGTTGCCAAGGCTAGCCTCAAATTTGTGATCTTGCCATAGCCTCCCAAGTAGTTTGGATTACAGGTGTGTGCCACCATGTCAAGCTTAAATAATTCAATTTTTCATCATTTATTAAGTGATTGCTGTACATAGGTGGTCTTATAGTAGTTACTAATGTGCTAAGAATATAAAGGCCAAAACAGCAAGTCTACTGGACTTAGTATAAAGCTGAGCTGTGAGATGGAATACTGGGTTGGGGGGAATAGTGGATGTGAGGCCAGGCATGGTGGCACATGTCTGTAATCCCTGCAATTTTGGAGGTTGAGGCAAGAGGGTCTCAGGTTTGACACCAGCCTCAGCATTTAGCGAGACCCTGTCTCAAAATAAAAAAATTAAAAGTCTGGGCTGTAGCCTTATAGAGCACCCCTGGGTCCAATCCCTAGAATAAGGGAAGGTTGGGGGCAGGGAAAATAATGGAGACATCATGGTGGTGAATGCCTGTAATCCCAGCAATTTGGGAGGCTGAGACAAAATGATTATAAATTTGAGTCCAGTCTTAACAACTTAGTGAGACCTTATCTCAAAATAAAAATAAAAAGGGCTACGGATGTGTCTCAGTGGTAAAGTGCCCCTGGGTTAAATCCCTAGTATATAAAAAAGTAGTAGATATGAAAAAACTTTCATTTAAAAGCACCAGAGATAAAGGATGAGTATGTTGAGCTGGGGATGTGGCTCAAGCGGTAGCGCGCTCACCTGGCATGTGTGCGGCCCGGGTTCGATCCTCAGCACCACATACAAAGATATTGTGTCCGCTGAAAACTAAAAAATAAATATTAAGAAGAAAAAAAAAAAAGAATGAGTATGTTTCAGCAGGAGGAAAGTTAAAAAGATTGAAAACATTTGTACCTTCTTCAGAGATTAGTTAAGGGTCAACCCAGATTATCCTTCTAGAAATGTTATGACCACCAGTATAGAATTATTTGATATATTATCTATTTCAATTTTTAGATCCTTCTAATTTGTTTCATAACTTTATTTCTCCCATAGTTCCTATATTGCTTATCATTCACATTTTGTGTGTGTTTACACGTGTCATGCTGGGGATTGAACCCAGGGTCTCATACTTGCTAGGCAAGCTCTCTGAGCTACATCCCCAGTCTGGCCTCCCTCAAGATGGGGGTATAGCTCAATGGTAGAATGCTTGTTCAAGGCCCTAGGTTCTGTCCTCAGCACCAGAAGCAGAAACAAACTTAGCTCTTGGCTTCCTCAAAACCAAACGAATTAGATTTTTAAATAATAATGGTTGGAGGGGCTGGCGATGTAGCTCAGTTGGTAGAATACTTGCTTTGCATGTACAATGCCTTGGGTTTAATACCCAACACTGTCAGAAAAAAAAAAAAAAAAGATTTGAGGCTGGGGATGTAGCTCAGCAGTAGAACTCTTATTTAGCATGCACAGGCCCTGGATTTGATCCTCAACACTACTGAAAGATAAATAAATAAAAATTGAAAAATAATGATTTACATTGATTTTTTTTTTTGAGAGAGAGAGAGAGAGATCTTTTTTTTTTTTTTTTTTTTGTAGATGTGGTGCTGAGAATCCCAGGTCCCGCCCATGCTAGGCGAGCCCTCTACCCTGAGCCACTATCCCAGCCCAACATTGTTTTTTGTCTTACATAATAAAGGAAATATACCATTTCATGTGAGAAACTGTATCCTGTCTTTGTAAAGTTTTTTTCTGTCTTTGAAATTTTTTCCTAAAACAATTTTTTTTGTAAGAGCAATGGGCAAAGTGTATCTTTCACAAAAGTTAAAACAAAACAAAACAAAAAACATAGGTTTCTTATGGACAGTTTCATATTCCTAGCCCTTTTTAAAAAGAGACTGCCAGACCAACCCAGAAAGGGCTCGTCAGGCAAATGACTGAGCTTATCTGACTCCATTATCAAGTCCATGATATGCTGGTTCCTGCATATCTTGAATGCCTCAGAGGAATCAAAGCACACTGAGTTTTAGTCCCGTTTCTGTCAGGGTATTTCCTTTCTGGGCCTGGCCAAGTTGCACAATGTCTCAGGTCTCAGCAGCTTCCTAGCTTCCCCAACATGGCAGGCACTCTGTTCTCTGAATTGCTTTTTTCTTTCTTTCTAGGCAGCAGCACGGCTTTGTTTCTCAGCCTCCTTTATAGTTAGGTGGGGCTTCATGACAGATTTTTGGTCAGAGGAATGGGGCCAGAAATGGTGTTTGTCAGTTGTCGATCCTAAACATACTCTTTTACACTATTTTAATGTTCCCCAACCTATTCCCTGTTGGCTGAAAGTACAGAATTCAATAAGTGAACTCCAAGACCCCACATTTCTATCCAACTCACATTAGACCACAATGAAAACAAGAAATAAATCTTTTGGTTGTTGTTGTTAATCTACTCAAATTTTGAGGTTATTATAACTGCAAATCATCCAATAAATTCTGATAAAAATCATTTGTTAAATTGTGTTTTGATTCAGATGTTCTGGTGCAAAAAGAAAAAAATATGCTACTTTGTCCTTTGTTTCCCCTTAGCTATGTGTAAGAAGTTGGATCCATTTAATTATTTGTTCTCAAAGTACAGAAAATGTCCCCTATAGGAAAACCCAAGATGTCTTCTAATGAGTTTCACTTTCTGAAGTTCAAATTCTCTCCAGCACTGAATCATTGTTGGCCTGTGTGACCAATTTAAAAAAAAAAAAAAAGGGTGTAATTCTAAGATTAAATTATTAAAGACATGGATAGCTCCACCTTGCTTTCTCTTAGACCACCACTTGTTCTGTAGGAAACCAGCTGCCATATCACAAGATTGTTCAAGCAGCTCTATGGAGAGAACTACATGGCAAGAAGCTGAGATTTTCCACCTACTACCAGCACCAATGTGTCAGTAACATAAGTGTGCCATCTAGGAAGCACCTTCTCTAACCTCAGTGAGGCCTGCAAATGACTCCAGACCTGGCTCACACCTTGACTGCAACTTCTTGGGAGACCTCTAAGCCAACCACACACACTCTTGAATTCCTGACTCAGAAACCGTGACAATAAATATTTATTGTTTTAAGATACAAAGTTTAAAACACAAGATATGAAGTTATAGGGTAATTGGGAATATGGCAAGAAGTTGCACAATACATGATAATGCTGCTTCTGAACATTTCTGGATTCTTCTCTATTTTCTTTTTTCCAATGCTGCACATCAAACCCAGAGCCTTGTATATGCCAAGCAAGTGCTTTGCCACTAAGATTCATACCCAGCCCCAATTTCTAGATTCTTTTTTTCTTTTTTTTTCTAGATTTTTAATGGCACTCATTTCTTGGTGGGTCACCATTGCTTGTTCTTTTTTTTTTTTTTTTTTAAGAGAGAGAGAGAGAGAGAATTTTTAATATTTATTTTTTAGTTTTTGGTGGACACAACATCTTTATTTTATGTGGTGCTGAGGATCGAACCCAGCGCCCCAGGCATGCCAGGCGAGCTTGTTACCACTTGAGCCACATCCCCAGCCCCGCTTGTTCTTAAAACAGTACATACAGGAATAATTCATTCATCTCCAAGTCACAGAAGGCTGTATCAGCCCTGTAGATAAAAGGATATGGGGTGGAATCGTCTGGTAATGGCAATTTTGAAGAGTAAGGCTGAAAAACGTAAGCTGCTTTTGACATCTTCTGGAAATCTTTAAGCAAGGTGGAAGACTCTGGAATAAAAAGGATTATATTTTATCCTTATGATGAACATTTTAATTAATACTATTATTACCATGTATATTTTAAAAAGTCAATTGGAAGATCATTGAACTACTTTCAAGAATCCAAATGAGACACTCACATTTCTGCAATAGAATGACATACACCCTATGGGAAAGAAAACAGTCTGAAACCCTGTGGAGCCAGCATGTGAGGGAATGACAACAATAACAATGATGATTAAATGGAATTAATGTGGAGCGCACATGCATCTTAGACTATTCCTTTCTCCCTCCTTATTTCTCACAAAGGGATTATCTTAGTCTCATATTTTCTAAAGATGAGTCAACTAGTTTAATAACTAAATCTCAGTATAAATGGCAAAACGGTGGTGAGAAGAGTTTGTGTCAAAATTCTCAGGAAAGAAGTTGGACAAAAGATGTTTCTTTTGACATCAGAATCTTTGGATGATGGAAAGTAATGGGTTAAAGCAACTTACTAGAATGATGCAGTGGAGTTCCAGTGCATAGAGCATCATCAAGAGAGGTTGGTATTTTGGCCAGTGAGTTTCTTCCTTAGGTGGGTAGTTGACAAAATTCCTCCAGCAGTAACAATACTCTAAGGAGATACAAATCATGGTTCATTTAACAAACACAATGGCAAATTAGTTAAAGAGCTCCAATTTTTTTAAAAAAAGAAAAACTATATATTATAACCAGGTGTTGGTGGCACATGCCTGTAATCCTAGTGACTCAGGAGGCTGAAGCAGGAGGATCACACATTAGAGACCAACCTCAGCAATTTAGTGAGATCCTGAGCAACTTAGTGAAACCCTGTCTCAAAATTAAAAACAAAAGGATTTGGAGATGTGACTCAGTGGCTAAGCACCTCTGGGTTCAATTCCTGGTACAAAAAAAAAAAAAAAAAGTATACTATAGCTGTGGTATAGCTCAGTGGTAAAGCACATGCTTAGCATGTATGAGGCCCTGGGTTCAGTCCACAGCACCCCCCCCCAAAAAAAAGGAAGAAGAAAAAGAAGTGGGGAAGAAAAGCACACTATCTGTAAAGGCTCTGGTCTAATTGTTGCTGGCGATGGACTCTACTAAAAAGAACAATTCATTGCAGGGTGTGATGGTGCCGATCTATAATCCCAGCAACTCAGGAGCTGAGAGGCAGGAGGATTGCAAATTCGAGGCCAACCTTAGCAATTTTAGTGAGATCCTCAGCAATTTAGTGAGACCCTATCTCAAAATAAAAAATAAAAATGACTAGGGATGTGTACTAGAACACCCCTGAGTTCAATCTCTATTACTACCAAAATGGTGGTGGCAAGAGTAGAAAAAGTTAGACCTGGTTCTTTCTCACATTATTTTGGACTCTCACTCCTGAGACTTGTAGCCTAGAATGATCAACTTGGCCTCCAAAGAGATCTATCACCACAGTCTCTTATAAACACTTATGATTCTGTTTACTGTTGTTACCTGAGACTGTCATAATCTGGACAGTTACACCACTGTTAATGAGGTCCCTAAGTCCTTGCCGGTTTTGCTGATCCATGTGCTGAAAAAGCCGTGCTGTATAAATAACCAGAGTCATATTAGGATGTTGACTCAAAAATTCTCTGATAGCCTTGGAACATTCCCAACAAGGACTCCAGGACAAGAACCAGGTGATGGAACAGCTGATGGATGGGCAAAAATGTCTTTCCGCAGTAAATTTTTCTATAAAATTCACTTCAACATGATTGGTGGTATTTTTGCTGGAGTTTCTCCAGATCTTGTGGCTCGTGCCCCACTGGATTTCATAGAACATACAGGTCTCTTTGCGAAGTACTCCAGGGTCAAAGAAGACTTCAAATTCCCAGGGTTCAATTCTCCTCCTGAAATATAAAAAGTGGCCCTAGATTGATTTTTCTAGGTCCCATGAAATCCTAGAAATCATTTCATGCTTCCCTCTTCTATTAAGCAGATCTGAACCATGACATCTCTGAAAGTTTTCTATTCCAGGTTTCAGAGTTATCTGTAGAAGTTCATTTGAATTATCAGAGTTTCTCTCACAAACATAGTAAAAGGATTTCTTTTTTTTCTAGTCATAGTATTCGATGACTACTCTCTAATACTATTATTTTATTTTATTTTATTTTGTTTAGATATACATGAAAGTAAAGTGAATTTTGACATATTATACATACACAGAGTATAATTTACTCTGATTAGGATCCCATTCTGTGGTTGTACATAATGTGGAATTTCATGGGTGGTGCATTCATAATGAACATAGGAAAGTTATATCTGATTCATTCTACTGCCTTTCAATACCATTGTTTTACTCTTGAATTTAGGCATAAGTGTGTTCTGGTTTTTCTTTTGAAGATTTTTTACTATATAGTAATCTCTATTTTTCCTTTTTTTTTTCTTTTTCTTTTTCCTTTCTTTTTTTATTCTCCTGCATCAGCCTTTTGAGTAGCTGGGCTTATAGGTGTGCTCCACTAGGTCCAGTTTATATGCTAATCTTTCTATTTCACACTTAGAGGTGTCCTGTCTCAGTACTTATCTTCACTGTTTCTCTGTGGACTCTAACCAGATTTTGGCAAGTGTTGAAGTCTGGAAGAATCTTCTTGCCAACAAATTCTGCAGTGAAGTCTGAGAAAAGAGCAGTTTAGCCTCAGGAGTCTTCCACTTTAGAATTCTGTATGCCAACTCATTGTAAGAAAGAAACAAAAAAATGTTCCCAATGATCTTTAGATTTTAACACTCTCCATGTCTGAAAGCTGTTACTCAGGAAAAATTCAGGATTGTGCTGAGGGCTCCTCTATGCCACGATTAACTTTCAGGTTTATTACATCCTCATTGTTCCCACTCATCCCTGAAATGCCATATTGAGTTATTTCATAGATCGGCCCTTCCCTTTCAACCATCATGAGATGGTATATCCTTGATGATTCCCTGTAGAAGTTTGGAAAATGATCAAATAGAAAGATGAAATCAAAGTAACAAACAGTTCCCCCAACATTGCACTGAGGGCTATAAAAACATACGATTTAATGAGAAAAGTTGAATAGTAAAACAACAGAGAAGCAAGCTGGAAAGTAATTTCTTTGAATGAAACCGAAGGACATAGGAACAAAGATATAAAAAGAAAAAGGAATACTCAAAGAAAATTAAGTTGGAAAAGTCACAAAGAAAGGAAGAATTGGAACATGGTAAAAGAAGAATGTTACCTATGATGTAAAGAATAAAATGATGTCATTTGCTGATAAATGAATGGAACTGGAGACATCATATTAAGTGAAATAAGCCAAACTCAGAAAGGATCAAATGTTTTCTCTCATATGGGAGAAAGGGGCAGGGATGGATTTAAAAAAAAAAAAAAAAAGAGGGATCTCACAAAAATAGAAGGGAGGCCAATAGAGTAGAAGAAGGGAATTGAAAGTCAGGGAGGAGAGGAGGGCATGGGAAAGTACTATGGAAAGAAAACTACCAAATTTGCTATGTCTATGTATGAATGTATCACAATGAATTCTATTTGTATATATAATAGTAATGCACTAATTGAAATAATAATAGTGATAATAGAAGGGAGTTCAGTAGAAAAAAACAAATAGATCAGGAGGTGGGAGTTGGGGAGTGAAAGGGAAGGTACTAGGGAATGAGACTTATCAAATTATATTATGTGCATGTACAAATATGGCATAAGGTGTCCCACTATTGTGTATAATAATAATGCGCCAATAAAATTTTTAAAAGAAGAAAGGAACAATAAAAAGTCTGTAGTTCTGCAAATATTGAATTGTCATTTATTCTTGATTGAATTGAATTGCACTGTGAGTGCAATATTATTCTTACCTCAGAGTAGCATCACCAGTTGAAGGACCTGTTGATCAAGAGATGATTATATCAAATAACACTCAAATACAAATTGAGCTATTAAGAAAAAGTGCTCTATTCTTCTAAACCTGCAAATGATACCTGTAAATGAATTTAGAAGATTCTTTTGTGGATTCATTGCACTGAATTAGTTCATTACACCAAAGAAAAGCAAGATTTTTAAGGGCTCTGCTGAAATCTACTTGACAGATGCCCAATTCAAACCAGATAATCCAGTTTGGGATTGTAGCTCAGTGTAGAGCACTAGCATAGCATTTGAGAGGCCTTGAGTTAAATTCCCAGCAACAAAGGAAAAGAAACAAAAGAAAATACGGAGCCCAGCTCAGTGGCATACACCTGTAATCCCAGATACTCAGGGGCTGAAGCAGGAAAATCACAAATTAAAGGCCAGTCTGGGTAATTTATGAGATCCTGTCTCAAAATAAAAAGGGGTGGGGCTATAGCCCTAGGTTTTCAATCTCTAGTAAGACACATACACACACACACACACACACACACACACACACACGTACACGCACACACACATACAGGAACAAAGATATCTGGTAGGGAAATGCAAATTAAAACTACCCAGATATATTTTCCTACCAGAATATTTAAATATACATACAGGAAAGTCAAGACAAGTTATCCAGATTTTTAAAAAATTATTATTATTTTTATTACTATTTTGTATTTGTGGTTCTGGAGACTGAAACCAGGAGTGCTCTACCACTGAACCATATCCTTGGATCTTTTAATTTTTTATTTTGAAACAGGGTCTCACTAAATTGCTTGGGTGGCCTCAAGCTTGTGATCTTCCTGCCTCAGATTTTCTCATTGCTTAGATTATAGGTATGCCAAATGCCCAGGAGCAAACATTTCAGTTAAATAAGGTGTTTGGTTTCCCCCCTACTCTGTGCCCTCCATATGTTACTTAAAATATAATTTTAATAGAGGCGGAAAAAAATACATTGTTACTTAGGCTGGGGTTGTACTCAGTGGTAGAGTGCTTGCCTCTCTGTGAGAGGTACTGGGTTTAATTCTCAGCACCACATATAAATAAATAAATTAAGTAAAGGTCCATCAACAACTAAAAAAAAAAAAAAATTAAATACATTGTTACTTAAACTCTAAACTGATGTCTCAGACTCCCTGCCCTACCACACCTACACTATTTCATTAGTCTTCTAATTGATCTCCTTACTCCAGTCTTTACTGCTTCCAACCTGAAATCCACCAGGTACTAAGTAAATGTTTCTAAAGCACTATTTTAGTCATATCTCTATGAAATTCAGAAATTCTCTGAAGATTTTTTTTAACAAAAAGATAAATCTCCATTTTTTAAAACCTGGCATTCAAATTATAATAACACTTCAATATGCTTTCTAGTCTTACTGCAGATTATTTCCATCAATTCTCTTCAAGCCTAACCAGTTTCTTCATTATATTCTAAACACAGATCTTTGCAAAGTCTCTTAAAATCATTTTTTTTTCAATAGGATTCAAACAACAAGGAACTCCTCTTTCTTGCAATCCAAATTCTACCCTCTTAATATCCAGCTCCAATCCATTTCATCTGACATCACCTTTTTATACATCTGAGGTATCTTTCCTTATGAATTTTTCTAACTCAAGTAACTGTTCATTAACTTCAATTAATCATTGTCAATTCATTTGTCAATTAGCACATTGGCCTTGTGCTATTGCTTCTGTTCTATTAATTCAAAAGTTATAATTTTACTTATTTTTTTGTTTGTATATGGTACTGGGGATTACAAAAAGGGCCTTTCACATTCTAGACAAGCACTCTATCACTGAGCTACCCAGGCCCCTTATTTTTTATTATTATTTTTTTTTAATGATG
This sequence comes from Callospermophilus lateralis, assembly GCF_048772815.1. Taxonomy (NCBI): domain Eukaryota; kingdom Metazoa; phylum Chordata; class Mammalia; order Rodentia; family Sciuridae; genus Callospermophilus; species Callospermophilus lateralis. The sequence continues at coordinate 75,976,399 of NC_135308.1, read as the reverse complement.
AAACCAGCACTTAGTAAATGTCACTTAGTGTCATTTAATCATAATCATTTGGAGTCATAAATAATTCATTATAATAGTAATATATCTTGTTTAAGGGTAATATTACTATATTAATAAATAACAGGAAAGTTGAAAAATGCCCAAAGACACATGCACAAGCAGGTCACATACACATATAATTTTACACTGCTCAAGAAGATAGACCCAGGCTGGGAAGAGGGGTGCATATCTACAATCTCAGCTGCTTGGGAAGCTGAGGCAGGAGGATCACTTGAACCCAGGAGTCCTGGACAGTCTGGGCAACATAGTGAGACTCTGACTCAAAAAGAAATAAAATAATATGGTCTTTGCCAGATCCCTGAATTCATTTTACCTTTCTCAGAAGTCATGCTGCTCTGTCTCTGGACTCCTTCCTCTAGAGCTTGTCTTGTGCTCACTGCTTCTGCCAGTAATATACCTGAACTTTGTTCCTTCAGGTGTGCCCACTGCCACAGACTTAGAGAATGACTCATTTCTGAGTTTCAGGGAGTCATTGGGCATCTAGACTAGACAACCTGGCAGCAGAGGAAGTTAGTATGGGGATTTGCACCTTTGTTGATAAGAAAGCCTATGTTGCAAATAATGTTAACCCTGCAGAATAGATCATTGGGAGCACTAAATTTTAAAGTTCCTTTCTGATGACATCTGCATTTAGAAAGTATTCTCTTTCCTTTGATCGACACATCATTCTTTAATGCAGTGAAGAGAGAAAATAGAAAGGTGAGAGAATTAAACTGTTTTTATAACCTGAAAGTTTTCAGTATTATCTGGTGAGAACATTATGTATTACTTCCTTTCATTTTGCCCTTTGCCCCAAATCCCTGTTGGAAAGGAAAGGGTACAGTAAGATGCAAAATCAGAAGGACCTTGGCCTCTGAGTCAGATAATCAGTGTGTAGCTAGCTCTGTGGCACTCTGGCCCTCTCCTTGAAGCTAATTCATTCCTGCTTTATTATCTCTCTTGAAAAAAAAAAAATATATATATATATATATAGTAGTATGCTTCCTTATTTCTGCTGTGTTCTGTTGCCTGCACCAGTTCAAATGACTACATTTCTGTATCTCAGTATTCACTCCCAGAACTGAGGTCTCAAGAATTAAGTCTCCCTCTAATTGAGCCTCAGAACTTTGAATCTCAAGGCCCCATGAATCTTAAAACTACCTTAAACAAAAGATTTAGTGTGGAGGGTGGTGAGTTGTTCATGTCTGTAATACTAGCTACTCAGGAAACTGAGTCAGGAGATCCTAAACTCAAGACCTATCTGGGCAATTTAGTGAGATCGTGTCTCAAAATAAAATAAAAAGGGCTGGGGATGTAGTCAGTCCAGTGGCAGAACAGTTGCTTAACATTCATGAGGCCCATGGGTTGAACCCCTAGTTTAAAAAAAAAAAAAAAAAGGTTTGATTTTGAAAGACAAGCAGGAGGGGCCTGGGGTTGTGGCTCAGTGGCAGAGCGCTCACCTAGCATGCATGAGGCACTGGGTTCGATCCTCAGCACCACATAAATATAAAGGTATTGTGTCCACCTAAAATCTAAAAATAAATATAAAAAAAGAGACAAGCAGGAGCTTTCGCAAGATAAAGCAGTTATTTCCACAGTGGCAGATAAGCATTTGAAGAAAGGCCAGGAACTCCATATCATAAATAAAGATCCTTCAGAGGCCAAATTTTACCACATTAGGCAAATGTAGAATAATGGTGGTCTTAAGGTAAGGTAATATCCACCCCCAATAAAGATGTCCATGGCCCGATCCTTGGAATCTATAAGAATGTTATTTTCCCTTACAAAAATTCTTTGCAAATGGACCCTTAAGGGTCTTAGAGAGATTATTTTGGATTGTCCAGGTGGGGTGAGCAGAAACAGAGAAGGAACTATGAAGACAGTAGCAGGGATCTCAGTGATTGATTGCTGCCTTGAAGGGGCCCATTACACAAGGAATTAGGCAGCCTCTTGGGGCTGAAAAAGGCAAGGAAATGGATGAGTCTCCAGAAGGGACACTGGCCTTATGACCCCTGATTTTAGCCCAGGGAGATCCATGTGAGTTTGGAGATATATGTAATTATTCCACAATCAAGATTTTTTAAATTCCTATTGCCCGCCCCCCAAATTATCTGTGTCTGTTGCAGTCAACCCTCCTACTCCTAGGCCCAGGGAATCACTGATCTTTCTGTCACTGTAAATTCGTCTTGACTATTCTAGAATTTCATACAAATGGAATCATACTGTAAGGGTCCAGCGAAGCGTCGGAGGAAGAGACCACCAAGAGACTAACTTTATGCAATGTGCAAGAGGGAGTTTATTAGGATCCGGTTAAGCGCGCTGAGTCCCCAGCCCAGCTCGCACAAAAAGGAAGAGCAGCCCAGGGCCCAGAGCAGAGGTTAAGCTGAGCTTAAGTACACCTTTTGGAGGGGGGGGGGCTTTGCATACATCAGAACAAATCAACAGGAGACGCGGGAAAATTGAACAACAACTCTGAGTCAAGATTAGCACATTTACTGGCGGGAACAGATTGGACGGGGGTGATTGGTTACTTTTAAGTGGGGGGCGAATATTTAAACTGATTGGTTCTGGGCCTGTGGTGCCTAGTGCCAGGCGACTCAAAGTCCCAAGTTATCAGACCACCAGAGGAGTCAGTGAGAATGTTTAATGTTTACTGGGGCAGTTCCGGTATTGTCCTAACAGCTAACAGAGATCAAAGGCTCCGTGGTAGCCCAGGAATTTAACATATCAATGGTCTCTTACTTTACAACCCAAGCCTTGAGTTTAGAAACTTCACAATGTCTGATCTTTTACACTTTTACTCAGGCTCTGAGCTTAGAATCAGCTTAAAAATTTCACCTTTACAATACAATGTATACACTGATCTTTTTTTTTTCAGTACTGAGGAGTGAACCCATAGGCACTCTATCAATGAACTATATTCCCAGTCCTTTTTATCTCTTATTTTGAGACAGAGTCTCACTAAATTCCAGGCGTAAACTTGCAATCCGCCTACCTCAGCCTCCCACATGTCCAGCCATGTGTTTGCTTTTGTCTTTGCTTCTTTTGCTCAGCTTGTCTATAAATTTGATCCAGGTGATTAAGTATATCAGTAGTTCATTTTCTTTTAGTGCTAAGTAGTATTCCATTTTATTGTGCATGCTATAGTTTGTTTATTCATTTCACCTACTGATAGTCTTTGGGTTATTTCCAACTTCTAGATTTTCATGAATAAAGCTGCTATGAACATCTGTGTACAACTCTTTGTGTCAATGTATATTACTTTTTCTTTCTCTTGGGTAAATATGTAGAAGTGGAACTGCTGGATCAAATAACTATGTATAATTTAGCTTTTTTTTTTTTTTTTAAGAGAGAGTGAGAGACACAGAGACAGAGAGAGAATTTTAATATTTATTTTTTAGTTTTCGGCAGACACAACATCTTTGTTTGTATGTGGTGCTGAGGATTGAACCCGAGCTGCATGCATGCCAGGCGAGCACGCTACCACATGAGCCACATCCCCAGCCCTACATTTAGCTTTTAAGAAAATGCCAAATTGTTATACCAGTTTATATTCCAACCAGGAGTATATGAAAATTCCTCATTGACAGCGATCTAATTATGATTTTACTTTACATTTTCCTGGTGTACTCATGTTGAGCATCTTTTTATGTGTTTATTAGTTATTTTTACATCTTCTTTTTTTAAAGTTGGTTAAACTGCTCTGGCCATTTTCTAATGTTTTTAAATTTTGTGGGTTGGGGTACTGAAGACTGAACCCAGGGACACTTTACCACTGAATGGCACCCCAGTCTTTTTTATATTTCATTTTGAGACAGGGTCTCACTAAGTTGCTTTGGGCACTACTAAGTTGCTGAGGCTGACCTTAAACTTGAGATCCTCCTTCCTCAGCCTTCAAGTCACTGGGATTACAGGTATGCATCATCACTCGTCACTCCAGGCTCTAATTTTTTTTTTGTGTGTGTGCGTGTGTCTCCTGAATATCACAGTTCTTTAAATACTGGGGATTTCAATCTTGCTATATCTGTGTATGTATTTCCTTCAGTCTTTTATTTCCTAACTTATTATTATTATTATTATTATTATTATTATTATTTGTATTTTATTTAGAGACAGAGTCTGACTGAGTTGCAAAGTACCTCATCGAGTTGCTGAGGCTAGCTTTGAATTTGTGATCCTCCTGACTCTGCCTCCAGAGTCGCTGGGATTACAGGCATGCCGCCACCATGTCTGGTTTAATGTTTTTTTTGATAAGCAGAAATTGAATGAACTTTTAGTGACGCTCAATTTATCAATTTGACTTTTTTTTTATATATCACTAGTGCTTTACTTCGTTTTTTGTTTTGGTACTGGGGATTGAATCAAAGGGTGTTTTACCACTGAGCTACAACTCCAATCCTTTTTATTTTTTTAAAATATTTTTTAGTTGTCAACCCTTTATTTTATTTATTTATATGCAGTGCTGAGATCAAACCCAGTGCTTCGCATATGCTAGGCAGGCGCTCTACCAGGGAGCCACAACTCCAGCCCCTTTTTGTTTTTTTTATTTTGCAACAAAGTCTCACCAAGTTGCCCCAGGCTGGCCTTGAATTTAAGATCCTCTGCTAAGCCTCCTGAGACACTCCCTGGAATTACAGGTGTGTACCACTGCACCAGTCTGTTTAGTTTTTGAGTTGGAGGTCACGCTGTGTTGCCCAGGCTGGTCCTGAACTTCTGGGTTCAAACAGTTCCCCTACCTGGCTACTTTTCCATTTTTTTTAAATTTTACTTTATTTATTTATTATTATTTGGTACTGAGGAGTAAACCCAGGGGTTCTTTACCATTGAGCCACATACCCAGCCCTTTTATTTTTCCTTTTGAGACAGATTCTCACTAAATTGCTTAAGGACTCACTAAATTGGTGAGGCTAGCCTTGAACTAGTGGTCCTTGTGCCTCAGCCTCCCAAGTCACTGGGATTATAGGCATGTGTCCCCACACCTGGAAAATTTTATTTTATTTTTGTAGTCTTGGGGGTGTCAGAGACTCATGCATGTTAGACAAACATTCTACCACTCCAAGCCTCATGGTTGGTGTTTTTGTTTATAAAATAACTGTCAACTCAAAGATAATGAGGATATTTTCCTCCTCTACACAGAAACTCACACATTTGTGGTTAATTAAGTTCATTTTTTCTTTTCTTTTTTGTGGTATTGGGAATTGAACCCAGGATCTATGCATGGTAGGCAAGTGCTCTACCACTGAGCCACATCTTTTTTTTTTTTTTTTGGTGGTGATGCTGGGGATTGAATCCAGGGCCTTGTGCATGTTAGGCAAACTCTATACCAACTGAGCTGTATCCCCAACCCATGACTATGCTTTTAATTGTGGTAGAAATATATAACATAACATTTACCATCTTAACCATTTTGAGTATACAGTTTAGTAGTGTTAATATTCATATTGTTGAATACCTGATCTCCAAAACTTTTTCCTACTGGCAAATTGAAACTCAACATGTGTTTAAAAAAAAAAAAAAAAATTACCCATTTCCTCATCCCCCTATCAGCATTCTACTTTCTGCTTCTATAAATTCAACTACACTGAATACCTTAACTAAGTAGAATTATGCAAAATTTGTCTCTCTGTGACTGTTATTTCACCTAGTATGATTTCCTCAAGATTCACTTACATTATAGCATATATTGTATTTCCTTCAGATTTTTCTTTTTCTTTTTTTTTCCCTTCAGAGGTTTGAACCTAGGGTCTCCTACATGTTAGGAAAATGTTCTACCACTAAGCTACACCACCAGCATAAGGATTTCTTTTCCCTTTTATGTCTGAATAATATTCCATTGTATGTACTATATATACCAAAACAACAAATAGATAAATTAAACTTCATCAAAATTTAAAACAATTGTAAGACAAAGACAGAATCAAATAAGTGAAAAAAGAGTTGGGCACATCTGTAATCCCAGCAATTCCAGAGGCTGAAGCAGGAGAACCTCAAGTTCAAGGCAAGCCTCATCAACTTAGCAAGACCTTGTGTCAAAATGACAAATAAAAAGAACTGGGATGTAGCTCAGTGGTAAAACATCCCTCAGTTCAATTCTCAATACCAAAAAATAAAACAGATAAGTAAATAAAAACTAAAATAGGCAAATTATTTGAATAGATATTTCCCCAAAGAATATATATAAATAGAGCATAAGTACACAGAAAGAGCTCAATGTTATTAACTGTTAAAAAAATAATTTTTAGGGCTGGGGATGTGGCTCAAGCGGTAGCGTGCTCGACTGGCATGCACAGGGTGCTGGGTTCGATTCTCAGCACCACATAAAAATAAAATAAAGATGTTGTGTCCACTGAAAACTCAAAAATAAATATTTAAAAAAATTTCTCTCTCTCTTCTCTTTCTCTCTTTAAAAAAAAATAAAAAATACTAATTTAAAAATTTTTTTTCAATTTTCTTGGTACCTTGATATTGAACCCATGGTGATTTACCACTGACATATATCCTCAGTATTTTTTTTTTTTTTTTTAAAGATAGGGTCTCTTTAAATTGCTGAGGGCCTTACTAAATTGTAGAGACTGGTCTTGATATTGCCATTCTCCTGAATCAACCTCCAGAGTTTCTGTGATTACAGGCATGGGGTACTGTGTCCAGTAGGACTATATTGCCTGGCGTGGTGGCACATACCTGTAATCCCAGCAGCTCTAGAAGCTGAGGGAGGAGGAATGCAAGTTTGAGGCCAGCTTCTGCAATTTAGCAAGGTCCTAAGCAATTTAGCAAGACTCTGTCTCAAATTAAAAATTTAAAAGGGCTGGAGATTTGGCTCAGTGATTAAGCGCTCAAATTCAATCGTGACTACCCAAAACAGAAAAAGGGGCCTGAGGTTGTTGCTCACAGGTAAGTGCTTGGTTAGCATTTGCAAGGTCATGGGTTAAATCCCAGCACCACACAAACTGACAATAACCAGCATTGTTGAGGATACTGAAAAACTGAAACCTTAAATTATGCACTATGGTGCATGCTAGTACTCCATCAGGAGGCTGAGTCAGGAGAATTGCAAATTCAGAATTGCAACTCAGTGAAACCCCATCTCAAAATAAAATGAAAAGGGCTGAGGATGTAGCTCAGAGTTAGAATGTTCCTGGGTTTGATCCCTAGTACCAAAAAAAAATAAAAATAAAAATAAATTGAAATCCTCATGTTGCTGTTAAAATTGTAAAATGGTTCAACTGCTGGGAAAAAAGTTTGTTTTTCAAAAAGTTAAGTTAAAGGACTCATACAGCTGATGGCGCACACCTGAAATCCTAATGGTTCAGGCAGCTGAGGCAGGAGAATTGCGAGTTTAAAGCCAGTCTCAGCAAAAGCAAGGTGCTAAGCAACTCAGTGAGACCCTGTCTCTAAATAAAATATAAAATAGGGCTGGGGATATGCCTCAGTGGTTGGGTGCCCCTGAGTTCAATCCCCAGTAACAAAAAAAAAAAACTTGGAATGGAACCACCTTTTGACCCAGCTATCCCACTCCTTGGTCTATACCCAGAGAACTTAAAAACAGCATGCTACAGTGACACAGCCACATCAATGTTTATAGCAGCACAATTCACAATAACTAAACTGTGGAACCAACCTAGATGCCCTTCAATAGATGAATGGATAAAGCAACTGTGGTATATATAAACAATAGAATATTACTCAGAAATAAAAAATAATAAAATTATGGCATTTTCAGGTAAATGGATGGAGTTGGAGAATATCATGCCAAACAAAGTAAGCTAATCCCCAAAAAACAAAGGTTGAATGTTTTCTCTGATAAGTGGATGCTAATCTATAATGGCAGGGTATGGGGCATGGGATGAGTGGGGGAACTTTGGATTGGGAAAAAAGTCAGGGAGGGAATGAGGCATGGTGATAGGAAAGAGGGTGGAATGAGATGGACATCATTACTCTAGGTACCTACTTGTATGATTGCACAAATGTGTTACCCTACTTCATGTACAACCAGAGAAGTGAAAAATTGTGCTCTATTTGTATACAATAAATCGAAGAGCATTCTGCTGTCATGTGAAACTGATTAGAACAAATGAATTTTAAAAATTTCAAAAAAAGCACCCATACAGAATGAAACTACCATTTGACCCAGCTATCCCACTCCTTGGTCTATATCCAAAGGACTTTAAAAAAAGGGACACAGCCACATCAATGTTTACTGCAGCACAATTTACAATATCTAAACTGTGGAACCAACCTAGATGCCCTTCAGTAGATGAATGAATAAAGAAAATGTGGTATATATACACACAATGGAATATTACTCAGCATTAAAAGAGAATAAAATCATGGCATTTGCAGGTTAAGTGAATGGAGTTAGAGAATATAATGCTAACTGAAGTTAGCCAATCCCCAAAAGATCAAATGCCAAATATTTTCTCTGATTTAAGGATGCTATTTATAATGGGTTGTGAGGGTGGAACATGGAAGGATTAAATGAACTCTAGATAGGGAAATGGGGTGGAAGGAGAAGGGAGGGGGCATGGGGCTAGAAAAGACTATGGAATGAGATGGACATCATTACCCTGAGTACATGTATGAAGACACAAATGGTGTAACTCTACTTTTTGTACAGAGATATGAAAATTGTGTTGTATATGTGTAATGTGAATTGTAATGCATTCTGCTGTCATATATAACAAATTAGAATAAAAAATAAATTTTAAAAAAATGCCCATACAATCTGGCAATTCTAAGAAAACTGAAAACATATTCACTGTATATGAATGTTCATAACATGACCATTGATAAGAGCCCAAAAGTTAGAAAGAACCCAAATGTTCATCATTGGATAAGTGGATAAATATATGGTAGTATGCCCATACAATGGAATATTAATCTGCTATAAAAAAAAAAAAGGAATGAAAGATTGGGCACAATGGCTCATGCTTATAATCTCAATTACTTAGGAGGCTGAGGCAAGAGCTGGGCCAGTCTGGGCAATTTATCAGGACCTTCTCCCAAAATTAAAAAATAAGATGAGCTGGATATACTCAGTGGTAGTTTTCCATGAAGCAACTGAAGAATTATATGCAAAATAGTGTATGCATTATTTCCTGATGAACAGTCAATATGTTTTATCAGATCCTCAGAATATCAATAGATCCTTGGGTTCCTGAGATATAATGAACCACTTATGTTTTAATAGATTTGTTCTACCCTATTTGTCTTATGTTTTGCTTTGTGGTACTGAGGACAGAACCCAAGGCTTCAGACATGCTAGTTAAGTGCTCTACAACTAAGCTACACCCCCTCTGTTTTGTTTTTTGAGATGAGTTATTCTCCCTGTGCTACCCAGACTGTCCTGAAATTCCTATACTCTAGCATTCCTGGGCCTACAGGCTCAGGCCAGCATATCCAGCTTGCTCTTCCCTGTTTTGATCAGCAGAGGGCAGAAAAGCAATACAATTAGCAGAGCCAGCCCGCACTACATAAATCTCTAAAACTCCTTAGGTCTTCAATTTCTACCATCCATTTCCTTTCTACCTTTGCCTTTTCACAAGCCTAAAATTCTTTAACTGGGAGCCCCCATCTTTCTCTATCAAAATTCCTACCATCACTGAATACAATATTAAAATAGCACTTCTTTTATTTAGATAGATTATGCCTAGTACAGTGGCACATGCTTGTATACCAGCTACTTGGGAAGATGAGGCAGTAGGATCACAAGTTTGAAGCCAGTCTTGAACTTAATGAGACCTTCAGCAACTTAGTGAGATCCTGTATCAAAATAAAATAAAGGACTCAAAATAAAAATTTTAAATAATATCTCAGTACTAAAATGTTCCTGGGTTCAATCCCCAGTTCGCCCCATTTATAAGATGGATTAACTCTTTGTTTTCATTTCTCATTTGCATTTGGTTTATGTCTGTGGTAGTTATCATATTCTCCCTTCTACATTAGCGATTCATTTATTTAGTATTGTTGGAACCAAGCCTTTAACACATGGCCCTCAAAATACAAATTATAGCACAAGTTAAATAAATTTGTACGCTTTTCTATTGTTAATCTGTCTCTGGTTATAAGTGCCCCAGCCATGAACCTAGCAATGGGTCAGCAAAGAAATCTCTTAAAAATCTCTTCCTACAGGGCACGGTGACACACACCTGTAATCCCAGCAACTCAGAAGGCTAAGGCAGGAGGATCACAAGTTCAAAGCTAGCTCACCAACTTAAAGAAACCCTAAGCAACTTAATAAGACCCTATTTCAAAATAATAAAAAAGGGCTGGAGATGTGGCTCAGTGATTAAGCACCTCTGGGTTCAAACCTAGGACCAAGTGGGGGAAAAATCTCTTTTCCCCTACAAAAGCATTCAGTAAACATCAAACTGAATAGAAATGAATTAAATTGATGGTAGTATTTCAAACTAAACTGATTTGTGTATTAGTAGAAAAGCCTGCCATTGAGATGAGCTGGGCACAGTGTCATATGCCTACACTTGGGAGGCTGAGGCAGGAGGATTGCAAGTTCAAAGTCAGCATCAGCAATTTAGTGAAGCTCTAAGCACCTTACCAAGACTGTGTCTCAAAATAAAAAATTAAAGAGTCAGGATTTGGCCCAGGGGTTAAGCACCCCTGGGTTCAATCTCCAGCACAGAAATAAACAAAAAAAAAAAAATTTTATTTATGTTTTGGAATAAGTAGTTCTACTTGCCCCAACCAAAGCACAGGATATAACTTGACCTACAGGACACATATTCTGCCTATTAGTAGACTGTCGTGACAGACATTTAAGACATTAAGTCTCCTGTAGCCTGGCTATTCAGGAGGATGAAACAGTTGAGAGTTTGCGGTCAGCCTAGGCAACTTATCTAGACCCTGTCACTAAATAAAATTTTACCAGAGGCTCAGGAAGCTGAGACAGGAGGATCGCAAATTGAAAGCCAGCTTTAGCAATAGCGAGGCACTAAGCAGCTCAGTGAGACCCTGTCTCTAAATAAAATACAAAATAGGACTGGGGATGTGGCTCAGTGGCCAAGTGCTCCTGAGTTCAATCCCCAGTACCCCACCCCCCAAAATTTTGTTTTAAAAGGCTAGGGTGTAGCTCAATGATAGCATACCACTGGGTTCAATCCCTGTAATATACACACACACAAACACAGAGAGAGAAACAGCAAATTATAGGTACCAAAGTCATGAAGCTGGTTATGTATATATTCTTCTGAATAACTACAAGAAGGTCTCAGGAGATGATTTAATTAATTCTTTTTTTTTTTTGTGAGAGAATTTTTTAATATTTATTTTTTAGTTATCGGCGGACACAACATCTTTGTTTGTACGTGGTGCTGAGAATCGAACCCCGGCCGCACGCATGCCAGGCGAGCGCGCTACCACTTGAGTCACATCCCCAGCCCCATGATTTAATTAATTCAGAAGAACAAATCGCCAACCACAGAATTACGGCAAAAAGGGAAAAGCCACTATCCTTTTAATATTTTGTCTTGTTTCTTTTGTAGTACTGTAGATAAAACCCAGGGACTTGTACATGCTAAGTATGCACTTTACCACTGAGCTACATCCACAACCCTTTTTACTTTGAGAGAGGATATTGCTAAATTGCCCAGGCTAGCCTTGAAGTTACAATCCTCCTGCCTCAGCTTCCTGAGTAGCTGGGATTAGAGGAGTGTACCACTATGCCCAGCTAATGCAAAGGTATTAAACACATCAATCCCTAAATCAAAACCTATTTATTAGACTAAGTAAATCTCATAGTAATAATTGAGTTGAAGTAAATTTACTAATGCATCCTCAGGAATCAGCTGAGGTTTTAGCATATACTTGTAATTTCAGAAATTAGCCTGGGGCTGGGGGTACAGCTCAATGATAGAGTGCCTGCATGAGGCTCTGGAAATAAACACACACACACACACACACACACACACACACATTTATGTAAACAATTGATTCATTACTTTTTCCATTTTAGTTGTTCCCGTAGGTAAAGTGAGTGAATTCATGCTTCCTGATATGAGCCAAAGCATTTTACCATGTCTATATTTACATTTGAAATCTATGTGAATTTTTCTTTTTCCCCCAACTATGTGCAGTTTTGTTTTAATTTATTTATCATTTATTATTACGTTAATTGTTACAAGAGTTAATTTATACCTTTGACTTAGTGATTCTATATCTGAAAACTTTCTAAGGAGGTGGGGACAAAGGATGGACAATGACATGAACAATTAGCACTATTCCATCATGGAAATTGCGAATGACATAATACCCAATAATAATGTTCTTAAGTAAATTGTGGTATGCCTAAATAATTATATATAGCACATGCTTAAATTATGTAGATGTTGACAATTAGAAAAAAAATCTGATATAATTGTCAGAAAAGAAACAAAATAATTTATACAGTGTGATCTGAGTTATAGGGTCATATATAAGATCTATTAAAAAATCACTAGGGGCTGGGGTTGTGGCTTAGCGGTAGAGGACTCACCTAGCATGTGTGAGGCCCTGGATTCAATCCCCAGCACCACATAAAAATAAATAGAATAAAGGTATTGTGTTCAAATACAACTAAAACTAAATATTAAAAAAAAAAAAATCACTAGGAGCCAGGCGCGGTGTTGCACACCCATAATCCCAGTGGCTCAGGAAACTGAGGCAGGAGGATCGTGAGTTCAAAGCCAGCCTCAGCAATGACAAGGCACTAAGCAACTCAGTGAGACCCTGTCTCTAAATAAAATACAAAATAGGGCTGGAGATGTGGCTCAGTGGTTGAATGCCCTGAGTTCAATCCCCAGTATCAAAAAAAAAAAAAAAAAAAAAACATGCATAAGGCACTGTGTTCAATCCTCAGCACCATACACACATAAACTCCCCATGTCCAAAAAAAATCACTGGTGTCACATGCCTGTAATCTCAGCAATTTGCAGGGCTAAGACAGGAGGATTACAAATTCAAGGCCAGCCTCAGCAACTTGGCAAAGCCCTAAGCAACTTAGCAAGACCCTATCTCAAAAAAAAAATTAAAAGGGCTGGGGATGTGGCTCAGTAACAAAGTGTCCCTGTGTCAATCCCCATTATTCACACCCCTCATCCCCCCAAAAAAAGAAATAAGAGCAGAGAGCATAGCTCACTTGTAGAGTAATTGCCTAGCATTTGCAAGGTCCTGATTTCAATTCCAGCACCACACACACACACACAAATTGACAATAATGAACATTGGTAAGAATATGAAAAAATTTAAACCCTCAGTCAGGTGCAGTGGTGTATGCCTATAGTCCCAGCTACTCAGGAGGCTGAGGCAAGAGAATCATAAGTTCAAGGCCAACCTCAGCAATTTAGCAAGACTCTGTTTCAAAATTAAATAAATAAAAAGAACTGGGCATGTAACTCAGTGGTAGAGTACTTGCCTGGCATGTATAAGGCCCAGGATTCTATCTGAAGCATAGAAGGAAGGAAAAGCAGAGGAAATGTAGATATCAGAATTTTCTACATCATATTTTCTCAAAGTAATTTAAAAATTTTTATTGACTTAAAATAATGGTACATATTTATGGAATACAGTGTTTAAGGCTTATGTCCTTGAGAAACTTGTTGTGGCTTCTCTAAAATCTAGAAAACATAAACAACAGTGCATATTTCAAGCAACAATGAAATAACATTTCTTGAGTAACACAGAATAATCCCTGCCTGTATAAAAGGCCATCAGTAAATTCATTTCCTTCTATCCAGAGTCTAATATACTGTCACATGCATAATGATTAGAGTAGAGCAGAAATTGACTAAGATCATTAAGACTCTATTACATGTGTGTGTAATTCTATGCATCATTAATTACAATTGATTGACATTTCAGATCCAGAAGGTCATAATCTAGATAGGTAAATTTATTAGAAAATTTACCCTAAGAATACTCCTTCTATTCCTACTTCTGTAATCCTATCCACACCCACATTCATCAACTACCATGTCTTCATAATGTCGAAGAATGACATTGTCATTATTATCTTGGTAGAGCATGGAAATGGGAGATAGTTTGGTGGGGATACAGACAGCCTGGGGGATCTCTGGATCAACCGCATGCATCAGTGCTTGCATGAAAGCATAATTGGAACTATTTAAATAGGTGGTCAGAGCGAGGGGACAATCTCCATGGCAGTAATTTGCCATGAACCCTTTGGGGGCAATGATCCATTTGTGCCAACCTAGGTCCTGGAAGTTGATGAAGAGCTGGTGAGGTCGGCAGAGATTCTTGTGAGAAGCCTTAGGGACAGGAATGGCTGCCCTCCTTTTTCGGGAAGCAGAGTGGCACTGCTCAGGATTGAGGGTTACCACCAGCAGGGAAGCGCGAAAGGAAGGTCTCAGTCTGGCACAGGTGGCCTCCATCTGGAAGTTCACTGCAAAGTCTCTGTCTCCTCTGACCACAATCTCCAAGAATAAGCCCAGGTTCTTCTGGGGTTTGTTATTCCAATCCTTAACCACATCCAGTAGATTGAAGTGAAGGGCACCTTGAGGCCATGGTACAGACTGCAGGGCAAACATTTTACCTGGCTTGAGGATAGACCGCCCCCACACCTGAGGCTCTTGAATGACCCACAGAGCCAACTCCAGTTCTGGTTCCAGGTTATAGTAAGAATTAGGCCCCAAGTCCAGGCCCAGCTGAGCCATTGTTAACTGCTCCTTTTCTTTGATGGCAGACAGGTTAAAGTAGAGGAGCTTCTGTAGGCAAGAGTCATCCTGGGAGAGTTTGTTTGAGTAAATAAAGAAACCTAGATGGGAAAAGCGACATGTGAAAGTCACCACAGTATTTTCTAACCTCATGTCCTCCAAAATGCTATAAATGTCACACTGTCCACATATACAGCAAGGAACTGTGAGTTCTTTTCAAGCCCTACCATTTGGGAGGATTTGTCCTCACTCCCACTCCTCATTCTTATATTTTCTTATTTGTTTTTTGCTTTTTTTGTGTGTAGGGGGGCGGTCCTGGGGATTAAACCCAGGGTACTTAAATTCTAAGCCACAACCCCAGCCCTTTTTTTTTTTTTTTAAGAGGGAGAGAGACAGAGATAGAGACAGAGAGAGAGAAGAGAGAGAGAGAGGGAATTTTTTAATATTTATTTTTCAGTTTTCGGTGGACACAACATCTTTATTTTATTTTTATGTGGTGCTGAGGATGGAACCCAGCGGCCCGCACATGCCAGGCAAGCACGTTACTGCTTGAGCCACATCCCCAGCCCCAGCCTTTTTTTTATATTTTATTTTGAGACAGGGTCTTGCTAAGTTGTTTAGGGCCTCGTTAAATTGCTGAGGCTGGCTTTGAAATCATGATCCTCATGCCTCAGCCTCCCAAGTGGCTGGGATTTCATTCTTTGTAACTCCCAAGGGGTCCTGGAAGGAAATTAGGAGCCCACAAATGGATTGGAAAAAATAATTTTATCTTTGTTTTCGTTAAATTTTAAATGGAATTTAGCATTTCATTCCATTATGAATATAGGCAGTAAGTACCAATAATATTACCAGGATTGTTGGGTAATGCTCAGAACATGACATTTTGGCATGCTGAGTACTCTAAATTGAAGGTGACTGGAAAGGCCTCAGAAGCAAGGTCTCTCTGCCTTCTGTTCTCCTGAGTGACACCACTTTCTCCCCCTAAGCAATTGGGTGGAGCATAGAAGCTTAAATTCCTCTCCCTCCAAGTAAGCCATAAAACCTAGAAGAGCCCCTCTCTTCCTTGTCTTTTGTAAACCCTCATTCCCCAGGGGTCCTGCTCTTCACCCAAGAGAAGAGCTGCACAGAATCCAAGGATCTGAAGAGACAGGACTCGCTGAGTTTCAACGCTCACTCCAAGACCATTCGGTCAAAGTGTGTCGTCCAATCACATTTCTACATGGCTTTCCACTATTTATCAAAACTAAGCATACAATGGTTTTCCATGGGTCTTTGCTTTGGTTTTGTTTGTTTCAGTGTTTGAAGGTGGAACCCAGGGCCTTGAGCATGCTAGGGCAAGTGGTCTGGTCAGTGAGCTACGCTCTCAGTTTTCCATGGGTCTTTGGGTCTTCATTTCTGAATGCTTCAATGTCACACAAAACTAAATAAATCTGTTACACTTTTCTTGTTAACTTTTTATTGTAGAAATGTCACTGTGGCCCTAACAATGGGTAAGGAAAGTAATCAAACCTTTCTATGATCTATGATACTATCATCAATAAAAACAATAAGTGAGGGGCTGGGGATATGGCTCAAGTGGTAGAGCGCTTGCCTGGCATGTGTGCGGCCTGGGGTTCAATCCTCAGCACCACATACAAACAAAGATGTTGTGTCCGCCGAAAACTAAAAATAAATATTAAAATTCTCTCTCTCTCTCTCTCTCTCTTAAAAACAAAAACAAAAAACAATAAGTCAGTGGGTGCAGTGACATACCCCTGTAATCCCAGCTACTCCAGATGCCTAGGCAGGAGGATCCCAAGGTCAAGGCCAGCCCCAGCAACTTAGCAAGACCCTGTCTCAAAAAATAAAAAGGGATGGGGATATGGCTCAGTGGTTAAGCATCCTGGGTTCAATCCCTGGTAACAAAAAAAAAAAAAAAAAAAAAAAGAAGAAGAAGAAGAAGAAGAAAAGAAAACAAACAAACAACAAAAAAAAGGTATGTATGTATGTATGTATGTATTTATTTATTTATTTAGTACTGGGAACTGAACTCAATCACTGAGCCACATCTCCAGCTCTATTTTGTATTTTATTTAGAGACAGGGTCTCATTGAGTTGCTTAGTGCCTCACTGTTGCTGAGGCTGGCTTTGAACTTGTGATGCTCCTGCCTCAGGCTCCCAAGCCACTGGGGTTACGGGCATGTGCCACCATGCCTAGCCAACAGTTGAATATTTTTAAATAGCTAATAGAGAGGATGTTGAATGTTCCCAATGCAGAGAAATTATGTATGTCTGAGGGTATGAGTATGCCAGTTACCCTGATCTTATATTATACATTATATACATGTATTGAGATATCACACTACTCCATAAATATGTACAATTACTATGTGTCAACTTAAAGAAGCACACACACACACACACACACACACACACACAATTTTGCAGTGCTGGTGATCAAACTCAGGGCTTTGCACAAGCACTCTACCACTGGAATACAGTCTCAGCCCTAAAAAAAAAAAAAAAAAAAAAAAAATTAGAAAAGAGAGAGACAGAAAACAGATATTGAATGAGAGAAAGAGAGACAAAGCAAGATAAAACTTGGGCATGGTGGCCAAGTAATCCCAGAGACTGGAGAGGCTGAAGCAGAAGGATTGGAAATTCCAAGCTAGTTTTGGCAACTAAGTGAGACCCTATCTCAAAATAAAAAATAAAAAGGGCTGCAAATGTAGCTCCATAGTAGAGCACCCCAGTTTTCAATCCCCAGTAGAAGTCGGGGGGAGCAGGATAAAAGAATAAAACAAAATAAGCAACAAACATAAAAAGCATTTAAAATTACCCGGTTTTTCTAAATAAGGAGGGTGAACAGCTAAGATGAATATTTGGTAAGGGTGGAAGAGAAATGATATCTAAATCCTCATTCTTTTGATGGGAAGTCAATAGTGAAATGTCTAAGCCTGAAAAAAATAAAAAAGTAACATGAAGAGCAAAAAGAAAAAAGAAAATTACCCAGTTTGTGGGGCATGGTGGCACACACACCTGTAATCCTAGAGGCTGGCAGGGTTGGGGGAGCTGAAGCAGGACAACAAGTATGCAAAGCTAGCCTTAGCAAATCAGTGAGGCCCTAACCAACTTAAGGAGAACCTGTCTCAAAAAAAAAAAAAAAAAAAAAAAAAAGGGGGCTGGGAATGTGACTCAGTAGTTAAGCATCCCTGGGTTCAATCCCTGGTACCTAATAATAATAAATAATAAAATACATTTTAAAAATTACCCAGTTTCCCTTTTTCTTGGTACATGGGATTGAACCCAGGTGTGCTTATCCACTGAGCTATATCCTTAGCCTTTTTATTTTGAGTCAGGATCTTGCTGAGTTGCTTAGGGTCTGGCTAAATTGTTGAGGCTAGCTTTGAACTCACTATCCTCCTGCCTCAGCTCCTGAGCTGCTGGGATTACATGAGTGTACCAACACAACCAGCCACTAAACTACATTTCTGAAGCATGAAAGAAAACCCAAAAGCAAAAAAGAAAAAGATGGACATATTTTTGACAATAGGAAGTGAAAATGTTCAAAAGACCATTAATGGGCCTGGGGTACAGTCTGTGGTTTGCCTAACATGCACACTCCCAAGGTTCAATCCCCAGCACACACCACACACACACACACACACACACACACACACACACACACTTTAAGGAGATGTCCATCTGGTGTAACATGGATGGGTAAGTTGTCACATATTAAAGAATAATGCATTCTATATTTCTATTTATATCAAGTTCAAAAGCTGTCAAAACTATCATGTCGCCAGGTACAGTGACACACACGCCTGTAATCCTAGTGCCTAGGGAGGCTGAGGCAAGAGGATTGCGAGTTCAAAGCCAGAATCAGCAAAAGCAAGGTGCTAAGCAACTCAGTGAGACCCTGTCCCTAAATAAAATACAAAATAGGGCTGGGGGTGTGATTCAGTGGTTGAGCCCCTGAGTTCAATCTCTGGTACAAAACAAACAAAGAAAAAAAACTACCATGGACTGTTAGATGGTTAGATGTTACAATACTAAGAATAATGAATCAGAAAAGAGCAAGAAGGATCATCTAGTGTGCTGGTAATGTTTTATTTCTTGATATGGGTACTGTTTGTTCCTTGAAAATTCATTGACCTGTTCTCTATGATTTATGCATTTTTCTGAATACATATCAGACTTCAGTAAGTTTCTATTATCTTGGTTTCTTTTTCTTTCTTTCTTTCTTTTTGTGGTGCTAGGGATAGAATCCAAAGTTCATGTATGCAAGGCAACCTCTACCACTGAGCTACACCCCAACCCAATAAGCTTCTGTTTTTAAAAAGACTTCTATTAAATTGTGGGAAGTAACAATTCTCATACACTTACAGCAGGGTAAGAATTTTGGAGAACACTTGCTATGTATCAAAAGTTTAAACGTGCCTACTTCTAAGAATTTATCCTGAGTTAACAGCAGAAAAAGTGCATACAAAAAAGAAAAGAAAGAAAAGTTGCATAGGCACAAAAAAAAGTGTATGGCTATCAAAGGACATCTGTTACATATATTATAGTGTATTTATACAAAGAAATATCATGTAATTTTTTTTTTTTTTTTTTTTTTTTTTTTTTTTTTTTTTTTTAGTACCAGGGATTTAATCCAGAGGTGCTTGGCTACTGACTACATTCCCTCCCCTTTCTATCTTTATTTTGAGACAGATTCTCCCTAAATTGTTTAGGGCCTTGTTAAATTGTTGAGGCTGGCTTTGAACTTGCCATCCTGCTGTCTCAGCCTCTGGAATGGCAGGGATTACAGGTGTGTGCTACCATGTCCAGCTCATGTAACTCTTAAAATGTAAGTAAGTTATCCACTTCTTCTCACATATAATAGGTGTTCATGATACTGAAGGAATGTATAGTATAACGCCATTTAAACAAAAATAGTAGATGGGCATGTGGTACACACCTGTAATCCCAGCTACTCAAGAGGCTGAGACAGGAAGATTTTGAATTTGAGGACAGCCTGAACAATTAGGGAGACTCCATCTCAAAGTAAACAATTTTTAAAAGTCCTGGAGATGTAGCTCAGTGGTTGGAGCACCCTATGGTGTGTATATACATATATATAAAAGTTTATAATCTCTATTATATTAGCAAAGAAGAAAAATCTGAAAGAATATATAATAACTATTAATGGTGGTTCTCTCTAGCAGAAAAAATAGAAAGGGACAATTATTAGAGTATGTCTTTTTCAGTAGTGGGGATTAAACCCAGAACCTCCTACATGCTAGGCAAGCACTTTACCACTGAGCATGAGAGTATGTCTTTTTCATTTATTATTTGATAGAAATAGAATCCTCCCATTATCACAGTTATTTCCATGGGAAGGAAGGGTAATATTCTCCAAACCATATTCTCACCTCTGTTCTCTACTCTCTCCATAGAAAACCTTTCAATGGGTTCTTCACACTCCTCCTACCTCTAAATCCTCCTCCAGTAATTTTCTCTAACCCTCCACCCCTGAGGTGAAGCATCTCACATTATACTGTACCTAGCACCACACACAGAAGTCATCTCTTTGACCTCCATAAATTCTTTAAAAGGGCAGACTTTATTGTTAATTGCTATATTCACAAATTCATACACAGTTCCTGGCTCACAGCGGGTATTCAATAAATACTTTCCCAGGCAAATAAATATTCAAATATTCTCTCAGTTGCAGTAAAACTAACCAAGTACTCAATTCTGCATTTGAATCACCAGAGAGGACACATAAGACATGCAGATTCTCAACCCTTATCTTGGATTTTGAATAAGAATTAGGTAGTGAGGGACAGGAATGGACCTGAAAGAATCTACCTTTAATAGATGGCTTGGGTAACTTGGTGGGTGGTCCCATGGGGAAGCAACTGAATGGATCCTTATATAAAGGATATGATAATGGCATATATTATTGCTCTATATTCACAAATCAAGGAAAACTCGCCCCCCCCATCAGTAATGGAGGCATAAGTAGAAGGGAAGTTTATGAACAAAATGAGCTCAACATTTTTTGTCTTCTGCTTAGCATATGAAAGACCAGGATGTGTGTATATTGTTTGACTAAAGAATGAGAGACTGAAGCCAGTGGTGTTGTGCATTCCTGTAAGTCCAACAACTTGGCTGAGGTAGGAGTTGGTGGCCAGACTCAGCAATTTAGTGAGGTACTCAGCAACTAGGTGAGGCCCTGTCTCAAAAAAAAAAAAAAAAAAAAAAAAAAAGAATAGGTGACAGCTTTAATTACACCATTATATATTCTCTAAACTGAAGCACAAAGCAGTTGATTCAGAAAAAAACTACCTTGAACCAGCAAAGTGGTGCATGCCTATAATTCCAGCACTTCAGTAAACTTAAGTAAGGCAAGATGATCACAAATTTAAGTCCAGTCTCAGCAATGTTGGGAGACCCCCAACAATTTAGCGAGACCCTGTCTCAAAAGTAAAAAATAAAAGGGCTAAAGATGTAGTTCAGTGGTGAAATGCTGCTAGGTTCAATCCCCAGTATCAAAATTAGAAGGAAAAAAGAAAAAGAAGAAAAAAAGAAAGGAAATTAAAAAACAAACAAACAAAAAACCTCTTTTGAGGGGCCGCGGGTGTACAAGCTCTGTGGCGAGTGCTTGCTTAGCCCTGGGTTTTATCTCTGGGACCACCTAAACAAACAAACAGAAATTCCAAAAAAAAAAAAAAATACTTTGAATCCTTTGTTCATGTGCTAGCTATCTTCTTGAATAGGTAGCTCACAGGTTACCTACTGTCTGAGCCTTAATTTCCTTGGTTAAAAAGTTGAGGGCTGGGGATCTAGCTCAGTTGGCAAAGTGCTTGCCTCACAAGTACCAAGCCCTGGGTTCAATCCCCAGCACCACAAAAAAAAAAAAAAAAAAAAAAAAGAATACCATTTGGGGGTGGGGCTTTGGCTCAGGGGTAGCGCACCTGCCTGGGATATGTGAGGCACTGGATTCGATTCTTAGCACCATGTATAAATACATAAAATAAAAGATCTATCAACAAATTTTAAAAAATATTAAAAAGAAGTTGATAATACTTATTTGTCTTCCCCTGAGGATTGTTGCTGGGATTAAATGAGAAAATATGCAAAATAGTAGCACAGGGCCTTCCATAAGCCATGAGCAATTGTAATTTCCCGTTTTCCTTTCTCCTCTTCATACCACCCACTTCCGGATTTCCCCCTGGAAACTCTCCCATTTCTTTACCTTTGTCAGGAAGAAGACGAAGCACATTCCCGCGGACACCCAGCTCCTTCATGTAGCATAAATCTTGGGAGACCCCAGTGGTTGTTGCTGTCTCTCGATCTTGGAAAATTTTCTTCAAGATAAAAGGCACGGATTGGAACTTGCGGGGTGAAGGCACCTTGTCTAAGCCCAGAAACTGGAGAAAGTCGGATTCTTGAAATTGAAATGTATGCCCCATAGCTACAATTAGCAGGAAGCCAACAGGTAAAAATGGCAGGGAAGGAAGCATGGCCTCGGAGGTGGGACAAAGCAGGCTGGCTGCACGCTGAGAACAGCTGCAGCTCCAGAATGCACAGCCAGCGATTCAAGGGCTGCTAACTTACCTGATGGAAGATAATCAAGTGCGAATTGCTTTCTTCCCAGGTTCTCAAAGGCAATTGGATGTGAAGATACATTTTTTTTCCTCTTCTGTCAATCTGCTCTCCCAAAAAGAAACAAAGAATTACTGATGCGTGGACATAAACTGTACTACCTGAGATTTGTCATGGTAGACAGAGTGAAAAGGAGACATGCATTTATTCATTTAATATACTTTTATTAGGAACTGGGAATGTAGCTCTGTGGTAGAGTGCTTGCCTAGCATGCAAGAGGCCCTGGGTTTGATCCTCAGCACTGCCAAAACAAACAAAAAAGAGTTATTAAGGCATCTATTATGTGCCAGACACTGAGATAGGTGCTAGCAACATAACAGTAAACAATTTGTTCTTATAATTAATTGTCTAGTTAGACAAATGTACATGTAGATTTCTAACAGACTACATCCACAGTGATGTGGGAAACCAAATCAAGGAAAGAAAAGTATTCCCAAGGAAATTAATCTACACTCCCCATCTGTTTTCAGTTTAAAAGGATTAAATTTCATTCATCTAATTTTGTCCTTCTTGATTAAAAGTTAAGAGTCTAACTGTGTTAATTCTGATTTCATTACTTACTAGCTGTATGACATTGGGCATGTCCCTGAACCTTCCTTAATTTGTTTCTTCTCCATTGAAAATAATAACTGACTTATTTAATCCCCCACCTTTCTCTTATTGGAGATCTAACGTGAGCCTCTACCAGCTACCTCTACTAGCTAGGCATGTGCTCTACCACTGAGTTCAAAATAAAAAACAAAGTGGGCTGGGGATGTGGATGTGGCTTAGTGGTTAAGCGCCCCTGTGTTCAATTCCCAGTACCAAAAAAAGAAAAAAAGAAAAAGCAGGAAACTGGGTAATTTTTAAAATTTATTTTATTTTATTATTATTATTGTTGTTGTTATTATGATTATTTGGTACCAGGGATTGAACCCAGAGGTGCTTAACCACTGAGTCCCATGCTCAGCCCTGTTTATTTTTTTATTTTGAGACAAGGTCTGGCTAAATTGCCCAGGCTGACCCTGCACTTGCAATCAATCCTGCCTCAGTCTCCTGAGTAGCTGGGATTACAGGCATGGACCACTGTGCCTGGCTGCATGAGAATTTGCTCAGCACAATGTCTGCAGCATAGTAAACTCCTACAAAACATTCACAAGCAAGACAGCTTTAAAGCTTAGGTAGGCTTCTCTTTAGTAAGACAATCAGATATTTGCCTGAAGCAACTACATGTGAAAAAGAATAGAAGGGCTGGGGATGTGCTCAGAGGCAGAGTGCTTGCCTTGCATATTCAAGACCATAAGTTTGATCTCCAGTGTCACCAAAAAAAAAAAAAAAAAAAAACCTTGACATTCATAAAAATGGAAGTTATTGAGAAGTCTAAGTATGTAACACCTATGAATTTGCATGTTTTGTTTTGGTCAAATTATTATAAAATTTTCAACTGCTATTTAAGAATTAGCTTATTTGTATCCAAAATAATTTCCAAGCTTTTTGAGAAGAAATGTTATCATTTTACATTATTCTATACCACCTATTAAAATAACTTGTTCTTCCCAAAGAAAGACAGAATATTCATCTAATATATAATAATTTCTGGTGACAGGATAAAATCTGAACTCTTGCTGGGCACAGTGGCACATGCCTGTAATCCTAGTGACTCAAGAGACTAAGGCAAGAGGATAGAAAGTTGGAAGTCAGTCACAGCAACTTAGTGAGACCCTGTCTCAAAATAAAAAGTAAAAAGGTTTAGGGATGTAGTTCAGTGGCTAAGCCCTCTGGGTTAGATTGTTGATACTGAAAAAACCACCATCACCACCAAAAAGAAAGAAAAAACCCTAGATTCCAGTTTGGTATTTAGCATTTGATGACTTTATTGTTCTGATCTCCAGGTCCCTAGTCAGTTTCACTTCCTACTACCACTATGGTCACTGTTGATGTTCTAATGATATCCGTCTATTTATTCTCCTGTGAGGTCATTTCATCTCCTTTGCACAACCCAAGTTCGAAGGTCTCTTCTACTGCAAATACTTCCTTGATTTGCCAAAACGAATTTAGATACTTCTTCATCCCATTGAACCTTGGGTGGTCATCTTCTATGGCACTTATCACAGGTGTCACTGTTTGCTGACCTTCCTCTCAGACAACACTCACATTCATGGGGGTAGGAATGACAGACAGCAAACATTCATTGCAAATCCCACTGGCTGCATTTAACAACCATATCTCTCGCTGTACACACTGACAAAGCTTCAAAAAAATCTTGTGTTTCTTTTAATTTTTTTGGGGGGGGGTTCCCCCAAGCCATTAGGAAGAAATACATAATTGTTTTTATTTAAATTTATTAGACTCAATTTTGTCATATGGTTCATGTGTATTTAAACTTCATCTGACAATTCCTTTGCTCATTTTTCTCTTTCATTGTTCTATTTAATTTTATTTTTATTTTTATTTATTTATTTATTTTTTTTTTTGTATTTTTTGGTACTGGGGATTGAATCCAGGGAAACTTCACCACTGAGCTATATCTCTAGTCCTTTTTATTTTTTGTTTTGAGACAGGATCTTGCAAAGTTGCTGAAGTTTGCTAAGTTGCTGAGGTTGGCCTGGAATGAAATCTCCTTCTGCCTCAGGAGAGGGATCACAGGTGTGTGCCACTGTGCCTGGTCATTTTTTGAAATTTAAATTGAGGGACTGGGGATGTAGTTTGGTAGTAGAGAGCTTGTCTAGCATGTGCCCTGGGTTTGATCCTCCACACTGAAAAAGAAAGAGGAGGAGGAGGAGGAGGAGGAGGAGAGGAAGAGGAAGGGGAGGAGGAAGAAGAAGAAATTGAATTGCTAATTATTTTTCAATTGGAGATCTTCCTGCCTCAGTCTCCCAAGTAGCTGAGATTATATCCTGCTACTTCCATATCCTGCTACTTCCTTGTACTTTGTATACTTACTTGTTTTTCAGGATAGTGCCTCCTCTGGATACGCTGCCTAAGTAGCTGGCCACTCATTTTCAAGCACCTCTTCTTTTTTCTTTCTTTTTTCCTTGTGATACTGGGGTTCAAACCTTAGGATGCTCTGCCACTGAGTTATATCCTCAGCCCATTTTATTTTTTATTTTGAGACAGGATCTAGCTAAATTGCTAAGAGTCTAGCTAAATTGCTGAATCTGACCTTGATCTTGCTATCTTCCTGCCTCAGCCTCCTGAGAGCATGGAAATACATGTGTGTGCCACCATGCCTGGCTGTAAAAGTTTCTTACGGTGGTCCAAAATGGAGTTTCTGACCTTCACCACCAACCCTACAACATGGCATGGCATGGCACCTCCACAGTCATTACTTCCTTAAGGCTTGTATGTCTCAGCTAATGCTCACCCTGTCCTTCCTATTGTTCAGGACAAAGCTTTGGATTCCTTCTTTTTTTTTTTTTTTTTTTTTTCTTCTTTGTACCAGGGATTGAACTCAAGGGCACTCAACCACTGAGCCACATTCCCAGCCCAATTTTGTATTTTATTAGAGTCAGGGTCTCACTGAATTGCTTAGTGCCTCACGGTTGCTGAGGCTGGCTTTGAACTTGCCATCCTCCTGTCTCAACCTTCTGAGCCACTGGGATTACAAGCATGCACCACTATGTTCAGCTAGATTGATTCCTAATTCCTTTCTTTCTCTTGTCCTACATATTCAATTCATTAGATAATTCTGGCTTAGCTCTATCTTTAAGATATTTTCAAATTTTGATCATTTATCATCTTCTCTGTTACAACCCTAATCTAAAATACTGATTTTTTCATCTGAGTTATGCCATAACTTCCAAACCAGTCTCTGATTCTAACCTCCCAATTCCCAACCAGTCTGAGAATCAATCTCTCTCTCTCTCTCTCTCTCTCTCTCTCTCTCTCTCTCTCTCTCATTACTGGGGATAGAACCCAGGGACTTGCACCTGCTAGGCATGCACTCTGCAACTGAATTAACTCCCCTGCCCTGTTTTTAATTTTTTTTTTAATTCCCTGCCCTTTTTAAAACTTCTACTTTGAGACAGTCAAATTCTCTAGCCAAATTCTTTACAAAGGTCAGTTAACTCTTTTGCTCATTTGTTCAAAATCCTCCAGTGAACTCTTCATTCCACTCAGAGTAAGTCAGTGTCTGAAAGAACCTAACCCAGTTACCTCATTTACTAATTTTGTCCCTTGAACATTGTGCTCCCGCCACACTTCTTTTTCCACTACTATAATTCTTTGTATTCTTGCTCTTGCCTCTGCCAGGAAAACTCTCCAAAGATATTCCCATATCTGACCACCCCGACCCCACACACACCTCTTCCTGTGGTTTTGTGTGCTGTGGATGCCTTCTAAGTTTTTACACATTCCTTCCCCTCTCCTTAAAGTTTATCTTTGCCATTCTATTATAAGTTCCAACTTGATCCCTCTCCCACAACTTTTAATCTTCTTTACCCCATTGCATTTAGTTCTACAACATGCTTTATTTTGTAGCATGTATAGTCTAGCATACTAATAATTTTATTAATGTATTCAACAAATACTTGTGCTAGAGAGTGTCATTGGACAAGGGCTCAAGTAGATCCTTCCAGGAAGGCAATGGGACTTCAACTCAGCCTAGTCAGTTTCTTGACTTAAGCAGAAGAAAAAAATTGTAGGATGTGTCAAAAACAAGGCACAACTAATCATAATGTGCATGCTTGTGATCCCAGATACTCATGAGGCGGAGGCAAGAGGATCACAAGTTTGAGGAAAGCCCAGCAACTCAGTAAGGCCCTAAGCAACTTAGCGAGACAATGTTTTAAAGTGAAAATAAATGAAAAGGGCTGGGGACAAAATAAATAAAAAGGGCTCAGTGGTTAAGCCCTAGGTTCAATCCTCAGTACTGGGGGGTGGGGTGGGGGTAGAAAGAAAGAAATATGCAGATTGCCAAGCAAGCTTTTTTGAAAATCAAATTCCATATCCATCATTTGATATTTCTGGTTCACAATGTTTCTTTTTGTTTCAGCACTCCAGTAATAAATCAGTTATGGGCACATCCTGTAGGTCTTTGAATCCTGGTGACATTTAATTGGTTATGTTTTTGTTCCAGTTGATCAGGTACAAGCATTCACTGTACCTGAGGTTTTGCTCATCTAACTAAAGAGACAAGCATGGCTGGTCATGCTTTCCAACTACTTAGGGTCTCTTTCTCTCCCTGAGAGCCCATCTATATATAACAATTAAATATTATTGTAACGGAGAAAAATTCCAGTTCTGCTGCCACCCAACAAAGAGAGACAGAGTGATGGGAGAACAAAGAGCTTTATTACTAAAAAACTAGCTTGGAAGATAGTGGGTCAAACATCTTTACTGAGCATTTTCAAGGACTCATGTATGCCAAAGGCTTTATAGAGAGGCGAGGTCAGGTGGCACATAAGACAAGAAATAACTGATGACTAGAGACCTAGGTGCTGCTCTAGTGTCCCAAATGGGGATACCCTCCCGGTCACATCCACCTTGGTATCTTCAATTTTGAAAAGAGAGAGATTAGGCAAATCTAAGTCAAATCAACCCTAGATTATAGTTCCAGACAAAACATTTCTCAAATGATCAACATGTCTACATGCAGAGATGAACAGAAATCTCACTCAAGTGTTAAGTTAGCAAAGGTAACGGACACAACATAAAGGCAGAGATGCAAGTTTTTTATCCTGTTTCATCACCCACTTGATATCTTCCAGCCCAAATGAAGAGTCAGTGCTCTCAGCAAAAGCAAATCTTAAGCTTTTTTTTTTTTTCCTCTCTCAAGGCAACCATTAACATCACAATCTACAAGCCAGAGGTGTTATCTATAGCAAAGCTAGTGGGAAATTAATAATGCATTGCCCAGCTATATGACCTCCAAAATTGGTGCCCCCTCCCCCACTGGGGTTGAAACTAGGGACACTACCTTATCACTGAGCTATATACCCAGCTCTTTATTTTCTTTTATTTGTTTGTTTTTGCCATACTGGGAATTGAACCCAGGGACACTCTGCCACTGAGCTACATCCCCAGCCCTTCCATTTTATTTTTTTATTTTGAGACAGTGTCTTGCTAAATTGCTGAGGCTGGTCTCAAACTTGAGATCCTCCTGCCTCAACTTCTTGAGTAGCTGGGATTACAGGTGTGCACCACTGTGTCCAAATCAAATTTAGCAATTTCTCTCTCTCTCTCTCTCTCTCTCTCTCGCTCGCTCGCTCGCTCGCTCTTTCATCAGGAATTTAACCCAGGAGTGCTTACCCACTGAGCCACATCCCCAGCCTTTTTTATTTTTTATTTTGAGACAGGGTCTTGCTAAGTTGCTTACAGCCTCTCTATTGTTGAGGCTGGTGGAACTCACTATCCTCTTGTCTCAGCCTTCCTAGTCACTGGTGTCACAGGAAAGCAGGAAGTTGGAATTCAAAATCTTGGTTCTTATGTTTCAATGAAAGAAAATTTAGGGGTGTTGGGAAAAGTATAAACGGAAGCCATACCCCAGAGAAAAAAACCCAACATGGCACCTAAGGACCTCTTCTTCTTACCTTCTTCTTCTCTGCAGTGGCGCAAAAAGTTCCCGCCCGTGTGAACTCTCCCGCCGGCGCCAATTTCAAACCTCGCTGGCAGGGAACCTTAGCTCCAATGAGAACTAATTCCTGAGCTTCAAAGCTGATATCTGGAAGAACTTGCCAATAAACGGGTTGTCTGCCACTTATATAAGCCCTATCACCTACCCCTTAGTTCTATATAAGCACACAGCTTTTTGCAATAAAATTGGAATTCTCCCGGCAAAGTGTCTTTGCGTGGGGAATTCTTTCAAGGGGTCTCCATGGAGGAGCATCCTCCCACAGTCTCTGCTGCAGATGGGCTACATCCTAGTGCCCAGGCCCTGCCACTTGTGACTGCACATGCAGGGGTCATGACAGAGGTCACTACTGAGGTCTTCACCAGCCCAAGGTGAAGCATGGCAGCCATCCCTTTCAGCAGTTCACTGGTAGCCACTCACAACTACTACTGGTGCCACCTGTGCTCCACATCCAGCAACAGCTCCTGTGGAAATGCAAAGTACCCTGGGGAGGCCATCCCCCACTACCCTGGTCTCCCCAAGGCCACCCCAGGTCACTGGTGGCCCAGCTTCCTCTTCAGGAAGTCCACTCTTCCATTCATGGCCACTGTGTTGGAATCCCAGAGCACTCAGAATCCACCCAGGTCTCCACCAGCAGTGATCACCAGTGACCTAGCTGTAGAAACCATGAGGAAGAAGCCTGTCAGCCAGCAGAGCCAGACCAGCACTGGGCCTCAGTCCACCTGGTGGCCCAGTGATAGGAGCTTCCAAGGTGCTAGGTTGAATTCTGCCCATGCTAAGGGGTAGGCTAGGCAGGCTGCAGCAAGCAAAGACCACCTTGGTTCTTCCACAGGAGATGACAGGCACCAGGCAAGAGACCCCTTCTCCAAGCCACAGTGGGCTTTCTTGACTCCCATAACTGTGCCTTGCTCCAAGCAAAAATAAACTCCAAATAGCGAGAAAAAAAAAGAAAAAGAAAAAAAACGAAATTTAAAGTCTGACACAAAAAGCCAAGTAAGAGAACTTTATTATAAGTGAAAGTGAAGTGAAGTGAAAGTATAGTAAAAGCAAAGTGAGGCTTAAGCAGAGAGCACTCTCCAGAAAGTGTGCCGTCTCTGGGTGAGCAGAGAGTAACACAGGAGACAACGCTGACTCAAAATTTATTACTGTTTGATGTTTACTGGAAGAACTGGGGACCACCTTCAACTCCTCCTTCATGTGTGGGTGGTGGAATTTTTTACCTTAGTTGGTCCTCTCCAGAACTGTCATGGTGGCCATCCTGTTTGGAGGGACTCCCTTTACAAGTCAATCCCATGTTAATATGGGCACTGAGGTCAATAGCTGATCAGAAGTCACCTTAATGGGCCTGCAGTATTAAAGGAATCTTCCTTCCCAGACAAATAGAGACCCCTCTAGCCATCATTCCTAGCTTTGCATCAACCTCGGTGAACCCTGTCACATTTAGTTCCATTAATCCTTTTCTTTTGATGTATTTTCCCATTAAGTCATTTGTTTTTGTGTTTTTTCTACAAATTAACTACCAACTTTTGCTTTCTCATCTACTTCGAAAGTAGTTTAAAGAAGACTCTAAAGTAACTTAAAGAATACTTGTGATCTTGCCATGCATTTCATTGCTTGTTGCTAGATACTACCTAAGACTGGGATTACAGGAGTGCACCACCATGCCTGGAAAAATTAGTGATTTCTACAGTTAACTAAAAGTAAGTAAAGCTGGAGGGTTTATTTAGGTTTCTCCCTCAGTTACATCATTTACTTGACAAATAAATGGATTAATTAATATTTGGGTACTTGTTCAAGAACTTCTGAAGAATATTTTTTTCTTTTTGGCACTGAGAATTGAACCCAGGGAGCTTTACCACTGAGCTACATCCATAGCTTTTTGTTTTTTGAGACAGGGTTCTGCTAAGTGGCTCAGGGCTTCTATAAATTGCTGAGGCTTGCCTCAAACTTTAAATTCTCTTACCTCAGATTCTCAAGTAGCTGGGATTACAGGCATGTGCCACCACACCCAGCCCAATAATCACTAATACAGAATATTGGTATTATCAGGTTTTACTTTTTATAATGGAGTTTTAAATTTGGGACTAGTTAATATTATCAAGGAAATCACTATCTTTACTTTATAAATTCACATATTCAGAAGACTTTCATAATCAAGATAGCCTATCTCAAAGTATTAGGCATTTGTGAAAACTAACCCAGGAATAAAAACAAATATAATCATACAGCAATAGTTAATATTCCATTTTAAAAATATTTGGGCTAGGGATATAGCTTAACTCAGTGTCAGAGCTCTTGCCTAGCAGTGCAAGGCCCTGGATTCAATTCCTAGTACCACATAAAAACAAAAACAAAAACTACCCCCCCCCCAAAAAAAAGAAAGCAAAAAGAAAAAATTTAACACATTGTTAACTAATAAGTCTTGCACTCTTGGATAAGCAATTCTGAAAGTTATTCTTATTTAAGAGGGTCCAAAGAGAATAGAAAAGATGTTGCTCATTACCTTTACTCTTAGTGTTACTGTTTGTCCTCTTTTTTTGTGACTGAGGAACTCCAAGTTTATCTTTGCTATTTCAAAACTAGTGACTGACAGCTGGGTGCCCACTTTTAGTCCCAGCTACTCCCAGAGACTATTGTGGGAGAATCACTTTAGCCCAGAAGTTTGAGACCAGCCTAAGCAACATAGCAAGACCCTCTCTCAAAAAGGAAGAAAAAAGAAAGAAAGAAAAAGAAAACTAGTGACAGAATTTACAAGTGTTAAGGGAAAGGAAGAAACTAGCAAAAAAAAAAAAAAATCTTGAAAAAAAATACCTATTACTTATGAATATTGTAACTCGGTTAGAGAGAACATGAAATATGCAAGTCCAAGGGATTTTATTAATTAATTAACTTATCAGGTATTTAGGATACCTCATCTTTGCTCTAGGCAAGCCTTTAAACTGGTGTTTTTCAAACTTTGTTGCGATTCATTAATGAAGAATAAAATAAACTTTGTGGATCCCAATCAGCATTAAGAAGAAACTAGAGGCTGGGAATATAGCTCAGTTGGTAGAGTGCTTGCCTTACATGCAAAAGGCTCTTAGTTCTAATCCTCAGAACCATACACACACACACATACACACACACACACACACACACACACACACACCCAAACAAACAAAAAAACCCCACTACAATAGTATAGGAAATCCCTGAAACTTTTCTTGGGATACCAGGGATACCTTCTAACACTAAGGTACATCCCCAGCCCTCCCTCAAATGTCTTAGCTAATAATTATCTCTACCTGTTACTGGATATATATTTTGTAGTATATGGCAAAACTATGAATGCCACTGTACTTACTAGTGGCATTTTTTTCTAAACTACTTTTTTCTTTCTTCCTTCTTCCTTCCTTCCTTTCTCTTTCTCTCTCTCTCTCTCTCTCTCTCTCTCTCTTTCTTTTTTCTTCTGGGGATTGAACTCAGGGTTAATCTACCATTGAGTTATATCCCCAGCCCTTTTTATTTTTTATTTTGACACAGTCTCATTAAGTTGCATAGGCTGGCTTTGAACTTGCAATCCACCTGCCTTAGTCTTTTGAATAGCAGGAATTACAAGTGTACACCAAAGTGCCTGGCTAAATACATTTTAATAGAAAACAAAATATAAAATAATGCTTTTCAGAAAACAGGAAATATTTAATACTTTTTCTACAAATCAGAAATCACTTTATCTTCAGAGCATCATTTGATATATTTGTGTATATATTTAGACTTTGTCTTAAAAAGTGTTTGTTATACATACTGCTCAAGGGAACCATACACCAACAAGACATAACAATCATAAATATATATGCCCCAAAAATTGGTGCAGCTATGTTCATCAAACAAACTCTTCTCAAGTTCAAGAGTCTAATAGACCACCATACAATAATCATGGGAGACTTCAACACACCTCTCTCACCACTGGACAGATCTTCCAAACAAAAGTTGAATAAGGAAACTATAGAACTCAATAACATAATTAATAACCTAGACTTAATTGACATATATAGAATATACCACCCAAGATCAAGCAGTTACACTTTTTTCTCAGCAGCACATGGATCCTTCTCAAAAATAGATCATATACTATGTCACAGGGCAACTCTTAGACAATATAAAGGAGTAGAGATAATACCATGCATCTTATCTGATCATAATGGAATGAAATTGAAAATCAACAATAAAAGATGTAAGGAAAAATCATGCATCACTTGGAGAATGAACAATAGGTTACTGAATGATCAATGGGTTATAGAAGACATCAAGGAGGAAATTGAAAAATTCTTAGAGATAAATGAAAACACAGACACAACATATCGGAATCTATGGGACACATTGGAAGCAGTTCTAAGAGGAAAATTTATTGCTTGGAGTTCATTCCTTAAAAAAAGAAAAAACCAACAAATAAATGATCTAATACTTCATCTCAAAATCCTAGAAAAAGAAGAGCAAAACAACAGCAAAAGAAGTAGAAGGCAAGAAATAATTAAAATCAGAGCTGAAATTAATGAAATCGAAACAAAAGACAATTGAAAAAATTGACAAAACTAAAAGTTGGTTCTTTGAAAAAATAAATAAAATCGACAGACCCTTAGCCACACTAACGAAGAGAAGAAGAGAGAGAACTCAAATTACTAGCATACGGGATGAAAAAGGCAATATCACAACAGACACTTCAGAAATACAGAAGATTATCAGAAATTATTTTGAATCCTTATACTCCAATAAAATAGAAGATAGTGAAGGCATTGATAAATGTCTTAAGTCATATGATCTGCCCAGATTGAGTCAGGAGGATATTGACAACCTAAACAGACCAATATCAATTGAGGAAATAGAAGAAACCATCAAAAGACTACCAACTAAAAAAAGCCCAGGACCTGATGGGTATACAGCAGAGTTTTATAAAACCTTTAAAGAGGAACTAATACCAATACTTTTCAAGCTATTTCAGGAAATAGAAAAAGAGGGAGAACTTTCAAATTCATTCTATGAGGCCAACATCACCCTGATTCCTAAACCAGACAAAGACACTTCAAAGAAAGAAAACTACAGACCAATATCTCTAATGAACCTAGATGCAAAAATCCTCAAGAAAATTCAGGCGAATCGGATACAAAAACATATCAAAAAAACTGTGCACCATGATCAGGTAGGATTTATCCCTGGGATGCAAGGTTGGTTCAATATACGGAAATCAATAAATGTTATTCACCACATCAATAGGCTTAAAAATAAGAACCATATGATCATCTCCATTGATGTGGAAAAAGCATTTGACAAAGTACAGCATCCCTTTATGTTCAAAACTCTAGAAAAACTAGGGATAACAGGAACATACCTCAATATTGTAAAAGCAATCTATGCTAAGCCTCAGGCTAGCATCATTCTGAATGGAGAAAAACTGAAGGCATTCCCTCTAAAATCTGGAACAAGACAGGGATGCCCTCTCTCACCACTTCTGTTCAACACAGTTCTCGAATCACTGGCCAGAGCAATTAGACAGATGAAAGAAATTAAAGGCATAAAAATAGGAAAAGAAGAACTCAAATTATCACTATTTGCAGATGACATGATTCTATACCTAGCAGACCCAAAAGGGTCTACAAAGAAACTATTAGAGCTAATAAATGAATTCAGCAAAGTGGCAGGATATAAAATCAACACGCATAAATCAAAGGCATTCCTGTATATCAGGGACAAATCCTCTGAAATGGAAATGAGGACAACCACTCCATTCACAATATACTCAAAAAAATAAAATACTTGGGAATCAACCTAACAAAAGAGGTGAAAGACTTATACAATGAAAACTACAGAACCCTAAAGAGAGAAATAGAAGAAGATCTTAGAAGATGGAAAAATATACCCTGTTCATGGATAGGTAGAACTAACATCATCAAAATGGCGATATTACCAAAAGTTCTCTATAGGTTTAATGCAATGCCAATCAAAATCCCAATGGCATTTCTTGTAGAAATAGAGAAAGCAATCATGAAATTCATATGGAAAAATAAAAGACCCAGAATAGCAAAAACAATGCTAAGCAGGAAGTGTGAATCAGGCGGTATAGCTATACCAGACTTCAAACTATACTACAGAGCAATAGTAACAAAAACAGCATGGTACTGGTACCAAGACAGGCGGGTGGACCAATGGTACAGAATAGAGGACACAGAAACCAATCCACAAAATTACAACTGTCTTATATTTGATAAAGGGGCTAAAAGCATGCAATGGAGGAAGGATAGCATCTTCAACAAATGGTGCTGGGAAAACTGGAAATTCATATGCAACAAAATGAAACTGAATCCCTTTCTCTTGCCATGCACAAAAGTTAACTCAAAATGGATCAAGGAGCTTGATATCAAATCAGAGATAGATAGAAGAAAAAGTTGGCTACAATCTACATACTGTGGGGTCGGGCTCCAAATTCCTCAATAGGACACCCATAGCACAAGAGTTAATAACTAGAATCAACAAATGGGACTTACTCAAACTAAAAAGTTTTTTCTCAGCAAAAGAAACAATATGAGAGGTAAATAGGGAGCCTACATCCTGGGAACAAATCTTTACTCCTTACACTTCAGATAGAGCCCTAATATCCAGAGTATACAAAGAACCCAAAAAATTAAACAATAAGAAAACAAATAACCCAATCAACAAATGGGCCAAGGACCTGAACAGACACTTCTCAGAGGAGGACATACAATCAATCAACAAGTACATGAAAAAATGCTCACCATCTCTAGCAGTCAGAGAAATGCAAATCAAAACCACCCTAAGATACCATCTCACTCCAGTAAGATTGGCAGCCATTATGAAGTCAAACAACAACAAGTGCTGGCGAGGATGTGGGGAAAAGGGTACACTTGTACATTGCTGGTGGGACTGCAAATTTGTGCAGCCAATTTGGAAAGCAGTATGGAGATTTCTTGGAAAGCTGGGAATGGAACCACCATTTGACCCAGCTATTCCCCTTCTCGGTCTATTCCCTAAAGACCTAAAAAGAGCATACTACAGGGACACTGCTACATCGATGTTCATAGCAGCACAATTCACAATAGCAAGACTGTGGAACCAACCTAGATGCCCTTCAATAGACGAATGGATAAAAAAAAAAAAAATGTGGCATTTATACACAATGGAGTATTACTCTGCATTAAAAAATGACAAAATCATAGAATTTGGAGGGAAATGGATGGCATTAGAGCAGATTATGCTAAGTGAAGCTAGCCAATCCCTTAAAAACAAATGCCAAATGTCTTCTTTGATATAAGGAGAGTAACTAAGAACAGAGTAGGGACGAAGAGCATGAGAAGAAGATTAACATTAAACAGGGATGAGAGGTGGGAGGGAAAGGGAGAGAGAAGGGAAATTGAATGTAAATGGAAGGAGACTCTCAGGGGTATACAAAATTACATACAAGAGGAAGTGAGGGGAAAGGGGGAAAAATATAAGGGGGAGAAATGAATTACAGTAGAGGGGGTAGAGAGAGAAGAGGGAAGGGGAGGGGGGAGGGGGGATAGTAGAGGATAGGAAAGGCAGCAGAATACAACAGACACTAGTATGGCAATATGTAAATCAATGGATGTGCAACTGATGTGATTCTGCAATCTGTATACAGGGTAAAAATGGGAGTTCATATCCCACTTGAATCAAAGTGTGAAATATGATATATCAAGAACTATGTAATGTTTTGAAAAACCAACAATAAAAATTAATTAAAAAAAATACCTATACTGAAAAAAAAAATAAAATAAAATAAACCATGTAGCAAATTAAAAAAAAAAAGTGTTTGTTAAACTGGAGATAGAAGCAGATCAAATCAAGGAAAAAAGATTGAAAAAATTAACACCTCTAATAAATGATCATATGGTCATTTGGAAATTGAATATTTTCTAATTCAATCTTGTGACTTTTCATTTCAAATTACTCTTTTTCATAATCTTTCTTTTCAGATTTTATTTTTTTTTCTTTCTTTCTTTTTTTTTTTTTTTTTTGCGATCCAACCCAGGGCCTTGTACATGCTGAGTTACATTATACTTAGCTACAATATTAGTCAACAAATGTTTGTTGAATAAGTAGATAAGATCACAACTTTTAGTTTGTCATCTTAGTGTTGCCAAAAGCTCGGTCCCTGTCTTCAATGCCAATCCAATAAAGAGGACATAGTTTTGAGAAAAATGAAAAAGGTTTTTGCTTTGCTAGCAAAGGAGAAACACAGGGGACTCCGGTCCCAAAGGCTGTGATTCTGCCCATCATCAGAAACAGGGGATTATTATTATTATTTTTTTTTTTTTTCAGAAACAGGGGACTTTTAAAAAAGAGGTGATTAAGAGAAAATGATATTAGGGAGGAGATATCAGGAAGGAAAAGAGCAGGGAGGAGGTGGTCAGGGAGAAGAAGTTTGGGAAAAAGAAAAAAAACATGTGAATTTCAAAGCCACAAGTGATATAGTCAAAGCATCAAGTGAACTCCTGTTACATTGGTCCATTATTGTCAAGCCTAGATAGGTCTGAAGAAAGCTTTTTATTCTGTAAACATTAACATTTTGGAAAAAAAAGGCTATTTCTTTTCTTTGGAAGCTTGTTCCCTTGGGATTCGTATGCACCGCAAACTGTCTTATAGAGATGCATAGTATAGCACTTAACCTTTATGCTTTAACCAATTTTCATCATCTTAAGGGGGGACAAGGGTGCTGGAGATCAAACTGAGGGCTTTACACATACTAGGCAAGAACTCTATCACCGACTCACACTCCCAGCCCAAGTTTTACAAAGTTAATCTTACGTTCAATATCATATGCCTGTAACCTAAAATTTTTCCACATCCTATCAAAATCTGAATAGTATCTGCCTTCCCTCATGAGTGAGCTTCCATCACTGAAATAGGAGATAAAGGTGATAATAATACATCCCATGGGCTTCTGACTTAATATTATGTACCTTAGGGTACCAATGTCTGGTACACACCATATATGCAAGATCTATGACCTGGTCTTCAAGAAAACTAATCACTGTAAAGTTCCACTCTGTTCCCTCATATGAGTCTGTTATGGCTCATAAATTTGCCTCCCTATTTTTTTTTTTTTTTAATTTTTTGTCTTGTTTGCAGGGACTTGTGAATACCAGGCAAGAAGTCTACCACTGAGCTATATCAGCAACCTAAGATTTGATTTTTGGGAGGGCAGTACTAGGGATTAAACTCAGGGCCTCATGCATGCTGGGTAAACACACTGAGTTACATCCTCAGCCCTGACTTTTATTTTGAGTCAAAGTCTTGATGAATTGCTCAAGGTGGTCTGAGGATATTTGCCTCTC
Source organism: Callospermophilus lateralis (assembly GCF_048772815.1). Classification (NCBI taxonomy): domain Eukaryota; kingdom Metazoa; phylum Chordata; class Mammalia; order Rodentia; family Sciuridae; genus Callospermophilus; species Callospermophilus lateralis. The sequence continues at coordinate 75,938,168 of NC_135308.1, read as the reverse complement.
CTGCCTCTGCCTTGGAGGAGCTAGGATTATAGGTGTGTGCCACCAAGCCTTCCTCTCCCTCTGATTTTGTTGTCATTCTTTTCTCTATCTGATCCCTCTTGCCTTCCTTTAGAATCTTGTTCTTATCTAGGTACCTAGATTCATTTAGGTAATCCAGAATAATCTCCCAAGATTCTTTTTTTTCCTTTTTTTTTTTTTTTTTTTAGAGAGAGAGAGAGAATTTTAATATTTATTTTTTTTTTTTTTTTAGTTTTCGGCGGACACAACATCTTTGTTTGTATGTGGTACTGAGGATCGAACCCGGGCCTCACAGATGCCAGGCAAGCAGCCCAATTTAAAAATAAGCCTACTGCAGCTTATTTTTAAATTGGGCACGTTTCTTTCTCCTCCTCTCCTCCTGCTCCCTCCTAATCTCTCCCCTCCCTAATCTTGGGAAACAGTATTGCCTTTCTTCTCCATCCTAGGCAGTTATCAGCCCCTGCATATGTACCCACAATAGGAATGAAGTAATCCAAACTTTGGGGATGAAATCAGAAGATCTCAGAAATGACTATATCCCAAATTAACAACTGATTTACAATTCCAACAGAGAACATGTGGAATGTAGCCTTTGAGTCACCTCTTTAAAAGCCCCCTGTTCCTACTGATGGGGGCTTTGGGACAGGAGTCCCCTGAGTTTCTCCTTTGCTAACAAAGCAGTAAAATTTCTTTATCCTTTTTCTCAAAACGATGTCCTCATTATTGGATTGGCATCAGGGACAAGGACCAAGATTTCGACAACAGGATCTTGCTAAATTGAACTTGCCATCCTCCTGCCTCACCTTCTTGAGTGGCTAGACAGGATTCTTAATCATATCAGCAAGTTACCTTTTTTCTCATGTAAAATAACATGTTTACAGGTTCCAGGGATGAAGATGTGGTTATCTTTGCAGAATCATTGTTCAATTTATCACAAAATGTTGTAGGGACAAATGAGGCAAGGCCCCGAAGATAGCAGGAAACAGTTTTATTTGGCTGCAGCCAGGTTCAGAGGGTATAGTCTTTGCTGTAATCAATCAATCCCCTGAACCCCGAGTTCAGGGAGTTTTAGAGTTTTATACCCAGCGTGTAAGGGGAGGGGCTCAGAAGTTCACAGTCTGCAGAAGTTCACATACAAGCAGCTTCTTCTTTCACTGTTCTGGACATGTTAACTCTTCAAGGACAACACCTGAGAAGGGGAGAGCTTCATCTCCCCTTTCTTTCCTCTCCCAGCCAGCTGTTACCATGGGCCCATTTGTAACTTATCTTAAAAATGTAGACATCTCTGTGAAGCCCAGCTCAAGGCCAGAGGCCTTGTTTGCACATTTCTTCAGAGTACTATACTGGATACGTTTGTGAAAAACTAGTAAGGGGGTGCCCAGCACCTGGAGTGCTGGTATCTTCTCAGCCAGTGGCCAAGTAAATAGGAAGTTTATCTACATTGGACTCTTTTGCTGACAGTCCTAAAATCAGCCATGGTGAAGCAGGCTTTTCTGTGGAGAAAGGGTGTGCCCACTTCAATATGACTTCTGAAAAATCTCATGCTCTGCAAAATTACATGTGTACGTGCATACAGATAGACTGACTTATACAAGACAGTTGAGGCTAAGAAGCAACAAATGAGCCAGATTAAGCGAGTCATTTCTGTAATCCCAGCTAGTTGAGAAGCTGTTATATGGACAATATTTCTAGTAAAGATGAAGGGAGCTTGATGCAACAGGATGTAAAGGACTGGGACTGCTGACATTAAGAAGAGGACAAAATTCAGAGCTCAAGGCTGGGGATGTAGTTCAGCCCTGCCTAACATGCCTGAGCCCCCGTGTTTGTTCGCCCTCAAGAAGAAAAAAAGAAAGGAAGGAAGGAAGGAAAGAAAGGAGAAAGAAAGAAAGAAGAAAGCAAGCAAGCAAAGGTCAAACTATCAAAAACTGGGATTTGGAGAGATTGGGCATTAAAAACTGTTATCAGGCAGGGGATGTGGCTCAAGTGGTATCGCCCTCGCCTGGCATACGTGGGGTGCTGGGTTCGATCCTCAGCACCACATAAAAATAAAGATGTTGTGTCCACCAAAAACTAAAAAATATATATTTATATATATATTAAAAATTCTCTCTCTCTCTCTCTCTCTCTCTCTCTCTCTCTCTCTCTCTAAAAAAAACACAAAACTGTTATCATAACTGGGCATGTGGCGCACACCTGTAATCCTAGCAACTCTGGAGGCTAAGGCAGGAGGATCATAAATTCTATGTCAGCCTCACCTGAACAACTTAATCAGACCCTGTCTCAAAAGAAAAAAGGCCCTGGAGATGTAGCTCAGTGCTAAATATGGTGACAGGAAGGAACTGCAACTTGTTTTACATTTTACATCCTCATTTATTATGTGTATATGGTTTATTTTTTCCTCTAGTACTGGGGATTGAACCCACTGCTACTGTACATTGAGCTGCATCCCCAGCACTCTTTATTTTTATTTTGAGACAGGATCTCACTAAGTTGCCCAGGTGGGCCTTGAACATAATGAGATGGGAGTGTTTGTGATGGTTCTCTGTCTTTTGAACCTGAAGAATGAGATTCATGAACAGGAAGGGTGAGAGCAAAGTAACAGGATTTAATCAAGTATTAGAAAGGAAGCCAAGCTTCCATAGGAGGAGGGAGTCCCAAGGAGAGTTGCTGCAGGGTGGCTATTGTCTAGGAGTTTATTTGTTTTTGGCATCAGGGATTGAACCCAGGGTGCTTAACCACTGAGCCATAACCCCAGCCCTTTTTATGTTTTGAGACAGGGTCTCAACTGAGTTGCTTATGACCTTTGCTAAATTGCTGAGGCTGGCTTTTAACTCAGGATCCTCCTGACTCAGCCGTCTGAGTTGCTGAGATTACAGGCATGTGCTACCATGCTTGACTGTCTAGGAATTTATATAATAATGCTAGAGGGGAGTTAGGTAGCCTTGAAGACCAGGGGCTAGAGATTTTTAAAAAGTGGTTTTTTGAGTCCAGTCACATCAGGGCACCTGGTATTTATGTGCCCCTGACCAATAAGGATATTGATCACATCCCTTCACTCAGGAATTGGCTCAAGTTTTGGTTGCATACTTTCAGGCTCCAGTAGGGTCACTGGTTCTGATCTGTCTACTCTATTTGTTAACTGCTGGTGGGTGGGGGGTACACCCCTGATCCTGTTTGCCTAACATTTCTATCTCCTCTCAATGCCACCCACCTGCCTCAAGTTCCCAAATTGCTAGGATTATAGGCAATTGAACTCAGGCACTTAACAACTGAACCATATCCACAGTCCTTTTTATTTTTAATTTTGAGACAAGTTCTTGCTAAATGGCTTAGTGGCTCCCTAAATTGTTGAGGGTTTGAACCTGTGCTTTCCTGCTTCAGCCTCTTGAACTGCAGGGATCACAGGCATACATCACCATGCCAGGTTTATACTTCTGCCTTCTGATCAGAACCCCTACTCCGTCCAGCACATGCCTCTTTAGTGGGCTGTGATATAGTATAGGGTCCCTAAATGTTTTGTACTAAACTATTATATTATAAGAGGTTTGGGGATAAAGCTCAGAGATACAATGCTTGCTTAGAATGCAGGAGGCCCTGGGTTTGATTTCCAAGTTGGGGTTGGGTTGGGGGATTGGAGGTGATAATAACAAGAGGCAGGATTTCACCCCCCATAGGATTAATATTTTTCATGTGGAATTTCAAAAATTAAGACATTATCAACTGGTGCAGTTGCACAGGCCTGTAATCCCAGTGGCTCAGGAGGCTGAGTATGGGAAGTTGGAGGCCAATCTCAGCCTATTCAAAGCCACTGGGTTCAAATAGCACTGTGCAGGAGTGGATTGTGGAGGAGGGATATTGAGAATGAGTGCTAAGGCAGTCCATGGGTGTGTGTGTTACCAAAAGCTGAGTCCTGTCACCCATGCCAATCCAACAACGAGGACATAGTTTTTTTGTTTGTTTGTTTGTTTTAAGAGAGAGAGAGTTTTAATATTTATTTTTTAGTTTTCAGTGGACACAACATCTTTGCTTGTATGTGGTGCTGAGGATCCAACCCGGGCTGCACGCATGCCAGGCGAGCCCGCTACCGCTTGAGCCACATCCCCAGCCCAAGGACACAGTTTTGAGAGAAAGAAAAAAAAATGTATTGCTTTGCTAGCAAAGGAAAAGTACAGGGGACTCCTGAGCTTTCTGCCCAGCAAGAGGAACAGGGGGACTTTTAAGGAGGTGACTCAAAGGCTACATCCCACCTCTTCTCTCTGGAGTTTAATTTATTATTAATTTGGGAGACAGTCATTTCTGAGGTCTTCAGGGGCCATCCCCAAAGTCTGGTTTACTTTGTTCCTATGGTGGTGTGTTATCTGTTCTCAAGAAAGATAACATTGCCTGAGATGGGGAAGAAAGGCAATCCTAGTTTCTCTGAGATTAGTCAGGGGAGAGATCAGGGAGGAGGAGGGAGAGAGGAAGAGAAACATGCCTATTTTAAAAATAAGTCACAGTGGCAGAGCAGCATGGACTATACTCAAAGCATAAAGTGGACCACTATTACATGGGGGCTGTGTTCACACAAAGGGGGAAGGAGGGGAGAGACAACAGACCCAGGCCACCAGGTTCACCGTCCCAATAACCTTCCTTGGAAAGCAATGGGGGGCATGTTAGTAAAATTCATTAGCTGTGTGTCTCGGTAAAATTTTCAAAATATTTGCCCCCCTCTCCCACCTACCAGGGTTTATCTCTCTCTGCAATACTCATCACTACTTGCCCCTATGTTCTGGATGAAAGATTTGTTGTGCGCGTAGACAACAAATGCATGTTCCATCAGGACAAAACTTGTTCTTTTTTTTTTTTTTGGCGTTTTGGGGAAGGAATCCAGGGCCTCACACACGGTAAGTGTTCTAACACTGAACTACATTCCCAGCGGGGAGAATGAGAGTCAACTTCAGCCATTTTTGCTGTCTTGCCTCATAATTCTAAACCTCCTGCAATTGGATTTTTGCTCTGACTTCTCCACTGGAATTCTCAGACCCTGACATAGGGAGGGTCTCAGAACAAGAGGGAGGAAAGGTGAGAGTAGAAAACGGGTACAAAATTCACAATACTGTAAAGCAGTGCATCTTAAACCTTAGCAGGATCAGCTAGGAAGCTAGTTAAAATGCTGAAGGCTGAACCATAGTCTTTCATTCAGTGGGTCTGGGTTAGAGTTTAAGAATTTGCATATCAGCAGGGCTGATGGCACACACCAGTGATCCCAATGACTAGGGAGGCTGAGGCAGGAGGATGGAAAATTCAAAACCAGCTCAGCTATTTCCTTTTCCCCTGGAATGTATGCGGCCCGGGTTCGATCCTCAACACCACATACAAAAAGATGTGTCGGCCGAAAACTGAAAAATAAATATTAAAAAAACTCTCTCTCAAAAAAAATTATTAAAAAAAATAGTTGATTTATTCATACATCCAAAAACATGAAGATTTTATTATGGACTGGACATAATACCAAATATATTACTGTTTTCAAACAAACTACATTGAATGAAAATTAAACATTTTATTTGACATGTAAGCTTAGAAAAAACTAGTAATAATTATATTGTGTCAAATATTAAAAATCATTAGATTTCAATTATTTCCTTGAATGTCTTGGTTGCTTTTAAAAAGTATTTTCCTATATATGGGGTAAGATTTTATTTCTTTTTTTTTTCCTTGCTTTTTTTATTGGCATATTATAATTGTACATAATTGATGGAGTTTGGTGTCACACACTCATACATACACACAATATAACCATAGGATTTGGCAAATCATTCCTCAGCAATTCCCCTCTTCCTCCTCACCTCCCACTCCTAGTTCCCTTTCCTCTACTGAGATCCATCCCCAACCTTATTTTCCTTTTTCTTCTCTAGCTTCCACACATGAGAGAAAACATACACCTTGATCAACTGAGTTTGACTTAATTCACCAAACATGGTGATCTCTAGTTCCATCCATTTTCCTGCAAATGCCATAATTTAATTTTTCTTTATCATCCTCAGCAATTTAGTGAAGCCCTAACTGAGTGAGTTCCTGTGGGGGGAGGTGGGGGGAGTGAAACAAAAATGCAGCATGGGGGATGAACCCAGTGGTTAAGTGCCCCTGGGTTCAATCCCTTCCAACCAAAAGAAAGAAAGAAAAGAATTTGCATATCAAACAAGTTAACCAGGTGCTGTTGATACTGTCTCAGACCACACAGTTGAGAACCACTTCAATAAAGTGTTGTGGCCCAGTGCAATAGTGCCCACGTATAATCCCAGCAGTGCAGGAGACTGAGACAGGAGTCTGACTAGCCTCTGCAATGTGAGACACTGTCTCAAAAGAAAAAAAAAGGGGGGGGGGGGCGCTGTGGATATAGCTCAGTGGTAAAGTACCCCTAAATTCATTCTCCAGTCCAACAAATAAAGTAACTGAGGTAGGAGAAAGGGTTAAAATGGACAGGCAGGTCGCTCTCGCAGCAGCTATGGTATCAGTAATCAACACCGTAGATACATCCCATGAGGATATGATTCATGATGCCCAGATGGACTACTATGGCACCCGCCTGGCAACCTGTTCCTCAGACAGGTCTGTCAAAATCTTCGATGTGCGCAACGGGGGACAGATCCTCATCGCCGACCTCAGGGGGCATGAGGGTCCTGTGTGGCAGGTGGCCTGGGCCCACCCCATGTATGGCAATATCCTGGCATCCTGCTCCTACGACCGGAAAGTCATTATCTGGAAAGAGGAAAACGGCACCTGGGAGAAGACCCACGAGCACTCGGGACATGACTCTTCCGTGAACTCTGTGTGCTGGGCCCCCCATGACTACGGCCTGATCCTGGCCTGTGGGAGCTCGGATGGGGCCATCTCCCTGCTGACCTACACCGGGGAAGGCCAGTGGGAAGTGAAGAAGATCAACAACGCTCACACCATTGGCTGCAATGCAGTCAGTTGGGCCCCTGCCGTGGTCCCCGGAAGCCTCATCGACCAGCCGTCAGGACAGAAGCCCAGTTACATCAAGAAGTTTGCATCTGGGGGCTGTGACAACCTTATCAAGCTGTGGAAGGAAGAGGAGGACGGCCAGTGGAAAGAAGAGCAGAAGCTGGAGGCGCACAGCGACTGGGTTCGCGATGTCGCCTGGGCCCCCTCCATTGGCCTGCCCACCAGCACCATCGCCAGCTGCTCCCAGGATGGGCGGGTGTTCATTTGGACCTGTGATGATGCCTCAGGCAATATGTGGTCACCTAAGTTACTGCATAAGTTCAACGATGTTGTGTGGCACGTGAGCTGGTCCATCACCGCCAACATCCTGGCCGTCTCTGGTGGAGACAATAAGGTGACCCTGTGGAAGGAGTCCGTGGATGGGCAGTGGGTCTGCATCAGTGACGTCAATAAGGGCCAGGGCTCCGTGTCAGCTTCCGTCACAGAGGGCCAGCAGAACGAGCAGTGACAACACAGGTGGGGCCTGGTTCCCCACCTGCCAATCCAGGACTGCCCCTTTCCTGGGACAACTGACCAAGCAAGTGGGAAGAGGAGCACCCAGTTCCACCAGGACCGTCTTCCTAGGAACACTTACAAATGCTACCACAGATCTATCATCTGCCTTAACACGATTCCATGAGGTTTGTAATTTACTGCCCGGCTCAATCCATTCATGTCCTGAAGAAACTACAGATGACTTCAAATCTATTATTTTGAAATACTTTTGGCCATTTTTATGTACCTTTTTGGGTTTGGGCATTATTTGGGGGGAGGTTGTTCCCAAACTAAATAAAATCATATTGCTTATAAAAAAAAAATAAATAAATAAATAAATAAATAAAATGGACAGGCAGGAAAGTTGGGCTCCTTAGGCCAGATTTCTATTCAGCAGGGCTAAGAAACTCTAGATAAATGCCTGGCCTCATCAAGGGTCAGGCTGACTCCCATGAAAGCAGAAAAAATTGATAGTGAGACATCTGCTGTCTCGTACTTGCACCCCCAAGCAAAAAAGGGGGCACAGTAACTTGACTGGACCAAAGAATGCATAAAACATTCCTGAATACTGAGTGCCTTACCTAGAACTGGGTGAGAGTCTAGCTCCCTTAATTCTGTAGATTCATATGAACCCCTACACATTAGCCACTCTCTGGTATCCCTTTCTTGAGACCCCTCCCTTTTAGGAGCTCTGCTTTCTTGCTTTCTATTACTCTAATAAATCTGTTACTTTGCTCTTACCCTTATGTCAATGGATTTCATTCTTCAAATCCAGAAGACAGAGTATTCAACTCTATGCTCCATCTGTAGCGACTCACCCATCCAGAAATGTTCTTGATCATATAACTTCAACTTTTGCTTTTTACCAAAAAGAAGATTTTTTCATATTTTTTCCCCATCATTTCCAGCTATACAGAAAATGGAGAAGGGTGCACATTGAACGAAAGAAAATGAGAAGTGAAGAAAACTGGGGGCTTGGTCTTCCACCGCCTGTAATCAGTGATTAATTTTGATACTTTGCCAGAACTCAATCCTTAAGTATTTTGTGTGTGTGTGTGTGTGTGTGTGTGTGTGTGGGCAGACAGTAGAATCTTATAAAATTAATTTTAGTTGCTCAGAAATGTTAACTGCAATTAAATTTACAGTCTACAAAACAAGTAAAGATTATAGATTAAAAATACGTGCCTAAAAACGTACATGTCAATAAAATATCAAGGTAGTAAAGTTTTTATAACAGATACTTGTTTATTTTTCTTCTTAGTAGAAGTTATGGTGAAATTTCCAAGATTTAAAATGAATAAGACAAGAAAAACTTTAAGAAAAGTGTTTTTTTTGTTGTTGTTTGTTTGTTTTAAGAAAGCAGTTGGAGAGAAAACTGCCAGTTTCTCTTCTAGAACTTTTAAATCCAGTTCACAAATCAGTACTTATCCCCTGGAGTAGAGTTTGGAAACAAAACCAAACAAAAAAGTGACATTTGAGGCAATTTCGGGATGAATTAGTCAAGCATACATACAGTTTCCAACAGATTTACCCTAGAGTGTGATTATTTTAATGCAGAGGGGATGAAGAATTATCCTATCAGTCCAAACTACGCCCACTTTAACTCACGTGAATCCTTTAACCATTGGATCATTAACATTAAAATAGCCTGGAAGGTTGACTTATCTGTAATTTAAAAGGAAACCAGACCTGAATTTTCAGATTCGCTCCACTCGCCTCACCAGCTGATGAAGTTTGAGGTTTTAGTCTCAGGGCTACAGTTTTTTTTTTTCCTCCCAAGCAACAGTGGGAGCAACTTTTTTGAGGGTTTGCTCACCTCCCAATGGATCCATTGCAAAAATTTAACCCACCCTCGACCCAGGAGTCTTTTCCGATGTCTGAAAATGAAGAAAATTCAGGTAAGTCAATGACCTTCTTGAGAGCAAGGGTTTTGGGCAGTCAAAAGCCTTTCTTCATTTCTTATATTAAGTCTTTCCAAAAGGTATTCCAAGTTAAGTAAATCTCAAAGGAGAGGAAGGCTGGGTGCATACTTTCCTTTGGGGAGAAAAAATGGAGTTCAAAAAAGGAACAAAAAGAGGGAAGTGGAAGGAGAATTGAGTATTTGTTCACTATATTTAAGAAATCTTTAGACTTCTCCTCCCTACTCCCTCCCTACCCCCGGTATTAGGGAGATTGAACATAGGGGTGCTCTACATGTCCTTAATTGAGCGCCATCCCAGCCCTCTTTATTATTTATTTAGTACGGGGGGGGGGGTTGAACCCAGGGGCGCTTTACCATTAAGCTAGATCCCGAGCCTTTTTAATTTTTATTTTATTTTTTATTTTTGAGACACATCTCGCTAAATTGATTAGGGCCTCATTAAATTATGGCTGTTGGTCTCCAACTTGCAATCCTCCTGCCGAAACCTCCTTCGTCGTTGGGATTACAGGCGTGCAACCCAGCACCTGGCAGTCTTTATATTTAAATTTTGAGACAAGGTATTACCAAATTGCTCTGGAACTTGCCATCCTCCCGTCTCAACCTTCAGCCTTCTGAGCCACTGAAATTCGAAAAACCAGACTTCTAAGTCCAGTTTCTGGAATAAAGAATAAGAATGTTTCCAGGACGTAGTTTATCTTAAAATTTTGTATTACTTTTGATACCAGGGAATGATCCCAGGGGCGCTTTACCAGTGAGCCACATCCTCAGCTTTTTTTTTTTTAAAGACAGTCTCACTAAATTGCTGAGGCACGGTTTGAAATCGTGATCCTCCTGCCTCAGCCTCCGGAGTGTAGCCTACCACTCCGGGGCTAGGACGTAGTTTATGGGGGCGGTGTAGAAAATAACAAACATAAGAAACTCACATTTCACTTTAACCTGATCTTTTTCTCACCAACTTTTTCAGGAATGGCTTTCCATCTGAATTTCCCCTTTAAGAATGCTAATAACAGAATATAATAAAAACAGTGAATTGTACACTGGGTGGGGGCGAAGAATGTTAATAACAATCAAATGGCTCTTCTAGGGAAAATAAAAGGAAAGGGGCGGGTTTACAAAACCTGGTGAATGTTCTGTGTAATGTAAATTGGTGGCAGGAGGAGACCCGGGATTGCTTTCTCAAGTTGCTTCAGGAATACTGCTAACGAGGTCCGGGCTCCCGGGCCTCTTCTGGTGGAGAGATTCCACTTTTGTCCGCACCTGGTCTTGGCCTAGGGCAGCTTGGCCTGTGGGCTAGGGCGGGTAGAGGGCGTGGTAGGTGTCCTGGAGCCAATACCCCAAACTACCCACAGGGCAATTAGCTTGAGTCCGGCACTGACAGCAGCGGAGCCTGGCTGCCTCGTTGACTTCCTAGGAGTCCCGGTAGTCTGAACCGAGTGGAAAACAAAAATAGAGAAAGAGAATAATCTGTATAATATCCCCAGTCTCTCCCTCTTCATGAATCTGCCTCAGTGCCTGACATACACAAGGTGGGCTTCTTTTGACTCCTATTTTTTCTGAGTTTTGTTTTGTGGCAGAAGGTTCCCAAGTTTAGGACAGTCTAGGCAACTTAGGAAGTGCTTATAGGTTCAGTCCTAGTACCCCACCCCCAACAAATCAGAAACCAGGGGGTTATTACCATCTGCCCCTGTGCAAAGCAATTTAGTTCTGCCTTGCCTCTTTTGGGGTAGAGGTTCTGGGTGTTGAACTCAGGGTCCCTGTACTACTCAGCTACACGTTTTTTTGTTTGTTTGTTTGTTTGTTTGTTTGTTTTTTTGAGTCAGGATCTTAAGTTGCCAAAACTGGCCTTGATCTTAGTGAGTTATCTTCTTGTCACAGCCTCTGGGATTACACCCTGAGAAGACTGGGATTTTGCATTGTTTCCTGTCATCTTTTATCCTGAGCAACTTCTTATACTAGTGCATTACTCCCATGCTTTAAAAGCAGACCTAGCAGGAGACCGTGGCAGGAAGATTTCAATACTAAGACCAGCCTGGACAATTGAGACCCTGTCTTAAAATAAAAAACAAAGGGCTGGGGATGTGGCCCAGTAGTAGAGTGTTCTTGGGTTCAATTCCCTGTAATGTACAAGCATGTGTGCACACATACACACAATCCAGACCTAGTTTGATTGTGGAGTAGTGACTTCTCAATGATGCAAGTCAAACTAATGAATTTTACCTTCTTTCTCTTTCAGTGGACTCTCATCCGGTCAGTTCAGAAATGCTAGTAAAGAAACTTCACGACTTGACTCTGAATCCTTGTGCTAAATGGCCGTCCCCTCTGCCAGAAGGTCCACGCCAACCACTGGACAGGAGTGAGAGGGTCTTACGGGAGGTCAGAAAGGGCTTTCCCAACAGGCGGCGAGGAGTCCGGACATTGTTATCTGCACGGAAAGAGCTTGTGGAAAAATGGAGATATCTCCTAAGTGTAAGATTTTCCCAGATGAGTTTGTGATATGGGTAGGGCTATTGGATCTTCTGGGCAGATGGCGCTGCCATCCCAGGATGATGTGTACATTAAGATATCAGCAGTGCTGAGTGGCAGTACTCAGGCTGGATAACTTACATCTTTAAGGCTCCCCCATTTCTCTTATAGTGGGTATGTAACTTGTTTTGTAAACCCAGGAGCGCTTAACCACTGAGCCATGTATCCTTAGCCTTTGTTATTTTTAGTTTTGGGGGTAGAGCCTTGCTAAGCTGCTTAGGGCCTCAACCTTCTGAGCCCCTGGGATTATAGGTGTGTGCCACCATGCCTGGTTGTAACTTTTTCTTAGTTTTAAATAAAAATATTTTTTCTTTCCATAAAGCTTCAAAAACAAGAAAGAGACAACAATCTTAAGGAAGTTCAGGTAAATTTTTTTTTTCTTTGCTATAAGTGTGGATAGGGTATATGGTTTGGTTTGGATTTTTGTTTGGAGAAGGGGGAATTGGCTTGAAGGTTTTTTGTTTATTTGTTTTGTACCAGGGATTGAACCCAGGGGCACTTGACCACTGATCCACTTCCCCAGCCTTGAGACAGGGTCTCACTAAGTTGCTTAGGGCCTTGCTTAATTGCTGAGGCTGGCTTTGAATTTGGAGATCCTCCTGCCTCAGCCTCCCAAGCCCCTGGGATTACAGGCCTGTGCCACCATGCCTGGCTGGCTTGAAAGTTCTGAATCCCCAGGAATTCTGGAGAAATCAGTCCATGTTTATAGTTGTTTATTTGATGCTGGGAATTGAACCTGAGTTTTTATTTTTTAGAATGTTTTTAAGTTCACTGCAAAATTGAGCAGCAAGTAGAGTTTCAGTATACTCCTTTCAGGATAAGGTGTGGATAAAGAGCATAGATATTTGCATGAATTCACTTCCTGAAAGAGATCTATACCACCTCACACATAGCCTCCCCAACCATCAACAACAGAATTGACACATCACCCAGTGCATATTTGACATTAGGGTTCACTCTGTTATGTTTGTACTTACAAGTGCTTCATAAACATGATCTTCGTAATGGTACCATGTTGTAAGACAAACTCCTAAACCTAGTGTCCAGCAGAGTGAGTTACATGCAAGGAATTCAGAGAATTAAGACTGAAATAGGTTTTTACTAACAAGTCTGCATCTGTTGTCATTATAAAATGACCCACAAGCTGGCATGGTACCCATATGTTTCATTCCTCTTTTTTATACCCCTAAGTTGTTCCCCCCCCCCCCCAGTACTAGGGATTGAACCCACACGCACTCTACCACTGTTTTTATTTTCAGATGGGATCTCCCTAAGTTGCTAGGCTGGTCTAGTAAATATGGTCTTCCTGACAGTCTCCCTAGTTGCTGAAATTAGATTGCACTTGGTCAAAGGCTAACTTTATAAACAATAGATTTGAGAGTTTTTTATACTTCTTTGAGGTATAATATGATTAATCTAATTTCATTATTTCTTTCAGAGTGAATCACGAAGTGTACCATTCAAATGTACCTGCAGTTTTTGCGTATATCATGGATGGGATCCTTCTGAGAATGCTAGAATAGGGTATGATTAGGACACAGAGTCAATATAGGCGTAAATTGTACTTGTTCTTCATGATGGTAATTTTAGGCACACTTTTCTATGCTTAGACTGCATACCAATGATTTTGAATAGCTTATGTATGAGTTCTGTGATGTCTTTATTCTTTTGCATCTTTTTTTTTTGGTGTTAGGGATCCCTTCTTGCCTTAATGCCAGTAATTTATAAGGAATATGAGCAGTTAAAATGTGCATAAATGATTTCAAAATAGTTTTACTTTTCTGTTTGACTCAAAGAAGTACCAATAGGTCTCAAGTGTTCCTGGAGATTTTAAAAGCCTGAAATCTGAAATAAAACTCAGGAACTGGAAGGGATGTAAAGAGAATATTGGATAGTTTGATTAGAGTGTAATAATTAGAGTAGATAATTAGATTTTCTGGTTTTCGAAAATTTGAGTTGCAATAAAAAGAAATTTTGATGTGCTGTTTTAATTTTCAGTAGCAAATGAATGTATATATAGAGGAACTTATTGATCAATTTGAGTATTTTATACAAATTCTTATTCCTGGTTTTATAGTTTAGAAAAGTTTTTTTTTTTTTTTTTTAAGAGAGAATTTTTAATATTTTTTTATTTTTCGGTCGACACAAACCCAGTGCCTCACTCACACATGCTAGGTGAGCACTCTACCACTGAGCTCCAACCCTAGCTCAGTGTTTTGCTATATAGTGAATGAACAATTTAATCTCACATTTCTAGAGTGTAAATATCTGGTAATATTTTGTGATATTATTCACTGGAAGGAACTTTGAGTAAGGTGTGGATAAAGAGCATAGGTGTTTGCATGAATTCACTTCCTGAAAGAAATCTCAAAATGAAAGGAGCTAAAAGGGAAGTGGGAGTTTTGGAAATTGCTGATAGGTGCAGAGAGATTTCCCTCTCATGTCAGATAAATTCTGCAGCTGCTATCAGCTGGGAGTCCTAATATAGTTAATTTTTGAAACTGCCTACATGGAGATTGCCTCAGATTCTACAAATTGAGGGCTTAGTCCCATAAAACTCCACTTCAGATGCCAATCAAGCCTGGGTTATAGCCTATGCTTCTGCCTGGCCAGCTGTAAATAAGTGTTCCTACATCTCTCTCCTGGGGTTCAATGAATTTGCTAGAGCAGCTCACAGAACTTGGGGAAGCACTTGAGGATCAGCTGGAGGAGGTGCATAGGGCAAGGTATGAAGGGACACAACACTCTCCAGAAAACTGTTTTATTCTGCTATTGGAAACCCTCAGAATTTAGTCCTTTTGGATTTTTATGGGAGTTCATTATATAGGTATGATTACTTCATTGACCATTGGCTTATCAGCCTTTCTCCTCACCAAAGGTTACCAGAAGGGTGGGACTGAAAGTTTCAGTAATCTATCACTTGATTCCCCTAGGTAACCAGTTTTTCATTCTGAAGCTAGGAGTCTCCAGTCTCCAGTTAAACTATAATAGCAAAGATATTACTTGGACTTCAGGTTGCCGCATATGTGCTGTGGCTTTAGTTATCCACATCAATGTCAGTCTGAAAATATTAAATGGAAATAAACATTAAGAAATAATATTATGGAAAATTGTTATATTTGATTAGCTACTACTAATCTCTCTTTGCCTAATATATAAATTATACTTTTATCCCTATACATATATACCTATCATAAAGTTTATGTAAAGTTCAGTACCACCCCAGCGTTTTTGTGGGGGTTTTGGAATGTATCCCCTGTGAGTAAGGGGGGCTACTTTGTCAGGAATTGCAGGGCACAGGGGTAAAAACCAAATACATTTTGCATATCAAAGGAGCAAATTGAGAATCTATGATAATGAAATATCCCAAGAGGCAATGTCATCCAATGGTATTTAACTTTTTTTTTTTAAATGACATGTGCATAGATCTGACATTCTTTTGGAGATAAAAATAGTTTGCCCTTTTTCCTCCAGCTGACATGTGTTCAGAGTGATAGAAAATCTAAGTTGGGGGGGCTGGGGTTGTGGTTCAGGGGCAGAGAACTTGCCTAGCATGTGTGAGGCTCTGGGATCGATATCGATTCTCAGCACCTCATAAATAAAATGAACAAAATAAAGGTCCATCAACATCTTAAAAAAAAAAAAAAATTAAGTCTAAGTTGGGTATGGTGGCCCACGCCTACAATCCCAGTCACCTGGGAGACCGGAGGATTACCCACTGGAGGCCAATCTGGCCATTTATTGAAACCCTGTCTCAAATTTAAAAAAGGACTGGGATGTTGCTCAGTGGAAAAATAAAGGTTTAATCCCCAAAGTGGGATGGGGTATTGGGAAAGGAGGCTCCCTGCTTCCTTTTTTTGTATGCAAAAGTGCCCTTCAGTAGTCTGGGGCATATGGAAAATGCTCAAAAAAGCATTCATTTGCTATTTATGATACTGGGATCTAAGCCAGGACCTCATGTGTGTTGGGCAGGTAAGTAAGTACTGTATCACTGAGTACTTGGCACTGATTTTATGGATGAATGTGTGAAGTGATTGTTTTTTTTTGTTTTTCAAATTCGAATCAATAACAGCTTACTGAAAATTTTTAAGGGCTCTCCTTTTTCAAAGTTATACATTCACAAAGCATTAATTAGCTATTTGTAATGGTGGATGCCAATCTCAGAACATTTCCATGGAAAATGGCCCATTCATAAGTAGATCTTCATCATCTTGCAAATTGCCTTCTGAAGTAAATCACAGTGAATACCATTCCAACCCCATTTTTCTGTTTTGGAATGAAAATTTACTATAACACAAGACTTGCTTGTTAGGATCATTAGGTTCCTCTGCATGCCAGAATCTAAAAGGGAGAAAAAGGATGAGGACATTCTTTAAATAGTGTTTTTTTTTTTTTTTTTTTTTTTAAGTTTAAATATTGAGGAGGGTAGAATTGAAAAGTGTCGAAGTTAAAGTCAACATGAACCCCAAATATTCTTTCCCCACTTTTCTGTATTGTAGTGGCACCCCCTCTTCCACGGAAAGTCTTAATTAAGCTTCTCCAGAATTCTTCAGAATTTCTGCAAAAGAGTTCAATGTAGTTCAACTACTTATTTCCTGTTACTCTACCTCACTTGGCCTGGAAGAGATTAGCACTCAAGGTGCTGAAGGCCCCTTTACTAGTTTTTCACAAACATTTATGGACTTAATATAAATATAAATAACATAATAGTTTGTAGAAGTGTGCTTGCAAATGCAGAGTGTGCTAAGAAAAACATTCTTTTAATTAGGCCCCTGGCTTTGGACTGGAGCTTCAGAGTAGAGGTTACTAATTGGGCTCCATGGTAACTGTTGGCAGGTGGAGGGAAAAAAAGGGGAGAAGAAGCCTTCCCCTTCTCAGGCTCTGTCCTTGCCCAGAACAGGGAAAGAAAAAGCTGTTTTTGTGTCAACTTCTGCAGACTGGATTTCTGAGCGCCTTTCCCTACATATTGGGTACAAAGTTCCGAAACTGCTTGAACTGGGGGTACAGGGAGATTAATTGATTACAGTGAAAGCTGAGAATCCATCCCAGAGCCTGTCCTCCTAGATTAGTGCTTTATCCCTGAGCCACATCCCCAGCTCTTATTGGTTCCGGATTATGGGTACTAGGAATTGAACTGAGGGTACTTTACTACACAGCCACATATCTAGGACTTTTCTTTTTGTGGTGCTGGGGATTGAACCCAGGGCCCTGTGCATGCAAGGCAAGCACTCTACCAACTGAGCTATATTTTTTGTTTTGACACAGAGACTCACTAAGTTGCTGAGGCTGGCCTCAAACTTATGATTTCCTGCCTCAGCCCCCTAAATTGCTGGGATAATAGGTCTGAGACACTATACCTAATTTGATTTTTTTAAAGTCTTAATAATATTCTTTTTTTGTAAGGTAGTTAATTACTCTTTTTGCAGGGGAGGTGGTGGATATTCCCCACAGGCACTTTACTATTGACCTATATCCACAGGCCTTTTTATTTATTTATTAATTTATTTGAGATATGATCTCACTAAGTTGCTTAGGCCCTCACTAATTTGTTAAGGCTGGCCTCAAATTTGTGATCCTCTTGCTTCAACCTCCCAAACTGCTGGGGTTACAGGTGTGCATCATTGTGCCTACTGGTGGTTAATTATTCTTAAGCATTTCTATATGAATGCATTTTATATAATTGGTTAATATCAATGCTGGTATTAATGTTGAATGTAATGTAATGAGACTTCTACTTTTTTGGGGGGGAGGGTTTGAACCCAGAGCATTCTGTATTCTAGCCCTTTTAAAAATGTTTTATTTTCAGACAGGGTCTTGCTAATTTGCCCAGGCTGTGATCCTCGGATCTTTGGGATTGCATGTGTGCACCACTGTGCCCCACAGGGACTTCCATTTCTATTATTATATTATTTTTAGTTGTCAATGGACCTTTATTTATTTATATGCGGTACTTATTTATTTATATGAGAATTGAACCCATTGCATCACACATGGTAGACAAGCACTCTACCACTGAACTACAACCCCAGCCCTCCACTTCTAATAATGGTGGACTAAGTAGTTTGGGCTTAAGCCTCTTAATGAAGTCAACTAAATAAACTGAATGAAATATGAAAAAACTGAGTGTTTCAAAATGAGCTCACAGAATAGTGAAAAGTTACAAGATCAAGATGCCAAAGGGAATTTTTTTGGAAATCCAGAGAAAGGAAAATGAAAGTTACGGCCACTTTTGACTCAGAAGAAGCATATAAAAGATAGAACATCATCTTGTTGTGGCTTAGTCGTTAAGCTCTCCTGGGTTCAATTGCTGGTACCTAATATTATTATTTTCCCCTTTATTCCTCCATGGTATCAATGTTAAAAACAGTTTTCCTTATCATGTTGAGATGACTCCCACATGAAGATCAAATAAAGTAAAGATTTATTAATTTGCTGATTTTGTGGTGCTCCAGATTAACCCAGGGCCTCACATATGCTCAGCACACACTCTACCACTGAGATAGATAGACCCCCATTCCCAACAGAGGAATTTTTAAAATAAAAGAAGAAATCAACTTTGCTGAACTGATAAACCTAGTAGTAGGAGATGGTATTTTAGATGGTGATCACAACTGTATATACACAGAATTGGAGTTATTGTTATAAACTAAATTGTGCCATCCTAAAATTCTTAAGATGAAGCTCTAACCCCCATGTGGTGCTATTTGGAGATGGAAACCTAACTGCTTTGGGAAGAAATAAGTTTAGATGAGGTTTAAGGGCTGTGTCTTTTATGATAGGATTATTACCCCAATAAAATGATACAGGGGTGGGGTACAGTGGTACACACCTGTAATCCCAGTGACTCAGAAGAATAAATCAGGATTGCAAGTTTTAGGCCAGCCTCAGCAATTAAGCAAGACCCTCAGCAACATACTGAGACCCTCTCTCAAAATAAAAAAAGCCTGGAGAGGTGGCCCATGCCTGTAATCCCAGTGAGTTGAGAGGCTGAGAGAGGAGGATTTCAAGTTCAAGTCCAGCCTGGGCAATTTAGCAAGACCCAGTCAAAATGAAAATAAGTAAATAAATTAATTTTAGCCAGGCACCTTGGCCGGCTGAAGCAGTAGGCTCAGATCACAAGTTTGAGGCCAGCCTTATCACTTTAGGCCCTAAGCAACTTAATGAGAACCTGTCTCAAAAATTAAAAAGGGTTGGGGATGTAGTTCAATGGTTAAATGCTCCTGTGTTAAATTGATAGTATAAATAAATAAATAAATATTTAAAAAAAAATCACAGGGGTTGGGGATATAGCTCAGTGGGAGAACACTTAACATATACCAGGCCCTGTATTTTCCCCCAATATTCCCTCTCCTTGCCAAAAAAAGTATTTAATGAAAAGCGTGGCATTCCTAGTTAAAGGTGCCACTGTATGTAAACAAAGGCTTAACTACTGCTTTAGGTAGTGTATGAAATGTAACTGGGAAGAGGATCCAAGGATTATTTCAGCTGGGATCTTACCTAAGGAATTCAGAAGTGAAGCAGGCACTGAGGAATGAGATGAAGGTCACAGCAGTGGACCAGAATTTATTTTAGCCAGGCACCTTGGCCAGCTGAGGCAGTAACATGGAGCCACCAGAGTTCTTTCTCTGACATACCTGCAAAAAAAAAAAAAAAGTTCAACTTTATATAATCTCCACTGCTTGAGGGCCAGGAAAACCAGAGATCTGACCTTAGAGGAGTAAAGTCAGGTTATGAATAAAATTAATTTTAGAAAAATGTGAATGAAAGCAAACAGATTATAGAAATTAAGAATAGCTGGGTGCAGTGGTATACACCTGTAATCCCAGTGGCTCAGGAGGCTGATGCAGGAGGACTGCAAATTCAAGGCCAACCTCAGCAATTTAGTGAGGCCCTCAGCAACTTAGTGAGACTCTAGCTCCCACTACTTTTTCTAGCCTTGAGGAAATGGTAGATGCTCACCTTTGTCTTAGAAGTGTCTCTTTGGGGGTCAGAGTATGTGCACACACACTTTTGAATCCCTCTGAGCTGGAGGTTCAGGATCTCTTGTGTCACTTTCCCTTAAGATATTTACCTGAATGTGTGGTTTCCTTCAAATAGGCCAAACCTAGCAAACCAAAGAGACAGATTTTCTACATAGAGTTAAAGCTTCCATTTAAAAATATGCACCAGAAATGAGGAAACAGAAAAAAAGGAAACTGAAAAATACATGAAGAACTAACTGTTCATGGTACATATCTGATTATATGTTTCACTTCCTTTTGTTTCTTTCTTTCTTTTTTTTTTTTTTTTTTGCAGTATCTGGGATAGAACTCTAAGCAACTTAGTGAGAACCTGTCTCAAAATAAAAATTACCCCAGAGCTACATCCTTACCCTCCCCTCCTTTAAATTTCTTTAGACAGGGTCTCGCTAAATTGCTGAGACTGGCCTCATACTTGCTATCCTCCTGCCTCAGCCTCCAGAATTACTGGGATTAAAAGTGTACACCACCAAGCCTGGCTTTTAATTTCTTATATAATGTTTTTCCCTTTTGAATTCCAGATGGTCAACATAAATTAATTTTTAAATATGTCCTCAGGAAATAGTTCATAGGCTTTAGACAAATGTTGTGCTCCCGAATCAATCTATTTTTTGTTTTTGATATTGCGAATTGAACCCAGCAGTGCTCTACACTGAACTATATTCCTAGCTTTTTAAAATTTTTATTATGAGACAGGGTTTTACTAAATAACCTCGGTTGCCCTAAAAGTTGTGATCCTCCTCCTGTCTCAGTCTGCCCAGTGGCTGTGATCACACACGCAGGCCACCAAGCCCAGACTGAATATATTTTTGTTTTTGTCAGATTTTGTATAATATTTAATCTGTGAATTAACTTTTTTTTTCTAATTCAGAAAAAATTTAGACTCTCTCAGTCTAGGGAGATGAGCAAAGTCTAATAGCATTAGGACTAAAACAGTAACCAAATGCACCTATAGCAAGAAAGAGAAAATCATTGCTGCATTAAAGATGCTTGAATATATCTGCAAGGTTTGGGGGAATTTCAGAGATATTGTGTAATTTTCTAAACTGAAAGAAAAGCGCATGCTAAGGAACAAGGAACAAGGAACAGCACCTATGGAGTTGTGCAGGTCAGAGAAAGGCTTCCTTCATATCAGAAATTTGGGGATTCTTTCAGACACAGGCTCCGAGATGTGGACCTTCCTTCTCCTAAATCACTGACACCAAGCTATTGTCAGTTGACTAATCTTTTTTTTTTTTTTTTTTGTATCAAGGATTGAACACTGGGGTTTTTGACCAGTAAGCCATATCCCTAGCACTTTTTATTTTTTGAGACAGTATCTTGCTGTTCCTCAGGGCCTCATTAAATTGCTGAGGTTGGCTTTGAACTTGTAATGCTCCTGCCTCAGTCTCCCAAACTGCCAGGATTAGAGGCCTAGGCCACCATGCACAGCTCACTTGACTAATCTTAAATATAGAAAACTCATTTACACCCTATATTAATTGTTCAGTTTGAAGGATGTTAAACAACTAGTTGTGAAACCAACACTGAAATAGCCTAGGTATCCTGGAATCCCTCCTCAGAATGCAACTAAAATTCAACTGGGTACCTGGTGAATGCCTGTAATCCCAGCAGCTTGGGAGGCTGAGGCAGGAGGATTGTGAGTTCAAAGCCAGCCTCAGCAATGTCGAAGTGCTAAATGGCGAGGTGCTAGGCAACTCAGTGAGACCTGTCTCTAAATAAAATAAAAAATAGGACTGGGGATGTTGCTCAGTGGTTGAGTGTCCCTGAGTTCAATCCTCAGTATAAAAAAAAAAAAAAAAAAGAATTCAACTGAAATTTAATGATTATAGAGGGAAGAGTAGGGAAAATAGTTATGAGTTGGAAGCCATCCACTGAGCTGTTTTAGGAGTCAGAGCAATGAGAAAAGACCTTTTCCTAAGTAGTATACATACTAAAATACTGTTGGGTGTCCTGGCTCACTCTATCTGCAGTTCCTCTAGTATCCCTGTGGCCTTTCCCATTGAGTTTCTGTCTTTTTCATTCCTGTGTCTTGTATTAAGTTGAAGAGTATGAGGCTATTCCTTTGCTCACACATACTGGGAAAAGAGAAACATATGCGAAAATAAGGAAAATCATTTGAAATAAAACTGCAGAAAGAATAAAAAATCGCTTTTCAAAATAAAAGCAGAATTGTGTGTAGGCCCAGGTCTGAAAGTTCTAGCAGAATACTTTGAATATTACCAGAGAATACTGCAAAAACTACAAAACCAACCAAACAAACAACAACAACAACAAAAAGCCCATAGGAGGACAAATCTAGGTAAGAGTTGGTAGTTGTTTTGTACACTTCCTCTTCACCTGGTTGGTGTTAGAAAGTCCTACCCTAGGTTACCTACATGGAGAGACTCACAATCCCAGATACTGGACAGATGAGACTGACAGCACTTCAGTCACACAGGCTCACAGACTGGGAGAGGAGGAAGCACAAACAATGCAGGGTCCCAAAGAAATTGCACTAGGGAACAGAAAGAAGAGGCTGAAATTGTGGGGAGCAGGACTTTTCCTACCAAGAAGGCAAAATGGTCCCCTGGTTCCCAAGTGGGGGGGTGGTATAATTGATCTGAATAATTTAGTGTGCTGTCAGGGAAATGAAAGTGGTTAGTGTGAGGACCAGATGTAGTGCCATTGGCCCAGGTGTGAAGGGAAGCAGCTGTGTGAGGAGCACCTGGGGGGAGAATAAGGAACCTTTTACTCTTGGTGTTAAAGATATTAAGGCACTACAAGAAAATCTGGGTCTTAGAATACAATAGAACTAGGACATATGGAGCACATGCTGTTAGGATGAATCCACAGATGTTTCTTCTTTAAGACACAAGATGTATGGATTAACAATTTGAACTTCCCTACATTTCTTTGGAAGGGAAAGAGCATGGGGGCCAGGTGCTCTTTTAAAAGGAGAGTCTGTTGTTTAGGATAAGAACAGGGTATCTGATGCTAGGGGTATAGTTCAGTGGTAGAGCAAATGCCTAGCATGCCCAAAGCTCTGGGTTCAATCCCCAGTCCAAAGAAAACAAACAAAAACACTATAAAAAAATCAGGGTATTTGGCCAGGTATGTTGGCACATTCCTGTAATACAGTGGCTGGAGAGATTGAGGCAGGAGGATTGCAAATTTGAAGTCAGCCTCAGCAACCTAGTGAGGCTGTAAGCAACCTAGGGAAACCCTGTTTCAAAAATAAAAAATAAAAAGGGCTGGGGATGTGGCTCAGTGTTAAGCGTCCTTGAG
Source organism: Callospermophilus lateralis (assembly GCF_048772815.1). Classification (NCBI taxonomy): domain Eukaryota; kingdom Metazoa; phylum Chordata; class Mammalia; order Rodentia; family Sciuridae; genus Callospermophilus; species Callospermophilus lateralis. The sequence goes on along the minus strand of NC_135308.1, from coordinate 75,914,939 downwards.
TTTAATCCCTGGTACCAAAAAAGTAAAACAAAAAGTCAAGGTGAAAAGACACAAAGTTCAAGGACCACACCGATACACCGGAATCCCACTCGAAAGATTGCCAGAGCATGGAGTAAACTGACAAGGCTATCCCTCCCAGAAGAGCAGCAGCCTTTCGGAACTCACAAGGCAGCTTTGTAGCCTGCAAGAGGAATTTCACAAGCATGCTCAGGGGTACATCATGGGCTGGGGTGGGGTCAACCCTTTAGCAGGCATATGTTCTTTCTGGAGGCTAAGCAGCATTGCCTCAGGATCTCTAGATAAAATGGCTCTTAAGTTGAAACCTGGGAATCCCTGAATAAAATGGCTTGTAAATCAAAACTTAGAGGAGTCCCTAGATAAAAAGAGGAATTGACCATGAGTCATAGGTCTCTGTCTTGGGCATCAGGGGCTGGTAGTCTTGAAGAAGTATTTGGGAAAATTTTTAAAAAAAGTATTTAATTGACTGGTTGGTGAATTTGTGTATCTGATCTTGCAGTAATTTCTGTAGGCAGTTTAACAGGCATGGTCCTATTAGGAGAAACATAAAGAGGACTAATAGGGGGAGAAGCCAAAGTCATACTTGACCTAACATTCCCCAAGGGAACTGTTAGCCTAGTTGCTGTTTCCTCTTTTCTAGCTGCTCTTGTAGTGGAACTTGTCCTTCACTACTGGTCGACATAAAAACAACACTCCTAGGTATAGGCAGAGGCATCCATTCTCTACCATTAATAGGTCCAGTCCACAGCAGTTTTGTAGAACCGTAGAACAGTTCAATCCTTGGTACCAAAAAATAAAACAAGAAAAGTCAAGTGAAAAGACACAAAGTCCATGGCCTTAGGCCTGAGCCTAAGTAATTCCATTTTAAAAACTCCAGTTTGAAACCTTTAGTCTCACCAGGCAAACCTAATGGAGCCCTAAATATGGCTCCTCAGGCACAAAAAAGTCACTTCTCCCCACCCTGATAAACTCAGAGTAAAGCCTTTGGCAGGCTGTCCTGCCCTGATAAGAGGGAAAGGCACCTGATAAGAGGGAAAGATCAGGGTGTGGACCACCAGACCAGATGTTTTAACCCCAAGGTAAATGATGTCACTGAGAGATCAGCTGATATGGATTGAAAGGGGGGTCAAAAGCCCCCAAATTTTGTATGAATAATAGAGCGAATGAACAGACATTCAGCCAGCCAATACTGATGCCCTCACACTGAAAGCCTGATGAGGACCTGGACTGACATCCCAACACTTTTCACTGTTTGCTGATCCTCTGCATTTTCCTTACTGCCCTCAAACTCTACAAACTTGATCCTGGTGAGAGCCGAAACTTCTCCCTACAACCCTCTCCTCAGCCAGCTGTCAGCTCCACCCCAGGAGAAGCCTGCCTCAGCTCCTGACCTGATCACCATGGTCTGAGTGTGTATCTGCTGGACTTAAAGTCTAAGATTTGAGACTTTTGATCTGACACTTGAACTTGGCATACAGAGGGAATATCTGTCCTTAGCCTGTCAGGATTAAGTGTGTTTGCAGTGCTTAGAATTAACCTAAAATTGTTTGCTCTGAATTGATTATGCCTATTGCAGTGCCTAGCATTAAGGATTGTCTTTTTCTTGATTAAGAATCTATAGATTTGGGCTGGGGATGTGGCTCAAGCGGTAGCACGCTCGCCTGGCATGCGTGGAGCCCGGGTTCGATCCTCAGCACCACATACAAAGATGTTGTGTCCACCGAAAACTATAAATAAATAAATAAATAAATAATATATTCTTTAAAAAAAAAAAAAGAATCTATAGATTGAAATTGTATTGTGACTTGAGTGAAGAAAGCATTGACTAAGGCAGAAATGTGTGGACATTCTATATTTCTCCCCCTGGAGTGCGTAAGTCGCACCTTTTGCCAATCATGACAAGGACCATAGAGGCTAAGGAATCCAGTTGATTCTGGAGGGTTAGTATAGACTCAGCTACCTGCTGGATATCCCCTATCAGCTGATTGGAGAGCTGATGAAAATAGATAATGTGTGTGCTGGGAGCCATCAGCCAAGTAGGTATGACAATCTCCTTGCCAGCTTACTCCCATACTGTCTAGTGGAAGGACTTCTGCAAGGTGACCTTGCTCAAGGACCAGGGCAGGATCCGTGTTTAGGGTGTTCCCCCTTTAGAATAGGGTGGTTTAGCATAATAGGAGATTAGGGTGTTCCCCCTTTAGAATAGGGCAGTTTAGCATAATAGGAGATTAGGGTGTTCCCCCTTTAGAATAGGGCGTATCCTGCTGCTGAGTTCCTCTTGAGTGCTTAGGGTCAGACAGTATATTTGGGAGACAGAAGCCCATGTGGAGTGGATTTGGGCAGAGTAGTGGATTTGGGCGGAGTGGATTTGGGCAGAGAACGTGGATTCCCCCAGAGCATGTTTGTAGACGGCCGGTGTGAGTTCGGGAATAAAGAATTGCTGTTTGAATCTACAAGCTGTGTGGAGACTCGTGATTTGTGCCCAGCCAGAGACTGTGGCATGTGTGTGGTTATTCCTGCCCTTCCAGTGGCTAGGCCTGCTGTAACCCCAGGGCGGCTAGTAGGGAAACAAATTGAAGAGCTGGTTTGTTTCAAGGGCTCACGAGTAGAGACTTACCAATAAGCTGTTTATTAGGCCTAGAAAACCTGGTATTAAGTGAGAGAAGCCAGTAATTTCTTGCCAGGAGGTGTGATGGCCAAGAGGTTGTCCCCATAACAAGGTTGGAGAGGACAAGGCCTTTATTTGGGAATATAAATCTTTAACATAGCCAGAGTTTTCAGGAATGTAAATACAACATTAAAAGTTTTTAATGTCACAGATGTTCACCCCCTCAAGATGTAGTTAAGATATTTAATGTCATCTGATTTTGTCAAATATCTATTTTTGTTACTTAGGGCTGGACAATCATACCAGTGAACATAAAGCCTACTTTTGTAGGTTAGGAATATCTGGCTCTGGCAGTTTCTTTTGATAGTTATTAGGCATTCCTTCCTAAGAATCTCTCTTTCGTAGTCTCCAGTCTTATATATTCTTGGGGGCTAGAAGTTACATTTAATTGTCATTTCTTTTCTTTTCTTTTTTTTTTTTTTTTAATGCCTAGGAATGGCTGTGTTTTGGTTTAACTGTTTTTGCTAGGTATTTAAGATCAAGCTGGTCAAAATTGAATTTGTTTCAATCTATTATTAAGAGTCGACTGAGTTCCCACAGGGGTCACTCGTGGGGGGAACTTGAGAGCAGTTTCTTAGCTCTGCTAGTGCCATTTGTGCTAGGATGGGTCCAGGTCTTGCTGACCATGTGGCTTCCCTTGAAAGCATCAGGGATGTCTCCCTTCTCCAGTGAACCTCCACTTCACAGCAAGTGCACTGATTGACTTTTCATTCTCCAGTGGTCTCATTAATCTCCCTGATCCTGAGGTTATGTGGCCCAGAGTTGCAAAGCTCTTTAGAGAAGTTCCCTGTTCCCTGGATTCAGACTGACTCGGAGGTTAAGAGCCAAATATTGGTTTCTACTTTCTTTTCTTTTTTTTTTTAATATTTATTTTTTTAGTCGTGGTTGGACACAATATCTTTATTTTTTATTTTATTTTTATGTGGTGCTAAGGATCAAACTCAGGGCCTTGCACATGCTAAGTGAGTGCTCTACTGCTGAGACACAACCCAAGCCCTCTACTTTATTTTCAAGTCAACTTACAATAACTACTTATTTTGTTTTTCAAATGAGGAGTATGCAACTGAAAAATTTAGCTGCTCAATTTTATTCAACTACATCACAAATAAGCACAAATGACAGTCTGCAAACTTTGGAGGGTTGAGATAGTAGACATTATGGTTATCTTCAATAAATTTAACTATTTAACCAGAAAAGACTGTCTTAAATAAACCTCCTTGGGACTTTCCTCTAATTTTGTTAAAGTGGGTTCCAGAAGAACAATTTAAAAGTGAAAACTCTAAAGCATTCTGTACTATTGTATTCTGTACTATTGCATAAATTTTCATGACTAAAAACAGTTGATTTGCTAAACAACACTGGAGACAATTCTGATGGCACTACTTAGACCAAAATATTTCTCACCAAAAAAAATTATACAGAAATATTTACAGGCTAGCTTTCAAGAGATGTTTTACATTAGTATCATATGCTTTTTTTTTTTTTTCCATGTCAAATACTTAGTCCAATCTAGGTATGGTGGTACAGGTGTGTAATGACAGAAGCTTGGGAGACTGAGAGAGGAGGATCACAAGTTTGAGAAACAGCTTCTTCAACTCAGTGAGGTCCTAAGCAACCTAGTGAGACCCTGTCTTAAGATAAAATATGAAAGGGGTGAGGATGTAGCTCAGTTGTAAAGCACCTCTGGATTCAATCCCCAGTACCTCCCCCCAATTATATATGAGAATTCATAAAATAAGTCCATGCATTATTACATCTAAGAAAATCACATACAAGATAAACCCCCATAAGTACTTGTGACAGCATTTCTGTTGGAAGCAGTCTTATATACAAAATCAATCCAGTTTCTCTGCTGTGTTTAGATAAATTTAGATAAATTTTAGAGATTATGGAGAAAAAAATCTTAGTACATTTGTGATGATATAAAGTGTTAATATGAGGGATTTAGCATGTTTCCTTTTTAAAAAGCACCCAGAATACATAATATCAGTACAAAGAAAACTACAAAAAAACTCTGGGTAATTATATTTGATTATACTACATAATTTAGAATGTAGGGTTACTGGTTTAAAGTTTTTCTACTTTACTCATTTTATTGACAGCATTATTTTGTGAATTAATGTTTATATGTAGTTCAGCTGCATTTATGGCACAAGAGCTCATTTTCAAAACAGGGCACCAATTTTCTTGACATATATATAAGAACTTTATTTTTAGCAGCAATTGTATTTTTGAAGGTTAACAATTATATAGAGCAAATATACTTTTTGTACTTTATGCTCACCAGTTACAATAGTCACAAAAGGCTAATGTCAACCTTAAAAGTAATCTTTCAGGGGTTGGGGATGTGGCTCAATAGGTAGCGCGCTCGCCTGGCATGCATGCGGGTCAGGTTCGATCATCAGCACCACATACAAACAAAGATGTTGTGACCGCCCAAAACTAAAAAAAAATAAATAAATATTAAAATTCTCTCTCTCTCTCAAAAAAAAAAAAAAAAAGAAGTAATCTTTCACTCTTCCAAATGCACATCTTGATGGAGTCTTCCCCTCTCCCCTCATTTCTTGACCTCCTGGAGTTTCAGACCAGATACTTATGTGTTTTAGATGAGATTTTAGGTGAGTGAAAAGGGTAAGATGAAATAATTCTTAGCTCAGGTATGTTCCAATGCCTTAAAGTTTAGATATATGACAAAAAGTACTAATTGACAACCTAAAAGAGAGAGAGAGAGAGAGAGAGAGAGAGAGAGAGTGTCAAAGGTGATTTGACAATCCCAAACCCCAAACAGCTGCTGAACAGCAAAGTAGCCATTATAATCCACTGTGGGGCAGCTACCACTGACTGGCCCTGAGGGTGAGACTCTAGTGCTGTGGTTATTGGTAAACATGCAGGTTTAATAGAAGATTTTAACAAATTAAAAACTGAAAATATGTTTTTAAGAACAATTTAAATTGAGGGAATAATGATTCTAAGGCATTCTATGTAAAGAGAGATTATAAAGGGAATTGTCAACTGAGCATATCATATGAATTCTGTGAATACAGTTTTCATGATTAGCATGTTTATAATACATGCATTGTGATAATCTCTCTCTAAATTTACTAACTCTCTAGAATAATATTTTATGTTAAATTACTATTGCACTTTAGGTGAAATACTCATATCAGGATGGCAGTAACACATATCATTTATGAAAATTCAAATGAGCTGACAAATTTTCCAAACGGCAAAATTAAGTTCTTCACCAAAATAGTCACAGGACCATATCTAGAGAGATGGCTCAAATGTGAAATTTATGAATGAAAATTCAGATACTATTAAACAAGTTCTGAAATGGATGGATTTAATACCAGGAATATTATTTTCCATAAATTCCCACCACAGAAAAATTGGATGCACATGTTGAGGCTAAACATGAGAAAATGATTTAGGGAGAATATATCCACAAGTAATTTGATATGACAAAGTAAAATACTGAAGTCAAATGGACAATAAAAACTTAAAAGATAATGCTCTGACAACAAAAAGACAAAAATAACATGAAGGGTCACAGTTAAGGCATCTAGAAAAATTCCACATGGCTTTGGATTATTAAAATATTTTATACTATATTTTTTTAAAACAAGACTTGAAAGCATTTGAAAAACATGCAAATTGTATGAAACCCCTGCATAGCAAATTTAGGCAGTTTGTGAGCACCAATAAGATGTTTAGGAAGGAAAGTGAAGAAGCTTCTCCCTGTAAGATCACACATGGTGTGGGAAGGCTTCCCAATTCTCTTATACTAGGTGGCAACTCAGAGGTCTGTGCAGCAGTCACAAATAAGGCATTGTTTTGTGGAAGAGAAGGGATGACAGAGTTTTCATTGGTTGGGGAACAACCCAGCTTTAGTTTTTCCAGATACTCTGCATGTATAGGTTTATGACACTGGAGACTTTGGTTGCTTCTGCTACTTTGAACCATTCTCCCTTCCTATGTTAACAGGATCTTTCCAACATTCTAATATTTCAGTGACTCACATATATACCTAGGAGTCTTTGTGATTTTCCTTGGATCAAGTCTCCTCATAAACTTCCCTCACAGCAGCACCAGCAGGTCATCTGGTGGGACAATAGGCTAGTCTGGGTACTCACCAACAGCACTTTGTCCCTCTGCACACTCTGGAAGCCCAGGTAGGCAGCCTCTTCTTAAAGACCTTGTTTTCCTAGGCCCATGTCTGGTTGGGCTTGAACTTCATCACAGGCTCACCCCATTGGTGAATAATAGCCAAGCAAGTTGGTGGCTAGACATAGTGGTGGGAAAAGTGGTTATGCGGGTCAGTCCAGGACTCACAGAGGCAGGACCAGAGTGTTGGTTGCTTTAGCCCTGGTGCAGGGATGCAAATACAGTCCCTGACCAGACATCCACATCTCTCCACCGAGTACTCTGCCACTTGTTTGTCGTCCTCCTACATCAACTGTTAGGAAAAAGTGAGGCTCCAGGCTGGTATATCTTGCAGACAGGGCAGCAGTGCAAAGGTAGCCAACTATAGAAAGAATTCTTAAAACTCAATAGTAAGGAGCTGGAGGTGCAACTCAGTGATAGAATGCATGGGCATCAGGCCCTGGGTTGTTCAAACCCCAGGTCCATAAAACAAAACAAAAAACAAACAGAAAAACAACAACAAAACCATAATTTCCACCCTGGGATCAATCCCTAGCACATAAGTGAAAAAAAAAATTCTTATTTTTGTGTTGTTAAAGACAATTATGTGAGGCCGTTGCTTAGGATTCCTGAAATTGGCAGGAGGAATTGGGTTTGGAGTAAGCATATATATTGGGCCCAATAGGCCAAGTCAATACAGAGTTTAATGAGCAACAGTCTTTGTTGATTGGGAGGCCCTATAACCATTAATTAGTTCAATTATAACCAACTGATGGGTTGACTAAGCTGGAGCCAATTTGTTTTCTAAGTCTTCCCTCTGTTTTTCTCTAAATGCTATCTGATTAGGTGATTGGCTGAAGTCCCAGAAGTAGTATTGTTTCTGGGAGCTGCCAGGTTAAAAAATGTTGTACTTTGTTTTCCTCTGTTTGTTTTTTGCTCAGGTAAACTTCACTAAAATTCAGCCATGGAACAGGCCTGTAATCCCAGAGGCTCAGGAGCCTGAGGCAGCAGATCTCTAGTTCAAAGCCAGCCTCAGCCATTTAGTGAGGCCCTAAGCAACTTATCAAGACACATTGTCTCAAAATAGAAAAATAAAAAAGGCTGAGGATATGGTTCAGTAGTTGAGCACACTTGTGTTAAATCCCTGGTACAAAACAAACAAACAGACATAAAACTTTACTGAACTTCATTAGTCTGAGGAATTTTCTTTTAAAGGACTAAGTTCCTGCAGTAGGCTGGATATGTAGCTCAGATGTAGAGTGCATGCTTAGTTTTGGCAAAACCATGGAACCAGTCTCTAACACTGACAAATAGGAAGTACACAAATAAACAAGAAGTCATCCAAGAAAGAAAAAAGGAAAGAAAGAGAGGAGAGGAAGAAGGAGTAAAAAAATGGAATTATTCAAGATAAAGTCCGAAAGTCCCACAGACATCAGCAGAGAGAGAACAATATCTCCCAACAGACCAATTGTAATTGGCATCATGAATGTCCCTCTTTTAACATTTACAGAAAAGGTAACCTTAAGTAACCTGAGATCAACCAGTTATTTTTCTATTGTTCTGTCACACTGTCCTTGCCTTTATGGGAATTAAAATGAACAATTGTCCTGTGATGGCTCAGACGCAGGAAACAAGGTTTGGGGCTCAGCAGGTGGAAGAAGATGCAAGACACAGTTAGAATAGTAGACGGGCAGGGGGCTGGGATTGAGGCTCAGCAGTAGAGTGCTTGCCTAACACTTGTGAGGCCCTGGGTTGGATCCTCAGCACAACATCTACATAAATAAAACAAAGGTATTCTGTCTACCTACAATTAAAAAAAAAAAAAAAAAAAAAAAAAAGAATAGTAGACAGGCTTTATTCAGTGGTAGCCACAACCTCCAGCCTCCAGTGTTAACCTTGGCCCCAGCCAGTTCCATTTTGCCCCCATTTCACCCCCAAGTATTTTCCATAGTTTCCTATTAGATACAGGCCAAACAAAGAAGGCACACTGGCAACAGGTTACATTAGTGGGCTCATACTCACAAGCAAATATTTATGACCTCTAGAGCATATGCTGAATCAAGAGTGTTTCAGACCTTGACTGACAATAACATAGCCTGTTCCCAGCCCTGGCTACACACTAAAAACATAACAGCCTGCCAGAAGTCTCACAGAGGGAGTCTAACTACAGACATTTGGGCCTGCTCCAACACTGGGTATGGTAATGGTACAAATTATGTTATATACATTCAGTACTATATCAGAATGAACACTGCTATTATGTATAATACATAAATAAAAATATAAAATGAGCATTTTGCAAACTGTTTTTACATTTAAAAAAAGACTTTTTTTTTTTTTTTAACAAATATGCATTGTGATTTTTCTTCTGCCCTCACACAGCTCAGGATGCAGAACCATCCCCACCACCTGGGCAGGGTGCAGGGTGGGGAAAGACTGGCCCTGGACCCTCAGCTCTCCAAAGGATGAGGACCAGCCTACCTGGGCAGAACATACTCACTTTGTGTGCGCTATGAACAAAAGATCACAAAAGTGCACAGCAAGAGGTCCATGCCATGGCATTCAGTGTATCCCCTTGTCAGTTGGGCCCCATGGAGCCTCACAGGCTTGGAGTCACATCCTGAATCTGTTTGGGAGAGTGGGAGATTCACAAAGTCTGTTTCCCCATTACTGTAATGTAGACATTCATGCCATCACCATCATGAAATTGTCAAGGGACTCAGTGTAATAGCTCACATGGAGGACCACTGCAGAAAAAATGACACAAAGTGGTTCCTGGTGATGTTACCACACCACAAACTCACTGCTGCCATGGGCCAGATCTGTCCTTGCCCCTCTATTATCTCTGCTGGGCAGGCCTAGCTTAGTCTAGTTCTACTGTTTCTCCTAGAAGCCTGACTTCACTCCTAGTTTGATGGTGTCCCTCAACTGGGATCACCAATTCAGACACCCTACTGTGGGACTGCACAGGACCTGCAAATTACCTCCTCATGCCTATGACATCCCCTTTCCTGAGTACTGGCACCTGTCTTTAGGGCCTGCTTTCCCAGGGCACAAATCAGGATGACCTCTGATGAGGACACTCTCACTTCCTAGGCAGCCAAACAGAGCTGCACTGTGACCACAAGAGGAACCTGCTCACACTGAGTGTCCCTGAGTCAGGTAGACAGCACCTAGTGCTCCCATTGGACAAGTGCCAGAATCTATTTAATAATGATTGTCATCAGCCTGGTCCTGAGGAGAATCATTTGTGCATGGAGACTTCAGTGGGTTTGCATCCAGGACACTCCCAAGATCAAATGTGTGTTAATCCCACAGGCTAGTGCTTCATTGCTGACAGTTCACCCCCAACCTTTATGGCAAAGTTTAGCAGTCCTGTAAGAAAATCCAGACAACTGGATATGGTTGCACATACCAGTGATCACAGCATCTTAGGAATTTGAGGCAGGAGGATCTCAAGTTTAAAGCCAGCCATGGCAACTTAATGAGACCCTGTCTCAAAATATCAAAAAAAGGGTTTGGGAAGTAGCTCAAAGATAAAGAATCACTGGGTTCAATCCACACTACTACCAGAAAATGAATATTGAATTTTTAAAGAAGTAACCACGATGGCTTTAAACACCTCAAAGAAATTAAATACCCTCCTGAACTTCCCTCTCTGCTCTTCAAATTATGTATAGTGTCTTTGCAGATTTCAACAGATGTGTCTGCAGCTTTGAGCCTAGTGAAGCAGTGGAGTGCCACATGCCATCATAGTCGTTGCCTTCCTACTACCCTAGAAGGGACTGCTGTCCCATTTCACAGATAAAGAATATAAGACTTAAATGGGAACAACCATCCAAAGACTTTTGATCTGTCTGACCTCAGATCCTAAGTCCCTAAACATCAAGGGCACTGTCTGAAGGAAGGCAATGTCCCCTAGGTGCAGAAGACCTTACACTCTCTGGGCAATCACCTCTGCCCCATATACAGGGGACTGTCTTGTCTCCTCTGAATGGCCTTTGTGTGTCTTCCCCACAGGACCCATGTACTCTGCTGGGGGCTTCATCTGCAGCTAGGTAGTGCTGGTGGTGCACAGCATGATTATTAGAGGATTTAAGATGCTACTGAAAATTAAAAATCAATGGAATTTGATTAACATGAATACTTTAAAAAGTTTCAACTCAGTCAACTGTTCTGTACTTATACTTAAGTTTACTACATTTCTAATTCTATGACCAAATCCAAGTTTGATGAAGAATGCCTATGGTTGAAGTAACCAGGACAAATTTATAGCCCTGTTACTTTTGGTTGTTTGTTTTTAACATCCCAGGTTACAGTCCCTTTAAAACTCAAACTGGGGCTGGAGATGTGGCTCAAGCGGTAGCGCGCTCGCCTGGCATGCGTGCGGCCCAGGTTCGATCCTCAGCACCACATACAAACAAAGATGTTGTGTCCACCGAAAACTAAAAAAAAATAAATATTAAAAAAATTCTCTCTCTCTCTCTCTAAAAAAAAAATAAATAAATAAAATTCAAACTGTTCAGAGAAGCCAGCCAGCCATGCAGCCAGATACCCATGGGACTAGAACGTCAAGCACCCTTTCTCAGCATCTCAGCTCAGTGGTTCAGCACATGGAGCCTGGAGGGAACCACCATAACCACAGCAGAAGCCTCAGGATCTGACTCAGCCCCCGAGTGGCCTTACCCCTGGGCTGCTGTCATAGCTGGCCAGATGGAGTGACAGTGCAGAGACTGAAGAAGACACATCAGACAAAAACTTCAGCTGTAAGATAGTGTCATGGGTTCCTCAGAGAGTATGTACTCCCTAGCCTCCTCCAGGGCCAGGGGACAAGCATTTTCATGCCAGAAATATACCATTGTGTGACTACCAGTGCTACTACCAGTACTCCTGGGTACCTGATGGACTTTAATATTGCCCACACCATAAGTGGTGCAGCAAGTTCACAGCCATCATGCTCAGCACCCTTAAGTGACACTTCAGTAAGAAACACTCCTATTCCCTGTTCTGGAGTCTCCACCAAGAAGGACATCCTCAGGAAATGTTGGGGTGCCTTCCTGGGCCTGGAGACCTGTGGCAAGGCTGAGGACCTGGAGGCCCCAAAGGATGAAGAGGAGGTAAAGCAGGAAGATAAATACAAAGTGAAGCGGGCAGCCTCTGAGTTGCCCAGCCAAGAGAACTAGTGAAGTCTGGCTCCCTGCTGGGCCTCCTCTGAAGTGGCTCATGGAAGAAGAAGAGGACAAGGAGGATATCCAGGAAACTGGGTGACTAGCCTTCCAGTCTCTCCTGATGAAGCAGTCACCGTCTACTCCATCAATGTGACAAACCTATCAGTTGTGCCCCCGGGATGACTACCTGATAGGAGGGCAACCAGTGCATCCAGTGTGCATAGTGCACCAAGTCAGTAGCTTTGGCCATGCTCCAGGGGGTACCATCAAAGCACCTCCTGCAGGGGCAACCCTTCTCCCCAGGCCTCAGGTACTCAAAACCATCCTGGATACCTAGGAGAATGCAGCTGTGAGCAGCTTAGGTCAGAAAGGCTTCTAGCCACCCACCCCAGGGTCTCCTTAAAGAGACTGGAACCTCCTCCAAATGCCAAATGTTTCCTCTGATATAAGGAGGCTGATTCATAGTGGGGTAGGGAGAGGGAGCATGGCAGGAATAGATGAACTCTAGATAGGGCAGAGGGGTGGGAGGGGAAGGGAAGGGGCAGGGGATTAGAAATGATGATGGAATGTGATGGACATTATTATCCAAAGTACATGTATAAAGACATGAATTGGTGTGAATAAACTTTGTGTACAATCAGAGATACGAAGAATTGTGCTCTATATGTGTAAAAAGAATTGTAATGCATTCCACTGTCACATATGAATAAGAAAAAAAAATAATAAAAACCAAAAAAAAAAAAAAGAGACTGGAACCTTCAGCTGGGTGCCATGTGTCTAGCATAGATGATTTACTAGTACAGGGAAGGACTATGAGCTCTACTGGGTTTTTGTGCTGAGAGACCCTCGTACCTGGTGCTAGATTTTCCTTTGGTTCCTGTCATTGATAAGGTGCCCTGAGGCCTGGACATGGTCAAAATTGTGAGTTGGGTGGAGTTAAGGCCACTTAGTTGTCTGAGCTAGTAGAAGTGGTGGGGAACAAGCTAACTCACCCAGCCTTGAAGTTCCACACCCCACACTGTTGGAGAAACCAAAACAGCCTCCCAAATTCCCATACCAAGCGCCTCCAGCTGGGCCTGCATCCAGGTGCATCCTGCATGGCACTCCTTTGCCAGGCTGGATGAGGATGCTGTCAGGTAGTAGGAGAGTCTACAGGAAGAGCTGCAGAAACACAGTCTCCTTGTAATGACCTGGGGCCTAGTTCTCTGTGGCCTCACATGCTGTCTGGGCTGCTGGCCCTCCAGTTTCCTAATTGGTCTCTGTGCTCTTGAAGTAGGTCCAACCCTGGCCTAGGCTTCAGCAGGAGGCCTAGCTGGAGGGTGTGGTAAGAGTGCAGAGGGCCAGACCTGAGATTGGGGGTCTGAGAGAAGCTTGCCTGGGTTGGGCAAGCTGTGCCCACATCCTGGGTGGGCTTCCAGTGAATGTACGTCTTGAATTGAGTCCACCAGCCTTGGGCCCCTCCCACGCCCTTTGGCTATGACAAAGATGACTTCAAGGGATTAGTGCTTTTTGAAACTTTTGCTCCTTACCTGCCCCAAGGGCCTCCCTTTTCCCCTAAACCAAATCTGGAGCCCTTGGTCCAGAACTAACTCTATCTGAAGCCAGGTCCAGAGGTCCAGGCAGTTGGCTTGTATTCCAACGTCTTCCCCATGACCTATTTGTCCTCCTTGAGATTGCCATCTATTCACTGCTCCCAGGACCTGGGACCTAGCCCTGGCCTCCCTTTTTCTTCCAGGCAGCAGTGTCAGACTCTGTGGGAATTGGAAAGGGCCCTGTGATCTCCAAAGCAAGTTTCACAGGGATGTGTACACCCATTCTCCTGTGGAGACCAGATGGCCCTGGGGTCAGGCCCTTTTGTGCTCTTTGTAATTTATTCTGAAATTTTATTTAATGTTTTTATATGAAAGGGGAAGCAGTGGGGTGAGACTGGTCCCTATGCAAGTTTCTTATGATTTGTGAATCAGAGATAAGCTGTGAGGTGGTGCAGGAAGAACTTAAAGGAAGAAAAGCCAGGAGAGAGATCAGGATGAGAGGACGCTGCATATCCCATTCTTTCCCAGTCCTTGGCCTTGTGGCTCTGGCCCAAGTGTCTGCCCTTCACCCAGGCAAGCCGCTGCAAGGACAGTGCCCCCTTGTACAAGTCAAAGTGGGGAAGTTAGTGAGTGAGACTGAAAGGCTGGATCTGGAGGGAAAGTGGACTGGCCTAAGGCCAGGGCTGCCTGGGTGGGTGAGAAAGCAGAAGACAAAGTAAAAGTCCCTCTCTCCTCCCTTCCTGTACCAGGCCAGAAATGGAGGTTCAAGGGCTCAGGCCTAGCCCTCTTGACTCCTCCTGATTGGGAGCAGAACTTTTGTATCACAGATTTTAGAGTTTTTTAATATAATTCAAGACTATCAGAGTTGGAAGGGACTGATTATTAGCTAGAACAGCAATCTCAGGGAAGCCAGGACAGAGAAGAGTTTAGGAATGGCTTCCCCTTCCTTGATAGACATGAAGAGGACGTAGGACAGGAATGGATGTCATCCCTAAGAGAGTCACAAGGACTCAGTGGTTTCCTGAATGTGGCCCCCAGATTGCAGTATCATCTTAGGCACTTGCTAGAGGTGTAAGTTTCAGGACCTACTCTGGGCTTCTGTATCAGAAACTGGGGTTGGGCCAAGTAATCCATTTTGATAAACCTTCTATGATCCTGATGCAGCTGAAGTGCTGAGTGCCATGATCTGGGAAGTGCTGTTGCAGTGATTCCTAGTCACAGGACAGCCATAAAGCTCAGCTCAAGTTGGTTAAAGAACTCTGTGATATGTGAAAAGGAAAATAACTTAATGGATGGCATTGAAATGATATTTGCCTGATTCCCCAAACCAGCACAAGGACCTTCCTACCCCCAAAGGAAGCTCACCCCAGCTACAGGTTTCAAGTAAAGCAAATGGTAGATAAATCACCTGTAAACTGGAGCTCTGTCTTTGGCTCCACAGGAGGCAAAAAAAAAAAAGGGGGGGGGGCTGAAAAGGGGTTGCAGCAGCCCTGGCCTGTGTCCACTGAGCCCTCTTGGAGGACTCTTGTAGCCACACTGTGATCCAACTCATTAGGGCCAGAGAGGTTCTTTCAGGCCCAGCTGTACTCTGGAGCCCTTTTCCTATTCAGCAGCAGGGCCCAGGCTCCCAGGAACCTTATTAACTCCCCATCACTATATATGCACATGCATCTTTTTATATGCACATGCATCTTTTTTTTTTTTTAAAGAGAGAGTGAGAGAGGAGAGGAGAGAGAGAGAGAGAGAGAGAGAGAGAGAGAGAGAGAGAGAGAGAGAGAGGGAGAGAATTTTTTAATATTTATTTTTTAGTTATCGGCGGACACAACATCTTTGTTTGTACATGGTGCTGAGAATCGAACCCGGGCCGCACACATGCCAGGCGAGCGCGCTACCACTTGAGCCACATCCCCAGCCCTGCACATGCATCTTAACAGTTGCTGCTAGTGCTATTTGTTGAGGCTGACCCACTCCAATATAGAATTCACCTTGCCCCTCCCCCATTCCACCTTCTAGTTCTCTAAAAAGCAGATTATTTAACAAATTCTATTTTAAAAATATTTTTTAGTTGTCAATGGACCTCTATTTTATTTATTTATATGCAGGGTGCCTCACACATGCTAGGCAGGTGTTCTACCATTGGGCCACCACCCCAGCCCACTTAACAAATTCTTAAAAGAACTATCCAAACACTTCAGAAATAAATGGCTCACCAATCATTTTAAATTCACCTATTGCCTGTCTATGATAAAACTGAAAACCCAAAGATTGTTCTGTTTTTATATGATGTTTAAGTCACTGAAACAACACTTTCAGTGAAAGCAACCTTTCAACTACAAACTGCAATATCTGTTCAACTACCTATGGAAGAAGCTGAAAAGACCTAGGCAAATGTACTGTAGGATGGACTATGGTGTTCCTCCTTTCTAACCAAAGATTAAGGTAATTGACAGTCAAGCTGTGAATGTTGAGACAATGTTGCATTATGCTGTGTGTACAATTAAATATCCCTAAATGGATAACCAGAATTAGCTTCTCTATTATATTTTTAACAAATGTGACTAACTTCTTTTGCTGAGAGACCCTTAATCAAAGATGCTGTAGATTCTCTAGGATTAGAAAATACTAAACTTTGGGCTGGGGTTGTGGCTCAGTGGTAGAGTGCCTGCCTTACACATGTGAGGCACTGGGTTCGATTCTCAGCACCACATAAAAATTAAACAAAAATACTTTTTTAAAAAAGGAAATACTAAACTTTAAGAATATTCCCTTGTTTATATTTTTGGTTACAGGCATTATTTTCAGATATCTTTTAACAGTATGTTTTTAGAAATACTGTCCCAAGTGTCCATATTGCACACAAATAAGGCAAAGTATAAATCTTACAGCATTTTTTGTTTGCAAAAATCCAAGTCAAAGCTGGGTGCGGGGGCTGGGGATGTGGCTCAAGCGGTAGCGCGCCCGCCTGGCATGCGTGCAGCCCGGGTTTGAACCTCAGCACCACATACAAACAAAGATGTTGTGTCCGCCGATAACTGAAAAATAAATATTAAAATTCTCTCTCTCTCTCTCTCTCTCTCCCCCTCTCTCACTCTCTCTTTAAAAAAAAAAAAAATGCTGGGTGTGGTGGCAACCAGTGACTCAGGAGGCTGAGGCAGGGAATTTCAAGTTTCAGGTCAGCCCCAGCAATTTAACTAGGAGTCTGAAGCATTGTTGCATTGCTGGTGTCCCTGCTCAGTGGTTCCTGTTGGGGATATAAATCAAGTCAAGATGGCGCCTGGCACTTTGCCAGGAGGAGTGGTTTGTGAAGTAATGCCAGTGAGTCATTAAGATGATGAGGATTCCTTAATGACTGACTGCTGTATCTAGATGATGTTAATTAAGTTAAGCTATGTGTAATTAGTTGGGTATATGTACCTCTGCTGTCCTGCAGAGAAGCGGTTCCTGCTACCTTGGGTGCCTGCTACTTTGAGTTTTCGCTCAGTTCACGCTGAGTTCACTCGCAATAAAGTAGTTCCCGCTTCAACCTTCAAGTTGCTTGTCACCTCTCTGTTATTTTTTTTTAATTTTTTTTTTTTTAGAGAGAGAATTTTTTAATATTTATTTTTTAGTTCTCGGCGGACACAACATCTTTGTTTGTATGTGGTGCTGAGGATCAAACCCGGGCCGCACGCACACCAGGCAAGCGCGCTACCGCTTGAGCCACATCCCCAGCCCACCTCTCTGTTATTTAGCCCAGCTGGACTATAGCATATGGTGGCCCGTATGGGGAACCTCCATGCCTGGGAGTAATTGATAAGGTAAGTTGCTCGCTTCTGATAGGGCAGAAGATGGGTGACCATTTCAGGGGGCAGTGTGTTCTTGTGTCGATTTTTTTTGTTTTTGTTTCAAGCTGCCTGTCCCTGGAGATGGGTGGGACGGAAGAAAAGCCGCTCACATCTGAGGAAAAACTATCTGTGTCTAGGGAACAGATAGGGAGAGAGGACGGATGGACATTTCAGGAGGATAGAAAGGTTGATATAATGAATTTTTGTTCCATTTTTGCTTCGTTTTATCTCGGTTTTATTTTGCATTATCTTAGTGAGGGGTATCTTTGTCACGGAAATATGGAATTAAAAATTAGTAAGAACCAAACCAAAAGGGCATTAAGTAAATTGCTAGAGGAAGGAGGCATCTCAGTAAAATCAAGAACAGTTAGGGCATACGTTAAGACAATACAAAGGTGTAGCCCATAGTTCATTAAAGAGGGGTTGTTAAATATATCACAATGGAACCATCATGGTGAAGATTTGAAAAAGATAGAAAAGGAAAGTCCAGGAACTCTGCCAGTTGGCACATTACCATTATGGACGTTGGTACAATCTTGTTTGCTTAGTCTAGGAGAAGACATCTTACATCAAGTAAAAGAGGAAGTCTCTCGAGTTAGTCAGACAAGGGAAAAAAGTTTAGAGGAGGAAGGGCTATCAGGGGAGAAGTTACAACGGGAGGTTGCTACAAACCCCTTTCTATCACCGGAGGGCGTAAGTATTCAACCAACAGCTCCACCTATGATTACGGAGACAACATATGCTGAATGGCCCTCAACCCCCATGGTTGATAGATGGGATCCTGAGACAGGACCTCAAAGATTAGCATGCCCTATATTTCAGAATGAGGAAGGGCAGTGAATTCACCATGCTTTAGATTTCAAAACAGTGAAGCAGCTGAAAGAGGCTGTAACAACCTATGGTCCTCAAGCACCTTTCACTGTAAGTATGGTCAAATCCATTACCAACTTGAACATGACACCAGCAGATTGGGCTAGTATGTGCAGAGCTGTGCTAAATGGAGGACAATTTTTGCTGTGGAAGGTTGCCAATTAAGAATTTTGTATGGAGACGGCTAAGCAAAATGTAGCAGCTGGTTATCCTCAGAGAAATCTAGAGATGTTTCTAGGAGAGGGACCTTATGAGGGTCAGCTGCAACAAATTGGATAATCAAATATCTTCAACAGCTGTCCTTCTATCTTGCCCCCTGGAACATTATGAACATAAACTTGTTCCCACTCATGCCTTAGTGCTCATAAAGATATTTATGTCCACTGGGCCTCTGACAGTTAAGATCCACAACTTAGCCTTCAAGATTTCTGCATCTCATCATCTAGTTACATTGACATCAGAGAGCCCAATATAATAACACCATCTTCTATCACCAATTCTAACCTGCAGAGATCAGTTACTGTAGAGGTCAATGTTTCCAGTATAGTCTCAACCATTACATGTCTTATTCCCTTAGTTTTGAGTGTTGTCTTGACCTTCTCAAGAGAACATTCAGAATTCAGCTTCTCCAGTTTCAAATAATAAATGTATTCCCTGAGCCTTCTGATCCGTTTCTCAATACTGTTCCAAATAACTGCTCTGTGCATAGTGGATGGGTTCTTATGTGGAATATCTAGTCCTTCTACATATTTAGAAGTTTTTTATGTATTTTAAGACTAGAAGTAGTAGAATATTTTTTTTTGTAAATAACTTTAAAAGAAAAAGAAGGAAAAGCTAGGGGACTAGGAAAAGCCCATATGACAGACATATGACAGACATATGATTGTATGGATTGATGTATAATAATTATAGGACAAAATTCAACATCTATTGATAAAATCTCTGAGGTAAGAAGGACCAGGGAATATTAAGGATTAAATTATAACCCCCAAAGACAGGTGTAGGATCAAAACTCCACACCTAAGAGTAAGTTCTTTTTTTTTTTTTTTGAGAAATGACATTATTATGGTATGATTACCTAATATGAGGTGATGATGGGCTAGGATGAGCTCATGGTTCAGCCTGGTTATAAGGAGAATGGGGTGGATTCTTGGTTTGGTGTGGCTTGCATCCTTGAAAGGAGAGCAGAATAAGTTGTGATTCAGCGTGTTCTTATGTCATTATGTGGCTATCTTCATTTCTATTTAGTTGATGCTTGTAGTGCCACATTTTAATTCCCTTACCTCTCATTTGAGGTATGTCCCATGTGTATTTTTTGGTGGTTCCCATGGAGGATGCATTTAACACAAGAAAGGGACACCACGATGATGTGAATCTATAGCAGGGTAACTTCCATAGTGTAGATAATGCTGCTTCTGTGCTTCTACATCTGCACCCCCTCTGTACCATAGAATAAAGCTTGGGTTTATTCTGTCTTCAGTGGTTGGGTTTATTCTTGTGTTCAGTACCATAGAATAAAGTTTGGGTTTTCTGGTACAAAAAAAAAAAAAAAAAAAAAAAAAAGTTCTACAGCGATAATCCCATGTAAATACATTGATAATACCTTTAAAATTCAAGCACTTGCTTCCCGTATGCATACTATTTATTTTCAATAGCAGGAATGTAGACATAGTGAGCATACTAGTTTACAGATGAAAGGGGAGCAGTGGTAGGACAGAGGTTATGTTTGGATGATTTGGACTTCTAGGATGAGCCCAAGAAAACCTCAAACCAAATCCTTGAGTTCTCAGCGGCAGGTATGGCTGAGTAAATAAGGATTACCTTGGGAAATATTTAATAAAAGCAGCCTGTTCTGTTCTTCTTGGTAGTGGAGTCAGGAGTGTCCACACTCTTGAATATAGTCAAGCACTGCATTTGTTTTACAGAAACGTGGGTATTCCTTGTAGCTCAGTCAGTGATACCCAGGACCACCTTTCTGCCATAGTGTTCTCATCTGAAAACTGAGTGAGAGTAGTGGAACTTTCCTTACCTTTCACAGTTTGGTTTTGAAGATCAAACAATGAAAAATAGGGTTTAATAAACAATAGGCACCAAAAAATTTTCAGAGTGAACAATGTCAAATAATGCCAGTTTGCATATATTTACCCCATTATTATTTAATGACTATAAATATTGACTACATGTGGGTATGCACTATGCAAATTATTAAACATAGTTCTCATATAATCAAGAAAATAGAGGTAGGTATGTTATGAGACCTTTTCACATTTTACCTTTATTCATGTTCTAATGCTGCTATTACTATTTCTTGTAATTACCCTTACACTCTAATTACATGTACATTATTTTTTTAAAAAGCAAAGGAAAATTCAAAATAATTTCTAGAGCAACTGCACCCTCAAGGATGTATAGCATATTTGAAGTATGGGCTCTGTATAATGGCTTTCTTCCAAAGAGGACTTTATAAAAATGGCGAAAGAGTAGTTTTACAGTGGAAGAAATCTGACAATATTACCTCAGTCAGATTATTAGGGTTGGAATCAGCAGTGGTAAAACATGTCCATAACATGTGATCTTTATCCCATGCAAGAAAGTCTTCTCCCCCCACAACCCATAACCCTATTCTGTTCATCACAAAACCATAAGATACCCCAGGCTCTAGAACACCTAACCACTCCCTTGTAAATAGTTAAGGTCATCAAGAAAAGGACAGCCTGGAACAGTCACAGTGCGGAGGAAATATGACCAGGATAGGAGTTGAGAGAAATGGAAACCATTTAAAAGAAAAAGAAGGAAAAGCTGAGGTAAGAAGGACCAGGGAAGGATACACAAAATGATATGTGGTAGCCAGGATAGGAGTTGAGAGAAACAGAACAATATGTAAAGACAAATGAAGTCTGAATAAAGTGTGGACTTCAGTGAATAGTGTTAGCTCACTAGTAGGACAAGTTCATTCCATCAGTGTAAGATCTTAGAGTAGACTGGATACTGGGTGATGGGAGCTCTCTGTACGATATTTACTAACTTTTTGTAAATAAAAACCTATTATAAAATTTAAAATCCATTTTAAAAGAGCAAGGGCATGATCTTTCAAGTAAATTTTACAGGGTCCCCCTTTGCACCTACCATTTGTAGGACTTGGCCTCATAGATGTTTTTATTTTGGTTATTGAATCCCTCAGTTCTGATTGCTAGGTGAGTGTGTGTGTGTGTGTGTGTGTGTGTGTGTGTGAGAGAGAGAGAGAGAGAGAGAGAGAGAGAGAGAGAGAGAGAAACTGGTCTCATATGTAGTTACTGAGCCTCATATATATTGACTAAAACAAGCCTGTTTCTCAGATGCCCATTTGTATATATTTACCCCATTGCTATTTAGTGACTGTGAATTACTGAGAATAATATTATATGAAGTTCTCCTGGGAAAGGATTGTTCTAATAATAGCTCTAGTACCCAGGATGCTGCTAAAAGCACTTTGGACATAGAATGATAGTAAATAAAATAAAGAAACATTAAAAGAAGAATATGAAGAATTAGACTTTTGTGCCATGTCTATAATTCAATTGGTGAGTTACTTGGAAAAATATGACCACATGTCATATTTTATTTTAAAACAGACTTTAGAATTCTAATCACACAACTGGGAAGCAATGCTCCTCCATGTTCATATAAATGATCTTTATTGACACTTGAGAAAGCTTCCCTAAGTAGATATTTTGCCATGAATCCTTGCTACAAAAATTAGGAGCAAGACATTTAGATAGAAAGCAAAAATTTTATTCCCAAAGCTGGATCTATAAGCACAGAAAGACAACTTTCACTAGTATCACATTGGGAGGAGGGAGCCCACCAACCATTG
The DNA here is from genome assembly GCF_048772815.1 of Callospermophilus lateralis. NCBI lineage: Eukaryota > Metazoa > Chordata > Mammalia > Rodentia > Sciuridae > Callospermophilus > Callospermophilus lateralis. Next base: position 75,892,863 of record NC_135308.1, on the reverse strand, counting down.
CTGTTTGAGAATTATTCAAAAGTTTGAGGCACTAGATGCTATAATGTACTTTTAGTCTTGCATAAAGAAAATTAGAACAGAGGGCTGGGGATGTGGCTCAAGCGGTAGCGCGCTTGCCTGGTATGCATTCGGCCCGGGTTTGATCCTCAGCACCACATACAAACAAAGATGTTGTGTCTGCCGAAAACTAAAAAATAAATATTAAAATTCTCTCTCTCAAAAAAAAAAAAAAAAAAAGAGAAAGAAAATTAGAGCAGAAAAATTCTGTTTTCCTAGAACAGTCTGTGTGTACACTGTGTATATGTGTAGAAATACCATACATTCTTACTTAGATTTTCTCTACAGTGGGAAAAACTAGTGGGAAATGGCTTCCTTGTTCATGAGGCATCAGGGCAGATAAAGATGCTTCTTTGGGCTGAACTTTAAATTACCCTAATTGAAAATCCAGGGTCAGTGACTTCATTGATTTCATTTACAACAAGGGGTCACATCTTCTTTAATGTTACAGTGCCACTAAAGAAACCACTCTGGGAACAGTTATTTAACCTCAGGGAGAACAGAATCTTGTTTAAGAAAAATCAAAGAAGCAATCCACAAATGATTCCCGTAACTCTTTGGAGAAGCCTGGGCAGCCACAATAAGTTTACCATGTTGTTGATGTAGACAGCAATCTAAACCTACCAAAATGCTTGTGGGAAATCAAGCTCTAAGGGATGGGGCAAATGGGAGCTTTCTGGGAGACATTCCCAGGAAACTTGTGTAAATATGGTTCTAAGTTAGACTGGTTCAAAATAGGAGGCACTTTGCAGAGCCAGGGCAGGGCAGAGGGACAGGAAATCTTTTTCTTTGGGGATGGGCCTGGGAATGTTTTTTATGATCAGAAACTAAGGACCCATGTGTTCGACTGGTTTCTTAGAGCCAAGTTATAAATAAGTAATTCTATCAAAGAAAAGAAACAGTACCTCCTTGTTAAGCTCTGTATCGTGTTCATATAAATTTGCATAAAATATTATGTGGGATTAATGTAGTGAGCTAGGAATTGAGCTACAGGTGCCAAAAGGAAAATGGGAGCTGAACCAACAGGAGAAGCAGGAGATGAAGTGGGTCAAGGAGGCCAGCCAAACAAGAGCTACTGTAGCACAGAAGTGAGAACCCCATTCATCTGATTGTCATTATTCCCACTGTTGCTTCTAAAATAAATTTCCATTGCCTCTTCCCCTCAAATAAGATGCTCACTCCTTTCAAGTTTAATAAAATAAAGGACTACTAAAGGTGGTGAGAAAGGTTTCTTTGCTTTTTAGATTCAGTTTGGCCCAGCAGGACTGTACAGAGATCCAGTGGGTTGGGAGGTGGGAGAGCAGGGAATACAGGTGCTTCATTCCTGCCCTGCAATTATTTCAAGACAATAGAGAAAGTTGAATGTAGAGTTAGGTCCAGAGAACCAAAGTATTTTCCGCAGAGTGCACTTAAAATTTCACTTGGGCTGACTCTTTTCTGTGATTCCTTGATCTACTTTGCCAAGACTTAGTAATGGAAACTACTGACAGTCTCATTTCCAGTCTCACTACCATAACTGGGTTGCTCAGCCACATTTCTATTGAGATAAAAGCACAAGAAGTTGGTCAGAACTAACACCTTTGGGCCATAGTCCAGTGCACATGCGAGAAGTCAGCCATTGTGTCTTAACTGAAAACCTGAGATTATGCCAATATCCACCCCAGCACTATGGTCCTGGAGGGTCAGAAATCCCAAGCAGTAGCAACCTTGTCACTCCCACAACAGCATGTGGCCTTGCATGTAAGCAACCTTCTCCTCCCTCACCAGTGTTCTGTCCACATTCTCAATGTGGAGGTTTATACTAAAAGGACTGAAAGGACCAGCAATCTGTCAACATTATTTCTTCCAGAACAGGTGAATGGGGGGTCTCCCTTGACCAACCCAGTAGGAATTGTCCTGCTCTGTCTCAAGAGGGAATTACTTCTGGCTTATCCTTCAGCCCCTTATGCACAACACAGACATTGTACAAATGTGAAGAGAATCCAGCTTTGAGGCTGGATTATCCCTACACATTTATTATCCCATTACATTTATCCTAATACATTAATTATCCAAATACATTTCCTTCCTCACTTTTTCCCAACACACACATACCCAGAGAAACAACCCCACATACTTATCAAATTCTGTGGGCTCTGCTTGGCTGAGAGGAGGGTGACATTCTTTTCACTTTCAGTTTGAGAGAACCGTCAATCTTCTCATGTACACAAACTGAGACATTTTTGTTTTCTGGAAAGAAGCAGGTTGAAGTCTGAACTTTTTCCTTGAACCATCATGGAGGGAATTGCCCTCTTAGAAAAAGGAGTCTTGCCAGCTGTGACTGGCATCACAATTGCCTAGAAATGGGTATTTCCAACCAAAGTCCTTTTGTTTGGGACTTTTTTTTTCATTTACTCCTGTTTCAGGGAAGCCTACTTTTGATTTGCCACAGTCCACAGGGATAATTTTTCTGCATGTGCATGCTTTCTAGTAATCCAAAAACACAGAGATCTATGAGTCTCCTATGAAACTTCTCTCTGGCCCTGCCACACCCCACTATAACTGCTAGGTACTGGCTGAGAGGTGTGTCTGCATGTGTGCTCTGTGTGTGTGTGAGGTGGTACAGGGGTGAGGCATATACAACCATTTGTTGTGAATGGAGCCATTTGCTCAACTGTTTTTAATTCTCATGACAACTTTGTGAGGCACAATAGTATTTTTATTTTATGAATGCAAGAGTAGGTTATATGTACATAACGTCCCTCATGACAGCTAGCTTCATGAGTTCTGAGACAAGCATTCATTTTGACTCCAAAGCCCAGGTTCCTGCCTCTGGACTGCCTCACGAGGCCCTGGAATTCTGTGTCCAGAAAGGTGAGATTTTAACCTGACCATTCTTCCTGTGTCTCCTCAAATCAGAGACTGATGATGCTGGAGTGACTTGGGTGGGTCCTACGCCTACACCACTGGAGTCAACTTCTCACCTCAATCATGTGCCAAACAGGGAAACTAAGTCCACAAAAGTGAGGACTCACCTGAGGGCATTCAGCTGGTGACCCATAGAGCCAATACTCAGAATTTTAATTTTCTCATTTCCTACTGTCATTTAACAGCAGACAAAAATTAATAGGACTGAAATGAATGTAGTTCCCCCTTTCTACTGTGAAATAGAGGAAATGCCTACTGGTACACCTGAACTGCCTTGTCTTCAGTCCTAGGACATGATTCACATTTCCACCTCTGCTTGTGAATTTTCCATCTTGTCCCATCATAGATACTAAGGGCTACACAGAATGTGTGTGTGTGGGGGAACACTTCTGATAGATTTAAAAGGATAAAAATTACATTAGCTAAAACTTGAGATGGGAAGTAACTAAAAAGTTAAATTACCTGGCAGCTAAATAATTGTGTCAAGATAAATCATCTATACTTGGTTTTATATTAAAATTCATAGCAGCCAAATAAGCACAAACTCAGACTACTCCTTCAACATGAGGTCCTATGTTCAAACCCTATATTCAGCTCATTTCTCTGTTCAGTAAATGAAGACATTTTCTTGAGTTTAGAGATTCAAGAAATTAAGAGGATTCATCACTATTTGCTGATATTAAGCAATATTTGATCTCTGTGTGCAATCACCCCCTCCTCTGTCATAAATTTCTCACTGGATGTTTTCCTTATAAATCTGCTTATATTCAGTGTTTCCCAGTACTAAACAAAGAGTGATTAATTAGTACACATTTATAGGAGGAAAGATAAGAAACAGGACTGACTGACACTCAGGTTATCCAGTGCTTTCCTCAGCTTTGAGACCCAGCTGGACTTAAAATACATCATATCTGCAGCTTGAGATGCTGGGAAGGAGGCTGTCATTGTTACACTTAGTTCTCCAAGATGTTGGAATTAACACTTATGGACCACAGTTCATGCCACACGCAAGAAGTTTGCCATTCTGTCCTAATTCGGTTGGAACCCCAAATTCACAATGTTCCCTGCTCCTCACCTCAGCACAATGTTTCTGGGCTGAAGGTGTTCTTTAACTGAAAATGTAGTTGAGAAGGGAGTTAGATTGCTTCCTTAAGTGTGAGGGAGCCACTTAGTGATTAAGCCTTCAGCCATTTATTCATTTCATTCACTTGTTAAAGGATTTATCCACTGTCCCTTCCATGTGCCTGACACTGACTAGGCTCTTGGCAACACATATTCCCTCAGAAGAGGCATATTAGCAAACATGGACAAATGCAGAGACAGTAAAAAGAGAAATGCCTAACCCAGCTTCCAGACCCCAGATCGGTTTTAATCTGAGAGAGAGAGAAAAATAACGTGAATGCTTGGTATTGGAAAAGCACAAGGAACTTTGGTTATACTTTAGGTAACCTCAGAGATATTTTTCAAACTATTATTCCCAGCCTGAGGTAACATAGTTTAGCTCTGCCCTTGGTGACATCATACGCCTCTTCAGATACCTCAATTCCCTTCCTTCTACTTTAAACATTTGGCATGGGGGGTCTCTTTTCCCACTCAATTCTCCAGAAAAGCCCTCTTCTCATTTTGGTAAATGCCTGCCTTGAAAACTTGTTATCTGATAACCTTAACTGAAAACCATGATTTTGACAGGATTTTGTACTAGATAATAAAGACACAAAGACATGTGTTGTGGGAGACCAACCTTGCACGTGACTGAGTTAACTCCCCTGCTGGGCGATGTGGCATCAGGCACCCATGCTGCTAGACTGCCCTGCTCTTCTAGGGTTCTAGTGACTATATCTTCGTGCCCAGGCATGTCTGTCAAGATGCATATTAATGTACTAGATGTTCCTTTTGAGTTCTCTTTGAGAGGGAAGATTCCTAGAAAGAGACTAAGTGGAAGACAGTGTATCCCAGACAGTACTACTTTTTTTATTTTTATTTTTATTTATTTATTTTTTGTAGAGAGAGAGAGAAAGAGATAATTTTTTAATATTTATTTTTTAGTTTTTTGCAGACACAACATCTTTGTTTGTATGTGGTGCTGAGGATCGAACCCGGGCTGCGCCCATGCCAGGGGAGCACGCTACCGCTTAAGCCACATCCCCAGCCCCAGTACTACTTCTTAATGACAGCTGGGTAGAGCTATGCTCACCTGTTCCTTTGTAATATTACCCCTTGCGCTGTTTAGGATAGAATGTTCCGTGGAAGTGCCTTGTGTGTGTCCCCTTCTCTTACTATGACCTTGGGTGTGGCCTATCTAGATGTCATTCAACCTGCTGATAGCAGACATCATGAAGCTGGACTCAGCCTCTTGAAACCTGACCCTTTGCCTCATTTGAATAGCTTCTCTTCAATAAAAGGGGTCAGCTCCTGCTCTCTCTCTCTCTCTCTCTCTCTCTCTCTCTTCCTGTGGACCCTTAGGTCAGAGGAGCTACCACCAGTGACCCCAAAGAAAAAGGTATTTGTGTCTCTTCTGTGGTTATTTTGCGCAGCCCAGTTAGCCCAGTTTACCTGGAGTGACCCCTGAGCCTTTTAGTCACGAACAGAAACCCGGCAATGTGCGGCTACTCATAAAAAGGGAAAGAGAAAACCCTCTGGGTGTTTGAGATGGGCTGCAGAAAATATTATCCAAAAAATATGCATATTGGCATACTGAGAATTTTAAGTTGAAGGAAATTCAGAAAACTTCAGAAGCAAAAGATATTTTTCTGAACTTCTCCCACCCCATGTTTTGAGAACTTCATGTGACAGGTGTCCTGCCTTATCTGGGCCTAGAGGGAAGGCATATTATACATAAAAGCCAAGAAGAATCTGAACAAATAGACTTTGCCAAGTTTCCCCTCACTCTCCCTCCAACCCCCAATTTATTATCATTAAGATGTAGCCTCTTTTTATTTAATCATTTTTCTATATTACTGTCCATTCTTTATTAAACCTAAGTATAAAAGTACAGTCTTTGGATTGTCATTCTAGAAGTCTCCTGTGTCATTAAAAACTTTGGTAAATAAATTTTTTATGCTTATCTCTTATAATCTTTTATCATAGGGATGTTAGCCATGACCCTTGTGATGGTTGAGGAAAATATACTACCTTTTCTCCTAAAAATTGCTAAAGTTTGTTTGGTTTCCTTGAAAAGCTGTCATTAAGAAGTAGAACTGTCTAGGATACACTGTCTTCTACTTAGTCTCTCTCTAGGGATCTTCCCTCCTTTCTCCCAAAGAGAACTCAAAAGGAACATCTAGTACATTAATTTCTTTATACTTAAACATAAGCCCTTTCTCTCAGTCAGCACAGTGCCAAGTGGTGACACTGGCAGATGATGGGACCCATAGTCCTTTGGGAGAGACTGATGAATAGTGCTGTTATGAGGTGCTATAGAGAAGAATCCAAGGTAGACCAGATGTGCAGAAACCACACTAGTCAAGATCTGAAGAGGGAAATAGCCTATAGAGAAATGAGAAGAAAGGAATGGTAGAAAAAACAAAAGTGGAACAGCCTTTAGGTATGAGACATATTTAGAAGATCTGAAAAACAGGCTTTGTGTGGGTCAATTGTATGGTAAGATGCAGAGAGCCATTGCTGCTAAGATTCATGAAGCTAAAGTCAATTTCAGAAAAATTAAGCTTTTTCCTAGGGCTTATCCAGCACTTCTCTTTTGTTCCTAGTATCCTTTAGTTACAGGAAAATATGTTAATTATTTTGATATTATTTTCAATATAGAAGATACCTGAAGAAATTTATTGGGTTTTACAGAAGTTACAGAATGAGTTAATCAGTGCACACCTGGCCTGTGATACAATGCAATTGTGTCAGAAATTTCAGTGGAGGCAAGGTGGGGAAGAGAGTATGTAAGAAAGGGAAAAGGCAAAAATACCATTTTTATATTTACTAAGATAAGATATATTTATTCTTTTTCCTTAGCATTGGTGTAAAAGTGCACACATGGGTGAAAATATTATGTTTTTAGCCTTGGAATTATCCATCCTATGAAAGAGCAAAAATCATAGGAATAGAGAAGTTTGGAATAGGGAATATTATTTTTACTCTTGCTTTTTTGAAGACGCATTTTAATCTGAAGCATTTATGTAAATTAAATTTATCATAGCCCTGGTACATAGATAGGGACTTGTTTATTTCGTGTTGTAATTGCTCCTTGTATATTTTCTCTCTCTTAACTTTGAAATCAACAAGCTCAAGAATATATTCCCATTTTATCCTGTCATAACACAGCACTAAATTCCTAGAAAATCTTTTGTAACTCTTTGTTCAATAAATGAATAGGAGAGTTTCATGCTTTAGTCAGAAAAGGTCATGAGAAAGGTGGTTTCACCTTGACAAATACACCAGGTGTAAGATATTACTAGTATGGGAAAGAATGCCAGGCCAGACTAAATTTAGGATCTGAGGCTTTTGAACTTGGACATTGAGTATATTTTCACTGACTAAGAGTTCATTGATGCACAAAGGATGGGAAAAGACTGGATGGAGGGTTTGCTTGCTTTCATTAAAGTGATCAAGGAGGCCATAGCTTTTAATGGGATTTTAGTATCAATGCATTATTGTTTGGATTGTAAATGACCTCAAATTCCATGTGTTGAAAACCTAATCGTGGCAGTGATGGGAGAAAGTAAAACCTTTGGAGGTGGGACCTGGTGGAATTAAGGTAAGCCATTGAGGATGTATCCTTGTAGGTGATATTAGACCCCTGACCCCTTCCTCCCTTCTTCATTTCCTGGCCACCATGATGTGAGCAGCTTTGCTTCACTATGTGCTCCTTGCCATGTTGTTCTATAACAGGTCCAAAAACAATGAGCCAAAATAATCCTTTTCTCCCTTGAGTTGTTTTTTTCTCAGATATTTTATCACAGAGCTGGAAAGATGACTCATACACTCTCTATTATCCATCTTTCTGATCTTTAAAATGGTGATAATTCTATTTATTTCATGGTGTTACATAGGGATGAAATTAGTTAACACACTTTAAATTCACAGAATAACTTTCATACATATGAAGTGCTTAATAAATGCTACCTGCTATTATATGGTTTACAGGAGTTTAAATGGCATTATCAAACTATAAATCTCTGCCATGCTTTAACTCCTATATGACTTGAAATTCTCACCATAGAGAATTTCTCTAAAGAAATTTTTCAAGATGAACTCTCTTAAAATTATGTGAATGGACAGGCTGGAATTGTGGCTCAGCGGTCGAGCACTCGTCTAGCATGTGTGAGGCCCTGGGTTCGATCCTCAGCACAACACAAAAATAAATAAAATAAAAATATTATGTCCAACTACAACTAAAAAATAAATATTAAAAAAATTATGTGAATGGGGAGAAAAGCATTCATTTTTTTTAAATGGTAGTCTCAGAAAAGTCTATAAGCATCTTAGCTAACTGCACTGGTAATGAGGAAAATAGGATCAGAGACCGATAATAACCTCTCAAACCTTAGTGTAGACCCAAGATTTTTCATTCTGTGTTTCTATCTCCTGCCCTTTTCAATTTTGTTTTTCCACTACATCAAATCCTCCTTATTTAATACAACTGCTAAGACCATAGCACACTGATTGGCTGAGTGCTGAAAAGCCTTCAGAGAACATGATAGACAGCTGAAAGAAAAGTAGGGAACACCCCAGCTGGTGTCTAAGGGGCGACAAAAAGATTTTCAGCCAAGGAACTCTATGACAATGAAGAAAAGGATGAGAAAGTCGAGAAGGAGAGTTGACTTTGCCTAACTCAGAAGTTTCCTTTCAACACGTGGAAAGGTAAACGGTACCAGATGGAGATCATAATCATCATCCTTGGGGATTTGGTAGAAAGTTTGAAACAGGAATTAGGAAAAGGTCAGGATGGCTGGGTTTGGATTTCTTTGGGGATTTCCAGACCATCTATTCTAGAACTTCACAGACAGAAGTAAATGCTCAAACCCTACAAGTGTTCTAAAGAAAACAGGCCTAGATAAATAGTTTCAATGTCAGTGACTCTCTAGAAAGAGATTGGAACTTAGTGGAAAATTTTCCTCAGCAAGATTAAATATCATACCAAAAAAAAAAATCTCACATTGTTACCTTTGTTCTGAGATCCCTGAGGATCTTCTAGTTTTAATTTTAATAGTTAATGATGATTGTGATGTGACTCCAGAATAGCATAACCATCAGCAATGGTCTAGGACATATAAATGTTTTGACTTTATGCTTTAAATTTTTCTGCAATACATAAGCAACAAGTTTTATTGGTAAATTGGTTTTTAATTTGTGTTCATGCTTTGCAGCTGACATAAGACTAGTAGCTTTCATAATTGAAAATTCAGGATACCAGCTTTTTTTGCTATATGATTTTTTACATATATTCAAATGCTTTTAGACAAAACAAGAACCTAATTCAGCCATCCACCAGCCACAAAAGCATCTGGGGCACACAATATTTTTCTAGGGAGCCTAGATAACTGTTTTTGTGCTTGTTTATTTGATTTGGGAAAACACAGCTTACAAACAGCATCTGGATTCCAAAGATACCTATATTTGCCCAAAATTCTCCCTTTTGGTCAGTGGTATCCAAATGATCAAAAGGGTCAGAGAGTTGAGATACTCAGCAGAGACTGCAACTCAAGATTCTCTGGCTGGGTTCATTTCCTGTAACCACCACAACCCATAATCTCTGTATGTGTGGTGTGGGACCTGCATGAAAATTTGCCAAGACTACCAGGTTACTGGGAAGGAAACCAGGTCTTGTAGCCAAAAGTGGGCAACAAAGTCCTGACAGGGGTAGAAGGACCATGGAGAAGTTTCAGAACTTGTTTGTTTGTTTGGCATTCCCACTGGGGCCAGGTAAAGGAGAGGAACTTCTTTTTTCACTAAAACGTGTTACTGACACCTAGCAGTTTTTAATAATGTGATTCTTCCTGACAGACCTTCACCATTGGTAGGCCCATCTGAGACACTCATAAGAAGCTGTGAGGCAGTTTCCTGAGGTCTCCAAGAGAAACCCAAGAGCTTTAACTTCATCCAGTTTAAGTGGGGTGGGTAGCAAGAACCATATGAAGAAATAAACAAAGGGTGCTTCTTGAACACAAGAAATAACAAGAGTAGATCAAGCCAGTGTCAGCTTGACCTGTTGACTCTAGTTGGCCCAAGAACTATCACTTCTGATCCTTTTCCCGGTCCTTTCATTTTTTTTTTTTTTTAATTTTAAAACTTCTGGAAACAGACTGCTTGCCTCACATGAAGTACCCACCACAGTGATCTTTAACCACACTAAATTAAATTCTCAGCCTGACATGTTGTCTTGCTATTGCATCATCAAGATATAACTCAGAAAAAAAACATGGCGGTTGGAAGGGAATGAGCCACCCTGTGCCCTGCAACGCCCTCATATTTCACCTAGTCAGAATAATCCATCTCTGAGAGGACCCCTATTCAGCTGCTCTCAGCAGAAACCACCAGTGCTGTTACCCGGTACGGGGCTCGGGGCCTCATCATTTGAGTAGGATGCCCAGCGTTGGAACAGGACCCAAAGCCCGAAGTTCTGGCCCATGCAAGACTCGGAGAGCACCTTAGTAGAGTCACCTATCAACACATCTGGAGATTATATAATCTCTTTCAAATTGTTGATAAATCTAGTTGAGGAGATGACAGATTTTGTGACCTAATTAGAATCAACTGTGGAAATTTTGATACTTCCTATGCTAAAGCTACAACCCAGAACATCTAAATTAGAATCTTTTTTTTTTTAATATTTATTTATTTTTTAGTTTTTGGCGGACACAACATCTTTGTTTGTATGTGGTGCTGAGGATCGAACCCGGGCCGCAGGCATGCCAGTCAAGCGCTTGAGCCACATCCCCAGCCCCTAAATCAGAATCTTTAATAAAGGTAGGACCCAGGTATCTCTTGTCCCTAAATGCAGAAAGGCACAACCCTACTGAAGCAGTCTACCTTCTTTCTATGGCATCCATGCTCAGAGATACTCTAGCACAATGGATGGCATAGGTAGGATGATTGAGACTTTTCAGCCATTAACCACTTTATTAATTACTTACGGGCACTTCTATAATATACCAAGCTTTGCCATTTCTTAGAAAATGACTAATAATGAAGAATAAAAACAAGCAACATGAATAAAAACAGCTACTGTTTACTGAGAGAGCTATTTCTGTATCCTTCTTTAGAGACTCGAAGGACAAAAGTGTTGGCAATCCAGTCACAAAGGTTTATCAGTGGTAAAGTTTAATTTGTCCTGTGAAGTTATATTTATGTTTTTTTGCTAGAAGACAAGTTTAATTCAAAACCTATTATAACTAATATACAAAAACGTGTATTACTGTGTCACATAACTTATACACAAAGATGTTTATGTTTATCCAACCCTCTCTTCAGAAAGCAACATTTTGTGAGGATTAGAAGAACAGGTGCATATGCAGAAAGTTACAAAAGAAAAAAAAAGGCAGAAGAGTAGTAGTGTAGAGTAGCTCCAAGTTCCTATTTGTACCTTACTACCTTTGCTTTGGTACACTTATTTTATTTTGAAAGTCTCCAGATGAGGAACTAATCAAATATCTTAGTAGCTGTTATGGTTTTGATATGAAATATCCCCCCAAGCTTGTGTGTTAAAGTAGGAATGTTTGGAGGAGAAATGATTGGATTATGAAAGCTCTGACCTACTCAGTCCATGCTAGTTTGAATGGACTAACTGGGTGGTAAGCATAGGCAAGTGGGGAATGGCTGGAGGAGGTATGTCCCTGGGGGCATGTCCTTCAAAGGTTCCTCTTCCTTGAGAACCCTTCCTCCTCTCCCTTCCTGATTGCCAGGAATGGAGCAGCGCTCCTCCATCACCATCTTCTACCAAGACATTCTGCCTCACTTTGATACTAGAGTAATGGAGTCAGCTCACCATGGACTGACCCTCAGAAACCATGACCCAAAATAAACCTTTCCTCCTCTATGTTGTCCTTGGGTATTTTGGTAACAGAGAGGAACAACTGGCTGACAAAACAGCTGTGTAATTCTCTACCTCAATTCCTTGCAGCAGAGCTAGAAGGAAAGTTAATGAGGCACTGCTTAAGAGTAATCCTTTTCCTTCATCTTGGAACTTTGGACATTTAAAACTTGGGTGGATACATTTTGTTAAGTGTAGAGGAGAAAGTTGAGAAAGCTGGTAAAAATATGGTACTGAACAACTCTAACAAACCCCAAGAACAAGTAAAAGCATCTAATAATTTGCATGTCAAAGAACATTAGTTACCTCATCATGAGGGACTTAAAGCAGTATATTCTTGTTAGTTTTCTTAGTCTTTCATGCACATTCCAAAGTCACAAAAACAAAAAATCTCAAAAATGTTATTAATCACTCCCACAACACAACTGAGGTACTTGGAGACAAGAAATATAATTTCTAATGTTCTTGGTTCTAAGTCTTGGAATTACATCTGCTCTCACTTTCTATCTAGGCTGTACAAGTTTTGTAATCTGCCTTCTGCCATTTCAAAAGATGTATTATTTCGTAGTTCTTCAGATGGAAGACCATTCAGGGTTACAGAGAACCTAAGTGCTCAGTGATAGATAATCTCATCAGATTACATATCTACATATTAAAAATCAAAGCTCTGATAGCAAGCACTGATTAAAAAGCCAAAACAAAAATGAAGTAAAACAAAAAGACCATAATCAAAAAGTTAGAATGTATATTCTCAGAAAGGAGATTTAAGGCTCTAAGCAAGACAAGAGAAATAGGAATTTCAAAAGTCCTATCATAAAAAAAGTGAACAAACTGATTCAGAATTTCTAGTAATATGACCTTTCTCATTAGCATTATTATGATTATCATCATCATTATTATTTAGTAGTTGTAGTTGTAGTATTTGTGGTGCTGGGGTCCTTGCACTTGCTGAGCATACTACCAATGAGCTACACAAGTCCTCTCATTATTTTGTTTCATTTACTTATTTTTATGTGGTGCTGAGGATTGAATCCAGTGCCTCACACATTCTAGGCAAGCACTCTACCACGGACATAACCCCAGACATCCTCTCATTATTTTAATAGCTCCAAGGTGCCATTACATTTAAGAGCATCCTTTACATATTGAGGACCCTTCCATCTCATCTAAGATATTAGAACAAGTTTGTTCAATTAAACTCTGGAGTACTATAGTACATAAAAGCCTATTCAGGGGCTGGGGCTATAGCTCAGTGGTAGAGCACTTGCCTAATATGCATGAGGCACTGGGTTCAATCCTCAGCACCACATAAATATAAACAAATAAAATTAAGGTATAAAAAATACAATAAAAATTTTTGAAAAGCCTATTCATATTAAGTAGCTTTTCTCTTTGATATAACATTCTCTTTAACTTGCAATTTATTTCTGTATTTACAACATGTCATTTTTCATGAAGATTCACTAAACATTGTGAGAGCTCTTATATAAAAAGTCTTAAAAAAATGAATGGCCACGGAAACTCTTACTCCTGGGACCAACTTATATAAACCAACAGTATAAAACAACCACCCTTCTATTAACAATTACTGTCATTATGAAGAAGAGGCTGTCACTAACAGATGTAGAGCTATCTTGGATAATACATTACCTAAAACATCATATGAAAAGAATAACTTCTAAGTATTCCTATAGCCATTCCAACAATTTAAATTTTTTTCTAACACCAAATATGTTTATTGTAGTAGAATCCATTTCTTCAGCCCCACTATGTGAAAAACACAAAGTAGTTGTGAACCCTTCTTCCTCTCCCTTCCTGATTGCCAGGAATGGAGCAGTACTCCTCCATCACCATTTTCTACCATGACATTCTGCCTCACTTTGATACTAGAGTAATGGAGTCAGCTCACCATGGATTAAACTAGCTGTGATCCACCATAGCAGCTTATATGTGCCCTTCTAAAGAGTACACTTAATCTATTTAAGCCTTATAATGCTATGAGAGGGAATTCTCATTTTTTCCATTTTACAGACAAGGAATCCAAGCAGTTGCAAGGGAGCAGTATCAGGCCCAGCAGTGAGCCTCAGGTTCAGCACTTTGACCCCTATGCTCTCCTAAATCTGGTTCCTGATCCTCATTCTGCTGCTTTCCCCACTGTATCACAGCACATCTTCAGTCTATGGCTAGAAACAAGCAGAACAGACAATTCTTATTTTATTCAGGAAAATAAACTAAGGTATGTGCATGAAACTCTTTGATTAAAATGGGAAGTAGAGAAGAAACACATATAAAGATAAAGGGAATATTTTAAAATAAATGTAAATTAAAAATTTAATAACTTTAGTTTGGTGTCAGGACCTAAGTGTACAATAGCTTCACACTTATTCAAAGAAAAATCTTAGACTGCACAATAACTGCTTCAGAGTGTCAGTATTGACCGCATTTTGTTGTTTTACTCTTTTTTTGTTCACATTGATTATAAAATATTCTGACACCTCAGCAGTGTTCTACCTTCTGCTCTATAGCTGCTGATAAACTGACCTCCTTCAGAATTCAGAATTCACTTTTCTGCTAGGCAGAATTTCAAAGTCAACACATATGAGTAAAGTATAGAAGAGTTGATTGAGTATATAGGACACTTAGGCATGTAATTGCAATTTCTGTACTTAAGACATGAATGTCTCATAATTACTGACCATCCCTGTAGTGAGAAGGTGAGAATATTTCTATATACCTTAAATTTTGAGGTGAATTTTCACTATGTTGTTCAAGCTGTCTCCCAATTTCTCGGTGCAAGTGATCCTCCCATTATGGCCACCAAGTGAGTGGGTCTGTAAGTATGCACCACCCCACCCAGCCCCTCATGTTCTTTCTCTTTATTTTCCTTTATAGGCAGAATGGCCACCAGTGTTTATTTTTGTCTAACTACCTTACTATCATAGAGGAACCATGTACCCACATATTCTGTAGATAAGCTAAAAGCTCTAAATTGTTGAAGAAATTACTAATATGCCTGCCCATTTTATAAGGATTTTCCAAAAATTAATATGTAATATCTATAATGATGTTTAAGTTCATCATAGAGATTAATTTTTGTTTACAAATAGCTTTAATTGATTGCATATGTTGGGCTTTCTAGACACTACTGGGATAGATGCTGAACATAAAAAAGTTGAATAAAATCTAGGCCCTTCTGAAAGAGGCTCAGAGCAGATGCTGGTTTTGGAAAGCTAGCTCCAACCCAGGGCTTCTGAAAGGACTAAGATATAAGAACCACCTTTTTCTCCCTAAACATTGTTGTGGTCCAGACTCACTCTACAAATGACACCAACATAACTGAGCTCAGAAAGCCAAAACATCAAAGGGAAGCCCATTTTCTTCAAAGTCCAATTTTTCTTCCTAAGTTAGACTGAACGCATCTTGACAAATGAGGGGGAAAAAAGTTATTTTTCCATAGGCTTTGCTTAAAATAAATAATTATGAACTCTTTAATAATTTTGAGAACCAAAAGTTCTTAGAGGCAGTATGGTTTTATGCTCTTATTTTATAGAAGAGAGAGGGAAGGAACTTTTCCTTGGTCACATAGCTAGTGAGTGATTTGATTAGAACTTGGTTCTTACTACATAAAAAAAATTCTAAGCATAATGCTCTTCCTTATGCTTTCAAAGTGTGTATTAGCTTTCTTTTGACAATATTTTCATTAAGAATAGAATGAGTGCTGGAGTTGTGTCTCAGTGGTAGAGTACTTGCCTAGCATGTGTTGGGCACTGGGTTCATTTCTCATATAAATAAATAAAATAAAGGTACATTGACAACTAAAAAAAAAAAAAAAAAATAGAATGACATCTTATTCCACACAAGAGCAGGGTTAAAGAATGAAAGTCCACAAAAAGAGGGTTGCTCTTTAAATAGTAACACCCTTAGGGACATGGAAAAACCTCTAGCAACTTTTATCACTCCAGCTGGATGACTGTTCTGCCCTAGATTAATTAGGAAATGATAGAGAAAGAACCATGGCAGTGGGTTGGGCATGGTTCCTGATCACTCAAACTCTCTGCTTGTATTATGACATTGCATCAGTCACTTCAAATTTCAGAGTTTGAGCTTGTGTGTTTTTTATTAGATTGGATTTTCATTCTTAGCCAGTTACCTGTGAAAGCTTCTGTTTGAATTATTCCTGATCAGCTATCAGGGGAGAACTGGGCAATTACAATCACACTGTCCTCTGCACAGAGTAATACAGCGCATGGTGTCTCAGTTAGTTTTCAATTCTGAGATCAATTTGCTGTGTAAAAGCAGATCCCACCAGCAGATACAATCTTTAAACTCTCAAAAGTTAGGGCTAAAAACTAAATGACAATTTGGCTGTCAAGATTTTGGGCTTGAAATTAAAAATAAATAAATAAAAAATAAATAAACATACATTTCAAAATAATATGAAAATTACCTAGATGATCAGCTTCATGTCTGTTAGAACAATGAGACCAAAAAAAAAAAAAAAGATTTTGGGCTTGATTTAATCTCTAGTATATATAAAGAATTCAAAAAAGTTAACACACACACAAAAAAAACCAAACAAAAAAACCCAAACAAACAAATCAATAAATGGGCTAAGAAGCTGAACAGACACTTCTCAGGAGAAGATACACAATTGATCAACAAATACATGAACAAATTTTCAACATCTCTAGCAATTAGAGAAATGCAAATCAAGATTTCTCTAAGATTTCATCTCACTCCAGTCAGAATGGCAACTATCAAGAATACTAACAACAATAAGTGTTGGCAAGGATGTGGGGGGAAAGGCACATTCATACATTGCTGGTAGGACTGCAAATTTGTGCAGCCAATATGGAAAGCAGTGTGGAGATTCCTTGGAAAACTTGGAATGGAACCACCATTTAATTCAGCTATCCCACTCCTTGGTCTATACCCAAAGGACTTCAAAACAGCAGTGACACATCCACTTCAATGTTTATTGATGCACAGTTCACAATAGCTAAACTGTGGAACCAACCTAGATGCCCTTCAACAGATGAATGGATAAAGAAACTGTGGTATATATACACATTGGAATATTACTCAGCATCAAAAGAGAATAAAACCATGGCATTTGCAGGTAAATGGATGGAGATGGAGAATATCACGCTAAGCAAAGTAAGCCAATGCCAAAAACCAAAGGCCAAATGTTCTCTCTGATAAGTAGATGCTGATCAATATGGGGTGTGTGTGTGAAGGAACTTTGATTGGGCCAAGGGGAGGGAGGGAGAGGGAGGGGGTATGGGGGCAGAGAAGATGGTGGAATGAGATGAACATCATTACCCTAGGTACATGTATAACTGCACATGTGATGCAATTCTACATCCTATAAAACCAAAGAAAAGTTGTGCTCCATTTGTATACAATGAATTAAAAACCTTTCTGCTATCATGTATAACTGATTAGAACTAATAAAATTAAAAACAAAAAGATTCTGGTCTTGAACCTGCTTTGGTGAGGGTGCAGATAAGATGACCACATAGTTCTTTTCTGTCTCTAATTTCTGTGAACCATTGTTCTTGGGATTAGATGATTTCATAGGCTTTACATTTTTCATATCTGCAAAACATTTTCTGCTCCCAAAAACATTTAACACCAGTGTTTATATAGGGCTTGGGAATTAAGTACTGCACTTGTAGGGGATAATGAGTAAACAGGCCAAGATAACCAGGCATAGTGGTGCATGTATGTAATCCCAGTGACTTGGGAGGCTGAGGCAGGAGGATGGCAGATTTGCAAACAACCTCAGCAATTTAGTGAGGTAGTAAGGACTTAGAGAGATCCTATCTTAAAAGAACACATAAAAGAAGGGTTGTAGATATAGCTCTATGGTTAAGTGACCCTGGGATCAATGTCTGGATGTCTGGTATCAAAAAAAAAAAAAAAAAAAAAAGGAAACAAAACAAACAAAAAAACCCCAAAACACCAAAAAGCAAAAAAACTGACCAAGATAAGGATTCCTCCTTTTGGGGAAAATCCAGAATAGAATGAAGAAGAATTTGTGCTGGAGGATGGTTGTAGGAATAGAGAAAAGAGTAATTTTGTCCATTCTAATGCTCCCCTAATACCATGTGTTGTGGACTTTTGGAATTTTTACTTTTGAGCCATATGTGGTATCACATGACTGCAATCCCAGCTAATCAAGAGGCTGACACAGGAGGATGCCAAATTTGAGGCCACCCTGGGCAACTAGTAAGAACCCGTCTCAAAAACTAAAAGGGACTGGAAATGTACTTTAGTAATAGAGTGCTTGCATAAGGCCCTGGGTTCAATCCCACGACCACAAAAATGAAATGAAATGAAAAATTTTAAAAATAAAATTTTATCTTTGCTGTCCCAGGAAAACATTAATATGTTTGAGAAGGGAATGTATTGTTCTAGATGTTGTCTGACTTTTCTTTCTTGTTTTCTAACTGAAGAGTCAGATAATTAGAAAGAGTTTTCAGGGGCTGAGTTTGTAGCTCAATGATTGATTGCTTGCCTAGCATGTGTGAAGTACTATGTTTGATCCTCAGCAACACATAAAAATAATGGAGTAAAATAAAGGTATTGTGTCAATTTGCAACTAAAAATGCTTAAACAACAACAATAAAAAAGAGTTTTCAAACATAGCACCACTCTCTTTTATAAAATTCAACTGAGCCTTTATCTAATGTACATGGTATCTTAGAGTCAACTCTACTATTCTGATATGTGACGAGGCATAAGGGTCAGGGAGTTGACTTCAATGCTCAGTAGAACTCATATCTTTGTCAGACTCAGCAAATGTCAGAAAAAAAAAAAACATTTTATAAAATGAGACAACATTTTAAATAGGTAGACATTGACATTTGACTTTCCATGCCTTGGCATCAAGCCCAACCTTCTCTACTTCATAGTTCCATGTTTCCTTCCTCTCCATCTTATGCTTTGGAATCCTGAAGAGCATAGTACCCTGAACATGCTATATAGTTCAGTACCCTTTTGTTGATGCTTTTCGTGCTGCCTGGAGCACCTCTTTCTGTCCTGAAGTTCCAACTCTGTTGTTCTTTCTTCCAGGTATCCTTCCACAAATCCCCAAATTACTCATTCATGTTTGTCTTTCACTATAATTTAAACACTATTTTGAACTCTGGGGCAGAGGTTGTTTGATTACTAGCCCCTCAGTGGCACAGTTCCTGGCAATAAGAAGCAACTTCTTCAGCACCAGGAGATATCCAGAATGACTCTCAGACTTTTGTCTTAGCAGACTGATGAAATGGTACTGCTGGGTTTCAGTTCTCGCAACTAAAAGGCTCAGGGGTCACTCCAGATAGACTGAGCTAACTGGGCTGCATGAAATAACCACACAAGAGATACGAATACCTTTTTCTTTGGGGTCGCTGTGATGGCTCCTCTGACCTTAAGGGTCCACAGAAAGAGAGAGCGAGAGCACGCGCTGAAACCTTTTATTGAGGAGAAGTTATTTAAATGAGGCAAGGGGTCAGGTTTCAGGAGGCTGAGTCTATCTTCATAATGTCCACTGTCAGCAGGTTGACTGACACCTGGGTAGGCCACACCCAAGGGCACAGTAAGAGAAGGGGACACACACAAGGACTTCCATGGAAGATTCTATCCTAAACAGGGCAAGGGGTTATATTACAAAGGAACAGGTGAGCATAGCTTCACCCATGGGGCTGTAGGAAGGCACACCCATGCACGAGACACCGACCCTCGCACCCAAGAAGGGTGCCATATTTCTGCGACTGAGAGCCTCAGCACCCAGCCAGGGAGTGTAACTCAAGTCACGTGTAAGGTTGGCCTCCACATGGTACCTTTCATCTTGACATTGGATCACAGGCAGTCAGGACTTTGCATTAATTTTAAGGATAGAGAGTGAAGGCTTATATTAGAGTAATAGCAGAAAAGGCTGAGAGAAGGGGAAGAGATCTATTTAGATAAATTAAAATACATTTAGGAATAAATACATTGAGATATATGTAGTACTTAATGATTAAGGGAGGAGAAGATGAGATAGATAGAAAAATTAAAAATTATTAGATAGGTATGGGGTCACATAAATGATGTAGATTTGGTATTTGTAGTTTATTTTCTTCATAGGTCAGAATTATCTTCTGGGTATCTTAACAATATATAGATTGTTGATAGGTATATGACACTCTTTATCTGCTGCATTTGGTTGTGAAGGTCTCTTTGTTAACATTCATTATTTATAATAATCCCAGAAATGGGGGATGGTTATTTGTCACCTATATACTGATGAAAATAAAAGTAAAGCTTGAAAGAGATGAAAGCCAGTAACATTGTAGCTGCAAAGGTCTCTTATCAATCATCAATACTATTAAAATAAATAGCATGGTTTCAAACACTTTTTACTCTTTAGTTGTTGTATTTGATTTCTTTAATTATTTAGTTTTAGCTGTATTTTATTGTATGTTGATTTATTTATTGAGGTGGGATCTCACTACATTGCCCAGGCTGACCCTGAGCTAGAACCTGGGTTCAAGTGATCTTCCTGCCTCAGGCTTCTGAGTGATGGGACTATGGGCACTTGCTGCAGAGCTACACCACAACTCCCCTGAGTCAATTGTAAAGTAGTCCTCAGATCCTGAATTATTTCTCAAAGATTCAGCCAATAACCATTGCCTATTGAATAAAGTCCCTGTTTCTTGCTCTCTGTCATTCATATTTCTCCATGGTCCTGCCCAACTCAGCTATCTATTCCTCTTGTGCAGTATGCACTAACCAAGTTGGTTGCTTGCTCTTCCCCCTTATCTCAAAGCTCTGTGCTTTTGCTGCTTAGTGTGTCTTCAACTTGACCTTCACTGTCAAAACCCTCCCACCCTCCAGTGTCCACTGTACCTGCAGATTCCTCCATATAGTTTTCTGTTATCTCCCATATTCTTTTACCTCTGCCAAAAAAACTTACTTTCCCATCTAAACTCTTACTGGAACTTTGAATAGTGTATAGTTTTATTTTTCTACCCTACTACCTGATGAATTCTCTAAGTACATGGTTTTGACCTTGTGTCTTCTGCTGGTTTGCATTAATTGTTTCTCTCCCTCAAGGAGAGGTGGAATTGTCTCTCTTCATGACTGAAGCATACAGTGTCACTCTGTAGGGAACACATGCTGATAAGAAGTCATCTCAATTTTATCTTTAATTTTTTTTTCCTTTTTATTGAACCTTTAAGGTGAAACCCAGACAACATGTCGTTTCTCCAATAAATATATCAGAGTTCTTCTCAATAGCATGTCATCACAACAAATCTATATTACCACTTACTACTGAGGCCCTGTTTCAATTTTCCATGATTGTCTCAAAAATGACTTCTTATTGTTGGTTTTGTAGAATCAGGGCCACCAGCCCCACCCTCTGACATGTCTCTGTACCTCTGGTTTCCCGGAGAAGTGTTTGTCTGACAGCATCTCTCAGGGGTCTGGCTTGGTGCTTCCTCTTGGTGAGATGAGCTAATCCTCTGCACCCTGTTTCCTGTGAACTCATTTCAAATTCTGTGTGGATTGTTAACTAGAATTATTATATTTTTGGTCCTGGGGATTGAACATAGGGTTTCATGCAAGAATACTATACTACAGAGCTACATATCCAGCCATTTTTTAGATCTCTTGACATTCTTGCTAAGGTCCTGAGGCTGGCCTGGAACTTGTGACCCACCTGCCTCAGCCTCCTAGTAGCTAAAATATAGGTACACACCAATGTGCCCAGAATTCTTAAAAACCATAAGCCTCCATCAGATATTAGGATAACCTGGGAAACAGGGTAAGTACTTAGTCCTTTGCTCAGCTATTGGAATATGGCACTGCTTCTGCGAGTTTCACCTGGCATATTTGAGTTTCTGTCTGGGTAAGCAAACACCCTAAGAAGATGCCCAATAGTGAACAGGGCGCCCTCCTACTACACTAAGATTCAGCCTTACTTTCCAACTCCAGCAGTGGCCAGTCTGGTGACGACAAAGCTGGGTAGAGAGAGCTTCTGCTGTGATGGCAGGTGTTTGGCAGTTCTTTCCCACCAGGGGAGTAGGCCAACCCAACCCAACCAGATCCCACCCAGTGACTTGTCAGGCATGTGGAGCTATCCAGAAGTCATAAAGTCTATGACACAGGGCAGTGATCTGGGGTCTTGTTTACTGTTACTGGTTTATTTTATTTAGAGATAGGGTCTCACTGTGTTGTTTAGGTCCTCACTAAATTGCTGAGGCTGGCTTTGAACTTGTGATCCCCCTGCCTCAGCCTCCTGAGCTCCTGGGATTAGAGATGTGCACCACCACACTTGGCTGTCCTATCTCTTTTTGATAAACCAAACTGAAGACAAGAGGGTAGCTGAGCATTAACATATATCAAAAGAGGGCGATTGTTGTTATTTACATTTTATTTAAAAAATATGAGCATGCTACAAAATGCAGAAACAAATAAAATCTTCTAATGCAAATAAATAAGGTAGAAGAATGAAAACATACATAATAAAGACTCCATTGTATCTTCATCCCTCAACCTCATAAAAACTATCTGAGATCTTGAGGGAGCTGTGCCATTGCCCACCCCCAGCACTGTGGATCACTAATAGCCAGAATTCATGAAGAACAACTTCCAGCCTTAACCTGCATGAGATCAGCTACAACCTAAGATGTAAAGAAGTATAGAATATGACTGGTCCTGAGGCAAAGAGCTGCTTCCTTACAAGGGAAGATACTCACTGTGATGACAAATGTGTTATGCTCTCCTCCCCAGCTCCTAGAAGAGCAGCTCTTTGACAAGCTAATGTGAGCATGGGTCTAGTCCCAATGTCCTGACCCCTCCTTTATATTGCTGAAGTACAAAAGCACATGTCACCCAAAATTCCCCTTGGCAATACCTATGGCATAACCAGGAAGAATATCATTTTGCCTAAGAAACTGTCCCCCCACAATGAGCTTCAGTTTCGGTTTGGATATGAGCTTTCCCCCAAGGCTCATGTGTTACAAATGCAAGAAAGTTCAGAGAAGAAATTATTAGGTAACAAGAGTCTTAACCCAATCAGTGAATCAATCACCTTATGGGATTAATTGATTGGTAACTGAAGCAGGTAGCTGGTGGCTGGAGGAGGTGGGATATTGGGGGCATGGCTTTGAGGTATTTATTTGTATCTAATGAGTAGAATTGCTCTTTTTTCTTTCTAATCATCATGTGAGCTGCTTCCCTCTGCCACACTCTTCTGCCATGATGTTCAGCCTCCCCTTGAGCCCCAAGGAAGGGAGTCTGCTGTCTGAATTAAGACCTGTGAAACTGTGGGCCCCCTAATAAACTTTACTTCCTCTAAAATTGTTCTGGTCAGATCCTTTAGTCAAAGAAGTGACAAAGCTGACCACAATAGTTAAAGGAAAAGAATGTCACTCTTCCTAGTGAAGGAATAGGGGGGAAAAAAACAGCTGAGTGCAGTGGTTCACACCTCAATGCCAAGAACTTGGAAGGCTAAGGTGGGAGGATCACAAATTAAAGGACAATTTCACCAACTTACAAGACTGTCTCAGAAAAAAACAGAAACAAAGTAACATAAATTCTGGGGATGTTGCTCAGTGAATATCACCCCAGGATTCAAGCCTCAGTACCATACATAGAGAAAGAAAGAATAGTCAAAAAGACATGCTTCCTCCTTGCCCCCTCAAGCCCCTAGACTTGGAAGAAGACTAGGACCTTAAAGTTGAAGTTCCAAAAGAATACCAAGAATACCCTCTCATCTTTGCACCTGCAAGCAGTTCAGAGACAAAGAAAAATCACAAACTCCCATCTTAGTCCTCCAGCCACAACCAGGGTAGAAGGGAAGATCTTTCTAAAAGTTATCCCTAAAAGCTAAATAATGATTTGGTACCACTAGAGTCAATCACATACAAACTAAATCATACAATGTGATCATGTATGGTGTACTAAAAACACAGGAGAGGAGACTGAGTCCAAATGTCTCTTCCAGGCTTTGGCTTCCCTAGATCTTAATGGTAACAGCTAAATTGAGATTTGGGGCAACAGAGGAGGGTCAGGTTTCTACCTGCCCATATTTTTCCCTTAGAGTAGTTTCCATATATCTTATATGGAAATATATCATATATCAATACATCAATATATTGATATATCATATATCATACATTGGTTTCCACATATCTTTTTTTAAATTTTAATTTGTTATATATCACAGCAGAAGCAATTCAATTCATATCACACATATAGAGCACAATTTTTCATGTCTCTGGTTGTATACAAAGTAGAGTCACACCATACATCATTCGTGTTTTCATACATGTACTTAGGGTAATGATATCCATCTCATTCCACCTTCTTTTTTACCCACATTCCTCCTTCTTTTCTACACCATGCCCCCTCTCTTCTGCTCCCTCCCCTTTTCCCTATCTAGAGTTCATCATTTCCTCCCATGCTCCCCCTCCTCCTCCCTAATATGAATCAGCATCCTTAAATCAGAGAAAACACTCAGCATTTGGTTTTTTAAGATTGGCTTACTTCACTTAGCATTATATTCTCCAACTCCATCCATTTACCTGCAAATGCCGTGATTTTATTTTCTTTTAATGCTGAGTAATATACCACATTTTCTTTATCCATTCATTCACTGTTCTAGGAAAGATAGCCTCTTCAACAAATGGTGCTGGGAAAACTGAAAAGCCATGTGCAACAAACTGAAATTAAACCCCTATCTCTCACCATGCACAAAACTTAAGGAAGCCAAAGTCTGGAAGAGACATTTGGGCTCAGTCTCCTCTCCTATGTTTTTAGTACACCATACATGATCACATTGTATGATTTAGTTTGTATATGATTGACTCAAAGTGTATCAAGGACCTAGGAATTAAACCAGAGACTTTCCTCTAATAGAAGAAAAAGTAGACCCTAATCTTCATCATGTGAGATTAAGCCTCAACTTCCTTAATAAGACTCCTATAGTACAAGAATGAAAACCAAGAATCAATAAATGGGATGGACTCAAACTAAAAAGTTTCTTAGCAAAAGAAACAATCTGTGATGTGAATAGAGAGCCTACATATTAGGAGCAAATTTTTACCCCTTATGCATCAGATACAGCACTAATCTCTAGGATATATAAAGAACTCAAAAAACTAAACACCAAAAAAACAAATAGTCCTATCAATAAATGGACCAAGGACATGAACAGACACTTCTCAGAAGAGGATATACAATCAATCAACAAATATATGAAAAAAAGCAATTAGAGAAATGTAAATCAAAACTACTCTAAGATACCATCTCACTCCAGTCAGAATGGCAGCTATGATGAAGAAAACAATAAGTGTTGGGAAGGATGTGGGGGAAAGGCCCACTCATACATTGCTGGTGGGACTACAGATTGGTGCAGCCAATCTGGAAAGCAGTATGGAGATTCCTTGGAAAACTTGGAATGGAACCACCATTTGACCCAGCTATCCCTCTCCTCGGTCTATACACAAAGGACTTAAAAACAGCATACTACAGGGACACAGCCACATCAATGTTTATAGCAGCATAATTCACAATAGCTAAACTGTGTAACCAATTTAGATGCCCTTCAGTAGATGAATGGAAAAAAATGTGGCATATATACACAATGGGATATTACTCAGCAATAAAAGAGATAGCATGGAGGAATTAATGAACTCAAGGTAGGACAGAGGGGTGGGAGGGGAAGGGAGTGGGCAGGGGATTAGCAATGATGTTGGAATGTGATAGACATCATTATCCAAAGTACATGTATGAAGACATGAATTGGTATGAACATACTTTATATACAAACAGAGATAAGAAAAATTGTGTTCTATATGTGTAATAAGAATTGTTATGCATTCCGCTGTCATGTATTTAAAAAATAAAAGCAATTAAAAAAAAGAATACAAACAATAAGTGTGGACGAGGATATGGGGAAAAAGGCACACTCATACACTGCTGGTGGGACTGCAAATTGATGCAGCCAATAAGGAAAGCAGTATGGAGATTCCTTGGAAATCTGGGAATGGAACCACCATTTGACCCAGTTATCCCTCTCCTCGGTCTATACCCAAAGGACTTAAAAACAGCCACATCAGTGTTTATACCAGCACAATTCATAATAGCTAAACTGTGGAATCAAATTAACACTATTTTCCAATGATATGATTCTATACTTAGAAGACCCAAAAAATTCCACCAGAAAACTTCTAGAACTAATAAATGAATTCAGCAAAGTTAGCAAGATATAAAATCAATACCCATAAGTCAAAGGCATTTCTATATATCAGTGACAAATCCTGTGAAAGAGAAATGAGAACTACCCCATTTACAATAGCCTCAAAAAAAAAAAATATTTGGGAATCATCGAAAAAAAGGTGAAAGACCTCTACAAGGAAAACTACAGAACACTAAAGAAAGAAATTAAAGAATACCTTAGAAAGTTTCCATTTATCTTATCCTCATCCTCATGTTCTGCCTACAGGTAAGGTTGTACATGCCTGTCCCAGTGTTCTCAGTTTTGGATGGAATATGAAGCCAGAGAAGCTTTGGAGCAAATATAACACCAGCAAATTCATGAAACACTCATCCCTAGGGCCTGAACCATTGCTGAACTAAGATGAATGTGGAGTTAGGAAGACACTTGGGAGCCTGGGCCCTGCAGCTGAGCAGGCAGAGGATTCTGGGTATAGCTGGTTTGAAGGAACATCACTGGCCCAAGTGAACTGGATCACAGTGTAGATAAAAGAATCCTCCAAAAAGACTCAGTGGAGGGGCTGGAGATGTGGCTCAAGCGGTAGCGCGCTCGCCTGGCATGCATGCGGCCCGGGTTCGATCCTCAGCACCACCTACAAACAAAGATGTTGTGTCTGCCAAATATTAAAAAATAAATAAATAAAGTCAATTGTTTAAAAAAAAAAAAAAAAAAGACTCAGTGGACACAGGCCAGGGCTGCCACAGCCCCTTTCAGTAATGCCTCCTGTAGATGCAGAAGATAGAGCTCTAGTTCTACCAGTGATTCATCTACTATTTGCAACACCTGAAACCTGCAGCTGGGGTGGTGAGCTTCCTGTGGGAATAGGAAGGTCCTCAGGATGGTTTGGAAAGTTAGGCAAATATCATCATTTAGATGCCATCCATGAAGTTACTTTCCTTTTCACAAGTGACAGGGTTCCTTCCCAACCTGCGCTCAGCTTTACAGCTGTCCTTCTAAAAGTTAGCACTTTTTTCTTTGGCATAGTCTGCATTGCAGGCTTAGGTTGGTACTAGGCAAATAGAAGATTGTGCATAAATGGTGGGGATGATGACAGCCAATCAAACCTTTTAGCCTAATGTGATATACTTCCAGAGGCTTAATCAAAGACTGAAAGAAAGCCATCTAGATGACTCCACTGTGACCAGGAGGGACTGGAGTGAGAAGGCCCCACCCAGTTTGTCTCTCCACCTCACTGTGGCTATGGCTCACTCAAGTTCCTGTGCTGTGCGATGTAGAAGGGGTGTTTCCATTCTGCCGTCTGCATTTGGGGCTGGATTCTCAGGGGAAAAAAAACTTCACAAATATGCATACAAATGTTCAAATCATAACCATTAAATAACATGGTCTATGAAAATGTATTCAGAGCAACATTTACATATTAACCATAACAGGAAGCATACCATTAGCAGCAACAACAACATGACTAAACTTTTCCTGTTCATCTCAGAATCCCAAGGGGAGGAGGACCTGGGGATGAGGGCCAGCTGACTCCCAGGCCCCTTACTTGTGATGCCAAAGCTCCATTGACTGTAGGAATCACTGCAGCAGCACTTCCCAGGTCGTGGCACTCAGCACTCCAGCTGCATCAGGATCACCAGAGAGCTTATCAAAATGGCTTGGCCCAACCCCAGTTTCTGAAAAAGAATCCAAGTTGGTCCTAAAAATTCCACCTCTAGCAAGTGCCTAAGGTGATGCTGCAATCTTGGGGCCACATCACTGAGTCCTTGGGGGCTCTCTTAGGGAAGACATCCATTCTGGTCCTAAGGCCTCTTCCTGTCTATGGGTGGAGGGGATCCCTAAACTATTCTCTGTCCTGTCTTACCTGAGAGTATTGTTCTAATTGATAATTTCAGCTTCTAGGCTTCAGAATTGGACCTATTTTTTTAAAGTTTATTTTTTTTTAGTTGTAGTTGGACACAATA
This sequence comes from Callospermophilus lateralis, assembly GCF_048772815.1. Classification (NCBI taxonomy): domain Eukaryota; kingdom Metazoa; phylum Chordata; class Mammalia; order Rodentia; family Sciuridae; genus Callospermophilus; species Callospermophilus lateralis. The sequence goes on along the minus strand of NC_135308.1, from coordinate 75,864,740 downwards.
TCTTTATTTTACCTATTTATTTTTATGTGGTGCTGAGGATCAAACCCAGCGTCTCGCACTTGCTAGGTGAGTGCTCTATCGCTGAGCCACAATCCCAGCCCCAGAATTGGACCTATTTTTGAAGGAGAAAGGATGGTACTAGTGATCTCCAGGGTCCCTTCCAAGTCTGACAGTCTTGAATTACATAAACATGCTCTAATATCTGTGATACAAAAACCTAAATCCTGGGCATGGTGGCGCACACCTCTACTCCCCGTGGTAGGAGGCTGAGGCAGAAGGGTTGTGAATTTAAAGACAGCCTCAGTAAAAATAAGGCATTAAGAAACTTGATGAGACTCTGTCTCTAAAAATAAATAAATAAATAAATAAATAAATAAATAAATAAATAAATAAATAAATTGCTGAGGATGTGGCTCAGTGGTTATGTGCCCGAGTTCAATCCCAGTACAAAAAAAAAAAAAAAAAAATTAATCTCCCAATCAGGAGGAGTTAGGGGACTGGCCCTAAGGCACTTGAACCTCAGGTTCTGACCTGGGGCAAGAAGGGAAGAGAGAAGGGACATCCTCTTTGTCTTCTGCTTTCTCACCCACCAAGGCAGCTGTGGCCCTAGAGGCCAGGGCCACTTTCACTCCAGACTCAGCCTTCCAGTTTCACCCACTCACTTCCCCACTTTGACTTGAAGAAGAGGGCCCTGTCCTTGCAGTGGCTGCCTTTGTGAAGGGCAGATACTTAGGCCAGAGCCACAAGGCCAGGACACAGGAGAGAATGGATGTGTAGTGTCCTCCCATCCTGGCCTCTCTCCTGGCTTTTCTTCCTTTTGGTCCATCCTGTACCACCTCACAGCTTCTCTCTGATTCACACATCATAAGACACTTGCACAGGGACCAATCTCTCTCCATACTGCTCCCCATTTCATATAAAAACATTAATAAAATTTCAAAACAAATTACAAAAAGCACAAAAGGGCCTGATCTCGGGTCCATCTGGTCTCCACAGGAGAATGAGTTTACACATCCCTGTGGAACCTGCCTTGGATATCACAGGGCCTTTTTCCAGTTCCACAGGGCCTGTACTGCTGCCTGGAAGAGAAAGAGAGGCCAAGGCCAGGCCCCACATCCTGGGAGCAGAGAGTAGGTGGCAAGCCCAAGGAAGACAAATGGGGCCGAGGGAAGGGGTGGGAATATAAACCAACTGTCTGAACTGCTGGACCTGGCTTTGAATAGACTTGGTGCTGGACCAGATGCTCCAGATTTGGCTTAGGGGTAAAGGGAGGACCTTGGGGCAGGAAAGAAACAGAAGTTTCAGAAAGTGCTAATCTCTTGAAGTCATCCTTGTCATGGCCAGAGGGCATGGCAGCAGCTCGGAGACTGGTGGATCCAATTCAAGGTGTTCGTTTGCTGGAAGCCCACCTGGGGATGCTCGCACAGCTTGCCCAGCCCAGGCATCCTTCTTCCCAGAACCCCAACCTCGGGTCCAGCTCTCTGTACCTTCCCCACCCAGCCTCAAGCAATTCACTGAGTGACTGTCTCAAAATAGAAAATAAAAAGGCCCAGTGATTAAATGCACCTGGGTTCAATCTCTGGTACCCCAAATAAAACACACAAACACACCGTGTACATGCACAGTTTTCTTTTTGGAAAAAAAAAAAAAAACTCATTCTCTGTCTCAGAGAGCAGTGGAAAAATTGTACTTCTGGCTTCTTTTTGGAGAGAACATAGCTTTGGGTTCCAGTTCCAAATCTTTAGTAACTAAGTGAGTATGTTAATTTCACTAAGCCTCAATTTAATGATCAGAAAATAGAATGTTGCAGAATTTGCTTGGTTATAAGGGATGAAGGTGAGACAATGGATGGAAGTTCAAGAACTGGCACATTGAAGGTGTTCAGGTAGTGTGAGTTTTTTCTTCCATCAGAAGAAGGAGGGAAGTGTTTCACATTTATGTTGGTTTCTTGAGTGATTTTGAAATTCATGTGTTTTTGTTGGGAGGCACAGAGTCTTGCAAGAAATTTTTATTTTACTTTTCATCATCAGATTCAACACTGTAAAAAATAATATCTCACCACATATTTGTTAAACAAATGGATTATTTGTAGGATGAGAAACAGCCATTGCTTAAATAACCTTTTAGTATGCAAATTGCCCACTGTCGAAGCCTTTCTTAGGGATTATGTAATGAATGAATCAACAACCCTCTCTTTGTAGATTTAGGCAGTTTTGTTTGTAATGAATTAAATTATCCACTTAATAAGTCCTGTAGTCATTAGCTTCTCATGAGTGGGTCAAGCATTGGGCTGGATTCTGTGTGAGACTTCAGCATTTGGAGGGTAAATTCAATGAGAGGCAGTAAGGATGTATTTTCTCTGGTAAACTGAGAATCTGGGTTTTCTTTTTTCTTCTTTTCATCATACTCAAATTACATTCTCCTCATTTGTAGAATTGAGTGAATATTGCCTAGTTCTTAGAGTTATCCTAGGTATTAGATAAGATAATGTTTGTAAAGCAGGCTTCTCACACCCGGGCTGCCAAGACCATGGCACATAGTGATTACTGAAAGGAAGTAACTCTTCCTTTGTTTTCTGTTGGAAGGTGATTATTAGTTTATCATAATGGAAGAGTTGAATGCTACTTGGAAAAAAATGAAATGGTTATAGGAGATGAGGGTGCTAGTTAAGCTTTATGACCTTAATCTAGTAGATACTTAATGCTATTAGTTTCTTTTAAGATAAAGAGGTTAGACTAGATGATCCCTAAGATTTCTCAAAAATTTCTTGCAAGTTGGGATTTTTCAAGAGAATCAACTTGAACATGTATTAGTAGTCTAGAACACTATGTTAGGTTGAACTAAAATGAAAAGAATGTTTTTTTACCATAATGTAGTGATCTAGTTGGGAACATATGCTGCCTGAAAACAGTGGGTATTATTGAGGAGTGTAGTCTGTGAGCAGTTGCAGGTACCTGCCATTTAGAATGATGAGGAAACAGGCTTTAGCAAAGAGACATTACCATATGCTGGTCCAGAGCCCAACAGACTCGCTATCACCCATCTTCTATGTCACCTCTTGGTACATCTTCAATGCCCCTGTCCCAAAGGATGGTAGGAGCTCTGTATTTCAGGAAGATCTGATTCTCAGCTTTGAACTGGGTTGCTGAGATTTCATCTCCTTTGGCTCAATTTTGAAGCTGCTGCTTCTGCCCTTTTTCATAATTTCCTTCTTTTTATTTGAAAAGATGATACATTTTACCACGTTCATGCCTTATGATTTTTCTTACTTGAGTATTAAACTGAAGTTTCACTATGTACACACTTTAGAGCTTTCCTAAACTCTAGTGTTTCGGGATTTTCTTTGGTAAAACTGTCTTCGGCTTTTCCAATTACTATTTTTTTTCCTTATGGTGTACTTATATATTTGTATATTTCTATGAATGAAACTCATTTGCTTACAGAAAGCACAAAGAAAAATCTCTTGGAAAGTTGTTTTTCTACTGGTACATTACTGGTAAACCTTCCCCTTCAAAACAAATCTTTCTGTACTTTTTTAAAAAATATTTTTAGTGTTGGACCTTTATTTTTTATTTATTTATATGTGGTGCTGAACCCAGTGCCTCATCCATACGAGGCAAGCACTCTTCCACTGAGCCATGACTCCAGCCCCTCTTTCTGTACTTTTTAGTATGTAATGCTTTTTGTTAAATTAATTGCAGCAAAATGGCTATGGGTCATGCTAGCATAGTTTGGGTTTTATAAACCTATGTCTTAAGCATAGTAACCTTTGAATGAATATACATATATATTTTACGTATATGTGCATAGACATAAAACCCATATGTGCCTCTCATTAAATTTACATGTTTGTATATGTACATACATATAATTTGCATGTGCATATACATATATATTATGTATATATATTTTATGTGTGTATATGTATATGTATGTGTGTGTGTACACACATCCATGTGTGTGAGTGGATATATAAACTATTAAACCACGACACAAAGAAAAGACCACCAACTTCAAATTTAAATCAAATTAAGGCAAGCTTGTAATTCTGACCAGCCGCGAGTGTCTCTCCCGAAATCCTTGGGTTAGAAGATGTACTCCAGCTCTATAGGAGTGAAGTTTTATAACTCAAAAGTTGCAAAAGGGGAGTCTTGAGAACTTACAGATAACAGATTTTGACAAGCATAATACAAAGGCAGGTAGTAGGTTAATGATCTAAATGGTTCAGCATTTAGGGAGTAAATTTGGATCCCAACAATCTGAATTTATGAAGTGTGCCATTAGGGTTTCAGAGAGGGTTGTTATCTGGTCAGGAAAAACCAGGCATGGTTAAGTTCAAGGCACGGGCCGGCATTCCAAGCAAGTTTAAAACATCAAAATATGGCCAGGCCAAATAGAAATCCTAATATTTTACAGAAAACAGAAATAAGTCTTTTATAACTTTTGACAAGATGGCTCCTGATCTTAAGAGGGAATTAGGCTGGGTTTATCAGAACTACTTGGTGACCTCCCCTATTGTGGCAAATACTTTTAAAAGAGCTATTTCATCATACTATTTTTTGCACTAGATTTTATTATGGATGAACAATATAAGAGTATACTATGAAGTATTTTAATGTTGAAGTTTGAAAAACCATGATTCAGGCAATAATTCATTCATAAAATGCATCCATAATGTTTTCATCTGATGGAATACTGATGCAGTCCTAGGATATATCGTCTTTTAGATTTTTCTAAATAGAGCTATAAACAGCTAATTTGAAAGTTTAGGGAAATTTCAAACACCTGTGAAGGAGATACTACAAGAAACTGAGTTACAAAGTTTTAAACAGAATACATTTTGCATTGTAAATATGCCAATGCTTTACTGTATTTTCTAGAATTAACATAAGCAAATATAATAGGAGTTTTCTTGGATAAATCAACATTGTCTTTTTTTTTTTTTTTTTTTTTTTATGGGGGTGGGGGTGGGGGTGGGGGAATGCTAACATTTACTGAATACGCTGGCTATTATTTCTTCCGGCACAACCCTTCGTTTACCATACTAAGCCATGTTCTTGCATCTGGGTGTACTGTGGTAATTTAGAGAGACATAAAACTTATGAAAGTAATTAAGAAAAAATAAATAAGTAAATAATTGAAAGAGAAGAAAACAAAAAGGGTATAAAACAAGCAATTTTGTAGGTTATGTGGAAATGCATGGCATCCATTGGGGGGATATGAGGTAGTATCTTAAAAGTAGAAGCCTGAAGTCCTTTGGGACAGTAACTGAATAGATCAGCATCCAAGTCACAATGCTACATCTGTTTCACCTGGTGCCACTGGACAACCAACGTTTTAATCTCCCTTCAAGCATGGTGCAGTGTGTCTGGGATCTAATAGGCTATGACCTGTATCATCTTCCATGAGTGTGACAATAGCATCTTTTATCTTGTCCTGTACCCATTTTTTCCCCCCACTAGGTCTTTTTTTTTTTTTTTTTTAATTAATTTTTATTGTAGGTTGTTCAAAACATTACATAGTTTTTGATATATCATAATTCACACTTTGATTCAAGTGGGATATGAACTCCCATTTTTACCCCATATACAGATTGCAGAATCACATCAGTTGCACATTGATTTACATATTGCCATTCTGGAGTCTGTTGTATTCTGCTGCCTTTCCCATCCTCCGCTATCCCCCCTCCCCCCTCCCCTCCCCTCTTCTCTCTCTACCCCCTCTACTGTAATTCATTTCTCCCCCTTATATTTTCCCTCCTTTCCCCTCACTTCCTCTTGTATGTAATTTTGTATACCCCTGAGGGTCTCCTTCCATTTACATGCAATTTCCCTTCTCTCTCCCTTTCCCTCCCACCTCTCATCCCTGTTTAATGTTAATCTTCTTCTCATGCTCTTCTTCCCTACTCTGTTCTTAGTAACTCTCCTTATATCAAAGAAGACATTTGGCATTTGTTTTTAAGGGATTGGCTAGCTTCACTTAGCATAATCTGCTCTAATGCCATCCATTTCCCTCCAAATTCTATGATTTTGTCATTTCTTAATGCAGAGTAATACTCCATTGTGTATAAATGCCACATTTTTTTTATCCATTCGTCTATTGAAGGGCATCTAGGTTGGTTCCACAGTCTTGCTATTGTGAATTGTGCTGCTATGAACATGGATGTAGCAGTGTCCCTATAGTGTGCTCTTTTTAGGTCTTTAGGGAATAGACCGAGTAGTGGAATAGCTGGATCAAATGGTGGTTCCATTCCGAGCTTTCCAAGAAATCTCCATACTGCTTTCCAAATTGGCCGCACCAATTTGCAGTCCCACCAGCAATATACAAGAGTACCCTTTTCTCCACATCCTCGCCAGCACTTGTTGCTGTTTGACTTCCTAATGGCTGCCAATCTTACTGGAGTGAGATGGTATCTTAGGGTGGTTTTGATTTGCATTTCTCTGACTGCTAGAGATGGTGAGCATTTTTTCATATACTTGTTGATTGATTGTATGTCCTCCTCTGAGAAATTTCTGTTCAGGTCCTTGGCCCATTTGTTGATTGGGTTATTCGTTATCTCATTGTCTAATTTTTTTAGTTCTTTGTATATTCTGGATATTAGGGCTCTGTCTGAAGTGTGAGGAGTAAAGATTTGTTCCCAGGACGTAGGCTCCCTATTCACCTCTCTTATTGTTTCTTTTGCTGAGAAAAAACTTTTTAGTTTTAGTAAGTCCCATTTGTTGATTCTAGTTATTAACTGTTGTGCTATGGGTGTCCTATTGAGGAATTTGGAGCCCGACCCCACAGTATGTAGATCATAGCCAACTTTTTCTTCTATCAGACGCCATGTCTCTGATTTGATATCAAGTTCCTTGATCCACTTTGAGTTAACTTTTGTGCATGGCGAGAGAAAGGGATTCAGTTTCATTTTGTTGCATATGGATTTCCAGTTTTCCCAACACCATTTGTTGAAGATGCTATCCTTCTTCCATTTCATGCTTTTAGCCCCTTTATCAAATATAAGATAGTTGTAGTTTTGTGGATTGGTTTCTGTGTCCTCTATTCTGTACCATTGGTCCACCTGCCTGTTTTGGTACCAGTACCATGCTGTTTTTGTTACTATTGCTCTGTAGTATAGTTTGAAGTCTGGTATAGCTATGCCGCCTGATTCACATTTCCTGCTTAGAATTGTTTTTGCTATTCTGGGTCTTTTATTTTTCCATATGAATTTCATGATTGCTTTCTCTATTTCTACAAGAAATGCCGTTGGGATTTTGATTGGCATTGCATTAAACCTATAGAGAACTTTTGGTAATATCGCCATTTTGATGATGTTACTTCTACCTATCCATGAACAGGGTATATTTTTCCATCTTCTAAGATCTTCTTCTATTTCTCTCTTTAGGGTTCTGTAGTTTTCATTGTATAAGTCTTTCACCTCTTTTGTTAGGTTGATTCCCAAGTATTTTATTTTCTTTGAGGATATTGTGAATGGGGTGGTTGTCCTCATTTCCATTTCAGAGGATTTGTTGCTGATATACAGGAATGCCTTTGATTTATGCGTGTTGATCTTATAGCCTGCCACTTTGCTGAATTCATTTATTAGCTCTAATAGTTTCTTTGTAGACCCTTTTGGGTCTGCTAGGTATAGAATCATGTCATCTGCAAATAGTGATAATTTGAGTTCTTCTTTTCCTATTTTTATGCCTTTAATTTCTTTCGTCTGTCTAATTGCTCTGGCCAGTGATTCGAGAACTATGTTGAACAGAAGTGGTGAGAGAGGGCATCCCTGTCTTGTTCCAGATTTTAGAGGGAACGCCTTCAGTTTTTCTCCATTCAGAATGATGCTAGCCTGAGGCTTAGCATAGATTGCTTTTACAATGTTGAGGTATGTTCCTGTTATCCCTAGTTTTTCTAGAGTTTTGAACATAAAGGGATGCTGTACTTTGTCGAATGCTTTTTCCGCATCTATCGAGATGACCATATGGTTCTTATTTTTAAGCCTGTTGATGTGGTGAATAACATTTATTGATTTCCGTATATTGAACCAACCTTGCATCCCAGGGATAAATCCTACCTGATCATGGTGCACAATTTTTTTGATATGTTTTTGTATCCGGTTCGCAAGAAGTTTATTGAGGATTTTTGCATCTAGGTTCATTAGAGATATTGGTCTGTAGTTTTCTTTCTTTGAAGTGTCTTTGTCTGGTTTAGGAATCAGGGTGATGTTGGCCTCATAGAATGAATTTGGAAGTTCTCCCTCTTTTTCTATTTCCTTAAATAGCTTGAAAAGTATTGGTGTTAATTCCTCTTTAAAGGTTTTGAAAAACTCTGCTGTATACCCATCCGGTCCTGGGCTTTTCTTAGTTGGTAGTCTTTTGATGGTATCTTCTATTTCCTCAATTGATATTGGTCTGTTTAGGTTGTCAATATCCTCTTGGCTCAATCTGGGCAAATCATATGACTTAAGAAATTTATCGATGCCTTCACTATCTTCTATTTTATTGGAGTATAAGGATTCAAAATAATTTCTGATAATCTTCTGTATTTCTGAAGTGTCTGTTGTGATATTGCCTTTTTCATCCCATATGCTGGTAATTTGAGTTCTCTCTCTTCTTCTCTTTGTTAGCGTGGCTAAGGGTCTGTCGATTTTATTTATTTTTTCAAAGAACCAACTTTTAGTTTTGTCAATTTTTTCAATTGTTTCTTTCGTTTCGATTTCATTAATTTCAGCTCTGATTTTAATTATTTCTTGTCTTCTACTTCTTTTGCTGTTTTTTTGCTCTTCTTTTTCTAGGATTTTGAGTTGAAGTATTAGATCATTTATTTGTTGGTTTTTTCTTTTTTTAAGGAATGAACTCCAAGCAATAAATTTTCCTCTTAGAACTGCTTTCAATGTGTCCCATAGATTCCGATATGTTGTGTCTGTGTTTTCATTTATCTCTAAGAATTTTTTAATTTCCTCCTTGATGTCTTCTATAACCCATTGATCATTCAGTAACCTATTGTTCATTCTCCAAGTGATGCATGATTTTTCCTTACTTCTTTTATTGTTGATTTTCAATTTCATTCCATTATGATCAGATAATATGCATGGTATTATCTCTACTCCTTTATATTGTCTAATAGTTGCCCTGTGACATAATATATGATCTATTTTTGAGAAGGATCCATGTGCTGCTGAGAAAAAAGTGTAACTGCTTGATGTTGGGTGGTATATTCTATATATGTCAATTAAGTCTAGGTTATTAATTGTGTTATTGAGCTCTATAGTTTCCTTATTCAACTTTTGTTTGGAAGATCTGTCCAGTGGTGAGAGAGGTGTGTTGAAGTCTCCCATGATTATTGTATGGTGGTCTATTAGACTCTTGAACTTGAGAAGAGTTTGTTTGATGAACATAGCTGCACCATTGTTTGGGGCATATATATTTATAATTGTTATGTCTTGTTGGTGTATGGTTCCCTTGAGAAGTATGTAGTGTCCCTCTTCATCCCTTTTGATTAACTTTGGCTTGAAATCTATTTTATTTGAAATGAGTATGGACACTCCTGCTTGTTTGCGAAGTCCATATGAGTGATATGATTTTTCCCAACCTTTCACCTTCAGTCTATGTATGTCTTTTCCTATCAGATGTGTCTCCTGAAGGCAGCATATTGTTGGGTCTTGTTTAGTGATCCATTCTGCTAGCCTGTGTCTCTTAATTGGTGAGTTTAAGCCATTAACATTTAGAGTTATTATTGAGATATGGTTTGTTCTTCCAGCCATATTTGTTTATTTATGTTACTAAACATGGTTTGTTTTCCTCTTTGATTATTCCCCCCCACCTTTACTGTACTACCTCCCGCTGTTGGTTTTCATTGATATTTTCCATTTCCTCTTCCTGTAATATTTTGCCGAGGATGTTTTGAAGAGCTGGTTTTCTAGCTGCAAATTCTTTTAACTTTTGTTTATCATGGAAGGTTTTAATTTCATCTTCCATCCTGAAGCTTAATTTCGCGGGATACACAATTCTTGGTTGGAACCCCTTTTCTTTCAACGTTTGAAATATGTTATTCCAGGATCTTCTAGCTTTCAGAGTCTGTGTTGAAAGATCAGCTGTTATCCTGATTGGTTTACCCCTAAATGTAATCTGCTTCCTTTCTCTTGTAGCTTTTAAAATTCTCTCCTTATTCTGTATGTTGGGCATCTTCATTATAATGTGTCTAGGTGTGGCTCTCTTATGATTTTGCACATTCGGCGTCCTGTAGGCTTCTAGGATTTGGGATTCTGTCTCATTCTTCAAGTCTGGGAAGTTTTCTCGTATTATTTCGTTGAATAGATTGGTCATTCCTTTGGTTTGGACCTCAATACCTTCCTGTATCCCCATGACCCTTAAGTTGGGTCTCTTTATGTTATCCCATATTTCTTGAATGTTCTGCTCATGGTTTCTTAACAGCTTTGCTGAGCTGTCTATGTTCTTCTCCAGTTGAAATACTTTGTCTTCATTGTCTGATGTTCTATCTTCTAAGTGTTCTACTCTGCTGGTAGTATTCTCAATTGAGTTTTTAAGTTGGTTTATTGTTTCCTGCATTTCCAGGATTTCTGTTTGTTTGTTTTTTATAACCTCTATCTCCCTGTATAATTGATCTTTTGCTTCTTGGATTTGTTTGTGTAATTTATTGTCGAAGTGGTCGAAGTGGTCTTTCATTGTCTGATTTTGCTGTCTAATGTCTTCCTTGAGACTCCAGATCATCTGAAGCATGTATATCCTGAATTCTTTATCTGACATTCCATCTGCTGCAGATATTACCCCTTCTAAAGTTGAGTTGACCTGCATTGCTTGTGGTCCTTTCTTTCCTTGTCTTTTCATACTGATCGCGTTTCGTTCTTCTGGTAGCCACGCCCCCGTATCTGGTGCAAGAGACCTCAGTTGTCAGCACTGGTGGGGGCTGTAGCTGGGAGACCCGCGCCGCGCGGCTCCCGCCGGCTCCTGCGTCAGCGCCGCCTCAGCTCCCGCCGGTTCCCGTGCCGCTGCCGCGGTTCCCGCCAGCTCCGTCCGGCTCCCTCGCCGCTCCTGCTAATTTAGAGTCCGCTGGGAAGGAATCTCTTTGGCCGATCTTTGGTGACTTCCCCTCTCTGCTATGGCGGGCCCCTGGCTCCTTGCAGGAGTGACCGAAGGGAGAGGTGGAACTGGCTTGTCTCTGGTCTGATATAATCTCTGGTTTTAGATCCCAGTTCGCTAATTCATAGAGGCTTGGTTAGATTTCCTTCCCATCCTCTCAAGGTGGGGAGCCCTTTCCTGGGTGGGCAGGGCCGTTAGCAGAGCCGGAAGGGCACGTGCCTTCTGTCGGGCCAGGCGGGGACCCTTCTGGCTGCGCTGGGCCGCCGGGGGCTCCCTCAGCGCCAGGCAGATGGCGCCCGCGTGGCTAAGAGCCGGGTGGGGTAACCCTTCGCAGAGCGGGCGGGCCGCCAGGAGTGCCGGGATGGTGGGAGCTGTCTGCCGGCCGGGCAGGGACCCTTCTCGACGAGCAGGGCCGCTGGGGGCGCTTGTAAAGCCGGGCGGCTGCCGCCGCGTGTCTAAGACCCAGGCGGGCGGGGTGGCTGTTTGCAGGGCAAGAGCGGGACCAGCAGGGTAGCCGGGATGGCGGAAACTGTCTGTTGGCCGGGCAGGGACCCTTCTCGCCAAGCAGGGTTGCCGGGGGCGCTTGTAAAGCCGGGCGGCTGCAGCCTCGTGGCTAAGAACCAAGCGGGCGGGGTGGCTGTTTGCAGAACGAGAGCGGAATGGCGGGAGCTGTCTGCCGGCAGGGCGGGGACCCTTCTCGCCCGAGGAGGGTCGCCGGGGGCGCTTGTAAAGCCGGGTGGCTGCAGCCTCGTGGCTAAGAACCAAGCGGGCGGGCTGGCTGTTTGCAGAACAAGAGCGGAATGGCGGGAGCTGTCTGCCGGCAGGGCGGGGTGGCTGTTTGCAGGGCAAGAGCGGGACCGGCAGGGTAGCCGGGATGGCGGAAACTGTCTGTTGGCCGGGCAGGGACCCTTCTCGCCGAGCAGGGTCGCCGGGGGCGCTTGTAAAGCCGGGCGGCTGCAGCCTCGTGGCTAAGAACCAAGCGGGCGGGGTGGCTGTTTGCAGAACAAGAGCGGAATGGCGGGAGCTGTCTGCCAGCAGGGCGGGGACCCTTCTCGCCGAGGAGGGTCGCCGGGGGCGCTTGTAAAGCCGGGCGGCTGCAGCCTCGTGGCTAAGAACCAAGCGGGCGGGCTAGCTGTTTGCAGAACAAGAGCGGAATGGCGGGAGCTGTCTGCCGGCAGGGCGGGGACCCTTCTCGCCGAGCAGGGTCGCCGGGGGCGCTTGTAAAGCCGGGCGGCTGCAGCCTCGTGGCTAAGAACCAAGCGGGCGGGGTGGCTGCTTGCAGAACAAGAGCGGAATGGCGGGAGCTGTCTGCCGGCAGGGCGGGGACCCTTCTCGCCGAGCAGGGTCGCCGGGGGCGCTTGTAAAGCCGGGCGGCTGCAGCCTCGTGGCTAAGAACCAAGCGGGCGGGGTGGCTGCTTGCAGAACAAGAGCGGAATGGCGGGAGCTGTCTGCCGGCAGGGCGGGGACCCTTCTCGCCGAGCAGGGCCGCCGGGGGTGCTTGTAAAGCCGGGTGTCTGCAGCGGCGTGGCTAAGAACCAGCCGGGTGGGGTGGCTGTTCGCCGGGCGAAAGCAGGGCCGCCAGGGTAGCCGGGATGGCGGGCGCTGTCTGCTGGCTGGGCGGGGACCCTTCTGCCGCGCTGCTCTGGGCCGCCTGCCGCTTGCAGAAGCGGCGGGTGGCCGCGGGATTGGACTCTGAGCCCGCGCTGCCAGTCAAGTTTCACTTGTTTGGGGCAAACTGTCACGTCTAATAAACTTACTAATTCTCGGCAGGTCTCCTTTCAACGGAATTTTGCTAGAAGATCCTCAGTAGGTAGAATGTAGCTGTTTTAATTGGTGTTTCTGATCCCGTTAATGTGGAGATATTGAAAGTGCAGCTTCCTCGCCGGCCGCCATGTTGGATCCCCCCAACATTGTCTTTTTTTTTTTTTAAGATAGAGTGAGAGAGAGAGGGAAAGAGAGAGAGAGAGAGAGAGAGAATTTTAATATTTATTTTTTAGTTTTTGGTGGACACAACATCTTTGTATGTGGTGCTGAGGATCGAAACCGGGCCACAAGCATGCCAGGCGAGCACGCTACCGCTTGAGCCACATCTCCAGCCCCAACATTGTCTTATTATATCTATCTGATTATCAGTGATGTGGTTGAGGATGTAGGGACTATATGCCTGAAGCAATATTTGTATATGTCCAATACTCATGTTGTTATCAGTTGCTTTATTCTAGGAAAAAATCAAGTGAAAAAATAAATTGTCTTGGCTCAGCCCCGCGCGGGCGCGGTCGTTGCTGCGGGCGGCCGGGGCCAGCCCGGCCCGCCCCCCCCCCTCCCCCCCCCTCCCCCCCCCTCCCCCCCCCCCCCGTCCGGGACGGGTGGGCCCTCGGGCGCCGGCAGGGCCTGCGGGGAGCGGCGGGCGCAGGCCTTCGTGACTCCAACCATGCAGAACTGCCCTCCCCTGAAGGACCACCCCAGGCCAAAGGGGGGCCTCCCAGCTTCTCTCCTCTGCTCCTCGTGACCTCCGGCTGTGTCCCTGACACCTGAGTTGGTGGCAACTTAGGGAGGAGCTCTCTCAAAGGGCCAGGCTGCTTGGGTGAGGGCTCCAGCACCATGCCGACCAAGGCCACGTGCCTGCGTCACACAGAGGCTCCTGGGCAGCTGGAAGCCAGAATGCTCAAGGGACGGCTTCCCGGAGCAAACAAAGACCTCCTCCCAAGCCCTGGGGCCCTGCCCACTCCCCACTGCCAGGACCCTGAGAAGAACCCCGTGCCTTCTTTCAGCGATCCGGCAAAAATCGGCAGTGAGGACCCCCAAGCCCGGGCAAAACCCACCACCCCTCAGCCCCCCACGAGGCCCAGGCTAGAGCGGACCCTGTCCCTAGATGATAAGGGCTGGAGAAGGAGGTGCTTTCCGCGGAGCCAGGAGGACCTGCCCACCCAGGGTGGGACCAGCCCCTACAAGGGCTCTGAGCAGGACATGGCCCCCCAGGCCCCGGCCCACAGTTGCCCCCCACCCTGCCTGAGCACATCTTTGCAGGAGATCCCCAAGCCCCGCAGGGCTGTGGGCAGCGAGGGTGGGAGCCCCTCTTCATGGAGTAACTATCTCTCTGGAATGATCAGCACCTCCCTGGAGTTGCTGCACAGGGAGGCTGCCCCAGCTGGGAGCTCCCCGAGGCTGGCCATCCTGTGTCCCCCTCGCCCGCCACCCACCCCGGATCTGAACGTGGCCTCCAACTCCCCAAGGATGGCAAACAAGGTTGACTCCGAGCATGCCGACCACAAGCACCACGCACAGCCCAGGCTGGTACGGGCCCACAGCAGCCTGGGCCCCAGCCGGCCACGGAGCCCCCTGGCCTGTGACACCCACTCCCTTCATTCGGCCAAGTCTTCCTTCAGCCTCCTGGCGCCCATCCGCACCAAGGACGTCCGGAGCAGGAGCTACCTGGAGGGGAGTCTCCTGGCCAGTGGGGCCCTGCTAGGGGCAGATGAGCTGGCCCAGTACTTCCCAGACCGGAACATGGCCCTCTTTGTGGCCACCTGGAACATGCAGGGCCAGAAGGAGCTCCCGCCAAGCCTGAATGAGTTCCTGCTGCCCACCGAGGCCGACTACACCCAGGACTTGTATGTCATCGGGGTGCAGGAGGGCTGCTCTGACAGGCGGGAGTGGGAGACACGCCTTCAGGAGACACTGGGCCCCCGCTATGTGCTGCTGTCCTCGGCAGCCCACGGGGTTCTGTATGTGTCCTTGTTCATCCGCAGGGACCTCATCTGGTTCTGCTCAGAGGTGGAGTGCTCCACGGTGACAACGCGCATTGTGTCCCAGATCAAGACCAAGGGGGCCCTGGGCGTCAGCTTCACCTTCTTCGGCACCTCCTTCCTCTTCATCACGTCCCACTTTACCTCTGGTGATGGGAAGGTGGCGGAGCGGCTGCTGGACTACACCAGAACCATCCAAGCCCTGGCTCTGCCTAGGAACGTACCAGACACCAACCCCTACCTTTCCACTGCAGCGGATGTCACCACCCGGTTCGATGAGGTGTTCTGGTTTGGAGACTTTAACTTCCGCCTGAGTGGTGGACGCACGGCTGTGGAGGCCATCCTGAAGCAGGGCCTGGATGTGGATGTGCCGGCACTGCTGCAGCATGACCAGCTCATCCAGGAGATGAAGAAAGGGTCCATCTTCAAGGGCTTCCAGGAGCCGGACATCCACTTCCTCCCATCATACAAGTTTGACATTGGGAAGGACACCTATGACAGCACCTCCAAACAGAGGACCCCCTCCTACACGGACCGGGTCTTGTACAGAAGCCGCCATAAGGGCGACATCTGTCCTGTGACGTACTCTTCCTGCCCTGGGATTAAGACATCTGACCACCGCCCTGTCTATGGCCTTCTCCGGGTGAAAGTGAGGCCTGGCCGAGACAACATTCCACTAGCTGCTGGCAAGTTTGACCGAGAACTGTACTTGATAGGAATTAAAAGACGGATTTCAAAAGAAATTCAGAAGCAGCAAACAATAAAGAATCAGAACTCCAGTGCCATCTGCACCATTTCCTGAAGTTGTTAGAGGAGGACCTTTGACCTAGAGCGGCTGGAGAAGACTGCAGTGTGTGCTCCTGACACCTGTCATTCATTCTGGGGTCCTGACGCACTGCTACTAGGGCTGCCCTACTTTCTCACCAAGAAACCCCCAGGCCAGACTGTGCATCCCGGGAAGAAAGCTGCCTTCTCATACCTGGGCGAGCCTGTACTTAAGACTTGTCCCCACAGGCACCTGGGGGGCTTCTCAGGGTATTGAAACTCCCATGCTCTGGAGTGTGGCAGAGGACCTGCCTAGTGCCACAGCCTCTCCCTCCATTCCTTCATTTGCGGCTCTACACCCAGAGCCAGTTTCTATGTCCCACACAAGCTGGGCCCTTCCTCTCCACACAGGTGTATGGGGGTCAGGCCCTGGGTCTGCCCTACAGCATGCTGAGGCCATGTTGGGGTCATGACAGTTGCCCTCTCCCAGGCCTTGAGCCCTCTCTTCCTTGGGCTAAGGCCCATGTGCTGATCCTATCTCCCCCACCCCCAGCTGAGTGAGGGCCACCTCCCCTCCCTCCAGAGGCCAAGTCCAGCTATGTGCTTCCTCCGTTTTAGTGATCAGCAGACCATCTGCTTTTGGGACATCAGCCACAGGGTGGTGTTGACAGAGGTGGTACTTCCTGCCCTGGACACTTAGGTTGGGCAGGGAAGCCTAGCTGGGGACTCCATTCCTTAAAAAGGGCTTTGACCACATCATTGCTCTTTGAGTCTTATATTCTTGACAAGATATAGCCTTGAATGTACAGAGATCTAGGGACATCCACTCTAGTCTTTAAATTATTTATTTTTCCATATTTATATTTTTAAATAAATGCATATATAAAATCTTTAAAAAAAATAAATTGTCTTGAGAGTGTCATACTGTAATTTTTTTTAACTTTAAAGAATACTTTTCCAATTATGAATGCTTGTTACCTTATGAAGGATTTACTGAGGGATGAAAAAACTAGGTGACTATCCCTGCTGTCATGGGGAAACAAGGGTCCTTATTTGACCTAAATGCAGAAGTTACTTTTTATTTATTTATTTATTTATTTATTTTTGTAGTAGATATTGAAGCCAAGGGCACTGTACCATTGAACTACATTCCCAGCCTCTTTTTATTTTCTGAGACATGGTCTCATTAAGTTGCTGAACCTTGCCTCAATTGTGCAGTCCTCCTACATCAGCATCTTCAGTGGCTGAGCTCATAGGCATACAATACTATACAAGGTCAATGGTTGCTTATTTTGTTAGTGAGAATCTCTGGTTGCAAATCTTAGCAATCTGGTTGAAACCATACTGCTAGGGTAAAAGCACACTTACAGTGTCAGAAAAATGGGCTAGGAATGTAGCTCAGTGGTAGAGTTCTTGCCTAGCAGACATGAGGCCCTGGGTTTAATCTCCAGCATTATAAGGGCAGCATGGCAGGGGATGGGAGGTTGGGGAGGAGAACGTAAGAAAAAGGCAGTCTAGAACATCAAAGTATTCTGAATCTCATTTCTATATGATGAAACTGAGGCCTAGAGACTGGT
Organism: Callospermophilus lateralis; assembly: GCF_048772815.1. Classification (NCBI taxonomy): domain Eukaryota; kingdom Metazoa; phylum Chordata; class Mammalia; order Rodentia; family Sciuridae; genus Callospermophilus; species Callospermophilus lateralis. Next base: position 75,847,571 of record NC_135308.1, on the reverse strand, counting down.
AAATGACTAGCTTCAAATCAAACTGGAGGCACCTCAAAGAGGACTTGGGCCGTCCCCTCTGGAGTTGGGCTGAGTTGCCTCCCACCTTACCTGTGCAACCTATTTTGTATCCGTTTCCAGACTTTTAACCTGTCTTAACCCTAATCCCTGTGCTCTCTTCCCAGCCTCTATTTTTACTCCCCTTTGCCAACAGTTCTTTCTTGCCTACATTTTTGCTCCCCTTTACTACTGGTGCTTCCTCTGCAGGATGATCCCTAGCTCATGGCTGAGGGTTCAACTTGGGGGACTTGTTGAAGTTCCACTACTCCTGCATTCAGGCCAAGGCAGTGGTTCTCACTTGTTTGCACACTGCCATTACAGGAGAAACTCTTTCAAAGTGCAGAGGCCTGGGGTCCTCTTCAAACTGCTGAGGTCAGCATGTTTTTCAGGCATGAGACTCCACAGGTGATTGAGGCCTTAGCAAGAATCACTGCCCTAGGACTAGGGATGTAGCTTGGTGAAGGAGCACTTGCCTAGCATGCACAAGTCCCCTGTTTCATCAACAGCACTGAGAAAAGAAAAGAAAAAAGTAAAAAAAAATATCCTTGCATGAAAGACTACAGTAGTGAATCTGAAGACCTGGACTGAGGCTGTCCAACCTCACCAGCAAGACCTGCTATCTGCAGTGAAATCCAGCTGTCCTGAAGCTCCTGGTACAGACACTACATGGCCCTCTGCTGGCCTTGCAGGAAACCAACAGCCTCTTGCTTCTCAGCCACATCTTCAATTTATGAAAGGGAATGTGTCAGATGTTCCCATAAGCAAGTCAGTCAATAACCTTCTTTGTCTTTGAACCTGGCCAAATATCATGAACAGAATAAAAGTACCTGGTTCCTTTTGGAAATATTTACAAAGTACTTGGAGCAAGAGTGGGTAGAAATGGCTTTGGGGTCAGAAGCTGCTGCTGCAGTAACCACAAGTAGATTCTGTCACGTGCATGCATCTCTTGCTGTTCTCTAGACTACCCTGCGCCTTTAGACTACAGAAACCTGGATTGAATCAAGTGGCATTTGCAAAACTGATTATAGGCTGTACACTGAACTCACCATTGCTCTGGTAGTAATGGAAATGAGGTGAAATCTTCAGCAAGAAAGTGAGGCACACGTCAGTTCTGAGGGAGCTATAAGGACAAATAGGGACACTTTTCCCTGAAGGGAATCAGGATAAACTTCATGGCTGTGAGGTGGAGCTGGGACTGCAAGGATTAATACAGTTTAGTTCCTTGAACAGTGGGAAGAGGTAATGGCCAGAGCCTAAACCAAAGCCTGAAGATGGAAAAGCCCAGGAGGAATAAAAGGTTCAGTGACTAGTTGAGTTTTGCAGAAATTCAAAGGGAGTAGTGGAATGTAAGTCAAAGGGAACCCGAGGCTGGATGAAGACTTGTCACTTAAGTGGAAGTGACCACTGGGAAGGTCTTAGTGGGGAAGTGATGTCTTACTCAAAATATGCATCAAGATGAAGACCACATTGAGGGCCTGGGGTATGGCTCAGTGGAGCACTTGCCTAGCCTGCGAAGGAACTTGGGTCCCATCCCATCAAAAGAAAAGAAACAAGAGATTGCAGGGAGAATATGACACCCCTAGATCACAGAATTCAAGGAGGCTCTCACCCTCTAAGCTGTGTGAGCAACATTCATCTTCTCACTATGCCCTTCAGCAGTGCCTCCCAAATGACCTGTCTGCTCTGCCCTCCTCCTGTTTCTGAGATGAAGTGTGGACAGTGAACAGAAGCGCAGTGAGTGGGCTTAGATTGTTGTGATCATTCAGATGAATGCTGAAAGTGAATCCCAACCATGGTGGTAGCAGCATGTAGGAGCCAGTTGCACCTACACTGTAAGAATAGGATTGACGACTGACTGCCAGTGACATGGGAATAGCAGAAACTAAGCTAGTCATAAAGTCTCCATTCTGCATAAACAAGAAGCCAGAGGGGAGTTGTAAACCCAGAAAAAAATACAGGATTTAAAAGGGGAAAAAAATAGCTGACAATTACTGAATAATTGACAGGAGATAGGTTCAGGGTCTATTTATACATACATGAAATTGGTTTGGGCTTTGCTTGGGGATATTGTTTGTGTTTGTTTATAGTGCTGGGGATTAACCCAGGGTCTTGCTACTGCTAAGTACACACTGGACCACTGGACTCCAAATCAGCCCCATGAAGTTGATTACTACGCACTTTCTGTGTGCCTGCATTTTTGAAAATGCCTGACATTTGAGAGTAAAACAAACACATTTGTGCACATTTGTAGTCCCAGGGACTAAAAGGTGTGGGGCAGCAGGATCCTAAATTCAAGCCATTCTGGGCAATTATGTGAGACCCTGTTTCAAATTTAAGAAATTATTATTATTGTGGGGGAGAGAATGCCATACCTCAAGGATATCAAATAAATGCCCACAACTGCAGGAGGTAAGAGAGAGAAGGTTCAAATCCTTTGACTTCTACCAGCTTAGAAAACAAATAAAGGCTTAGAATTTCAAATACAGGGTTGTCCCCTGTATTTGAATATACTTGATCCTAAGGGTGCATCAGGTCAAGCCCACCACCTTTCTTCTTGGCTTTCTTCATTCTAGCCATCACTCCCCATCTGCCTTCTCCAAGAGCTGTCACAGAACATAGAAACAGCAGTGCTCTGCTGCCATGGGTCACCTCCCACAGAGGTGATTTCCCAAGGGTACTGACCTTCAGTCTTTCAAGTCTAGTGGTCCATTGTCTGCCTATCACCTTTGGTAGGAAGGTAATACATAATCACTTAGCTAGGTATGCACATGCAAGATGTTACTAATTCACCTTGGGTGGTTAGCTTATTCTTGAATTCCTTAGAAGGTAAAGACTTCAGCTTCTTGGGTTTATTGAACAGTGCACAGAGTGCTAGGTTAGTGAGTGTCCCATGCAGGGGGATTGGGGGTGGCCTCCTATTTCCTTTCTATTCCTCAAAACTGAATCACCTGAACCCAATTCTTTACAGCCATCTGATATTTGACAAAGGTACCATAAATATATGTTGAAGAAAAGACAACTGTTTCAATAAATGGTGTTGGGAAAATCAGATTTCTTTATGTAGTATAATGAACTTAGTTCCCTTTCATCCTCCACCAAAGTCAAATTCAAAATGGATTAAAGACTCAGAAATTAGACCAAAATCCTTGCAACTGCTAAAAGAAAACATAGGGCCAACAGTCCATTATAATGATGCAGGATTCAACTTCCTCAACAAGACCCATATAACTCAAGAAATCAAACCAAGAATCAATAAGTGGGATGGCATCAAATTAAAAAGCTTCTGAAAAGCAAAGGAAATTATTAAGAGAGGGAAGAGAGAGCTCTAGAGAATGGGAAAAATGTTTGCCAGTTGTTCCTCTGCCAGGGGATTAATACTAAGAATATATAAAGAACTCAAAAAACTAAATGATAAAAACAAAAAAGAAAACAGATAGCTCAATAAATAAGCAAAAGAAGTAGACAAATATTTCAAAAAGAAGAAATACAAGTGACCATGAAATATATGAAAAAGTGTCCAGCAGCACTAGCAACTACGAAAATGCAAATCAAAACTACACTAAAATTTTATCCCATTCAAGTTAGAATGGCAGTTATCAAGAACACAAATACTAAATGACTGGCAAGGATCTGGGGAAATAGGTGGGGATGCAAAATTGTGTAGCCACTCTGGAAAGCAGTGTGGAGATTTCTAAATTACTAGGAATGGAACACCCTATGACCCACCTCTCCTACTCCTCAGTATTTATTAAAAAGATATAAAATTAGCATACTGTAGCGATACAGCCACTTCAGTGTTTATTGCATCGCAATTCAAAGTGGGCAAAACACAGAATCAAATCAGATATCCTTCAGTAGATGAACAGATTATGAAAATGTGGCGTATACACGATGGAGTTATATACAGCCATAAAGAAGAATGAAATAATAGCATTTGCTGGTAAATGGATGCAATAGGAGAAAATCATGCTAAGTAAAATAAGTCATACTCAGATAATCAAGGTTCAAATGTTTTCTCTCGTAAGTGGAAGTTATGAGCAAAATAAGGAAATAAGGCCATTGGAAAGAAGATTGGATATCATAAGTATACAGGGAAGATCAGTGGAGTAGGAGGAGGACAAGGAGAGTGAGGGAGGAAGGAAGGGAGCTGAAGCTGGAGTTTTAAGAAGCCAGATTCTCCTCTGCTGGTATATGCCTAAGCTGCAGGCCCCTGCAGCCCACAAACATGCTTCATGGTGGGCTTAGCCCTCCTGTGTTGCAGGAGAACCCAGCAGCTTACTACCAATTTCTTCTTCTTGGTCTTTCCTCACATATTCCAAGAATAAAATCCAGAGACCAGGATAAGTGGAGGCAAGAATAGGATTACTCAAGTGTGCATAGAAACTGATCTCCTATAGGGAGAGAGGTGACCTGACATGGGTTGCCCTCTAAGAGTGCTAGAAGGGTTTTATATAACACCTTAGTCCATGCTATTGGTCCAAACCTATGCTACTCAGAGTTTGGAAAAGTACTAATACTATTGATTGGCCCTGCAATCCCATTCGGGTTTAACTTTCTTCCATTTTCTCCCTACATCGGAGAAAGCAAGAGGTTGAGGTCTGGAGTCAGGAATGAGCTGGGGCCGGGGGTGGGGGTGGGGCATCTGGAGCTGCAGTGCTGAATGGAGCTTGTGTGTACAGTGGGCTAGTCCTAGTCTCAGTGGGACAACAGGTGGGTGGTCCTAGCTCACCTTGGCACTGGATTGTCCTGCCTCAAGAAAGCCATTGCTCTCTGCCTGAGCTCCATCCACCATGGCCACCATTCTGCATCTGCTTCACTCTGCTGCCACCTCTCACCAGGGAACAGAGGGATGGCTGCATGGCTTGGTGGACAAGCCATGTCAGAAATGAGATGAAAAAGGAAATGAATTCAACCCAATATTGCTATATTCACATATAAAGGGTACAAATAAGAATAAGTTTTATGTGTATGTAGAAGAAAGGAAGTTTAGTAGAGTAGGGGTGAGGGGAAGGGAGGGAAAAGGATGGGGTATCGAAAGCAAATTTTTTGCATGTTTGATTTTGTCAAAATGAAACCTGCTGGGAGCCATCAGCCAAGTAGGTATGACAAATTCCTTGCCAGCTTACTCCCATGCTGTCTAGTGGAAGGACTTCTGAAAGGTGACCTTGCTCAAGGACCAGGGCAGGATCCGTGTTTAGGGTGTTCCCCCTTTAGAATAGGGCAGTTTAGCATAATAGGAGAGTAGGGTGTTTCCCCTTTAGAATAGGGCGGTTTAGTATAATAGGAGATTAGGGTGTTCCTCTTTTGGAATAGGGCGTATCCTGCTGCTGAGTTCCTCTTGAGTGCTCAGGGTCAGACAGTATATTTGGGAGACAGAAGCCCATGCGGTGTGGATTTGGGGCAGAGTGGTGGATTTGGGAGAGAGTGGATCAGGGCAGAGTGTGGATTTGGGAAGAGAACGTGGATTCCCCCAGAACGTGTTTGTAGACGGCCGGTGTGAGTTCGGGAATAAAGAATTGCTGTTTGAATCTACAAGCTGTGTGGAGACTCGTGATTTGTGCCCAGCCAGAGACTGCAGCAGAAACCAGCTACTATGTCAAATGCTCTAAGAAAGGAAAACAAAAAGCTGAATTGTCTCTTCCTTCTCTTTGCCCAGTAGCCTTAGCTATTGAATCATTACAGCCCTCTGAGTTGCCTCTTTGATTTTACTCCTGTGGTCTTTTTTCTTTGTAGTGGGAAGGCAATTAGCACAATGTCTTTACCCCTGTGCAGGACAAGAGAAAGTGGTCTGCTGCCATCCCGAAAGAAGTAAAGCAGGCTTGTCCTAAAGACATGCAGAATGACCAAGCTCTTGGACAAATTGGTGGCTGGTTCACTCCATCCTTGTTCTTTGATGAATTTTTTTGCATCAGTGAATTTTATAACCCAACCTTTTTCACCTAGGTGAGGCACTTAGAAATGGAAGCCCAGAAACGCTAGCCAGCTTCTTGCCATTTTCTACAGTCCCAGGTTTCTGCTTGGTACCATGCCAACGTTCCCCCATAGGTCTAGAATCCCAGAAGTACCCTCTGCTGTGGGGCCCCTTTCATCCCTCCTCTCCCTGGTCTCCCTGATGACCAATGCACAAAAGAACTATGACAAGACACGCTGCTGTCACCTTGTCACAAATGTAAGTACAGATTTTCAAAATACTGCCTACCAGTGGTGCAGGGAAGGATACCAAAAGAAAAGGTCAGAAAATCAGTAGAGGGTGATGTGCCATTTTCCATAACCAGAGAGCACATCTATCATAACCAGGATCTTAAAGATCACAGTGTTCTTGATACTGCCCAGGAAGGGCAAGACTCTCTTCAAATGTGATACTTCACTTTCATAAATCTCAGTGGAAAATAAAAGGGGTATAGCAGACTGCAAATTCTAAAATATTAGTGAATGTGTGGGGTTTTGCAACAAGGCAGAAGAATCACTCAGGGTTTCCTGAGAGATTTAATTTAAGTGATGGAACACGAAGCCCTCTTAAAAGTTCCTGATTGCCCTTAAATGTATCCCATGTGTGCCACGGTCTTCAGTTATACAGGAATCAGCAAAGAAGAGGATGAATGTGAATCTTAAATCAGTTAATCATGCTAAACTGTTGAAAAGAGGGAAGCCAGAGAAAGTTTCAGGACAGCTTTTTACCAACAACCATTTCAAAGAGGGGAAAGAGGATTGGGTAACTAAGGAGCAGGTGTAAGAGTGTCAGGGAGGTGACACTTCTGCTGAAACCAGAATGACAAGAGGGAGCAGCCATGATCAATTATGGAAGAAATACCATGAGGAAGACTGAGCAGTGCAGAGACTGGAGTGGGGAAGTGCCTTTAGTGAGGTGGGACATTGGAAAGGAGATCCGTATGGCTTTGGAGAGACTGGGCCAAGATGGGAGGAGAAGGGAGACCCAGGGCCTAGTCTCCACACTAGTTGTCCAGTGCTGTGGGTTAGCATCCCACTGCTGATAGCCACAGAGAGTGACAATGTCATAGTTTCTGAGCACCAAGATTCAGACCAGCTCAGCTACTGCCTGTGTATCTAGGTCTATCAGGAGCCTGGGTCTCTGGTCTTCAGGAGGCACATCCAAAAGGATCTGCCTCTGAGATCATTCCTGTCTTTTTGACAGAATCCAATGTGACTGAGCCTTCTTAACCCTCTGTTGGTCAAGAAACTTAGGTATGGATGCCCCTGGGGCTGTCCACAGGGCTGCTTGGAATGTCTCAGCTTCATTTCCTACAAGGAGACAGAAATGAGACTTCCCATAACTCAACCTTTGGGTACTTTCCCTTGACCATTGCTAATTTCTATTCTTAGAAGCCAGATGCAGGTTTGTATCCACCTAGAGAGCAGAGGACTACAGGCCTTGGGCTCCAGGATGCTGTGTTTCTTGGGAGCTCCCATGGCAGGAAGACCTCCTACACTGAGAAGAGGCATTTGAGGCATGTCTAAAGCTCACAGGAAGCCACTAGAAGGTCTATGACAGAGGGAGAATCTCTGAAAATCAGTCATTTCAACAGGTGCAGAGTGGAAGGCCAAGAGGAAAGGGACCTTCCCTATCTCACTGAGGGACTCAGATCTAGGTAGAGTTGCATGTCATCCTTTGTCTCCCCCCACCCCAGTTGTGACTATGTCATCTGTATGTTTGTTAATTATCATCCTGTGACTCTCCTATTTCACAGGTAAATATAGGTATGTATAGACCCATACACCTGATGACAATCTGAAAAGCAGATGCTAGCATGGTCCCTGAGAAACATTTGGGAAGGTATGGAGACCCTGCAAGGTTCAGTGACTTCTTCAGGATCACACACAGCAAAAAGGAGAGGATGGGTCTGAACCTATCTCTGTCTCCCCACGCCTGGGAGGCTGGCTCTACCCAGACCTTTATTGAAATCTGAGCTACAGTATGTTAGTATAATTGTATCCACTTGTGCATGTGTCACAGGAAGAAAGGAGATTCTTAGATGGCACCTATTTTGTGAGGAAGTGCTTCAGGTAAGGGGACCCCAAGGAAGTGAGGTCACTTCCTTGACAATGGAACAAACAGAACTTGGAACCCTGATAGCCAGGCACCCACAATCCAGTACAGCCCCAGTTGGCTCACTTATATGGAGACAGTTAAGCTCAGAGCCATGGTTCCTGTCTACCAATCTGTAGCTTCTCGGGACTCAGGAAAGCCCTGAGTACCTTTCCCAAGTGTGGAGGCGCTGGGTCAATGTTCGATCCCGTTGCCTCTGGGGTTCCTTTTTTTCAGGGAACTCAGGAATGAGACAGAGCAGCCCACAGCAGGTGAGCTTAGGCTAGTCCACCACTTTGACTCCCCATTGGATATCCCCAGACCTCACAACCGTGTGTGTGTGTGTGTGGGTGTGTGTGTGTGACAGAGAGAGTGTGTGTAAGAGTGTGTGTGAGAGAGAGTGTGTGTATGTGTGTGTGAGAGAGAGTGTATGGGTGAGAGAGAGTGTGTATGTATGTATGTATATGTATGTGTGAGAGAGAGAGTGTGTGTGTGTGTGTGAGAGAGAGAGAGAGATCCCCTGAGAATAAGGAGGAAAATTCTTTTGATTTCATTTGATTGTATGGCAGTGAGTCATTTTTTTTTTTTTAAAGAGTGAGAGAGGAGAGAGAGAGAGAGAGAGAGAGAATTTTTTTAATATTTATTTTTTAGTTATCGGCGGACACAACATCTTTGTTTGTACGTGGTGCTGAGAATCGAACCCGGGCCGCACGCATGCCAGGCGAGCACGCTACCACTTGAGCCACATCCCCAGCCCCAAAGTCTAAGTCTTATTTTTTAGTTTGCAGCGGACCCAACGTGTTTGGTGGTAGGTGGTGCTGAGGATCGAACCCGGCTCGCAGGCGTGCCAGGCGAGCGCGCTACCGCTTGAGCCATAGGGCCGCGGCAGTGAGTCATTTTGCAATTGGCTACTGATTCCATGTTGAAATGTCCCTTTTTGGTTCCCCATATTAGGACAAACATAACAGTTGCACCAGTGAATCTGTCCAGCCTGGTGGAAACACTCAAGGCAATTGTTTTGGAGGACATCATTAGTCATCTGGTGCTCACCTGCGAAGAGGCAACACCACCTTTGTCCACGAATTTTTGCGCAACTACCAATATTCGACTAGTACACAGATGTCGATGAAGCTGCTGTGTAAAAAGCACATACCACCTCCAAGCCGAGGGACATGACCATCTCCAGGCTTGGTGCTGGGAATACTGGGCATCACTCTGAGCCTCAGTCAGCACTGCGGAAAGTAGGACTTTCAGAGGAGACCGCTGCTGGGTGTTTAGAGGACCATGTAGGAAGAGCCCCAGGAGTGTTTGCCTCACACCTGGTCTTGTGAAGCAGCCTGCCAAGGGCTCCGAACTTCTCCTATGGGCCGGTCCTTTGAGAAAATTTTCTGCCTCAGGCCTCACTCCTCTGAGGCCTCAGGAAAAACAGCTTCCACATTTGGGAAGGAGTATGTGGATTGCATCCAGCAAGGTCCCTGGTCTCCATGTGCCAGAAGAAGGACCCCTGGGATGGACTGAGGGGACCCAGGCATTGAGATAGATAGGCAGTAGGTGGTTGGGTTCATTCATGGCTCCAGTGTATGTGAAGCAGAGGCCTATTCAGGAAGTAGTGCAGACAAACCAGCCCTCGGGAGCTTCCATTACTATCAGGAAGTTACTCAATTCCACCAGGCATCTAGGAAGGTAAGGGGCATGAGATGAAACAGGTGACACCCTCTTGGCCTTCTCTAGGTATGAAAACCTCCAGGGAGATGCTGAGGAGTACTTTCAAGTAAAGAAGTGAATGGTCTTTGGACAAGAGGGAGGGTTCCTTTCTCCAGATGGGGGCACACAGGAGGCTGGTGTAAAAGACACTGGGCAAACCCCAGGTCCCACACTTGTGTGATTCCCAGCCCAGGGCTAAGGTATGTGGCTTTGCCTACAGGAGGAATACAGAGAGGTGTGGTGGGGTATCAGGTACCCCAGGAGCAGAGGAGTGGCTGAGGCCTCAGAGCCAGTCCCTGTGAGGATCCCTTCCCAGCACAGCCAATCCCAGCCATGGTTGACCACGCTTTCCTATATAGAGACTAGACAGAAGTTGGAGAACCACCTAGACACACATGTCCCTCATAGAATTGCCCTCCTTGCCCAGCTGCATGTGGACCGCTTGGCACTCTTTGGGAAGCCATCATGAAGGGGTCCTTGGGAGGTTCTAGCTAAAGGAGAGGCTCAATTCTTGATGGCTGCCTGCCTCACTCCAAACTCCACAGCACCCTGTGCTCTATCAAACAAACATTTATATATATATATACCTGTCTCCAGAAGATGTTTTGGGGTCCCCTGACATGGACACCCTGAAGCATCTCAGTGTTAGAGTCTGTAAACAAGTCTGGATGGCGCCTGACAAAATGCCAGAGGGAGTGGTTTGTGAAGTAACAAAAGCGAGCCATTAAGTGTGGAGATTCCTGTTTGGTTGACTGCTGTATCTAGTTTATGCTAATTAAGATAAGCTGTGCAAAATGTATAAATACCTCTGTTATCCTACAATAAACGGCTCCTATTCCTGCTGCATCAACGTACACAAGTTATTCGTCACCCCTCGGTTATTTTGCCCAGCCAGCCGGGCTGCGGCATCTCAGGACCTTCTTGCAACTCACAGTGCCTTCATCAGGGCTGACCCTCCACATCCTCAGATTCCTTATGCAGCAGGAGGACCCAGATCCCAGTGAGTCTGAGCCCTGTGATGAGAATCTGGGATTGATCAAGTATGTGAGGAAGACTTGTGCTGTCCCCACCAGGAACTTGTATTTGGTCCCAAGCCAAACGAGTCTGGTAGACCCATCTATCTAGGAAGACGTCTATTGTGGGGACAGGAGCTGGTTTATTCTCAGGGTCAGGGTTCTTGCATGAATTGGGAAAGCCCAGGGAAAAGGCAGTCATGTTGGGGTCTTGTCTTCTATAGCTCCAGTGCCACCTCAAGTTATAGGAATGCCTCTGGCAGAAGAGCTTCAATTTCCATCCTTACCCTTGGGGCAGCTCACAGCCACACCTGCTGAGCTGGAGGAAGACCAATCGTCAAAACTGGAAGACACATCAACTATAGCAACATCAACAGAGGGAAAGTTAGAGTCTCCAGCGGCCACCATGACATCTCAGCTGTCAGCAACCAAGCTGGAGGATATTGAACCATGTTTTCCAGTTGCTGTGGGCAGTGAAACCTGTGTCTACATCTCTTGAAACAGAGTTACCTCCCTCTGTGGTAGCAGAAATCACAGACACAAAAAAGCTAGAGGTAGAAGATTCAGTAATAGTCAAGGCAAAACCCCCTCCACTTCTTCCCCAACTCCACCCCCTGAAATAAAAGACACATTTTTTAAAATTTTCACAGCCATCAATAGGTTTCTGTGACAGTGACTAGCACTCACACAGCAAGGTCTGAAAGTGCCATTTCCCCACATCTTTGACAGCACCAGGTGTCATAAGATAGAGGTCTATGCATCTGATGATAGAGTGCTCCTTTCAATCAGCCAAGTACACATCCACTCACAAGGTTGACAAGGCTTCATGTTCATTGCCTACATTTCCTCCTGTTTAAATTTCTAATCACTTTACTCGGCTGCAGTAGACAGGGAGGACCCCACCCCTGGCCTGGTGATCTTGCCCCTACCCTTTCATTTCTAGCCCCCAGGCCTCCAACCTTGCCTGTGAAGACAACTCTATTCAAAGGCTAGTGAAACATTCTCCTGATTTTTGCAACTTTCATAGTTAAAAACATTCGGAGCTTTAATTTTTTTGAAATCCGTGCTCACTGATAGCATTTTCCAAAGCAGACCAGCTACTGAATAAGCCTCCCCTCATGCCCACGCATGCACTTTGGACCTCTTCTAGGAGTGAGGCCACTGTCCCCATCTGGGGTCACTAGAAGGATTAGTATCTCCAAGACCAGTCAAGTTCTTCCTCACTAATATTCCTTTTTAGAAATGTAGGGGCTACTCTCAGAACTTTCCTCTTTCTATAAGTTATTGCTTCCAAGCCCAACTTTCAGAAAAACATCAGCCATTTGTGCTTAGACTAGGCTGCAGTATGTTCATACACTGATTTGGAAACCAGCTTTATGTTAAGTTTTTCCACTATTATACATTAGTTATATTAGTGTTTTGATTATTTCTTCCAAATAGATTTTATGATTCTAATATAGGTTCTGTGTCTTTCTTGCAAATCTATGAATAAGCATTTGACTGATGATTTTTTGGGGGGAGTGAGATATTTTTCATACTTTAAAAGAGAAAGCTATTGATTATTGCATGTTTGCCTTCTTTGTATCTATGAAACCAAAAACTCTAATAATAAGCAGTCACCTGGTTTCCAGGTTATAAGATGATGCCACCTATGAACAAAGGGACAGGCCTTCTGCTCCATCGCTGTGGCCACCAAAGCAGCGTGTAGGCAGTGGGCACAGTGAGCTTGCCTTCCCCCCTGGGATGGGAGCAGCAGGCCAGTTGTGCACTCAGTGTGTATCTGTTCTGAGTTTTAGCCAATGGGCTTTGAGATGTTTTAAGAGTTTCCTTCAATCCAGTTTGATTTGGTTTGTTTTTGTTTTAGGTGAATAAATATCAGCATGTGAAAGTGTCCTCACCACTACTTTTGTTGATTTATTTTAAAATATATCATTCCAAAATAGGCAGCTCCACAGCATGCCTACAGCTTAAGAAGCACAGGGAAAACACTAGTGTAGTACCATGTTCCCCATCTGGAGTACAGGGCCTGCTGGCTCCTGGGAAACCCCTCCTCTCCTTTCTTTACCAGCTATCCAGCATCCCTCAGTAGCTCAGCCTGGCCTGCTTTCCGGACTTGCTCCAGCAATGTCCTTCTGTAGGGGGTTCTCTCACCATGTCACCCTTTGAGTCCACCCCATTTACATAGGCTGAGTGCTACTGGTGGAGGGCAGTGTCATTGAGGGTTAGACCTCTTCTGGGAAACTCACACTGGAGGGAGATGCATGCCCCTCAATCCTGCTACAGCTCCTGGAACCATGGCCCTGGACTGGTTCCAGCAGCTTCCTCTGGTTGCTCTGATCCTCCCAGGGCTTTCTCCTGTGAAATGCCAGCTCAGATCTTTGCCCGTTCACAAGCAGTAGACTGTCTCTCAGGCACACTGGCCAGACTTCAAGTGCTCAGTCACACTGGTGACTGATGGCTTGTGCAGGGACCTACTGCTGGACAGCAACCTTAGCACTCAAAGTCCCACTGAATGATGTATCTCTGTACAGTTGTTCTGCAACAACCCTTGCAATCATCCACTACGACCATCTTCTAACTCTGCAGGTTGTCTTCTCGATCTCTTTATGGTAACACAATTGATTTTAACCTTGTCCAATTCATCCACATTTCCCTTTCTGCTTGCTTCTGTGGAGTGCCTGGTGACTTCAGAAACCTATCCCATCTCCAAAGGTGATGACTTTCATCTGAGGTTTTCCACAGGCACGAGGTGTCTGATTCTCTCACTGGGGCCTCACACGCCTGCAACTGAGCCATGTGTCTGGTGTCGTGCTTCACATAGAGGAGGGAGCAGGGTGAGAAGTTGTGTGGTTGTATCAATTCTTAAACATAGGTAAGTGTGTTAAGATTTTATGACATGACAGAAGAATCACTCAGCTTTCCCTAATCATTTTATTGTTGTTGTTGTTGTTGATGAACACAATAACTTTATTTTTTAATTTTATTTTTTGTAGTGCTAAGGATGGAACCCAGTGTCTTGCATGTGCTAGGCTGGGGAAACTAGGGGGAGGTATGAGAATGTCAGTGAGGTGATGCTTCTGCTGAAACCAGAATGACAAGAGGAAGCAGCCATGATCAATTGGGGAAGAAATGCTATGAAGAAGACTCAGCCATGAAGAGACTGGGCAGAAAGTGCCTTTCTCAGGGTGGGATGTTGGAAAGAAGGCCAGTGTGGCTTTGGAGAGACTAGACCAAGATGGGAGGGGGAGGAAGACTCAGGACCTAGTCGTCACACTAGTTGTCCACTGCTGTGGGGCACCATCCAACTAGCTTACTGCTGACAGCCACAGACAATGATGATGTCACCATTTCTGAGCCATGAGATCCATGTCAGCTCAGGTGGTGCCTGTGTCTGAGGGTCTATTAGGTCTGAAGCTGTGGTTTCCTGGAGGATCAGCTGGGAGAATCTACCTCTGGCCTCATTCTTGTCTTATTCGCAGCATCCAGTGTGTCTGAGCCTCAGTGTTGTTCTGTTGGGTAGATGTACATGGGTCTATTCACAGGGCTTCTCATAATGTCTCAGCTTCATTACCTACAGGATGAGTGAATTGCAATGCAGAAGAAGGTGAGTCAAAACACAAAAGACTTTCCATAACTTAACTATGGAAGTGATATCCCATGACCTTAGTTGATTTCTGTTTCTTAGAAACAAGATGCAGATTTAGATCCACTTAGCAGGGAGGAGGCTACAGGTCTTGGGCACCAAGATCCTGTGCTGCTTTGCGTGGGCTCTCTTTATCCAGCCAAGAGGTCCATGGAACAGGGCAGAGGAGAGTGTTGCTGTGAGTTGCTAATCAAGACCTCCGGAGACTAAGCAGGAAGCAGGTCTGATTTTATTGTGCAGTTACCATGTTTATATACTCAGGCAGTAGCTAGACAGATTATAGGCAGCCACCAATACAACTTCTGGCTAACTGTCCTTGCAGCGACCAATCAAGGAGCGGGCCATGGAGCAAGCAAAGGGATTGCTACACACGGCCTCATGCCCAGGGCTGTACCTGTGAGGTAAGCAGTTTGCCACTCAGACGCCCTTAACATAAGCCATGTATGCAGTATTCCATGCACTTATCCCCACACTGCTTGAGAGCTATTGTGGGGTGCCCAAATTATACAATGTGACAATTGGGACAATTCTAAATCTCACAGGAAGCCATTGGCAGGTCTATGGCAGAAGGAGACTCTGAAAACCAGTCACTTAACCTCCAGTGGTACAGAGTGGGAAATATGCCAAAAGGAGAAGTGACTTTCCCTATCTCCCTGTGGGACTCAGATCTGGATAGAGGTGCATGTCATTCCTTGTCACTCCCTTTCCTGTGATTGTATCATCTGTATGTTTGTGCACTACAGCATGTGACTCCAGCATTAGATTTCTACAGGTGGTACAGGAAAATGTAGGCACATACGCCTGATGACAATCTCAAAAGCAGATACTAGAATTATCCCTGGGGAACATGTTGGGAAGCTAGGGAGTCCCTGGAGGCACAATGACTTCTCCAGTGTCACATACCTGACCAGAAGGAGAGGTTAGTCTGAACCCAACTCTGTCTTCCAAGCCTAAGGTGTTGGATACGTTCTGGCATGCCTGGGGACAGTGGGCCAGAGTGTGTTGGTATAACTGTGTTCACTTGTGCATATGGCATGGGGAGAGGAAAGCAGCCAGCATCCAAGGAGCCCTTTGGGACCATCTTGTGTGAGGAATGGGCTCAAGGTAAGCAGACTGCAAGGAAGCAAACTCACTTCCTTGGTAATGGACAAACAGAAACTGGAACCCTGGTAGCCAGGCACTCGCAGTCCAGAGACAAACTCAATCTGCTCACTTGTGTAGAGACAGCAATTCCCTCATGAGTTCTTGTTATCTACCGATCTGTGGATGCTCAGGCCTCAGGAAAGACCTAAGTAGGGGCCTTTCCCAAGTGTGGAGGCACTAGGTCAGTGATCAACCCCAATGCCTCTGGCTGTTTTCCCCAAGAACACCAGGAGTGAACACAGGGCAACTCATGGATAACCCCAGACCTTCCCACAGTGTGTGTGTGTGTGTGTGTGTGTGTGTGTGTGTGTGTGTTTCATATGAATATGAAAGAATATGAAAATATAGAGAAAAATTATCTTGTGTTATTTTCACTTACTGTATGGCAGTGAGTCATTTGCAGTTTGCTACTGTTTCCATGTTTGAATTGTCCCTCTTTGGTCCCCCAACCTAGGGAAAAGATGAGATGTCCCATTTGTGGATGTGCCCAGCCCAGTGGGGACCTTCCAAGCACACGTCTTGGAGAAGCTCTTGAAGAGCCTGGTTCCTCCCTGCAGAGTGGGAACACCTCCTACTTCCACAAATTTTTGCACACCTACGAAAGGTTGGCCAGTACCAGGAGGTGCTAGAGCTGCTGTGTAAAAGGTGCATACTACCTCCAGGCCCAAGAACATGGCCATCTCCTGGCTTAGTGTAAGGAATGAACTGCATCACTCTTAACTTGAATTAGTTCTGTGTAAACTATGATTTTTAGAGGAGCACACTCCCTGGGTGTTTAGAGAACCAACCCTGGGAGAGCTTGCCTCAGGCCTGGCCCATGGAGCAGGCTGTCCAGGGCTGTGGGCTTCTCCTATGGGCCTGTCACCTCCCCCATAAAGAAGTTCTCTGCCTCAGGCCTCATTTCTCTGAGGCCTCAGGCAAAAGAGTGTCCTCATTTGGGACTGCATCTGAGAGGAGCCCTAACCTACATGTAACCATAGCAGGGACTCCTGGTGTGGACTGAGAGTCCCTAGCCCTGAGATATCTATGAGGAGCTGGTTGGGTTCCATCGTGGCACATGTGAATCACCTACCTTTGCAGGAGCTTAGCTTACCATTCAGGGAGCAGTACAGATAAAACTCCCAGCCCCTCGTGAGCTTCCATCACACTTCCACTGGGAAATCAGCAGTCCCATCAGACATCTAGGCAGATGAGCGGCACAGGATGTTAGAGATAACACCCTCCTGGCCTTCTCTATGTATGGAATCCTTTATCCAAATGTCAAGGAGGAGTATCTTCAAGTAAAGAAGTGAGTGTTTTTTGGACCAAGAGGGAGGATTCCTGTCTCCAGAAGGGAGCACTTGGGAGGCTGGTGTAGAGGAGGACTATGAAAACCCCAGGTTCCATCCTTGCATGATTCCTGGCAGAGGGCTGAGGGCTCTGGCTTTATATGTAGAAAGAGGAACATAGAGGACTGTAGTCAGTTTCTGGGCACCAAGGGAGCAAAGGAGTGTCTGGGGGCTCAGATCCAGAACCCATGAGGCTCCCTCCCCAAAACAGTTTATTCCAGCCATGATAGCCCACACTTTCCAGTCTAGAGGCTGGACAGTAGGGGTAGGAGCCACTATACACATGTTGTCTCACAAAATTGCCCTCCATGCCCAGTTGCATGTGGGATGCACAGTCACTTCAGGGGGACACATGATGCAGTGGTCTTAAGGGGCTCCAGGGGAAAGTGAAGCCAAGCCACTGACTGCTGTCTGCCTCCCCCCACCCCAGCACCCTCTGCTAGGTACTGTAAACATGACTATTCAGCTATCCAGAAGATTTTGGTGAGTCCCTGAAACTGAAGAATCTGAAACATCTCAGGACCTTCCTTCTGCTTACCATGCCTGAATCACAGCTGACCCTCCACGTCCACAGACTCCTTACACAACTGGAGAACCCAGATCCCAGTGAGTATGAGCCCTGATGAGGGGACTTGGGATAGCTGACAAAGTGTGTGAGGAAGAATTGGTTCCGGTCCTACCAGGAACTGTCATTTTGTCCTGAACACAAGAAGCCTTGCATCCTGCAAGTAATGGATGCTAGTCTGGGAAAATGTCCTGTTGTGGGGATAGGGCCTGGGGCCACTCTCAGAGGATTCTTGTGTGAATTGGGAAAGGCCCAGGGAAAGACAGTCATGTTGGGGACTTTTCTCCAGCAGCTCCAGTGCCACTTCAAGTTACGGAACTGCCTCCAGGGACAAAGCCAAATTTACATTCTTACATTTGGGATAGCTCATTGCATATCCCCTGAGTTAGAAGATCAGTCATCAACCCTGGAGGATGGCTCAAGGCTGGCACTATCCACAGAAGGCAGAGTCCAAGTCTCCAGAGGCCACTGTGACACCGGTGGACAGGAGGCAGCAACCAAGCCAGAGGATATTGCACCATATCTTCCAGTTGCTTTAAGTGCTGAGCCAGCTGTATGCACATCTATTAAAAGAGAGCCACCCTCCCCTGTGTCAACAGCAATTCCAGGCACGAAAAATCCAGAGGTAGGAGGTTCAGAAACAGTCAAACCCAGAACCCACTCCACTTTTTCCAGATGCCATTGTTCTAGAACATTCTCTGGAACTTCCTTTCATGTCAGCTCTTGAATGTGACCCAGTGCCAGTTCCCCCAATATAGCTGTTTTTCCCCTCCCCTTGGAAATTGTCACTTTATTTTTTGTGACACAGATATTTTTAAGGTTTAGTTTAACCTTTTAAGAAGTTGTAGTAATAAAGTTTAATTGTTGACTCATTTAAAGTTTCATGCTCAATCCATTCACCCAGACTGTGTCACCACTAGCACTGACTAGATGAATATGAACCCTCTAATAAAGCACATGGGTCCTGTGGGGAGGACACATACACAGGAGCACTCATGTATGGGACAAAGGTGACTGCCTAGAGGGTGGTGAGGGGTCCCGCTCATCAGAGGGTGCTACCTTCCCTGGGGCAGTGCCCCTGATGGTTAAAACCATGGGATCTGAGGTCAGACAGAGCAGGTGTCTTTGGAAATTTGGTATCCTATTCCTCATCTGTGGAATGAGATGACAACCCTCTCCCAGGGTGGGATGAATACAAATTGAATGTGATGGCTCCCCTGCCAACCTGGTCTAAGGCTGTGTGCACACACCCATTGAAATCATGCAAAGGGGGCTGGGGATGTGGCTCAAGTGGTAGCGCGCTCGCCTGGCATGCGTGCGGCCCGGGTTCGATCCTCAGCACCACATAGAAACAAAGATGTTGTATCCGCCAAGTACTAAAAAATAAATATTAAAAAAAAAAAAAAAAAAAAGAAATCATGCAAAGACTCAATGCAGAATTTGAAGAGAAGTCAATGTTCAGGAGGCATTTTAATCTCTCCAAGATGTCTAAAACCATGATAATTTCTTTTTTAAATTCAATTTATTTTTGTATTTTTGTGTTATGATGAATTGAGGCCAGGGGTGCTTTAGAAGTCATCTACTTTCCCAAACCTGTTAATCTTTTTTTTTTTTTTTTTTTTTTTGAGATAGGGTCTCACTAATTTCCAAAGGTTGGCCTCAAACTTAGGAACCTCCTAACTCATCCTTCAGTTGGGATTACAGGCATGTGCCAACATGTCACACCATGTTGATCTTCTTATACTGCTAAGCTTTTCCAAAAGATTTGAGGGTGGACTGTCAATGAAGAAGCCCCATCTCATGGCAATTCACACACATTTGCTCTTAGGAATGTCCTAGATGCAAAGCAATTGAAGTTAGCAGGCACATGAGATCCTCCTCAGGAAAACACCATCAATTACCATCATAAAATAGAACCTGACACTTATCACCCTGGGAGTACTAGCTTCTGTGTGCCTGGAATGGGGAGAGTTGGCCCTCTCAAGGTCACAAGCCAACTCTGTTTGGCTACCTAGGGAAGGAGGTGGTCCCCACCATAAGCAACCCTGCCATGTGACCTGGGAAAGTTGACACACATCAGAGCCACCTACAGGCAGATGCCAGCACTCAGGACAGTGGATGTCATAGGCAGGAAGAGTGGAGCTGCATGCTGCTGCGAGGTCTCAGAGATAGGAGTCTTATGATGTGAGTGAAGTTGAGGGACACCTCACCCCACCTGGGCTAGAGACAGACTTCCAGGAGGAACAGTGCAGTCAGAGTAAAGTGGACCTATCCAGCAGAGAAAAGAGAGTGGACAGAGGCCAGAGTCCGTGGCAGCAGTCTGCTGATGGAGACATCAACAGGAACACATAGGCTGTCTGTTTCCCTGCAGGTGCCTCTGACCCCCCACTGTGATTTTTTAACTGTGTGCTCTACAGACATCATGAAGGAACTAGAATGAGCATCTATGTTACACTGATAGGAAAACTGGGTCTTTGCCAATGAGCCCCCTCTGCCTTACAGAATTGCAGAACTGATCCCAAGGCTGCAAGGCTCTGTGAGGCCCACCTGACAAGGAGGATGCACTGCGTGCCTGTTATGGATCTCTTGGATCTGCACTTCCATGAATCTTTGCCTCTAGTGCCTGGAGAGAAGCCTTGTTCTGCCCAGAATAAGGGCAGATAGGCTGGTCCTGTTCCATGGACAGCCCAGGGCATAGGGTGGCCTTTGTTCACCCCACACCCAGCCCAGGGTATCTCTGAGTTCAATGAGAGAAAAAGAAGAAAAAACACACTTCACATGTTTTTGTTTTTGTTTTTGTTTTAATACACACACACACACACACACACACACTAAAGCATGTTGGGAGGCTGAGGCAGGAGGATCATAAATTCTAGCCCAGGTCAATAGCTTAGTGAGAATCTATCTCAAAATAATTTTCAAAAGGGGACTGAGGTCAGGTACAGTGGTGCACACCTGTAATCCCAGCAACTCTGGAGGCTGAGGCAGGAGGATTGCAAGTTCAAAGTCAACCTCAACAACCGCAAGGTGCTAAGCAACTCAGTGAGACCCTGTCTCTAAATAAAATATAAAAAAGGGCTAGGGATGTGACTTAGTGGTATCCAAAAAGGTGGGGGGCAAGGATGCAGCTCAGTTGTAAAAGCACCCCTGGCTTCAAAAGGAAAGAAAAGGACAACAGAGCCACACTCATGCTCAGCATATGTTCTACCACTGAGCTGCCCACCAGGGGCACTTTTATTTTTATTTACTTATTTGTACTTGGGAGTGAAACATGAGGTGCTCTAACACTGAGGTACATCCCCAGACCCTTTTTTTTAAAAAAAATTATTTATTTATTTAATTTAATTTTTTGGGGGGGGGTAGGGGGGACAGGGTCTTGCTATGTTGCCCAGCCTGGCCTGGAAAAGTTATGGTCCTCTTTCCTTAATCTCCTGAGTTTCTGGGATTACAGGTGTGTGCCACCATTCCACTTTGGGGAATGCAGGATATTTTTATGTTCCTGTAAATTCCCTTGGATTGATTTTGTAGCATACAGATTCATCTCTTGGACACAGTTCAGTCCTTCAGGCTTGCTGAGGTGAGACCAGAGCTGGTTTGAAAGCATAGCTGGTTATTATGCATAACTGAGACACAGCCATTTTGAATATTCCACCTCAAGTCCGTGAGTTATGTGGTTGTTGTTCTGACTGGTGGGGACAGGCACTGCTCCTGGTCTGGTGTAAGCCCTGGGTTTTCTTTCTTCTTGTGCTTATTTATGATGGTCCCTTCTCCAGTCCGTGACTTCATTACACACACACACACACACACACACACACACACACACACACACACTGACAGCACAGCTCAAGGCTTGGACAATCATAGCACTTACCTAATTTATTTCCCAGGTCTTGTGGATCACTATCATGTGTCTAATTTTCTAGGGTGCTGAGAAATGTTGTTTCATATATTTTTTTTACTATTCTTTCATTATTTCAGGAAGGAGGATAAATCTGCTCCTCATTACTCCATCTTGGCTAAAAGTCTATGTAGCACATTTTAGTTTAACATTTTCAGTACTCACCAGACATACAGGGTGAGTGGCTACCATATCAGACAGTGGAAGACACAGGAACTAAAAATCTAGATGAAGTTGAAAACTACTAACTGATGGTAAAATAATTTTGCCATGTGGAATGGTGTTGTTTTCCCTCTCAGTTATACCTAAGCAAGCACAATAGTAGATGCTTTGGATTGTAGCACTTACAGAGTCTGAGATTTTTGAGGCATCTAGGATGGTAAGGCAGAGGTGCACAATAAGTAATGCTACTAATAAAAGACTCAGATGGCTAGCTCTGGGATCTAGGCTATTGAAAGAAATTAGAGGCAAGATGAATCCAGTAGATTGGAAGACATGAAGAAAGAAGAAACTAGATGTGGAATAGAATTGAAAGGGTGACAGCTGATGTGTAGCTCAAGGTCATGCAACACCATCAATTTGTAGATGACTCAATTCAAGAGTATCTTAGGTGCTGAGATTTATAGATTCCCGAAGTATGTCATTTCTTTTTCCGTTCATGCAGATATTTTAGAATAACATCCATCTATATGTGAAACAGAAATATATTTTGTGCTTCCCCAACTAATTAGAATCCTAGAAGCAACATATAAATAAACAGTTTGCAAAATATTGGTGACTAATAAAAAGAAGTGTCTCTGAACCTCTTCAGCGTCAAAGGAAAATCTTGCTGAAATGATAATGATAGTGATGCACAGTGGCATGTGCTGGTAATGCCAGCACCCAGGAGACAAAAGTGGAAGGATTACTTCAGTCCAGCAATTAGAGACCAGCCAGGGCCACATAGTGAAACATTTAAATAAACCAATAAATGCTAACATCTAACTTTCTGAATTGCCATCATGTTCCTCATGATTATGCTTCAGAAGTCACTGATGGGATCACATATGATGGTGGTCCCAAAATATTACAATGGAGCTAAAAATTTCCCATGACCTAGAGATCTGTAGCTGTGGTAGTGTCATTGCACAGCACATTACTCGTGTGTGTACAGTGGTGCTGGTGTAAACAAGCCTGCTACACTGCCAGTCCTGTGCAAGTATAGCCCAGGGCTGGGATGTAGCTTAGTGGTACAGCACACATGCCTAGCCTGTGGAGGCCCTCGGTATGCTCCTAAGAGCTAAAATATATATATATATATATAACACATAATTATGTACAGCACAGGATAACAATGGTACTAAACAGCCCTGTGACTGCTTTATGTGTTTTCTATACTTTATGTCATTGTTTTGTATGCACTCCTTCTGCTTAATAAAAAAAATTATAAGTCAAGTGTGGTGGTCCACACCTGTAATCACAACAATTCTGGAGGCTGTGGCAGGAAGATCACAAGTTCAAGGCCAACCTCAGCATCTTAGTGAAGCCCTAAGCAACCTAGTGACCTAATGAGATCTTGTCTCAAAATAAAAAGTAAATACAGCTGGGGACATGGCTCAGTGGTTAAATATCCCTGCATTCAATCCCCAGTACCAAAAAATACAATAAATTTGCTGAAGAAGGCCCTTTGTGCTCACCTGCTTTTCTGCCATAAGAGGAACACAGCATGAGCCCCCACTGAAAATGCAGCAACGAGACAGGACCTCACCAGACAGCAAATGTTGGCTCCCTTCTTCTTAGACTTTTCAGGCTTCAAAAGTGTAAGTAATTAATTTCTGGTATTTTAAATTTTATTTTTGTGTGTATATGATGGGGTCTCATAATTCTCCTTTCCTAATCTCCTGAGTAGTTGGGATTATAGGAGTATGTCACCATGCTGAGCATATATTTCTGTTCTTTATAAATTACCCAGTCTCAAGTATTTTGTTATAGCAGCACAAATGGAGTAAGGCACTAATCTGGTAAATATGTCAGGTTATTGGATAAACAGAGATATTTTAAAATATGTTTTCCTTCCCTTATATTTTCTTCTTCCACTGTGGTACTGGAGATTAAACCCAGGGGTACTCTACCACTGAGCTATACTCAAAACTATTTTTTATTTGAGACAGGGTCTCCCTAAGTTGCCCTTATTGACTTCAAACTTACAATCCTCCTATCTTAGCCTCTAAATCACTGGGATTACAGGTATGGCCACCCTGGGTCCAGCTTCTTCTTCTTCTTCTTCTTCTTTTTTTTTTTTTTTTTTTAAGTAATGGGCAGAAATGTGTTGCCTTAGAGTTTTGGAGGCTGGGAAGTCTAATTTCAAGATGCCAGCATCTGGCAAAGGCCTTCTTGTTATATGGTTTAGTGGAGGAAAGTGGAAGGGCCAGAGAGCTCCTTATCTTTCATTAATCAAAGAAGACAGTATAACATGGAAATTGAGAGCATTACCTCTGGCAAACCACATGCTTTCCCAGCCTGCTTCTCCACATTACAAGCCTATTGAAGTTGCATAAGAAGATGGGTTGATTCTTTAAGGAAAGGAGTTTTTTTTTATTATTTATAATGCTTTGCTTTGTAGAAGTGATTTTCAGCTCCCTACAAGGAACCACAGAGTGTTTCTCTGAAGTTGGAAAGCCATAAAATTATAACCTCTGGAGCAAATGCACTGAGAGTTATAATGGAACACTGAGATAACTGAAATTATGCTAGTATGAATTTTTATTGTTTTAAGAATTTCAATTTTAATTATTTACTTAACAAATAGTTACTGAGCACCTATCATGTGCCAGGTACTTTTCTAGAAGTTGTGATAGAAGCAGAAAACAAAATTACCCCAAATCCCTCTATTCTCTGCTTTGGAAAATTCTGGAAAAGATAAGGCACTTTGCTACAATGGAACAAATGTAATGAAGGATTTTAAAGGTCTGCCATGTAGTGATCTTTTATCAAACATTCTAGCGAGCTCCTCAAATTTTGATAAGTTCTTCAGTTCCAATACTCCACCCCACCCTCTTAACACTGCTCCCATACCTCACTAACTGGCAGAAATACTGATGGTGTATTTTCACATAGACTAGTGAAAAGTGCCAGGTGCTTTAGATGCTGGAAGTTTCTATAGGAAGAGTTATTGAAACACAAATCTCCAGAGATCATTTTATGGAGAGCAGACCCTGTGGCTTCATGACAATGATCAATTTCCTTTTCTTCTCCTCCTCTTTTTCTTCTACTTCTTCCTCCTCCTCCTCCTCCTTTCTTCTATTTTTGCAGTCCTGGGGATTGGATCCAGGGATTCTACCACTGAGCTACATCCCCAACCCTTTTTATTTTTCATAATTGGGACAGAATCTTTCTAAATTGCCCAGGATGCCCTGAAATTTGTGATACTCTTGCCTCAGCCTCCCCAGTAGTTGAAATTACAGGGGCATGCCATTGTGCCTGGCTGACAATGATCAATTTCTAGTGGGGGATGAAAATTTTGTGATAGTTTCACTGTAATACTTAAACGAGGAAAGGAGAAAAAGGCTTCTAGAAACTTCAGCTACTACTGAAAGCTCCTCATATACTTCAATGAGAAAATTCCTTGCTTTAGTAACAGGAAAAACAAGTTACTAATTTGAGTGCAAAACACATTGTTCCATTAGACTGTGAGGACAATTGCATACTTCTGCTTGACTCTGGAACCCACCTGATTGCTCAGAGCTGGATGATACAGATCAGTGGTTCTGTATTGGTCCCTGGACCAGCAGCATAAGTCACTTGGAAATCTGTCTGTCGCAGTTCTCTCTCACCCCATCCCAAGCCTACCAAGTCAGAACCTCGGAGAGATAGGGACCAGCAGCCTATTACTACTACTACTACTACTACTACTACTACTACTGTTATTATTTGTAGTTGTAGATGGACAGAATGCCTTTATTTTTATTTGTTTATTTTTTTGTGGTGCTAAGTATCAAACCCAGTGCCTCACACATGCTAGGCAAGCACTCTGCCACTGAGCGGCCTATTTTTGAAAGTTCTCCAGGTGATTCCAGTGTACCTGATGTTTGTGAACTTCTGGCATGAGGCAGATGCTTCTGATTTCCTGATGGAATGTCAGCTATTTCTCTGATTCCCAAGATGTCTCTAAAATGTATGTAACCATGCACACATCATTCACTACACATACTAAGAGAAAACTTTAAAAGGCTAGAGGGAAAGAAAATATTCCTGGTAACTCATTTTATATGGTTGGAGTTTTACTTTATTCAGTAAAAATTTTCTTCATTCTGGGCTGGGGATATGGCTCAAGCGGTAGCGCGCTCACCTGGCATGCGTGCGGCCTGGGTTTGATCCTCAGCACCACATACAAACAAAGATGTTGTGTCCGCCAAAAACTGAAAAATAAATATTGAAATTCTCTCTCTCCCTCCCTCAAAAAAAAAAAAAGGTATTGTGTCCACCTAAAACTAAAAAATAAATATTTAAAAAAAATTTTTTTCTTCATTCTTTTTATTTCTCAAATATTCAAAAACAAAATGAAATAAATTTGGAGAAACTGGAATTGCAAATTTTGTGTTTAAAAAGTATGATTACGTGTGCACAGATTTCTACTCCTAGAAATAATAGAGGATGAGGCTTTTTGCTACAGAGTGAGTTGATTTATAAAAAGTGGCTCCTTGTGTGTGTCACTCCATGCTGGAGCCCTTGCCCAGCACACTCCACACCCTGGGTTCAATCTCTAGCACCAAGCAAAACAAAACAAGAATTCAATAAGACAGGAAGTCCACACAATAAAGAAAATCAACAGAATCCAAAATTGTTTCTTTAAAACATCTAATAAAATTGATAAACCTCCAGGAACACTGTTAATTAAAAAAAAAAAAAAAAAAAAACATGATGAAGACTGGGGCTCTAGCTCAGTAATCAAATATATGATTAGCATGTATAAGAACCAGGGTTCCATTACCAGCTCCACAAAAAAATGGATAAGGCACAAATTCCGATTTTTAGAGATAAAAATGCACGACGACATTTTTATTTATCTCACAAGCTTTAAAAAGATAACAGGAGAAACGAGGCATGGTAGTTTGTTCCTGTAATTCCAGTGGCTTAGCAAGACACTGAAAAACAAAAAGGGCTTGGTGCCTGCCCATAATCCCAGCAGTTTGGAAGTCTGAGGCAGGAGGATCACAAGTTCAAAGCCAGTCTTAACAATTTAATGAGGCCCTAAGAAACTTAGCAAGACTGTTTCAAAATAAAATATAAAAATGCCTGAGGATGTGGCTCAGTGGTTAAGTGACCCTGGGTTCAATGCCTGATACAAAAAATAAAATAATAAAAAGGGCTTGGAATATATCTCAGTAGTACAATACTCCTGAATTCAATCACAAAAATTACAAAACACACACACACACACACACACACACACACACACATGAATTACATATATATTTCTTGTCCTGAGGACTTTAAAAATTTAATAAAAATTAAAAGTTCTTAGGAAATCACAATATACCAATACTGTTTGAAGAGGAGAAAACATATAAATTAAAGTATGTATTATCATTGAATATAATTAAACCTTATCACAAGGGGAATGAAATAGTTGAGAGTATTGTTAATATAATAGAAGTTGTAGACTTAAAGTATAAATAATGCTAAGCCATAAATGCTACTCACTCCCTCTTCCATGCAGGAGGGTTCTGAATAAATAGCAGCAAAAAGAGGGGAGATACTTCCCAGTCTTCACTAGGCTCTGGCCTAAAACGTGAAGGATGCGGTGCTGTTCCTCTTCTTGACAGGAGGTGGCAACATTGAGACATGTACAACTTGCTGGGGGAAAAAACAAGTGTGTATTGGTCAGAGATTGTTCTATAAAAGACAAATATAAGGGCTAGGGATGTGGCTCAAGCGGTAGCGCGCTCGCCTGGCATGCGTGCTGCCTGGGTTCGGTCCTCAGCACCACATACAAACGAAAACGTTGTGTCCCCCGAAAATGAATATTAAAAAAAAAATTATCCTTAAAAAAAAAAAAAAAAAAAAAAAGACAAATATAAGGGGTCCTTCCTGAAAATCAGCAGAGCTCCTGGGTCTTATACGGTAGGAATTTTATGTCCTGGAAAGCCATACTCCTAGTCACACAAAAGCAAGGGGGCCTGTGACAAAACAACAAAAAAACAGAAAAACATGGATTCCATCCTAATTTAAAGAATTTTAATTAAGCTTATAAACAGGTAAATGTTAAAGGGATCTTGAAAGTGTACAGCTATAAAGCTAAGTAAAGGCTGGATTATGGCTCAGTGCTAGAGCACTTACCTCCCATGCATGAGGTTCCTCCTGGATTGGATTCCCAGGAGAGAGAGAGAAAGAGAGAGAGGGAGAGGGAGGGAGGGATATGTCTGTGTGAAGATGGGTAGGTTTTATGCAAATACTACGCTATTTTATTTAAGGGATGTGAGCATCCTCATGTTTTGATATAAAAGGTATTTGAAGATACCAAGGAACCACAGGACCCAAACTTCCGCAGAAGAGGGTGGGTTACAACTGACCTTCATGTTGGGGTAATGTTTTTGTCCAGTCTAGTAGATAACTTCCATCCCTGTGCCTGCCAGTTCAGAAACTGTATTCATGTTGAAGCGAGATCTAGTTCAATAAGAAAAAAAAAAATCAGAATTAAAGCAAAACAAGAAAAAGGCCAGTGGCTCAAAGAATGAGACACTAATACAAATTTATGAATTTGGCGTAATAGTTTCCTTGATCTGAATCATTTGACAGCTAAAAGAGTTTGTCTCTCAAAGGCACTGAAAGCACAAGACTTCATAACTCCACAGCTGATAATGTAAAATAACAAAATAAGTTTCACCAGGGCATGTAGAAAACATAAATGTAAAAATACTTTTTTTATTTTTTTCCTTATTGAGTTGAGTAGAAAACTCAGGACATCACAAATCCTAGGCAAATGCTCTACCACTGGTCCAGGGTTATATTCAGTGATAGAGCATTTGCCTAGATGCAAGAGGCCCTGGATTCCATCCCCAGCACTACAAAGAAGAAAAAATTAAAATTCTATTGACTATAACCCAAACAAGAATCTTGTATGAAAATAAAAATGAAGTATTAGTGAGGTTCTGGATGTAGAAAAAAGTAATAAATGGAGCTGAGAAAATGCCTAGACTATTGGACTCAATTCTCACAGGGGTGGGGGGGAGGATTGGAATTAAACAAATGAAACAAAATCAAAAGTCTTTCTCTCTCTCTTTTTCCCCCCCTTCTTCTTCTCTTTCTCCTTCTTCCTCTTTTACAGTGTCAAAACTTTAACCCAGGGCTGGAGCTCAGTGGCAGAGAGCTTGCCTAGCATGTATGAGGCACTGGGTTCAATCCTTAGCACCATGTGAAAATAAATAAAATAAAGGCATTCTGTCCATCTGCAAGTACTTAAAAAAAAAATATATTAGCTCAAAACCATGTATGTCGGGCTGGGGATGTGGCTCAAGTGGTAGCGCGCTCGCCTGGCATGCGTGCGGCCCGGGTTCGATCCTCAGCACCACATACAAAGATGTTGTGTCCGCCAATAACTAAAAAATAAATATTAAACTTCTCTCTCTCTCTCTCTCTCTCTCTCTCTCTCTCTCTCTCTCTCTCTCAAAAAAAAAAAAAAGATATTACTTTAAAAAAAAAAAAAAAAAAAAAAAACCATGTATGTCTAGGTAAGTGCTCTAGCCTGGAGCTACATTCCAGAACTTTTATTTTGAAATAGTCTGTAAGTTGCCCAGCCTGGCCTCAAACTTGTAATCCTCCTGCCTCAGTCCCCCAAATAGCTGGATTACATGTGTGAGCCACCATAGCCAGCTGGAAATCGAATTTATTATAGCATAGCCTTTTATTTTATTAGTATTGTGAATAACTAATAATTTTTAAAAATTTATTATTTGTATTTATTGGGGATGGAACCCAGGGACTCTCACGTGGGAGGCAAGCCCTTATTACTGAATTATAAGTCCAGGTCTTTTTATTTTATTTTGAGAAAAGACTGCACTAAATTGCCCAGGCTGCAGTTATAGAACCAGCCCAGATGCCTTCGAACAAATGAATGGATAAAGAAAATGTGATACAGATACACAATAAAGTTTTACTCAGCCATAGAAAGAATGAAATTATGTCATTTGCTGGTAAATGGACGGAACTGGAGAACATCATGCTAAATGAAGTAAGCCAGACTCAGAAAATAAAGGGTCAAAAATTTTCTCTCCTATGTGAAAGCTGGAGATAAATAGGAATTATTTTTAAAATGTGAGGATCCCATGAAAATAGAAGGGAGAACAGTAAAACGAAGGATAGGGACTGATGGGGAGAGAGGAAGGACAGGAAAGGGGAGAAACTGCAGAATGAAATTGAGCAAACTATGCTATGTGCAGATATGAATGTATCACAATGAATCCCATGTTTATGCATATCTTTATGATGCACCAAGTAAAACAAAAATTAATTAATAGAAGAGAGACCAATAAAATAGATGAAGGGGATCAGGAGAGGGAGGAAAAGAAAGAAAGGGGAAATACTGGGAATAGAAATAGACTGAATTGGGGCTGGGGATGTGGCTCAAGTGGTAGCACGCTCACCTGGCATGCGTGCGGCCCGGGTTCGAGCCTCAGCACCACATACAAACAAAGATGTTGTGTCCGCCGATAACTAAAAAATAAATATTAAAAAAATTCTGTCTCTCCCTCTCTCACTCTCTCTTTAAAAAAAAAAAATAGACTGAATTGTGTTATATTAGTGCATGAACATGTTAAAATAAATTCCACCATAACTATAATGCACTAATAGCCAGGCACGGTGGTGAGCACCTATAATCCCTGCAGCTCTGGAGGCTAAGACAGGAGGATGGCAAGTTCAAAGCCAGCCTCAGCAATGACAAGGCGCTAAGCAACTCAGTGAGACCCTGTTTCTAAATAAAATACAAAATAGGGCTGTGAATGTGGCTCAGTAGTTGAGTGTCCTTAGTTCAATCCCTGATACCAAAAAATAAACAAACAAACAAAACCCCAAAACATAAATACCACAGTACAATGCACTAATAAAAACATTTTTTAAAGAAAAAATATATAAATAAAATAAATCGCCCAGGCTGGCCTGTATTTTTCATCTCCCTGCCTCAGCCTCCTGGTAGCTGGGATAACAGGTCTGTGCCACTGTGCCAGATAGTTTTTAGATACTTAGAAAATACTAGTGGCTTAAATATTCCTAAGATGGGCAATTTCTTTAACATATTTAAGGATCTAGGTTTAAAAAAAAAAAGGAGAAAATCAAAACTATCTAAACAATTCAAAAAATAAAACCTTTAACAAAGAGTAAGACAAAAATTGTCTTATCCCTGTATGTTTTCCACATTTCACAAAGGAAAATTTTTTAAACCCATAAATTATAATTAAGCCCTGTTTTGAATGAAAAACATACATTAGACCCCAAATGAAGTAAAATTAGATGAAAGAAAACATACGGAGTTCTACATGACATTAATACTATTAATATCCATTCGACAATAATACCTGATATCCATCAGGTGCTTATCAGGCACTGGTCTGGCTGCTCCACACAGGCTGAATTGTTTGGTTATCTCATGATCATTACCCCATCACTGTCTCCATCTTCAAGAAAGGAAAACACCCACAAGAGTGCGAGTGACACAGTTAGGGTAAAAACAGGGGCCTGTGGGCAGGGCTAGGTTTATTGAGAAAAAAGTCACATATCTTTAAAATCTGATTCAAATGTATGATATGTCAAGGTCATTGTACTGCCATGTGTAATTAATTAAATCAAATTTAAAAAATAACGATGCTCATCTGTTTGTATAGGATAATAATACTAATAAATGCTACTTAAGTGCTGGGGTTGTGGCTCAGCAGTAGAGCGCTCGTCTCGCATGTGCAAGACCCTGGGTTTGATCCTCAGCACCACATACAAAAAAAAAAAAAAAAAACAAGTGAAATAAAGGTGTTGTGTCCAACTACAAGTAAAAAATAAATATTTTTTAAAAAATAAAATAAAATAAATGCTGTTTAAGTTAGATTGCCTAAAGACTGTAAATAAAATCTCCATATTAAAATGGCAAATATAAAACATTTTATAGTTCCTGTGAAACAAAATCCATATGATGAAGTGAGGCTAGTTATAAAAACAGGTTACAATGTCGCCACTAATTTCTATAAAAATCACTTTAATTCAATAATTCTATTTTAGAAAACATATAAGTCATATTCCCTTTATCAACAACCCTGGTCTTGAAACTTTGGTATTTTCACATATTACTCTCTTTTGAAACTTGCTTTGAGAGACAGTCTCAAAATTGAGTTTCTGGGCTGGGGAAGTAGCTCAGTTAGTAGAGTGCTTGCCTCGAATGCACAAGGCCCTGGGTTCAATTCCTACCAGTGCCATACACAAAAGAATGAGTCTCTGTTTATATTAAGTGACTTTCAGGTAGTGACTTTCACTGAGCTGGGAATGTATCTCAGTGGTAGAGCATTTGCCTGCCATGGGCTTGATCCTGAGAATCACAAAAATAAATAACCAAATAAGTAGAATAGAATAAAGTAAAATAAGTAATTAAATAAAGTTCAATACTTTGAACTTATATTGCTGAGACATAAAACTGCTGTCAGCAATATGTAAAACTAGACTTTTAAAGAATTCCACTTACATGTGTTAGATTAAAGAAGCAAAGACTTTCAGATTCTCTTTTTGAATGAGGAGTCCTTTAGAACTCCTTTAGAACTTTATGTCCTTTAGAACTATTTATGCATGAAAGTGAAAGACTATTCTGATTAAAACACAAAACAATAAAGATGGATGCTGTGGTGCACACCGGTAATCCCAGTGACCCTGGAGACTGAGGCAAGAGGATCACAAGTTTGAGGACAGGTTCACCAACTTAGTGAGGCCCTCAGCAATTTTGTAAGATCCTATTTCAAAATAAAAAAATTAAAAGGTTAGGGCTGTAGCTTAGTGATATAGTGATAAAGAAGCACCCGTCAGTTCAATCGCCAGTACCAAAAGGAAAAAAAAAAAAAAATACAAACGAGAAGCAATCTATTATTGCTTATGCATTCCAAAAAACAGATTTCCATGTGAATATTGTTACCATCCTGCCAAGCAAAGAGACTAATTAGAACAGCAGTCCTTAGGGTTTCAGGTTGCTTCACAGCTGGCAAACTGGCCAGAGGAGGGAAGGCTGGGCCATGGTCAGAGGAGAAGTTAGCTGTGAGACCTTGTAGGGTAAAGTGAGATTGGAATGTATCCAGTCACAGTAAGAACCATTACAGACACCAAGGCAAGGTGGTGACAGGATCAGGCTCTATTTTGAACTGTCTCTGGCATAAATGGAGAGAATTTGTTGAAAAAGGGCAAGAGTAGGTATGAGGAGAGCAGCAAGGAGGATTTTAGAGCATTCCTTGCCGGCTCCCAGAGCCTGAACTAGAGGTGGAATGGAGGTAGGGAGATGTAGACCAATTCAAGAGCTGCTTATGAGGTTACATCCACAGGATTTGGTGACAGATTGGAAAGGGAAGATTGGAGAGAATAAGGTTTCTAGGACAACTTCCAAGTCTCTGAATGCATGAGCAGATGGCTGGGCTGCCTTTCATGACAGAGAACACACAATGGGTTGCTGGGCACACAGTCTGTACTGGAGTGCACACTGAGAAGAGAATTTTCAGTATTAAGATTTTCTTAATTCCAATTTTGAGTGTATTGTTTGTAGAGGATGAGACTGCAAAGGGGACAAACAAGAATATCCAGAGAAATAGAAGAAACTCTATCCATTCAGGTTGCTATAACAACATACAGTAAAATGGATATTATAACAACAGAAATTTATTGCACAGAGTTCAGGGTTATGAGAAGTCCAAGGTCAAAGTACCAGCAGATGGGTTCCAATTTTCTGGTCATATATGGTGTCTTCTCACCGTGTCCTCACATAGTGGAAGGGATGAGCTAGCTCTCAGGATTTCTGTTTTTACTTTTAAATTTTGTTTCGTTTGTTGTTGTTTCTTTGAAATCCTGGGGATTAACCCAGGCCTCATGCATGCAAGGCAAGTGCTCTACCACTAAACTGAACCTCAACCCTCACAGGGGCTTTTTTTTTTTTTTTTTTGGTGGTTGTCCTGGAGATAGAACCCAGGACCTTCATATATGAGGCAATTACTCTGCTACTGAACCACATCCCCAGCCCATTTTTATTTTATTTATTTATTTATTTTTAAATTTTGAGACAGGGTCTTATTAATTTACCCAGGCTGGCCTCAAACCTGTGATCCTACTGCCTCAGCCACCCCAATACCTCAGATTCCCCCTACTCCTTGAGATTATAGGCATGTGCCACAGCACCCAGCTTGAGTCTTTTTTATCAGAGCACTGAGATCCATGATGTGGGGGAACTCTCACAAGCTGAACAACTTCCAAAGGCCCCACCTCCTGATCATCACCTTGAGGGTTAGTATTTCAACATATGAATTTAGGCAGGGGCACATTCCTACCACAGCTCCACATGTCAAGGAAGTAAAAAGAAAAACTAAAATCTTACATTATTGAAAAATATTTCTAAGGCAGGTACAGTGGCGCACACCCATAATCCCAGCACTCAGGAGGCTGAGACAGGAGGATCCCATGTTCCAGGCCAGC
Source organism: Callospermophilus lateralis (assembly GCF_048772815.1). Classification (NCBI taxonomy): domain Eukaryota; kingdom Metazoa; phylum Chordata; class Mammalia; order Rodentia; family Sciuridae; genus Callospermophilus; species Callospermophilus lateralis. Next base: position 75,813,516 of record NC_135308.1, on the reverse strand, counting down.
TTTGGCAACTTAGTGAGACCCTGTCTCAAAATAACTTAAAAAGGGCTGGGAGTGTATTTCAGTGGTAAAGCACACCTGGGTTCAATTCCCAGTATTAAAAAACAAAACAAAACAAAAAAAAAAAAAAAAACATAGATTTACAAAGTAATCAAGTTCAAAAATAGTAATATTTATCAGCTAATAAATTTTTCATTTATGCTGTTGCATTAAGTAAATCAATATGTAGTCTTTCACAAAGAGCAGCAGGACGTACAGACCTCTTCACCCAAATATGTAGTTGTAGATAAAGTTCTATAGGTTTGTCTTACTAAAAATGAAATTTTTGTAATAAAACATCATGAGTCTCAAATACAAATTTTTATGGGAATATTAGCAATATCTATTATTTTATATTTCAGTAAAGATTTCTTAATAATTCTTATGGTTTTGATGGGAAGTTAATTTGGAACTATGCAAAAAGAAAGCAAAGACAAATTTCACCTATCTGGGTCTTTCTTAGGAACTATTTCTTGGGTCTGGGTATTATACTTTCCCATCATGTGAGGGGCTCAGCTTGGATCTCCAGCTCTGCAAACTACTTCTCCAGGAGTCAGAGGTGTCTTGAATACTGGGTGTTTTTCACTATTTTCATTGTGTGCACATTGGTTAATGTTGACCAGCGAAAGAGCTATAATCTGATGCAAACACAAAGGTCCCAAGAAGTGCTCTGTATCCTTGAGACAGTTAATTCCTGCTTTTCCTTACCTAAGGGCCAAGTATTGCCATTCCTCTATTATCTCTTAGCTCCTGGGTCATTTTCCAGAGCCCATTCTTAATCAGCTGAGTTAGTCCAGTGATAGTTCACTCTGGAGTGCTGTTATTTCTACAGATGTTTGTCTCCTTTCCTTTCTTACTTCAACAGTCTCTGGTGCTGCTTCCAACTCAGAATTTTTCCACTGACATCAGTGACTAAACCATCAATTTTGATAAAACTATACATCTTGGGTGTGGATGTTAGAACACTTGCTTGAATGTGGGAGACACCGAGTTCCATGCCCAGCACTGCAAACAAACAACAACAGAAAAAAAGACCACTATGCTTTAAAAAAAAAAAAAAAAAAATATATATATATATATATATATATATATATATATATACACACACACACACACACACACACACACACACACACACACATATATATGTTTATTTATTTATTTTAGTTTTAGGTGGACACAATATCTTCATTTTATTTTTATGTGGTGCTGAGGATGGAACCCAGTGCCTCATGCATGCTAGGCAAGCACTCTACCACTGAGCCACAACCACAGCCCCCCACTATGTATTTTTTTCAATCTGAATGGCTGATCCAGGATGAAACAGTTGATATCAGAGAGAGAAAAGATAAGAGTATTAAAGTGGACTCAGATAAAGCTATTATGAGGAAACATGACAGACTAGATTCTAAGCCTGTCCTATCTGGCTCAACTAAGATAGCTAATAACCTTCTCTTGGGGTGTATTTTTTTAGATATGGAGAATAAGTGTCACCTCTTAAGAAGTGAAACACATTGAAGAAAAGTTCTGCTTTTTCTTTCATGAAATAGTGCTGTTTGTGTGTGAATTATATAATTCATACAGCTGAATGTGTATGCGCGTGCACGTGCAGGCATATGCACACACTAAACCAGAAGAATGAGGCAAAAGGATCACAAGTCTGAGGACTGCCTGGGCAATTTATCAGACCCTGTCTCAATATAAAAATAAAAAACAGGGCTAGGAATGTGATTCCTTGGTAAAGTGCCCTTGGGTTCAATCCCCAGTACTAGAGGGAAAAAATGATGAACCATTCCCCTGCCTGTTTTCCTAGGCACACATTTCTTGGGGCCCTCAAATAACCAGCAGTTCCAAACTGAGAGATTTGGAAATTTAATTAACAGATTAACTAACATCTCTTTTTGCCAATATGGCTCACTAAATAAAAGACTCAGACATGAATGCATATGTTGCCAGTATCATAAAACGAATAATGCTGAAAATAAAAGACAGGGCACTCTCAAAGGCAGTCAGGTCCAGTGGCACAAGGCTGTAATCCTAGTGATTGGGAGGCTGCGGCAGAATCACACCAAATTTGAGGTCAGCTGGGCAACTTAATGAGCCTCTGACTCATAATGAAATTTTTAAAAGGCAGGGATGTTGCTCAGTGATAGAACACTTGCCTGGCATGCCCCAGGTTCAGTCCCCAGAACAGTCGGCATCATTGTCATTGCCATCATCATCATCTACAGTTAGAGAAAGTAGATGCCAGTACTTTGGGAATCACTTTGGGAGATGTTAATGGGAAGGTACTCTATCAGAATAGCAGACTGGAGGCCAGTGCTTTGTCTTCCCACAGTATGCTATCAGGCCAGTCACCTTCTTTCTATCTGGCTGTCTAGATTTACTCCCTAAATAGTAATATATTATTCTATTATGCATGTAATTTTTCTTTTTTAAAAATTTTTTTAGATGTATAGACCTTTATTTAATTCATTTATTTATATGTAGTGCTGAGAATTGAACCCAGTCACATGCTAGGCAAGCACTCTACCACTGAGCCACAGCCTCAATCCCTCTATGTGACTGATCTTTTAAAGTCTACTATTAAATTTATCTTATTGTCTGGCCCTAAGAATAAGCACCAGGACTCCTGGGAATCCTGAGTTTTTTAGAATTGTTCAATCAATGAGAACATGAAAGGTACACTCAAAAATAAGAAACAGAACTGCGCGCAGTGGTGCATACCTGTAATCCCAGTAGCTCTGGAGGCTGAGACAGGAGGATAGTGAGTGCAAAGCCAGCCTCAGCAACTCAGTCTCTAAATAAAATATTTTTTAAAATAGGGCTGGGCATGTGGCTCAGGGGATGTGACTCTGTGGTTAAGCACCCTTGCTTCCAATCCCTGCCCCACCCCACCCCCCAAAAAGAAGCAGATACTTCCAGTTTGGACTGTGGCTGAATAGCTTGTCAGGTGAATGCTCTGCTGAGACCAACTAGCAAACCTGGGTAAAATACATAAACAACTGTTTGAAAGCATAGAAAGCAGCTGGGTGTAATCCCAGTGACTCCCAGAGGCTGAGAGAATCCCAAGTTCAAAGCTATCCTCAGCAACTTAGTAAGGACCTAAGCAACTTGGCAAGACCCTGTCTCAAAATAAAAAATAAAAACGGCTGGGGATATGGCTCAGTGGTTGAGAACCCCTGGGTTCAATCTGGTACCAAAACAAACAAACAAACAACAACAACAAAAACCTTGACCAAAAGAATCTACACCAAAAGTGACAAGAGAGGCCAAAACTCAAAAATAGAGATTTATAAGACTCCAGAGCAATGGGGCTTAGGACCCAACCAATAAGTACTCTAGGAAAAATGAAGAACTGAAAATAAATTGTTATCTCACACTAAAATGCAGTTTGTTCATCTCTAAAATTTGAAATTAGTTACTCGCAATACTGGGGATAGAATTCAGGGCCTGGTGCATGCTAGGCAAGCACTCTACCAGTGAGCTATATCCCCAGTCTTTTTCAATTTTATTTTGGAGACAGTGCCTCACCTAGTTGCTTAAGTTCTCACTAAATTCCTAAAGCTGACCTCTGACTTACCATCCATCCTCCTGCCTCAGCATTCCCAGTCGCCAGCATTAGAGGTCCGCACTAGAATTCTCTTGTTTTTAATGAATTTGATAAACGAATACTGGTCGCATATTTTGCAGAATATCCCATTTGGGTATTTGTTTGATTTTTTTTCTTATGACAGTTTGGATTATGAGGTTTTGGTAGAAAAGCCAGAAGGTTAAACTACCATTTTTATCACATCACTTCTTTCTTTTTTCTTTTTTCTCCTTGTATTGAAGATTGAACCCAGGAGCACTTTGCTACTTAGCTACATCCTCAATCCTTTTCTTTCTTTCTTTCTTTTTTTTTTTTTTTTTTTGAGACAGGGTCTCAATACGTTCCTAAGGGTCTTATTAAACTACCAAGATTGACCTCAAACTTGCATTCCTTTTTTTGCCTCTGCCTCCCAAGTCATTGGGATTACTATCAAGTCCAGTTTACGCTTTTATTTATATATATATATATATATATATATATATATATATATATATATATATATATTTGTAATTAAACCAGAGCCTTATGTGTACTAGGCAAGCACTCTACCACTGAGTTATATCCTCAGCCCAAGGGTACAACATGCTTATAACTTAATGTTCATATTGACCTTGATTACCTGGTTAAAGTAGTATTTTTCAGGAGCCTCCACTGTTACCTTTGAAAGGAAGTCAAGTAGGGAGTTATGCTTTCCTCTCAAGATTTTATGCATAATATCTGGCATTTGATAGAAAATAACCATACATTAAAAACACAAGATCTAGTTCACTGTGGTAGCACATGCCTATAATTCCAGTAGCTTAGGATGCTGAGGCCAGAATTTATAACTTAGTGAGGCCCTAAGCAACTTAGTGAGATTTTGTCTCAAAATAAAAAAAACAAAAAGGGCTTGGATGTGGCTCAATAGTTAACCACCGATGGGTTCAATTCCTGGTACCAAAAACAAAAACAAAAAAAAACAGACATGGTTTTTTCAAGCTGGGCACAGTGGAGCAAGCCTGTAATTCCAGCAACTTGGGAGACTGGCAGGAGATTCACAAGTTGGAGGCCAACCTTGGAAATTTAGCAAGACCCTTTCTCAAAACAAAAGGGCTAGGGATGTAACTCCATGTATTGTGCTTGCCCTACTTGAGCCCCTGGCTTCTATCCCAAGTAGAGAGAAAAAAAAGAAAAAAATAGATAAGATCTGACTTAAAACCGAAAATGAAATAAAATCCTGGAACAAAGTGTTAGAATCAGATTTTAAGCTACATATGAATAATACACTCAAGATTATGAGTAATAGATGAAAAATTTTGCCAAAGGTAGTTACTGTGCTGATTCACCCTTTGCACTGCATCTCCTTAGGGACTTGATCCTTAGAGCCCTGGGCTCCCTTCTTTGAGGTCCTGAGGTCCTTGCAATTGTCTGCCTGAACCATTAGCTTTTCCTGAGATAACTGTGACAAAGGTAAGGACCTTGCAGTAATCAAATGCATGACCCCTTTGTCTTTTCTGGAACTAGGACCATCAGCCCTGAGGGCCAGACCAGTGTACTGTCCATTCTCCTCAGAAGGTAGCATTAATTGTGGAGAAGGAAGTAGCTGGCTTCTGGGACAACCTGGGTCAGTCGTTCATGCCTGTAGTCCCAGCTACTTGGGAAGCTGAGGCAGGAGGATCACTTGATCCCAGAAGTTTGAGACAAGCCTGGACAACATACCCCTTTTCAAAAAATAAAAAATAAAGCAGCTAAACATGCTGACACAAGCCTGTAATCCCAGCAACTCATTCAGGGCATTGAGGCAGGAGGATTGCAAAGATTGCCAGCCTCAACAAATTAGTGAGTCCTAAGCAACTTAGCTAGACCCTGTCTCAAAATTTTAAAAAATAAAATAAAATAAAAAGGACTGGGGGCGCTGGGGATGTGGCTCAAGCGGTAGCGCGCTCGCCTGGCATGCGTGCGGCCCGGGTTCGAACCTCAGCACCACATACAAAACAAAGATGTTGTGTCCGCCGATAACTGAAAAATAAATATTAAAATTCTCTCTCTCTCTCTCCCCCTCTCTCACTCTCTCTTTAAAAAAAAAAAAAAAAAAGGCCTGGGGGCGACATGGCTCAGAGGTTAAGTGCCCCTGGGTCCAAAAAAAAAAAAATTCAGCTTAACCAATAAAACATCTATAAGGTGCTTTAATACTCTCCTTTCCCCTGGGAAGCTCTGACCAGAGTCCCTGCACACCTATGAGTTTCCCTGACACTGTCCCTTCAAAGAATGCACCTATTCACTGTTGAGAATTATTTCACTATGACTGACCTGAGCTGCCCAGGTGGCTTACGGATGGCCAGTTTGCAACCTTTGATCTAAGACTACTATCCTTTTGGCCAAATCCATAATGTCTGCCCCAAGGAGAAGCCTTTTCAGCACCCACAGAAGTCTAGGAGGCACCTGAGAGCCGTGAGCTTGGAGGAGCATGATGATGACTGTCCCAGCCTTTGAGCTGTTGTCTGGGTAAATGAGCACATGCTGACCAGATGGCCTTAACCTCATCTGCTCTGTGAGCAGGAGTGCTATGAAGGGAAAGTGGACTCCACATCAGGCTGCCAGAATGTGTCCACTACCTTGTCATGCTATGGTGACTTTCTGAACGACTCTCCAGCCACCTGATATGGATTTATTTGTAACCTGCAGAAGGAAAGAAAAAAAATTAACAGAGAACTAGAAACTACTAAAAAACTACTAAAGTTAGAACTGGAAAATGAAATAAATTAAGAACTCCTCTCAGGCTGGAGATATAGGTAAAGCATGCACTTAACACACACCAGGCCCTGGATTTAATATCCAGCACCATGATCACATTTAAAAAAAAAAAATCAATTTTCTTGTTTATATTCTAGAGACAAATGAAGAAAGTTTTTTTCCTTCTTTTTATCTTTTCTTTTCTCCCCCTGCTCTGCCCCCCCTCCGTGTGTTATAGAGGATTGAACACAGAGCCTTATGCATGCTAGACAAGTGCTCTATCATTGAGGCCCATCCCCAGCTCCCCCACATTCTTTTTGTAGTTAAAAAAAAAAAAAAAAAAAAAAAAAAAGTTTGTTTTTTTACTTCAGTCTCTGGAATAAATTTTTTATTTTAAATTTTTTAATTTTTTTTTTAAATTTAATGGTAGCTGGACACAATACCTTTACTTTATTTATTTATTTTTATGTGGTGCTAAAGATCAAACCCAGAGCTCATACATGCTAAGCGAGCGCTCTGAGTCACAACCCAAGCCCCTAATTTTCAATTTTAAAATTTTCTTCCTTGGGGTTGGGGATGTGGCTCAAGCGGTAGCGTGCTCGCCTGGCATGCCTGAGGCCCAGAATTCAATCCTCAGCACCACATACAAGCAAAGATGTTGTGTCCACTGAAAACTAAAATAAATAAATAAATAACTCTCTCTCTCTCTCTCTCTCTCTAAAAATAAATAAATAAAATTTTCTTCCACTTTTTTTTAATTGAGGCATTACAGTTGTACATAATAATTTAAAAGTTTTAATGTGGTAGCTGTGTACCTGTAATCCCAGATACTCAGTCTGGGGCAGGAAGATTCCAAGTTTGAGGCCAGCCTGGGCAACTTAGAAAGATCTTGTCTCAAAATTTTAAAATGGTCTGAGGGTAGAGCTCAGTGGTAAGCTCTAGACTAGCATATTGCAAGGCCCTGTGTTCAATCCCCAATACCACAAAAATAAAGGAGTCTGAGTGACTTATTATCAGATATCCCCTATCAGTAGGACAGCCTACCATCAACATATGACTTCGAGAAGTTTCTAGAATTTTGCATGTTTGATGCTGATAGAAATGATCAAGCACTGTGGGAAATATTAGTAGTAATGAGACTAAATATTTAGAGTAATGTTCTTGGGCAACTAAAAAGGGAGATCAAGTACAGAATAGGAGGTATCTCCCTTAGAAAGGAGCGTGGACAGTTAGTACAGGACATGTATGTGATACAGAATGATCTACTTTTTTAGTTTCAGGAGAGCAAAAATCTCCTCTTAGACTTCCAAGATTCTTTTTCCTGACAGCTTTTTATTAGGAAGGCCTGTATTCTCCAAGCTGAATTTGGGAATAGGATCAGTTCTGAGGAGCTCAAACCTGATAATATGAAAAATTTTAAATTAAATAGAATGTTAGCTGGACATGGTGGTGTATTCCTGTAATCCCAGCTCCTCAGGAACCTGAGGCAGGAGGATCACAACTTTGAGACCAGCTTGGGCAACTTGGCAAGACCTTGTCTCAAAATCAAATAAAAAGGTATGGGGATGTAGCTCAGAGCAAAAGACAGAGTTTTAAACTATCAGAAGGAAGAAAGAAAATTTTAGTCCTTTGAAAACCAAGCAAATACTGGTTGTGTATTTTATACTGAATAGTGAAGAAATTGACAGCTACTAGAGAACAAAGGAAACCACATATCTCTGCTAGCAGAACTCTCCTTGACACTTTTCAGTGCTTCTCAACTAACAGGCATCAAGCCAGGGAGATGGACCTTGATGCCTACAACTGATTAGCAGTCTAAAGTCAATTTGTTTATGGCTTGCTTCTCAGATACATGATGCATTATTTCTGCTAATGGTATTTCTGGGAACATAGCTCCAAATCATCATGTTCTAAGTTTAATTTAGAACAATTAATAAAGACATGACAGTATTATGAATATAAAAAATAAACCAGCTGGGGAATAATTCAGTGATAAAGCACTTCCCTGGCATGTGTGAGGGTGAAAATCTGGGTTCAATCCTCAGCTCTACAAAAGGAAAGGAAAAGTTAGCAGCACTCAATAATAACCAGTACCCAGTGGGGAAACCATAGGTATTAACTCCTTATTTGAACCTTCTTATTTCCCATGCCACTGTAAGTGGCACTGTCTGTTATCTCTTTCTTAGGTTCCTCATGAAGGAAGAAATAAACTTTGACAGATGCTCAAAAACAATATGTTTAAGCTGGGTGCAGAGACACTGGCCTGTAATCGCAGCAACTCTACAGGTTGAGGCAGGAGGATCACAAGTTTCAGGCCAACCTCAGCAAATTAGCAAGGCCCTGAGCAACTTAGTGAGACCCTGTCTCAAAATAGAATATAAAAAGGGCTCGGAGTGTTGCTCAGTGGTTAAGCACCGCTGTGTTCAATCCCTAATACCAAAAGAAAAGAAAAAAAAAAAACTAAAGTCATAAATTAAAACGGCATTAAAATAATATAACTATTGTGTTTAGTAAGTAGCAGTAATGCTGGGTATGGTGGCACATGCCTGTAGTCCCAGTTCCTGAGGAAGCTGAGGTAAGAAGATGCCAAGTTGAAGGCCAGACTGGGTAACTTAGCCAGACCCTGTCTCAAAACAAAAGAAAAGGGCTGGGTTTGTGGCTCAGTGGTAGAGCTCTTGCCTCCCATGTGTGAGGTGCTGGGTTCCATTCTTAGCAATATATATATATATATATATATATATATATATATATATATATATATATATTTTTTTTTTTTTTTTTTTTTTTTTTTAAGAAAAGAAAAAAGGGGGCTGGGGATGTGGCTCAAGCGGTAGCGCGCTCGCCTGGCATGCATGCAGTCCAGGTTCGATCCTCAGAACCACATGCAAACAGGGATGTTGTGTCCGCTGAAAACTTAAAAATAAAATATTTAAAAAATTCTCTCTTTCTCCCTCTCTCTCTCTCACACACTCTCTCTTTGAAAAAAAGAAAAGAAAAGAAAAAAGGGGGCTGGGGATGTGGCTCAAGCGGTGGTGCGCTCGCCTGGCATGCATGCGGCCCGGGTTCAATCCTCAGCACCACATACAAAGAAAGATGTTGTATCCGTGGAAAACTAGAAAATAAATATTAGAAAAAAAAAAAAAAAGAAAAGAAAAGAAAAAAGGGGGGCAGCCCCGGTAGAGATGCAGCTCAGTAGTAAAGCACCCCTGGGTTCAATCTCCTGTACTGAAATAAATAAATAAACAAACAAGCAAGCAAGCAGTATTACCTTGGCCATAATACTGTTTAAGAAAGAATAGCCATCAGTGATTCTAATTGAGAGAATATGGTCCTATGTTTAAATTTTGCCAAATTATTATTTTTTTCTTTTCCTGTGTGTGTGGCGGGGGGACATACATGTGTGTGGGGTACTGGGGACTGAACCCAGGGGTGCTTTATGACTGAGCTCCAACTTCACCATTTTTTATTCATTTCAAGACAGGTTCTCTCTAAATTGCTCAGAGTGACCTCAAACTGCAATCTTCCTTCCTCAGTCTCCCAAGATGCTGGAATTACAGGCAGGTGTCACTGCACCTGGTTCATTTTGCCAAGATTTCAAATCCTGGTGGGGAAGGGAAATTGAGGATGGGAAGCAGGTGTAATAGGTCAGTTTGGAATCTGGGCTTGTTCTATAATTTGGATATTAAGTTTTCAAAAAAGTCCATGTGGCAAAGGATCCCCTCCCAAGTCATGGCACTATTAAAGCTGGTAGAACACTGCGGGTATAGCTCATTTGGTAGAGTGATTGCCTCATATACACAAGGCCCTGGGTTCAATCCTTAGCATCAAAAAAAAGAAAAAAAGTGCTTTTGGGCTGGGATTGTGGCTCAGTGGTAGAGTGCTTGCCTGACACGTGTGAGGCACTGGGTTCAATTCTCAGGACCACATATAAACAAGTGAATAAAATAAGGGTCTATCAACAAGTAAAAAATTTTAAAATAAATAAATAAATTTAAAAAGCTGGTGAAACTTTAAAAGTTGAGGTCTTGAGGGGTATGGATGACTTAAAGTCATAGTGGCATGCCCTTGATATGGATTGTGGGCCCTCAGCCCTCTTTTCACTCTCTTTCACTTTCTAGCAAAGGGGTAAGTAATTCTACTCCATCAAATACTTCTACCATGATGTTCAGCCTCACCACAGGCTCAAAAACATCAGGGTCACATGATCATGGACAAAGGTCTCTAAAACTGTAAGCCAAATACCTTTCCTCTTTGTAAGCTGATCATCTCAGGTGTTTGTTATAGAAAATGAGCACAGTGGGCTGGGGTTATGGCTCAGCAGTAGAGCGCTCACCTAGCACGTGGGAGGCCCTGGGTTCAATCCTCAGCATCACATAAAAATAAATAAACAAGATAAAGGTATTGTGTACAACTAAAAGATAAATATTAAAAAAAAAAGAAAGAAAGTGAACACAGTTTGGGACCATGTCTTCTGTGAGTACAAAATTGAGAAGGGGAATTGCTTCCATTTTTTTTTTTTTTTTTGGTGGGGGTGGAGGTGGGGTGGGGGAAGGGTGGGGGGCGGTACTGGGGACTTAACTCAACCACTGAGCCACATCCACAGCCCTATTTTGTATTTTATTTAGAGTCAGGGTCTCACTGAGTTGCTTAGCACCTTGCCATTGCTGAGATTGGCTTTGAACTCTCAGTTCTCCTGTCTCAGTCTCTCAAGCCCCTGGGATTACAGGTGTGTGCTACTGAGCCTGGCTTCCATTTCTTTTTTTAGTAAATGATTAAGGAAAATATTAATCAAATCTATTATCAAATCAATAAGGTTAGCCAAATACAGTGGTACACACCTGTAACCCCAGCTTTTGAGAGGATGAGGCAGCATAATGGCAAATTTGAGGCCATCCTGGACTTTTAGCAAGATATGGTCTCAAAATAAAAATAAAATGGTGTTTGGGATGGAGCGCAATTGTAGAGCACTTGCCTAGCATTCTTGAGGCCCTAGATTCAATTCTCAGCACTGTAAAAAAAGAAAAAAGTCATCTCTAATTAATATTCTCTCCTCGCCCCAAAAAATAACCCCAATTTAAAAAATTCTTGCTGAGCACAGTGGCACATACCTGTCATCCAAGGTAACTAAGGCAAGAGAAACACCAATGAAAGCAGTAAAAAACAAAAAGGCTGAGGATGCAGCTCAGTGTTGGAGCACTTGCTTAAGCTGAAGGCTCTGGTTTAAACCTTAGTACCCCCTGAAAATAATTCAGAAAACTTCTGGGGGGGCCACAGTTATAGTGCAGTGGCAGAACATGTGTCTAGTATGAGTAGGGCCCTAAGTCAAATATGCAGCACTTAAAAATCATTCCTTAAGGGATGGGGTTGTGGCTCAGTGGTAGAGCACTTGCCTAGCATGTGTGAGGCACTGGGTTTGATTCTCAGCACCACATATAAAGAAATAAAATAAAAGTCCATTGGCAACTAAAAAAAAAATTAAAAAGCAGTATATAAATCAGAGTTTATATTACTTTATCACTGGTTGTTTATATTGCACTTATAAACAAGTTTGTATACACATTAAAAGTAATGAAAAGGAAAAACAATAACTTTTTAGCTGGTTGGAGAGGCAAAGGTGATTATATTTTATTTACCTTTTGTTACCCTCATTTTATTTAAAGCCTGTTTGTTGTTATTTTATTAGTCAGAAAAACTACTATTTTTATTTAAAGCTGTTGGTCTGGCTAGATCTTATCTTCATTCAAACAAATTCCATCTGAACAAATTTCACTGTCCAAAGACAATTTATGATTATATCAGCTTCAGGGAACTATTTCTATTACTTTTTAAAAGTTTTTATTGGTGCCAGGGATTGAACCCAGTGGCACTTAACAATGGAGTCACATTCCCCAATTCCTTTTTATTTATTTTTGGACACAATATCTTTATTTTGTTTATTTATTATTATTTTTTTATATGATGCTGAGGATCGAACCCAGTACTTCACACGTGTGAGGCAAGCGTTCTACCACTGAGCCACAACCCCAGCCTCCCCACCCTTTTTATTTTTATTTTGAGACAGGGTCTAGCTAAGTTGCTTAGGGCCTCCCTAAATTGCTGAGGCTGGCTTTGAACTTGTGCTCCTCCTGCCTCAGCTTCCTAGCCATTGGGATTACAGCTTGCACCATTTTTACAATTAATCATGATTTTTCTGTTCTTATCATCTGCCCTTTTTCATGGGGTGGGGAGGGTAGTAGGGATTGAACACAGGGGCACTCTATCACTGACTACATCCCCAGTTCTTTGTAGTTTTTATTTTGAGACAGTTTCTTTAAATTGCTGAGGGCCTCAATAAAATGTGAAAGCTGGCATTATTTGCAATCCTCCTCCTCCAAAGTCTCTGGAATTACAGGCCTTTGCCACCAGGCCTGCCCCTCCCTCCAATTTGATTAATTCATCATCTTCTACTTTTCCTATTCTCAGAAAAGCCTCACTCTTACTCTCAACTGCTCTCAGGCTTCACTTACTCTGCCAGCACTTCAAAACCCAAAATTGAGAAAATGTAGTCAGCTGGGAAGTTCCACATTCGTACTGTCTATCCAAAAACTGCATTTATCTGCAATGATAATTCATGCATCCTACTTCTATTCAGGAGCTTCAAACTCTGACCATATGCAGATATTCATGTTAAGATCCATTTCTTGGGCTGGGATTGTGGCTCAGTGGCAGAGTGCTTGCCTAGCAGGTATAGAGCACTGGATTCAATCCTCAGCACCAAATAAATAATTAGATAGATAGAAAAATAGATAGATAAAAATACAGATATTATGTCTATCTACAACTAAAAAAATTTCTTTTAAAGATGCATTTCTTAATTTCCTCAGTGGCGATTTTGAAAGCTCAGCTTTTCTTACATCTATCCTTTATTTGATGTTTCCCTTTTTCTCTAAAAGATGAATTTTTTCTGCTTTTTCTCCAGATTTCTGCTGCTTCAGCATTCATCCTGCCCCCATACTGCCATTAGCCACATTATCATTAAACTCTGTAATACTATCTTTTGCACATGGAAAGACTGTTAATTTTCTCAAAATTTTAAAGTATTCTACCATCAACCTTATACTCCCTCCACAAACATATCTTATTGCCCCCCCCCATTGTATTCTCATATCCAGGGCTTGCCATAATTCTTTTTTCTTCTTTTTATTTTGTTTCTATTTTTGTTATTCTTTTTGTTTGTTTTGTTCTATTTTTTCACAATTCTTTCAGTTAAGTATTTAAGACAAAAATGCATCATAAAAATAAGAATTAAGGAAAGAGGAGGGTGGAGGTGCAGTGCAGGATGTGGACTCTGTGGGGCTGTGTCCACCTCTGAGTCTCCTGTGGCCGTTTGTCTGGCTTCTTCAGGGTCCTTCTCTCCAAGGGGCAGTCAGCAGGGCCTCAGTGTCCAATGATGATGGAATCGACAAAGAACCAATGCCCTATCCCCCAGTGGCCCACTAGGGCTCACGCCTGTCCCTTCAAGTACAGCATCATCAACCACACAGGCACTGATAAATCATGCTTTCCGTGATCACAGTTTACAAGCAGTAGGTTTCAGCCAGTGGAAAACCTCACTATCAATGTGAGTGCAGCCTCAAATGATAACTATTGACAGGAAACAAGAAATTTCAGATATGAAGCAGAACAGAGAAGTTCTTTCCTTCCATAGCAAGGTCATATCACAGAGTGCTTGCAGGGGTTTTACTAGCCTATGGCTTCACAAAGATGCATTCAATCCCTTCATAGCCTGGTTTGAAGCAGCTGCCAGCATCCAATTCCAATGTGGTCATCATGTCTATTGGAAATAAAAGTGAGTAGGAATCTAGAAGTAGGAAAAGAAAGTGAAGGTTTGCACAACATGGACTCATCTTCATGGAAACTTCTGTTAAGAATACTTCTGATGTGGAAAAGGCATTTATTGATACAACAAAAAAAAATTATGAAGAATTCAAAGAATCTTTGACGCTAATTATGAAGCCAGTGTCATTAAAGTTGGCTCTCAGCTTAATGCAACAGAGGCAGGTAATCGTGGGGGCCAGGGTTTGTGGGGCTGCTGTCCAGTTTGATTTTATATCCCAGCTGCCCAGATAGAGCTACTTACCTTCTCATTCTTTTCTCCACTCTTCTGCTCAGCTGAGAAATAAGCCTGCTTAAAATGATCTTATGTCACAGAAGACTCTAATCCTTCAGATTATTGTATAACTTTGAATAAATGGTAAATGTTCGGGCTGGGGATGTGGCTCAAGCGGTAGCGCTCTCGCCTGGCATACGTGCCGCCCGGGTTTGATCCTCAGCACCACATACAAACAAAGATGTTGTGTCTGCCGAAAACTAAAAAATAAATATTAAAATTCTCTCTCTCTCTCTCTCTGTCTCTCTCACTCTCTCTTTAAAAAAAAAAAATGGTAAATGTTCAATTAAAACAGGTTTCCAAGACTGCATTCTTATTATTTGCATTTAACTATTAGGTCAATTGCTGTAATTATGGTTGTCAAATGTTGTCTTGTGCCTTTAACTGAATTAAATTGCATTAAACACTATGAATTTAAAAACTGAGAATTTGCTAATGTATCACACAGAAAATTCATCTCTGGAAATAGACCAGGTACAGAACCACATCCTGAAGCTATGGGATTTTAAAGTTTATTACATTTCTGAACTAGTTACTTTTATTCTGATTTTGCAGATGAGGAACCAGACATCCAGATGAATCAAGCTACTTGCCCCCTCCCTTTCTGACATAACATAGGTGATACTGAATTCACACCCAGTTGGGTCTGACTCCATTTGCCTGTGTTTTTTCCACTGTCTAGGATTTATTACCTAGTCATTTACTCTGTAGTCAGAAATCCAGTGAAGAAGCCTGAGCCCTACCCTCCAAGATCTGGAGGAGGCCCTGTGGGGTCTGGCTGAACTCCCCACCTTCCTTCTCTGATCCTGTTCCTTTCCTCTCCTACCCTCAGCTGGAGTTGCTGCCTCGAAGAAACCGAGTATGGGACTGGCACATCCTAGCAGACAGCCCTGGGCACTTGCTGCCTCCAGGGATGATCCAACACCCTTGACCTCCATGCAGTTGCCCTGGCTCCCTGGCTCCCACCTGCCCCAGCCTGCCAAGGGACTAATCAACCTGGTCCCACCCCCATATAGAACCGAAAGTCTTACTGTTTTGTTTTGTTTTTAATTTTTTTAACTTGTTTTTAGACCTTTATTTATTTATTTATTTGTGGTGCTTAGAATTGAACCCAGTGCCTCACACATGCCAGACAAGTGTGCTACTGCTGAGCCCCAGCCCCAGCCCCCAAAGTCTTACTGTTTATAACTCCAGGTGACATTTCTATATTTATAGCAGTGTTGAAAACCCACATGTTTTAGACAAAGATCCACCCTTTCTGAAACCTCCCTCCCTCCTCCCCTGCAAAGGGTTTTCTAAACCCTTACCATTCCTGGGTGTTTTAGTCAGCTTTTTTGGTGCTGTGACTTAAAGATCCAACCAGACCTGGATGTGTTGGCCCCTGCCTGTAATTCCAGAGGTTGGGGAGGCTGAGACAGGAGTATCTCAAGTTCAAAGCCAGCCTCAGCAATGGCGAGACAAATGTTAACCAACCCAATGAGACCCTGTCTCTAAATAAAATACAAACTTAGGGCTGGGGATGTGGCTCAATGGTTGAGTGCCCCAATAACCCTCACAATGCGCCTCCCACACACACCAAAAAAAAGCACAATTGTAGAGAGGGGAAAGTTTATTTGAGAGCTCAGGGTTTCAGAGGTAGAGAGATGGCTCCATTCCTCCAGGGTCAGAGGTGAGGAAGAACATCATGAATGGAGAGTATGGCAGAGAGAAACAGCTCACATCACTCTCCAGAAACAAAATATATACCCCATGGTCATACCCCAAATTAACCACTTCGTCCAGCCATAACCCACCTATCTCCAGTTACCCACTCAGTTAATCCAATTAGGTATTAATTCTCTGATTGGTTAAGACTCTCATAACACAATCATTTGTCCTCTGAACCCTCTTGCATTGTCTGGTGAGATTTGGGGGGACACCTCACAACCAAACCCTAACACTGAGGCAGGCTGAAGAAAACAGACTCACGAATTGTGTGTTGACTGCAGCAATGATTTCAACAGAAGCTACTGGGGGAGGAGGAGGCAACATTTTTTAAAACATCATCATAAAAAAAATTTATGAAACAATTATTTAGGATTTGTAATTTGCCAACCTTGCTATATAGATGCCATGTTACCAATGACTTCCTCTGGGGGGAGGGAGAGCTTGGCATTGTTTAGGAACTTCTGGCCTAGGTATGATAGCGGGCACCTTCTCCCAGTCCTAGCTGGGCCCAGCGCCTGTGTTCTGTGTTAGAAAGGTTTATATTATTTTATATAAATGTTTTATATTATTTTATATAAAGTGCCTAGGGTTATGGTTTGGATGTGAGATGTTGTTGCATTGGGCAAAGGTGCAACTTAAGAGGTCGAAGGGAAAAAATAAAGAATGTCCATGCACTTGTGCCCTTATCAATGCTTTTATTCACTCAAAATCACTCAATACAATTTCACTAAATAGTTTCTTAATCAAGAAAATGACAATCCTTAATGCTGGGCACTGCAATAGACATAATCAATTCAAAGTAAACAATTCTAAGTTAATTCTAAGTACTGCAAATACATTTAATCATGACAGACTTATTACAGACATTCCCTCTGCATGCTAAGTTCAGGTGCCAGATCTCAAGTCCTGAGTCTTAGGCCTTAAGTCCAGCAGATGCACACTCACTCAAACCACAGCAATTAGATCAGCAACTGGTGGTGTCTTCTCCTGGAGTGGAGTTGAAGGCTGGTTGAAGGAGAAGTCACAGTTCTCACCAAGGTCAAGATGCTGCTGTAGAGTTTGAAGGTGGTGAGAACAATACAGAGGATCAGGCAGATGATAAGAGTTAGGATGTCAGTCCAGGTCTTCATCAGGCTCTCCAGCAAGTGTGCATCAGAATCGGCTGGCTGGCTGGCTGACTGTCCTTTTGTTCTATCATTTATACTAAATTTTGGAAGTTCTGCTTGCCCTTTGGGTCCCTATCAGCTGTTATAATCAGGTTTCTTCACTAAGAAAGACGTTTCACATTTCAGAGCCAGGTCATAAGGTTTGGTGGCTTCTGCCCTGATTTTACACTCTGACTCTTATCAAGGTTAAGGCAAGTGACATGTTTATACTAAGTGACTTCACTCTGACTGTTGCCAGGGTTGTAGAAAGTGACTTGTTTATACCAAGAGGCTTTTTTATGACTTGTTTACCATGCTATGCCTGAAGACGTATTGGAGGGCTCTGTAGGCTTGTGCCTGGAGAGGCTGCAGGTTTTTAAATGGAGTTGCTTAGGCTAAAGCCTAAGGCCATCCTTACAGGTGTCCCCCAAAAGCTCACATGTGAGACAACGCAAGAAGGTTTAGAGGAGAAATGATTTGGTTATAAGAGTCTTAACATATACATATATGCAATTCACCTTCCTCTTATCTTGTGTAGCTGTTATACTCAGCATTAATTTAAAAAAAAAAAAAATTGCCTCTGTGTTCCCAACTCTTTGAGACTATTCTGTCCAATGTCTTCATTAGCTCGTATCATTTGGCCCAATTACTAAGTGTAGGTTTCCCTTGAATTACGTCTTTGGCCTATTTCTTTATTACAGGCACCCACCTGTAATCCTAGCTCCATGGGTGTCTGAGGAAGGAGGATGGAAAGTTCAGTGACAGCCTGGGCAACTTAATGAGAGACCCTGTCTCAAGATGAAAATGTAAGAGGAACTGGGGATATAGCTCAGTGGTAAAGTGCTTATCCAGCATTTGCAAGACCCTGGGTTCAATTCCCAGTAGTTCAGGGGAAAAAAAAAAAAAAAAAAAAGCATTCACACCTTTTACTGAAAAACCTACACTCACAGACAACCCTTTTTATGGGAGGGAGCAGGGATTAAACTTTGGATTCGAGGCCTTAAGCAAGATAGGCAAACTCTCTGTCACTGAGCTTCACCCTGTGCCCAAAGCCATTCTTTATAATTTTTACTCAGCCTCTGTTTTTCTTGTGCCATGTTCTGTTAATCACTATGTTGTGTCGACTTTGCATTCAGACATTTCTCCATGCCTCTTCCCTTCCTGGTCCTCATTCACTGCCATTCTTTAGATCTGGATGGCTTTCTATTCACACTTACTGTGACAGCTGATACATCCTGGCCTCATCTTGGCTATGGTTTGAATGTCCCCCAAAGGCTTCATGTATTTAAATTTAATTCCTATTGAAGTATTAAAAGGATGGAACTAATCTGGAATTTATTTATTTATTATTTACTTATTTCTTTTGGTACCGGGAATTAAACTCAGGGGCACTCTACCACTGAGCTACATACCCAGCCCTATTTTGTATTTTATTTAGAGACAGGGTCTCACTGAGTTGCTTAGCGCCTCACTGTTACGATCCTTCTGCCTCAGCCTCCCAAGATGATGGGATTTACAGGTATGCACCACAGCTACTAATCTGATCATGGGATTAGAGGTGGGACTTTCACAAGGTTATGAAGATTAGATCAAGTTATTAGGGCGGAGCTTTCCTGATTGAATCATGATGGTTTATAAGAAGAGGGAGAGAGACCACAAGAGGCATAAATAAGGACTTGTGCTCCTGTGTCTTAACACTGGGTGTTCCATATCACTTGGGGACTCTGCCAGAAAAAGACCATCACCATAAGCCACCCTTGAACTTGGACCTCAGACCTCCAGAACTGTGAGTCAAAACAACCTTTCTTCTTTGTAACTTAGTCTGTGGTGTTGTTATTATCAGCAGAAAATGGACTTATACAATAGTTCTGTTTAGTCACTGTCAGTCTTGTCCTCAATTTTATTCTCCCCGTACTCCTTAGGGGTTTTTCCCTAAAATACAAATCTGATGAGCATAGTCTCTTTCTTTCAAAACTTATACTCATTTTTTAAAGACCATGTTTACAAATTTATGCCTATTTGGTCATTAACAAAAATTCAAGGTTTTCCTGGTTGATATTTTATAAAATAAAAATGTGATTCAGAATTAGCTCCAGTGAACTGGTCTCTGCGACACACACCTATACTCCCAGTTGCTTGGGAGGCTAAGGCAGGAGGATAACAAATTTGAAGCAGGTCTGGGCAATTTGGTGAGACCCTACCTCAAAATTAAAAATTAAAAACCGGATAGAGGGCTGAGGATATAACTCAGTTGGTAGAGTGCTTGCCTCGCATGCACAAAGCCCTGGGTTCAATCCCCAGCACCACCAAAAAATAAAAAAATTAAAAAAAAAAAACTGGATAGAAAAACACAGTGGTAGAGCATACGTGGATTCACTACCTGGTACTGCAGGGAAAAATAAATAAATAAACAGAAAGAAATAAATGGCTATTCTATTATTTTACCACTTTTTGAAAATTTCTTTCTCTTTTATTGTGTTTTGTTTGCAGTACTGGGGATGGAACCCAGGGATGCTCTATATCATCAACTCTTGTTATTTTGGGGGTGTTCTTTTTTTGTTTGTTTGTTTTTTGGATACTGGGGGATTGAACTCAGTGACTCTCAACCACTGAGCCACATCCTCAGCCCTTTTTTGTACTTTATTTAGAGACAGGATCTCACTGACTTCTTAGCACTTCACTAAATTGCTGAGGCTGGCTTTGAACTCATGATCCTCCTACCTCAGCCTCTTGAGCTGCTGGGATTATAGGCATAGGCCACCAAGCTCAGCTTGTTTTTTGTTTTTGTTTTAACTTGAGGGCGTGTCTTGCTAAATTGTCAAGGCTGGTTTTAAGCCTGACCCTCCTTCCTTAGCTTCCTGAACTGCTGAGCTTTCATGCATGCACCCATGCAACTACCACTTCCTGGAATTTTTTTTGAGAAATAATAGGATTTTTGTTTGCTTTTCTTTGGTACCAGCAATTGAATCCAGGCGCACTTAACCACCAAATGACATCCCCAGCACTTTTTATCTCTATTTTTTATTTTGAGACAGGCTCTTGCTGAATTGCTTAGAGCCTCACTAAATTGCTGGGGCTGGCCTTGAACTTTCCATCCTCCTTCTTCAGCCTACTAGGCAGCTGGGATTACAGGCATGTGCCACTGTGCCTGACTATGAATTTTTTTTTTTTGGTCAATGGTAACCCGTGACTGCTGAATCCAATGGAGGTGATCTCCAGTGTCACTCTTATTGCTTTATTCTTGATATTTCTATTGGGGGATGTGACTTAGTGGTAGAGGGTTTGTCTAACATGCACAGGCCCTGAGCTGAACACTCAACACCACAAAAAAACAAATATGATCGCCTGTATTTCTGATATATTCCTTGACTAGTTTTTGTTATGTTTTGTTTTGATGATAATGGTAATTGAACACAGGACTTCTTCAAACTAAGCAAAGTGCTTTACCAATGACCTAATACCTTAGCCTTTGCATTTTTTATTTTGAGACAGCATCTCATTTGTTGCCCAGACTGACCTCAAATTTAGGATCCTCCTATCTTAGCCTTTGTAGTGGCTGAGATTAAAAGCATGCACCCTCCTGCACCCACTCCAGATAACTTTTGAGCAGCGTCAAACACAAATACATTAAATTCTCACTCTTTGAAATTTTTATGTTAAAATTCATAACAAGGCTGGGCGTGATGGCACAAGCCTACAATCCCAGTGACTTGGGAGGCCAAGGCAGGAGGATTAAAAGTTTGAGGTCAGCTTCAGCAATTTAGTGAGGCCCTAAGTAACTTACTGAGATATAAAATAAGCCAAAAGCGCCCCTGGCCTCCATCCAGAGTTAAAATAAATTAATAAATAACATAACATAAAATAGAACACACTTTTTTGTGGGGGGGAGGGTTACTGGGGATTTAATCTAGGGACATTCTATGACTAAGCTACATCCCCAGCTCTTTTTTCCCATATTTTTTATCTTGTACATAATGATGGCATTTGTTGTTACATGTTCATACACGAACAAAATATTAAAAAAAAAATTGGCCAATATCACTCCCTACCACTTCCCTACTCCCTTCCCACCTGCCTCCTCTGGTCCCTTTTCTCTGCTGTTGTCCCTTGATTTTCATGAGATTCCCTGCCCACCCCCATACCCCCCACACACACTTTTCCTTTTTCCTGTCTAGCTTCCACATATGAGAGAGAACATTCAACCTTTACCTTCTGTTTTGCTTACTTCACTTAGCATAATGGTCACTAGTTCCATTTATATTCCTATAAAGGAAATGATTTCATTTTTCTTTATGGCTGAGTAAAATTCCATGTGCATATATACCACATTTTCTATTCTTCCTTCTTTTTTGAGGGGGAAGGGTGGTGGTGGTGCCTGAGGATTGAACCAGGGGTGCTTTACCACTAAGCTGTATACCCAGCCCTTTCTTTTTATTTTTTATTTTGAGAAAGAGTCTCACTAAGTTGCTTAGAGCCTTACCAAATTGCTAAGGCTGGCTTTGAACTTGCAAACCTCCTGCCTTAGCTTCTGGAGCCATTAGGATAGCAGGCATACCCCCACCCAGCTAAACTACATTTTCTTTATTCATTCATCCATTGATGGACATTTAGGCTGGTTCCATGGTTGGCTATTGTGAATTGTAAACAAGAGTATGCATGTATCACAGTAGGATGATCTCTTTAATTCTTCAGGATAATTTAATTCTTCAGGAGTGGCATAGCTTCTCTTGAAGCATCTCTTTTCCTATTTGTTAATTGGGTTATTTGGTTTTTTGATGTTAAGATTTTTTAGTTCTTTATGTATTCTAGATATTAGGCCTCCATCAGAAGAGTAGGTAGCAAAGATTTTCTCCCATTCTGTGGGTTCTCACTTCACATTCTTTTTTTTTTTTTTAATTGTAGATGGACACAATACCTTTATTTAGTATTTTTATGTGCCTCATGTGAGTGCTAGGCAAGCGCTTTACCACTGAGCCACAACCCCAGCCCTCTCTTCACATTCTTAATTGTTTCTTTTGCTGTGCAGGAGTTTTTTGTTTTGTTTTGTTTTTTAATATTTAATTTTTAGTAGTAGGTGGGCACAATACCTTTGTTTTATTTATGTATTTTTATGTGGTGCTAAGGATTGAGCCCAGTGCCTACATGTGCTAGGCGAGTGCTCTACCGCTGAGCCACAACTCCAGCCCTAGTGTCATTCTATTAAGATGAGAGAATATCTAAATACTTATGAGAAAAATCTAATATTGTTGCAAGTTGCCTTAAATTAGTAGGTAGTAAAAAAAAAAAAAAAAAAAAAAAAAAAAAAAACTGTGTGTGGGGGTGAGGTTTGCTGAGGATGGAACCCAGGTTCTTGTATATGCTAAGTACCTTCTCTACCACTGACCTACAACCCAGCCGCTGAGATTCTGGTATGTTGCATCTCTCATAGTTCCATAGAATATCACACTCCCAACTCAATATAGCTACATTAGAAAAGTTAAAAAAAAAAAAGTAGTAAGACATCTTTTAGAAGTGCTTGAGCACTGGAGCAGCTTAAATCATAACACCAATCTCTTGAAAATGTCATTTCCCAAACAAAACTCTTCCTAAGGCTCAAGTCTTCTCTATTTGGTGTTCACCCACAAAGATCATAGCAAAGAAATGGTGATAACTGCATGTAAATAGGAGACAAGGAAAAAGAGAGGAAGATCTTCTTGGCTTCACACTCAAAATAGCACCATGGGGCTGAGGGTGTGACTTAGTGATGCAGTGTGTAGCAAGCACAAAGCCCTGGGTTCTAGATCCAGCACTGGATTCTTTTAAGTCACAAATTTTAGAACCAAGTGTAATGACACACGCCTGTAATCCCAGTGAGTTGGAAGGGTGAGGCAGGAGGATTACATGTTCAAAGCCAACTTCAGCAACTTAGTGAGACACTAAACAACTTAGCAAGACCCTGTCTCAAAATAAAATATTTTTTAAAAGGGCTGGGGATGTGGCTCAGTATTTACGTGCCCCTGGATTCAATCCCTGGTATCAAAATAAATAAAGGAAGGAAGGAAGGAAGAAGAAAAAGAAAGAAGTTTTAGGGATAGGAGGTGAGTTCACTACAATGTGTGCTTAGCATGTGCATGCAAGGCCCTAGGTTCAAGTCCCAGCCCTACCAAAAACAAAAATCTGTATGGTGCCAGTTTTCCAGGGAAAAAGAGTCCCACCTCCAAATTTAAAAATCACTATGAGATTTCCTTCCAATTTTGAGAGGTTAATGTTGGTTCTGTGCTTCTCATATTCTGAAAAAAATCCAGTAATATTGCAAACACCCTTTTCTCACTATAATGTACACTCTTCCAGTTTTAGGTTTAAGTCAGCTTTTTTCATTAATGTATTCCAAGGACCTATGAGAGTGCTGAGCATATACGAAGCCATCAGTAAGGACTTGATGAATGAATTACTGATGGATTCTAATGTGGCCCAGTCTTCTTGCTAAATTTAGTAATTTGCAATGGTGACACTCTGAGTCAGTAGGTTTTCTGGGACTTCACTTTTTAGGTTTATCTACATAAAACTTTCTTTTTCCTTTTATTTCCCCTTTGAGTCCTAGCTCCCCAAGGCTGACCTGAGGTTGGACTCCTACCTTTTTCTTTTCTTTTCTTTCTTTCTTTTTTCTTTTTTCTTTTTTTTTTTTTTTTAATTGTGCAGGTGTGTTGGTACTGGGGGTTGAACCCAGGGCACTCTACCACTAAATTGCATGCTCAGCTCTTGTGTTTTTTGAGACAGGGTCTTGCTAAATTATCCAGGCTGTCCTTGAATTTGAGATCTTCCTGCTTCAGCAAGTCGCTGAGATTACAGGCATGTATCACCATGCTCTGCCTTTTTTAAAAAAATGTATTTAATTTAAATTTTTTGTGTGACTGGGGATTGAACCAGGTGTGCTCTACTACTAAGCTACATCCCCAGGCCTTTTAATTTTGAGACAGGGTCTCTCAGTTGCTGAGGTTCTTGCTAAATGGCTGAGGCTGGTCTGAAACTTCAATCCTGCCTCAGCCTCCGTGGTTGCTGGGATTGTATGCACTTGCCACCACATATGTGGCCGTTTTTTAGGAAAAAAAAAACAAAAAACAGGATCTCCATATGTTGTCCAAACTGGCCTCAAGCCGGCAGTTCTTCTGCCTCAGTCTCCCAAGTAGCTAGGATTACAGGCACATGCCAGGGTGCCCACCTCCTGCTCTCTTACTTAAGAGCAGGTGCACCACATTGAGGAGCAGGAGGGCTTCTAGGCAAAGTCTGCATGTGTTTCACTCTCAGGCTGAAGCCCTGCTCCATGATGTTCAGTCCCGGGTTGTTGATGTCTACTACTCTGTGATTTCTTAGGAGACCGAATCCTACCACCTACAGGGCATTCCCCACCAGTTACCAATGAAACCCACTAGAAAATATTACCCCAAATTTCAGAATGCAAGCTGGTAACATTGGCACTTTCCTAGCCTGTACTTCTAAGAGGATGATGAGGACCAGCGTGTGGTGCTGGGTCCTCCAATAGGGGACATTCAGAGTTTTGTTTTGTGTGGCATTGGGTTTCAAACCCAAGGCCTCTTACATGCTAGACAGACCTCTACCATTAACTCCCAGCCCTCCTCTTCAGCTTTTGAATTCCCCCAGGACTTCACTAGGCAGCTGACTGCCCTCCTGACACCATTGGACTGATAATCTGTTTCGAACAGGAGTTGCCCTTTCCTTTTCATTTGCTCCAGCTGAGTTGTACCTGCCAACCCCAGTGCCAACCCCAGTGCCAACTGAACCTAGAGCTCAATCTCAGTGGTTAACCACTGAGCCATATACCCAGGCCTTTTTATTTTTATTTATTTATTTATTTAAATAGCTTTATTGTCTAGTTGTAGATGGAGAATACCTTTTTTTATCTTTATGTGGTGCTGAGGCTCGAACCCAGTGCCCCACACATGCTAGGTGAGTGCTCTACCACTGACTCACAGCCCCAGCCCATATTTTAAGGAAGACTCTTAAGTTGTTTAGGGCCTTCAAGTTCCTGAGGCTGGGCTGGAGCTTGGGATTTTCCTGTCTCAGCCTCCCAAGGAGCTGGGATGACAGGCATGTGCAACCATGCCCAGCTTCCAGCTAAGATATTTGTTTTTTGTTTATTTATTTCTGGTACCAGGGATTGAATCCAGGTGCGCGGGACCAATGCACCACATCCCCAGCCATATTAAAGAATGCCTATATGTTCTTCAAATAATAGACTTGTCAGTCATAGAGTGAAGTTTCTATTATAATCAAAAGCAATTTCAAAAATATCAACTGAAATGCATTAAATATTTTAAATGTCTCTGATTTCCTTTCAGAAATTTACTGCTGTTGATTTAACTCACACAAAATTGTTGTTTGTTGCTTGCAATGGAAGAACACTAATCTGTCCAAATGCTTACTCACAGTATCAATGACATAAATTCCTATTACAGCAGTAAATCACAATTTCACTTATGAAACTGGCAAAGATTCTTAAAAATTAATGGTACTCCCCAGTGTGTTGAGGTTTTAGAAAATGACTCCTCTTATAATTGCTGGTAGGAGTGTAAATTTATATAATCTTTCTGGAAAGAAAAACAACATATATCAAAACTTAAAATGTAAATTTAAGCAAAAAATATTTATTAAAGTATTGTTCATGATAGGGAAAAATTAGAGATAATATACATAACTTGAGTAGTCACATAATATATCATCCAAATGGGATTTTTGAAAGCAAAAGGACTCACTATTTATAATTATGCCAAAGGCAAAAATCAAGCCAGTTTCAGGCAAACTAGGATAATAATTGTTATCTTGTGTATAATCAATGATCCTGGCTTAACACCATAATATTACCACATATTGAAACACCAGAACTCAAATTGTTAATTTGGGGAAAAATTCAGAGAGCACTTATTCTCACCAGCCTGACAGGCATAGTAAATAGCTTTCCTTTTAGGATTGATAGTATATGTCCCCTGAGTCCCCAAGGTAAAAACAGTTTTTAAAGAGAGTAGTTAAATTGTTTCAACTTCGCTGGATTTTGCCAGGGAAAGAAATCTGTTTGTCTGTTTTATTTAAAGGGGGCCTCCCTGTGTTGCCCAGGCTGGCCTTGAATTTGCCATCCTGCTGCCACAGACTGCAGAGTAGCTGGGGTTACAGATACATGCCACCCAACACCACTTGAATTTTTTTTTTCAGTGCCAAAGATTGAATTCAGGGCCTCATGAGTACTACTAGATAAGGGCTCTGCCACAGAGCTAAATGCTAAATTCCTAAAATTGCTAACCCTTGGAAATAAATAAATATATGTACTGTATGTGTGTGTGCGTGTGTGTGTGTGTGGTGTGTGTGTGTGTGTCTTTTTTCCTGATACTGGAGATTGGACCCAAGTGTGCTTTCCAACTACACAGCATTTCTAGCCCTTCCTTTTTTTTTTTTTTTTTTTTTTTTTTTGAGACAAGGACTCACTAAGTTGGGCAGGCTGGCCTCTACTTGCAATCCTCCTGCTTTATACTCCTGAGTCACATAGATTATAGGCATGTGCTACGGCACCTAGCTGGATATATATATTTTAAAGCATGGAAGACAGCTTCTGTTTTCCAGAAAACCAAACATAGAAAACCTCAGGTCCATTGCAAATTTATTATCCATGCAATCCCTACCCCTATAAGTGACCTGTGGAACTTCCTCTGAAACCTAGGCTTATGCAAGTCAGTGTCCCTTTCAAGGAGAACTTCTGGGCTGGGTGGGGTAGTGCACACCTGTAATCCCAGCAACTCCGGAGGCTGAGGTACGAGGATTGCAAGTTGGAGGCCAGTCTTAACAACTTAGTGAGGCCCTTAGCAACTTAGGGAGACCCTATCCCAAAATAAAAAATAAAAAGGGCTGGGGATGTGGCTCAATGGTTAAGTGCTCCTAGATTCAATCCCCACACCAAAAAAAAAGGAGGAGGAGGAGGAAGAGGAGGAGAGAGCTGATGGGATGAATGGCCTGTGACACTACAGGCAACAATGACAGCCCCAGTTCAGCTCCTTTCAGATGATTGCACCCTTGGTTTACCTGATCTGCCTGCCAGCAAAGTCACTACCCTCAACAAATTGTGCGCATTCGGCTACCTCGGACAGATCAATTGCGTCTCTCCTTTAGGCATTAACAAACTGGAATCAGATGTCAGATCCCGTGTATGCTCACGCAAAAGTCAGTCTCTAGGACTGATAATGTGACACTCTTTATTCATTTAGCTGGGGTGGGATTAACAACAAGTGTTTGCTGATCAAAATAACTATGATATATTGTTTTTTTAAAAAGTAAGTTCCACAGAATGAGAACTGTCACCATGCAAAAACATTGTTTTTTGTACTGAGCAATGTTTTACCACTGAGCAATGCCCCCAACCCTTTTATTCATTTTTTGTTAAAATTTTTTAGTTGTAGTGGACACAATACCTTTATTTTATTTATTTATTTATATGTGGTGCTGAGAATCAAACCCAGGGCCTCACACATGCTAGGTAAGTGCTCTACTGTTGAGCCACAACCCCAGGCCCCCTTTTATTCATTTTTAGCTTGAGATGGAGTCTCACTATGTTGCTCAGGCTTGCACCAGGCTTCAACATGTAAATTGTAATGAGAAAGATAGCCAGACACAGTAATACCAGATACATGGGATGCTGAGACAGGACGTTTGCAAGTTGGAGGTCAATTTTGGTAATTTAGTGAGACCCTGTCTCAAATTTTTAAAATATTTAAAAGGGCTGAGACCCTTTTAAGTGACACAGGCCTTAATCTCAATGATTTGGGAGGCTGAGGCAGGAGGAGCCCAAGTTCAAGGCCAGCCTCAAGAACTCAAACCCTTTCTCAAAATAATAAAGGCTAAGGATGTAGCTCAATAATATAGTACCCCTGGGTTCAATCCCCAGTACAAAAGAAAGAAAGAAAGAAAGAAAGAAAGAAAGAAAGAAAGAAAGAAAGAAAGAAAACCTGACTCTATGATGTGCATGTGCATTTTCCAACATGATAGAACTTTGACCATGGAATTCTCAAAATAAGAACTACCGATTATTCAAATATACACTATGAAACAGAATATGTGAATGAATAAATAACTAAGGCTGAATAGATTAGTGCAGTGATAGTGCACAGGTTTCCTGTGTGTAAAGCCCTGGTCCCAGCACCAACAGCAACCACAAGTAAATTTATTTTATTTTCAATAAAATTAGATAAATGAATTTAAAATTGGGAATTTAGTAAATTCAAGGATTTTCATTTTTTTGAAATACAGATGTTTTGGAAAGTTAAAATTTACTTATTTACTTTTTATTTCTTTTAGGACTTTTCTTAGGTAAAGACATCTGGTATTAAGAATATTTTTATCTCTAAAAAAATCAGCTCCTGGGAGAGAAGATCCAAAACAAAACAATCATGAATGACTCTCAGCAAGGGCTGGAAGTTGATGACAACCTCATAAAACCAAAAAGCTCAAGTAAGTTAAAAAAAAGAATCTGGGTGCGGTGGTATACGCCTATAATCCCAGTGGTTTGGGAGACTGTGGCAGGAGGATCAGGAGTTCAAAGCCAGCCTCAGCAAAAATCGAGGCACTAAGCAACTCAGTGAGACCCTGTCTCTAAATAAATACAAATGGGGGGGTGGGGTTGTGGCTCAGCGGTAGAGCCCGCGCCTAGCACATGTGAGGCCCTGGGTTTTATCCTCAGCATCACATAAAAATAAATAAACAAAATAAAGATATTGTGTTCAACTACAACTAAAAAATAAATATTTTTTAAAAAATAAAATAAATACAAAATAGGGTTGAGGATGTGGCTCAGTGGTTGAGTGACCCTGAGTTCAATCCCTGGTACCCCAAAAATAAAGACCCAGGGGTCTTTACCATTGAGCTACATCCACACATCTATTTATTTATTTTATTTATTTACTTATTTGTCTTTTAGTACTGAGGAACCCAGCAGTGCTTTACCACTTAGCTACATCCTCATTATTATTTTTGTTTTTTCAGACAGGTTCTTACCAAGTTATTGAGGCTGGCCTCCAACTTGTGATCCTACAGCTTCCCAAGTTGATTATTTTTCCAAGTTTATTACAAATATTTTATATCAAAATGGCAAAATAGGTGATAAAAGAAAAGAAAAAGAGAAGATGCCAGATGTGGTGGCACATGCCTGTAATTCAATTGTTTTAGGAGGCTGAGAACAGGAGACTGCAAATTTAAGGCTATCCTGTGCAACTTACAAAGAACCTGTCTCAAAATAAAAAAAAATAATAAAAAAATAAAAAAAAAATGGGGCAGGGGCTGGGAATTAGGTCAGTGGTAGAACATCTCTGGGTTCAATTGCTAGTACTGCAAAACATAAATGAATATAAATATTTTTTTAAAAAGGACTGCAAGCATATATCAGTGGGAGTGTACAGCACTCACCTAGCATGTGGAAGGGAGTGGGTTCAATACCCAGAATAATAATACTGTTAATAATAATAACAAAGCCAACTCATAGAAATTCTTTACTCTCATTTTAGATGACACAGGCATATCCAGTTCACAGAATAATTGGATTGGCCTGAACCAAAATGTAAATCTGCCTTTGGAGGATGTTGTTAATAGCATGAGCTTTGAAGAGACCCTGAGTTCAGTTCTACAATTTTTAGCTCAAGATGCACAATATATGGACTGCCTGCAACATCTCCACAGCACAAAGACACTTAAAAAAGGCTTCCTAAAGCACTCCAGTGCTTCTCCACATTCAGGTATTGTATGGGGCTCATTAATGTGATCATTTTCCTTAATATACCTAAAAACAAATGCACTGACATTGTATGTGGGTCAAACAATACAGAAGTGTCTGGTGTACAGTGCAAAAGTGTCTCTCAATCACTTCCATTTCATTTCATTTCATTCCCATTTTATAACCACTGTTAGAGTTATGTGGATGTCATTCAACTCTCCTTCCATACTTATTCAGTCATGTCATTCAAAATTTTTGCATCCGTGAGATAATACTAAAACATTTTGTAATTTGCAAAACACCTAATTAATAGAATAAGTATAAAATACTTATGCATTCTTCCATTATGAACATTAGTTTAAAATCCAACAACAGCCAGGTGTGGTGGTGCATGCCTGTAATCCCAGTGGCTCGGGAGGCTGAGGCAGGAGGATCACAAGTTTCAGGCCATATTCAGCAATTTAGCAAGACTCAGCAACTTAGGTAAGACCCTAAAAAATAAAAAAGATCAGGTATGTAGCTCATAGTAAAATATCCCTGGGTTCAATCCCCAGAAAAGAAAGATCTGGGTGAGGAGGTGTGCCTATCATCCCAGCTACTTAGAGGGCTGAGGCAGTAACATAGCAAGGTCCAGGCTAGCCTGGGCAACAATGAAACCCTGTCTCAAAGTGGAAATTTTTAAAAAGGAGATATGCTGGGGGGGATAGCTCTGTGGTGGAGTTTTTGTCCAGCATACACAGGGCCATAGGTTATATCTCTAGTAATATAAAACACACACACACAAAATCACAAACCAAAAAAAGGGGAGGGGGGGAAGAATAAAGAAAACATAAGTGAATTAATTTCAATTTGTGCCTTTTATGAAAATATTCCACGATTTTGATAATGGACTTTCCCTTTCCTCTCTGCTTTCCACCAATACACAACATTGATACAAAAATCAATACATTCTAATGTGTCTGTTGGTTTTATTCACAGATCTTGTCACTCACAAAGAACCAGCTACGCCACAGAACCAAAGTCCAGAGCATTCTCCCGAGTGTCCTAGTGAAGAGGAAGGAAAGGAGGAGCGCAACTGGAGAGAAGAAGCCAAAGAAGAAGAAGAAGAAGAAGCGAAGCTAAAAGACACCCTGAAAAATGAAAAGGAACATGAGGAGCTGTGTCCCAGGAAGAGACCAGTCAGCAAATCCCTCATGGACACTCTTTGGGCAAAGTTTAAATTAAGCTCCTGCCCCACAGTACAAGACAGGCTGTCACTCTCATTTGAATTCAGCATGACAGATAAACAGGTATAAGGACCTATTCCTTCACAGACAAAGTCATTTCTGTAGCACTATTATGCATATAACCAGTATCTTGATTCCTGTACTAATCACCCCACCTGCCTCATTTTTTGCAGATACAACAATGGTTTTCTAAAAAGAGGAAGAAGTACATGAAAGAACTGTCTGAGCAAAAGCGCAGCAAAAGACTCAAGAATAAAAAAGCTTCCACACATAAAACTTCTAAGTTGCAATGAAGGAAGAAGGACTATATTGACTGTCAGTTCTATTTGTGTTTCCATAGTAACTGAGGGTCCTGTCACTCTTTCATGTCACAGCCCGGAGTACAAAAACAATTTGATTTACTGCTCATTTTACATGTAGTCGTATATCACACATACGCTATAGGCATTCGATTTTTATTGTTTTGTTTTGCAGTAAGGGAGATTGTACCTAGGGCTTCGTACATTGGTGGGCACTTAAGTGCTGCATCATTGAGCTACACCCCCAAATCTTAGATTTTTATTGATTGCAGTACAGAATTACATCAGCTTAAGTCCCAAAGTTCTGAAGTTTAATTGCTGTGTTGGCGAGCCAGAGTGCCAAATAATCCTCTCACCTTTTTTATTTTTTTTTTGGTACCAGTGAATTAACTCAGGGCGCTTAACCACTGAGCAACATCCCCTGCCCTTTTTTATTTTTCATTTTGAGACAGGGTCTCCCTAACTTTCTTAGGTCCTTGCTAAATTGCTGAGGCTGGGTTTGAACTTGGGATCTTCCTGTCTCGGCCTCCTGGAGCCACTGGGATTACAGGGGTGCACCATTACACCCAGCTTCCTCTCACGTCTTCAAACCTTAGAGGGTCTGCTGTGCATCTCTCTGCTTTTTGGCTAGAAAGCCACACTATATCTGTCTTGGCAAGTACAGGCTATCCTGGAACCTACACCAAGGGTGTGCAGATAAATAACATTTTTTGAGACTGTCCCAGGCAGACACTACTGTCAAAGATGGCAAAGTAGTGGCCACCTGGGTGGAGCCCTTATAATCAGATATCCAGGAACATCTCATATTAGCCCTTGAAGAAGCTAAGAAGGAATTCACTGCCATTGTTTTTTGGTTTTTTTTAAATATTTATTTATTTGGGTTTTTTTTTTTTTTTTAAGTTGTAGTTGTCAATACCTTTATTTTATTTATTTATTTTTTATGTGTGCTAAGGATCGAACCCAGGGCCTTGCACATGCTGGGCAAGCGCTCTACCACTGAGTCCCAGCCTTAGCCCTTCACTGCTACACAGTTTGAAGCAGCAATTTATCCGAAGGATTTATATAGGTAAGCCACAACTTACCTCTAGCAGGCCAATTAAGTCTTCTGAGGCATTTATGGGACATTTTCAGAACTGACCTAAGTGAGTGTGTAGATAATTCTGTTAGCTCCATACTAATTCATTCTATACTTTTCTCTGGGACCGAGCTGTTCTTGGTATGTTCTTTGTTTGAATCATAGCTATTTACAGCAATATTCAAATTAAATGGAAACACTTCATGATATTTCCTTATTTTTGAAAAGTTTATCAATATCAGTGATGATAAGAATTTTTATTCCTTGTATTAGCAGATAAATATTGTTATTTTGAGTCATAACTCCTGGTTTTGTCAAAGAACTCAAGATGAGACTTATGGTCATTTGACTTTGTAACTTAATTTGATTATCCTATAAATTTTGATAGTCTCATTTTATTTTTACTATTATTGAGTCATTTACTGATATGTACAACTGTTCCCTTGTAAAATCAATAAACTACTTGTTGCAGTTTTTGTTGTTGTTTTTCTTTGGGTTTGGGGAGGGCATTGTTTTTGGTACTGGAAATTGAGCCCACGGGCACTAACCATTGAACCACATCCTCAGTCTCCCCCTTTTAATATTTATTTTTTAGTTGTAGTTGGACACAATACCTTTGTTTATTTATATGTGGTGCTGAGGATCGAACCCAGGGCCACTCATGTGCTTAGGTGAGCGCTTTACCATTGAGCCACAACCCCAGCCCTCTCCCACAGCCCTTTTTTTGTATTTTATTTAGAGACAGGGTCTTGCTGAGTTGCTGACGGCCTTACTAAATTGCTGAGGCTGGCTGTGAACTCAATGATCCTCCTGCCTCAGCCTCCCAAACTGCTAGGATTATAGGCATGTACCACCAGGCAGC
The DNA here is from genome assembly GCF_048772815.1 of Callospermophilus lateralis. NCBI lineage: Eukaryota > Metazoa > Chordata > Mammalia > Rodentia > Sciuridae > Callospermophilus > Callospermophilus lateralis. Next base: position 75,779,971 of record NC_135308.1, on the reverse strand, counting down.
AGGTTGCAGTTTTAAACAACAAAACAAAAAACACCTTGGTTTATCACTGCGGCTCACATCTATAATCCCAGCTACTCAGGAGGGAGAGGCAGGAGGATCACAAGTTCAAGGCCAACCTCGGCATTTATGGAGAACTTGACTAAAAAATAAGAATTTTTTAAAAGAGCTGGGAATATAGAGCAGTAGTAAAGCACCCTTGGATTCAATCCCTAGTACCAATAATAATAATAATAATAATAATAATAAAACCATGAGCTGGTGTTGTGACTCAGTTGTAGCGTGCTTACCTAGCATGTGTAAGACAGTGGGTTTGATTCTCAGCACCACATATAAACAAATAAATGAATAAAGTTCCATCAATAACTAATAATTTTTAAGTGCACATTTAATAATAATAAATAATAATAATAAACCAGTATGTGGTTTCTGTTGCTTTTATATGCCAAATATATATATATAATTTTTTTTCTTTTTTTTTTTAGTTTTCGGAGGACACAACATCTTTGTTTGTATGTGGTGCTGAGGATTGAACCCAGGCCGCATGCATGCCAGGCCAGCGCATTACCACTTGAGCCACATCCCCAGCCCCAAAATATATTTTTGATAATTGTCTTTCCTCTCTATTGGTGATTTTGGAAGGAATTAAGAAACAAACAATATCAACTTTTTCCCCAAGTATTGAGAATTGAACTCAGGGCCACTCTACCACAGCATTATATCCCCAGCCCTTTAAATTTTCTATTGTTTTTGTTGTTTTCTTTTTGGTACTGGTGATTTAATACAGAAACCCTCTAGGTACTGGCAGAGGCGGTCCAGGTACTACCAGGTAAATCCCCAATCCTTTTTATTTTGAAACAGGGACTTGCTAAGTTGCTGAGGCTGGACTCAAAATTGAAATCATGTTGCCTCAGCCTCTTGAATAGCTGGAGTTATAGGCTTATACCACCATGTCCAGCTAGAATTCTTATATATTATTTATATATATTTATGTACTATCTTAGTTGATAAATTTCGAGCAGAATACCATGTACCATTATCAATCCAAGGGAAGCAGACACGAAATATCAATATGTCAATGAGGAAAGGAAGCCCAAACCCTTCCACCCATTGTATCTCAGTATTGGAGTGCCATGAAACACCACACAGACACAAGATGCATCAACACTTTACTTACAATGAAATGAGACAGAGCAAGATCAGCTTCAATATCATGCATTGAGAGTTCAGTGTGTAGCTCAGTGGTATAACGCTTATTTAGCATGTCAGAGGCCCTGGGTCTGATCCCCAGAGCCACAAAAAAAGAAAAAAATATGTGCAATAGTTCCCATAGCAGTTGCTACTGGCAGCTAGCTCAGGGTAATTAATTATGTACATCCTCTTCTAACCCAATAAAAGGACCAGTCCCCTCCTCTTAGAGGACAATTATGGCATTTGACACAAATTCTTAAGCAAAACAAAGGAACATGCATTCAGTTTACCGAGGAAAGATATTCCCACTCAAGGCGATGAGCCTCTGGGTCTCACTTTGTCCTTTCATGTATTCACTTCAAAAGCTGTGTTTTTTACTGTAATCTGGGAAATATTCCATGCTCCACCAATTTGTGTTTCACATGTAGTGTTTACACACTCTTAATGTTCTCTGGTGTGAGATATATAGATATATATATATATTTTTTTTTCTACACCCATACCGTCCTTCCTTACCTCTCATCTTTTTTTTTCTTTTAAGAGAGAGAGAGAGAGAGAGAGAGAGAATTTTTTAAATATTTTTTTTTTTTAAGAGAGAGTGGGAGAGAGAGAGAGAGAGAGAGAATTTTTTAATATTTATTTTTTAGTTCTCGGCGGACACAAGATCTTTGTTTGTGGTGCTGAGGATCGAACCCTGGTCGCACGCACACCAGGCCAGCGCGCTACCGCTTGAACCACATCCCCAGCCCCAATATTTATTTTTTAGTTTTCGGAGGACACAACATCTTTGTTTGTATGTGGTGCTGAGGATCGAACCCAGGGCGCACACATGCCAGGCAAGCACGCTACCACTTGAGCCACATCCCCAGCCCCAACTTCTGATCTTTTTTTTCCTTTAACAACACTTGGGATGGAACACAGGCTTCGACACCCTAGGCACATGCTCTACCACTGAGCCTACCTCTTTGACATTTTCACATGTGTTTTAGGAAGAGCCCTGCATTTTTCAATGGAAATTATTTTCCAGATCTAATATCTGTTGATATATGTTAAATACATGGACAGTGTTATGAAACATCTGTCTGACACCATTCTCATGTATAAATGAAAAAGTAACTCATTAATTTTGTATAGTAGAACAAACAAGAAATAAGGTATGATAGAACTAGGTGAGGAGATTCAAAGGAATTTCTAAACATGGTATTTTTACCCTATTGTGGATCTGAAGTTTTTATTATGTGTGTTCAGTGATTTTATTTAAGAAAAAAATCAATAAAGAAATTACCAACCTCTGTGGAAATAAATTTAATGGGTTTAATGCATTTCGAAAACTGTCATGCACCTCTGAACAACCCTTTCTACCTTCTCTGCAAACTTGATAGTGCTCCTGATTTTGTTTGGGGTGTGTAATAAATTAGAGGACCAAATTTCTTCAGTTTTTTACAGGAGCAAGTTAGAGGGTGAAATAAGGAAGGCAGGGAAGACAAGAAGATATCAATGGATATGATAATGACTGGGGGCTGGGGGTGTGGCTCAAGCGGTAGCGCGCTCACCTGGCATGCGTGCGGCCCGGGTTCGATCCTCAGCACCACATACAAACAAAGATGTTGTGTCCGCCGAGAACTAAAAAATAAATATTAAAAAGATCTCTCTCTCTCTTTAGAGAGAAGATGGGAGGGGAGGGGGATAGTAGAGGATAGGAAAGGTAGCAGAATACAACAGTTACTATTATGGTATTATGTAAAAATGTGGATGTGTAACCGATGTGATTCTGCAATCTTTGTAATGTTTTGAATAACCAATAAAAATAAATAAATAAATAAATAAAAGATAATGACTGATAAAATAAATTAGGGGTCAAATAAGAGTATGGAAAATTATTGAAAAGGAAATTTTAGAACCAGGCTCAGTGGCACACACCTATGAGTTCAGCAACTCAGGAGGCTAAGACAGGAGGATCTCAAACTTGAGGTCAGCTACAGCAACCCTTAGCAAGTTAGCAACACCCTGTCTCAAAATAAAAAATTTAAAAAGACTGAGATGTAGCTCGATGCCCTTGAGTTCAATCCCCAACATCAGAGAAAAACAAAACTTAGGGGCTGGGGTTGTGGTTCAGCGGTAGAGTGCTTGCCTAGCACATGAGAGGCCCTGGGTTCGATCCTCAGCACCACATAAAAATAAAATAAAATAAATGTATTGTGTCCAACTATGACTAAAAAATAAATATAAAAAAAAAGAAGAAACTTAAGATCATAGTTATCTCCCACTGCTCTGGTCACTCCCCAATTCCATCAGAGATTTAGACATAGATATGATTTTTCATAATTCATATGTATTAACCCTTCTAACATCTATACTCAATATGTATATAAATATATGTAATATATAAATATGCATATTTATTTGGGTGATACTGAAATTTAAAAAATAATAATTTAAAAAAATTTAATTATTGGTAGACCTTTATTTTATTTATTTATATGCTGTGCTGATGAAGCCAGAATTAGACAGGCAGTCAGTATAGATAGGTAAATTGAGTCAGGTGATCAAGGAGACCAATTTGAGTGAGTCCGGGAAGTTGCAGACAGTCCCCTGAAGGACTGAAATGATAATTCCTTCAGAGCTCTTCCTTCACCCTTATCAAGAACCTGCCCCTACTCCAACCTGTTGCCAAAGTAACCTGTCCCAGGAATTGCCCTTCCCCACTGGGAGCTATAAAGTTGTTAGTTAATGTGTCCTGGGCTGCACCATCCTGCCCTTCCCCCTTCAGCCCTCCTGTTTCCCACCTTTTTACCATCCCATGGAGCATTCCTGGGTCTAGTGAGCATTCCTGGGGCTAGTCACATAGGCAGGAAGGAGAAAAATAAGGGGGAGAGAGCAGGAAAACAAAGGAAGCCTAGGACATAAAAAGGGCCGAACACCTTGCTTCTGGGGATATCAGCTATGGCCCGCTTCTCCCTCCAGGGAGAAGTCTATGTTAGCCCTTTTTAAATAAACTCTGCTTTATATGCTTGCCTCAGTGTGCTTCTCTAAGGTTCAAATTTCAACATGTAAGGCAGGAGAACTCATGATAACCAGTGGTATCACTGAGAATCGAACCCAGTGCCTCACACAAAGTGCACTACCGCTGAGTCACAGCCACTGATACTGGATTTAAAACAGAGGCACTCTACCATTGAGCTATATCCCAAACCCTTTTTGGTTTTTGTTTATATGTATTTTTGTTGTTGTTGTTGTTGTTTCTTTTTGGTACCAGGTATTGAATCCAGAGTGCTTTGCCACTGAGCCACATTCCCAATCCTTTTCATTTAAAAAAAAAAAAAAAAATATTTTTATAAAGAGAGAGAGAGAGAATTTTTTAATATTTATTTTTTAGTTCTCGGCGGACACAACATCTTTGTATGTGGTGCTGAGGATCCAACCCGGGCCGCACACATGCCAGGCGAGCATGCTACCGCCTGAGCCACATCCCCAGCCCTAAAAAAAAATTTTGACAGGGGCTGGGCACAGTAGCACAAGCCTGTAATCCCAGCTACTCAGGAGTCTGAAACAGGAGGAGTTCAAAGTCAGCCTCAGAAAAAGCAAGATGCTAAGCAACTCAGTGAGACCCTGTCTCTAAATAAAATACAAAATAGAGCTGAAGACATGGCTCAGTGTTTGAGTGCCCCTGAGTTCAATCCTTGGTATCAAAAAGAAAAATTGTAACAAGGTGTTGCTAAATTGCTTAGTAACAAGCTGGCCTGGAACTTGTGATTCTCCTGCCTCATTCACCTGAGTCATTGGAATTATAGGTGTATGCTTCCATATATTTTTTCCCTTATACCGGGGATCGAACCCAGGGCCTCTTGTATGGAAAGCAGCAAGCTGCATCCCCATCCCTGTTGGTCTCTGCTGCTTATAGTTTGGGGCTTAGCAGTTTGTGGCCAAGTCAGTCCTAGTGAGTTCAAGTCCATGCTGTTGAGTTTGCCGAGCATAATCTCTATTCCTCCATCATGGCCACTCTGATCATGAGTCCATTGGGCAATAACTGGAGAGGTTGGGGAGAGAATCTCACTGGACCCATAAGACAGTCATCCTACCCACTTGATTATTAAAACCCTCCTCTGCTTAGGTCAGCCTTTCATGAACATTCACATTATACAAATATCTTCATGGTTTTTGGAGTTCTAAGGAACATTGGATTTTTAGATTTGGGGGCCTTAACAAAAAAGGCAAGCCAGCCCACTGGGCCACAGGAAATGCCCTCAGTCTTCACGTGGATAGTGGCTACATGAATTGAATGTATCCAGTAAAAATTAATTGAAGCTGTTCTAAATTCATTGATTTGTTCACTGGTGAAAGCATTTCAATTTAAAGAAAAATGTTTCCGTTTTGGGGTCTTTGTTTTTTTGTTTGTTTTTTGATACCGGGGTTAAACCCAGGAGTGTTTATCCCCAACCCTTATTTTTATATTTTATCTAGAGAAAGGGTTTCACTGAGTTGCTCAGTGCCTTACTAAGTTGCTAAAACTGGCTTTGAACACATGATCTTCCCTTTTTATTTTTCATTTTGAGAAATCACTAACTGGCTAAGGGTATAAGTTGCTTAGGGCCTCACTAAATTTCTGGCTTTGAATTTATGATCCTCCTACCTCAGCCTTCCAAGTGGCTGGGATAACAGGCATGGACCACCTCTTCTGGCCTAAATGTTTCCTTTAATGTGAGTTTCCTGTTACTTACTTATTTAAAAAGTAGAATTTTAGAGATCAGGTCTTGCTGTATTGCCCAAGCTAGCCTTGAACTCCTGGACTCAAGAGATCTTCCTGGTTCAACCTCCTGAGCAGCTGGGATTACAGGCACAACCTGACCTAACTTGAATTTTCTTTTCAACTGCATGTTGTGTGCCCTAGCTTTGAATTCTATTGAGAAACTAATGTGACTCCATTTTTTAAAATAAATAAATAACAGCAGCTTCTACCTCAAGGCCTGTCCTAAGGAAGGGGGCGTGACTCTTGTCCCACATACCCACCCTGCTGAGTTGTTTGTCTGTAAATAACAGGAGAGGTCTGAGGCGCCAGGTCTCCCGCCTCAGTTAGGCTAGGTGAAGACCCATAGCAACCCCTCTAGCAACCTCCAATCAGCATGAGACAGGGAAAATACCTGGAATGACAAATGACCCCCAAGTAATTTATGGTGGTTGATAACATGTTGGGAAACCATGTAGTTTAGCACGTACACCCCTCATGGCCTAAACCAATCAGTTCAAACTTTATTACAAGTAACAGTAGAGTGGAAGTGAGGTGAGGTGAAATTAAACTAAAAGCAACATGAGAGTCAAACTGGGAGCACTCTCTAGGGAGTATGGGCTATCTCCAAGCAAAGAAAGACAAAGGAAACATGTTCTCTCCAAATTTATTACCATTTGAGGTCTACCAGGAGAAACTGAGGTCCACTTTCTGTACGCTTTGCCAATCAGGTGTTCAATTCCTCCATTAAGTTGGGAGGTAGAGTTCTTGTTCTTTTTTTTTAGCTTTTAGTTGTCAATGGATCTTTTACTTTATTTATTTATATGTGGTGCTGAAGATCAAATCCAGGGCTTCACACATGCCAGGCAAGTGCTCTACCACTGAGACACAACTCCAGCCCTTTGGGTGGTAGAGTTTTTGACCTTAGTTGGTCCTCTTTGGAACTGTCAGGGAGGCCATCCTACTAGGGAGCTTCATCTACAAGTTAATTCCATGTTAGTGTGGGCATTGGGGTCAATAAGCAATCAGAAGGTAGCATCACTAAAGAATTACTCCCCCCGCACATACACACACTTCTGAGCTAGTGGGAGACCCTTGGCACCAAGTTTTATCTTGACCTTTATGGGTCCTGTTAAGAGTTAGTCCCATGGGCTGGGGATGTGGCTCAAGCGGTAGCGCGCTCGCCTGGCATGCGTGCAGCCTGGGTTCGATCCTCAGCACTACATACAAACAAAGATGTTGTGTCCGCCGAAAATTAAAAAGTAAATAAATATTAAAATTAAAAAAGAAAAAGAGTTAGTCCCATAAATCAATCCTTCTTTCCTGAGGCATCCCCTACCCATTACCTCTTTTACTTTTGTCTGTTTATCCTCAAGGTTTTTATACTGATGTTTTTCTACAGGTTATCTGCTACAAATTATTTATTCATTTGTCTTGGCAGTAACTTAGAAAACTTAGTCCAGGCATGGTGGCACAGGCCTGTAACCCCAGCGGCTCGGGAGGTTGAGGCAGGATCACGAGTTCAAAGCCAGCCTTAGGAAAAGTGAGGCACTAAGCAACTCAGTGAAACTCTGTTTCTAAATAAAATACAAAAAAGGGATGGGCATGTGGCTCAGTGGTTGAGTGCCCCTGAGTTCAATCCCCAATACCAAAGGGGAAAAAACAAAAAACTAACAGTAAACCTGCGATCTTGCCATGTATTTCACTGCTCATTGCTAGCTACTACCTAATACTTCAACCTCCCAAGGCACTGAGATTATGGATGTGCACCACTGCACTCAGTCTGAAATATTTTAACATTTCTTTCAGTGGTGACTGAACTAAACTCAAGGCCTTGAGTATGCTAGGCCAGCCCTATACCACTGAGCTACACTCCCAGCACCTAAGTATAATATTTAGATACAATATAACTAGGGTCAACAGCTTTGTGTTGTCCTATTACAGCTAATTACAGCAGCAGCTGAAGTCAAGATAGAATAATCTGCCAAGAGGCAGAGGCATGAAGATCACACATTCAAGGCTAGCCTAGGCAATTTTCCAAGACCCTATCTCAAAATAAAAAGGGTTGGGGATGTAGTTCAGTGGTAGAGCAGCACTGAGTTTAATCTCCAGTACTGCTAAATAAATAAATAGAATTAGCATAGTGCTAGATTTTTCCTTTACTTTCCCCAAATGCTATTACCATCTTCACCTTCACTTCACTTTACCCAATTCCTAAGAACTGCAATCTAAGCTCTTCCTCTTTTTCTAACATCTACAGAGCAACTAAGGAAATTATTTTCTTCTGTGCCAATGGCATACTGTTTCAGAGCAGTTTCAGTTTTTGTTTTTGTTAAACTTTGATAGGCATTTCTTGGTACTCCTCTGATTCCTGGAAGCTAGACTTAGCAGAAGTGAAAAAAGTCCTTTTTTACTTTGGGTCAAAGATCCCCTGAGGGTAGGGTGGAAAAGAGAGAATAATACATATTTTTGTAAAAACAGGGTTGCTCAGGCCAGGGCTCTTGACAATTCAATTTGACCTTTTACCCTTCTCAACTTCCCTCCTGGAGACCTTGGAATTTGGTACAATAAAAATAATAATTCAGTCTTTGAATGTTAAAGGCCTTTAATTAAAGATCTAACAAATCCAAAGTGACCCACAAGTCCTGAATTTAGGGGTTTCTTCTTGTTATTGTTTGAGAGCCCTGGTAATTCAACAATTTTATAAGTGTTTTAGCTCTAAGAAATCATTGATTAATTAATTTCAGTACTGTGGATCATGAGGTATATCCCCAGGCCTTTCTAAATTTTATTTTGAAGTAAAGACTGGGGTGGTGGGAAACAGAGTCAGTGGTGTCTCATATTTTTATGTCAGGTGAATCTTATTGGATTTCAAAATTGTACTCACAGTAAGATCTTTAATAAAAGAGTAGCTATATTTCAATTACTTAAATGAAATGGTACACGTGTGAAGGTCTATCATATTGCTCAATAATGAAGTTTAAAAATTTTTTTCAAAATAAAGAGGTCCTTTTGCAGGGTGTGGTGGCACATACCTGTAATCCCAGACTGAGGCAGGATTGGGAGTTCAGAGTCAGCCTCAGCAATTTAGTGAGACCCTGTCTCAAAAAATAGAGCCAGAGAAGTAGCTCTGCAGTAGAGTGCTCCTAGGTTCCATCCCCAGTGCAGGAAAAAAAGGTCCTTGTCCTAGATGCCAATCCAATAACAAGGACACGGTTTTGAGGAAAAGGAAAAAGAAGGTTTATGCTTTGCTAGCAAAGGAGAAACACAGGTGACTCCTGTCCCACAGGCTATGATTCTGCCCATCCCCAGGAATAGGGGTCTTTTATAAAGGTGATTCAGAGAAAATGAGATTAGGGAGGAGAAGATGGGTGGGGGGGGAGGAAGATCAGGGAGGAGAAGTTCAGGGAAAAGAAGATTGGCAAAAAGAAAAAAAAAAACACACACACACACATATAAATTTCAAATCCACAGGGATATAGTCAAAGTATCAAGTGAACCCCTGATACACTTTTGGGGTGAAAAATGTATGTGCTTACAGGGATGACAAGCAAGATAAGTGAAGTGGGCTGGGGATATAGTTCAGTTGATAGTGTTCACCTTGCACAAGGCCCTGGGTTCCAGCACCACACACACACACACACACACACACACACACAAAAGTGAAGAATAAATTATGATTCCATTTTTAATTTCTAAATTAGCAGTGTTTGTGAGTAGTTCCTCTTTACAATATGGGTAATTTGAAAGTAATCTATTTCTTAGAGAAAAGATTGTTATAAAGACTCATTGAATTGTCAGTTTAGGGGACCTCAAGCAAATGACATTCTTAGATTTTTTTTTGTTTTTGCTTTTATTTTTGTTTTCCTTTTTGAGCACTGGAGATGGAGGCCAGAGCCTCCTGTATGCTAGAAAAATGTTCTTGTATTTCAATTAAAAAGTATTTAACCAGCGCAGTGGGGCATGCCTATAATCCCCACAACTCCAGAGGCTGAGGCAAGTTCAAAGCAAAAGAGAGGCACTAAGCAACTCATTGAGAACCAATCTCTAAATAAAATACAAGGGCTGGAGATGTGGCTCAAGCGGTAGCACACTCACCTGGCATGTGTGCGGCCCAGGTTCAATCCTCAGCACCACGTACAAACAAAGATGTTGTGTCTGCCGAAAACTAAAACAATAAATAAAAAATTCTTTCTCTCTCTCTCTTTTTTAAATAAATAAATAAATAAAATACAAAATAGGACTGGGGATGTGGCTCAGTGGTCAACTGCTCCTGAGTTCAATCCCCAGTACCGGAAAAAAAAAAAAAAATTAAACTGGCTCATGGTGCATACGTGTCATCCCAGCAGCTTATGTGGTTCCTAAGTAACTTAGACCCTGTCTCAATATAAAAAATAAAAAAGACAGGGATGTGGCTTAATGGTTAAGCACCCCTGATACCAAAAACATGTGCGTTCATGTGTGTGTGTGTGTGTGTGTGTGTGTGTGAATGGCTCTTTCCCTCAATTTGCATACAAAGCCCTAGTTCTCATTTAAGCCCACTCCTTTATCAACAAATAATACTTTTTATAATACTTTCTGCCTGGTTCTGTCCTAGAATGGTAGTTGTCAAACAACAGCAGGCAAAAGACTTGCCTGGAGAACTTTTTCTTTTTCGCAACACTGTAATTGAACCCAAGGCCTTGTTTATGTTCTGGCATTTGCTCTACTAAGAAGAAACTTTTTTTTTTTTTTTTTTTGATACTGGGTATTGAACCCAGGGGATCTTTATCACACTCCAGTCCTTTTTATTTTTAATTTTGAGATGCTGAATTGCTGAGGCTGACCTTGAACTTCTAATCTTCCTGCCTCCCTGCCTCAGCCTCATATGTTGCTGTGTTGTTATTGTTGTTGTTGTTGTTGTTATTATTATTATTATTGTGGTTCCATGTCCTTTTTATTTCCATTTTTTTTGTTTCTTGCTTTCAGACAGGATCTTTCTAAATTGCATAGGACCTTGCTATATTGCTAAATGCCGGCCTTAAACTTTCAATCCTCCTGCCTCCACACCTGTCCCCCACCATCACTACCCGCCACCATCACCACCACCCCACCCCATCACTGGGATTACAGGCATGTGCCACTGCACCCTGCCCAAGAATTTTTTTTTTAATATTTATTTTTTAGTTGTAGTTGGACACAATACCTTTGTTTTATGTATTTATTTTTATGTGGTGCTGAGGATCCATTCCAGGGCCTCAGAGTGCTCTACCGCTGAGCCACAACCTCAATCCTATTTTGTATCTCACTGAGTTGCTTAGTGCCTCACTCAAAACAGACTTCTAGCCATGCTCATTGGTGCACGACTGTAAACCAAGTGACTCAAGATGCCTAGGCAGAAGGATAGCAAGTTTGAGGCCAGCACTCAACAATTTAGTGAAGCCCTGTCTCAATATTTTAAAAAGGGCAGGGATGTACCTCAGTGATAGAGCAATGCTGGGTTTGCTCCTTAGTACCACCAAAACAAAAAAACAAAACAAAAACAAACAAAAAAAACTTATCTAGTCAATACATTTGTACCAGATTAAAGGAAGGTGCAAACAAAAAATAGTAGGGGAAGTTGGAATAATCCAAATGAAAAATGAGAAGAAAAGGATAGATGGTGGTTTGGATAGGGCAGTAGACTTGGAGATCCTTAGGAAAGGTCAGCACCAGCATGGGTTAGCACACATGCCAAATGTGAACTTACTCTTTGTCAAGAGACACAGGTCATCTCAAACCCCCAACTTCCTATGTCACAGGAAATAAAGAAAGAAATAGGTGGTGGCACATGCCTATAATCCCATCAGCTCTGGAGGCTGAGACAGGAGGATCACAAGTTCAAAGCCAACCTCATCAACTTAGTGAGGCACTAAGCAACTTAGTGAGATACAAAATAGGATTGAGGATGTGGCTCAGTGGTTGAGTACTCCTGAGTTCAATTCCCAGTACCAAAAAAAAAAAAAAAAAAAAAAAAATCATATTAGTCACAGTGGTAAACACCTGTAATGTAATACCAACAATTCTAGATGCTGAGATGGAGATTCACAGGTTCAAGTTTAGCCTGGGCAATTTAGCAAAATAAAATTTAAAAATCTCAAAATAAAAAGGGTTGGGAATGTAGCTCAGAAATAGAGTGCATCTGCCTGAAGCCCTGGGTTTAATTCCCACCAACATGAAATAAATAAATATATAAACAAACAGGCATGATGGTGCATGCCTATAATCCAGTGACTCAGGAGGCTGAGGCAGGAGGATCCCTAGTTTGAGGTCAGCCTTTGCAACTTAGTGAGGTCCTAAGCAATTTAGCAAGGCCTTGTCTCAAAATAAAAAATAAAAAATGTTGGGAATGTATTCAGTGATAGAGCACCCCTGCAAAAAAGAAAAAAGACAAAATTGGGCATGGTGGCGTACGCCTATGATCCCAGTAATTTGGAAGGTTGAGGCAGGAAGATTCCAAGTTCAAAGCCAGCCTTAGCAGATTAGCCAGGCATTTAGCAACTCAGCAAGACCCTGTCTTTTAAAAAAAATATTTTAAAAAAGGGCTGGGGGGGCTGGAGATGTGGCTCAAGTGGTAGCGCGCTCGCCTGGCATGCGTGCGGCCCGGGTTCGATCCTCAGCACCACATGCAAACAAAGATGTTGTGTCTGCCAATAACTAACTAAATAAATAAATATTTTTTTAAAAAAAGGGCTGGGGACATGACTCAGTGGTTGAGTACCCCTTAGGTGGTTCAATCCCTGGAGAGAAAGAGAGAGAGAGAGAGAGAGAGAGAGAGAGAGAGAGAGAGAGAAAGGAGCAGGAGGAAGGAAGACAAAAATAACAATTTCTTGACATTGCTGCTTCACCAACTTGTGATCCATGTGATGGTCAAAAATTCACTCAACTGTGGGGGAAAAAGGAAACATATGGAAGAAAAAAAATTGAAAGAAAGAAGTAATTGAACTCTTAGAAATTGGATTCTGGGGGCTGGGGTTGTGACTCAGAGGTAGAGCATTCGCCTAACATGCTTGAGGCACTAGGATAGATCCTCAGCACCACATAAGATAAAATAAAACTATTGTGTTCACCTGTAAGTAAAAAAATAAATATATTTTATGTGCTATGAGGCACATAGCCAACAAAGATGGCATTAAAATCTTGACCCAGACAACTGAAAAGATGGAATTGTTGCCCACTGACATGGAAAATAGGACAAAGAAGAGGCTGTCTACCAGGAATTTCAGGAGTTTGGCCCTGGAGATATTAATTTTCTGATGAGATCCAACTGGCCATGTTAAGTAGGCAGTGGATATATATGAGACTTGAGTTTGGGAATAGGCCTGGAATGAAGCTACACATTAGAGTCAAAAGCATGTATTTAAAATCATAGAACAAAACTGTGAGCAGTGGCACACGACTAGACTATAATTCCAGAGACTCACTCTGGAGGCTGAGGCCAGCCTCAACAATTTAGTGAGGCCTTAAGTAATTTAGCAAAATGCTGCCTCAAAAAATAAAAAGGGCAGGGATGTGGCCCAGTGGTAAAGCATTCCCAGTACCAAAAAGAGACAAGACAGAATAAGGTCATCAAAGAAGTGTGAATAGAAATAGTTTGAAGACCAGTCAGTAGAGGAGCAGGAATGAGAGCAAGGAGGAAGGAGGGAAAAAAGAGGTACTAGGGAATGGAAATAACCAAGGTATATTGTGTGCATGTGTGAATATGTAACAACAAATCCCACTGTTATGTTTGAATATAATACACTAAAAAAAAGACAAATAATAATAATTTTTAGAAAAAGTTTGAGAACTAAGTTTTGGTAAAACCTAACTTTTATTTATTTATTTATTTAAGTGTGTGTGTGTGTGTGTGTGTGTGTGTGTTATTAGAGATTGAACCCAGGGATGCTTAACCACTGAGCAACATCCCCAGCCCTGTTAATTTTTTACTTTGAGACAGGGTCTCGCTAAATTGCTTAGGCCTTCACTAAATTGCTGAGGCTGGCTTTGAATTTGCAATCCTCCTACCTTGCCTCCCAAGTCACTGGGATTATAGGTGTGTGCAACCGCACCTGGCTACTTTTAGATTATGCAGGATCTGTGGGAGAACCAGAGAGGAGACTGAGAGAGAAGCAGGATAATAGAAGGAATACCAGGAGAGAATAAATAAGAGATTTAATTAAAAACAAAAAACAAAAAACAAACAAACAAAAAAAAAAAACACGGTCTTTTTACTACCCATGGTCACTTCTTTCTGCCTCAGGTTTCTTGTCCCTAATTTCCAGTGACTTCATTTGACATCTCCATCTGTACTGATTTATTAAAGTCACAGTGATCAAACATGCATATACATGTATCAAGCACTGGGCTAGACACTAATGGAGCTCACCATATCTTACCATAGCCAAGAGTGTACCATATTGCCCTGTTATCTCTGAGATTCTCTCCTATATTGCATCCTTGCCTTGGAGCTTTTTGTAAACATCAATAATTGGAACCCATCGTTTTCTCTCATTTGTTAACTTTCTGGAATCCCCTTCCCTGTTCTTTCCTATTTTATCTTTTCAGCTCACCTGAAGTCTTCAGCAGTTTTCTGATCCCACTCCCACTTTCTCCCCTAGTTTGTATACCTTATTCTTTCTCAGTACTTATCACACAACTTTACAACTGACTTTTTGGTCTATTCCGACCTGCTCTACCAATTGTTAGCTCATTTTAACATACTCTTCCTCCACACACACAACCCATTCCAGCAAAGTCTCCCCACAGCTTCAGAAATTTTTCTCAACCTTATTCAAATTGCTGTCCTTGATAAAGAATGTGGCAAACCTGCCTCCAGCTACCAGCCCCCTTGTCTTTGATCTTTCACCCCAGAGACTCGCCCTAGACCCAAAGAGACCCTGATGGGGGCAGGGGCATTCATCCAGGCTCTTATGCAAAGAGGCTTCAGCAAAGAATAAAACTTCTCGTGCCTGCCGTGCCTGCCTTTTAGAGAGATGCGGGTAAACTCAGATATTTGGTGGCCTTGACAGCACCCATTTACCAAACTGTACTGATTGAGAAACAGGAAGTCAAGTTTTTCCTCTCTCTCTTTTTTTTTTTTTTTTGTGGTACTGGGGATTGAACCCAGGGCCTTGTGCAAATGAGACAAGCACTTACCAACTGAGCTACACCCTCAACCCAAAGTTTTTCCCTTTTATTTTTATTTTAAAGTGAGAGAGAGAGAGAGAGAGAGAGAGAGACAGAGAGAGAGAGAGAGAGAATTTTAATATTTATTTTTTAGTTTTGGGCGGACACAACATCTTTGTTTGTATGTGTGCTGAGGATCGAACCTGGGCCGCACGCATGCCAGGCAAGCGCGATACCGCTTGAGCCACATCCCCAGCCCAAGTTTTTCCCTTTTAAAAGATTTTTTTCCCCTGTGCTGGAGATCGAACCTAGAGCCCTTGCACATGCTATTATTATATTCTATTTCTAATGAGACAGTGACCATCTACTTGAAGCACAAATCATCCAGTTCTATTCATTTTCTCTCTGAGGCCTCTATTCTTACTTTTTTTCTAAAGGTGATAGTTTAAAAAGACAAAAGATTACACAGTATAATATCTCCTTGGTTTGAGCCCAACCACACACCTACTCTCACAAAATGACATCATCGTTTGATTGTAAATGAAAACCAGCCTGTGAGGGAGGAAGGCCAGCAGTACTGGGTGGTGATCCAAGTCCTACAGCTGCAGGGGAGGGTTAGAATCATGCCTCAGAAAAATACATATTTGGGTTTTGCTTTGAGGAGTGGAAGACAGGAAAACAGCAGGAAATCTTAGGTTTCTTGAATGTTGGATTCAGGAATGGGGAAAAAATGGAAAGCTATAGGTTGTTACTTTTGTCCTTAAGTATGTTAGTGCTGAGACTTAATTCTGAAATTTTTGTTTGATAAATATACTCCTCATCCCTAAAATTGTAAAGTAGGGATGGAGATGGTGTTGAAGGACATGACAACATTCCCATCCTAAGGGGGAAAACGAAAGAAAGAGTCAAAGGGGAAGAAGTCTATGAGAGGTTTCTCTATACCTTCTTCCTTCCAGTTGGACTGGCTTAGAGGTCAGTAAATCTCATTTTATATCAAGAAATGTCCCTGATTAAATAAGAAGCTGGTGTTTTTATTCTATCACATTCACTGTATTAAAATGATAATCACACAAAAAAATGGTCATTTCAAACTTGGTTTGGAGCACAGGCTCCTCATGTAGCACAGGATCTATGAACAAGCCACCATTACATTAGGTAGATCACTGAGAGGACAAATATGAATCACTAGTATATCTTCTTTAATTCCTACAACAATACAAAAAGTGATTTATCTTTATTTACAAATGAAGAAATTGAGACATAAAAGTAAATGAACCAAGATTCTAGCGAGTAACATGTATATAAAAACTAATTTAAAATCTTCCTGTGGGCTGGGGCTATAGCTCAGTTGGTAGAGTGCTTGCCTAGCATGCATAAAGCCCTGGGTTCAATTCCCAGCACAACATAAATAAATAATTACTTCCCATAATAAAGATAGATAAATGTTTAACAGGATACTAAAGTGTCTTATGTGAGTAGTTCACATGTCCTTTCTTCTGGTTTTTGTTAAAAACCAACAGTCCTGGAGGAAAGACTTTTTGTCTTTCGAGGAGCTAAACAACACTAGAAGGAACTAAGGTGGGTGGTGTAAACAAGCACCTTGTTTAACATCAACTAATCCCCTTAGGCAAAGCATTTTAATATTTTATTCTCCCTTTAGGGTAAATGAAAGGAGAGAATGAAGATAGGTTGAAATTTCTAGAACTTGGAGGTGCATCTTTGATTTAAAGGTGGAAACACTGTGAACCTAAAAGTATTTAATGGTTGAATTTGTTTACAGATTTTATATATATATATTTGTTTCTAGATTTTGTGGTCCCACTGGTTCCCCACCCAATCAGAGCTACTCCACAGCTACTTTTGCATTACAATGGCCTTGGTGAGACTGGTTGAAGGGAATCACTAGGGTGTGGGGAGGCGTGGGGCTGATGGGATGGGCGGGTCTAAAGGTGATAGAATTTATATTACAAATCCAGAAACTAAAGTTTTAGACTTCTACTGGTTTGGGTTGCCTGCTGAGGCGGAGACTGGCTTCATTCTGGCTTCTTGATATATATATATATATATATATATATATATATATATATATATATTTTTTTTTTTTTTTTTTATCAGATCTTCATTTTCTTAGGTCTTTACCTAAGTCATAAAGACTTGTTCTTTTTATCTTTTTTTTTTTTTTTTCCCCTCTTTTTGAGGAACGTGAGCATGGATCCGGCTTTTCCGCAAAGTTTGCCTTGCTTGGAAGCATCTGATTCTAGGGTCTTTTCACCAATACCTGTGATTAATGGTCCCGAGGAAATTTATCCACCTGTTCAAATGTCATCTGCTGAGATGCCCCTCACAGAGACTGGTAAGGAAAGATTTAATCCTTGAAAAGCCAAGTTCCTTAGGAGAGAGGAAAGGAAAGGGGTTAAGGGTCCATTGCCCTCTGGAGGAATTACAGTTCATTCATATAAAGGTGTCATTATTGTCCTTTGGATGTTCTCTTTTGAATTGTAATTTGGAGACATTTTCAATTATGCCCAGGTCTCAGGAATTATGGAGTAAGATGAGGGACATGGAATTGAGCAGTTTGTATGTTTTTGAAAACCTATATGCTTTTAGGCATTGTGGAAACAAAAGTGTGTTGTCACAATTAAATAAGAGATGTACAAGTCCTAAACAGTGTTGGGCACCTGGTTACAGAAAAAATTATGGTTCATTAGCCAAAGGAACTAACATCCCAGCTTGGGGATAAGCATCATATTTTTGGTTGGTCAAAAATGGCAAGTCGAGTCAAGGTGAGATTATCTAATTAGTGTATGATTTATATAGATGAATTTCTTCTGCCATAGTAGTGGTTGGTTCTTTTAACCTTTGGATGTGTAGATGTTAATGAGCAGTTCCAAGTTTGGATGCATCTGCTATGTTCAACTGTCCTAAATCCCAAACAAATGTTGACCTAATTTTATGGTAAAGATAATTTCATGAAAGTTTTGTTTGTTTGTTTTTTTGCACCTCGCTGTCACTGAGGCTGACTTTGAACTTGTGATCCTCCTGTCACTGCCCCCGGAGCCACTGGGATTACAGGCATACGCCACTGTGCACCCAGCTCATAAAACTTTAAACTTGTTAACAGTCAAACAGAATGTGACTAGAGCTCAGATTTAAAATCCATTTGCGAAGGGGAGGGGGGCTGGGGTTGAGGCTCAGTGGTAGAGTACTTGCCTCGCACATGTGAGGCACTGGGTTCCATCCTGAGCACCACCATACATACATAAAGATATTGTGTCCATCTACAACTAAAATAATATATATTAAAAATAAGTAAAATAAAATCCATTTGGGCTTTAAAACATATGCCTAGGCCAGGTAGAGTGGTGCATTCCTATTAATTCCAGCTACTTGGGAGGCAGAGGCAGGAGGATCATAAATTCTAGGCAATTAAAAACAACAACCACATTATCTTAAAATAAAAAAGGGCTGCGTATGTAGTTCAGTGTAATTGAACATCTCTGGGCTCAATACCCAGTAAGACCCCCCCCGAAAAAAAAAAGTGGAAAAAAGAAAAGTACAGAAAATGATAACTATACATATATATTTTGGGGGGTTGCCTGGGATGGAGCCCAGGGCCTGGCACATGCTAGCCAATTAATCATTCTACCAATGTGGTAGAACCCTAGTGTAATGACTGCTGTAGTTGAGCATTGTTTTTTTGTTTTTGTTTTTTACCAAGGATTGAAATGGGGGTGGGGGGAATGAGCCACATCCCCAGCCTTATTTTTATTTTATTAGAGACAGGGTCTCACTGAGTTGCTTAGTGCCTTGCAATTGCTAAGGCTGACTTTGAACTCCCAATTCTCCTGTCTCAGTCTCCCTAGCAGCTCGCTGGCTCAAGCATTGTTTTTCATGCACAAATGTGTAGATAGTTAAATTTTAGGACATGATCCATTTCTCATGCTTGATTGAAGATTTTAAAAACTACATGTAAGAAGCAGAAGAGTGTGCGTTTTTGCTGTTTTAAGGCCTATTTATTTCAAGACCACAGGGTACTATTGGTGTTGAATCACTGAGAATACTTCAATGCAAATAATTAATGAGGTGGCTGCTGAGTTTATGACTGAGTGTAGCTCAGTGGTGCCCTCGACTAGTGTGTGCAAGGCTCTGGGTTCCATCCTCAGCACCCCAACAAAATGAATAAATATATTTATAAAATACAGATACTTATAAACTGTGTGTGTGTGTGTGTGTGTGTGTGTTTTACTGGGGATTGAACTCAGGACTTCATCATGCTAGGCAAGCACTCTACTACTGAAACATTTCCACATCCACTTGTAATACTTTGCAGTTTTGTACATAGGTTGGTAAAATGTTCAGGGTTGGTTAAGGAAAAAAAAAAAAAGAATTATTCCTTATTCACCTTATGTCTAAGGTTGTGATGATTATAAAAGTGCTTTGAAAAGAAAAAATTTAATATTTAAGTATTTGAAAAATATTTATAGAGTTATAGAGAAAAGCATCAAATTTGTTTTGTTCCCAGCAGTCTCTCCCTCTCCATCCTGCATGGACCTGCTTATTCAGGATAGCCCTGATTCTTCTACCAGTCCCAAAGTGAAACCATCCACTTCTGTACAGGAAAGCACAATAAAGAAGGAAGACAGTAAGATCCAGGTCAAGAAACAGAAGATGCGCACAGTGTTTTCTCAGACTCAGCTGTGTATACTAAATGACAGGTTTCAGAAACAAAAATACCTCAGCCTCCAGCAGATGCAAGAACTTTCCAGCAATCTGAACCTTAGCTACAAACAGGTAGGGTTGTTTTGTTGTTGCAAAATAATGCCAATTTACAGATAAATGTGGCTAACATCTCTCTGATGTATCTCAGTATATACTCCCCACCCCAGCCCTACTTATGTATTCATAAATTATTTGATACAGGAGATTGAACCCAGGAGTGCTTAATCACCCAGACAAATCTAAAGCCCTTTTTATTTTTTATTTTGAGACAGTCTCGCTGAGTTGCTTAGGGCCTTGCTAAGGTGCTGAGACTGGTCTTGAACTTTTGCTCCTCCTGCCTTAGTGCCTGAGTTGCTGGATTACAGGTAGGTTACCTCTATGTATACTATGTAAAAGCACCCCTCTACAAATAATTTAATTCTAAAATGAAAATGGAATTTTTTTTTTCATTATATTTTAAAAAAATTTTTTTAGTTGTAGATGGACACATAATATCTTTATTTTTATGTGGTGCTGAGTATTGAATCCAGTCCCTCACACAGGCAAGGCAAATGCTCTCCCACTGAGCTACAGCCCCAGCCCTCATTATATTTTCTTTACCTGTGTGCATTTTTTTTACTAACAAAGTCAGTCACTTTTCATACATTTATTGACCATTTTCTTTCTCCAATTGCTTTAACCTCTTCTATCCTTAAATGTCTGTGTTCACTTATATTGAAAATGAATTTGTATCCAGGCACAGTGGCATGGGCTTGTATTCCCAGTTACTCAGGAGGCTGAGGCAGGAGAATGGTAAGTACAAGGCCAGTCTGGGCAATTTAGCAAGACCTTGTCTCAAAATAAAAAGGTTTGGGGATTTAGCTTAGTAATAGAGCACTTGCCAACCATGTGAGAGGCACTGGGTTCAATCCCCAATACTGCCTCCCAAAGAATAAAGAATTTATATAAAGCTCTTCATCCTACTTAATAGTGTACAACTCTGTGTGTGTGTGTGTGTGTGTGTGTGTGTGTGTGTGTGTTTTGCATCATTGAAGTCCAGGAGATGTTTGGTTGTCAAATGTTTTACGGTTTTCCATCTCTGGTGCCAAATATAATTGTGCTCATAGGGTGATGAGGTGTTGCAAACAAGTTATCTATAACTAATAGTGTTGGCAAAACCTATGAGCAGGGAGATCAGTAGTCTTTTAAATATAGCGGGTCTTATGATCTTTCCTTTTGATGATCTTTTAGTTTTATTCCATTTCTGAATACATTCCTTGTATTTTATAATTCCTTTTTATTTTTTCTGAAGGT
This sequence comes from Callospermophilus lateralis, assembly GCF_048772815.1. NCBI lineage: Eukaryota > Metazoa > Chordata > Mammalia > Rodentia > Sciuridae > Callospermophilus > Callospermophilus lateralis. The sequence goes on along the minus strand of NC_135308.1, from coordinate 75,758,922 downwards.
TAAGACCTGGTTCCAAAACCAAAGAATGAAATCTAAGAGATGGCAGAAAAACAACTGGCCAAAGAATAGCAATAGTGTGACTCAGGTAACAGGAAATTTTATCTGGTCTTTCCTTTTTTTTTTCCCCCCTTTGGTACTAGGGATTAAACCCAGGGCGCTTCACTACTTAGCCACATCCCTAATTCTTTTTTGTATTTTATTTTGAGACAGGGTCTCTGAGTTGCTTAGGGCCTTGCTGAGGCTGGCTCTGAATTCATGATTCTCTTGCCTCAGCCTCTCCTGAGCCCGTGGGACTGTCATTATAAGTGTGTGCCACCACACCCGGCTGGTCTTTCCTTTTGATGATCTTTTAGTTTTATTCCATTTCTGAAGCGTACAATTCCAGTTAGTTATTTTCCTTAAACCGTTTGAGTCAATCCACTATTTTTTCCCATATTTTTTGGTGCCTTACACTTGTACATAATGGTGGGATTTGTTGCTACATATTCATACAGGCACCCAATATAATTTTAGCCACTATTATTTCCAAGTATTTTCCCTTTCTCTCCCCCTGGTCCCTTTGCTCTACTCTTCTGATCTCCCTTTGATTTGCATGAGATTAAATCCATAATTTTCTTTTCAAAGGGCTCACTACCCACTGAATATTCAGGTCCCTACTCTAATTATAACCAGGGGTACCAGGTTAATTCACCTGGAAACCTTCCACCATGGAGCAATCAGACCTGGAACAACCCAACTTGGAGCAACCAGACCTGGAACAGCCAGTCTTGGAGCAGCCAGTCTTGGAATAGCCAGTCTTGGAGCAACCACTCCTGGAATACTCAGACCTGGTATACCCAATCCTGGAACAATCAGGCCTGGAACAATCAGGCCTGGAACAATTCATTCTATAACTATGGAGAGGAATCTCTGCAGCCCTCTATGCAGTTCCAACAAAATTTTCCTGCCAGTGATTTGGAGACCACCTTGGCAATCACTGGTGAAAGCCATAGGTATTTTAGTAATCCACAATCCATGGATTTATTCCTAAATTACTCTCTTAACAGGCAGTCTGAAAATATGTAAGGATGGGTACATGATTCATTTTTGGTCTGGGCAGAGGCTCAATTCCTTACTTGAAGGATTTTTTTAATATTTATTTTTTAGTTTTAGGAGATACAATATGTTTATTTTATTTTTATGTGGTGCTGAGAACCAAACCCAGTGCCTCACACTTGCTAGGTGAGCACTCTACCACTTGAGCCACAACCACAGCCCAATTTTTTTTGTTTTTGTTTTTGTTTTTAACTTTGGAGCTGTATACTTTTCTACTTGATATCCTGGTTCTCATTGTGCTACTGTGCCAATTTGAGGATTTTGAGTCTGATTAGAGACTCATCAAAGACAAGTTTTTGTGTGTATATGGTGCTGGGGATCAAACTCGGGGCCTCATGCATGCTAGGAAAACACTCCACCACTGAGCCATATTCCAGCCCTCAAAGAGATTTTTTGATTGTTGTTGATAGACCTTTATTTTATCTATTTATATGCAGCGCTGAGAACTGAACCCAGTGCCTCACATATGCCAGGCAAGGGCACTAGTGCTGAGCCCCAGCCCCAGCCAAAAGAAGTTTTAATAGCCTTGCTTGCTACAGACAAGATATCTCTGGCTACAGATAAGAACTATTACTAGTTTGGATATCTTTTTTTATTTTTTATTTTTAGATGTTGATGGACCTTTATTTTATTCATTCATTTATATGTGGTGCTGAGAATCGAACCCAGTGCCTCACACATGCTAGGCAAGCACTCTTCCACTGAGCCACTACCCCAGCCCCTAGTTTGGATGTCTTTAGGATATAGAATCTTCACCTTAAGAATAGGAAGTAAAAAGTACAAAGAAGTATAAGAAGGATTAGTTCCACTTTCTGCTACTGGAAAGTTTTACTTATTAAAAAGTCAGTTGTTGCTGGGCATGGTGGTGCACACTATAATCCCAGTGGCTCAGGAGGCTGAGGCATGAAGAATGACTTCAAAGTTAGCCTCAGCAACTTATCAAGTCCCTAAGCAACTCAGACCATGTCTCTAAATGAAGTATAAAAAGGGCTGGGGATGTGGTTCAGTGGTTGAGTTCCCCTGGGTGGTTCAATCCCTGGTACCAAAAAAGGCAGTTGTTGAGGTGAAGAGTGAAGGGTTAAGCTACATAATGTGCTTCTTTGATTTCCTCCACCTGTTTGGACTCTCATTTTACTCTAATGCCTAATTTGCTCATTAATATTTGTAGAAAGATACTTAAGATATTTTATACTTAGTGGCATTCTGATAAATCAGTACTGTCAGATCAGGCCCCATTGGAGTTGGTCAGGGGAGTTGGCTGAACTCCAGGATTGGCCAGGGGGTCCTGCTGATTGACAGGCGTTAGTCAGGAGATCTGGCTGATTGACAGACATTTCAGCTGGCACGCGGGCTGCTTTGTTCTAAGTTGCCACTAAGTCACCACCAAGTCGCTGTCACCGACCTAACAAGTACCCATTTGGCTAATTTAAGTACAAATGAATAAAAGATCTATTTTACCTTTAGTTGTCTCTTTTTATTTCACTTTGTAGTTCCACTAGTAAACATTTGTTTTAAATAGTGGGGTTTTATTACTTTTGTTTTTGAGGTGGCCTTCACTAGGTTGCCTGGGCTAGTCCTAAACCAGCTTTACCACTGCACTGAGCTATAGCCCCAGGTTGTTTTTTTGTTTTGTTTTGTTTTGTTTGTTTTTAATTTTGAGATGATTTCACTAAATTTCTGAGATTGGCCTCAAATTTTTGTGCTCTTCTTGTCTTTTCCTCCACAGTTACTGGGATATGACCGGTGTGCACCACCACTCTTGGCTCTTTATCACAATTTGCATGCTCTCTGCACTGAGCTGTACCCCAGCCCATTCATTACATTTTTTGATATGGGATGAAAAACTTAACTAGGTAATCTTATATAAATAAGGAAAGGAAAGGTAACCACATATACAGTGCTAGGTGACTTAAGCAAACTTTTTTCCTCCTTTCATGTATAATTTTATTGAAATTGTTAAATTTGCAGATACAGAGTGCCATGTCAGGAAACCAACCTGGACAATTTAGCTAAATCAAATCTCAAAAAGGCTTAGGGCTCTACAGCTCAGTGATAGAGCACTCCTGGGTTCATTTTCCAGTACCTGAAAAAAAAAAGGAGAAAAGAAACAGTCTGATCTAGTAATAATTAAAACAAAGACTTCCAGCACCCCCAGCATTGCACACAAAAAAACAAACAACCCAGCAACAATAAAACAAAAAACCAAGCACTTCCCTAGTTCATGTAAAAGGTAGAGTATGTGTAAATAAAAGGAACCATTTTTATTGACCTAAAAGGAATCCAGAAGCATGTAATATTCTTATCTATACTACATATGTATACATACTAGAGGCACACCAGCACTCACTCTCAGGGAATGCAAGTAAATTCCACAGCTACTCATCAAGCTAAGGAGACTGCTTTTGTGGCCAGAAATATTACTGTCCTTCAGTGACGGACAGCATACTCTGATGATGATTCAGCATATTCACCTGGCGATTCTGCAGAGTCATGGCTAATTTGGGGTTAAATTATCATTCCAGGTCCTAGTCATTAATTTCCTTCATTCCACATCAATCTGATGGCTGCTGTGTAGAAGAGGCAAGGAGGCAGGTCATAAACATTGCTACCCATCCACCCCATATGGCACCCATCCTAAATATATTAAGGTAGGATACCATACTTTGTGCCTCATCTTTATAATTGATGTAAAGTGATTTCTAGATTTTTTTTTTTCCTTGTACTAGGATCAAATAAGCTAGGCAAGTGTTCACTGAACTATACTCTTTGCCCTGAATTTATCTAAATTTGTGTCTTGATAACCATAGTTGGAGTTGGTGATACCATTACATAGAAGTAAGTTTGTAGACACTTAACCTTTCAAAATTACTTTTTAATATTTTTTTTTAATTGTAGATGGACACAATACTTTTATTTATTTATTTTATGTGGCGCTAAGAATTGAGCCCAGTGCCTCACACGTGCTAGGCAAGCACTCTACCTGAAGCCACAACCCTGGCCTCTCCAAATTCTTAGACAACTTTTTCTAGAACCATACGATTTATATCAACCACCCAAGGATCAGGAATAATTTTGAGAGACTGGACCAGCTGCTACTTTTACATCAGGTTTCACTACAACCTCACACCAAGGGACCTGTGCAAATGCCTACATTTTGGTATCCTTAGTGGAGCTAATTTCCTGTGCCAGAAGCATTTGTTAGTCCTGGTTGATTTCTAGGAATTAAACCAGAGACCCTGCATCTAAAAGAAAAAAAAGCAGGCCCTAATCATCATGTAGGATTAGGCCCCAACTTCCTTAATAAGACTCCTATAGTGCAAGAATTAAAACCAAAAATCAATAAATGGGATGGATTCAAACTAAAGTTTCTCAGCAAAAGAAAGTTGTGAGGTGAATAGAGAGCCTACATCTTGGGAGCAAATATTTACCCCTCACTCATCAGATAGAGCACTAATCTCTAGGGTTTATAAGGAACTCAAAAAGCCAAACATGAAAAAAACAAATAACCCAATCAATAAATAGGACAAGAACCTGAACTGACACTTCTCAGAGATGTCAATCAACAAGTATATGAAAAATGTTCATCATCTCTAGCAATTAGAGAAATGCAAATCAAAACCTGGTTGACTTCTTTATGTAACCAATTCCCTTGATCTCTTGCTTGAGGCAAAGTCCTCTTGGCCTCAGAAGACAAGCAATATACCAACAGCCCTCCTCCATTTTCCTGCAGCTGTTTTAATTTTTTGTTTTTTAGCTGTAGACACCAGGTCTTGTGATCAGTGGTATTATTCAAAACAGAATCCAACGTTTGTTGACCAAAACACTGAATTTTTAAAACTTTCATTTTCTTTTATTATTGTTCTTTGTAATTACTGTTTTTTTGCTTCCTTAATTTGTTCTTTTTAGGTATACATGACAATAGAGTATATTTTGACGTATTTTACATACATGGAATGCATCTTATTCTAATTAGGATCACATTCTGTGGTTGGTTTTTAAAACTTCATACATTTTAATAAAGCAATTCACCTACATAATTAGAAGTAACATCCACCTTATAGAAGGAGAAAAGAGAAAGTAAAATTTTCAAATTTGTTTACTTATTTATTTGGGGGGTATCAGAGATTGAACCCATTGAGCCACATCCCTAGCTCCCCCTTTTTAATTATTTTAATTTTTAGACAGGTTCTCACTAAATTGCTGAGGTTGGCTTTGAACTTGCGATCCTCCTGCCTCAGCCTCCCCAGCCACTGGGATTATAGGAGTGTGCCACCATGCCTGGCCAATTTTTATTTATTTATTTATTTTAGTTGTCGATGCACCTTTGTTTTATTCATTTATATGTGGTGCTGAGATTCGAACCCAGTGCCTCATACATGGTAGGCAAAACACTCTGCCACTGAGCCACAACCCCAGCACTCCCCACCTTTTTTTAATGGTTCTGGGAATTTGGGGATTAAATCCCAGAGCCTTTACATAGGCCAGGCAAACATTTTACCATTGCACCACATTCCCAGTCCTCAGGGAATGAAATTTTTTTTTTTTTTTTTTTTGGTACGGGGGTGGGTGGGAGGGTATTGAACTCAACCACTGAGCCATACCCCTAGCCCTCTTTTGTATTTTATTAGAGACAGAGTCTCACTGAGTTGCTTAGCGCCTCGCCCTTGCTGAGGCTGGCTTTGAACTCAGGATCCTTCAGTCTCAGCCTCCCAAGCTACTGGGATTACAGGTTGCACAACTGCACCCAGCTAGGAATGAAATTTCTAAGGGAAAAAGAGGAATGCAAAAAAGAATGAGCCTGGTGATGTGCTATGGTACACTCCTATTATCCCAGTGGCTCAGAAGGCTGGAAGCAGGAGAGTTGCTCATTCAAAGACAGCTTCAGTAATTTAGTGAGGTCTTAAGCAATTTAGCAAGACCCTATCTCAAAAAGTAAAAACAGCTGTGGATGTGGCTTAGTGGTTAAGCACTTCTGGCTTCTATCCCTAATACCAAAACAAACAAACAAACAAAACAAACAAACAAACAAAAAAACTGAGGCTGGAAGGTGAATTTGTAACTAATTTTCTTTTGGTTCACCTTGTGCCGATGAAGTCTTTTATGGTGATTTGCTTACACAGAGAGTGAATTTTGCTTTAAAGTTTATTTGCTTTGTTAAATTGCTGAGATTGGTCTGGAACTTGAAATACTCCTACCTCAGTCTCCCGAACTGCTGGATTATAGGCATGCACTATTTTGTCAGTTTTTTTTTTTTTTTTCTCTCTTTTAATCAGTCTTATGTAACAATCTCTGATAAAGTAACCAGCGATGAGTTCTCATTTGGCCATGAAAACAGAATGATCAAAGGAATGACTAATCCAAAAACACTGCAGCTTTGAGACAATTTTCTGTTTATGAATGCATTTTTTTAATGTTTAAAAACATCTGTCTTAGCATTTTAAATTAAATAATAACAAGATGTTAATAGCATTATTTGTAGTGGCAAACAACCAAAACAAATATCAACAAATAACCAAAATAAATATCAACAAAATAGATTGAATTGCATCTGTAATGTGTAATATCTAAATTTACACTGTGTAACAGATTTAAATTTCATGAAGTAGAAATATATCTGATATACTAAGTAGAAAAAGCTGGGCTGTTAGTATATAGCCTGGTTGGTGGTGTTTAATGATAGGAAAGAAATCATCTTAACCTTGGCTAATAGATTTCAGGAAAATAGGGGAATTTACTGTTTTTGAACATAGTTACTATCTTGATTATTTTATATTTTTATATTATTCCAAATAGATATCTCTAAATTCTGACATATAAAGAGGTTGCATTTTAGCACTGCAATCAAGAAGTCTGTCTAGCCAGCTGTGGTGGTGCATGCCAATAATCCCACCAACTTGAGTGGTGGAGGCAGAAAGATCTCAAATTCAAATCTAGACTCACCAATTTAGCAAGGTCCTAGGCAACTTAGCAAAACCTTATCTCAAAATTGAAAAATTAAAAGAGCTGGACAAGTAACTCAGTGGTAGAGTGCCCCTGGGTTCAATCCCCAGTGTGTGTGTGTGTGTGTGTGTGTGTGTGTGTGTGTGTGTGTTCAATCCCCAGTGTGTGTGTGTGTGTGTGTGTGTGTGTACATATATATGAAGATGAAGCCACAAATTAGTTTTCTTGATGTCCTCCATTATAGGATTAATTAATTATAGGATTCCTGGGGAAACATATTGGTAAATTAGTATCAGTTTGGCATTCAAATTATGGGGCTTTTTGTTTATATGGGGGTTCTTTTGCAGTGCTGGAGATTGAATTCAGAGCCTCAAGCATGCTAAGCAAGCACTCTACAACTGAACTACAACCACAGCCCAAATGTTTTAAAAGTTCCATCTCTCATCATTCTTAATTCTCCCTACAAATTGTTAATTTGTGCCATATCTTTTATTTTCTTCTGGTGGTACTAGAGGTGGTACTGTACCTATAAACTACATCCCCAGTATATATATGTGTTTGTGTGTGTGTGTGTGTGTGTGTATTACATCCCCAAAGGTGTATGCTTCTCAGAAGAGGATATAGAATCAATCAACAAACATGAAAAAATGTTCAACATCTTTAGCAGTTAGAGAAATGCAAATTAAAACTACTCTAAGACATCTCACTCCAGTCAGAATGGTAGCTATCAAGAATACAAACAACAATAAGTGTTGTCGAAGATGGGGGGTGTGTGGGGGGGGTGTGGGGGGTGGGGTGGGAGGGCACACTTATACATTGCTGGTGGGACTGCAAATTGGTGCAGCCAATTTGGAAATTAGTATGGAGATTCCTTGGAAAGCTTGGAATGGAACCACCATTTGACCCAACTATCCCACTCCTCGATCTATACCCAAAGGACTTAAAAACAGCATACTACATGACACAGCCATATTAATGTTTATAGCAGCACAATTCACAATAGCTAAATTATGGAACCAAACTAGATGTCTTTCAGTAGAAGAATGGATAGGGAAACTTTGGTAAATATACACAATGGAATGTTACTCAGCATTAAAAGAGAATAAAATCATGGCATTTGCAGGTAAATGGATGACATCGGAGAATATAATGCTAAGTGAAATAAGCCAATCTCAAAAACCAAAGGGCGAATGTTTTCATTGATATAAGAATGCTGAAAAGGCTAGGGTTGTGGCTCAGTGGTAGAATACTCGCCTTGCATGTGCAAGACCCTGGGTTCGATCCTCAGCCCCACATAAAGATATATGAATAAAATAAGGGTATTGTGTCCAACTACAACTAAAAAATAAATGTAAAAAAATAAAAACAAAAATGCTGAATCATAATGGCGATGGAGGGGGGCGGGGCATGAGAGGAATGGAGGAACTTTAGATAGTACTAAGGGAAGGGAAGGAGGATGGTGGTAGGGAGGATGGTGGTAGGGATGACGGTGGAATGAGTTAGACATCATTACCCTAAGTACATGTATGAAGACACGAGAGATGTGAAAATACTTAGTGTTCAATCAGTGACTTGAAAAATTGTGTAATATGAAATGAATTGCATTCTGCCATCATGTATAACAAATTAGAATTAAATAATTTAATTAAAAAATTCCAATAAATAAGAAAAATCAGCTTGAAGGCAATATGGTATGTGAAAATTATGTGTTAATAATTTAATCCTGGTTTTTCTTTTTTTTTTTTTTTAATCCTTATTTTTTACATTAAAACATTTAAAGTGAAATCTGTGACCAGGCTTGCAGGTTTACAGAAACATATCTAGAAAGAGTCAGTAATAATTAAACTGACAAAGAAACCAGGCATGATGGTGATTGCCTGTAATCCCAGCAACTCGGGAGGCTAAGGCAAGATGGTTGAAAGTTGAGGTCAGCCTCAACCATTGTCAAGACCCTCAGCAACTGAGCAAGACCCTGTCTCAAAACTTAAAAAAAAAAAAAGTAAAAACAAACAAAAAGGCTTGAGATGTAGCTTAGCTAAGGTAGAGAGCCCCTAGGTTTGATCCTCAGTCATATATGACATAGAGTATACAACATCCAGAAACATCATTTATGTAGTATAGACTGTATCAAACAATCATAAAATGACAGTGATAACTTACCTTTATGGGAACTAGATTTAGGATTCACATTTTGAGGAAGTTCAAATTTATCAAACGGTGCTAGATGTGGTCACACATGCCTGTAATCCCAGCCACTCCAGAGGCTGAAGTAGGAGGATACCAAATTTAAAATTAGCATGGCAACTTAGTGTGACCCTGTCACAGAATAAAATAAAAGAGCTGGTGATGTAGCTCAATGGTAAAGCGCCCCTGGATTCAGCCCCTGAAAAACCAGCCTCTATCTCAGAGCAAAGCCTGTCCTAGGAAGGGGAATGACCTTTGTCCTTGGAAAGACCCACAGAGCACTCCTAGGCACATACCCATCCTGCTAACAGGAGAGATCTGCTGGCCAGGTGTCCCTGACTCAGTCAGGCTAGGAGGGGATCCATAGCGACTCCCTAGCAGCCACCAATCAGCATGAGACAGGGAAATACCTGGGATGCCATATGACCCTCCCAGTAGGTTATGGTGGTTGATAACCATGGTTGGGAAACCATGTAGTTCAGCAGGAACACCCCTCTTGGCTAAAACCAATCAGTTCAAACGAATCCCCCTCTTGTAGTAACCAATCACCCCTACCCAACTTGTTCCCGCCAGTGAATGTGCTAATCATGTTTTAGAGTTGTTTGATTTTCCCGAGGTGTGTGATGATTTGCTAAGAGATGCTATGATGTATGTGAAGTCCCTGCCTTCCCCAAAGAGTGTATAAAACTTCTGCAAACCCTGGGCTCAGGGCCTCTCAGTGTCACCAGTTGCTGTGTGCACACGGAGGACCGAGCTAGCTCGCAATGAACGCCTCTTTGCTGCTTACATCGATCTTGGTCTCTGGTGGTCTTTTGGGGGTCCTGAATTCAAGCATAACACCCCCAGTACCAAAACAAAGACAAAAGAATGTTTATCAGCCAGTGCCACAGCACAACTTGCTGTCATCATGGAGAGATGTGATCACAGAGAGGAGAATGGCTACTTGCAGCCAGTAAAATACTTGGATTTCATCATTGGTGAGCCAAGTGCCCAAATGATCAGAAAAGGAAACAAGCAGTGTCCTTGCTGAATGTCAGGATTGGTGGAAGACAGCACAAGGCTTTCCAGAAAATTATCTTAAGCAGGTCCTGGACTTGGCTAACAACCACTGCAGCTGAAGGGGGCTAGGGAGCCACTGAGGCCCCTCTGAAAGGTTTTTTAGTTTTTTTTTTTTTTATATATATTTTATTTACATTTTAGTTTTCGGCAGACACAACATCTTTGTTTGTATGTGGCGCTGAGGATCGAACCCGGGCTGCACGCATGCCAGGCGAGCGGGCTACCGCTTGAGCCACATCCCCAACCCCATGAAAGGTATTTTTTACAGAGAAAAGGGTGTGGGGCCGGCCCTGCATGGCTAAGACAAAGGTGGAAATGTACCATGAGTCCCGGCATCACCTCTGAGTGGCATCACCTCTGCATGCCCCCAACCGACAGGTAACTCAGAGCTGATACTCAGGACTGGGCTCCCTTTTTGTATGGGACGTGACTCCATGTAAAGATTAGGGGGCCTTAGAGGGCAGCCACAGCCTCTAGGCCTACACACCCCCTGCAACATACCAAAAGGCCACCTAGTCTCTCAGCAAAGGTCACCCTGCGAGCTGCCAGCCCTGATGGTCTAGTTTTAGACTTTTTTGGCCTGTCCCCTACTCAGCAGGTTGAGCAAAGCAGGTCTTAGTCCCTTTGAGCTGTTAGACCTCCCTACTCCGCCGGCAAGGCTCTAGGTGTGATTCAAAAATAAGGGGCTTCGAGAAAGGCCCTGCAGGGCCCATGGCCTTCTCGGCACTCACCATTGGTGAGTCCTGCAAGACTCCAGCAAGCACCACCTAAGATCTCATCTCTTTGGTCTCCTCACCATCTCCAACCTCTCAGTACTTTTTTTAAATTTTATTTTTTTGGTCCTGGGTATTGAACCCACAGGAGCTTAACCATTAAGCCATATCCCTAGCCCTTTTAATTTTGAGACCGAGCCTCTGCCAAGGTACTGTGATCTGCCTCTAGCTTTTAGGAGTAGATAACATTGTTCAACATTTCTGTGAGGATGAAATGAACTAGTAATTTGGGGAGTTTTGTTTTATTATATATATTTTTTTGAGCCCTGAATTTTGGATTGAAAACTTGATGTCATGAAATTTATTTGTAGCAATTTTGGATTGTGTTGTATTCTTATGAAGATTTTTTTTTTAAATTAAAAGCACAATTTTATTGTATTTTCTTGTCAAACAATTTTACTTGAGGCAACAACTGAAATATAATTTAATTCAACAGAAAATATCACACTGGGAGGGGAAAACAGAGAAATAAAAAAAAATAAAAAACCTTAAATTAAAGCCAAACATTCTTTCCAAGGCACAGCATTAACATTTTCAGATTGACAGCAGAGTGAGTTTGTTTCCATGAAACACAATCACGAGCCCAAAGTCTGCCTTTGAAACAGTTCCCACTTCATCTCCATTGCTTAGGCTCAGGGAATGATGCTTGTGGCCTAACTTAGAGCCAGGTAGCCAGTGATGACATCAGATGGCAGCCTCCTAATATAGGAAAATTCTTCAATGGTGCTGAACCGCAGCTTTCTCTGGGCGTCTGTGTAGTTGGCCCTTTCTGTCTTGGTTGACATGCAATGTTTATATCCTTTTAAAATCCTTTGGTTCAGTTCCATGTTCCCATCAGTCACAGTTATCCAGTATTCCTTGATTGCCTTTTATATACTAATTACTGAGGATGAAGTTCCTGCATTCAGGAGCCTCCAATCTCTCTGAAGAATCTTCTTGAAGTAGTCTATGTTTTCTCCATCACAGACTAAAGTATGTGTGAGGTAAATACCTGTGGATCACAGGCTTACTTAGGAAGAGGTGGTCTTCATTGTTTTCAGAGCACTGCAGGCCCTCTGTGACAGTCTGCTGAGTTCCTCTTTAGTTAAACAATCTCCTTCTTCAAGGTGCTCAGCAACTTCTGCTGGGCTCCGCCTCTTGGTCACAAGCTGGACTGTGCTGGGCAGCAAGCAATGGTGGCAGCAGGAGCTTTCCTCCCTTGCTCCCAAGGTTTGCGCAGCATTGGTTCCGCTTGGGTCCCCTGGTGGTCGGCGGCGGTGGGGAGACTCCTGTGCTCTGAGGCCAGTGTCAGTAGCTCCTGCTCTCTGGCTGCAGCAAGCTCCTCCATTCTGGCTGGAGCAGCTACTCCTTATGGAGATTTTTGTCTTTTTTGTTCTAGTAGGCAGCTAATGTCTTCCCAGCAATGTTCAGCTGCTGACATCTCTGCTCTGACTATGGCTTTTAAACCTGAAAACTTGCCCGGCCAACAAGATGTTGCTGGTCAGCTCAGGAATTTGAGCAGAGATTATACTCAGAGTATTTTTGCTTGTGCAGCCCTGGGGGAACAGAGAGGGGGCCTTCTGCATGCTGGGCAAACGCTCTACCGTTGCAATCTGCAGGCTTGTGAGATTACTTTTTCTGTAGTTTATTTTTTCCTCTCTATTTTTTGGTCAGGATTTTCCATAAATTTCTTTCTTCTTCTCCACAAACCCCCACCCCCTTCGCACCCCATCCCCCCCCACACCCCCGACTTGGGATTGAACCTAGGCCCTCATGTATGCTAGGCAAGAGCTCTACCACTGAGCTACATTCCCAGCTCTTTTCATTTTTGGGGGGTGGGGGGGGTACCGGGGATTGAACTCAGGGTGACCCAACCATTGAGTCACATTTTCAGCCCTATTTTGTATTTTATTTAGAGACAAGGTGTCACTGAGTTACTTAGGGCCTCTCCATTGCTGAGGCTCACTTTGAACTCAAGATCCACCTTCCTTAGCCTCCCAAGGTGCTGGGATTACAGGTGTGAGCCACCATGCCCAGCTGACAATTAGGTTTTCAAACATATCACTTTACAAAAACTGCTGCTCATATCAAGAAGACTATTAAAAAACAACTACAAAAGAAAAAAACTGTAATGATCTTTGTATTGCTAAACCCAGTGGCAAAGCCAAGCATGGTGGCACACACCTGTAATAAAACAGGAAGGAAGGAAGGAAGGAAGGAAGGAAGGAAGGAAGGGAGGGAGGGAGGGAGGGAGGAAGGAAGGAAGGAAGGAAGGGAGGAAGGAAGGAAGGAAGGAAGGAAGGACTAGGGAGGAGTAGTTTGGTGGAAGAGCACTCCTGAGTTTAATCCTAGTACTGCAAAATTAATTAATTAATAAAATAAATACAATGGCAAATCTTTATCTTATTTGACTGTGTAATAAAAATAAGTCACGTATTAAAATACAAATTCAGGGGCTGGGGATGTGGCTCAAGTGGTAGCGCGCTCGCCTGGCATGCGTGCGGCCCGGGTTCGATCCTCAGCACCACGTACAAACAAAGATGTTGTGTCCGCCAAGTACTAAAAAATAAATATTAAGAAATTCTCTCTCTCTCTCTCCCTCTCTCTCTCACTCTTTCTTTAAAAAAAAAAATTAAAAAAAAATAAAATACAAATTCAATTAGCAGAAAAGATGCTTAATGTTTAACTCACTTGGACAAACATCATAATACATTTATAGATATCAATGTTATACTCTTCTTTGTTCTTCTAAACGTTGTTATTCCTTTTGTTTTCAAGTGTACATTTGACGATTTTTCTAGTTTAGATTATCAGTACCCTTTTTATATGTATATTATGTATACTTTTCCAATAGCCTTTTTGGTGTTTACTAATTTATGATAAGGTCCACCTTTTCCTTACTTGCTAAGTACCAAATAAATGTCTAATCTCCCATATGGAATGCCATGAAACCCCTCCTTCTCTATTCACCATTTGATAAATATTGGAATGGGTCTTTGTATGTTCATGTGTGTAAGGAAAAACATAATTTGGGTGTATGTGAGGTACTCGGAAAGAACTCAGGGCTGACGCATGCTAGACAAATGCTGTACCACTGAGCTACATCTCCATTCATTTTTATTTTTCACTTTGAGATAAGTTCTCAATAAGTTGCTGAGCATCTTGTTAAATTGCTGAGGCTGGCCTTGGAAATGAGATCCTCCTGCCTCAGCCACGTGAGTTGTTGGGAATACAGGTGTGTACCACCATACCTGGCTGATCTGGTAGTTTTTGAAATTCGCATGGATGTGCTTGATTTGTTCTGTAGTCCCTGTAGTAAAAGATCTTATCCCAAGGTTGGCACAGTGGTGCACGCCTGTGATTCAATCAACTCAGTGCTAAAGCGGGAGGATCTAGAGTTCAAAGCCAGTCTCAGCAGTTTAGCAAGGCCCTAAGCAACTCAGTGAGACCTTGTCTACAAATAAAAAATAAAAAGGGCTGGAGATGTGGATCAATGATTAAATGCCCTGGGTTCAATCCCTATTACCAAAATAAATGAATGAATGAATGAATAAAGAAGCAAATAAATAAATAAATAGGGCTGGGGATGTGGCTCAGCAGTAGAGCAACTAGCAACTTTGGGTTCAATCCTATTATCATCTCCCCACCAACACAGAGTTGTTGTTGTTGTTGTTTAATTTTTTAAAATATATATAGTTGTAGTTGGGCATTTATTTATTTATTTTTATGTGGTGCTGAGCCATAACCCCAGCTCCTCCACAGAGTTTTAACCCTTTCTAGCTTATGCCATCTAGTTTTTTCCTTGATTGACTTCATGCAATCTTTGATGCACTTCTTGTAGGTTTCTTTTGTGGGCTGGTTTCTTACAAGTGATAGCACAGGACAGTATCAACACCTGTGATCACTGTTCTTTCAGTCCCTTAGCCCTTGGGGCCTGCCAATGAGCAATGTTACCCTCTGTCCTACTGACTATCTCCCCCTTCACCTCCAGGCACAGTCATCTGTGATCTCCCAGATTATGTAAAATGTCAGAGAACAGCTCATCAGGGCTTGGGAGATAATCATGATGGCAGCTGGAGGAAGACACATTGGCGCTGCTCCTAGCCAGTGCAGTCTTAGCAGTGCTGGCCAGGAGGAGGAGGGGGTGGAAAAGCCTACATTTTTTTTTTTTTTTTTCTTAGAAAGAGCACAGGCTGCCAAAACAACTCCTGATATAAGTTTTACCTTGGGCATTTGGACTATTAAGAGGCATTCTGGGGAAAGGCTGCCTTTGGTGAAATAGACTGAGCCCTGTGACATCTCTTTACTCCATGTCTGTGCTGCCTACCATTATGGATACAAGCATTTCATTGCAAGCCTGCTCCATATTACAAACCAAGAGCTGAAGAATGACACACAGCTTACCTAGCAAAATGGCTCCCCCCAATGAAAGGAGTCTGACTCTTCTACAAATAGACACCACTTAAGGTGGAAAAAGTTTAAAAGAGAACTCAAGGTTTTTGCCACCCTACAAAAACTTAGTCCTAAAAGGGAAAATAGGGTCATCCTGTGTATGCGCAGCAGACTGAGCAAAACATACAACAAAACCTCCAGGCACTGCACAGGGAACCAGAATAAGAAACCTCGGGACTGTTAGCATGCCATGGGAACTACAGGGCTAACACTGACTCTAGGATTGTCAGAATGTTGACCTTGTTCACAGTTTTCTCCATCTCCCAGGAAGCTTTTCATCCATCCCTGCTTTTCTCCTCGTCCCAATCTTTCAGCAATAAAGGACAATAGTAAAATTTGGAAAGGCAGATTTATAGCTAAATAGATGTAAAGTGTGGATTTCTATATACACAGGTAGGGGATGTGAGAAAGAAATCAGATCCTCCATAATTAAAAAAAAACAAAAAACCTGACCTGATTTCAGCTTGAAAACTTAAAGAGCTCGCCTGGCATGTGTGCGGCCCGGGTTCGATCCTCAGCACCATATACAAACAAAGATGTTGTGTCCGCTGGAAACTAAAAAGTAACTATTAAAATTTTGGGCTGGGGATGTGGCTCAAGCGGTAGCGCACTCGCCTGGCATGCGTGTGGCCCGGGTTCAATCCTCAGCACCACATAGACAAAGATGTTGTGTCTGCCAAATACTAAAAAATAAATATTAAAATTCTAAAAAAAAAAAAAAAAACTTAAAGAAAAAGAGCCTTAATTGTTGTTGTTATTGCTTTTGTTTTGTGGATCTAGGAATCAGATTGAGGGTTTCTTGCATGCTAGGCAAGTGCTGTACCACTGGGCTATATCCCCAACCCCAGAAAACTCCCCCATGCTGGGGATGAGAATATTAATATCTTGACATCATGACCTTTTTTTTTGTATTGAGAATTGAACCCTGTGCACTTAACCACTGAGCCACATCCTGAGTTCTTTTTATTTTTTGAGATAGGGTCTTGTTGAGCTTCTTAAGGTCTCACAAAATTGCTGAGGTTGGCTTTGTGCTTGAGATCCTCCTGCCTCAGGCTTCTGAGCTGCTGTGATCATAGGCATATACCACCAATTCCTACCTTAGGTATTTTTAGTATTCAGAATGTGTGTGTATGGTACTGGGAATTGAACCCAGTGTGTTTTACCAGTGCACAACATCCCCACCCCTTTTTATTTTTTATTTTGAGATAAAAATCTCACTCAGTTGCTTAGGGCCTTATTTGCTAAAGCTAACCTGGAATTTGACAAGTCTCCTGCCTCAACCTGTTCTTTCAGAGTTGCTGGGATTACAGGCATGCACCACTCTGCCCTAATATGTATTTAAGTTTTATTTTGTCTTTATTTTAAAATTTATTAATTTTGGTACTTGGGATGGATTCAGTGGCGGTCTATACCCCTGGGCCACATGCCCAGCCCTTTTTATTTTTTGAGATAGGGCTTCTCGAAATTGCAGAGGCTAGCTTTGAACTTGTGATCTTCCTTCTTCAGCCTCCGAAATTGCTAGGATTATGCTGCAGTCCGGCTGCAGCAAAATAACCGGGGGGTGACGAGCAACTTGTGTACATTGATACAGCAGGAGTGGGAGCCATTTATTGTAGGACAGGAGGGGTATATATACATTACACACAGCTAATCTTAATTAACATAAACTAGATACAGCAGTCAACCAGTAAGGAATCTCCACACTTAATGACCATGCCCTCTGGCAAAATGCCAGGCGCCATCTTGACTTGTTTACAGACCCTAACAGGATTACAGGTGAGAGTACCTCACCTGGCTATTATTTATCTGTTGATGAACAATTATGTTGATTTCATTTATTGGCTATCATAACTAATGCTGCAACAAATATGGGAGTGAAGATCTTCTAGGCAGACACAAAGACTTAATTTCCTTTGGATTTATATTCAGCAGTAAGATTGCTAGGTCATATGGTAATTCTACTTTTAATTTTTCTGGAACCTCCATTCTGTTTTCTATATAATGCTAATTTACATTCCTATCAACAATAGGGTGAGGGCTCCCTTTTCTCCACATTCTGGTCTGCTCAAGTTATCTTTTATCATTTTAGTCATAGTCATTCTAATTAGAGTGAGGGGAGTTCATTGTTTTGATTTGCATTTTTGTGATTAGTGAAGTTGAGCCCCTTTTCATATATACCTGTTGGCCATTTGTATGTCTTCTTTTAAGAAATGTCGATTCAGGTATTTGTCCTTTTTTCCCCCACTTTTTGTGTATGGTTGGAGATTGAACCCAGGAGTACTTTATCACTGTGCTACTTCCCCAGGCCTTTTTATTTTTTATTTTGTGGCAGGGTCTTGCTTAGTTGCTGAGGCTGGATTTGAACTCACTATCTTCCTGCCTCAGCCTCCTGAGCAGCTGGGATTACAGGTGTGTGCCACTGTGGCTTGACATAAGTTACTTCATTTGCTTTATTTAAGTGAAAAGATCAAAGTTCCCACCTAAGAGAAAAACAAGTTATATGTTGAAGTTTTTAAGATATACAGTTAAGTTATTGTTATTTTCACTGTGCTTGTCTCTAATTTTTTAACTTATACCTAAAAACATAAAAATTGTACTTTTTTTGTGGGGCTGGGGATTGAATTCAGAGCCTGGATTTGCTAGGCAAACGCTCTCTCACTGAGCTACATTCTTTTTTTTTTTTTTTAAAGAGAGTGAGAGAGAGAATTTTAATATTTATTTTTTAGTTCTCAGCGGACACAACTTCTTTGTTTGTATGTGGTGCTGAGGATCGAACCCGGGCCGCACGCATGCTAGGCAAGCACACTACCGCTTGAGCCACACCCCCAGCCCATCACTGAGCTACATTCTAAGCCCCCAATTTGTGCATATTAATGGAATAATATGATGAAAAATCTTGATACAGTTATCCCTCAGTATCTGTGGGGAATAGTTCCAGGACCCCCATGGATATCAAAATCTTGGTGTTCAATTCTCTTACATAATGGCATAATATTTACATATAATCTACATGCTTTAAATCATCTTTAGTTTACTTATAATACCTAAAATTATCCAAGTATAATATAAGTAGTTGCTATATTGCTTAGTTTAGAAACAATGACAATAAAAAAGTCTGTCCATGTTTAATACAGACTCATTTTGTTTTTCAGATACTTTCTATTTTCAGTTTGTTGAATCCAAGGATGGTGAATCCAGGGATAGGAGAGCTGACTCCTGTGTATAAGGTTTGGTACCATCTCTGGTTTCACAAATCCATTGGTAATCTTGGAAATTATCCTCAAAAGAAAAAAGGGACTGCTATGCTAGAAAGTGAATTTTGAGGACTACAGTTCAGTGTAGGTAAATTGACATATTAAAAAGTCATGAAAGGCAGGGGTTGTGGCTTAGTGGTAGAGTGCTTGCTCACACGTGTGAGGCCCTGGGTTCAATCTTCAGCACTACATAAAAATAAAATAAACGTATTGTATCCAACTACAACTAAAAAATAAATATTAAAAATAAAGTCATCAAAGGGGCTGGGACTGTGGCGCTGGGTTCCATCCTCAGCACTACACAAAGAACACATGAATTTCTAGTTTGAGTGCCACTGTAGCTACCTCCCACAAGATAGTTTTGTTTTGTTTTTGTAGGGAGTATTGAATTCAGGGGAACTTTACCAGTGAACTATATATCCAGTCCATCCAGTCCTTTTTATTTTTTAGGGCAGGGTCTCACTAAGTTGCTGAGGGTTTTACTGAATTGCTGAGGCTGGTCTTGAACTTGGGATCTTCCTGCCTCAGTCTTCTAATTCACTGGAATTATAGGTGGGTGCCAGTGTACCTGGATTATTTTTCTTCCTTTCTTTTTTTTTTTTTTTTTTTTTACCAATTAAGGAACTTTTTTTTTTTTTTTTTTTCTAGTTTCCATTTTATCTCCTTATTTCCGCACTGGGAATTGGACCCAGGGCCTCTTCTTTCATGCTTTGCACTCTAGCACTGAGCTACACCATGGACACATTTTTTTTTTTTTTTTTTTAGTTGTCAATGGACCTTTATTTGTATGCAGTGCTGAGAATCAAACCAGTGCCTCACACATGCTAAGCAAGCGCTCTGTCACTGAGCCACAACCCCCAACCCCCTGGACACTTTTTTTGCAACCCAGGATACTTTATCACTGAACTTTGTCTTCAGCTCTATTTTTTGAGACAGGTTCTTGCTAAGTTACTGAGGCTGACTTTGAACTTGCTGTCCTCCTGCCTCACTTAGCCTCCTAAGTAGTTAGGATTATAGGCGTGCGCCACTGAGTACACCCATTATTTTTTTTCAACTCATTTAAAGAATGTTTTTAAATTTCCAGGATTTTGAGCTTTTTCTTTTTATTGTTATTAATACCCTATCATAATTGCATTGTATGAATGATCAGATATATTGTTTCTTTGGATTTTGTTGAGGCTAGATTTATGGTTTTGCACATAGTTGACTGCATTAATGTAATGTGTGTGCAAATGTTGAGTACAACATTTATATCATTATATCACACTTGCTAACTATCTCATTTGCTATTTTCTTTTTCTATGCTGGAAATTCAACCTAGGAATTTGTCCATGTTAGGCCAGCACTCTCCCACTAGGTTATATCCCCAGCCCCTAATTATTGATTTTTACTTTTATTTGCTTCATCTATCAATAATTGAGGTTTGTAAATATTCATTATTATGATAGATTTGCCATGTTCTCCTTGACTACTATTTTTGCTTTTTATATTTAAATGTTTTGCTAGTGAATACACGGCATATAAATTTAGAATTGTTGTATTTCCTGGTGAATTAAACATTTTATCATTATGAAGTTACCCTAGTCATTACGTTTATTTTTTATTAATGTATGTATGTATGTATGTATGTATTTAAAGAGAGAGCAAGAGAGCTAGATAGAGACAGAGATAATTTTTAATATTTATTTTTTAGTTTTCGGCGGACACAACATCTTTGTTTGTATGTGGTGCTGAGGATCGAACCTGGGCCGCACGCATGCCAGGTCAGCACGCTACTGCTTGAGCCACATCCCCAGCCCCTATTTTTTAATTTTTAAATTGAAATATTTATGTTAAAAGCATATACTGGGGGTATACAAAATTACATACAAGAGGAAGTGAGGGGAAAGGGGAAAAAAATACAAGGGGGAGAAATGAATTACAGTAGAGGGGGTAAAGAGAGAAGGGGGGGATAGTAGAGGATAGGAAAGGCAGCAGAATACAACAGACACTAGTATGGCAATATGTAAATCAATGGAAGTGTAACCGATGTGATTCTGCAATCTGTATACCGGGTAAAAATGGGAGTTCATAACCCACTTGAATCAAAGTGTGAAATATGATATATCAAGAACTATGTAATGTTTTGAACAACCAACAATAAAAATTAAAAAAAAAATTTTCTTCCTATCCTAAGGAAAAAAAAACAGCATATACTGTTTTACCACATAGTAAGTCATTAAAAAATGGGAGCTCCGGTGTTGGTTCTTCATTGCTATACTGTTTGCTTCAATAATTGCTATTTGATATGAATATAGATGACAAGCTTTCCTTTGGTTGAGACTTGCCTTTTTCTAGCCTTATATTTTCTATCTTGGTCCTTATGTTTTAGATGTAAACAACAAAAAACTCATTTTTTTAAAATATGTTTTAGTTGTCAATGGATCTTTATTTTTTTTTATTTATATATGGTGCTGAGAATTGAACTCAGTGTCTCACACATGCTAGGCAAGCGCTCTACCACTGAACCACAACCCCTAAAGACTCATTTAAAAAAATCAAATCTGATAACCTTTTTCTATTAATTGTGAAGTTTATTCAGTTTGTTTGTTGTTGCCTGTTGGACACAGTAGCTCATGCCTATAATCCCAGTGACTCAGGAGGCTGAAGCAGGAGGATCCAGACCAGCCTCAGCAATATATTGAGGCCTTAAGCAACTTGGCCAGATATTGTCTCAAAATAAAATTTATAAAAAGTGCTGGGGATGTGGCTCAGTGATTAAACATCCCTGGGTTCAATCCCCTGTACAAAAAAAAAAAAAAAAAAAAAAAAAGTTTTAAAAAAATGTTTTTTGTTGTTGACTTTTTATTTGGGCTTGTTTTTATCATCTTACTATCCACTGTTTTTCATGCTTATTTTTATTCTTTTCCCAACAACTTTTATGTTCTTTTAAAGTTGATCAGGTTTTTTCATGGTTTATTTCTCCCCTTTACTTGTTTGGAATTTATCTTGTCTAAAGCTTATTCATTTAATAGTTATCCTATTTTAAGTACATTAAACCTTGAGTTGAGTTGGGCACATTGGGCACAGTGGTACACTCTTATAATCCTTGTGACTCAGATTCTGAGACAGGACTGCAAATTGAAGGACCGACTCAGCAACTTAGTGAGACTGTCTCAAAATAAAATATAAAAAGGACTGAATGTATAGCTTGGTGGTAGAACATCCCAGGGTTCAATCCTCAGGACCACTCATGCACACACCTCCCCCCCCCACACACACACACATACACACACACAAGAAACCTTGGTGACTTTTTTCCTCTTCTGCCCAGTTGCCAAGATAAAAACAAAACAGAAGGATAGCTATCTTCTTCTAAACCACAAGTTTATCTTTTATTTACTTTTGATGCAGGGATCTTTTTTTTTTTTTTTTTTTTTTTTTAATGCTGGGGATTGAACCCAGTGTCTCAAACATGCTAAGCAGGTGCTCTATTGCTGAGTACTCCAGTCCAAGGATTTCTTTAGACTATCTGCCCTAGACTCTATCTTGTATATACCACACTTGGTGAAGCCTGCATAGGAAAATTTGGGATCAATGATCAAGCTTATTTATTTGCTGTACTGAAGACTGAGCCCTAGGATTGCTCTGTGGCTGAGCTACATCCCTAGTTCCCCTTTTTTCTTTTAATTTTTAAAAAATTTTTAAAAATTTAATTGATTTTATTTTTTAAATACATGACAGAAGAATGCATCACAATTCTTATTACACATAGAGCACAATTTTTCATATTTCTATATATAAAGTATGTTCACTCCAATTCAGATCTTCATACATGTACTTTGTTTTTTTTTTTTTTTCAGAGAATTTTTTAAATATTTATTTATTTATTTTTTATTTTTTGGTGGATACAACATCTTTGTTTGTATGTTGTGCTGAGGATCGAAACCGGGCCGCACGCATGGCAGGCGAGCGCGCTATCGCTTGAGCCACATCCCTAGCCCCCTCCATACATGTACTTTGGATAATATGTCCATCACATTCCACCATCATTGCTAATCGTCTGCCCCCTTCCTTTCCCTCCCATGCTTCTGCCCTATCTAGAGTTCCTCTATTCCTCCCATGCTCCCCATCCCTACTCCATTATGAGTCAGTCACCTTAGAGAAAACTTTCAGCATTTGGTTTTTAGGGATTGGCTAACTTAACATTATCTTCTCCAACTCCATCCATTTACCTGCAAATGCCATGATTTTATTCTTTTTTACTGCTGAGTAATATTCCACTGTGTGTATATATCACATTTTCTTTATCCATTTCATTTCTCTACTGAAGGGCATCTAGGTTGGTTCCACAGTTTAACTATTGTGAATTGTGCTGCTATAAACATAAACATTGATGTGGCTGTGTCCCTGTAGTATGCTGTTTTTAAGTCCTTTGGGTAGAAACTGGGGAGAGGGATAGCTGGGTCAAACGGTGGTTCCATTCTCAGTTTTCCAAGGAATCTCCATACTGCTTTCCAAATTGGCTGTACCAGTCTGCATTCCCACCAGCAATGTATGAGTGTGCCTTTTCCCCCACATCCTCGCCAACACTTATTGTTGTCTTCATAATAGGCCTGGAGTGAGATAATATCTTAGAGTAGTTTTGATTTGCATTTCTCTAATTGCTAGAGATGATGAATATTTTTTTCATATATTTGTTAATTGATTGTATATTCTCTTCTGAGAAGTGTTTGTTCAGGTCCTTCACCCACTTATCAATTGGGTTATTTGTTTTTTTCTTTGGTGTTTGGCTTTTTGAGTTCTTTATATACCCTAGAGATTAGTGCTGTATCTGATGTGTGAGGGGTAAAAATTTGCTCCCAAGATGTAGGCTCTCTATTCACCTCACAGATTGTTTCTTTTGCTGAGAAGAATCCATTCCATTTACTGATACTTCATTTTAATTTTTGCGCCAAGGAGTCTTAAGAAAGTTGGGTCCTAATCCCACATAATGGAGATTAGAGCCTACTTTTTCTTCTATTAGAGGCAGAGTCTCTGATTTAATTCCTAGGTCCTTGATCCACTTTGAGTTGAGTTTTGTGCATGGTGAGAGATAGGGGTTTAATTTCATTTTGTTGCATATGGATTTCCACTTTTCCCAACACCATTTGTTGAAGATGCTATCTTTTCTCCAGTGCATGTTTTTGGCACCTTTGTCTAATATAATTGTAATTTTGTAGGTTAATGTCTGTGTCCTCTATTCTGTACCATTGGTCTACCAATCTGTTTTGGTGTCAATACCATGCTGTTTTTCTTACTATTGCTCTATAGTATAGTTTAAGTAAGGTCTGGTATAGTGATGCCACCTGCTTCACTCT
The DNA here is from genome assembly GCF_048772815.1 of Callospermophilus lateralis. Lineage (NCBI taxonomy): Eukaryota > Metazoa > Chordata > Mammalia > Rodentia > Sciuridae > Callospermophilus > Callospermophilus lateralis. The sequence continues at coordinate 75,734,847 of NC_135308.1, read as the reverse complement.
TCCTGCTAGGAATTGCTTTAGCTATTCTGGGTCTCTTATTTTTCCAGATGAATTTCATGATTGCTTTTTCTATTTCTAAAGGAATGTCATTGGGATTTTGATCAGAATTGCATTAAATCTGTATAGTGCTTTTGGTAGTATGGTCATTTTGATAATATTAATTCTGCCTATCCAAGAGCAAGGAAGACCTTTCCATCTTCTAAGGTCTTCTTTAGAATCATATGATCATCTCAATAGATGCAGAAAAAACATTTGACAAAATACAGCGCCCCTTAATGTTCAAAACACTTGGGGCTGGGGATGTGGCTCAAGCGGTAGCGCGCTTGCCTGGCCTGCGAGCGACCCGGGTTTGATCCTCAGCACCACATACAAACAAAGATGTTGTGTTCACCGAAAACTAAAAAATAAATATTAAAATGATTCTCTCTCTCTTAAAAAAAAAAACAACACTACAGTGCTCGCTTCGGCAGCACATATACTAAAATTGGAACGATACAGAGAAGATTAGCATGGCCCCTGCGCAAGGATGACACACAAATTCGTGAAGCGTTCCATATTTTTGAATTGTAATGTAAAAAAATTATGAATGTAATGCACTATACTATTGTCATGTATGTAAGAAATAATAAAAAAATAAAAAATAAAACAAAACAAACAAACAAAAAACACTAGAAAAACTAGGGATGACAGGAACATATCTCAACATCGTAAAGGCTATCTACGCTAAGCCCCAGGTCAACATCACTCTAAATGGAGAAAAATTAAAATCATTCCCTCTAAAAACTGGAACAAGGCAGGGATGCCCTCTTTCACCACTTCTATTTAACATAGTTTTTGAAACACTGGCTAATTAGACAGATGAAAGAAATTAAAGGGATACTTATGGGAAAATAAATTAGCACTATTTTCTGATATGATTCTATACCTAGAAGACCCAAAGAGCTCCACCAGAAAACTTCTAGAAGTAATGAGTTCAGCAAAGGAGCAGGATATATAAAATCAACACCCATAAATCAAAGGCATTTCTGTATATCAGTAACAAATCCTCTGAGGGAAATGAGGAAAACTATATCCCATTTACAATAGCCTCAAAAAAAAAAAAAAAAAAGACTTGGGAATCAACAAAAGAGGTGAAAAATCTATACAATGAAAACTATAGGGCTGGGGATGTGGCTCAAGCGGTAACGCACTGACCTGGCATGCACAGGGTGCTGGGTTCTATCCTCAGCACCACATAAAAATAAAATAAAGATGTTGTGTCCACTGAAAACTGAAAAATAAATATTAAAATATTCTCTTAAAAAAAAAACTATAGAACCCTAAAGAAATCAAAGACCTTAGAAGATGGAAAGATCTACTCAGTTCCTTTTTATTTTTATGTGGTGCTGAGGATCGAACCCAGGGCCTTATCCCAGCCTCTAATTCTGTTATTTTGAGACAAGATTTTGATAAATTGTCTGAGCTGGCATTGAAGTTGAGATCCTCCTGCCTCAGCCTCTGGAGTTGCTGGGATTACAGGTGTGCTGTTATCTAGTCCTGTCTATAAATTTGTTTTTCACTCACTGATGTGGTAAATCAAAATTGAAAAGGTAACAGGAACTTTGACCTGGAGGGCTTGTGTGATCCACTATGGGGCTTTAATTTTTATTGTAATTTATTGGAAGTGACTGGATTTTAAATAGGATAGTGACTTATGGATCACCTGAGAGAAGTGTAGGATGAATTTTTGAGTGCAAAGACTGGAGGAAGAAAGTAGAAGCATGAGAAAAGCAGAAGCCAACAGATAATTTTCACTGAAGAAAGCAACTTAATTTATTGAGTATAAAAAGTAATGCAGGGAAGCTTTTTAAATTTAAGCTGCATAATAAACAAGTATGGCTATTTTCATATATGATATTCAAAGAAACTAGCTCAAGTCACAACAGGTACCCAGTAAGCAAAGCCAGGATTTAAAGCTAACTTTATTGTTATAGTTAGAACAACAACAACAAAAAATGAGCTTGTGATGTCATATGTACATTCAGAATTTTTATTTCAAAACAAAGAACCACAATAACATTAATAGAAAATCCATATGGAAATATTCACAACCTGGTCATTGAAAAGTGGGAGAAGTTCTACGCTGCTTAACTGCCAACTCACTGAGGAGCCAGAAGAGGTAAAGTCAGGTAAGTCCCCTTTTCCAACAAAGCATTGCTCCATAGCTATGTGAGTTTTCTTCTAAAGGCTCAATGACCAGAGGGAATGATGAGAACTGAAGAGTAAAATACTGTTATATGCAAGGGTTTGGCTAAAGGGTCTGACATGAGTAAGCACCAAAGAGGGAAGGGAGATCAGGCAACCTATGAAAAAGGGAAGAGGCTGAGTGTCATCAGGGCCAATCTCCACTTACAAATGTACTGGGGAATTTGGAGATGATTGTGGAGGTGTCCAGGACCTCTATGGGGCAGGAGTAAATCTCACCATCTCTAACCCTCTGAAACACTCCAGTCTTCCTTTGTTTCTTCTAAGAGAATGCCTCCTTCTTCCCATATCCAACATCTCCAAGAGCCACATGCCCTGATCTTACACTCTTTCCTATTCCCATTGTCCCTCCCATCTGTAGTAAGGCTGAACCCTCCTCCACCCTCAACCTCAAGATGTAGAAGCTCTCCCCAACTCCAATAGGGAAAGGTAGCCAGATGAACCAGAAATCTAAAGTTCCACCCAGCAGAGGCAGTGTTACCTATGTACATAGGGATGAATTTTAATACAGTCGATCCAAAAGAAGACTATAGGAACAAAGGAACAATAAACTACTTTCAACCAGAGCAAAGTGACAGTGCACATACATTCATATTCTCTCAAGTGTGGGCTACACTGTACATTTACTCATACTATTTCAAATGTGTCTATCAGAAAGATTCAAGTCCCCTAAGGGTACCTGATATAGTATCAGGGTAACATGGTAATAAGGATAATTTTGACACGTAACAGACACAGACAGGCATGCCATGACCTTAGAGCAAAAATACTAAAACTAGATAATTGTTTTAAAAAATTAAAAATAAAAAACCCTCTCCCAGAGCTGAGGTTACAAATTCCAATTTAGCTATAAACATTTTCCTTTGAATCCCTTTAAAACAAGTTAAAACATATAATCTTAAAGAACAAAGTGAAGAAATACCGAACACCTAAGCAGTAACCAATTTTTTTGTTTGTTTGTTTCTCATTTGGAGGGCTCTGCCACCAGATAGGTGATGGAATTACTTAAAGCATATGAGTCCACTATCAGGGGAAGGAGTTGTTTGGACTAGGAAGGCTTTCTGCAAATAAACATCCTTCCCTTCTCTGGACTCCATCCAAAATTAAAACCCATCAACCGCCATTAACTATAACACCCATCTTAATAAACATTAGATTTCAAGTAATACTATAAACTATAATCTTAAAGAAAAATCCCAAAGGAAACCAGTAGCTTTTCTATACAGGCACATGACTGAGAAATCAAACTAAATTTCTGTCTGAAACACATTGTCGTTAGGCAACATGCAGATTTCAGGCACCATATCACATACCCTCCACCAACAGATAGTTCTTCCTCAATTCTTCCTTCTTGTTGTACCTCTCCAGTATCAAATCGTCTTTGCCCTAGAACCTCTTTAAACACCTCTCTCTAACCTTTATTTCCTTATATTTTCATTATTTGGTAAAATTACTTTACACTTAAAAAAAATAAATATTTATGCAATAAAACCAGAAGATAAAATAAATAAAACTCAAGTTACTTTGCTGTGCAGAGCTGTGTGAAAGTGAGGAAGGTGCTCTTATTTAATTTCCCATAACCCTCCACACTATGTATATCTGCTTCCTGACAAGTATGAGGTTGGGGGAACTGCACCCTAACTCTTTACTCCCCTATGTGCCCCAGTGAGGCAATTAGAACCTAAGGGAAGAAGAGCTGGCAACGTTGTCATATGCCAAGCAGCCAATCCCTCCTGAAATAAAGAAGGTCGGTTCACTTGGTCTCTCCTAAACAGGAGAGAATGTTCAAGAAATTAAATATTTAAAAAGCATTGAAGATCTGACTAACCCCAACACTGGGTTCATCTGAGTGTTCAGAAGTGTGTGGGATGAGAAGGGAATCAAGTAGCAGCATTCGGAAGCAGTCCTGGGTTCATCCTGATGAAGTCTCTCTCTCTATTCAGGGAGAGGTTGCTTTCCATGTTGGGAGAGAGGTGGAAGGAGGTCTGACTAGACATTGGTGGTGTTCTCCTTAGCAGGCTGGCTGCTGTTCATCTCCCCCACAGAGCCTTTCCCAGCTCTATTATTGGACTCATTACCATGCCCTTCAAAGGCCCTTGTGATATCCTCAAAAGTCCTGCCTCTAGTCTCAGGGACTTTGAAGAAGGTGAAGATCAGGAAGATAATGAGGAAAGTGGCGAAGATAAGAAAAACATAGGCTCCCAAATAGGCCTAGAAAAAGGGAAAAAAAAAAAAAAAAGGTTCACGTAAAAATCTGGTCACTGATGATTTCCTTCACAGCTATGTCTCTAATAGGCCTCAAGCCCCTCTATATTTAATGGTTAATTTAATGCAAGGTTTCTTCAGAGATTCCTTCACAATGCCATTGCTAACTTCCTATGTTTCTCTGCAATTTTTTATTTTCATTTTCTATTCACTAAAGTTAGCTGCTTTCCAATACCTGCAAACCATTTGATTTATTTGAACCTGGGGTTCTTTACCCCTGAGCTACACCACTAGCTCTTTTTATTTTTTGAGACAAGGTCTTACTAAATTAATTGCCCAGGCAGGTCTTTCTATCCTGTCTCAGCCTCCAGAGATTCTGGGATTATAGGTGTGTGTACTGCTGAGGTTGGCCTCCTACTAAGCATTTTAAAATCATGAAGTCATTAATGCAAATTAAAATTATGAATTAAGAATGGATTTGGAATCCTTTGAGGCTCAGTATCATTCTGATTTTAGGCAAACAAACATCATCTCAGAATAGTAGTCTTTAAAAATTTCCATATTAAGCCTGAAATTGGAGGCCAGCCTCGGCAGTTTAGTGAGACCCTATCTCAAAATAAACAAAAGGGGCCAAGGATGTAGTTTAGTGGTAGAGTGTCCCTGGGATCAATCCCTAGTACTCCAAAAACAAAGTTCCCAGTTTTGCCCTCCTGCTTTAATCTTTTCTGTTATTTATTTTTCTATTTTTCATGAAAATGAGAAAAAACTGATTTAAAGCACTTGAGATCTAATCCTTCACAGGTCAGTAATAATTATTAAGATGTAACTTAAACATATTGACCTAAGTGGGTTGGTTAAGACAAGCTGTTTTGTTTGAATTTACTTACTGCAGCTGAGGGAAAGAGCAGTCCAACCAAAAAGTTGGAGGTCCAGTTAGAACAACCAGCCACTGCCATGGCCGCTGGGCGTGGTCCCTGTTCAAAGAGTTCAGCCACAATAAACCATGGAATAGGGCCTGGTCCAATCTCAAAGAAGGCCACATAGATCAAGATAGCTGTGATACAGACAAAGCTCATTGCATTATAGTTATCCTGTAAGAGGAAGAAATGGAAGAAATTTGATATTAAAGAAGTGTGATCCAGGGGTCTAGTTTCACTTAGATGAGAGCTGATTAAATGGCAAGTTCCTTCTATCCTGTGGTACAGTGCAATTACTGGATTTGGAATCCAGAACCTTAGGTTTCTGAAATTTCAATTCTGTGATCTCACTTATAAGCCATATCTTACACAGGTTAAGGATAATATTAGGTTAAATGCTCTGATGATCTTAAACACTCTGGGTTATCTTGCACCTCTTAAATTTGACTTTATCAATGAACTTCAACCTCAACAACCCATCCCTTGCAGGGGAGTCAAATGTAACCTCCATACCATTCCCCTTTACTTCACTCAAAGAACACTCACCTTCAATAACAAAGAAATAGTCATGATGATGGAACATACAGCCATTCCTCCAAGGCCTATCATATGTAAAGTCCTTCTTCCTGCCCTTTCCACCAGAAACAGCTGAAAGAAGAACATAACATGAAACTTCTGGTTTCCATTTCATGAAAACCCAGTTAAGAGCTACTAGAAATCTGCCTTACCAACAGCAGGATATTTGCTATAGCCACAACTATCTTTCTCCAGTTGCATATATAATCCTTCTACCTCCCCCTTTCCTGTCATTCCATCTTTGCTTGAAGAGTGAAGACGACTACAATATTCTTTTTCCCAAAGAGGAATGCAACAAAAGACAGCTAACTGATGGTATGGTGGTTGAAGGACACGCAATTCGTCTTTGAACAGATTTCCTCTTTTCGTCCCCCCTTCAAAATCATCCAAGTGTTCAACTTACAGAAACTACAGTGAAAATAGTATTAACAACACCGGCTCCAATGGTAGCATATATTGGCTCATCAACACCTGCTTCCTTAAAGATTCCTGTTGAGTAATAGAACACCTAAAAACAAACAAAAGACATACCTTTGATATGATTATGTGTAACAGTTAAATACAACTCTCAAAAACTAAACTCAGGGTCCCAGGAGGTAAGATGTCTTTTCTAGAGTCTTTGTGCACAGTATTCTTCTGCAAATGAATTGTCTTCTCTATCTTATTCCATTCTCTTAATTCTGCTCCATTCCAGCTACTCATTTGAATTTTTCTTCTAATGCTCATTCCCATTGATCCTTTTATTATTCATTATTTCACTTTATTAATTCATATAAAGATTTAAGTCCTACTAAGAACTTTAATGGACTCTTCCCCAAACTCAAGATATTGATATGAACATTGAGAGTCTTACTTTGACAGTGAAGAAACTGAAAAACCTTAGCTTTATCATATAATAAGCAGTGTTAGAATGGATTTCCTAGACCTCAGTACTTTCCAAGGAAAGGAATTAATACCAGCTATTAATTTTATTTACTTTACACTATGAAATAAAATTATTCTTTTTTGTACTTTTGTTTTTGTGGTGCTGGGGACCAAACCCAGGGCCTTTTACACACTAGGCAAGCACTCTACCACTGGGGTACACCCCCAACCTCAGTATTATTTGTTGGGCATTAGGCTAAAATGTAGGGTTGTTCTCAGACTGTATGGTAACAAGGTAACATCTAGATCCCTCAGGTCCAGCTCTGGAGTTCATGACTTCACCCAGAGTATTTGCTGCTATAGCAACATTCCCCAGTCTTTTGGATATATCTCTTTACACTGGAATTTATCTTCAAAAAACAACTCTTCAAATCTCTAGTATCTAACGTGGAGAGTATACATATTTATATCTTCTAAAATAAAATTACAAATTAGGCATGGTAGCACATTCCTGAAATCCCACTGATTCTGGTAGCTGAGGCAGTAGGATCACAAGTTCAAGGCCTGCTGGGTAACTTGGAGAGACCCTGTCTCAATCCCCAGTACAAAGAAACAAACAAAAACCCAAACAAACTAATGTACATACATATCTCAAACAAATTTCTTATAGTAAGGTTACTTTGCTGTCTAGTACAATTAAGCTAAGTATGCTAAATCCTACATCCTCATCTAAAAAAGCAGTTTACTATTAGGTAAAGACTGTCCTATCTTACCCATCTGCCTTTAAGGGAAGTTAGAAAACAAGTGATTTCCAAGCCTGTTCTGTATCGTTTACTTTCTAGAGAAAAGAATTTCCAGGCTGTTTACATGATATTGATTCAGTGGCTCAGGATTCCCACCCTATAACTCTAATGCAGACAGTTTTGGGTTAGACTATTCCAATTGCAAAATCTAGTCCCTGACTAAATTGGGAGCCATCTTAGTTCAATAATAAACTTACACACCATTTCCTGAAGTGGAACAAGTCTCTCCTACAGAGTGCTCCTGTCATTTGCTGTTTTTCTGATCCTGTTTTGCAGAGCAGGGACTAGGGTGAGGCAGCAAGGGAGGCACATTGAGTGTTATTCTTTATTTCCAGGGCTGGGCTTGTTTGTACCTAAGGGCCTCAATTCACTTCCAGTCCTGCTGCTTTGAAAGCCTTGGGAACATATTTTATTCTAGTAATATAGCCGATCATCATTTTGAAATGAGGAAATTTCAGACTGCGAGGCTTTTTCTAACTGTTTCCTCCTAGATTCTGATAAAAAGAGTCTCACAAGAAGTACTACTGCTATTATTATATCCCTTTTATATTTTTGAGCCTGGGTCCTGCTACAATGCCCAGGCTGGCCTCAAGTGATTCTCTTGTCTCAATCTCCCATGCATCTGGGACTACATGCACACACTGTTTTGCCTGGCTCAGCATTGCTACTTTAAATATAAGTATCCAGGGCTGGGGTTGTAGAGTGCGTTTAGCATGCCCTAGAGTTTGATTCCCAGAACCCCAACTCGCAAAACACACCAAAATATCCTTCTATTTGTATGCTAGGAAGGAGAACAGATCCGAAACCAATTTCTTCCACCATCCCCAAGATGGGGGTCTCACTATGTTAAAATCCTCCCACCTCAGCTTCTGAAGTAGAAATTGGGATTACAGGTACCAAGATATTGAGTACCAAGTGTTTTGCAAAAAGACCTTTGTTAGAAAATTATTTGATCACATTGATCAAAGACTGATGGAATTGCAGGAATGAGTCAGAATTTAAAGAGATGGGCAAGAGTAATTTTCACATCCAAATATTTTATCTGCAAATGGACAGAAAGTATAGGAAAACATTCTCTTATCATAACCCATGCTCAAAAGCAGGAAGCTAATATTTGCATACTATACAAAGGCAACTTCTATTTTGCCATCCACTTTTAGCTATAAAAATCATTCTTCTGTAGTTAATTTCTGATTCTAGACTATAAAGTCCTGGGAAAAAAAGCCAAGGTGTATAAATTCTAGGATCTACTTAAGTTGTATAGTTTACATTATCAACATTATCTTTGATGACATCATAAGCTAGATCAGTTAAAGAAATAAAAAAATGAGTGGTCAAAGAAGATTAGGTTTGGGAATGTGGCTTAGTGGTATAGCATGTGCAAGGCCCAGCATCAAAAAGTTAGTAGGAAAAGATAAATATGTGATGCCAATATGGTGAAAAAATTTGGAAGAGGACAAATATTAATTCATTTCTAAGACTAAGGACAATAAAATTTTCATTCTATTTTCCTCCTTGTGAAATATAGATATAATTTTAAAAAACAAAAATAAAACTCAGTCAAAAACTAAATAATCAGTATTTTCTGAGTGCCTTAAGAACTACAATGTGTAACCGATGTGATTCTGAAATCTTTGTAATGTTTTGAATAACCAATAAAAAAATAAAATAAAATAAAATAAAAAAAAAAGAACTACATCTAAAACTACTCATTCCTTATTTTTTTTTAATATTTTTTAGTTGTAGATGGACATAATATCTTTATTTTATTCATTTTTTTAATGTGGTGCTAGGATCATACCCAGTGCCTCACTTGTGCTAGACAAGCGCTTTACCACTGAGCCACAACCCCAGCATTTTAATGTTTTTGAGGTGGGAGTCTTTCAATGCTGTTCACCAGGCATTCTTGAACTCCTGCATTCAAGCGATGCTCTCCAGAGTAGCTGGGAACACAGGATCATACCACCATGCCTGGCTGATCAGGTTTTAAGTGAAATACTGTAGGATTCCTTTGACCTAAAAGTAGATACTCACAGCATTGATCCCAGAGAGCTGCTGGGAGAGCTGGAGCACAATGGAAATGAGGAGGGGTTGTTGGTAGTTGGGTGACTTAAAGAGCTGCAGCACAGAGACTTGCTTTTCTTGTGACATTCTAACACTCTCTTCTTTCATTTCTAGGATATCCTGGTTCACATCTGGTGTGCCCCATAACCGTTGGAGGACTGGTAAAAAGAAAGAAATGAAAAGGATAAAGACATTGTGCTGCCCCCAATTCCTTTCACACAGCTAGGAAGAAGCCATTTCAAATGAAGGGACTGTTGTAGTTTGGATTTGGTGTGTCCCCCAGAGGCTCATGAGTCCCCAAGGAGCCATGTTCAAGTGATTAGCTCATAAAGGCTCTAACCTCAAAGGATTGATCAATTGGCGTATTTACAGCTAAATGGGCTAATAGGAGGTAGTGGGAACTGTACAAGGCAGGACCAAGTTAAAGGGAGTGTCATTCTTATTATGAGGTCTGAAAGATACTTACTCCTCTTAGCATTCTCCTCTTCTTTTCTATTAATGAGCAAGAATCTAGGACTTTCAGGGCAAAATGGAAGGGCTATACTTTGTAGGATAGCTGGAATAATTGTTAAGCCCAACAGCACAGGCCACAGATCTCCAGATCCCAGGATAAATTCCAGACCAAATATCTAGAAATCAAAGATAATATTATAAACCCCATACTTCCTAGGCCACAAGTTCATTTTTAAAAGTTTAAAAATCATCATTCTTTTAACACAGAAAAAAGATAAATTGTGTTTCTTACCCTTTTTTGTCCTGCTTGCTTCAAGAGCTACAATCTATGAGCTATAGTAACGTTAACTGAAACTATGTGTACACACACATACACCATATACAATTGAATGTGTGCCAGTCATCCTTTTGAGTTCTTAATCTATGTTACTTCATTCAATGAACATGAAACTAACACTCATTAAGTAAGAAATTATAGGGTACCTGAGCCACCAGAATCCCAATGACGATCCCCAGCTGGTTGAGAGTGCCAAAGGCACCCCGCAGAGCAGTAGGAGATACTTCTCCAATGTACATGGGCACAAAACCTGTACAGAGTCCACAGAAAAGTCCAATAATCAAGCGGCCCAGGATTAACATCTCAACGGACTCAGCAATCTTGCAGAACCCCATGAGGCAGCCACCAGCAACAGCCAACAGGTTGACTATAAGCATTGAATTGCGCCTATCAGGTGAACCAGAGACAAAAGTAAGGTTAGTAAAGTGAGAAGATCCTAATCTCTACTTTTCTTTCCTCAATGTTTTGCCCTTCTGCAGGCTCTTATTTTCTCCTGTGGCTTAAATTTTCTTTTCCATTTTCTATCCTTGGAACATTTCTAGTTGGAACAATGGTTTTTAAACTTCTTCATACATAAAACTCAAAGAACATTTAAGACTTTGTGCAAGTCCCAGCTGTAACCTAAGATCCTACCAAGCATCCTACCAAGCAGTTCTCAAAAAGTGATCTAACCAGCCAACAACAGTTAGAAATCTCCTAGAAATTAACTCTTCCACTTCATCTAGATTTAATCATTAGATCTGACTCTGGGGACATGTCCCAGCAGTGTTCTGAAAAGCCCTCCAGGTGATGTGAACTTTGAGAACAATTGCCCTTGGCCAGCAATTCTGACACAGCTGGTCTACCAACACACAGACATTTTTGGATCAGTGCTAATCATTTTATACCTTTATTTTATTTGATTGCTGGCGATCAAACTCAGGTCCTTTGGACATGTTAGGTAAATGCTACCTCTGAGCTATACCCTCAGCCCCATTAAATGATTTCTTTTCCTGTGCTGGGGATTGAACCTAGGGCCTCATGTATTTTAGGCAAGCACCCTACCACCAAGCTACATTCCCAGTTGCCATTAAGTGCTTTTTAATGCCTTTTATGCAATGTATAGATATCACCAATACTATAATGATAGCAAATTAATTCAGGCAAAAGTTTTTCTATATCACAGAAAATTATACTCAAAATAGTCTCTAGGCTATACTGTGGTAATGATATTAACAATTAATATTGAGAGTTGGCACAATGATCAATTTGAGGCCAACCTCTGCAACTCAGCACGATCCTGTCTCAAAAATAAAAAATAAAAAGGACTGGGAATGTAGCTCAGATAGTGGAGTCAACACCCTCTACCAAAACAGTAAAACAAAAATGAAGACTTAGGTAGCACAGGGATTGAACCAGGGTACTCTACCACTGAGCAACTTCACTGGCCTTTTTTGTTTGTTTTGAGACAGGACCTCATTAAATTGCAGAAGCTAGCCTTGAACTGTGATCTTCCTGCCTCAGCCCTGAGTTTCTGGGTTTACAGGTATGTGCCAACACAAGGCCTGGTTTGATCTCCAGTACCACAAAAAACAAATACATGAATAAATAACGTAAGAATTAAACATCATCACATTAAATAGGTGTTTTATTTGCAAACTTAAATTCCATTTGTATCCCTAGAACATCTAATTGACAAACTAAATTGTTCCTTCAGTCATTACTGACAATATCCTACCCTCTAAAACATTTTATTAAGCTAGGGTTAAGTGAGAATATTCATTTTTCTCTTTTAGGGAGAAATTCAATTACTTGGCCATTATCCACATTTGTCAGAAAGCAAGGATTTCAAATATATTTTTTGAAATATTTCAAATATATAAAATAATGAAAAGATTTGCATGAAACCCCAACTATTTAGAAAAGCAAACAACTTCTAACTTTTTAAATAAAAACACTCTGGGAAACTTTAGAGTTGAAGTTTCTAGAGAATAATTCCAAATTAACATAAGTCAGACTGCAAAGGCCCATCACTCACATGGCCCATCTCTTGAAGGCTGAGTGGGAGTTCAAGGCAGTAGAAATTCAAGCAAGAGCAGTCATATTCAGAGCCAGGTGGACCACATATTTATCGATTGGAATTTGATGAGTCTCATTAAGATGGATCATCATCTCCCTGATCTAATTTTCTATGCTTATCTTCAAAGCAACCTGTATAGCCCACTTCCAATTTCTGGTCAATACCTGCCAAAGCGGTTGACAAAGAGTCCAACGGAAAAGGAGCCCATCATGCCACCAACAGAGAAGATGGCCACAGACAAGGACCAGAGGGTTGTCAGCAATGTTTTACTAGGAAGGTCTTCTAACCTCTCTTCCAAAGTATAGTTGAGAAAGTCTTTTATGATCTGCAAAATAAAATGGTTGGAGGAAGAGCAGACTTGTTACAGTTGGATGAGAACAAGAGACAAAAATTAGGGATTGTTTCCTCCTTAAAAGGACAGCATTGCTATGGCTTTATAGGCAGGGAATCACGGGATGTCTGAAAAATCCCAGTAGGTGGCAGCAGTGATATTGTCTGCCCCAACTCTCTTAAGAGTGCCCCCCTCCCCCTACCTCCACCTCTGCACCCCCCTCCACCACTTCTTTGTTACTAACCCCTAAGGGATAATACAGGAAGTGTTATCACTAGAGGGTAAGAGGAAGGACCAGCCCAGGGTATAGGGGAACAAATAAGCTTTTTGCTTTCTTTAAGTGACTCACCTAGACATTCCCAATACATTCCCCCTCTTCTGTCTTAGCCAGGCAAGACAAAAAATGTCTTAAATTCTGAATTTTTTTGAAACCCTTCTTAAAATAAAAGAATACTTCCCTTATTCCATAGTCAGAATCTAAATGACTGGTACTCACAGTCTCAGGAGCATTGATGACTCCAGTGTTGTAGCCAAACTGGAAAGAGCCAATTGTAGCAACAGAGACAGCAAAGATCAGAGATGGGGTCACCTGAGGAGTAGAGGAAGACAGGGAGGAAACAATTTTTTTTAACTGATGATTGTCTCTTACTAATTATAGAAATGGACCAGGAGAACCTGTCCTGAGTGATAGGAAGAGGACAAAAATACAAGATTTAGAAAAAATTGGAAAACAGGTTCAGAGGACCTGGTTAGTTGGTTTGGGAGCATTTTAAAAACTGCACCACGAAAAGGCAAGCATAAAACTGAAGTCCAGGATTGGAAGGGCAGAGGAAAAGATATCCTTGGAATTCCTAAGAACTGATTATTTTGCAAACAGATCCAGTGTATTCTTAGCAGTACCCTAGAATAAATACACATAAATGGTGGTGGGTTCATCACTGGGCTTCTCTTACCTCTGGATCTTGTAAACTACTATAGACATGTGCTACATGCTGGCCCCAAGTTGGCCTGGTTACTAAATACTATACTGCTACAGTATAGCAGGGGAGGATACTTGCTTACTTCCAACATTAGGAAACATCTCCTAGAGGGAGAATCAACCAATCATCTCTCACCTAGCTGGGAAATTATTCAAGACAGCAAGTGGGCAGCTCCAATCTTACACGTGAGGCCATCCTCCAAGGCTCCCTCACAATGTCTTCAATCTTTTCTTATTTTAAACTCCTTTTCACTTAGGTCAGACAAGGTGACAGGCTGGGAGCTTCTGTAGGCGAACTGACCTTCCCCATGACTGGTGGCAGCCGCCTCAGGCCCACTGAGCAGAAGCACCCCTCAGGACTCTGCTGCTACAAAGCTCTTTCTGTTAAATCCTTTTCCTTTTAGTAAAACCCCATGGTTCCCCTCTCACCATCATGAGGGCCTTTTTTTTTTTTTTTGTCCCATCTCCTTTCAACCCTTTTCCCTAATTTCCTTTATTTTCAAATAATTTTATCTTAGTGCAAATGCTTTTCTCCCCTACAAATACTGCATACACCACCCAGAATAATATATTAATATATCCTGCACTCACAATCACAATGATGACAACTGGAATTCTCTTATTATTCAAGGAATTCCATAAGGTTACAGAGGGCTGGACACATGACCTGTACTCCCAAACCAACCAGAGTCTTGCTGGATCTGAGACCCACACTTTAAGCCACACAATCAGCAGCCCTAATCCTCTGACTAGGCAACCATCTCATGGTATACTTATGTAAAATAAAATTGAGAAGCAAACAAAACTTCTGCAGTGACTTTGCTATGAGAGAAAGGTGAATGGAAGCAGGATATTCTCTTTATCATGTGTGACATTCAGAGAGAACTGGTTAAACTGTTGCTTCACAGGCTGAAGGAGAAATGAAAAAAAGGCCTTAAGATGGCTTAGTGAGTTAAAATAAAACAGAACACGATAATCGGCATCTAGATTTGCCGTCCTCCGAGTACCACAAACAAGCCAAAACAACAGTATCATCCTTACCTTCTGTGTCCCCATGGTCCTAATTTAATTTTCTTCAAATCCTGAAGAAAGATCTGGGATGGAATTCCAGAGACGCCTCTTCCAGCCAACAAAACCTTCAAAATGTCCTCGGCAGCAAGTTCTCTTCACGTCTTCAGCTGCGATCGGTACCCACTCTCACCAATACAGCATCTCTAGCTCTGGTTTGGAACAAGTCTATTTATAATCTCTGCAAAAGGTGGAGCTCGTAAACCTTTCTCCGCCCCTAACCCCATCCCCGACCCACAAACTACCCCGCCCCCAAATAATCCGACCTCAGGAATTTAGCGAACTGTATTATCAGAACTTCGGAGCTCCTCTCCACACCCTCAGCCCCCTCCCCCTTCCAGGCAATTACCCCATCCCTTTTAAAACCACATCCTGTCACTCTCCACCTCCTCTTTTCTTTCTCTTTTTAAAGCTCATACAGATCCCTTCCTTTTACTAATAGCAGTTACAGCCTCTTAGTTTCACAGACAAAATGCTACCAGAAAAGCCTGGAGGGAGGGCAAATACATGACTTTTAGCTCTTGAATCTGCTCGGAATTGAATCAATCTACAAAGAGAAAATAAATTTATCTATATAAGGCAAAATTGAATAGGCGCTTCTATCAGATTCAAAACGGTTTGAAAGACTGTAAGCAGAAAGAATTCATAATCCTATAATTTATCAGCTGCTTTTTAAATTATAGGTTGGGTGTACAAATCTTGAAAAGAAAGTAAGGTCAATCTGGCCAAAAAAAAAAAAATTTGGGAGAAGAATTTTGACCAGTTTTTAGCTCTACTTGTCCTCTGATTAGCATAATCTCACCTAGGATGGACTAAAACTGAATTTCTAGGAGTCAGACTAACTCTGTTGGGCTGTAGGAAGGAGAGATTAACTGTTATAATACAATCCAAATTCCTTAATACCATTTGCCACAACACCCCTTCTTAATTCTGCAATGATTTGCCTCTAGTCCAGGGTTTATAGCATCTAGAAATGCAATAAATATCACATTGGATTAAACAGATATTTGCTATTTAAGGTACTTTCCAAGAAGGTGGTGATTCTTCAGTGAATAGGATCAGAAAGTTCTGCTCTTAAGGAATTTAGTGTTTCCTTTCTTCCATTTAAAAAAAAGCCGGGGTTGGGGGTATAACTCAGTTGAAAGAGTGCCTGCCCTGCATCCTGCATGTACAAGGCCCTGGTTTCAATCCCCAGCAAAACACACACACATACACACACACACACACACACAAGTGCCATTTAAAAAATAAAAAAATTAAAAGTGGGGCTGGGGTCATCATAGCTCAGTGGTAGAGTACTTGCCTTGTACATGTGAGGCACTGGGTTCCATCCTCAGCACCACATAAAAATAAATGAATAAAAAAATAAAGGTATTTTGTCCATCTACATCTAAAAATATATAAATTAAAAAAAAATTTAAACTAAAAAAAGGGGACAAGGGTTAATGATTCTCACACACCTGGAAAGGATTATTAATATCTTATTAGTTATGGGCTGTGAATTTCTTGAAAGAAAAGTTTGAGATAAATATCTGATTACTGCACTATACACAAAAAACGAACAATAGGAAAAAATGAGAAAAATGAGAATTGAAGAAGATGAAGGATAATGAATAGGAGAGAAGATCGGCTCCAGTATGCAAGTAAACAAAGCAAGCAATTTAGTTTGTGGTTAAACAGTTGTGTAAGTGAGAGATAATATCAAGGCTTTGCTGGAGGGGAAACATCAATGGTCAAATTCCTGTGCCCATTAATTTGTAGCCAAGCAACCTTCAGTACCCGGAGACTGGGGTGAGAGGTAGGGGGAAGCAAGTTGGTAAAATAGTTAAAATTTTTCTAGATGGTGAGATGGGGAAAGTTCATCTTCCTTCAGAGTTTTGGTCCTGGGCCTACAATCCAAAATGATACCACTGGACCTAAAGCCAATCAGATTATATTTTCTGTTTTCCTTAAATAAGGATACTTTATAAGTTCGATCCTTAGCTGAGAGAGAATTGAAGATGAGTGAAATATGACATCAAAGAAAACTGTCCCTGAGATCTCACTTCTCCTCCCCCATTTCATCCTTTCCAGGAAACAGGCAGCCAGAAGCCCCATTAATTACCACAGCAACTAAACTTAGAAGCCAAAGAAAAAAAGAATATCCCTATATGGCAGTGCTGTCCAACAGAAATATAATGCAAGCCATTGTGCATACTATATTTTCTAGTAGGCATATTAAAAATTTTAAAAGAAACAAAAGAAATTAATTGTAATAATTATTGAACCAAATATAACAGAAATATTATATTTTTAGAATGTAATCAATGAAAAAATGACTAGAGTTTACTTTCTTTGTTTTGCATGTTTTTGAAACCCTGTGTAAAGTGATATTGTAACAGAGGTTCACTTGATGCTTTGACTATATCTCTTTTGGCTTTGAAACTTACATGTTTTTTTCCTTTTTCCCAATCTTCTTTTCCCTAAACTTCTCCTCCCTGATCTTCTTTCCCTCCCCTCCCCCTCTCCTCCCTAATCTCATTTTCTCTGAATTACCTCTGTAAAAGGCCCCATTCTTGTGGATGGGCAGAATCACAGCCTTTGGGACAGGAGTCCCTGTGTTTCTCCTTTGCTAGCAAAGCAATACACTTTCTTTTTCCTTTTTCTCATAGCCTTGTCCTCATTATTGGATTGGCATCAAGGACAAGGACCGTGCTTTCAGCAGCAATATGTAGTCCTACCAGAACAACAAAGTTGTGTTTAGTAGAAATTTTTTTCTTAATTTTTTTTAGTTGCTGTTGGACCTTTATTTTTTGTGTATTTATATGTGGTGCTGAGAATTGATACCAGTGCCTCACACATGCTAAGCAAGCACTCTACCACTGAGCTACAACCCCAGCCCTAGTAGAACAATATTTAAAACTGCTTCAACTTTAAAATTAAACTTAGCCACACATAAATATGTAATATAACATGAATCACAGTGCAGCTTAAGGTAGGAAAACCATGATGCCCTCTTTACTTCTAGATGATGATGATTCTTCTTCTTTTTAAATCTTTGACTTTTATTTATTATTTTTTGTCACAAAATGTCTCCCCCCACCTCCCAATACTGGGGATTGAATCTAGGACCTCATGCATGCTAGGCAAGTGCTCCTCCATTAAACTATACCCCCAGACCTTGAGAAACCAGCTAGCTCACAATAAATACCTCTTTGCTGCTTACATCGATCTTGGTCTCTGGTGGTCTTTTGGGGGTCCTGAATTCGAGCATAACAACCTCTCCACTCTTATTCTTGGTTCTAAATCATTTTGTCTTTTCTTTCTCCCTCTTTTTAGTCTTAAAATTAATTTTTAATGTTTTTGTAGTACTGGGGACTGAACCCAGGAATGCGCTACCACTGAGCCCATCCCCAGCCCTTTTTATTTTTTATTTTGAGACAGTGTCTTTCTAAATTGCCAGCTTGACCTCAGATTTGTAATCCTTCTGCCTCAACCTCGAGTAGCTGGGATTATAGGCACACACCACAGGGTGCAGCAAACTGGCATGTTTAAACATTTTGCAAGAGTAAGAAAGTAAAAGATAGGTCTGAACCACTCCATTCAGTTATACAGAGCAGACTCTAAAGCAAGTCAGAACACAATATTTGCCTCAGTAATTATTTTCCCAACAGTTATTGAATGGGAACAAATGAAATCATTGTGAAGGCCCAGGATTATACTTATTTTCCCAAATTTGTGTAAAATTGCTATGGAGAAAGATAATACTGAAGATTTGAGTCTTAGATGTTTGAAGTCTGTAACAAATCTTCTATTTTCTTCTTGGTGAGAAAAAAGGGAGGTGAAAGGGGGACAGATCTGAGAATTTTTGTTGTTTGAACTCAATTTGAGATTTTCTTGAGGAACCAGGTGGGTTGGGAATGTAGCTCAGTGATAAAGTGCTTATATTGTCATGTATGAGACCTTGAGTTAGATTCTCTGTGCCACACTAAGGAAGAAAAGAAAGAAAAAGCTAAATGGCTTGGTAATGAAAGAGCAGGTTCTACTTCTAACAATATGCCCATCTTAAAGGTTACAACTGGAATTCAGCTGAATCTCAAGAATCTAAATGTGTGCTGAACAAATACTCTTTCGAACAAGTGGAGGACCTAAGAAGATCAAAGATCAGTTTAGTATTGACCTTAGCTTCACATAACAGAGTTCAAGTTAGATAAATCCTCACCTTGGGCAACAGATAACCATTGCTCAATTAAATGTTTGGGGGAGATTAATTGGTTGACTAAGGTTGTGTCCTTTTGGAGGAGGCCCCACTAGATTCCAAGGCCCTCCAAATCCGTCACAGAATTTATGACCAATCATAAGGGAGAGAGTATGCTAGGGCGGGCCACTAAGTCTAGATGCCAAACACTTATTCTGTGTCATTTCATTCCTTGTAAGATCTTCTGTCTTTAAGAGAAATTAAAAAGGAAGAAATGGGCTGGGGTTGTGGCTCAGCAGTAGAAAGATCACCTTGCACGTGTGAGACCTGAGACCTGGGTTCGATCCTCAGCACCACATAAAAATAAATAAGTGAAATAAAGGAATTGTGTCCAACTATAGCTAAAAAAATATTTTTTTAAGGGAAGAAATGGGGGGCTGGGGCTGAGTGGTAGAGCATTCATCTAGCAAATGTGAGGTACCAAGTTTGATCCTCAGCACCACATAGAAATAAATAAAATAAAGTTAAATATATATATATACACACACACATATATGGAAATGTGTACATTTCGAAATGGAATAGGTTGGGGAACTAATGTAGGTTAATTTAGAAAAAAGGTTTTTTTTCTTTTTTTTTTTTTTTTGTGGTGTTGGGGATTGAACCCAGGGTCTTATGCATGCTAGGCAAGCACTCTACCAACTGAGCTGTATCCCTAGCCCAGAACAAAGGAAATTCTTGTCTGGGATTTCTTTGTTCTAAGTGCAGATACCTGGGGAATGTAAATCTCAATCCTAGCCACTGCTACTTTGTGATAAACAGGCTGGAAAACAAATAATCTTAAAATCAAAGAATCCAAAGTTTTAAACACCTTAAGGTAAAATAGGGAAAACTGTTTCTTCTATAGAACAACATAAATGGCATTTCAAGACACACAGAAAACCTACTGACTTCTTTAAAGACTGTCAAAATGAATTCTACTCTTTGCTTACATTATAATATTATTCATAAAAATAACTTGTGTCATAGGGTGTTACTTTTAAAGCTTCCTTTATCAGGTTAGGTGTCAGCAGAAGTCACTTTGAATCTGAAAACACTAGGAAACAAACCCTCTGGCGAAGAAAAAAAAAATTGAGAAATGTTGATTTTCCTGTATGAACTAGGTTTAAACCATTCATTACTTCCATTGATCCTGAAGGACCTAATTCCAACTCTTATGCCCTTATCAGCTTCTAAGGGATCTTCCCTCCTATAATTTCTTCTTCAGAAATTAATCCATTCCATAGCAGTGAAGATGAATTACCCTAAATTGAAATTCTCTTAATCAAATATCTTCAATGATTCCTAAATAAAGTTTAGACCAGCACTGTCCAGTGGAAATATAATGTAATATATAATGTATATTTTATTAGAATCAAGAATCAAAAAATGGGATGGGTTCAAACTAAAAAGCTTCTTCTCAGCAAAAGAAATAATCAGTGAGATGAATAGAGAGCCAACAGAATGGGAGCAAATTTTTACCACATGCACATCAGATAAAGCACTAATGTCTAGGATACATAAAGAATTAAAAAAATCGTAACACCAAAAAACCAAATAACCCAATCAATAAATGGGCCAAGGAACTGAACAGACACATCTCAGAAAATGATATACAATCAATCAACAAATATATGAAAAAAATTTCAACATCTCTAGTAATTAGAGAAATGCAAATCAAAACTATGCTGCTGGATGTGGTGGTGCATGCGCCTGTTATCCCAGCAGCTTGGGAGGCTGTGATTAGAAAGATCCCAAGTTCAAAGCCAGCCTCAGCAATGGCAAGGCGCTTAGCAACTCAGTGAGACCCTATCTCTAGAATATAAAATAAGGATATGACTCAGGATGACTTGGTGGTTGAGTGTCCTTGAGTTCAAACCCTGATACAAAAAGAAAAGAAAAAGAAAAAAAAGATCGCACATCCAATAAGTGACATTCATTTAAAAACAAAAAACAAAAAAACTACTCTAAGATTTCATCTCACTCCAGGCAGAATGGCGGCTATCAAGAACACAAACAACAATAAGTGTTGGTGGGGATCTGGGGGAAAAAGGCACACTCTACATTGCTGGTGGGACTGCAGATTGGTGCAGCCAATCTGGAAAGCAGTATGGAGATTCCTTGGAAAACTGGGAATGGAACCACAATTTGACCCAGCTGTCCCATTCCTCAGTCTATACCCAAAGGACTTAAAAACAGCATACTACAGGGACACAGCCACTTCAATGTTTATTGATGCACTGATGCAGAATTCACAACTAAACTGTGGAACCAACCTAGATGACCCTCAGTAGATGAATGGATAAAGAAAATGTGGTATATATATATATACAATGGAATATTACTCAGAAATAAAAGATAATAAAATCATGGCAGGTAAATGGGTGGAGTTGGAGACTATAATGAATATAATTACAAATCCAATAAATGACCTTCATAAATGATATGATAGTGAATCCCAAAAACCAAATGTTGAATATTTTCTCTGATTTAAGGATTCTGATTCATAACAGGGTTGGGATGGGGCAAGGGAAGATTAGATGAACTCTAGATTGGATAATGGGGAGGAAGGGAAAGAGTGGGGCCATGGGGGTAGGAAAGATGGTGGAATGAGATAGACATACTCTAAGTATATGTTTGAAGACATGAATGGTGTGACTCTACTTTGTGTACAGCCAAAGAGATGAAAAATTGTGCTCTAAATGTGTAATATGAATTATAATGCATTATGCTGTAATATATAATAAAATTTAAAACAAAGAAGGTTGTTCATTTAAAATTTTAATACCTAGATTAAGATATACAAGTCATTATTATTGTTAATACTAGGGAATTGAACCCAAGAGTACTTTGCCACTGAACTACACCCCCAGACCTTTTTTTTTTTTTTTTTTTTTGGTATTGGGGATTGAACTCAGGGGCATTCAACCACTGAGCCATATTGCCAGCCCTATTTTGTATTTGATTTATAGACAGAGTCTCACTGAGTTGTTTAGTGCCTCGCTATTACTGAGGCTGGCTTTGATATCGAGATTCTCCTACCACAGCCACCTGAGCTACTGGGATTAGAGGTGTGTGCCATTGTACCCCAGCCCTTTTTTCAACTTTGTTTCTTTGTTTCTTTTTTAGATTGAACCCAGGGGTCCTCAACCACTGAGCCACATCCCCAGCCTATATATATATATATATATATATATATATATATATATATATATATATATATTTTTTTTTTATTTATTATTTTTTTTTAAGTTATAATGTGGTGATGATGATCTAACACAGGGCCTCACACATAGTAGGCCAGCGCTCTACAGCTGAGCCACAATCCCAGCCACCTTTTTAAATATTTTACTTAGAGATAGGGTCTTACTGAGTTGCCTAGGGCCTCCCTAAGTTGCTGAGGGTGGCTTTGAACTTGTTATCTCCCTTCCTCAGCCTCCCAAGCTGCTGGGATTATAGGTGAGTGCCTGCCTGGCTTTTTAAACTTTTTTATTTTGAGACAAGGTCTCTTTGAATTGCTGAGGGTCTGGCTAATTTTCTGAGGCTGGTCTTGAACTTGCAATTCTCTTGCTTCAGTCTCTGGCATTTGCCCCTATGCCCAGCAATACAAAAATTATTAATGAGCATTTTACTTTTTTGTAAGGCCTTCAAAATTTTGTCAGGCCTTTAAAATTCAATGTGTATTTGACATAGCACATCTCAATTGGAACAGTAAGTTTTCAATGACCAAGGTGAAATGTACTCCTTTTAAAACAATAACTGTGTTACAAAAGTATTTTAAACAGTTTCATGTGTATAAGTGGTACTGGGAATTGAACCCAGGGCCTCACAATGCTAGAGAATCACTCCACCATTGAGCTACATCCCCAGCCTGGCTTCCAGGTTTTACACTGCTTTAGTATCCCCCACCACACTCTGCTTCATTTTCTCTTTTCTCTCTCCTCTGGTGCTGAGGATGGAACCGAGGGTCTCACTCATGCCAGTCAAGTGCTCTACCTCTGATCTACATTCCCAGCTTCATTTTTTAAATATAAACGTAAGTGGATTAATATGGAATGAAATTAGCAATTAAGTCCCTCAGTTTTACAAGCCATATTTCATGTGGTTAAGATCACATGTGACTAGTGGCTATGACATTTGACAGTGTAGATCTCAACTCTTTGCATAATTCTAATCTATTAACCCAGTCTTTTTTTTTTTTTTTTTTTTAGAGAGAGTGAGAGAGAATTTTTTAATATTTATTCTTTCAGTTTTTCGGCAGGCACAACATCTTTGTATGTGGTGCTGAGGACAGAACCCGGGCCGCACGCATGCCAGGCGAGCGCGCTACCGCTTGAGCCACATCCCCAGCCCCGTATTAACCCAGTCTTATCTGGAATTTAGAATATGTACCAAAGGAAAAAAAAATTAAGAGTATATCTATCCTATGTTCCAGCCAAACCAAACTATTTCTCACATTTAAAACAAGCCCTGTTTTCTACCTTATAGTTTTGTCTTACTCTGCCTTAAACATAATATCTTTCACTCTTGTGTAAAAATCTTTTCTAATTTAAATGCAAATTCTCCTGGCCAAAAGAATGACATTTGAAGGTTACATATATCTTATGATGCTCCATTTTATCTCTAATTTGGAACTCCAAGGGAATATGATCTACCTTGGTTGTTTCTGTTGGTCCCCAAATAGAATAGGGTACCAATACATGTTAGTTAAATCAATGTTTATATGCACAAGTTTTTGTAGAAATGTGTGGAAGTTGCAATGTGATGGAAAATCCCCCCTCCCAGGGGGATGCAAAAGAACAGCAGTAGAAACATCTTCAAGTTTTCTTTTCTTTTCTCCTTCTTTCTTAATACAGAATTTATTGGTGAGTGTAAGGATGGCTTTAGGCCTCAACTGAAGCAACTCCATTTTAAAACTCCAGTTTGAAATCTGCAGTCTTACCAGGCACACCTACAGAGCCCTCCAGTAAGGCCCTTGGGCACAAACAAGTCACTTCTTTCCACCCTGACAAACTCAGAGTGAAGTCTGGCATATTGCCCTCACCCTGATAAGAGTGAGAAGCAAGATAATCAAGGTGGGGACCACCAGACCAGATGCTTTAACCTCAGGATGAATGACATCACTGAGAAATCTGGTAGCAGCTGACAGGGATTGAAAGGGTGGTAGAAGCCCCCAAATTTAGTATAAGTGATGGAGCAAATGAACATGACATTCAGCCAGCTGACACTGATGTGCACAGCCTGAGAGCCTGATGAGGACCTAGACTGACATCCCAACTCTTCTCATTTGCCTGACCCTCTGTGTTCTCACCACTATCAAACTCCACAGCAGCCTCTTAACTGTGGTGAGAAAAGAACTTGTCTCTCCTCAGCCAGCTGTCAGCTCCACTCCAGGAGAAGCCTGCCTTGGTTCCTGATCTGATCACCACCATATGAGTGAGTGTGCATCTCCTGGACTTAGACCCTAAGGCTTGAGACTTTAGATTTGGCACTTGAGCTTAACATGTAGATGGAATGTCTGTCATGAGCCTGTCATGATTAAGTGTGTTTTTGGTACTTAGAATTAATCTAGAAATGTTTGCTGTAAATTGATTATATCTATTGCAGTGTCTGGCATTAAGGTTTGTTGTTTTCTTGATTAAGAATCTATAGAGATGGGGCTGGGGATGTGGCTCAAGAGGTAGCGCGCTCGCCTGGCATGCGTGCGGCCCGGGTTCGATCCTCAGCACCACATACAAACAAAGATGTTGTGTCCACCGATAACTAAAAAATAAATATTAAAATTTTTTTTTTTCTCTCTCTCTCTCCCTCTCTCTTTAAAAAAAAAAAAAAGAATCTATAGAGATGGGCTGGGGCTGGGGCTCAGCGGGAGCGCACTTGTCTGGCATGTGTAAGGCACTGGGTTCAATTCTCAGCACCATGTATAACTAAATAAAGGTCTATCAACAACTAAAAAATATATAGAGAGAGCTCTGGAGTTGTAGCTCAGTGGTAGAGCACTTGCCTAATATGAGACTCTAGGTATGATCCTCAGCACCACATAAAAATAAATTCATAAAATAAAAGGTATTGTATCCATCTACAACTAAAAAAAAAATTAAAAAAAAAACATATAGAGTGAAATTGTTTGAGTGAATAAAGCATTGAAAAGGGAGGAAGCATGTGGACATTCTTTATTTCTCACCCTCGACTGCATAAATCGCATCTTTTGCCCAATTAGACAGTGTGATTAAGATGGGGACAATCCAGAGGAAGCCCTCACAAGTCCAGGACCCACCACTGTCCAGGTAACAACAACTGGGGATATATTTGACCCCAAGCCAACAGGAATGAGCCTGTTTTCAGCTGCCAAGTCTTCAAATTCATCAGCATTAAACTTGGGAAAGCCCCACTTCTTTGAGATGCAGATTTTCTGGAAGCTGGGGGACTTGAACTTGATCCTGCATAGGTCCTCAATATCACGTTCATTGCTCTGCAGCTTCATGAAGATGGCTGTGATGATTTGGCCAATGTGACCCCTTGCCACAGTGCTCTCAGATTTCCCAAAGGCACCCCGCATACCTGTCTGAAGCCTAGATTGGGGACATCATGAGATGAGAAATAAGAAGATCCACTCGAAAGTATTGTCTCCAAGGTCCCTAAGAACAACCCATACAAGTATTAGGCTGTATATGCTACAAAGGAGATGGCTATTTGTAGCCATCACACACCAGTGTCTGTATTTTTTGAGATAGGGTTTTGCTATATGGCTCAGGCTGGCCTTGACTCTTGAGCTCAAATGTTTGTCCTGCCTTGGCCTCCTTCTGGGTAGCTGGGACAGCAGCCATAGGAGCCATTGCACCTGGCTGGAAAGCCTTCTAGTTTTGACTGAAGCATGTCCTCCTGTAAGAAATGCATTTTCTTTTTTTCTTTTCTTTTCTTTTTTTTTTTAAAGAGAGAGAGAGAGAAAAAAAAATTTTTTTTTTATATTTATTTTTTAGTTTCCAGCAGACACAACATCTTTGTTTGTATGTGGTGCTGAGGATTGAACCCGGGTTGCACGCATGCCAGGCGAGCGCGATACCGCTTGAGCTACATCCCCAGGCCCAAGAAATGCATTTTCCACATTGTTCCTGTGTTTTAAAATTTTCTTGTCTGTTTCTCTAACTCACAAATGAATCCCTTAGAGGCAAGGATTTTGTGCCTTTTCTCTATCCCCAAGTACTTCACATAGTGCTGGGCATATGAATGAATGAATGAATGAATAAATGAACGAACGAACGAACTAAATTATTTAATAGGTTCCACTAAAGCATTCAGTTTAGGAAAGTTATGTAGTCATGCTACTAAGCCACACAAACAGGACAAGGCTGGTAGTGGGAGCAAGGTTATTATATATATTAACCCATAATGAAGGTTTTCTTTTATTTTACATGTCTATAGAGCTATCATTGAATAAATACAATAATACTGCTGGAAGATTCAAGGGCACAATGAACTTGTAGATTAACTGAGATATTAAGATTATCCTGCATGGCAGGCAGGATGGTATAAGCCTGTAATCCCAATGGCTCTAGAATTTGAGGCAGGAAAATTGCAAGTTCAAAGGCAGCCTTAGCAAGGCTCTGTCTCAAAATATTTTTTTTTTTTCTTTTTTAAGAGCCGGGGATATAGTTCAGTGGTTAAGCAGCCCTGAGTTTGGTTCCTGGTACAAAAAAAAAAAAAAAAAAAAAAAGAAAAGAAAGAAAAAAAAATCCCACATGGTCTGAAACTGGAACAAAACATTGAATCAGAATTGGCTTGAAAATCTGAGCATTTGGTCATTGTGTACTATGGTTTGGATATGATTTAAATGTGTCTTCCAATGGCCTCTGTGTTAGAAGCTTGGTCCCAGTGTGACAATGTGATGGGACTGTTAAGAAATGGAGCCTACTAGGAGATTATTAAGTCATTGGGAGGTGTACTCTCAGAAGAGATTAATATTCTTTCATAGCGATGGATCCCTCTTGACTTCCTGTCTTGCTATCTGAACTCTTTCTTGGATGTCATCTACCATGAAGTGATATCACTAGAGGCGCCTTCACCAGAGCCAGCACTAAGCTGTTTGGAATTCAGCCTCCAAAACTATAAACTAAATAAACTTTTTAATAAGTACTCATCCTTAGATATTATAGTAACAGAAAATGGACTAACAACAGCCAGTATAGTGTTTTTATCAACATGTCTGTATAATTTTGAAACTTTCAAAGTTTGTAAGTGCTTTCTAAGTTAGTACCATCACTACGGAAATCAGTATGGAGGTTCCTCAAAACACTAGGAATGAAACGCCTTGAGACCCAGCTAGACCACTCCTTGGTTTATTCAAAAGAATTAACATACTATAGCAATACAAGCATACCCATGTTTATAATGACACAATTCACAAGAGTCAATTATGGAAGCAGCCTGGTGTCCATCAATAGATGAACAGATAAAGAAATTGTGGTTTAAAAAAACAAAAAAGAAAAAGAAAAGAAAGAAAGAAAATGTGGTAATGCATTCCTGTAATCCCAGTGACTCAGGAGGCTGAGGCAGGAAGATTGCAAGTTGGAGGCCAGCCACAGCAATTTAGTGAGGCCCTAAGCAACTTAGCCAGACCCTGTCTCAAAATTAAAAAAAAAAAAAAAAGGCGGGTTGCAGGGGTGACTGGGGACTTAGATCAGTAGCAAAGCACTTCTACTACTGAAAAACAACAATGAAAAAAAGAAAAGAAAGTACCATAAATATACATAATGCAGTTTTTACTCAGCCATAAAGAAGCAAATTATATAATTTGTAAGAAGATGGGTAGGACTAGACAGTATTACATTAAGCAAAATAAGTCAGACTCAGAAAGTCAGGGATGGTATATTTTTCTTTATATGTGGAAACTAGAGAAAAAAAGGGAAAAAAAAAAAGGGGAGTGGAGTGGGGGAGATCTCATGAAAATAGAAGGGAGACCAGTGGAGAGGAAGGTTACCACAGGGAGGGAGAAGGGAAGAAAAGAGGAGGTACTGGGGAATAAAATTGACCATGTATAAATATGTAACAATAAAGCCCACTATTATGTGCAATTATAATGCACCAATTAAAAATGATCTTTTAAAAAAGTTTGTAAGTGCTTGACACATAGAAAATTTTAATGGTGTTGAATTAATTACAGATTAACATACATAGAAACAATCAACATCTTTTTTCCTTTTTATAATAAATTGTAGTAGGACTTCAAATCTATAGACCATATGTCATTTTAGAGCAGACATATTTGTCATTCATACACATTAGAACACTGTCTATAATTGTAGATAATATTTTAAAAGATATTAAATATAATATTAAATAATAATAAATAATATTAAAGTAGATATTTTGCTGACAAAAATTGTCTTTAAATTTCATTTCCAGTAGTTATTTTATTTTTAAAATTTATGTCATTAGTCTGTACTAACAGAATCTGTGGTGAGCTCTGACTCCTCATAGAGTGATGTAGTAGTGATGAATTTGGGGGATGCAATTCAGCATATAACATCATGTTATTGTAGACTCACTCTTTTATATTCTTCCATCTTGAATATCCTTTGAAACTAACACGATCATACTTTAGTATGATCTCTTCCTCTGTGAAATATCTCAGGCAAACCTAAGAAGATCTGATTTCGTTTATGCCATTATCCATTTCAAACATACTTAAAATAGAGTATTTAATAAATATCACAGTGATTATTTGCTTATGTATCTAAACTGTGAGCACTTTGGGCAGAGACTTTTTGGGGGGACTGGGGTGTTACTGGAGATTGAACTCAGGGTCACTGGACCACTGAGTCACATCCCCAGACCTATTTTGTATTTATTTTATTTAGAAACAGGGTTTCACTGAGTTGCTTAGTGCCTTTGAGGGGCTTTGAACTGGCAATCCTCCTGCCTCAGCCTCCAGATCCAAGCCACAGTGATTACAAGTGTGTGCCACTGCACCCGGTGAGAGTATTTTTTTTTTTGTCTATTATTTTATCTATCTCTATGTCTATGCAGACTATAGATAGATGATCAAAATATGTTAAACTAACTAAATAAAACACATTCAAAGAATATTCTTAGGACTGTTAATTATCTCAATAAGCTGTAACTGAATTATGTAATATTATAGTAAGGATTCATTAAATAAAAGTAATGATTTATAGAAGTCTCAAAAAATGCCCCTTAGCCAGAGGCCTATAGTCCCAGCCAGGCTGAGATAAGGAGGATCCTGTCTGAAGCTAGCATAAGCAACATAGCAAAACTTCTTTTTAAAAAAGTCCCTTATTCCTCTCTCCATCTGTGGAGAGATGTGCCTTTATTTGTCATCTCTGACACACTCTCCTGCGTACCTCTGCCTGGTCTCAGTCTTTCATTTCTCGCTCGTCCATCTCCCAGTTCCTCGCTTTCCTTTCATTGGTGCCAAAACCTGGGATATGGCTTCCCGGTGTGCCTGCTCCCCTCTCCGAGGGACACTGAATATCCATGGACCCCATCCGAAATCCATTGGGGGACCAGGCCTTCTGTTCTGCCCAACATCCTCTCTGCACCCACCACCAGACATTTCAGTGACACCCACAAACCCTCTTCAAGCTGCTTTTCTCCAAGGCTGGAACCCCTAATCTTCCTTCAATCTCTGAGAACCATGAGGACACTGTAGAACCATGACTTGTGTTACAGGACTTCCAACTCCTCACCAAAACTGGGCCATCGAAAGTCAGCATTGCCCAGCACCTCCTGACCATCACTATTGCCTCAATGACACCCCTGCACCCCTAATAAGTGTCCAGACGCTGCCCCTTCCCAGCAGAAAGAATCTACAGAAGATTGATCTACGCCCCTGTCCCTTAAGAGGCCCAATAACAAACAGGGGAGTGTAATGTCCTTGCTCACCATGTGGATCCACTTAAGTGACAGCCACCATCTTAAGAAAAAGTTTTACTTTTCCTCCCCAAGGGCCTTTCTGAGAAAGACTCACCACTCCCTCATACCTCCCTACCCTTAACCTCCCACATTAGGACCTGCCCGGTTCTAATCCTTGAGCCTGCCCCATAAAAGTCCTGAACCCCAGGCTTGTTTTGCCTCTCTTCCTCTATGGAGAGATGGCCTTTATTTGTCAGCTCTGACAAATAAACTCTCGTGTGTAACTATTAAAAAAAAATAAAAATTAAAAAAAAAAGTCCTTTACATAAATAAATCCTTTTATAGATGTGGGTAAATGGTGTGATAGGTGAAGATGACCCACTTTCTCTTTTTTCCAATGTTATAGTTTGGGTCTAGAATGTCCCCCAAAGGCTCATGCAGTGAAGCCTTGGTCCCCAGTGTAGCAATGTTTAGAGTGGTGCTTTTAGAAAATGATTGGATCATGAGAGCTATAACCTCAGCAATGGTTTACCCTTTGGTGGATTCATAGCTGAACAGACTATTGGGAGGTGGTGGAAACTATGGGAGCAGGGCCTTGTTAGAGGATAATGTCCCTGGGAGCATTCCCTGTAAGGGTATGCGTTCCCCTCCCCCACCAACAGGAGAGGAGCCTTGCTTTGCCACACCCTCGCAACCATCACATTCTGCCTTACCACAAGCCCACACAGATGGGGCCAATAGACTATGGACTGAAAGCTCTCATACTATAAGCCAAAATACATCTTTCTTCCTTTAAGTTGATTTTCTCAGGTATTTTGTCAGAGCAATGAAAAGTTGATTAATGTATTGGTAAACCAGAATGTCAATTAAAATTTTATAATCTATTTTAGCTAGGTGAGGTTATGCACACCTGTAATTCCTAAGACTCAGGAGACTGAGGTAGGAGGATCACAAGTTCAAGGCCTGCCTGAGCAACTTAGGTAGCCCCAAATCTCCAAGGAGAAGGGGGGGGTAAAAATACACTCTATTGCCGTGTCTAAAGAGAACAAATTAAAAAAGAAAAGAAAAAAAGAGCTGAGAATGTAATTAAGTGGTAGACACTTGCCTGGCAAGTGAAAGGCCCTGAACTCAATATCTAGTACTTCAAAGAAGAAAGAAAATATAATTGGTCTCTTGCCAGGATTTTTTTTTTTTTTTTTTTTTTTTTTGGTACTGGAGATTGAACTCGGGCACTTGACCACTGAGCCACATCACCAGTCCTATTTTGTATTTTATTTAGAGACAGGGTCTCACTGAGTTGCTTAGTGCCTCGCTCACCCTTGCTGAGGCTGGCTTTGAACTCGATCCTCCTCCCTCAGCCTCCCTAGCGGCTGGCATTATAGGAATGCACCACCTCATCGGCTCTCCTGTCAGTTTTATTCATCTTCTAAACTCTGCCTAAACAGTCAACTAGTCTTGCCTCTGCCTAGTATGGGATGGCCCTGGGTTCCATCCCTAGGACAGCCAGAATAAACAGCAGAAAGACAATAACCAAGCAAATTTATCTCCTTAGAACCTTCATTTTATATTTGTTTGTTTGTTTTTGTTCTTGTTGTTCATCCTTTGGTTGCTTTGTGGTGCTAGGGATTGAGGACCAGATACTTTTTAATACTTGTACTTGACAGAAACTAAATTGATTCTACTGTACTACAGCATCATACATACTGTCCTTATTTTTAATAATCAATAATATGTCAGAGTATGCTCTAAAAAAAGATCACAAAGATATCTATAAAGATAAGTAGGTCATTATTGTTGACAAAGGAAGATTTGAGGAAAAAGGAAGAACAGGTTACTAAAGAGGAAGTGGATGTCTATGTCAAAATTCAAATCCATGAAACCACTAGGTTATACAACAGCTACCAGTAATTGAGCTCCAAGCTCTCACCAATCCCCATATGCCAAACTAATCCAAAAAGATAAACAGGGCTGAGAACAATCTTTTGTGTTTATATTTATAGACTCCCTCAAGTGTTTTCCTAGCTGATTTGTTTCCATGATTAGAAAGCATCTCTTTGCAGAGTACCTTAGTGCTTCCCTGAAATGAGGATCTGCCCTAAAGCAGAAGTTTCCTCTGACACCTCCCCTTAGAGATCATAGCTGCCGCTACCTTGGGTGGAGCTGGTGCAAATATCCTCCTTACTCATTGTATATTGTTTAACACCCAGCAGGACGGAAAGATAAATGACAACCTGTGACTTGGCATTATTACTTTATCTACTTCCTCAAATGGTCAACACCAAGAAGAATAGGTAGGAGAGAGAATTATTTCAGTTTGATGTAGTTAACTGGACACAAAGTAGAAAGTCAAAAAAGAAAAATCAGTTTTGGAACATGAAGTAGACTTCAGGCATTTAAAAAAAAATATTTAATTTCTATATATCTGACTTCCAGCATTAAATTGGCGGTCATGTTATCCATCTTGTAGAATTATTGAAAAAATTAAAACAATGCAAATGAAGAATATTTGATAAACTTTTTTTTTCTTTTCTTTTCTTTTTCCTGATACTGAGGTTGAACCTAGAGTGTTTTACCACTGAACTACATCCCAGCCCTTTTGATTTTTTATTTTCAGGAGCAGTCTTGCTAAGTTACCCAGGCTAGCCTCAAATTTGTGATCCCTCTGCCTTAGCCTCCCCAGTCACTGGGATTACAGATGTGATTAATTATGGGTTGTTTTCACTTTTGTTTTTGTTTTTGCAGTTCTGAGGATCAAATCCAGAGCCTCATGTATTCTAGGTGAACACTCTACCAGGTAGAACACACCTGTAGTCCCAGTTACTATGCAGGCTGAAGCACGAGGACTTAATAAACACGTGCAAGGCCCTGGATTTGATTGCCAATAATGCAAAATGCACACACACACACACAGACCATACAAGATAGGGTAGTCTAGGTTGCTTGCTCAATAGAGATGACATGTGAACTGAAACCCAAATCATATGAGAAAGTGAGCCTCAGGAGTTTGTGAGAACAACACTTCAAACAGAAGGCATTCCAAATGCAAAGACACTGATTAGTGCTTGGAATGAAGTCAAAAGGCTGATTCATCAGGAATGGAATGAAGAAGGGGGCAGAGTGGTAGGAGAATGTATGTTGAGAGATGGCTAGAAGTCTGATCGTGCAGGGCATTGTAAACCTTGGTGAAGGTTCTGGATTATATTTCAAATGTGACAAAAATTCAGGAAACTACAATGCCATTTTAGGGATTTGAGCAAAGGAAAGCTATTAATTTATTTGAAAAACATAAAAATACGCCAGGCATGGTGATGGCACATGCTTGTAATCCCAGCAACTCCGGAGGCCGAGGCAGGAGGATCAAGAGTTCAAAGTCAGACTCAGCAATTTACTGAGGTCCTAAGCAATTCAATGAGAACCTGTCTCTAAATAAAATACAAAAAGGCTAGGGATGTGGCTTAGTGGTTAAGCATCCCTGGGTTCAAACCTCAGTACCAACAACAACAAAAACATAAAAAATGAAAATCTAAAACTCTGCTGAAAGAGGTCTCCAAAAATTCATGTTGAAATTTCATGGTGAAACTTATTGTGTTGGTATTATGAAATGGGGCTTTTTAAGAAGCAGCCAAGGAGGCTAGGGATGTAGCTTAGTGGTATAGGACTTAACTAGTGTGAGCCAAAGTCCTGGGTTCAATCTCTAGTATAGCAAAAGCAAAACAACAATAAGAATCAACCAAGGGATTGAGGGTATAGTTCAGTGTAGAGCACTTGCCTAGCATGCATGAGGCCCACGTGTGGGGGGAAAATAAATTAAGTCATGAGGACTTTCTTTTAAGAATGAGCCAATTAATTCCTTATAAAAGGGGCTCCAGCCAGGCATGGTGGATGGGGAGCGGCTTGGGAGTCTGAGGCAGGAGGATCCCCTGAAAAGCCAGCCTCAACAAAAGTGAGATGCTAAGCAACTCAGTGAGACCTTGTCTCTAAAATATAAAACAGTGCTGGGGATGTGGCTCAGTGGTCAAGTGCCACTGAATTCAATCCCCAGTACCAAAACAAAACAAAACTAAATGAAAAGGGCTCCAGACAGAGTTTGTCCTCCAAACTCTCTCTCTCTCTCTCTCTCTCTCTCTCTCTCTCTCTCTCTCTTTTTTTAAATATTTTTTTTATTGGTTGTTCAAAATCTCTCTTTTTTTTTTTTTCTCTTCCACCTTCTACCATGTAAGGATACATATTGCTCCCTTCAGAGGTTGCAGCAAGAAAGAGCTGTCATGGAAGCTGAGAGAGTAGTTTTCACCAGATGCAAAGTCTGCCAGTGCCTTAATTTCTTAGCTTCCCAGCTTTAGAACTGTGCGAAATTTCTATTGTTTATAAACCACCTGATCAGTGTTATATAGTACCACAAATGGGCTAAGACAGAGAGCAAGAGAAGAGCACAGAGACCAGTTAGGAGCTTACTGGTCCTGGTGAGAAATGACAGAGGCTTAAACCAGGGTGATAGTGAGTTGTTGTTGGATTTAAATATATTTGCAAGGTAGAACCAACAAGATTAGCTGATGGTCTAGATGTTTGGCATGAGACAGGGTCTCACTGAGTTGCTTAGGGCCTTACTAAGTTGCTGAGGCTGGGTTTGAACTCTTGATCCTCTTGCCTCAGCCTCCTAAATTGCTAGGATTACAGGTGTGAGCCATCGTGCCCAGCAAATTAAGTTTTGTTTGAAACGTGTTAAGTCTGAGATTTTGTCAGGATATGCATTAATAAGGGTTAGAATGCTCTTATTTTCTTTCATATCTAGATTCTTGGAACATAAATATAAAAGAAAGATACATTCCATGCCTTTAAGATCTAATGGTGGGTAAGGAGAGGGAAAGAGACAACATAAGTGAGTAGTTTTTATTTATTTCTCTTTTCTTTCATACTGGGGAATGAACCCAAGACCCGCCAAGTGCAAGGCAAACACTTTATCACTGAACTATTTGCCTATCATTTTCTTTTTCTTTTCTTTTTAATGGTGCTGGGGATTGGACCCAGGGCCTTGCGCATGGGAGGCAAGCACTCTACCAACTGAGCTATATCCTGATCACTTTTTAAAATTTTTATTTTTATTTTTTGGCAATGGCTAGAATGATTTTAGTGGCTGATTTCATCTAGTTACATGAATCTAATGCATTCATCAACACTGACAGGTGGTAGGAACATGTGGGCCTGATGCAGAGATCTCTCTCCATTGGACATGCTCAAGATTCACTATTACATTTTTCCCTATTTTTATTGGTGCATTATAGTTTTATATAGTGATGGGGTTTATTGTTATATATTCATACATGCATATAACAATGTAATTTGGCCAATATAACTTCCTAGCATTTCTCTTTTAAATTTTATTTTTGAGACAAGGTCTTGCTAAGTTGCCCAGGCTGGCCTCAAACTTGTGATCCTCCTGCCTCAGTTTCCCAAGTTGCTGAGATTACAGGCATGTACCACCACATTTAAACAAACAAATAAATAAAAAACCCACTAAATTAATAGACTTTGCTTTGGGAAGGGGTAGTTTTAGGTTTACAGAAAAATTGAATGGAAAGCATATGGAGAATAGGACATATCTTTCCTATGTTCATGTATGAACACCAGTGAAACTCCACCTCATGTACAACCCAAGAATGGGATCTTAGATTAAATTATTCTCCATGTATGAATAATGTATCAAAATATGCTCTACTGTCATGTATGTATAAAAAGAACAAATAAAAAAAATTTAAAAAGCAATTAAATAACAAAAGGAATAATAAAAAAGAAAGCACAGAGTTCTCCCTATCTTTAACATCTTGAATTAGTGGAGGACATTTGTTACAATTCATGAGCTAATATGGATAACATGACTGTTAACTAAAGTTCATGGTTTATATCAGAGTTCATTCTTATGTGTTGTACATTCTGTGGGTTTTGATCAATGCATAATGAAATATGTCCACCATCATAGTATCATACAGGACAGTTTCACTGCCCTAAAAATCCCAGGCTTTATCCTCCTTTCTCTCTTCCCCAAGCCCTTAGCAAACACAGCTTTCTTCATCGTCTTCATTAGTTTTCCTTTTCTGGCATGTCATATAGTTGAACTTGTGAGGCAGCCTGTGTGTGTTGGTTTCTTTCACTTAGTCATACATGCACTAAAGTTTCCTCAATGTCTTTTTGTGGATAGTTCATTTACTGATAAATATTCCGTTACATAGATGTACCCCAGTTTATCCAGTTCTCTACTTAAGAACATCTTAGTTGCTTCCAAGTTTTAGCAATTATGAATAAAGTTGCTATAAATATTTTATGGATGGAGGATTTCAACTTATTTGGGTAAATATCAAAAGGGTGATCACAAACAATTTTTTTTTTGTTTTGTTTTGTTTTGTACTGGGAATTGAATCCACAGGGGTGCTTAACCACTGAGCCATATCCCCAGCCCTTTCTATTTTTTATTTTGAGACAAAGCCTCACTAAGTTGTTTAGGGCCTGGCTAAGTTGCTGAGGCTGGCTTTGAACTTGCCATCCTCCTGCCTCAGCCTCCTGAGCAGCTAGGATTACAGGTGTGTACCACATGCTCAGCCACAAACAAGTATTTTATTTATTATTTTTGCTGTGTTGGGGATTGAACCCAGGGCCTCACACATGCTAAGCAAGCATTCTACCACTGAGCTACATTCTCAGCCCCATAAGCAGTATTTTAAATGTCAACTTCTATACAAGTGTTAATAAAGAATATGGACTATTACTTACATGAATTAAAGAGGGTTTTTGAAATTTACCTTAACAATTCTCTAAAACTATGAATGTCCTTCCTTCTTTATGTAGCTACTCTATCAGCAGGATACCCCTGCCTGGGTAACTTCAGGAAAATAGCTACATGATAACTAAAGTACTCATGCTGACTCATATCCACCCTTTTAAAAAAACATAACCACATGCCAGTCTGTGGGCACTTTTCAATGCAATGTTTCATAATTAAAGGCCTGTGTTCTTTTAGCAGGGTTCTTCCCTAATTTTATTGGCCCTCCAGTCCCATAAAGCATAACCCCCAGGAGAAATTTATCAAGTTCTCTAGAGGGAAAAAGACTATTGAAGCTCCAAGGTGGTGTTTATTAATGTGGAGTTCCAAAATGGACGAGGCAAGTACAACAAAAGTAAATGCAAATGTTATATTTCAATCTACTTTTCTGAGGGCAGGGGTCCACAATGTCTTATCACAGTCTCTAGAAAAGTAGTATAGTATAACACCTAAGAAACAACTGGAGAGGTTGCCAAACATTGAGAGTTGTAGAGGAATGGGGAGAAAAATCCGCCTGTCCTTAGGTGCTCAGGAGAACTACAGGGTGGAAACTGTAGGCATTGTTTCCTACTATTCCCACCCTTCAGGATGGTCTGGCCTCCTGTCCACATGGAATTAAAAAGTACAAGTTCTGTGTAAATCACAGATTTAAATCCTTCCTAGCAAGGGGGAGTTTTTTTTTTTTTTTTTTTTTTTTTTTTAAGAGAGAGAGAGAGAGAATTTTTTTTTTAATATTTATTTTTTAGTTCTTGGCGGACACAACATCATTGTTTGTACCTGGTGCTGAGGAACCCAGGCCGCACACATGCCAGGTGAGCGTGCTACGCTTGAGCCACATCCCCAGCCCAAGGGGGAGCTTAAGAATAAACATCTTGGGGCTGGGGATGTGGCTCAAGCAGTAGCGTGCTCACCTGGCATGCGTGCGGCCCAGGTTCATACAAACATACATACAAACAAAGGTTGGCTCCGCCGAGAACTAAAAAATAAATATTAAAAAAAAAAAAAAAAAAAAAAAAAAAAAGAATGAATATCTTCAGAGTTTTGGTGTAGTGCCCAAATGGGATTAGGGTATTTTAGCAAAATGTACACATCCTCAGAACAGGCCATAGTCAGAAGAAACTAAAATTTTCACCTTCACTTGTCCAAAAACAGTCATTATAATACTTTAGCATTTGCCTTTAGTAATTCTAGGAGAAAGAGATGTGAAACAGTGGAGGCAAAGTTCTCTTAAGCTAAATTGAGAACTGGTTTTCTTTCTTATCAAAACCTTCCATATTATGTGTATTATGGGTGTGACTACTGGGGATTGAATCCAGATGTGCTTTACCATAGCTTATCCCCATCCACTTTCAGACAGGGTCTTGCTAAGTTGTCAAGGCTGGCCTTGGAACTGTGATCCTCCTGCCTCAGTGTCCCAAGTAGCTGGGATTATAGTCATGAGCCACTGTTCTGGCATACTACGTGCATTGATCAAGTTTTTGTGGTTATTGTTATCGTTGTCATTTTCTTTGAGTACTTATTGCCTGTTACACAGTATCCCAGCCACTGTGTTTGGATTAAGTGTATGATTTGGTGCTATTCTACTGCATATGCTTAATGTAATTTTTCTGTGTTGCAAAAAATCACTCTCCCAAATACACCTCTTTTTCAGCAAGAACCCAGGCTGTTGACCTTCTTTTTGTTGTTGTTGTTGCATTCTTTTTTTTTTTTTTTAACCTTTATTTATTTATTTCTATGTGGCGCTGAGGATTGAACCCAGTGCCTCATATGTGCTAGGCTACATCCCCAACCTGACTTTCTTACTTTTGAACCTCTAGCTGAGACAGTCACAGAAGTATTTGGATGAGGCGGGCCCAGAAACCAAAGAATCTCTTCACTGTCTCCCCCTAGGTTAGCACCGCCTGCCTATGTTTTTTTTTTTTTTTTTTTTTTTTTTTTTTTTTTTTTTAAGAGGCTGCGTAAGCCAGTGCAGACGTGCAATGAAGACCGTCAGCAGGTCAGCAGAATCTCCACAGCAACCAGCTCCATCACTCAGAGCTGACCACATGCTCCTGTCCCTTCATTTTCTACTTTTCCCCTCCTACTATGGAATTTATTTTTGTGTTGCTGCTGCCTAGAGATGCAGCCAGTATCTCCCTCATCATTCTGTTTTACTTCATCCTTTGGCTTTCCGTCATTATTTGGCATGAATCTGCAAAATCTCATGGGTGTGCAAAATCTTTCGTATTTCTTGTATGGTGGGATACAAATTTATTGGATGAAATGTTACTTATTTTTAAAATGTGTGGAAGTGTTGACGTCAATGGCTTGAACCTAGAATTCTGTAACTATTTAGATGTTAGATTGTGGGGAAATTATTTTAATTGCAATATGTAATCACATTTTATACTTTTTTTCCACCATGTTACTGGGGATTGAACCCAGGGGCACTTTACCACTGAGATAATTCCTCAGCACTTTTCAATTTTTGAGACAGGGTCTCGCTAAACTGCTGAGGGCTGGCTAAATTGCTAAGGCTAGGCTTGAGCTTGCCGTCCTTCTGCCTTAGTCTTCGTTGCTGGGATGACAGGTGTGTGGCCCAGTTCCTGATACATTTTATATTCTTTAAATACTCAGTTCAAGGCTGGGGTTGTACTCAGTGGTAGAGCGCTTGCCTAGAAGGTGTGAGGCCTTGGGTTCGTTTTTTCAGCACCACATATAAATAAATAAAATAAAGGTCTATCAACAACTTAAAAAAAAAACAAAACTAGGTTCAGGGTAGACTTTTAAATCCAGTTTAATTCCAATTATATATAAGTGGAATGCTTTAAGCTAATTGGGAATAAGCAAGTTTATAACTTTTTACAACTAAAAAAATTAAAATAAACAAATAAATACAACTAAAGTATCATGTCCAACTACAATTAAAATAAAGTTAAAAAGATAAATATTTTTTTCAAAATTCAGAGGAGAGAGATAATCCATTAAATCCTCTGACTATCCTGTGACCTGGTCTCTCTTTTTTTTCCCTTTTCTTTCTTTCTTTTATTTTTTTATAATAATATTTGTTAACATTAATAATTAATATATACAAGGTCTAGATTATGGTTCCCAACCTATTTTAATGTACTCATGTTAATTTCATTGACTTATTCCCAGAATTGAAAACTTGAGACTTAATGGATTAAAACAGTACCCATTTATTTTTATTTATTTATTTATTTTTTTTGAGAGAGAGAGAGAGAGAGAATTTTAATATTTATTTATTTATTTATTTATTTTTTAGTTTTCGGCAGACACAACATCTTTGTTTGTATGTGGTGCTGTGGATCGAACCCGGGCCGCACGCATGCCAGGCGAGCGCGCTACCGCTTGAGCCACATCCCCAGCCCTTTTTTTTTTTTTTTCTTTTAAATATTTATGTTTTAGTTGTAGATGGACACAATACCTTTTATTTATTTATGTATTTTATGTGGTGCTGACCATCGAACCCAGGTCCTCACACGTGCTAGGGGGAGCCCTTGACCACTGAGCCACAATCCCAGCCCTTGGTCCCTTTCAATACTATTAAAAAGCAGCAATAGATCAGTGTATTGGCAACAAGAATGAATAAAAACAAATGGTCTAAAAAATCTGCAAGAGGGCCAGGCAGGGTGGTGCACATCTGTAATTCCACAGCTTGAAAGGCTGAGACAGGAGGATCTTGAGTTCTAACCCAGCCTCAACAAAAAGCGAGGTGCTAAACAACTCACTGAGACCTTGTCTCTAAATAAAATACAAAAAACTGGGATGGGGATGTGGCCCAGTCGTGGAGTGCCCTGAGTTCAATTCCCGGTATCCCCACTATGCAAAAAAAAAAAAAAAAAATCTGCAAGAGGATATAGGTATGGATTCATTCATAGATACACTATGTTGTCAGGCCTAGTTTTAGCCATTGGCATACTGTGGTGGATGTGGTTGGGGAACTCTATTCCTTAATTGCATGGATCTTAAATTGTGGCTGGGTTTGCATTTTATTTTCTTGTGTTCACCCTCCTCACCCACTTATTTCAATTTTTAAAATATTATTACTACTACTACTACTACTACAGCAATGGGGATTGAACCCAGGGAACTCTACTAATGAGCTGCATCCCAAGTCTCTTTCATTTTTTATTTTAAGAAAACTCTTGATGGGCTGGGGTTGTAGCTCGTGGCAGAGCACTTGCCTAGCATGTGTGAGGCATTGGGTTTGATTCTCAGCACCACATATAAATAAACAAATAAAATAAAGGTCCATAGACAAATAAAAAAATATTAAAAAAAGAAAGAAAGAAAACATCTGGATGTTTCCAGGAGCTATGCTCTTGAGTAGTTATGCCTCTTGAGTAGTTAGGATTAGTACCACACCCATCCTGGCTAACAATAAATTTGATATTATCAACTTGATTTACCACAAGAAATCTTAAAGTACTTGGCTATAGAGTTTGAGGCAGAACAAACTGTCTAACTGTACTACATTTTATTTCTGTAGGTTAAGAGAAAGATGTAGCCAATGAAAGTTAAGAAAAAAATACCTCAGACAACCAGTATATCTTCATCCCTATTCCCACCCCTTCTTAAGAAGGTTGTCATAAACAGGAAGTATGGCCTGGGTACAAGAAATCTAGAGGCAGATGATAAGTGGCTGTTCAGAGGTTGTAGGAAAAGGGAGACATCTTTTTCTAGTATTTCAGTGAAGATTTTATTCTCAGGTTATTAGAGAAGATCCTCATAGATGGAGGGAAGATGAGGATGGCAGGAAGAGGGAGGGAAAGCTCTTGAAATTTATCAGTGTTCTCTTTGCTTACAGAAAAACACAAGGGGAAAAGTGGAGTCTTCCTCAGGAATAATGGCTTTAGAAAGATAATTACCTTTCTGTTCAGTTAGACTAGGGGTCTGCAAACTGTGACAATAGGGCCAAATCCAATTTAACACCTGTTTTTTTCTTTTTCTTTTTGGTGCCAAGGATGGACTAGGGCCTTGCACATGTTAGTCAAGTCCTCTATCATTGAACTACATCATAGACCCCCTTAATATCTGATTTTTCCCACCATAAACCAATTTCTTTTTACATGTTAGATGGTTGGTAGAGCGTCAAAAAAAGAATAATATTTTGTGATTATGAAATTATATAAAATTCAAATTTCAATGTCCAAAAATAAAATTTTATTGGAACACAGCCAGGCTCACTCATTTACAAATTCTCAATGGCTGCTTTTTCATGATACCAGCAGAAGTAGGTAGTTATAACAAAGACTGTATGGCCCATAAATCTTAACATATTTACTATCTGACCCTTTACAGCAAAATTTGCCAACTCCTGATTTAGACAATAGATGAATCAAATGAAATGGTATGATAAAGTTCTGAGATGATAGGGTCATATTAGCCCCAAGTCAGGGGAAGAAATGGGAAGGGGCACTGTGGTAGCAAAGGGTGAATGAAGAAAGAAAGAATGGGTGGGAAATACACTTTTTTTTCCCCCTCTAATGCCAGGGATGGAACCCAGGACTTTATGCACTGAGCTACAACCTAGTCCTTTAATTCCCCCTCCCACCCCCTACCCCAGGTGTGGTAGCACATGCCTGTAATTCCCAACTGGAGGCTGAAACAGGAGGATTGCAAGTTCAAAGCCAGCCTCAGCAAAAGCGAGAAGCTAAGCAACTGAGACCCTGTCTCTAAATAAAATACAAAATAGGGCTGGGGATATGGCTCAGTGGTTGAGTGTCCCTCAGTTCAATCCCCAGTACCCATCAAAAAGATTTTTTTTTCTTTATTTATTTAGTGGTATTGGGGTTGAACCTAGAGGTGCTAAACCACTAAACTACATCCCCAAACATTTTTATTTAATTTTGAGACAGAGTCTTATTAAATTGTCCAGTCTGATCTTGAACTTGCAATTCTCCTGCTTCAGAATTCCAAGTTATTGGGACTACAGGTATGCACTACTGCACTCAGCTTAAATTTTGAGATGGGGTCTGGTTAAATTGCCCAGGCTGGCCTCCAACTTGGAATCCTCTGTCTCAGCCTTCCCAGTAACTGGGATTCCAGATGTGTGCCACCACACCAAGCTGGGATATATACATTTTGAGTTGTAAAAATCCCAAAAAGTGTGCCTACCAAAATGAAGATGCCAAAAGCCTGAGATTAGGAAATAGAAGGGGTTTTTTCCTCCAAATTTCTCTCATTTCATATAACAGGGAATGGGAGAAACACCAGTGTTGAGGGTGCCTTCTACTTCAGGACTTTGGCTGAATAAACTGGTTTCCTAGTTCACTGAGAGATGATAGACTCTTGGTTCTTTTTACTTATTTAGAAGTACAGTATAGATATTCTATCACTTAAATCCCTAGTGGTTATTCTGAACATAGTGCTGCCCTTCATGTTATTAGAAGAGGAGAACTTAAGACTGGATTAGAGAATGGTTAAAGAAAGACATCTTCAAGTGCAATCTCCCTGTCTATCTACCTTAGCTACATGGGAATATTCTGTGACCCTTCAACAGGTGGGAAGCATACTTCATTTTTATATAATGACCGAAGATGATATAGGCAGGGGGGTTGTAAGGATGACTGAAGTGCATAGTAGTGTACTAATAAGACTGTTACCAGGGACTTTTTTTTTTTATCTTCTAAAAAATTATATTTCTTTTTCAAATTGCAGAAATGGAAGTCTCCATTTCCAACTTTGGAGAAAAGTTGGGAAATGAAAACTGGAGGGAGCCCCAGAGTTACCATCACATCCCCCCATCTACCAAATGATGTGATAAAAGAAATAGGATGTGGGTAACAGCATAGCAATAAGGACCTCAGTGGAATTAGTCCTTGAATAAATCAGTATGAATAGAATACTAAACATAAGTTAGTCATTTGTTTATTCTACACTTAACTGATTATATTATCGATACTAGAGGCTGAGTCATATTTTAAAATACACTCTGGGATCCTGTTATAAAACTCAAGCCCTACATGACTATTTGAAGCCCCGAATAATTCTATAATATAAATAAATGATTGTTTTAATGAATTTGTTTGCAAATTCATACTGGGAAGAGGATAATAGGGTAGTTTAAAGCACAACATGCTTGAGTTTCCTAATATTGACTTACACTATGCCACATGCTTTTCCAAAGAAAAGAATCATGTGTTGAGGGTGACTTCTACTTCAGGACATTGGCTCTATAAACTAGTTTCCTAGTTCACTGAGAGATGAGAGAGAGAGAGAGAGAGAGAGAGAGAGAGAGAGAGAGAGAAAAGAGACTCCAATACATCTATCTAAATTTCTCAAATGCTTATAGTAAGTGACATGAAGGGCACTATTAAGTGCATAACTGTAATGCACAAATCGGAGGTCATGATACATAAATCACCTCATTTTTTAAATGTGGCAGGCTTCCATGTTTTTCAACATAATGTGAAAAGGACAAGAAAGATAAATAACAACAGAGAAATTTGTTTATATCTCAACAGTAAGGAAAATGAGGCAGGTACAGGAAAGTCCTTGATTTTGCATTCCCCTGCTTTCCTAGTTTTCCCTCTCAGGAACTTCTGCAATGGCAGGCAGGGTACAAACAACTCCAATTAGCCAGCAAGTTGCTTTTTCTCCATTTCCTCATACAAATTTTTCTTTGACTCCCTTATTCTTACTGTTCCTCCATCCTCAATCCTTTGGTGTTATTTTGCTCTCCCCTATGCTGGGGATCTAACCCAGGGTCTCAACATACGCTAGATAAGCCCGCTACCACTGAGCTACATCCTCATTCATCATTTCCAGTCTCCTATCTTTCTCAACGTTTTGATTACTTCAAAATAGCCCTTTCTTCGTCTTTTCTCGGTCCATCCCTACACTAAGAAGATACTTTCCCCGTGTCCTG
Organism: Callospermophilus lateralis; assembly: GCF_048772815.1. Classification (NCBI taxonomy): domain Eukaryota; kingdom Metazoa; phylum Chordata; class Mammalia; order Rodentia; family Sciuridae; genus Callospermophilus; species Callospermophilus lateralis. The sequence goes on along the minus strand of NC_135308.1, from coordinate 75,690,175 downwards.
TGTTCCATTCACTCTTTTTCTTTCTTCAAGAGAGATTAATATTTATTTATTTATTTATTTTAGTTTTCAGCCGACACAATACTTTTGTTTGTATGTGGTGCTGAGGATCAAACCCGGCCGCTTGCACGCCAGGCGAGCACGCTACAGCTTGAGCCACATCCCAGCCCCCATTCACTCTTTTTCTTCTAAACTCTCGGCATGCTTTTCCACATTTCCATGCTTTTCATTTTGATTTCTCCCTCCTTAGCCAACTGACCCTAAATTGGCCGGAGGTAGAAATCAAGCGCAGAAACAGAAAATCGTGCGCGTGCGTGCGTCAGTGAATGGAGAATGAGAAGAGAGAACACAGCTCCGCGCCCCTCTCTGGGGACTACTAGAGCCGGGAAGTGATGCTAGCCTGCGGCGGGCGCCGTGCCACCCTGCACGTCCTCTGCAGTCACAGGAAGGCGCTGATCACGCGGAGCCCGACGACCCGCCCTGGCCACATGCTGTGAGGAATCGCAGGAGCGTCCACCCCATTGGCCAGAGCAAGTCGCAATTTTCAGGAATCCTAGGCATCTCAAGGGAGCTGCAAAAGGTTTTGCAAGAGTCTTGCCTTAAAGGCAGATGGTTCTGTTCAAGGCAACTGACTCTCCAATATCATTTTAGCATCACTCAGCAGGGTCAATCTCTGCTTCCTTACTCCATCTTACTATGACAGCACTGCCTCTTCAGCGCAGGTCTCCTCCCTACCCCCACGTACATTCCACATTTCAGGCTTCCTCGTTGCCTTGTATTTTTACCAAATCTTTCTCTGCATAATGCCCTGCAACATACTGTTTTGTTTCCTGAAAGTTAATTTTATTTATGTGTAAAATGTATACAGTAACTACGTCCATACATTTTAGTTGTACAAGTCGATGACTTTTGACGGATACTTAATCTTTTATGCCCGTAACCATCGCCTCAATAAGCACATAGATTCGCATCTTATAAAATTCCCTTTGCACCTGATTCTTGTTGCAGTTACTAGGTCATTTTTCAATCACATATTAAATAAATACTTTGTATGAACTAAACACTAGAACTACCAAAAGAAGAAATTACAGCAACTCAGTTTAAAAGGGAAGACACATATATTGAGAGGTATTCTCCTCCACCCCGCCCCGTTTTCTCTCCCGGGATTAAACCCACAGGCGCTTTACCAGTGACCCACATCTCTAGTCATTATATTTTTTTGAGATGGTCTCCCACGTCACTGAGGATGGCCTCCAACTTGCGATCCTAGTGCCTCAGCCTCGGAAGTGGCTGGAATTACGGGTGTGAGTCGCCACCGTGCCCTGCGAGATATAGGTATTTTGTTTTGTTGGTCTTAACCTATGTACAATATTTCTGATAACTGATTACCCCAACCCCAACACCACACTTATTAGACCCTTAGACAACTTGGTTGGATGACTAATCCTTCTGGAAAAACACATTGTTTTCTTTTTTCCTTCTTCCTCAGGAAGGCTGAGGGTGAAAGAAACACATTAGACTTAGAATAGCTGCTAAATAGAAAGCAGGATGGGAATGTGGGAAGAATTTCCTGGAGGCTTGGGAGGGGGCCTGCCCCGATGAAAGTGGGACTATCACAGGCAGTTTCAAGAACAAGTGGATACAGGTCTGGGAATGTAGCTGTAAAGGCTACTGGAAGACTCCTTGGGCAGGAGGACAGGATGTAAGCCCCTGGAATAGACTGTAACAGAAAATGTCATCACGGACCATTGAGTTTAATGAGACACATTAGGCTACTGAGAAAAGTTAAAAGACAGTAGAAGTCCTCTCCTCCCCAAAGGGTGTGTTGTGTGTGGCAGGGTGAAAAATCAATCTAAGACAAACAGTAGGCACAAGGACACAAAGATGAAAAATAAGAACAAAAGGAAGGAAGGAAGCACATAAAGAAGAAAAAAGAACAATTAGAAAAAGAAAAAAAAAAAAAAAACCACTCAGATTTCTCGAAATGTTGATGTAAACCTGGCCCTCTTCCTGAACCAGTGACACAGGGTTTCCACTTCCTTTTACTGTTATATTGCTAAAGTGTAGAAACCCAGACATCTTGATCATCAACTTGGAACTAGGGGATAACCTCTAGATCTACTCATTAAATGTTCAACTTACTAAAGATTTTTTTTTAAACAGTACCGGATTTGAACCATTTCAAAAGAAAGAATTTGTCTTCCTTTTAAACTTAAGTATAAAATATATACTTCAGTTAAAATGCAGGTAAAAAAAATGAACTTAAGTATAGATGTGGGTGAATATTTGTATCTGTATTCACCTATAAAATACCTACCCAGATCTGGATTCCAGAATATTTCTACCTCCCAGAAGCTTTCCTTATGCCAGATTATAGACTATAGCCTCCATCCCAAGAGAAACCACTATACTGATTTCTAACTTCAATTAATTTTGTTGTTCTTGATCTTTATATGGAATCATAGAATACATACTATTTTGTTATAGGTGGACGCAATATCTTTATTTTATTTTTATGTGGTGCTGAGGATTGAACCTAGTGCCTCAAGCATACTAGGCAAGTGCTCTACCACTGAGTCACAACACCAGCCCTGTACTATTTTTTAAATATTTTTTTAAAAATGTATAGACCTTTATTTTATTCATTTACTTATATGTGGTGCTGAGAATTGAACCCAGTGCCTCACACATGCTAGGCAAGCGCTCTACCACTGAGCCACAGCCTTAGCCTCCAGCCTTGTACTATTTTGTGCTAGAATTTTTTTTTTAATTGAACATACTGTCTGAATATTATTGGAATGTATCAGTAGTTTGTTGCTTGTTGTTGAGTAGTACTCATTAATATGTCAAAATTTATTGTCCATTCTTCCTTTGATGAACATATAATTTCTTCTATTTTTGAGCTATTAAACATATTCCTTTCATTTGTCAATTGTATGAATTTTTTTTTTGATATACTTAGGAATGAGATACTGAGTTTTTATTGTTTGGCAATAAACAATAAATTCTAAACAAAAATAAGTGTGCTACATCTTTGTCTTTATAAGGGTATGGCATTTAAAAAAAAATCTTTCAGGGCTGGGGTGTAGCTCCATGGTAGAGCACTTCCTTATGCATGAGGCCCTGGGTTTGATCTCCAGCAGTGAAAACAGCAAAACTCAAACAAAACACAAAACTTTTTGTATATATTATTTTAGTTAATCTGCAAAACACTTTTGTGCAGTAAGTAGAGTAGGTATTATCATCTCCATTTTATAGATATAGAAAGTGAACTCAGAGAGTTCAAATGCCCAATATTAAGTCACAAAATTAATAAGTTGTAAATTAGGACTAAAAAATCATATTTCCTGATTCTTTAAAGTTTATTTTTCCTTATGTATTCCTTTTATTTTTATTGGCCTCATGTGAATGGACAGGTCACCCAGCCATCTAGTTTGCCCAGAACTATCATGGCTTTAGTACTAAAAGGTCCTGGGCCAACCTGGATGGTTAATCACTCTACAAAGTGATGCAAGGAGTAAAATGGTTATCAAAGCTTGCAAATGGGCAGATAAAAAACAAAACCTACCTGATTTATTTATTTATTCATTCCCAGAGCAAAAAAAAAAAAAAAAAAAAAAGGATTTTTAATTTTTAATCAAAGGAATAATGCAATAGTAATACATTTATGTACTACATATATCAATTGTACCCCTTGACTCTACTCAAATTGTGGTCCATGGGCCAGCAGCATTTAGTATTTCCTGAGTGCTTATTAGAAGTGCAAATCCAGGCCCTACCACACATCCATCCCCCTAAACTTACAGAATCAGGATCCCTAACAATGGAGCTCATGAATTTGTGTCTAATGAATTCTCTAAGTTGGGTCAAAGAAAGCACTGAGAAATAAGAGCCGAAGTTTGAGAACAACTGTTCTAGTCAATTTCCTTTACAAATATAAAGAAGTTCATATGGTTTTAAAGGTATCTGGGCAGGTTAGGCTCGGTGGTGCACACCTATAATCCTGGCTACTCAGGAGACTAAGGCAGGAGGATCCCAAGTTGAGGCCAGTCTGGGCAACTTAGAGAGACCCTGTCTCAAAATAAAAAGTAAAAAGGGCTGGGGATGTAGAGCACCTGGGTTGAATCCCCTGTACTGCAAAAGATCTCTGGCAGAATGATTCCATTACTTCACTGAGTAAGCTTTCACTATATGAAATGTTGTTTTTCCGAAATTTTTTATTTATTAAATTTTCTTCTTTCTTCTTCCTCCTCCCACCACCCCCGCCTCTTATTCTTTTGGTACTAGGGATTGAAGTTAACCATTGAGCCACATCCTCAGCCTTTTTTTAACTTTTATTTTTGAGGCTTAGAGCCTCACTAAGTTGCTGAGGCTGGCCTTGAACTTGCAATCCTCCTGCTTCAGTCTCTGAAACCACTGGGATTACAGGGGTGCAACATCGTGGCTGGCTTATTATTTATGAAAATTTTCATCTAACATTCTGTTCCTAAATGAGAGTGAAATATCATTTCAGGTTTTTTTCTTTCATTTTCTAAAGTCATTCATGTACTTCTAAAATTATGGTGTCCAGAACTAATTTTGGTTAAAAACAAAACAAAACAAAACTGTAGAAAATAAAAAGAAAGACCTTGTAGTTACAATGTGATTATTAACAAATCTTAATAATTATTTTTCAAGGTACATTAGAAACTGTACAGGTATAAGAATCAATAAACCTAGAAATAGAAAGAGTACTTTATCTAGATCACAGGGAGAGGAAACAGATAACAAATCAATACATAACAGATAGGATTTGCTGAATGAGGTCTGCCAGCAGGACCTAGCCTTGAGTTCCTTTTGGGTCCTAGGTTTTTGTATAACATGACTGATCTCAATTGATATAGTTTATACTCTGTTCTAGAACTCAATTCTAATACTCACCCTCCAACTCCAATCTATCTTTTCTTTGCCCATCTAATTTAGCCCTCTCTTCTTTTTTTTTCCCTCATGTTTTCCACCTAGAGTAAGGGTTGCAATGGGGAGAGTACTGTCATAGTAGGATACCTGGTAAAGAAAAGCAATGACAGCAGCATAATAGGAAAGAGTACAGAAAGAAAAGAAAAAGAAAAAGACTAAGGCAAAAGGAATAGGCACTAACATAGATGAGATAGAGATAATCAAGAGAGAAACTACACAAGTGATACAGTGATATAAATAAACATCCTTATAGAAATGGATAAAGGCATTGTCCATAGTTAGAGGAACAAAAGTAGAGGAACCAAGAAAACAAACCTAAGGAAACTCAGAAACCTAAATATATGTAGAGACACAGGAGAGGAGAACACAGTCAGATGATGAACCAGATTATTCATGATTCTGCAGAAAGCAGCTGCAGAAAGATTTTGGCAAAGAGCAGACAGTTCCTAGGAAATGTGTATTTGTTCTCATCTGCCTCCATGAGTCATTATTATTTCCAAGGAAGGAACCAATGGGAGGTTATAAAGAGGGTACCTTCACTTCTGTGCTTCCACTTCCTTTCCTTGCTAGTGGTCTTCTGGCATACATAGAAAGAAACCTCCCTAAGCCAACCAAATTCTAGGAATACTTCCCTTAGATATAACCATAACCCTTGTCTTTATTATTCTTTTATCTCTTCAATATGTGTATCTTAAAATTTTCACAATTTCTTCTTTCTTCTCTTTCCCCTCCATTTCCCAAGGTGTTATAAGCCACTAACTTAGTGTTCCTTATGTGTATTCCATTCTCTTTTTCATGTCTCCTTTTACCTAATGGCATCCTTGTCCCTACCCTCTCCCATCCTAGCTGTAAATTTTGTTTCTTTTAATTCTACTCTCTATTTTCACTCATTAGTCAAGCTCATACTTGGACATCTTAACCTTTGGATGAGATAACATCTTAATAATAATAATAATAATAATAATAATAATAATAATAATAGACAAATAACAACAACGTTCCAAGACCATGGAGATCTGAATGAGGTTTTTTATAAAAGTGATGATGAAAAAATAAAACAGAGAAGCGGTTAGCGTCTCTTCAGCTAGAGAGTCACTTGTTTCCGGCTTGCGTAGGTCTGGGTCTGCCTCTGGTGGCTACACAGCCTTGGAGGCCAACCGGTTTACTTTACAGACGGGACAGAAAGCAGCAACTGCTACTACGGTTTGACTCTACCATCTACTACTGTTACCACTACTGCTAGTTCAAGCACCATGCTGTTTACTTCAGTATCAAATGCTTGTACATCTACAGCAGCCTCAGAGCTCTCATCTACAACTTCAACAACTACCACCACCACTGTTACCACCAATACTATTACCACAATTACTAGTGGCTTTAACCTGAATCTAAGACCACTGACATCCCCTGGGATTAATAACACTGATCCAGTCAGTGTTTCTTTCATACCTCTTACTTCAACTGTTAATTCAATAGTAACTCCAGTGATGACATATGGTCAGCTGGATGGTCTGATAAACAAGTGGAGTCTTGAGCTAGAGGATCAAGAAAAGTATTTTCTTCGTCAGCCCACTCGAGTCAATGCTTGGGACTGCACATTGATGGAGAATGCTGAGGAGATTTCTATTTTACATGGAGAAGTGGAAAACGTGAAACTGGATCAGAAAAGATTAGAGCAAGAATTAGATTTTATCCTGTCACAGCAGAGGGAACTAGAAGATCTTTTGACTCCTTTAGAGAAGACTGTGAAGGACCAAAGCGTGTCTGTTTATCTGCAGCATGAAGATAAGGAGTATGAGAGGATTTGCAAATTAGCAGAAACTATAGATGCTCAGCTGAAACGAATGTCCCAAGATCTCAAGGACATTACTGGTCACCTGAATACATTTGGAAATCCTGCTGCCACTACTGATCGGCTCTAGCAGATCTGCAAAATTCTGAATGCTCATCTGGACTCTCTGCAGTGGATTAATCAGAATTCAGGCATGATGCAAAAGAAGGTGGAAGAGATAACAAAGATTTTTGAGGATTTTCAAAGCAAGGAGCAGGAACGCAATGTGAAGATTACCTTTGACTAAAGGTCATATCGTTAGCATACTGATTTTGGATTGTTTCCTATAAATTTTGATGATGTTGACGTATTTACAGTTACTACTTAATCTTTCATTGCGATAAAATGTGCATGCTCTTTATCTGAATACTCTGATATGAAGAATTATACTATAGTATTCTTCTCAGAATTAAATAAAACTATTATCTCCCTTATACAGGTAGCAACCTGTTAGATATTGATTCTGTATGTGTAATACATACCTTATTCTCCTAGAATTCACATACTTCCGACAATGCACATCTTCCTTCTCTCTCCAACTAAAATGTAGAGAGATGTCTGCCCAAAAGTACATGCCAACCAATCTTTACTGTGTGCTTGTTAGATTCAGCATAAAGTGTGATATACTGTAAAGTCTTTCTCTTCAATGGAACTTAATGTCTAGTTTGAGATAAGATTAGTTTCTATCTGTGTAAAATGAATGTAAACAATACAAGGAAGTATGTTATGCATTATAAATGTATGTTATTGAAATTCAGAGAAGGGCCAGGTGTATGGTGGCTTATGTCTATAATCCCAGTGACTCAGGAGGCTGAGGCAAGAGGCTCCTAAGTTGCCTTGGCAATTTAGCAAGACCCTGACTCAAAATAAAAATAACAAGGGCTTGGAGTATAGCTCAGTAGTAGAGTGCCCCTGGGTTAAAGTAAAACCCCAGTACCACCACCACCAATGATAATAACAAAAAGAAAAATTCAGAGAAGGAAGGAATAGTTAGGATGAATTTGTGGTTTCAGTTGGATTTTATGTTTTGTTGGGTGTGTGTGTGTGTGTGTGTGTGTGTGTATGGTGTGGTACTGGGAATCCTACCCAGGGTCTCACACATGCTGGGCAAGTGCTTTACCAATGAACTATACCACATATTTGAACTAGTTTATTTTTAAAAGAGCAAGGTTCAGGCAATTTAATTATTGTTTTATTATACACATGTCCTGGTGTTTTATTTGATTTTAGCGTATGATTTATAGTTATTGGTTTTTGTGTATTTCTTTATTTGCTTTTCAAGAAAATGCCATGTTCTTAGCTTTGGAACATTATATCTCTTATATTTCACTTAAATCATAAATAAATGTGATGTTCTACTAAATGAAAACACAACACTAAAATAAAATTAACCACTTAAAAGTTTTTAAGTTACTGGAGCTCAGCTGCCTATAATTACTGAGCTAAATTTCTGTTGTCCTGTCTTCACATGACCATCCTGAGGGGTATATATTACAGGAAGAAAAATATTTTGAAGTGAATGTTAGTGATAGTGATTATTAGTTATTAGTCTTATAGATATGCTAAATGCTAGAACTTGCATGGTGTCTCTTTCTTATCCAAACTTTTCCAAGAAGTCACTTCTTACCCAGGTAAGTTTTTGTACCACTCAGAATTATAAATGTAAAAGTAATCCAGAGACTGTTTATTTTGTAAATGATTTATGTAGGTAAATATAACTTTTGAGTAGAATCTTGAATAATATCTAATTTTTGAGTTCATATTATTACTACTATTATCTCCTACATAAAAGACATTTACCACATTGTTTATGGAGATTCAATTCTTACACAGTAACCACAATATAAGTTCTATCAGTAAAGAAAAGATAGTGTTTTGAGAAGAAAAATGGTTTTAGTCTTCTCTTTACCCAATTAACTGGACAATATTTTTTTTGTGGGCATTATATTTTGTCTAAAAACGCATTGTCTCATATTGTAATTTTTCCAACTGTTTTTTGAAAATAAAATAGTTTTCAATTAAAAAAAATAAAATATACACTTGTATATATCAAGAAAGCCTGGGCTGGAGTTGTAGCTCAGTGCTAGAGCATTTGTTGTGCAAGTATGAGGCACTGGGTTCCATCCTAGCACCATATAAAAACAAATAAAGGGGGGCTGGGTTTGTGGCTCAGTGGCAGAGCGCTTGCCTCCAACGTGTGAGACCCTGGGGTCAATCCTCAGCACCACATCAAAGATAAATAAATAAAATAAAGGTTAAAAAAAGGCATTGAGTCTATATACAACTAAAAAAAAAAAAAAAAAAAAAGCCTACAAAATGCAGAGTGCTCTGCTAAATGATATAGAAAATGAAGTCCCTGCCCTCAAGTTATAAACTGGTTATGGAGAGAATATAAAGTGTGAATAAAGATAGAGTCAAGAAATATTTTGCATGTAGGAACAATCTAGAAAGGCATCTTGCAGTTAGACCACAGTGGATGCCCAAAACTGTGGATAGTACTAAACCCTATATATTTTTCCTATACGTACATAGCTATGACATGCTTTCCCCTTTTCACTTATAAAGCAACACTTTACAGTTTCTCTTTGTTTTGTTTAATTTGAGACGAAGTGTTTCAGTACATTCCAGGCTGGTCTCTAACTCATGAGCTCAAGGGATCATCCTGCCTTAGCCTCCTAAGTAGCTGGGACTACAGGTATGTACCACCAAGCTTGGTTGACAAATCACTACTCTTGTACTTTAGAAGCCACTGTTAAATAGTAAAGTTAGGATTACTGGAACACAAACACCTTGTTCATAGTCAATTTCATAATGGAGATCTTTGGATGAGATAACATCTTAATAATAATAAAAAAAAAAAAAAGTTCCGAGACCATGAAGATTTGAATGAGGTTTTTTTTTATAAAGGTGATGATGAAAAAATAAAATATATACACTTGTATATATCAAGAAAGCCTATAATTGTCTATAGTGGGTAGCATTTACAGTGTGATAGGCTGGACAAAGTGATAATTCATATTCCTAGTGGGATGGAATGGGACATTGTGAGACTTCATCACACTAATCAGAATGGCATGCAATTTAAAGCTTGTAAATTATTTATTTTTGGAATTTTCCACTTAATGTTTTAGGACCACAGGAGACTGTGGGTAACTGAAACACTGGAAAAGAAAACCACTGGCAAAATGGGACTACTATATTTGGAATAGACCTTGGAATGTTAGATTAATCCATTTTGTCCATCATCCCAGATGTGGAACACCTATAAAAACTTAAATATAGTATGCAATGTAATATATAATATAATTATATAATAAATAACTATAAGTATCAAATATATACATATATGCTCTGTATTATGATTTCCAACCTATTTTAATGCACCTGTGTCAATCTGATTGAAAGATTTGCAGAATTGAAAACTTGGGATTTAACTGATTAAGAGATAAGAGACAGAGAGAAGGGAATTTTCATAACATGAAATGGCCTGGGGAAATGTATGCGGTAGAAAGTTTGTAGAGAAGACTAAGGAATAGCTTAGTCCATTTTAGCAAAGGAGTTGGCTACTTATGGGAGTCTAGTAAGAAGTAATCCTGGTAAAACAAGTTTGGGCTATGCTGCAACAGTCTTTGAATATGAGTGGTGTTCTTTTGTAAGCTCATTCACTGGTGGAGAATGAAGTAATGTACTAGGGATTGAATCCAGGGGCACTTTACCACTAAGCTACATTCCCATCCCTTTGCCCAGGATGGTCTCAAACTTCTAATTCTCCTGCCTCAGCCTCCTAAATAGCTGGGATTATATACCTGCCCCATTGTGCCAGATTTTCTTTTTTTTTTTTTTTGTCACAGAAACTACATCTTACTTGTACTCCAGATGTGAAATGCATCACTTCTATCTCATATGCTCTGCCCCAATTAAAAAGTCTTCTTGCCATGTGTGTTGGTGTACACCTGTAAACCCAGCTACTTGGGAAGCTGAGGCAGGAATCTCAAATTTAAGGCCAGCTGCACAACTTAGAAAAACCCTGTTTCAAAATAAAAAATAAAAAGGATTGGAGATATTGCTCAGGTGGTAGAGCATCCCAGTACCACAAAACACACACACACACACACACACACACACACACACACACCCCTCATCCTTTTCTATGTCTACCCACCCCATCCTCTGCAGTGCTAAGGATGGAATTCAAGGTCTTACATTTGCTAGGCAAGTGCTCTACCACTTAGCTATACCCCCAGCCCCGTATGCATTTTCTGATTTTGCCTTTCCATTGATTCCTTTGCCCCCCAACCTTGAACTCCAACTTGGTTGTTTCACTTCACTATTAACTGTCCATTGTTCAGTTAGAAGTCTTTCTGGATAGAAAACAAATTGGTACCATGATGGAAATCGTTTTCTGCAAATAACTGGCTCTCACTTCTAGTTCTAGAACAGACAAGTTGAAAGTTAGAAAACCCGGGCATCAGCACAGACTATGAGAATTGACTTGCTATGCTACAGACTGTATTAAAATTTGTTGAGCCATTAAACCTGTCTCAGTTCTCTAATTCTAAAAGGTGATCTTACTGTCAAAGGAGAAGGACTCTAGCCATTTTATTCTTTGCAATCTCAATTGTCCTCTAATATAACTTCTACATAGATACTTCATGATTCATGCATGTAAAGCAATGGAAAAAAGATGAAAAATTATAAATATTTCAATTACTGAACAAGTATTTGATTATCATTCTTCTTTTAAATACATACTTAAACTTCCAAATTTTTTGGAAGATTTCCTTGGTACTTACATTCAATAAATATCTGAATGAATGAATCTTTAGCTATAAACATAAAGGTACTGGGGAAAGATTATTTTTACCTTTAAATTCTGAGTGGTAACAGCTGGAACTTGAAGAATTAGAAGCATTTGAAAGGATCTACTTAGCTGCTTCTGGGTATAGCTGAGAAAGAATTTATTTCTCCCCTTTCACCTTTTAAACTCTATCATAACTTGTTCATTTCAGGTACCCTGAGAATGAAGCTCTTAGTTGTTTCTCTTTGATCTTGACAGCTGCAGTCAACATGAAGAACTACTAAAATAGCCCCAGGAAAAGACTCAAACAATCCCACCATGGAGGACGTGCAAGAAAGAGCATTCCTCTTTGTCTCGCACACCATTACTTCTAGATACAATCAGTGGCAGGACAGTGACTTCTGCTCCACTTATCTTACCAATAACTAACGAGTCAACATGATTAGTACAGTCACATCCTAAAATAACCACATGCCTGGTTATGGCTCCTGAAAGATAGAACAGAGCTCCTAGTTTACGCTGTATTTACCTAATATTAAAATATGATAGAAAAATAGTAGGTTTATTCACCTGCTCAAGAAAAATGACCTTTCAACTAGAAAGAATGTAAAACACGAGGAAAGAAGCTAAAGGCCAGGGGGGCAAGACAGTATAATTTTGCTTTCAATAACAATATAGAAAGAATGTCCAAATTTAATTGCTGGGCACTGTTAATAATCTGAAAAACATAAGAACTGGGAGAGGTAACGGAAAAATGAAGACTTTGGGGGGGTTGGAGGTACTGGTGATTGAATCCAGGGGTGTTTTATCACTGAGCTGAGTCCCTAGTCCTTATTTATTTATTTTTAAATTTCACATGGTCTAGCCAAATTGCTCAGGCTGGCTTTGAATTTGCAACCCTCCTCAGAGCTCCCTCAGATCCTCCTCAGACTACTGAGTCACTGGGATTACAGGGATATACCACTTTACCTGGCTTGAAAATTTTTCAAGTGGAAAAAAGTAATGCTTCATTATTTTTCCACCAAATTCTAGAGGAATTACTAACATATAGTTGGCATGTAATAAAAGGAGAAAGCAGTTATTATCTGGAAGTACAATTAATTCATTAAAACATGTTATTTTTTTCCCAATAAGGTTAATAAAATCAGAGAAGTTGTAAAGTCCAGGGTTTCCAAATCCAGGTACTATTAACATTCTTTGTTATGGGTTCTGTCCTGTGTATCATAGGCTGTTTAGCAGCATTCCTGGCCTCTAAACCTTAGATGTCAGCACTTCCTTTGCCACATTTGAGACAACCAAAACTATCTCCAAAAATTGCCAAATGTCCTTGGGGAGCAAAATGACCACTGGTTGAGAATAATAACTGTCTTTTCAAAATTGTACACCTTAATTTCAATAAGGCATTTGAAATTTGGTTTCAGGAAGATTTCTGAAGAAAATCTCTAATGAGACCCATGTGTAAAAGGATGAAATACCCCACTCATCTGAAACTCAAATCTTTGGAAAACTCACTGATTTTGAAGATAGGTTAGAAAAATAATCTGGTACTGCAGCCCATTCCAGCTACTTGAGAAGCTGAGGCACTAAGATCACAAGTTCAAGGCAGCCTGGAAAGAACTTTTTCTCAAAATAAAAATTAAAGACTGGGGATGTAGCTAAATAGTGAAGTGTCCCTGAGTTCAATCCTTAGTATTGCCAAAGATAAAAAGTATCTCACTAAAATTCAGAGCTTTACCTTCACTCATTTACTCATAAAAGCACTTTTTTAGTCCCACCTCAGGAGGCTTATCCTTTCTCCTTTTAAATATAAATCTTACAAAAAATACAAGTCAAAATGCTAACATTCTTTACAGAACTTAAATTGATTACTTGATATCTAATCCCAACAACAAATTAGAAGAAAATTAGAAGTCATATAGTTAGACTCTGACACACTAATGATAACAGGAAAGAAAATATACATACTATAGAAGGTGAACATTTCTGAGAGAATTGCAGATCAAAGGGGTAAAAGTCCTACATTTTATGGTTGTTATTCAGATCACTTTAGTCCTTAGCATGCTACCTTAAAAGGAATGTGGCTAGGACTATGACATTTCTGGAAACAGGGTCATGGTGTGTTCCCTGGAGGAAGAAATGTTGTTTAGCAAAAGGAATAAAAGACATTAGGGAAGAGCTGGGCGTGGTGACACATGCCTGTAATTCCAGTGACTCCAAGGGCTGAAGGATGAGAAACACCAAGTTGGAGGTCGGCTTCAGCAACTCTGAAAGACCCTGTCTCAAAATAGGGCTGGGGATTTATTGGAGGTAGAATGCTTCTGGGTTCAATCCCCACCCCCCACCCCCCAAAAAAAGGAGAACATGATAACTTTACATATTTGATGTTTCAAAAAAAAAGTATTTTTAGTAACCCCTGATGGAAATGGCATTATATTTATATTACATTTATAATCACCTTGTTATGGTTTAGATGTGAGGTGTTCCCCAAAAGCTCACATGAGATAATTCAAGAACAACATTTAGAGGCCAAATGATTAGATTGTGAAAGTTGTAACCTAATCAATTGATTAACCCTCTGATATGGATTAACTGGGTGGTAACTATAGGAAGGTTGGGTGTGGCTGAAAAAGATAGGTCACTGAGGGGCATGTCTCTGGGGTGTAAATTTTGTCCTTGGTGAATGGGGCTCTCTGTCTTGTCCTGAGCTATTTTCCTTTGCCATGCCTTCTGCCCTGATGTTCTGCTTTACCCAGGCCCAGAACAATAAAGTCCACTATCTATGGATTGAGACCTCTGAAACTGAATCAAAATAAACTTTTCTTATATGTTGTTCTTGTCATGTATATTGGTTACAGTGACTCAAAGCTGAATAAAACACACCTCAATAAAACAGAAGGAAATCTTTTCAGAATTAGAGCTATCTAAAATATAATAAACTACCTTATATTTCTCATTGATAACTTAGCCCCTGATTTCCAGATATATATAACAATATAAATTATTTATATTATATAATATATATATATATATATATATATATATATATATATATAATTTTTCAATATTGGGGATGAAATCTTCCACTCAAGTGACCAAAAAGCATTTCAAACTAAGCATAGCCAAAGGAGAAACCATGATTTATCTTCCAAACTTGTCAATCTTATTTTCCTCTCATCTTCTCTATTTTAGTAAATGTTGTCACTATTCACTCTATCGCAAAACTTTAAAAGTTTGGAGTCATTCATGATTTTTCTCTTTTCCACACTTTCCATAGGAAAACCTGCCAGCTTTACCGCCAAAATACATCCAGATTCCTCATACTCACATCTCTGCTGAATCACCCTTGTCAAGACCATCATAACCTGTCACCGGAACTATTACAAGGATATCCTACCAGACTATGGATTTGGTAGGATACTCCTTTACAATGCATTCTTCACAGGGCTATCAATACATTGTCTGAGTTGGGTGTGGTGGCACACGCCTGTAATCCCAGCAGTTTGGGAGTTTGAGACAGGAGGATCACAAGTTCAAAACAAGCCTCAGCAATGGCAAGACACTAAGCAACTCAGTGAGACCCTGTCTTTAAATAAAATACAAAATAGGACAGGGGATGTGGCTCAGTGGTCGAGTGCCCCTGAGTTCAATATCTAGTACCACTCCCCCCCAAAAAAAACAGTGTCTGATCTGGGTGTGGTGGTGCACACCTGTAATCCTAGTGGCTTGGGAGACTGAGGCAGGAGGGTCACAAATTCAAGACCAGCCTCAGCAATTTAGCAAGGCCCTAAGCAAGTAAATAAGACTCTGTCTCAAATTAAAAAATAAAAAGGATTGGGTATGGTGGCACAGGCCTGTAATTTCAGCAGCTCAAGAGGTTGAGGTAGGAATATCGTGAAGTCAAAGCCAGCCTCAGCAAAAGTGAGGCGCTAAGCAACTCAGTGAGACCCTCTCTAAATAAAATACAAAATAAGAACAAAATAAGGGGGTTGGGGATATAGCTCAGAGGCAGAGCACTCGCCTAGCATGTGTGAGGCACTGGGTTTGATCCTTAGGACCATGTAAAAATGAAACAAATAAAATAAAGCCATGCTATCCATTAACAACTACCAAAAAAAAAAAAAAAAAAAAAAAGGTTGGGAATGTGGTTTAGTGGTCAAGGCCTCTGAGTTCAATCCCTGGCACCTCCAAAATTAAACAAAACAAAATAAAATAATAAAACAAAACAAAAAGGGCTGGGATGAGGTTCAGTGGTAAAGCACCTGAGTTCAATCTCTGGTACCAAAACAAAACAAAACCCTAGAAAGCAGTATCTGTATCTGACCCCCCTCCCCCATGTCTCTTTTCCCAGTCTATTTAACACTCTTGCCCTGATTTATTAATATCAAGACATACAGGATTATAAGATATTTTCTCTGTCCTTTCTGCTTTTCAGCCTGCCTGGAAATATCTTCAAATGCCTGGATCCTTTTTGTCATTCAAGTCTGAGCTCAAAAGCCTTTTCCTCAGAGAGATCTCCTTGACCAGGTTATCTAATGTTGCCCCTTTAGCCACATACCATGGATCATATTGCCTTGTTTTAATTTTTTGTAGTTCTTATTACTACTGAAAATTATTTATTTGGTTATTGTTTGTCCCCATTACAGTAGGGACTTTTTCTATCAACATTATTTGTTGCATATCCTTTTTTTTTTAAACCCAGGGGCATAGGCTCTAATGCTCCATCCCTTTTTTATTTTTATTTTGAGACAGGTTCTTGCTAGGCTTGATCTTGCCAGTCCTGTCTTAGTCTCCTGTATTGCTGGGATTACAGGTGCCATGCCCAGCTGCTTCATTTTTAATGTCTAGAGGGAATCTGATATATACTAGATCCTCAAGTAATATTTGTTTAATAAAAGGATAATCAAATAATGATGTACACGAGTTGGATAACTACTCCTACATTAGGCAGAAAATTGGACTACACAATTATACATTGCTAGGAATTGTTGATAATTCAATGGGATTAGTGACTATTAATTTACAATAGTACCAATCCTCTGCCCAGTTGTCTTGATTATTTTCAGCATCCTGGGTGCAGTGTCAAACAAAGTTAAAACAAATCTTAGGGATTTTTCAGGTGGGTGAACGAGACAGACTACTGGACAAGGGACTGGAGGACAGGAATTGGCAAATTTTTTCTGTAACAGGCCAGATATAAATATTTTAGGCTTTGGGGGGCCACAAAGTCTTGTTGTGGCTATTCGACTTTGCTTTTATAGCACAAAAACATCCACAGACAATAAAAAAAATAAATGGCTGTGGTTGTGTTCTGATAAAACTTTATTTATAAAGTTGTTGACAAATCTATAAACCAGTTTGCTAACAAATGATTTAGGATATTGGGAAGATAACCAATAGGGAAGAAAGTGAAAAGAGATGGAAAAATTGTCTATTAATGAGTAGCAAGCCACTCAAAACTCAGTGGCTTTAAAGATTTTTATTTTATTCATCATTTTGTGGATCAAAAATTTGTGAGGGGCTCAGATGGATGGCTCTACTCTGTTCCATACAACATTAGCTGGAGTGACTTGATGGTAAGGATCCATGCCCAAGATGGCTTATTTGCATAACTGGCAAAGTACCTTGGTGTTATAGTCCAGCTCGGTCCATTGGCAGACATAGTGTACCAACTCCACTTCTCCATACCTTGGCTAATTGCTTCAAACTTTTAATTGGAACTACTGATGGGAGTGCTGTGGTTTCTCCTACATGGGTCTGTCCACAGATCTACTTAGGTTCCCTCATGGAATTGCAGATGAGTTCCAAGAGTAAGTGTTTCGAAAGGCTAGAAGAGAAGCTGAAAGGCTTCTTATGATCTAAGAAGACTTAAGTCTTGGAAGTTCCAGAACATCTAGTTCACCACATTATATTAGTTAATAAGGCCAGAATTGAAATAGGTAAAGAAGGATTAGCCTTCATCTCTCAATAGGTGGAGAAGCAAATATTTTGTGGTCACCTTTAATCTACCAGAGGCCAATGGATTGAAGATCTCAATAAGGTAGAAGAATAGTTTAAAATTTTAAAACTTCTGCCACAAAGAGTGCAGTTATAGTCCAGTGGCAGAGCATTTGCCTAACTTACTTGGTGCCCTGGGTTTGATCCCCAGCATCATCATAAAACAGTCCAAGTAAGTATTTTGCCTTCCACACTTTTTTTCTGGGTACTCTTCAACTTCTTTTAACTTCTAATTCTACTTCTCTTTTATTGATTTTTCCTCCCCAATAACTTTTTTAAAAATATGTTTTTAGTTGTGGATGGACATAATACCTTTATTTTGTTTATTTTTATGTGGTGCCGAGATTGAGCAAGCGTGCCTAATGCATGCTTGGCAAGCACTCTACCACTGAGCCACAACCCCGACCCTCCTCTTCAATAACTTAAAAAAAAAAATAAATTGATATTTGAGACAAAGTTGCCAAGGCTGGGCTTAAATTTGAGATTCTCCTGTCTCAGTCTCTAAAGTAGTTGAAATTATAGGCATGTACCACTGGGCCAAGTTTTCCTCAGTGACTCTTCAATGTTGAGTTCAGGTGATCAGATTTTCACTGGTCTTAACCTTGCCTACAGAGAATGGAGACTTCTTAAACTAGTGTTTTTTCCCCTAGAACTTTCTTTTAGGTATTTTCTTTTCTTTTTGATACTGGGGAATGAACTCAGAGTCTCTTGCGCTGCCACTCAGCTACATTTCCAGCCTTGAACTTTCTTTTGAATTTCAGACCAAATTTATAGTTGATGACTACAAATCTTCACATAGATATCCTGTATGTATCTCAAAGTCAACATACCTAAAACTGACCTTTCAAAATTCTTCTGCTCTTTCTCTCGACTTGCTTAATTTTCTTAATGGCATTGAAAATAATCTTATTCCCCAAATAAATGTTTGATTCTTCTATACCCTTCACCTTCTAGTTGTCAAGTCCTTTCAAATTTGCTTTCAAAAAATGACCCACCACACTAAACTAATTATATGCAAGATTAAATTTTCTTTTGAAAATGGTGCTGTAAGGGGCTGGGGATGTGGCTCAAGTGGTAGCGTGCTCGCCTTGCATGCGTGTGGCCTGGGTTCGATCCTCAGCACCACATACAAACAAAGATGTTGTGCCGCCGAAAGCTAAAAAATAAAATATTAAAAAATTAAAAAAAAAAAAAAGAAAATGGTGCTGTAAGAAGTGGACAGTCAGAAGTAAGCATATGAATAAAGTTGAATCCCTTCCTCACCCTACACATAAAAATAAGATCAAAATGGGCCACATATTTAAAAGTAGTAAATTCTGAGAACTTTGGGTTTGAAAAAAATTTTTTTTGATATATTACCAAAAGCATAAGCAAAAATAATGAAAAATTAAGATAAATTAAACTTTATTAAAAATAACAATGTTTGACAGGCTTGGTGGTGCATGCCCATAATCCCATTAGCTCAGGAGGCTGAGGCAAGAGGATGGCAAGTTCAAAGTCAGCCTCAGCAATATAGTGAAGCCCTAAACAAGTCAGCAAGACCCTGTCTCTAAATAAAATATAAAAAAGGGCTGGGGATATGATAGGTTCAGTTGTTAAGTACCCCTGGGCATAATCCCTGATACAAAAAAAAAAAAAGGAATCCCATGATCCCATGATAGGGTTCTCTCTTAAATAATAATAACAACAATGTTTGTGCTTCAAGAAATATCATCAAGAAAGTGAAAATACAGGGCCAGACAGGATGACACATCCCTATAAACCTAGCAACTCAGGAGGCCGAAGCAGGAGGAGTCCATGTTTGAGACCAGTATTGGCAATTTAGTGAGACCCTGTCTCCTAAAAAGCCTGGAGATGTGGCTCAGGGTTGCTCCAGGGTTGAATCCCTAATAACACACACACACACACACACACACACACACACACACACACAGTAAAAATACAGCCTACATAATAGGAGAAATTATTTGCAACATGTATCTTATAATGCACATATCCTAAATATTTGATAATTTACAACTCAGTAAAAGACAACCCAATTAAAAAATGGGCAAAAGAAAGACTCTTCTCCACTAGACATATAATATATAAGTCCAAAAAGCAACAAATGCTTGACATTAAAGAAATACAAATCTGCTGGGTGTGGTGGTGCACGCCTGTAATCCAGCGAGCAGGGAGGCTGAGACAGGAGGATGGTGAATTCAAAGCCAGCCTTGGCAAAAGCTAGGTGCTAGTGGTAGGCAACTCAGTGAGACCCTGTCTCTAAATGACATATAAAATAAAATAGGGCTGGGGATGTGATTTAATGGTTCAGTCCCCTGAATTCAATCCCTGGGTACCAAAAAAAGAAAAAAAGGAAAGAAATACAATGAAACTCACAATGAGATACCAATTCATACCTACTCAAATAGGCTACAGTAATAATAATAATAATAATAATAATAATAATAATAATAACAACAAATTTTGTTGGTGCAGATACGGAGAAATGACAAATTTCATATATTGCTGAGGGAAGTATAAAATGGCATACAGTGTCCCATTTTGAAAAGAGATTGGCAGTTCCTTATAAAGTTAAACGTAAGGGCTAGAAAAGTATTTCTGTGGTAAAGCATTTGCCCAGCAAGCAAAAGGGCCATGATTTCCATTATCCAGCAACACCAAAAAAAAAAAAAGAAGAAGAAGAAAAAAAAAAAAAAAGAAAAAATAGCATTTAAATGTCATAAGAGAAATGTGGAAATAACCTAAATATCTAAAGAAATTTTATTTTTGGTACTGGGGTTGGAACTCAGGGCCTCAAGAGTACTAGGCAGGCAATCTACTGCTTAACTACAACCTCACCTCCAGGAATTTTTTAGAAAGAATATTGTCACCTCAAACTATTATTACTTCAACTTACTGGTTCCAACTGCAATGATATATATATATATATATATATATATATATATATATATATATATATATATATATATTTTTTTTTTTTTCCAATTTCTCAGGCACGCGAAGCTCTTTTGTACCACAGAGCCCTATTTACAAGCTCCCTCTGTCAATCAAGAAGGCTCTTCCTGTGCCAGGTGCAGTGGAGCACACCTGTAATCCCAGCAACTCAGGAAGTTGAAGCAGGAGGACCCAGAGTTCAAAGCCAGGCTCAGCAGATTAGCAAGGCACTTAGCAACTCAGTGAGACCCTGTCTCTAAATAAGAATATTTTGAAAAAGGGTTGGGGATGTGGCTCAATGATTAAGCTGCCCTGGGTTCAATCCCCAGTACCAAAAAAAAAAAAAAGACAGGCTGGGGTTGTGGTTCAGTGGTAGAGTGCTCACCTAGCATGTGCGTGGGGCCCTGGGTTCAATCCTTAGCACCACATAAAAATAAATAAAATAAAGGTATTGTGTAAAAAAAAAAAAAAAAAAAAAAAAAAAGAAAAGAAAAGAAAGCTCTTCTCCTATGACTAGCATATTCCTTTGGATTCTCTTCAATGTCACCATGTAGAGAGTTCTTCCCTAATTACCCTTCTTAAAGATCTTTTCTGGTACTTTCTGTTTAAATGCTTACTTACTTCAATACCCAGTCTGGTTCCCATTACAGAGAAGCCTCTCAGTAGGAGTAGAATGAATAAAAGGTGTAGCCACAAATGAAATACATGTAATTGTTTAAAATATGACTAAATATATTGATTTGAACAAGTGTCTAGATACATATTTCTTCACTATATATTTTTCATTTTGGATTTATTTTACTTTTTCTCTTTATTAGTGTAATGTGTGTGTATGTGTGTATCTATCTATCTATTATACACACATTCATATACATATATATACCAGGGATTGAAGTCAGAGGCACTCAACCACTGAGCCACATCCCCAGCCCACATGTACTACTGTACCCAGGCTCCCCGTATATTTTTAAAATAATATATTTTGGGGCTGAGGTTGTGGCTCAGTGGTAGAGCGCTTGCCTAGCATGTGTGAGGCACTGGGTTCGATTCTCAGCACCACATATAAATAAATAAATAAATAAATAAATAAATAAATAAATAAATAAATAAAAGTCCATCAACAACTAAAAAATATTTTTAAAAAATAATATATTTTCACTGTTAAAAATTTCAAAACCAATATTTTTACCCTATATACATGTATGATTGCAGTAGTGGAGTGACTCTGCCCCATGTACAGCCAGGGGAATAACAAGTTGTGCTCCAATTGTATACTATATGTCAAAATGCATTCTATTGTAAAATAAGTAAATTAATTAATTAAAAAATAAAAATAAAATAAAAAGTTTCAAAAATTTTTCAAAAAAAGCCAGTTGCAGTGGGGTATGCCTGTAATCTCATTGGCTTGGAAGGCTGAGGCAGGAGGGTATCGAGTTCAAAGTCAGCCTCAGCAACTTAGCGAGGCCCTAAGCAACTCAGTGAAACCCTGTCTCTAAATAAAATATAAAAAATGGCTGAGGATGTATGGCTTAGCAGAAGTACCCCCGGGTTCAGTCCCTGGTACAAAAAAACAAACAAACAAACAAAACACACACACAAATGTAAAAATCAAAAAGTTAAAGACTTTCACAGCATTATTATTGTATTTCAAGTTTAACCATGGTTAAAAACTCGGGTGTGTGTAATGCACACATATGTACACACATATTATTTTTGGACATAAAATCACAGATGAATACGTATACTTACTCCACTTGTATACATGTACAATTTTAATTTTACAAAAATGGCATTATATAAGTACATATCATTTCAGCATTTTGTTAATTTTTTTCATCCAACAGTCACAGACATTATTTCATTAGAGCACAGAACATACTGCACAGTGATCATAATATGGTAGGGGACACCATCATTTATTGTCCATTTAGATTGCTTTTCTGTTTTAAATAATGCTGCAATAAACATTTTTTTTTTTTTTGCATTTATTTATCCCTGTGTACTTCTGAGGGTATTTTGTAGGAAAATTCTGTATATCTAGAATTGGTAATTCAAAGATATACGTATTTTAAATTTTGAAAAATTCTAGATTGCCGTCTCCTAAAGTACTAACTTTTATTCCCATTAATTACATTATATCCCCATCAAAACTGAATATTAATCATTCTTTTTAATGTGTCCAAACTTGTACATGAAATGGAATATCATTTCTACATTTAATATCAGTGAAATAGAGTATATTTACATATGCTTTGTTCTTATTGTGGTTGAAAATGCTTTTGTGATTTATGTCCTCACATAAGATATTCATGATTACTTTTAAAAAAGCATTGGCAAGCTGGACAGCGCAGCGCCTACCTGTAATCCTAGCAGTTTGGGAGGCTGAGGCAGAAGGATCGCCAAGTTCAAAGCCAGACTCAGCAATGGTGAGGTGCTAAGCAACTCAGTGAGACCCTGTCTCTAAATAAAATACAAAATAGGGCTGGGGATGTGGCTCAGTGGTCGAGTGCCCCTGAGTTCAATCCCCGGTACCAAAAAAAAAAAAAAAGCCTAAAACAAAAAAGCAGTGGCAAAAAGTTATATTTAGAATAATCTAATTATTAGAAATAAATAAACTACAGAGAAACACATGTGCACAGGAAGAAAATATGAAACATTATAACACAGTATTAACAGTGACAAATTCTAGTAATTGGGATTATAGAATTCTTTTGCTTATGCATTTTTCTAGAATTAAAACAAAACAAAAAACAAAGAATAGGGCTGTAGGTTTAATT
Organism: Callospermophilus lateralis; assembly: GCF_048772815.1. Lineage (NCBI taxonomy): Eukaryota > Metazoa > Chordata > Mammalia > Rodentia > Sciuridae > Callospermophilus > Callospermophilus lateralis. The sequence continues at coordinate 75,666,885 of NC_135308.1, read as the reverse complement.
TGGTGGAAGAGTGCTTTCTAGCATGTGCAAGACCCTGGATTCCATCGCCAGCACTGCAAACAAAACAAGACAGAAATGAAAACAAGTATGCTTAATTTCATAGTAAAAATAATATTGAATAAAATAAAATATATACAAATGGGATTATATATTTGTTGTGCTTAAATCTCTTCAATGGCTTGCTGCCAATAGAATAAAATTCATATTGATTAGTATGGTACTCAGGGCCTTACATAATTTATCTTAATTTACATTCTTTTTCACTTCTATCTAGTTAGTCATACCAAACTATCTCTGCACTCTTTTTCTTGCTTAAAATATGTTTTTTTACCATTTCTGTGAGTGTATGTAATATATACACATATGATACTCTGAACCCATTGCCAGTTTCTCAGTCCTAATCATCATCATCTTTTAGTATAATAGCTTCCTGACTTGTCTTTTCAGTGCACTCAGTGATCTTTCAAATGTTCAAATGTTCCTTCATTCTTTTAAACTCTCAGAAACAACTAAGTATGCTTTCCTTAGGGTTTATACAACATTAAAAAAAAAAAAAAAAAAAAAACAGCTCTATTATGGGACTAACCATAATCCTATGGTCTACATATTTGATTCCTTTTGTTTTCTTCCAGTGCTTAGCATTATGAAAGCTACAGTTGTATGGAAGAGAATGACAACAGGTAATGTCACTGTAGGGTATTAGTCTATTGTTAGAGTGGGAAGCACAGATTTATAGGACTTCTAAACTCCTGTGGGGACACAGCTAAGACTGCAGATTGTGTCTGATTATGTATACATCAAAGTATGTGACTTGGTGCTCCCCATGGAGTTTGACAGTACCAGACTTCCAGCCTAGCATGGGGAATGCAGGAGACAGACACAGAGTTCCAGCAAGAGGTGAGTGTGGCAATGGAATATTATGCAGCACTAAAAAATGACAAAATCATAGAATTTGCAGGGAAATGGATGGCATTAGAGCAGATTATGCTAAGCGAAGCTAGCCAATCCTTAAAAAACAAATGCCAAATGTCTTCTTTGATATAAAGAGAGCAACTAAGAACAGAACAGGAAGGATGAGCATGAGGAAAAGACTAACATTAAACAAAGACAAGAGGGGGGAGAGAAAGGGAGAGAGAAGGGAAAGCATATGGAAAAAGTAGGAGACCTTCAATGTTACACAATATTATAAGAGGTTGTGAGGGGAAAGGAGGAGGGAAAAAAGGGAGAGAATTAAACAACAGCAGAGGAGGTAGAGAGGGAAGATGGGAGGGGAGGGGAGGGGAGGGGAGGGGGGATAATAGGGGATAGGAATGGTAGCAGAACACAACAGTCACTAATATGCCATTATGTAAAAATGTGAGTGTGTAACCAATGTGATTCTGCAATTTGTATTTGGGGAAAAAATGGGAATTCATAAATCGAGTCAAATGTATGAAAGATGATATATCATGAGCTCTGTAATGTTTTGAACAATCAATAAAATAAATAAATAAAAAAAAAGAGGTGAGTGTGGTAGTATGTAAAAAGACTGGCTCTGTGAGAATATAAATTGATCAATAACTGAAGACTAAGTAGTAGTTACTTTAACAAAGTAAAATGAAGGGAGATAGGAGAAAAAAAGTGTTCTAAGTTTTGGTACAGTGAGAGCAAAACCTTGAAAGACAGGGTGTGGTATGTCTTGATCCTGCAAGAATGCAGCCTGGCTGCAGCAAAGATGATTCAAGAGTGAGAAGAGGTCAGGGGGCTGGGGTGTAGCTCAGTTGGTAGAGTGTTTGTGCAAGTCAAGCACAAGGGCCTGGGTTCAATCCCCAGCACCAAAAAAAAAAAAAAAAAAAAGGAGTGAGAAGAGGTCAGGAGGTAGACAGGGTTTATCATAAGTGGCCAAATATGACAGGCATGCCAGGTCAAGAAGTATGGACTTTGTTCTGAATACCACAAAGAGCTAAAAGGTTAAGAACTGTAATAACATGATCAGATGTGAATTTTAGAAAGATCACAGAGTGCACTGAAAAAATAAGTAAGGAGGCTGTTATACTAAAAGATGATGATGACTAGGACTGAGATATACTGGCAGTGGACTTGGAATATCAAGTATCAAAAGGATTTAAAAAGTATATCTAATGCAAAACTTTGTTTTTAAGTAAACTTTCTAGAGAAGCAGGTCTCATGATTTCTTCTTCCCCCCGCCCCCTCAATATAGATGGAAAAAATAAGGCATAGCTGTGACAAAGCAGGAAAAATAACAAAGCTTGACCTTGGGGTATTCATTCAATAAATATTTATTGATCAACTACTATAAAAGCCGGCCCTCTTGGCACTATTTTCTGTATACTCATAGAGATATATTGTATTCTTATGGTTTAAAGCCATTGCTAAGTATCCAAAAAGTGCTATCTGCTCGTGAAAAACAGTTTTTCTGAGGGCTAGTGGCCTTCCTTTGTAGAAGGAAGTCTTCAGAAAATATTCAGCTAATCTCAGTTTCTTTTTATTCATCTTTAATTGTTCCATATCACTTTCCCTCTCCTGCTGAGTATTTATCACAGCCACGTTGGAGCCATAGATAAGACTTTAAGACCTAAGAACAAAAGGTATTTGGAATGTTGTGTACTCAGACAAGGAGAGGAGTCTGGGAGAGAGCATAGGCAACAATAGGGGAAAAGTGAGGCAGGCTGACAATCTCCTGGCAGTAGGTAAAAGAAGCACTGTATAGAAAGTCCTCACGTGTCCTGCAGATAACTGGTCAGGGTTAAGATTTAAAAGTTAGATTCTAGGTGATTGGATGATCTCCAAGGTCCTTTTCAGTTCTCTAACATTTTACAATGCTCATTGCAAAATAGCAACAAGGTTGATTTGTAAAGAGAAATAAATCCTACTTACAATTAGGTTTAGGATTTTAGATTTATAGATAAATCTGGGATTAGAAATTTTCTGGGACTTGATATAGTTCCTTCAGTAGATTTCTGTAAAAACCATTCAAAACATTAACAATTTTTCGCTTCTAACTTTTGGCTCCTCTTACCATCCAAACATCTGTAAGACAAAAAACTATTAGGTAGGGAAGTTTGTAGAGTATGTGTATGTGTTTTCCTCAGTACTAGGAATGCAACCCAGGGACTTGCACATGTTAGGCAACAAGCACTCTACTATTACATCCCAACGCCCAGCAATGTTTGTTTATTTATTTATTTATTTTTAGTTGTAGATGGACACAATACCTTTATTTTATTTGTGTTTATTTTTTATATGGTGCTAAGGAACAAACCTAGTGCCTCACGAATGCTAGGCAAACACTCTACCACTGAGCCACAACCCTGGCCCTGCAATGTGTTTTGAAGTAATCTTTGTTTCCTCTCTTCTTTCCCTCGACCCCCACCCCTACCCCAAGAGAAGGAGAAGAGTAATTTCTTCTTAATATGAGAGACAAAAGAAACAGAAACAACAACAACAACAACAACAACAAAAAAAAAAAAACCAGGACATTCTATTAGATTTGAATTTCAGATAAACAATGATGGGGGCAGTACTTGTGATTGAATTCAGGAGCATTCTATCTCTGAGTTTCATGCCCAGACGTTTTTATTTTATTTTGAATCAAGCCCAGGCTGGTCCCACTTTCCCAAGAAGCTGGGATTACAGGCATGTACCACATCCAGTTCTTTTTCTTTTCTTTTTTTTTTAAAGAGAGAGAGAGAGAATTTTTAATATTTATTTTTTAGTTTTCTGGGGACACTGATTGTATGTCGTGCTGAGGACTGAACCTGGGCCGCACGCCTGCCAGACTAGCGCACTACCGCTTGAGCCACATCCCCAGCCCCATCCAGCTATTTTTCTTTAAAGTGTAAGTATGTCCCATAAAAGATATGGAGATACCTATGCCAAAAAAATTTTTTTTGGTCTGCCTTTTTTTTTTAAGTTGTAGATGTACACAATACCTTTATTTTGTTTATTTTTATATGGTGCCTGGGATTGAACCCAGTGCCTCATGCATGCTAGGTAAGTGTTCTACCACTGAGCCACAACCTGGGCCCCTTGTCTGGCAATTCTAAACAGAGGTTGATAAAGTTCCATTTCTCTTCAGATTGTTAAGAGGATTAATTAAATCAGATAAAGTAAATACCTAATACAATTCTTAGGCTAAAGAATATACTACTGATATATTTTAATTATCTATGTGTAGACTGTCCATAAAAAGTCAAACTCTAGTCACCCAGTATACTTCTGGTTCATTTTTCCCTGACATTGATCTGCCTTAGCTATGAAAATAGTAATATTTAATAATGGATAAAACATAATTATTTAAGTAAATCTGCTAGTGATATTGAAAGGGTCATAAATTATTGTGGGTTAGTCACACAATAGCAGTCTTTAAAAAAAAAAATTTTTTTTTTAGTTGTCAAAATGTTCTTTTTTTTTTTTTTTGCTACCGGGATGAACTCAGTGGCATTCAACCACTGAGCCACATCCCCAAACCTATTTTGTGTTTTATTTTGATACAGAGTCTCACTGAGTTGCTTAGCACCTCATTTTTATTGAGGCTGGCTTTGAACTTGAGATCCTCCTGCCTCAGCCTCTCGAGCTGCTGCGATTACAGGCATGTGCCACCAAGCTGGCTTGTATTTTATTTATTTATATGTGGTGTTGAGAATTGAACCCAGTGTCTCACACATGTTAGGCAAGCTCTGCACCACTGATTATAACCCCAGCCCACACAATAGCTTTCTTCAGTACAAATAACTGGCTTTACATTGGGCAGTTTCAAATGTTAGAAAGCACTCACTATATAAAATGGAAGGCCTTTTACAAACTGTATGACTTTGGCCAAGTTGTGCTTTAAGGTTTATATGTAAAGAGTATTAATGGAAGGATTAAATAATACATGTTAAGGTTCTTTGTAAAACTGGAAAGTACTAAGTTGTTATTATCCTGAGTCTCACATAGCGTGGAATTCAGGATTCCTTGAACCAGAAGTCTTACAATAGCTTAGTCCACAGGCAGACTTTCCACACAACATTTCTCTTCATATGTAGCTTGGGAAATCAGTGAAGTAACATTGGCCCATTACAATGACTTCATCATTTTCCAGGGAAACTCCATGACTCCCACACTGGATATTAGGCAATCCATCTTTATATCCTCTTAAGATAGTTATGTCAGTTTCAGTTGCTATTCGTTTTCTGATGACTTTTTCCCTTGTTCCCCAAATGGTTGGATCAACAACATTGAGAACTTAAAAATCAATCTAAGCAGGCCATATAATTCTCCTATAGCTTTATATTCTCCTAGATTAGGTTGGGATGCCCCTGTTATGCTAAATACCACTTTCTCTAATCCACAATTACTCCTTCCTTATGTATCAGCCTCATAACATAAAACGAACTGAAAAGAATAATTTAAAGATAATTAGCTATATCATGTTCAAAATTTTATTTTTAGTATAAAAATGACATGTAAAATTCTGACTACTTTGGTCACAAGTTTTTTGATTTAATAGCCTTCAAATTTGAATACCTGTTTTATTTTGCTTTTGGTTCCAGGGATTTAATCCAGGGGTGCTTAACCACTGAGCCACATCCCCAGCCCTCTTTATTTCTGAGATAGGGTCATAAATTGCTGAGGCTGGCCTCAAACTTTCGATTCTCCCGCCTCAGCCTCCTGAGTCACTGGGATTACAGGTGTGTGCCACCATGCCTGGCCATACCTGTTTTAATTGAAGTAATTTCCCACATTTTGGGTTTTTATGTGTTTTCTTTCCTAAAACTGGTTTTCTTGAGAATGTGCCTGGTTTACTCCTTTTTATTCTCTACTCTTTTCATTATTTTCTTCTACTTTGAAAAAGAAAGGCTTATCTCTAACCCATCTTAAACTTTTCTGGGGGGCAATACTCTGTTTTAAGTCTAGGGGCACTCAACCACACTGAGCTACATTCCCAAGCCCCCTTTTTTCTTTTATTTTCAGACAAGGTTTCCCGAAGTTGCTCAGGCTGGCATTCCGGGGTTTAATCCCCACCAGGAAAAATAACAACAGCAACAAACGGGTAAGATGGTTGGCACAGACTCTTTCTTTTTGGGGGTAGTAGGGTTGGACCCAGGAGCACTCTACCACTGAGCTATATCCTGGATATTTTTTCTTTTGAGATAGTGACTTTATAAATTGCCAGTGATAGCCTTGAATTTACAGTCTTCCTGTCTCAGCCTCCTGAGTAGCTGGGATTACAGGTATGCACCCACCACTGCACCTGACTTAACATTTTTATTTGAAATTAAAAAAAAAAAAAAAAGTAGTAAGACTTGATCTGCTCATGGGTTTGCCCATGAACAAAGGCTTTGACGCTTTTGTTTATATTTCCATAAATTGAATAAGCTAAGTCTGTATGCCAAATTTAAAGAAAAAAGCTAAAAATCTAAAATGCTTTTATGTATGATGGCACAGTTTCCGGGGACAAGTGGAGGCTGAAACTTTTCTGTGTAGGTCTTAGAATAGACAGAGGAAAAATACAGCTTGTAACATATTGGTCAGGGGCTGCTCCTTAGCCAGAGAACTCAGCACTTGTTTCTTTGTATAAGGGCACATCCTTAGAAAACCTGTTTTTCCCTACAGTAGCACCTTTTCCTAATTTGCACAAAAGCACTAGAAAGGCTAGCAGTGGCCCTGAATGCATGTTTCCTGTATACTAGATAGCAGAAGTTAATCCCTAGAAGCAACTTAAACATATTTTTTTCCTAGATGTCCTGATGTGTAAGGGAGTTACATAGTTTTCAAAGTTATTTTGGGAGTAAACAGAGAAAAAAGAAAGTGTTGAAGATGGTTGCTCCTTTTTTTCAGTGATGCCTGGGTGCCTCTTCCCCACCCTATACCACAAGACTACAAGTCTCTTCCTTTCTCTTTGGTTCCTCCTTTTAGTTGCTGCTGCTGCTGCTGCTGCTTTAAACAATGAATAATTTCTTAAAATAGTTGATTTAAGCATCTGCATTGGTGACTTTGTTCTCAACTCCTGGTTCAATACTGATGGAAGCAACCTGTTTGACCACCTCAGAAGGCCTGTGTTTGTTAGTGAATCATTTGTGGGTTCTCCTCTGGAAACCAATCTAGGTCTTAGAACTTTTCCAAGATGTTTTTCTCCTAGTGATTCTCACAGTCTCCATGGGCATCTGAATTGGTTTTCCACATTGAGATTGTTTTCCTTAGAACCTCAGATCAATTCAGAACATAGCTTCTCTGGGGAATTTACTTACAGTGGGTTAGAGTAATTCTAATTCGAGACTAGCCACCTCGATTCCAGGGGTATCTTTAACTCCCTGATTTGCTAGTTCTTCCGGGAGAGCACAACTTGGGGCGTCAGGAGCAGAGTTGGTCTCTTACTTCTTAAAAGCCCACCTTGTACCCCTGACTCCAGCCACTGCCTTTCCTTTTACTTTCTCCCTGATCTCCTCTCCAATTTTTTTCAAATTTACTCTCCTCTCCCGAGGGTTTTACCTCCTGGGCCTAATTATATACAGCAATCCGCTTGGCACCAGTCTTACCTCAGCTATCCTTAGGCTAATTCTTGAATTTTTTCTCTTGGACCGAGAAACACCCAGTACGGGGAGAGGTGCCATAAAGACATACACCGCCACCTGGCGGCCTACTGCCAAATAGATCTTGCAATACCAGGGACGGTGTTAGCTCCATAGCAACAGGCCCTTGGAGGTGGATTCCTGAAGGCACCAGTCGTGGGTGGGACACAACAGCTCCTGCTTTGGTAACAGCATTTCCCCTGACTGTAATTATCTTTCCAAGTTTATTTCCCTGGAAATTCTTTTTATCTTTCAAAATCCACCGAAAATGCCACTTTCCCCACGAATCCCTTCCTCATCTTTCAAGTTAAGAGTAGCTCACTCATCTCAAGAGTATCACAGAGCAGGTTCAGCATGTCATTTGCCACTCTTCTGAAGCTCCTCATTGCCTATCTCAAACGTTTCTCATCTGTTAGTCCCCTCAAAAACTCAACTCCTTTGAAGTTCATGCCATCAGGATATTACAATCATGTGCTGATCCCCTGGGTCACTTCCTCTCATTTCCTGAAGATTTTAAAACTTGACTCATTCTCTTGGTTTTAAACCACTCCCACTGTCAACATTCATGGAGACAGTTTGTCCAGTACACTGTCCTCTCAGTTTCTTGTCCACTTATTTCCAATCATCTATCTTATCTCCATGGCAATACCCTAGCCTTAGTCATTAATAAAAATGTACCCTTTCCACACCTCTACTCACACTCAAACTGACTGCTTTAAACAATAAATACTACCATCAGTGGTCATTCACAGTGCCTCTCATACTAACCACCCATCACTTTCTCTCCCAAGATTTGTTTTTTTCAGTATTGGGGATTAAACCCAGGGTCACTTTACCACTAAGTACCATCCCCAGTCCTTTTTTTTACTTTTATTTTGAGACAGGATCTTGCTAAATTGCCTGGGCCTGAGTCTCTGGAATTGCTGGGAATACAGGCTTGAATCACCATGCCTGGCTTCTACAAAAATTTGATAGAACACAGTCTGATGGGCATGGTAGCCCAAGCCTATAATCCCAGCAGCTCAGGATCACAATTTCAAAGCCAGCCTCAGCAATTTAGCAAGGCCCTAAGCAATTTAGCAAGACCCTGTCTCTAAATAAAAAATAAAAAAGAGCTGGGGATGTGGCTCAATGATTAAGCACCCCTGGGTTCAATCCCTGGTAACAACAAACAACAACAAAAAAGGCAGTCTCTAAATTATCAAGTCTATCAATTTTTCATTGTCTCATCACTTTCCTTCTGTTTTGACTTTTCACTTCAACCAATTTAAATTCTCTGATTGATCAACTCCGAGACTGCCTTGCATAAACTTGAAATTATCTGGCACTTCCTTCCCTCCTGTTATATTCCATAGTAAAATTCCAACCCTTGGTTAAATCCAGCTCTACTTACTCTTCTTGCCTATACTTACTAATTAAATAAACATAGCTAGGGAAAAGTCCACACTGTGCTAAATAGTTTCAAGTTAAAGTTAGGATATAATCTGAAGCAAATCCTTAGCACTGCTCTGCAGAGCTTTACTTCCCAAATCAATTTATTGCCGCAGGGCAGAAAAGTGGATACTTCTGGGATAGTGATAAGGCTAGGGGGAATCCTTAATTCCTGTAAGATTCTATTTCTCTTAGTGGTAGTAGGTATTGAACCTAGGGCCTCAGACACACTAGGCAAGCATTCTTATCACTGAGCTATATCCCTTACTCTTCTAGTTTATTTTTGAGACAGGGTCTCCCTAAATTGCTGAGGTTGTCCTTGAGTTTATGATCTTCCTGATTCAGCCTCCCTAGTAGCTGAGCCACTATGCCTGGCAAAATTCTTTCTTAGCCAATGTGATGGGTATCAAGGTGTACATTTTTTTAAAAAAAAATTATCTAAAAAACATCTTTTTTTAGTTGCAGTTGGACACAATACCTTTATTTTATTTTTATGTGGTGCTGAGGATCAAACCCAGCACCCTGCCCGTGCTAGGCAATCACTGTACTACTGCCAAAACCCTAGCCCCTTAAAAAAATTCTTACAATGCACAGACTCCTTCATGGCCATTAAATAAATAATTCTCTTGGTTTATGCACTACTCAAGATGAGAACCCCATATGTATGCTTCTATTTATTTATTCATTTTGCCATGCTGAGGATTGAGCCCAGGCCTCAAGCATGACAGGCAAATACTCTACCACTGAACTAGCCCTGTGTTCCCATTTAAAGCAAAATTCTTTCTGTTTAATACATGCCCTGTGTCTTTTGGCTTTGTCCCTATGCCTTTGTTTGAAGGCTCCACTCAAGGTCAAGAAACTTCAATTTACCAGATGGTCAGTTCTGTATTGTTTTTATGCAAAAAATTATATCTGGTAAAACTGACCACTCCCTCCAGGTTTAATTTTCTTGGTACTTGATACACCAATCTGGTCCTGTTTTTTTTTTTTTTTTTTTTTTTAGTACTGGGGATTGAAACCCAGGGATGCTCTATCACTGAGCTTCATCCTCATTCCTTTTTATTTTTATTTTGAGACAGAGAGAGACTTGCATTATTCAGGCTGGCTTTGAACTTTTTTTTTTTTTTTTTTTTGGTGGTGGTACTGAGGATTGAACCCAGGGCCTTGTGCATACAAGGCAAGCACTCTACCAACTGAGGTATATCCCCAGTCCCTGACCCTGAACTGAGCTTCCTGCCTTAGCTTCCTAAGTAGCTGGGATTATAGACATGTGCCACTGTGCCTGATTCTAGTTTCTACATTCTCACTATCTTTTCTCAGCATTTCTGAATGTTGCTGTGTCCTCAAGTTTCAATCTTCAAAATACTTTTCTTTAACAATCACTCCCTGGGTTTTCCTCAAGGCCTGTGCCTTTAATTATTATCCATATCAAATCTGAGTCTCCAACCTAGACCTTATCTCTGAGCTGCAGACTTGATGTCTACACCAAAATGGCTAATAGGAATCTCAAACTTAAGAGCGCTCCAAGCTCCTACCCCAACTGCTTCTCCCCACAATTTTCAAATAAATGAATAAAATAAAGGTATTGTGTCCAACTACAACTAAAAAAAAAAATTAAAAAAATAATAAATGAATAAAATAAAGGTATTATGTCCAACTACAACTAAAAAATTTAAAAAAGAATACAAAGTGATATTTGGTGGTCTTATTTTTTGCCATGTGCACTACCACTGAGCTGCATCACCAGTCCCATTTTTAAAAGTTTGACAGGGTTTCACTAAGTTGCCCAAGCTGGCCTTGAACTTATGATCTTCCTGCCTCACCCTTCCAAGTAGCTGGGATTGGCATGTGCCACCATGCCCAAATCATTGTGGTTTTAATTTGTATTTCCCTGATGGTTAAAAATGCTAGGCAACTTTTCATGTGCTTATTTGTATCTGTATATCCTCATAGTGAAATATCTGCTCATCTTTTTTGACTATCTTTTTTAAAATGTTTTTATTTTTTTAGTTGTAGATGGGCACAATATCTTTATTTATTCTTATAATGATTATCATTTTTTAAAACATTTTGTGTTTTTAATAACAGCTCTATTGAGACTTATTTATTTTTAAATATTTATTTTTTAGTTGTAGCTGGAGACAATATCTTTATTTATTTTTATGTGGTACTGAGGATTGAACCCAGGGTCTCGCACGAGCAAGGCAAGCGCTCTACTGCTGAGCCACAGCCACAGCTCCAGCCCCTCTCTAAGCTCACATACTATATAATTCATTCTCTAAAGTATATACTGTGATAGGTTGTAGTGTATTCAAAGTTGTTTAATCACCTCTACCTTTTATCTTCATGCATTTGCCTATTATTGACTTTTCATAAAAGTGAAATCACATTAATGTGCAGTCTTTTGTCACTGGCTTCTTTTACTCAGAATATTTTCAAGGTTCATTCATGTTGTACATATAACAGTATTTCATTTTTTATTTCTCAATAATACTTCATGGTATGGATATACCATATTTTACTTATCCGATTATAAGTTGATGAATGTTTGAGTGTTTCCAAAATTATGAATGATCCTGCAATGAACACCTGAATCCAAGTTTTGTTTGTTTGTTTCACCCCTAGTACTGGGGATTGAATTCAGGGGTCTAAACCATGGAGCTACAACTCCACCCCTTTTTACTTTTTGTTTTGAGACAGTCTCACTAAGTTGTGAAGGCTGGGTTTGAACTTGTGATACTCTGGCCACAGCTTGCTGAGTAGCTGGGTTACAGGAATGCACCATCATACCAGGATCAATTTCTCCATATCCTTGCCAACAATTGTTAATGCCTGGATTTTCAGTTTTTCAGTTATAGAAAAATCTAGTGAATTTGAAGTGCATTTTACAGTGGTTGCAATTTGATTTCCTTGCCAGTTAGTAACATTGAACATCTTTTCATGTATTTATTGGCCATTTGTATATCTTCTTCTAAAAAATGTCCTTTTTTTTTCCCCCTCAATGGTGCCAAGGGATGAACCATAGGCCTTATGCATACTAGGCAAGTGCTCTACTAGTGAGCTCTATTCTTGGCCCTGTCTATTTTTATTTTATTTTTTTATGTGCAAAAAAATTATTCCAATTATGTTCAAATATGCACAAGAATAGAAAACAAAGGCTAGAAGTTTCTATATCATAATTTTGATAGTATATCTATCCACATAGCAGAAACAGAAAAATGTTTCAAAGTTTTCTTCTTGTGATTTTTGTGTTCAAGAAGGTTCACACAGTGAGCACATATACTTTTTATAATCAGAAAAATAAAATTAGGAGATGAAACTCCACCAGGAAGTTGGGATTATGTCATTGTGCCAAGGCTTCCCCCAAGCCTTTGATCCAGGGCTGCCAGGGATAAATGTAAGCATCCCTGGTAAATGGGAGGCTTAATCACCGACTGTCTTAGCCTGTCTATTTTTAATTGTGTTGTTTGTATTTTTATTACTGAATTGTAATAGTCCTTTATATATTCTAGATAAAAGTCCCTTATCAGATACATGATTTAATACAATTATCTCCCATTCTGTGGGTCATCTTCTCACTTTCTTGATGGTGTCTTTGGAAGAAGAAAGTTTTTAGTTATGATTATGTCCAATATATCTATTTTTCCATTTGTTGCTCATGCTTTTTTCCCTAAGGAACAACCACCTAATCTAATATCACAAAGATTTATATCTATATTTTTTCCTAAGATTTTTATGATTTTAGCTCCTACATCTAGATATTTGATTCATTTTTAATTAATTTTTGTATATAATGTGAGGTAAGGGTCCAATCAACCTGCCCCTATATAATTTGTTAAAAAGACTGTTCTCCATTAAATGGTCTTAAAACTCAAAAATTTATACAGGGGGTTGGGAAATAATATGAAGGTCAAGTTATCCATAACTATCACAACACAGGGGGTTTATTTCTGAACTCTAAGTTCTATTCTTGTATTTCATATGTCTGTCCATATGCTGGTACCACACTAGTTTTATCACAGTTTACTGATGAGTTTTGAGAATGCTTTATATTTTCTATACACAAGTCCTTTGGATATGTGGTTTGCAAATATTCTTTCTGCTGCTTGTCTTTTCAAGAAGACCCTTTTCATAGTCATCCACACAAGGGCTCTTTTTGTGTGTTCATTATTTTTGTTTTTAGCACCAGGGATTGAGCCCTGTGGTCCTTATTCACTGAGCCACATCCCATCCCTTTTTATTTTTTGAAATGCACAGTCTCACTAAGTTGCTTAGGGCCCTTCTAGATTGCTGAGGCTGGTTTTGAACATGTTAGTCTCCTGCTTCAGCCTCCTGAGTCACTGGGATTACAGGTGTGTGCAACGGTCCCCAGCTCCTACAGGGTTTTTGCAGAGCAAAAGCTTTTCATTTTGATAAGCCCCAATTATTCATTTTTCTTTTTATGGCTTGTGCTTTTGCTGTCAAGTCTGCCTCTTTTTATAAATAAGGTTTCACTTTAATATAGTCATGATCAATTATTTATGTACTGTCTATGGCTGCTTTAATAATATCACATTAGAGCTGCTGAATACTTGTGAACCAAACCATATGGTCCACAAAGTCTAAAGTAGTTAACTTTCTGGCTCTTTACACAAGAGCATGCTGACCCCTGCTTTAATCTGCTAAACCTTTAGCAGAAGGCTTGAGTTTAAGGCCAGACTCTGCAACTTTGAAAGACCCCTGTCGATGACCTTTACATATGTCACTCCCTCTGTATGCAACACCAATTCTCCAGATCTTCTTATGGCTAACTCCTTATCATCATTCTGGTTTCCTATCAGATTCACCTTAAAGAGTCTATCCTTGACCACACTAGAGTAAGTAAATTCCTTCCCTCCTGTCCTATTTTCTTTTTTTTAAAGAGAGAGTGAGAGAGGAGAGAGAGAGAGAGAGAGAGAGAGAGAGAGAGAGAGAGAGAGAGAATTTTTTAATATTTATTTTTTAGTTATGGGCGGACACAACATCTTTGTTTGTACGTGGTGCTGAGAATCGAACCCAGGCCGCACGCATGCCAGGCGAGCGCGCTATCACTTGAGCCACATCCCCAGCCCCTCCTGTCCTATTTTCTATCCCCTTGCATTGCTATATTTTTCTTAGAATTTGTCATTTCCTTCACTATAATGTAAGTTCTATGAGGGCAGTCCCAGACTTGTCATATACCAGCCATTTAAGCAGTTCAAATGAATAAATGAGTCATGGAGAACTACTACATATTTCTAGAAAATAAATGTTACTTATTAACTCATAAGTTGTTTATTAGAGGAAGAATGCTTGAATAAAAGAACAATATGGCTGATTCCCATAATTTATATAAATCATATTTATGGAGCACTTTACGTGCATGTTATTCAACATATGAAGCTGAGGAATTACATAGGGCTAGAAAATAGGATGTTTGAAAGTCTTTAGGGGCTGGGGATGTGGCTCAAGCGGTAGCGTGCTCGCCTGGCATGCGTGTGGCCCAGGTTCGATCCTCAGCACCACATACAAACAAAGATGTTATGTCTGCCAAGAACTGAAAAAATGAATATTAAAAAAAAAATTCTCTCTCTCCCTCTCTTAAAAAAAAAAAAAAAAGAAAAGAAAAAGAAAGTCTTTAGGTTTGTTTTCTAAATCTGTATCCCTATCAAATGAACATCATAGCCCATGCCTGTAATCCCAGTTACTTAGCAGGCTGAGGCATAATGACCACAAGTTCAAGGCCAGCCTCCATAACATTGAGAGACCCTGTCTCAAAATTAAAAATTAAAAGGGCTAGGGATATAACTCAGTGGGAGAGTGCTCACCTAGCATGTGGGAGACCCTGGGTTTGATCCCCAGTACCATAAAAAAAAAAAATTCCTGAATCTGTATTCCTTCCTTATCCCCTCTTGGACCTAAACTAAAATCCAATGGGTAGATAATGATATAAGGTTATTTTTTTCATAGTATGTATTATATTCATGTCTCCTCATTGATTCTGAACCTCTCTTCTTGATGTCTCCTCTTGATTCTGAACCTCTTGATCTGTCTAATCAGTCAATTTGGACAAAATTTCACAATCAGTTTATTTGGCTATGTCAAAATGGTTTTGTCACCAGGAGCAGTGGCACACACCTGTAATCCCAGTGGCTCGGGAGGCTGTGAGGCAGGAGGATCAAAGCCAGCCTCAGCAAAAATCGAGGTGCTAAGCAACTAGGTGAGACCCTGTCTCTATATAAAATACAAAATAGGGCTGGGGATGTGGCTCAGCGGTCCAGAGCCCCTGAGTTCAATTTCTGGTTAACCGCCCCCCAAGAAAAAATGGTTTTGTTGAAGTAAAATTGCTAGTAACAACACCAACAAACACTTTTAAACTTTATCCTTAATTTCCATCAAGTTTCTATCCTTGATTTCTATATTATTGGGAGATTCACAGGTATACAGATCTTTTTAAATAAGCAACAATGAGAAGATAACTTAATAATAATAAAATTGGCATAATCAGGAAGTACAGAAATAACAGAGGTAGAATAGCTTATGATTTTTGAAATTAAAAAAAAAAAGTAATTCCTGGTCTTAAATGTTCAATTATAATTATTAAATTAAATAAATAGATTAAGCCTGGATCTGCACCAGGGAGACTTGGTGGGGAGCTGGATTGAGCAGAGATTACAGGGGCCTCATTCTTGGTTGTTAAAGAAATGAACACATTAAAAAAAAGATCGAGCTGGGGTTGTGGCTCAGTGGTAGAGTGCTCGCCTAGCACGTGCAGGGGCCTGGGTTCAATGCTCAGCACCACATACAAAATAAAATAAAATAAAAGGTATTGTGTCCAACCACAACTAAAAAATTATATATATATATATATATATATATATATATATATATATATACTTTAAAAAGATCACTTTTTGACTAATTTCTATGTCCCATATCTTGGTTTTTGTGGTAATTCCTCTAATATCTTTTCAAAACCATCTTAAAATTGTTATATAAATACCCCCCCCCCCCACACACACACACTAGGAATTGAACCCACAGGTGGTGCTCTATATCAGTGAGGTACACCTATAGCACTTTTTATTTCTTATTTTGGGACAAGGTCTTACCAAGCTACCCAGGCTGGCCTTGAACTTTTGATTCTCCTGCCTCAGCCTCCTGAGTAGCTGGATTACAAGTATGCACAGCCATACCAAGCTATAAATATATGCTCTTTTAAAATGAGTTGACTTTTTAATGTATCTTTTAGAAAATGTGAAAGAAAACAAATGCTTCCCTTCTTCCAGTTCTGCTTCCCTAAGAATGACCATTAAAATGTCCAGGAAGAAAACAATCTGAAAGTCTAAGATGCAAGTCATTCAAGATACCAGTGAATTCCCAGAGAAGCAGTTTATGTAAAATGTTTCCAAGTATGACCCCTCCTTATTGCATTTAGGAAACATGTAATTTAACCATCAGAGAACACCTACCCTACTCCCAGTCCCAGCTCATTCTAAAGAAAAAAAAATATATATATATTTTAGGTGGACACAATACCTTTATTTATTTCTATGTGTTGCTGAGGATCGAACCCAGTGCCTCACACATGTCAGGTGAGTGCTCTACTGCAGAGCCACGACCCCAGCCCCAAGACTGACATCTTACTTAATCGTCTTTGTGGATCTTTATAACAATATTTTGCAAGTAACATGACTCACACTCTAGAGTCAGCTCAATAAGAATAGTTATAATTGAGCAAATTCATTTCACTGTTACTCTTCATATCTATATTGCCATGGTTCAAGATTTCCTCAAAACCAGTTTTCTATAATTTTTAATGAGACCTGTTTGCAATTATAATGATGAACATGAGTGTTCTTATTGTTCTGATAATACATATTTAAGCACAAAACACCACAAATGGCAATGCTAATTAACTGTGAATTTTAAAAATGTAGAAATGTACAAAGTCTGTTGGCTATAATAGTCTTTTAACCATACTTAAGTATGTCCTATGTGTTATCAAGACAAGAAAAGGAATGAGATGGACATCATTACCCTAGGTACATGTATGATTGCACAAATGGTGTGACTCTACTTCATGAACAACCAGAGAAGTGAAAAATTGTGCTCTATTTGTGTACAATGAATCAAAGATCATATGCTGTCATGTATAACTGATTAGAACAAATTTTAATTAATAATTTGTTCTAATTTGTGATAACAACAACATGAAGGGGAGGATGGAGTTAGGAGCAAAATCAATATACATTACTGGAGCTCAGATGGTATCACTTAAAACTAGATTGTTATAAATTTAGGATGTTAATTTTAATCCCCTTGATAAACTCTACCTTAGTAACTATTTATAAGGTTTGGTGGGTTTTCTTTAATCCTTTCAAACATCAAACATTTTCCAAATAGTGAAACTGGACTTAACGTGGATTTATCTATACTCTCCATTGGATTTGCAGGTATGTAGCTCTTCTTTTCAATACTTTATTCTCTATTATCTCAATCTCTTCTCTGATTATTGATTTTCATCTTTCTTCATTAAAAAAATATATGTCCAAATCTAGCATTAAATTACAATTCTCTCAAAGTGCGAAAATAAGATGAAGTACATGGGCAAAATACAAATAGAGAACATCTCCAAAAATTCTCATTAAGCTGCAAGTCATAAAAGTGCACATTTTTCATAATTAAATTTAAGTGTTTACAGAGTTTTTATCAAAAGACAGAAGACCAACATTTATCTTGACCATATAATGCAAGTAAGAATCTGAGATAGGGCTGGAGACTCAGTTCAGTAGTAGAGTATTCACTAACAGGTGAAAAAGGCTATTTGATACTCAGCAGCAAAAAAAAAAAAAAAAAAAAAAGACAAAAAACTACGAAGATAATACTAATTTTTCTATTTTGGGAAAAAGTAACTCCTCAAGTTTTTATCTTTAACAAATAAATGTGTAATGTGTATATTCTATACAATTTTGTAGTAAGGTACCATTTATATATACAAATATGGCTATTAGTGAATAACTAATACTTGAGAAAAAAATTTCGTTTCTCTTAAAAATGAGAGATCCACTAAATAATATCACTAGTTATGGCTAATTTTGGAAATGTACTCCTTAAATAAATCTTCTAAATTTATTTCACAACTTTAAAATTGGGAAAAGAATGTTTTATAGATACTATAAACAAAATATAGAATGTATTTCTCAAATTTTTGTACAAGGCAAATGCCATATAGAAGATATTGCCGTCCATCATGACTATGTTCTTAACATAAAGAAGAAACTGAATACTACCAGATGAAAGATTAGAAGGCAAAACATGAATAGATTACTTCTCCAACACTAAATATTCAACTATTTTCAATATTGTTGTTAGCTATCCCTTAAAGTAAATAAAATCAAAGTGAAAAAAGAATAAAAAAGACAAGAGAAATCCAGGAAGATGATATTGTGATTATCAACATAACAATGACAAACTAATTTGATATCTTAATACTCACATTGTATGTGTTGTTCTCCATCTCTCTGTTCTACTAAGAACTGACTCTCCCTTCAATCCTCTTCAAGTAGAACTTTCTATAAATTTTAATTAGCTTGTTATTTATTCACTCTATCTAATTAGGCTGCCTGAGAGAAGATGTGATTTAGGAGTGGCTAAAGGACATTTCTACAAACACTTGTGGAAGGTAAAATCTCATACAACTTAGATCTTAGATTAAGTCAATTCTGGGATCCTCAACAAAGTTCTTTTCATCTGTTCAATAGCATGGGAAGGAAGAATTTTAATCAAGTTAGAGGTTCTAGGGAGAGAAAAGCTGCTGGCAAAAACAGCAGCTCTATATTTTGAGTCACTGCTTGGTCAAAAACTAGCACAGTTTTCCTATCGAAAAATGAACAGAGATTAGATGGTGACCTTGATGCCAAAAACTCCACGATTTTAGTGTGGTTTACTTTGTCATATAAAGTTAAAAATATTTGAAACAAGCTGTCTCCTTAAGTTTTATCTTAGCTTAAACTGCTAGGAAGCTATGGTGGTGTTGGAAATCATGATTTTTTTGCTTAACCAGTCATCAAGTCTGAGCCTGTTTTCTCTTCTACCCATTCTCTTGACTAGGATGGGTAATTTTGAAAATCAGTTGAGATGTGGTATGTTGAAGCACTAGTACTGTTTCCTGAGTTTATTAGGAGGAGAAGAATGAGGACAGATTTTTCTTTTGGTTATTTCACATCATCCTTACTACCTTTTCTTTTCATATCTTCTGCTACCTTCCTCAGTTTCTAGAATCATCTCCCTTCTTTCTTCTATCAGCTAGTTTTTGTCCTCAAGGTTATTCTTATTTGGGAAAACAAGCAAACAAAGCCCCCCCCCCCAAAAAAAAAAAAAAAAACACCTCCCTACTCCTTTAATTAAAATAAACACACTTCCTTTAAAAGTGAGGTTTTTATTTAATTTTTTCCTAAAAATGAATTCAGATTAAGTCTTCTTGAAAACCAGTGGAAATTCTACACTTAGTATATGTACTTAACTAAAAACTAATTTTGCCAAACTAATAACTAAGGCAGTTGACCTTCCAACCCTTCTCTCACACTTCAGGAATAAAGCACTGAACGAATCCAGAGCTAGATGAATGAATATTACATAATTTGCTAAGAAAATGTCAATTTTCCTTTACTAAAACCTACAAAGGTAATTCTATCTACACAACATTTAAGCTCCAGGTAGACAAGTTTCAAGGCCAAGCAACAGATCAATCCTCCTATTTTCTCTGCTGGGACCATTCTTCTTCCAAAGCATCCTCACTTCCTTCAGGTCTGGGTGAAAGGACACTTCCTCAGAAAGGTCTTCTCTGAAAGGCATCTTCCCCTGCCCCACCTTATCTTAACATAAATCATCCCCCTATTTCACAGCTCTATTACGTTAAGTTTTTCTTAATAAGACTGATCACTGTCTGTATAGTATTATACACCTATGCATTTTCTTGTCTGTTGCCTGAATGTTCGGTCCAGGAGGGCGGGGTACTGGCCCACCCAGTTCACTGTGGGATTCCAGTGTTTTAAGCAGTGCTGGGGCATAGTAGGTGCTCAGTAAATAAATATTCTCCCAATGCCAGGAAGCTACTTGCTAGTTTCAGCAGAACCGCAAGCCTCTTCCTCCCTTAACCTCGCCTCTACACGACCGCAGACCGCGTTCCCCCACCTGCAGGTCCCAGGGACAAAGCTGCGCACCGACCATCCCTACCGGCAACTGCGGTTAGATCTCCCGGCCACCCGAGCCTCCGCGCTGATCCCAGGCCGTCGCGACCCGGAGTGACAGCGCCGGCGCCGCTGCGCTTCCGCCCGCCACGCCGCGCAGCCGTTAGGACCCCGGCTCTGCCTCACCAAACCCAGCATTCTATTTTGAGTGATCCGTTGATAGGATGGTAAAACGTGACTCCCGGCTCTTTCCGTCAGCAGGTCACCCACCCACCCGCCTCTGCGTAGGGATTCCGCCGTGTTGGCCAAGTCGGGGCCACCCCAGCCCCAGTCCTGCTTCTCACCTTCCACTTGTGCCAACTGACCAGCCACGGCCGCTCGAGGTTTCCTCCGGGCGCCCCCTCAGGCGGCTTCCTGCGGCGGAAGCGGGGAGCCCTTTACCGGGCAACACTTCTGGGCCCCACCCGCGCCACAGCCGCGGTTAAAAGGGTGTTACCATTTCTGCTTTAAGAGATACCCGGGCCGCTCGTTGCCTCCATGCCCCTAAAGGTGCCCCCATATATCCTCGCCGGCTGTCCCGTCCCGGCTGGGGAGGCTGAGGGCATTTTCAGGCAGTTCAGGCTTTTTCCTTACTTCTTCTTCGTTTTCTTTTTTAAAAATAATATATTTATTTATGGTGTGGAGGTCTTAACCTAGGATCACTTCACCACTGAATGAACTACATCCCCAAACCCTTTCGTTTTTTGAGACTGGATCTTGTTAAGTTGTGCAGGCTGGCCGTGAACCTGCGGTCCTCCTGCTTCAGCATGGGCCACCGTGCCTGGCAGCTGTTAATTATAGGTCAACTGTCCTTTCACCTCCTGTAAAGGACTGGAATTTGGGGGTTAGTGGTAATAAAGGTCACTCCCTGCTGTCTCCAACAGGGCCCCCCATATATAGGACGCAAAGGTCATTTAGAGATTGTCCTCCGCCAGACAAAAATGTTGGACCTAACTTAGAATCACTTGTGTCTCACCATGAAAATATGGTAAGGAAAGTGTTGAGTAGACAGGTTGAGTTTTTAAAAAGGTCTGCACTGCACTTCTCAAAAGAGGATTTCCCAGTGGACATTAAACACCTGCAAGGTTGTAACTGAATGAGTCATCAGGGAACTTCTAATTAAAACCACATCGGAGAAATGTCTGTTCAGGTCCTTGGCCCATTTATTTTTTATTTTTATTTATTTTTTGTTGTTGTTTTGTTTTTGGTGCTTAGCTTTTTGAGTTCTTTATATACCTAGAGATCTGATGTGTGAGGGGTAAAGATTTGCTCCAAGAAGTAGGCTCTTTAGTCACCTCACAGATTGTTTCTTTTGCTGAGGAGAAACTTTTTAGTTTGAGTCTATCCCGTTTATTGATTCTTCATTTTAATTCTTGTGCCAAAGGAGTCTTATTAAGAAAGTTGGGGCCTTAGCCCACATGATGGAGATTAGGACATACTTTTTCTTCTATTAGGCAGGGTCTCTGGTTTTATTTTTAGGTTCTTGATCCATTTGCAGTTGAGTTTTGTGATGGTGAGAGATTGGGGTTTAATCTCATTTTGTTGCATATGGATTTCCAGGTTTCCAACACCATTTGTTGAAGAGGCTATCTTTTCTCCAATGCATGTTTTTGGTGTCTTTGTCTAATATAAAATAATTATAATATAATTTTGTGGGTTAGTCTCTGTGTCCTCTATTCTGTACCATTGGTCTACCAGTCTGATTTGGTGCCAATACCATGCTGTTTTTGTTACTATTGCTCTGTAGCATAGTTTAAGTAAGGTCTGGTATAGTGATGCCACCTGCTTTACTCTTCCTGCAGTGCTCAGAATTGAACCTGGGGCCTTGTGCATTAAAATAATGGTCATGGACAACTGCAGTTGGTCATGTCTTTGCCTGACAATATAATAAGTTTTATGCTCCCCCTTATTTCACAACTGGCTTATAAAATAAAAAGTCTGGATAGCTTCAACCTTTTTTTTTTTTTTTTCAGTGCTGGTGATTGAACTCAGGCATGAAGCATGCCACAAACATTCTACCATTGGGCTATATTCCCAGCCCTTTTGTCTCATTCTTGTGCTGCTTCTGGCTCAGAACTTGCTACCAAGAAAAAAATTTTAAATGTGCATCCACGTGTACTTGTGGATATGGTTGATCCACATTCTATCTTTTTTTTTTGTTGTTGTTGCTGTTGTTGTTATTAGAGATTGAACCAAGGGTTCTCTACCATTGAGCTATATTCTCAGATCTTTGTAGTTTTTTTTTTTTTTTTTTTTTTTTTTTTTTTTTTTTTGAGACAGGATCTCTCTAAGTTGCTGAGGCCAGCTTTAAACTTGTGATTCTCCTGCCTTAGCCTCCCGAGTAGCTGGGATTACAGATATAGCCCCATTGTAAAGAGGCACATATTTAACTCTTTCTAGTATACTAGAATATCTATTCTTGTCTATTGCCCAAGAATTCTTCTCAAGTCACCAATCTCTTTTCTGTACTGCAGAGGATGGAAAATTAAAAACTATTTCACAGATTTTCTTGCAGCTAGGATTCTAGCTATAAATTACGAATCTATCAATAATTTGCACACTGGAGAAACTTGATAAATGAAAGTCAGGCACAGGGCATATTCTGGCTGCATTAGCTGCTCCTGCTGGCCAGCTTTTCTTTTCTTGTTTTTTTTTTTTTTTTTTTTTTTTTTTAAACTGGGTATTAAATTCAGGGGCACTCAGCATTTTTTTTTTTTTTTTTTGATACAGGGCCTTGCTAATATGCTGAAGCTGGTTTAGAACTTGGGATCCTCCTGCCTCAGCCTCCTGAGCTGCTGGGATTACAGGCATATACCACCATCAGTGGCTTGTTGGCTTTTCTGTAGCAGTGTTGCAATGCTTAATTACTGGATTCATGGTTAATGAAGACTGTTGAGGCAGCATTAGCAGTAGGTCGCTGATTCCTGGATCACAGGCAGGGTGAAGTGCTTTTCAATTCAAAGCATAGTATAACTATGCTTCGACTATGCATAAGACTATAGTGTAGTTATGCATAGTCTAACCAAATAGTCTTCATTTCTCTCCTTTCTGAAGCTCCCCTCATGGGCTTAGAGCAATTTCTGGAATATAACAGAGACCCTGTCCCTCCAATACTTTCAAAGATTTTGTAAGTACTTACATCCCTATATTAAAGCCTTTTCTACTTAAGGGGGTTTCTGTTTAGTGCAACCAACCCTGACAAATCATACCTGACTGAGCCACAGTAAGTACATTGTCCCTTCTATGCCTCAATAAGTTCCTCTTATACTCTTATGTCCCTTTTTTCCCTTTTTCCACAAATGCCAAATGAAGTGTAACATGTTGCTTTCATCCCTGATCTTTTGAGGTCTTATAGCTGCTTCTTGGGTCTCCATAGATGAAAGAAACTCAATTACCATTATTTCAAAAGAGAAGGCAGCCAAGCTCTAATTAAGGATTTTTCTAGAACCCAAGGTTCTCTTTTACTCAATATCTCTTGTTGTTACCAGTCAAGATACCACTCTTGGGTTGGGCATGTAGCTCAGTGGTAAAGTACTTGCCTAGCATGTGCAAAGTACCAGGTTTATTCCATCCCCAGTAAATGTGCACACGCATGCATGCAAACACACACACAAACATACACACACACACACACACAACCTTTTTATTTGTTTAAGGGCTTGGATCTGTGACTGGGAACAATAATTTTTTTTTGGGGGGTGGGTATCAGGGATTAAACTCAGGGGCACTCAACCACTGAGCCACATCCCCAGTACTATTTTGTATTTTATTTAGAAACAGGGTCTCACTGAGTTGCTTAGAGCCTCGCCATTGCTGAAGCTGGCTTTGAACTCTAGATCCTCCTGTTTCTGTCTCCTGAGCCACTAGGATTACAGGTGTGTGTCATGCACCCGGTAATAATTTTCTTTTTCCTTTCTTAGACTTGGTGCTGGGTTCTACATTATCAACTCCCATGCCCCTTCCATCATCCCTGACAATTTGTTTTGTCTTACAGAGTATAACTAAAGGAAAAGAGTGCTATAAATGTATTAATTATTAACTTAAAAATAATTTTTGTAGAGCCTGGGGTTGTGGCTTACTGATAGAGCACTTGCCTCACACATGTGAAGCACTGGGTTTGATCCTCACCACCACATAAAAATAAATAAATGAAATAAAGGCATTGTGTCTATAATTAAAACATATTTTTAAAAAATAATTATTGTTTTTGCATGACTTATTTAGCATTACTAGGAAGGAACTGTGGTTTTCTTTCAAACACTTTAAAAAAAATTTATGGAGACCAGGAAAGAAATTGTTTATTTGGAAGTTGTTTATTAATGTGTGAGATTAGAAATGAGCACTTTTAGAATAAGTAGAGGTAGAAGACAGAATTCTAAAGAATACCTCATTCAGGGAAGGCTGGAGGAAGAAGAACTAGTGAGTGAAATTATAAAAGACTGGTAAAAGTGAGAATAGAAATTGGGATAGAAAAGCTCTCTGATGTCAAGAAAGAAAAGGGATTTTCAAAGGCAAGCAGGGTCAACACTGTTGATTGAACAGGACATGTGGAGAAGGACCCATTGGGAGGATATTGATGGCCTTTAATTTTATTTTTTGTATTGAGGAGTGAACACAGGGGTGCTCAACCACTAAGCCCACATCCCCAGCCCTTTTTTATATTTTATTTAGAGACAGGGTCTCCCTGAGTTACTAAGTGCCTCATTAAGTTGCTGAGGCTGACTTTGAACTGGCGATCCTCCCGCCTCAGCCTCCTGAGCTCCTGGGATTAGAGGTATGCACCACTGTGCCTGTGTGGTGGCCTTTAAAGTGAACATATAGGCCAGGCCTGGTGTTGCATGCCTGTAATTCCAGCAACTGGCGAGACTGAGGCAGGTGGATCACAAGTTCAAGACCAGCCTCAGCAAATTAGTGATGTCCTAAGCAACTTAGCAAGATCCTGTTTCAAATTTTTTTTAAAAAAGTGTGTGACTCAGTGATTTAGCACTACTGGGTTCAATCCCAGGTACCCAAAACAAAACAAACCAAACATAATAGGCTACAGAAGTAAATGTAGGGAGAGGCAAAAAGGAGTAGAAATGAAATACAAACATAATAAGTGAGGAGTATTTTAAAGACATTTTGTGGAGAAAGAAAGGAAAGAGATCTGGCTGTAGCTTCAGTAAGAAAAATAATGAGAGAGTAAAAATCTGGGGCATAGTAAAGGAATCTTCTTGGAGGTCTGAAGCTTTCTGAGCCCCACTTGGGCCATGATGGCTGGAATTGACTTGTTAGTCCAGAAACTGGATATGGTGATGTATTTTTCCTGGTGAAATCTGCCAGTCTGGGAACACAAAAGTTTTCTGGAATTAGAAACTTCTTTGACTGAAGGAATTTTCTGTGAGACGCTTTCAGAGGGTGGAGGAATTGGGGATCTGTTGCAGTACATTCGGTTTCAGAAATCTCTGTCCATAGATGGCCAACTCCATTGCTCTGGGCCCAAGGTGAGGCAGAATCTCATGGAGGAAGAGTGTAAGAAAAATGTGTACTAGAAAAAAAAAAAGTATATATTCATGTAGGAAGGCAAATTCATGTTGCCTATTTAACATAATATTGAGAATCTCTCTCAATGCTCTCAAGTAGTAACTTCTTCCTAGCTTTGAACCTCAGGTTGTAGGTTAAACATGTTCTTATTTTGCACTCACTGGATGTAGAGCACATCTTTTCCATTTTTCTAGAAAGGCACTTTGAGGGGCAATTTGCTTTCAAATGTTAAAGGCCTCTGGGTGTTAAAGAGAAAGTGGTAGCATTTTCCCAGATGGATAACTTCACAGGAGGTCTGGGAAGCAGACCTACTTCTGAATTTACAGCTGAATTAATCCAGGTGGTAAGTGAGTGTGAAACATTTTTTTTTTTTTTTTTGAGGCTCATAAAATTGACATAGCCATCTTTTAAAACATTCTAAAATTCTGACATTTATATGATTTGTCCAGCATACATTCTAAAGTTCTCTCATGCTGGTTTAATTTAATTCAGCAATTTAATTTAATTCAGCAATTGACTCCTTATCCTATACTGCCAGGCACTAGACATACAATAAGTAAAATGCAGTACCAGGAAAGTTTCTGTATGTGATTAATGACTTTTCTTCAGATAAATCTTTATAGTTTTTTTCAACTCCCGACACTCTCCAATTATTGTACAAATGACTTCTTTTGTTATGGAAATCATGCTCTGCAAGAGACCAAGCACCACTTGCAGTATTGGAGAACAGTCTATTTTCCCTGGCGGACCCAGATGAACTAGTGCTCTTAAATTCTGGGTCCCAAGCTGAGGTTACATGTAGCTTTTATAGGAAATTTGACATTTCTTAACCATTACAACATTGGTGGGTTTGAATTCTTGACCTACGCGACCAAGGGCCATTATGCACAGAGAATAACTAGTTCACACCTGTAAAACAAAGACAGTAAAACACCTGCGAATAATATTGTTTAGTGGCCTTAACCCAAGGCAGCAGTAACTCAAGATAACTTTGATTTTTATCTCCTGAAGAGTTACACTTCCAAGAACTAAGCCAACGATGTTATAGTTTAGACAGCAGTTAATTGGCATAGTAACCTACAATTTATACTTGCAATTAAGTGAGGTAGGTACATTCCTACAGAGTTCAGAAAGTTACAAAGTATAGGAAAATTAACTCTTTCCTTAGGCACTGTCTTCATTATAATGTTCTTATAATTTCATTTTATAATCAGGTCTGGTATCTCCTTCACACTTTATTAACCTATCTTCTTAGATACCATGACCTTCAGTTTTCTCATCCTTTTCTACAGACAGGGATAAACTCCCAGTTTTTCTTTTTCTCCATCTCATTCATTCTCTAGGATAGCATAAATAAATGGGAAGTTTGAGACCAAAAGTTCATAAAGGTTAAATTGTCACGAATATTCCAAAAAGCCAGCTTACTCTCTGACTTCGGAGGAGTAAACAGGAAACTATCGATCCCATACAGGAAATGACCTGCTTTGAGGGCAAAGAAGGTGCCTCGGATTTCCCTCATTTTCCTTCTAAACTCATTTCCGGGTTTCAATCAATTTGGTCCTCTTCCCAGTCCCACCCTAGACTTCGATCCTGAGAGAACGGCCAATAGGGTATTCCCGTGAGTGGACATTTTCATTTCTAGTTTTACATCACCGCAAATCTTAACCAATCAGTAGTTAGGGTAGGAGGTACGAAAATAATCTTCACTTCCTCCCCAAATGGCCACTCCTCTCTTGCGACACCCTGTGATAGATTGCCTACGTAGCCAATCAACGAGCAACCTTGGGCCTAGCCCATTCTAAAGCCAACCAATTAAAATGAAGATGGGGAATTGGGGCGGAGAATGGAAAACTTGCCCCCTCTTTTGGAAATGATTCGAAGAGGTGCGTCCCGAACCAGTGAAGTTACAACTTCTTACCAACGGTGGCTGCATACTGAACAGTTTATATCATGTGCCGGGTTCAGTTCCTTTCTGATCCTACCCCAAGATGGGCCCCGCGACTCACATTCCACCCCGCCCCCGTTTCAGTATAACTCATCGCCATCCCTGAAGTCCTTCGGTAAAAAGTCCCAACCCCAAAGGCCCGTGCTTCACTCGGTGCTCTCCCGCGGGGTAGAGTAAGGGGAAGGAGAGATCCTGCCGCCTTTGGCGCCAATCTTTCCATTCAGTGCGCCTCTCCTCCCTTCTCCACGTTCCCGGGCCCGGGCTGACACGGGGGTGGGAGGAGCTGAGTGCCTGTTCGGTTTTGGGAAAGGCTTGAGCTTCTTAAGGTGGAACAGAGCAACTGGGAGGCTGGGCCTCACAACTGGGATGTGTGGGGCCTCCTGCTTACCAACTGCGCTTCCCACAGGGTCTCTCATTCTCTAGTCCCTGAACCTTGGTTCTAGCCTTGTATTTGGGAGAATAACTAGGTTAGGTAGAGGATACAAAATTTAGGTAGAAAGCTTTAAAGTATAAACTCTGTAAGGGAAATACAAACTATGAAGAGAACTTTTTAGTCACTGCTGTTATTGTCTTTTTCTTTTCCCCGTGATTACCTTTTGAAAGTGGCCGAATTTTTCTGATGTGTGAATATAAGCTTAGAATATCATAAATGAATCGTTTGTAAACCTTAGTTACTAGTTTCCCAGGAAGCTGGAAGAGTAACGGTGGTATACTGCAGGTGCTTGTGGTCTTGGCTCTGATCCAGTCTTCTCCTTTGTAAAACAAAGATTATAATCCCCTTTTTCTAAATTTGATATGAGTAATAAAAGAAGTTGTGTAAAAGAAAACACACTGTAATGGGTGCAAACTAACATTAGGAAAATTTTCTACACACAAAGCATACCATAATAGTGAACACTTTGATAGTTCTTATTGTGTTCCAGCATTTTTAATAGTATTTAAAAATATTGTCTTTTTGTAAATTTTCAAGCTCAAGAGTAGAGAGAATAGTGTGTGTGTGTGTGTGTATGTATGTGTGTGTATATATATATATATATATATATATATATATATATATATATATATATATATATTTATGTTGTAACAAGCAACATTGGCCAATCTTTTATCACCTCTACTTTTCTCCTCTGTCCCAAATTATCTTGGAGCAAATTTCAAGATTCTATACCCCCATATGCATTTTTAAAAAATTAAGATTCTTAAAAAATAACAATGAATGCATCTAAAGTATGAGAATTTTTTATAATATCAAGTCAGTATTGGCATTTTACTAGCTGTCTCATATTTCATCCAGTTAAATTGTTCTAATGAGGCTCTCCTAAAAAGTCCACATATTGCATTTGACGGACATGTCTCTTGGTTCATATATATTGCAATTGGTTGATATATCTTCTGAGTCTCTTTAATTTCTAGGGTACCCCTCCCTCAGGCAGTTATCTAAGTGCATTACATGTATGAAGTCACATAATCCCTCCGAAACACTATGAAATAGGTCATCATTATCCCCATTTTACTGATGAAGAAACTGAGTAATAAAGCAGTTACTACAACTGTGATTTACCTGAGTTCTCTCAGTTATTAAGGGTCAAAGCTAAGATCTGAATACATGAATCTTATCCACTATATTATATATTTCAAGTAGTACACTGGTCTTTAAATAAAAAAAGCTTCCAAAGTGTGTATTGTGGCATGTTAGTTACAGATGTTATGAAGAGTTTTGGTTAAAGTGGACTAATACTCAAAGAATTATATAACATGCTTTATAATAAAGAGGTGTGGATCCTTACATTTTCTTTCTTTCTTTCTTTATTAAATATTTTTTAGTTGTTGATGGACCTTTATTTATTTGTATGTGGTGCCAAGAATCGAACCCAGTGCCTCACACATGCTAGGCAAGTGCTCTACTGCTGAGCCACAACCCCAGCTCTATTAATTAATTAATTAATTGATTGATTTTGGTATGTTTCAGTGGCTTTTTAAAATCTTGCTCCACTCAGGGGCTCGGAAGGCTGAGGTAGGAGGTTTGCGAGTTCAAAGCCAGCCTCAGCAATGGCGAGGCACTAAGCAACTGAGTGAGACCCTGTCTCTAAATAAAATACAAAATAGGTCTGGGGATATGCCTCAGTGGCTGAGTGCCCCTGAGTTCAATCCCTAGTACCTGACTCTCACCCCAAATTATGTCTAGATGGTTGTAGTGGCACATTCTGGTGATCTCAGCAACTCAGCAGGTTGAAGCAAGAGAATCACAAGTTCAAGGCCAGCCTCAGCAACTTAATCAGGCCCTAAGCAATTTAGTGAGGACCATGTCTCAAAAAGGGATGGGGATCTAGTTCAGTGGTTAAGAACCTATGGGTTCAATTCTTAGTGCCCCTCCCCCCAAAAAAATTTGCAAAATATCTAAATGATAAGGAAAATATAAAAATAAAACAACTCCTATTTGTACTTCCAGAGTTAAATATAATTACTTTTTAAAGATTTATTATTTATTTATTCGCTTTTTTATTGTTGTTGTTGTTATTATTATTATTATTTTGCGTGTGTGTATGTGTGGTATTGGGGATTGAACTCAAGGGTGTTTAACCACAGAGTTACTTTTCAAAAAATTTTTATTTGGGACAGGGTCTCATTAAGTTCCTGAGGCTGGCCTTGAACTTGTGATCATTCTGCCTAAGTCTCTCTAGTCTCTGGGTTTACAGGTGTGGGCTATCACACCTGGCTGAGGATGACTTATTTCTCACAGTTCAGGACAATGAAATAGAGGTTAAGAGCCATGTTAGATTTAAGTGTTTTAATGTAAAATAATATTCCTAATTATGTGAACAATGTGTGACTTATATGAACTAATTATGTGAATTTAGACACAGTTAATATCTCTAAGTTACAGTTTTTCCCACCTACAAAAGGCATAATTACAGTGGCTTATGGTATTGCCAGAAGAACAAAATGTGATAACACATGTAAAATGCCTAGTTTGATTTTTTTTTTTTTTTTTTTGTAGCACTGGGGATCAAACTCAGGGCCTCATGCTTGCTAGGCAATTACTCTACCACTGAGCTACATCCTCTACACTTTTAAATTTGATACTTACTTATTTGGTACTAGGGATTGAATGAACCCAGGGGCACTCAAACACTGAGTCACATTCCCAACCTTTTTTTAATTATTATTTTTTTAGATGTTGATGAACCTTTATTAATTAATTAATTAATTAATTAATTTATATGTGGTGCTGAGAATTTAATCTAGTGCCTCACAGAAGCTAGGCAAGCGCTCTACCACTAAGCCACAAACCCCAGCCCCTCCCAGGCCTTTTTATAATTTATTTAGAGACAGGATCTCCCTAAGTTGCTTAGGGCATTGATAAATTGCTGAGGCTGGCTTTGAACTTGTTATCCTCTTGTTTCTGCCTCCCCAGTCACTGAGAGTACAGGCTTGGGCCACTGTACCTGGC
Source organism: Callospermophilus lateralis (assembly GCF_048772815.1). Lineage (NCBI taxonomy): Eukaryota > Metazoa > Chordata > Mammalia > Rodentia > Sciuridae > Callospermophilus > Callospermophilus lateralis. The sequence continues at coordinate 75,635,754 of NC_135308.1, read as the reverse complement.
TTAAATTTTATTTTGAGACAGGGTCTCATTAAATTTTCCAGGCTGGTATCAAATTTGTAATCCTCCTGCCTCAGACTCCCCAGTTACTGGGAATACTGACCTGCACCACAGCTCCCAGTTATGTGCTTAGCTTTAATGCCTGCACATTATAAATATTATGTAATTATATGTACATATAATTTAATTAAATTATAGTAGTGTATATTTAGAAGACACAAAGACTTTACTATCTAAGGCAAAATTCAGTCATCAAGTTGTAATCTTGTGTATGCAGTCTTTTTTGGGCAATTCAAATATTAAATGAGCAATCTTTTTGCCTTCATGTTATTTTGTATAAAATATAGAGTAATTTGAGAAAAGTTTAATAAGCCAGAGGATAAAATACGTGTTTGTAGCAGAATCATGTATGGAGGAAGAAAGCTGAAGTAGGCTTCCTAGTGGCATTTTTCTGTCTCTGATAGATTGTTGCGGAAGGGGCAGAAGTTATGTTTTATTTATTTATTTTGGGTACTGTGGAGTGAACCCCAGGACACTTAATCACTGGGCCACATCCCCAGTCCCTTTTATATATATGTTTTTTTTTTTTGAGATAGGGTCTCATTAAGTTGCTTAGGGTCTGGATAAGATTGCTGAGGCTGGTCTTAAACTTGTGATCCTACTGGCTCACCCTTCCAAGTCACTGGGATTACAGGCATGTGCCACCACAACTGGCTAAGGATGTGCTTTAAAAAACATTCTATATGACACTCAGGACAAGATATCTTGTAGGATTGGCAAGTGAACTGAAAAAGTCATATTTTGTGCCCTTTCTATATTCTATAGTTTAAAAAGCATTTCACATAAATTAACTCATTTGGTAATTGCAACAGCCTTATTGGGTATCAGGAGGAGTGTCTGGTCCCCGTCCCCGCCTTCCGCGACCAAGATTCCAGAGAACAGGGCCCTTGCACAAGTTTGTAGAGCAGGAAAAGCGAACAGGACCCAGATCTTCTGATGTTTATTTGTCAGTTGCTACATCACTTATTCTTTTATGTGTCCACTCATTGAGAAGAGTAGTTACTGAACTCCAGGATGATATCAGGGCAAAATATTAACCTTCCTTCAATCTCTATAATAATTTATAAACTGCCTCGGGGAAGAGAGAAACTCATCAAAGAAATTTCTGAGAAAACAAGTTGCTCGTCTGTATAGAGAATACAGTAGAATGGGAAAAGATCAGAGTACCAGAATTAGTGTGTAAATTGGAATTGACAGTGTAAGGTGTGCACGAGGGACTCTCCAGACAGGGAGCAGTGGGATGCCACCCTAGGTAGACCGCAAGCTGCACAGAGCGCAGCGGCGGGGAGGCGGCTGGAGGTGAGTGCGCAGCGGCTGGGCGTTAGTAGGCTTCAGCGGGAGGCAGCCGTGCGGTTACCCGGGTGGAGCGCACACCCCGGCGGCTCGCCGCTCGCAGCCGACCCGCTCCTCCTTAACCCGCGCGGGGAGGCGGCGGCCCGGCGGGCGGGGAAGGGGGAGGGGCGCGGAGTGCGGCGCGGAGGCCGGGGAGGAGCCGGGGCCTGCAGCGGAGCCGAGCCGAGCCCGAGCCCGAGCCGAGCCCTGACACTGTCCGTCCGCTTTCTGGCTCCCCGGGAGCCCCGACTGGACGGAGCCCGAGAGGTGGCAGCGCGGGGAGCCCCACGCGCCGAAGGCAAAGGACGGGACGGGACTGGACTAGAAGAGGCGATGCCGCCACAGTAGGCAGTGACGGGAGTCGGAAGCCGCGGCCTCCCGGACCCTGCTGCCCAGGCCAGCCAAGGGAGAGCGGGGAGTACGAAAACCCCACCCTCTGGGACACCCCCGGAACGTGGGCGGGAGCGGAGACCAAAGAACCCTCTCTCCTGTTGGAGGGAAGACCCCAAGCCCCTTGGGTGAAGGAAAGAAAAGCTCGTTGTAGGAGACGCAGCTCGCCTTCCTGGAGGCGAGGAAACCCCCATAGTGGCTCGGGAGAAGACCCCCAGAAGCAGAAAGAGGCGATCCTTCCTTAAGGAACGGAGGGGGACCGCCCCTGCGAGTCTCCACCCTCCAAACACACTCTAAACAGTTCAAGACTTTTGAGGCAAAGAGAAAGGGGAATATGCCAATGGAGTAGACACCCTCCATCCCACTCAGTACTCACGGAGGAGAGGCGTCCTTAGGTTCAGTAGCAAAGTACACTATAGCGAAAGAGGAGGAATTGGCTTTCCGCCTTTCTCCAGAAAGGCGGAAACTTCCTTTCACCTAGACAGTGGAACCAGGTAGAGCCCCTCCGCTCAGATTTCCAGCAGACAGAAAGAACCCTCCGCCCCCGAAACATTCAGTTTGGGGGCGAGAGGGACTCCCCCAAGGGGGAGGAGACAACTCCTGGTTGGGAGAGGCTCCTCCCCTCCTCCCCAGGGTAACTGGCAGGGTGTGGGGGGTGTGCCACCTTCCCCAGGTAGGACCTCCTTCTCCTCCTCCACCCATTCCCCCCTCGGCTCCTCATCCTCAGGGGACCCAGTTCCCCTCACAAGCTTGGGAGGTTCAGTCAAGGACAGGAAGAGCCACTGAGGATGAGACCAGTCACCTGCTTCTGAAAAGGGGAATCCCTCCAACCTCAAACTCCAGTACCAGGTGGTTTCCTCCCTTTGCGGGGGGACTGGTGGAGACAGGTTAGTGTTTTCTTTCATTTTTCTCTGTCATCTTTAGGCACCAGTGGGCTTAGGGGCCTGAAATGATAGATCTTGGGTTTTGTTACGGGGGAAAGTAGAGTGATAACTCAGAATCCTCTGGAAAATGTGTTCTGAAGGAACTTCTTAATTGGAACCTACATCTTGTTGCAAAAACTCAGAGAAATGGGTTTGTTAGTGTTCGGGAGGACTAAAGGGATGAATCTCATTTAACCCTAGGGAAGTGGATATTTTCATAGTGAGGACAACTGGATCACTGATAACAGTTGCTTTTTCAGAACTGCATGCATACTGTGTAACAGTGATGGACATAACCCAACAGGACTTCATAGCACCCTCCTCCATCCTTGGGCCTTTTCACCTGGAGAGTGGGCCCTCATCAAAGTCATGGTGGCAGCTCCTGTCCTAGGCTTGTCTAGGGCATGCCTAGGTCAGCTAAGTATCTGCCAGAAGTGTCCTTTCCAACCCACTGTGATTACTCTTTACAAGCAAGAGAAACAGTCTGTCCCCACTAACCCTACTTCAGATACTGGGAGGACTCCTCTCCTGACATTCTCATTCTTAATTGGATGTATCTCTCTCCCTACAAAATCCACAGGGAAAATATGAATCCCCTGAGGCAAAAAGACAGTACAGAGGACTGACATTCCTGAGTTAAAGTTCTTCACAAATACTGGATCTGCCCCAGTCCTGTACAGTTCTCCTGCCCTTCACTGACAGTTCATCAGCAAATCAGGTCCTTGATAGCAAGAGAGGAGGGTTGCTACTAACCCCTCTCCAATCTTCCATCTGAATAGTTGACCAATAGGAGATTTTACCTCTAAGGAGTTCATTAGTTTCTTTCCGGAAAAGCACCTAATAGTCTTTATTCTCTGTTTCTTGTTCAGTTCAGGTCCCTGGAACTTTATGTTTAAGTTTCCCACATAAGATAGGAAATTATCAATGTTCAGAATCTTCAGAAAAAGCAGGAAAAAGGTGCCAGGAAATTTTCCTAGATGAGCCTGGGCTGTGTTTTTAGTAGATCTCTGTCTTTCAACTTGAGGTCACTTAACTGGGTACTAGCTTTCCTGCTTCACCATTGGAACATACCTTATCTTCAGTAAGGGGCATTATACTCCACAGCAAGGCCATGTGAAAGGCTTCCTCTCCTTGGGATATTTTTTCCCCTGTCTAGGTTGCTGGTGGTCTGCTTAAGTCCCTAGGTATGTCTACTTGTTCCTGGGAGATACCTGTTGTTGGTGGTATATGAGACAGGGCTATACCCCACAGATTTGTATGGCTGCTTGGGTAGAATGTTGCACATGTGTTTCTTAACTGAGGTGAGTGTTGCTCCAGTCTTTTGTCAGTGTTTTGCATAAGCGTGTGGAGAACAGGGACATGTGCTTTTCAGACTATACTCCAATTCCCTAGAGTTGTGTTTCTGATAGGCCTCTAGGAGCAGATGATCTGTTGCAAAGACCTGGAAAAGGTGGTGGTTAAGGATGCCCAACTGGGAAGAAAGGCTTGGCATCCCCTTGTCAGTGGGAGCCTCATCCCACATAGCAGGGAAGCCCAGTCTCAGGTTGGAACCATTTCTTCTAGGACCAATAAGAGAGCTTCATCCCTGATACCTCTAGTCTCAAAAGGATGAGAATCCCTGACTTCTAAGTCTAGAACTGCCTCCTCCACTTTTCAAACAGTCTGTTTCTTGCAAAGCACTTTACCAGATGCTGGAGTGCAGCTTCTGAATAGTTTAGAGAGAAGTGTATCCTAACAGCTCCAGATATACTACTATTGCACAGTTTAACTGGCCCTGCTTGATCTGAGTTTCCCTAACCCTCTTTGCCTCTAAGGAATCAATTAGAAGCAGTTGGCTATTGGGTTGGATTAATTAAGAGGTAGAGATTGCTATTTTCCAGACCATGTCTTACAACTACAACTAGTTCCCCCTGAAAGATAAGAGATAGTATTTTCCCTATGCCTTCATCCTTGGGGTTTTTTCAATCTTAGTATTATTCAGTATGGGGGTATGATCTCTAAAGGAAAAGTTTGTAATTCTGACAATGTATACTTGGTATTGGCTTGCTGATTCCAGTCTTACCTGTTTGTGGTCTGTCCGTTCTCTAATATTTAAATTCTAATATTCTCTTTGCACACATGCTGAGCCTACACTTTACTACTATGCTACACTTCCAACCCACTAATAGTCTTTATATTTCCCCATTCAAAAATAACAGCTATACTTAGTAGCACATACAAAGTACTTAAAAATACGAACTTTAAATCCTCATAACAATACTTATTGGTACAGTAATTGTCTCTGTTTTATAGGTGAAGAAACTAAGACACAGAGAGATTAGGTGATTTGCTTGAGGGGCACAGTCAGAGGTAATGGAGCTGGCATTGAAACACAGGCAGTCTGACTGATATGAGGTACACTTAGCCATTGTCTTATTAGTTTTGGAATTATGAACAAGGTAGAAAGTTATTACTCCTTAATACCTGATTTTGGCACTACACAGAGAATAATTACAAGTCATTGAGATAAAATGAGAAGTAAACTGTGTCAGTTATTTTGGATCTTACACATCTCACCCAGGATTGGTCTTTAGCTCTTACAGAATGTGTTCCTGTTTTTCTCTGCCTTTCCCCTGGTACTGTAGTCCTGTGGATATGAAGGAGCCTGCCCTTTGGCTGCCTTTCCCTGTTTCTGGGGGTATTTCCTTTCAGTCTTCCAGCACACACGGAAGAATGTGGCCTGACTCAGGTTCTGCCCAAGCCCAGTGGCACAAGGCCCACCTGGAATGAGAGGTCTGGGTAACTAGGTTGGTTGGATTCAGAAATGGAACTACCTCTTGTTTGCCTTTCTAATAATAGCCCTGAACATTAGCCTCGTGCCATTATTTTGGGGAGTGTGGAATGTGTGGTAGCCACAAGCTCATTAAGCTTCATTCCCTTCCCTCCAGGGATAAAGCTTTGGCAGGGTTGATGACTTCATCTCTTACTGAAGGGGAAACTGAGGTATTAAGACTTCATCAGAGAGCAAGGGATTGTTAGGGACACTCTGAGTCAGAGTTGCCAATATAGCTGAGGAACCTCTGTCTCCGAGGTTCTATACATGAGGCTGCCCTTCAAGAATGGGGAAGTGAATGGGGTGAGGATGTGGGACAGGTTTTAGGAGAGTGGTGCTGGAAGACCAGAAGGATCTGACCCTGCAAGCTTCTTGTAGCTGGTAAGATTGGGTATATTTTGAGTACTGAGTTTTCTATCTGGAGAACTGATTGGGAGGGTCCAGGAGAAAGGTTAAATTTAACCTCAGTGACCTAAACTGGTGCTGGGGTAAGGGTATAAAAGAGCACAGAACAACTAGTAAAAGGTTGATTGCTTCCATTCAGGAGTCATGGTGATTGGCATGTGTCAAAAGGATTCTCTAAGGACTCTACAAACACTTTAAATTCACTCTCATGCTCTTTTTCAGTTTTGAGAGAGTTTCAGATGAAATATCAACTGGAGATCTTTGTGCTCTTAAGATGGGTGCAGTGGCACGTGCCTGTAATCCCAGGGGTTCAGGAGGCTGAGGCAGGATGATCTCAAGTTCAAAGCCAGCCTCAGCAATTTAGCAAGGCCCTAAGCAACTTAGCAATACCCTGTCTCTAAGTAAAATCTGAAAAAAAAAGCGGGGGTGTGGGGGGGGCTGGTTAAGCACCCCTGGGTTCAATCCTTTGTATAAATAAATAAATAAGATTTCCTAGGGATCTTCAGCAGAAATTAAGAATGAAATATACCTGTAGCCTCCACATTTGGGAGCTTGGAACTTGAGTACAGGAGTTTGAGGCCAGCTTGGGCAACATAGTGAGAACTTGTCTCAAGGAAAGAAAATAGGGTTAAACCTCTTTAAGGATCTCTTCTTCTGGGCAGGACCTAGTTAATCCCTGGTCATTGAGAACCTGCTAATTGACATGTTGCTCTTCAGCTGGGGAAACCCAGCTATGGGACTGAGATATTGTCTAAACTCCCTGCTATAGCCCAGAGGCTGGGAGAAGATATGTGGTTGCTTGGAATGATTAAGTGTCTATTATTTTCCAGGTTTCCATGGTTTGGGGCAAGGTGGTGGTATTAGGATGAAAAGGAAGATGATGGGAAGAGGAGCTAAGGATAAAGTGGAAACCTTTTATGATGTTATTTATAAGCCCTCCTCCCTCACATTTTTTTCTTCTGTCAAAAATTCTTGTGTTGCAATTGGGTCTTTGACTGCCCAGGCCCCTGAGGCACTAAGGTGTTTTCTTTAGCCTCGGGAATGGGTGTGTTACTGGGTGGCCACTCTGCTCTGTACTTGTACTTGTGTGTACAGGCAGATTGTATGGGTGGGACCTTGGAGAAGAGGGGACTGAGAATGCTAACCCTTTGGGGAAAGGGTAGGTGTCAAGGACAGAAGAATTACTACTAAAAGAGAGCCTGAAAGATGTACTGGGGTCAGGAGAAGGGTTGGGGGGAGTTCTGTCTGAAATTGAGTTTTGACCTGCAAAATATGTAGAACTGTGTAAACTTGTTTGTATATGCTCATGCATGTATCTGGCTGTAGATTTAGACATCACCTAACTAATATATTTCTGTCCAGGATCTGAACTCAGACATTCTAGACTGGCTCCTCCAGAGCAATGCCCTGGTGGGACTGAGGAAAAAAAAGCCAGCTGGAATCTGGCAGCTGTGCAGGCACAAACCTGTTAGGCAGCAAGTGCTTAGGGGGTTTCTGGCATCATCTCTAAAGGAGTGCCAAATGGCTATCCAGTGGTCCTTGCCAGCCTTTCTGGACCCCGTAGTACAGATATCACCCCTAATTCTTCACCTTCCCCCTCCAAGATGTCACTGTAGCTACACCTCTCTGGCAGCAAGAGCACCCAAGCAGTGTGGTTGGCAGTTGGGCGTTCAAACATCAAGCGTGGGCGGTCTGGCAGCCTTAGGAGTTTGCATGGAGGTGTTACGAGCCTGCGTGCCTGGCTGGGAAGGAAGGAGGGAGAAGGAGGGTGGGGAAGGAGAGCCAGCTCTTAGCCCCAGAGTGGCTATTTTTAGTCAGGCTATCTGATTGTTACCGATGGCACACAGCTGGGTGTCTCCCTAGCTCTGTGAAGCCCAGCAGGCTGAGAGGTGGGAGGTTCTTGCTGATGATTTCTTCCTGGTACTAGTGTCTGTGGGCAGAAGCAAGCAAGGGGTAGCTTTAAAGGTGTGAGGGTAGCAGTGTACTCAAGATCTGTTTCTTCTGTGTGACTTTATGCTCTGTTGGTAATGTATGCTATATATCTAATTGTGACCTTAGTGTATGTGTCCCATTGTTTATCTGTCAATTTTGTATTTGGTCTTTGCTGGTTGTCATATATAATTTATATCTGGGATATGTCTAATATGTTTCGTAAGCACATGTGTCTGGGATAAAAAGGCTGAATGTTCATTATAAATGTGATATGAAGCAACTTTAAAAATGTTGGTATGTGCTTCATTAGTATACATCTTTGTTTACTCAGACTGTTTTTTCTTTACATGTACACTTGTGCTATCTACCTGTGGATATGTATGCAAATATAACAAGTGTCATATAATTGGAGAATGGACTAATTTTATCTGCTTAGTAGTTTTTTTTTTTCCTTTTTTTTTTAATGTATCCCTGCAAAGTTCTGAAATGTTATGTTGTAAGGCTGTATGTTAGGGCAATTGAGGGCATATCTCAATTTGGTGTGAGGTTTGGTGTCTGGTCTTGCCTGCAGGGAGAGGCCTTGTGGGGATGCTTTGCATTAAGATGTAGGATAAGTAGCAGTTGGTCTTCTGGTATTTGATTGATGACATATCTGCCTGGGAGTTCAGGTCACTGGTTAAGGGTCATCCCAGGAAAGGAATTGCCTATGGAATTATAGTGGAAGAAATACTTCCCTTAAACATTAGGAATCTGGTATTTCTTTTCCCTAGTCGTTGGAGGTAACACTCATTTATTTTTCTGCCCACCTTTGTCCTCTTCTCTGCAGAGCCCAGAAGTAACATGGCTTCTGACCTAGAAAGTAGCCTCACTTCCATAGACTGGCTTCCCCAGCTGACCCTCCGAGCTACCATTGAGAAGCTTGGGAGTGCCTCCCAGGCTGGAACTCCAGGGGGCAGCCGCAAGTGTTCCCCAGGCTCACCCACAGATCCTAATGCCACCCTGAGCAAAGATGAGGCAGCAGTCCACCAGGATGGCAAACCCCGATACAGCTATGCTACACTCATCACCTATGCCATCAACTCCTCTCCAGCCAAGAAGATGACCCTCAGTGAGATTTACCGTTGGATCTGTGATAACTTCCCCTATTACAAGAATGCTGGCATTGGTTGGAAGGTGGGACTGCTTCTAGAACCTGGGCTTATTTTTAGCCTTTGTTTTCTCTTTTTCTCTACTTGTTTCCTTTCTACAATCTAGTTCAGTTTGCTCTGCCTTGTCTCAAAGATATGTCAATTTAAAAATCTCATATCTTTTACCTTTTTCAGAGTTGAATGATTTTCTTATGATATATCAGGGAAACTCCAGTGATGCCAAGCCATTAAGTATAGTTATGGATGCAGGATGCTGTTGTACATCATACCCTCTTTTCTTCTGATTCCTCAAAAAGGACACTCATTCATTTCACAAATATTTATTGCCATTCTACTATGTTCAAGTCACTGTGCAAGGCACGGCATTACTCCCTCCTACCTAGAGGTAGGAAACCCATCAAATTTTCATAGTTTCATTGCACATAGTCATCATCTTCTGAAAAACCATATACCAAGAAAAAAATATATATAATTAGGTCTTTGATCAACAGGTAGTTCACCAAACACATAATGAGAGGTTAAGTTATTTGCCTAGAGTTGAAGGAAGAAGGGGTTGCTCTTCCAAGCAAAGAAGGAAAGCTGATGTTATAATTTCTTGGAGGAATAGCTCTTTTGCCAATTGTTGATTAGGAATGGGAATTCTATGTAGTTTTCTCACTCTTTAAATCAGTTAACATACAAACTGGACAGTAAACTGGAGACTATTGAAAGCATTTTGCTTTCCTGTTGTAAATATGTCTCCACTAGACCACAACCTTCAACCCCATCAAAGACATATAAACAATATTTTTCTTTGGTCCAGGTGTGACCATTCTAGGAGCTATTGAGAAAGTGAAGGTAATTTGTGCCTTTGTTTTATCCCTGATTTATATTTGTTATAGTCTATATAAACAGGTTTAAAAAAAATACCTTTATTTATTTTTTTGTGGTGCTGAGGATCGAATCCAGGGCCTCACAAGGTGAGGGCTTTAACGCTGAGCCACAACCCCAGCCCTATATAAACAGTTTTTAAAACACTTTTTCTTTTGCATTGATACGGTGGATTGAAGAACTGGGCAGATGTGATATTTTTGGGGCGGTGGGTACCAGGAATTGAACCATCCAGGGGCACTTAACCTACTGAGCCACATCCTCAGCCCTTTTTTATATTTTATTTAGAAACACCGCCTCACTGAATTGCTTAGGGCCTCGATAAATTGCTGAGGCTGACCTTGAACTCACAGTCCTCCTGCCTCAGCCTCCCAAGCCGCTGGAATTACAGGTGTGCACCACTGTGTCCAGTGGCAGATATAATTTTTCAGGCATTTATGTACCTATTGTCAGTTAGTGGAAAAGTTGAAAAACCATATAATGAGGTTTGCAGATGAGAGGATGGCTATAATGTTGATTGATCTCACTCATCAATTTAATTTCTTCATTTTCTTATCCTGTTGCTTCTGCTTTGTGAAATGTAATTTCATCCATCAGTGTAGTTAATAGCTGCTAAATGTACCCTGATCCTTGAACGTTATTGTGCATTATGCTCTTTTAGGTCCTATTGAAAAATATTTTGCTTCACACATTCTTGCATCTAACTTTCTTCTCTGCTTCCCTAGAATTCCATTCGGCACAACCTCTCTCTCAACAAGTGTTTCCGGAAGGTGCCTAGACCTCGGGATGACCCTGGGAAGGTGAGATACTGCAATGGAAATCATAGGGAAGAGCAGGAAAGAGAGTGAAGTAGTTGATGGCCCAGAGTCCTGTGGCTGTTTTAATTACCCAGAAGAGGAAATCATGTTAATTAGAGAAGCATCTTTATTTTTCTTCAAAGGAAGAGCTTAGTTGACAAGCTTGTGGAACCCTATTAGAATGGGTGACTAAGGAAGATTGTGAAATCTTTTTTTTTTTTTTTCAATAGGACTATTTGATAAAGTTGATTTGAGACTCCCTTTTTTTGTGTGGCATTCTTTTTCTTTTTAGATGTAAAAGATTTACTTAATAACCTTTGTAGAAACTTTTCTGTACAAAAATCTTTACTTTTTACACTGAGATTTCATCTCACACTAGTCAGAATGACAGTCATCAAGAATACAAATAATAAATGCTGGAGGGATTGGAGAAAAAGGAACACTTTACACTGTTGGTGGGACTATAAATCAGTACAACCACTGTATAAATTGGTATGGAGGTTCCTCAAAAGACTAGGCACAGGGGGCTGGGGATTTAGCTCAGTTGGTAGAATGTTTGTCTCGCATGCACAAAGCCCTGGGTTAAATCCCCAGCACCAAAAAAAAAAAAAAAAAAAGACTAGGCATGGAACTACCTGACCCAGCTATACCATTACTTAGTATTTACCCTGAAGAATTAAAATCATCATACTACAGTGATACATATATACCCATGTTTATAGCAGCACAATTCACAATGGCCAAACCATGGAACCAGCCTAGGTGACCATCAACAGATGAATGGATTTTAAAAATGTGCTATGAAGCAAATTTTTTATTCATAAAGAAAAATGAAATTATTTCATTTGCAGGAAAATGGATGGAATTTGAGAGCATTATGTTAAGTGAAATAAGTCAAACTAGGAAGATCAAGGATTGTATGTTTTCTCTCATGTGGGAGCTAGAAAGGAAAAGGAAAAGGCCAGGCTGGTGGAGTCTCATGAAAATGAAAATGAAATCAGCAGAGTAAAGGGACCAATGCAGGGAGAAGGGAGAGAAAGGGGAGGTACTGGGGAATGATAATGGCTAAGTTATATTCTTATATTGTATGGATATATGAATATATAACAACAAATCCCATCATTATGTACAACTATAATACACAAAAAAATTATGGAAAAAATTTCTAGTTTTTACTTTCATAAGAAAAGGGATGGAACATTCTCCCAATTTGCAAAAGCAGATGCTAAAGGCCAGATGAGTTTTGCCTCAGGTCACAAAGAAAGGGAATGACTGTCTCTGGCCATTTTGCCATTCTTTGCACTAAATATTGTACTTCTAACCCTTCAGAATAATTGAGGCCTGTGTTTGGACCACAGAACGACCTCTGGCACACACAGTGAGCTTTTAGGACAGTTCTCTTTCTCATTAATACTAGTGCCCTCAGGATTCAGTGTAAATGTCTAGAAGGTTGGCATGGTGGTGTAAGCCTATAATCCCAGTGATTTGGGATGCTAAAGAAGGAGGATCACAAGTTTGCCTCAGCAACTTAGTGAGACTTTGTCTGAAAATAAAAATTAAAAGAACTAAGGTATAGCTCTTAGTGGTAGAGTGCCCCTGAGTTCAAACCCTGATATCAAAGAAAAAAACAGTAATCTGTGTAAATGCTCAGTCTTGTCCCCCCTCATCCCCCCACATTCTATTGGACATCAAATCCAGAGCCTCATGCAGGCTAGGTAAGCATTCTACCACTGAGCTACACCCCTGAGCTCCAGGCCTGTTTCTTGATATGGCTGTTGGATTATCTGTTTTCAAAAGTGGGAATTTCTATAGGTAATAATTTTTTTTTTCTCTGTGGGGATGGATTCTTCTTCCAGGGCTCTTATTGGACAATAGATACCTGCCCTGACATTTCCCGAAAGAGAAGACACCCTCCAGATGATGATGTAAGTTTCCTCTTCCTGGGAAGATGCCATTTCTGAGTCAGTTGCTCTTTCTACCTCCTTTTCTGGATATTCAGTCTTTTCCAAAGCTAAGATGAATGCCAGCAGAGGGGAGACAATGGGTTTGGGGAAGATATTTCAATTTTTATTATAGATTTCTTTTCTGTTGCAACCCTCAGCCATCCCAAGACTCACCAGAACAGGAAGCAAGCAAGAGCCCACGGGGAGGTGTTCCAGGGAGTGGAGAAGCCTCGCTGCCTCCTGAGGGGAATCCTCAGATGTCACTTCAGAGCCCCACATCTATGGCCAGCTATAGCCAGGTAGGAAGTAAAAGTAGTAGGGGCCACAGGGATGGATAGCTGGGTAGATGGTTGTGTGGCTTCAGATAGGTTTCTGTTCAAAATTACATATTATTTGTGATGTTAGGAAGATAAAGTTGAAAAGAAGGGTAAAGCAAAAGAGAAAGTCCAAAGAGGGAAATAGAGGAAGAGAAAGATATAACAGAACTTTCAGGTAAATCGGCGGGGGGAAAGGTGAGAAGGAGGAAGGGGAGTAAAAAAAAAACATGATTAAGAAAAGAAGGGTATGAATGTAATGTAGGGAAAGGGCAGTCAAAGAAGAAATGGAAAATGAGGTCAGACTCAAGAACAACCAATGAGTAAAGAAGGAGAAAATGATGCTGTTCCATTGAATATATGAGAGGAACAGGAGGATAGGCAGAAGAGCCTGGTGACCATGAAGTGTTGTATTGTTCCCTCAGCTGGGACACAGATCAGGACTTTCTTACCTGTTTTTGCAGGGAACAGGGTCTGTGGATGGTGGAGCAGTGGCATCAGGGGCTCCAAGCCGAGAAAGCTCTGAGGGTCCCCCTCCCCTCTATAACACCAACCATGACTTCAAATTCTCCTACTCAGAGATCAACTTTCAGGATCTAAGCTGGTCCTTCCGCAACCTCTATAAATCGATGCTGGAGAAGTCCTCTTCTTCGCAGCATGGTGAGTTGGGATGGGTGCCTATATTCTCTTACATTTTTGTATAAGTGATGACATTCTCTTCTCTCCCTCATTTGTTATCTTTGCATGCAAAGAGATTGATCACTATTCACAGTTAACATATCAGGAACTAAAACTGTTTGGAATAGGACAACTGTTTCAGAGAGTAGCCTGGATTGTAAGCTTCAAAAAATGAGTTGAAGGATTGCCCAGTCTAGAACCAGGGACAATGATTATTATTATTAATTTTTTTTTCTGATTGCTGGGCTGGAACCCTTGGCCAATTTGTTTTAGGCAAGCACTCACCCTTGAGCTACATCCTAAGCCCATAGGGGATTTTATAGCTATGAGCAAGTCAATTAGAGGATGACCACTAGGGGACAGCAGTAGTATCCTCTCTCCAAGAGTCCCTGTATTTCATTATAAGAATTTATTTTTATATTATTGTATATTTATATTTATATTCTTATAATGAAAACTTTCAAACATATGCTAAATAGAGTGAATAGTATAATAAACCCCCATGCTTCCATCACCCAAATTTTAAGTTACCAATATTTTGTTAAGCTTGCTTTATTTACCACCCAGTTTTTTTTTTATTGGTTGTTCAAAACATTACAAAGCTCTTGACATATCATATTTCATACATTAGATTCAAGTGGGTTATGAACTCCCATTTTTACCCCAAATACAGATTGCAGAATCACATTGGTTACACATCCACAATTTTACATAATGCCCTATTAGTAACTGTTGTATTCTGCTACCTTTCCTATCCTCTACTTTCCCCCCTCCCCTCCCCTCCCATCTTCTCTCTCTACCCCATCTACTGTGATTCATTTCTCTCCTTTTTATTTTCCCATTTCCCTCCAACCTCTCATATGTAATTTTGTATAGCAATGAGGGTCTCCCTCCATTTCCATGCAATTTCCCTTTTCTCTCCCTTTCCCTCCCACCTCATGTCTCTGTTTACTGTTAATCTTTTCTTCCTGCTCTTCCTCCCTGCTCTGTTCTTAGTTGCTCTCATTATATCAACCACCCAGTTTTTTTGAAATTAGAATAATTTCATGCAATTTCCAGACAGTGTTTCATTCAACCCATAAATATAATTTCAGTAATATGTTGCCAAACGATAAAGGCTTTTCCTTTATTTATTTACCATGCTACCATCATTCCTAACACAATTAATAATGCTTTTTTAATATCACTTAATATCTTAACCATTTGCACATTTCTGTAATTATCACATGAGAATGACTTAAGAGTTGTTATTGGGAGTCCCCTTGAGAGACCATCTCATTCAGCCCTCTGCATTTCCTGAATTTTTTGAAAAAGAAACTAGAGGTAGAGGTGAGAGATATGAGTTCAAGTAAGGCAGATCCCTTCTCCTTCTGTGGCCCTTTGTAGGCTGCAGGGACTTAACAAAATGATAACAACTGGTTAGAAGTCATTTTTTTGGAAAATATATATTAATCATCATGAATTCTTTCTTTTTATATCCAAGGGGATCAGTATCTATAGTATGTTCCAAGATTGTATTAATTATTTGAGAAATTAATCCAACTCAGGTGGTCCGTTGACTGGAGAAGGGAGTTTGGAGAAAATGTCTGAAACAAAGTAAAACATTATATTAGATGGAGTGAGGACAACGAAGTGTTCACTCAAGTTCAGCTGTGACTAAAAGCCTCTAGCCCAAGTCTAGATCTTCCCTGTCTAGTCTTCTTGGGAGGCGAATCCATTCCCACTCTGCTTTTCACCCAAGCTCCATTTGTTGGTAGTGAAATCAAGAAGGCAGTAACAGTAGAGGAGTAAAGAGATGCCCAGTTGCTCAGTTTTACTTATAATTTACTTTTTAAATTTCACTTGCTATCTGATTTTTGAAACCGTGATTCCTGGCCTATACCAAAATCCCTAAAAAGTAGTATAAAAACTTAATACACACTGACCTTTTAATTAAAATATAAGCAGTCACCACACTAACAATGCCCTGCCCTAACCTAACTGCCTTCCTGTCTGTTATCTGCCAGGAGAGACACAGGTATCCTTGTAGTTCCACACTATGTCCTTTCTTCCTTCCTTTCTTTCTTTCTTTTTTTCTTCCTCCTCCCTCTCTCCTGCCCTCCTTCCCCAGCCCCCCTCTCTTTCTTTTCATTGGAGATTGAACCCAGGGGCACTCTACTACTGAGGTATGTCTCCAACATTTTTTATTTTTATTTTTTTTTGTTTTGATATACAGAGTCATGTTAAGTTGCCCAGGCCAGCTTTGAACTTACCATCCTCCTGCCTCAGCCTCCTAAATTGCTGGGATTATAGGCAGAGGACCCCAGAACACTCTTTTTCTTTTAATTCTATAGTTTTTGTCTGAGGTCTCCTATCTTGACCCAGAGAAAATCCCGTTTAGGGAAACATGCATTGCCTAAGTCATATGCCTGCTTCTTCCTCACCCTGCAGGCTTTTCGTCTCTCCTGGGGGACATGACACCTTCTAACAACTACTACATGTATCAGCAGCAACAGCCGCCGCCAACTCAACAGCAGCAGCAGCAGCCACCGCAGCCACAGCCACCTCCTCAACAGTCACAGCCGCAGTCGCAGCAGGCACCAGCCCAGGGCCCCTCAACTGTGGGGGGTGCCCCTCCACTGCATACCCCAAGCCCTGATGGTTGTACCCCACCAGGGGCAAAGCCAACTGGGCCTGAAAGCTATGGGCCTCCCCCTGTGATGACCATGCATCCTCCCACACTGCAGCACGGGGGCTACCATCCTCATCAGCACCATCCCCACCCCCACCCTGCCCAGCAGCAGCCACCACCACAACAGCAGGCACAAGGCCAGGCACCTATCAACAGTACTGGCTTTGGTGAGTAAAGAGGGTGTAGAGAAAGCTTAGGAAAGGGTGAATGAGCCCCTAGTTCCGACCCTGCTATGGAGATGCACTTGTTAAGAAGTCAATAGTGAGTCTTTTAGCCTCAGTCTCCCAAGAGCTTAACTGAGCATATTGAAGTTGCTGCCCAGAGCTCTATTTTGTGGAGGATTTGGAGATTAAGGATTTCATTGTTTCCCTTCCATATTTGTGAATCATTTAGGAGTTTTTTGATGTTCTCCTGCCTGTGATTTGTGCTGTACTTAAATCACCAGGTAGGGAGAGTTCAAAAATGTCTTGGTAATGCAACTGGTAACCTGTATAGGTGCAAGAATCTTGCATGTAGTCAGTCTGTTATCAGTTGACTGCTATCTTATACTTTTATTTTATCTCACTGCCTACTTTCTTCTTTACAGCCTTTCCTCCTGATTGGTGCTCCAATATTGACTCCTTAAAGGAAAGCTTTAAGATGGTGAATCGGCTTAACTGGTCCAGCATTGAGCAGTCCCAGTTCTCAGGTTAGTCCTTAAAGGATGAAGACTGGAAGGAAGAGAATAAGCAGAAAAATCCAATAGAACGAGAAAGGGGTGGATAAGTGAAACTCAAAGTGTTTCATTATTTCCCCTCCACATTACACAGATGAATATTGTTAATGTCTTCAAATTAATTTTGCCCAAATCAAAATACGGCAATGATTTCTTCTAGTCAGTTTTATTTTTAAGAAAGAGAAGGCTCTTAGAATTTAGAAACCCTGGGCCACTGTTTTGTAGTTTTGTCACCATTTCCTGACAGTGTGACCAAAGCTAAGTCATTCAGTCACTTTGAAAGTTTGTTTTATTCATTGGGAAGATGGAAATAATAATAAGAGTTTAGTAAGGAACAAACAGAATGGGAGCTTGAAAATGTAGAGCACTTAAATTGAATTGTTAATACATATCATCAGTGGTATTGACTTTTGATGTGGGTGGAACAGTGAAATAGGGATGGGTCTGGAAGGAACTCTGGTGCCTCTGCAAAGTTAGCATTGCTTGCTTTCCTATTTGTAGAACTCATGGAGAGTCTACGACAGGCAGAGCAAAAGAACTGGACCCTCGACCAGCATCACATTGCCAATCTGTGTGACTCCCTCAACCACTTCCTAACTCAGACTGGTCACATGCCTCCTCAAGGGGGCTCCCACCGGCCACCAGCCCCTGCTCGGATTACTGACTCCTGTGCCCTCACCAGTGGCAAACAGGAGACAGCCATGAACCAAGGTATTGTACAAAGTAAGCTCCAAGATAGAGACTATGATGAAAAGGAAGGTGGGAAAAAGATAAAAAAGAATCACTGTTGAATCAGTGAATCCTGAAAAATGCAAAGAAATAGACTGGTCCTTTTCAGACCTTGGTTTAGGAGATCAAATTACTTATGAAAAAGGAGAAAATTTATTAGAGAAAGTCCCCATTACAAATTGTGTCTCAGTAAATTTCACACTTTTAGTATCCATTCTTTTTCACCCTAGGTGGTGAAGACCGATAACTTGTTGAAAGCCTTCATGCCCACAAGATCTATAGAATAAGGCAGGGAAGGGAGACAGAGATTGATGGGAAGAATGCTGCAACTTTTTTCTCCCTGTTTTGTTGAGTACAGTGATTCCCCGATCAATTAACTCTTGTCTTGTTTTGGTAGTGAACTCCTATGGACATCCACAAGGCCCCCACCTCTACCCTGGTCCATCACCAATGTACCCAATCCCTACCCAGGACTCAGCAGGATATAATCGCCCAGGTAAGAACCAGAAAGTGTATTTCACTCCCTTGAAGTATTAACTGCAACTGAGCACTGAAATAACTGAGCGCTGTCTTCCCTGTTAAGTTGTATTGCTTTCTTCTGACTCAGCCTGCTCTCTGTCCTAGTGCTTGCACCTGCTAGAAGGGAGTGAGCTGTCATGATTCCCATGTCCCAAAGATAGGGATGGGCTTCTTACTTGCTAGGAGGCATATATCAGGGGAGACTTTAAAAAGTCTGATGTATTTTTTAATTTAGCACTGCTGGGAATAAAATCCAGGGCCTTGTGCATGCTAGATAAGCACTCTATCATTAAGCTATACCCCCAGCCCTAGATTTACTTTAAAACTAACTTGTAACTACAATAATGAAAGAAAATAAAAGCATAAATTTAAGCAAGAGATATGTGTGGGACATTTATGTCTAGCTTTAGAAGATGGAAAATATATTTATTTAGGCAAATAAAGTTAATTTTTTAGTATAAACATACCTGCTTTGGGCACATGGCTGTTTTCCTGTCACCTGACGGGTAATATCAGAGGCTTGAGATTAAACTATCTTTTTTGATTTTTGTGGTGTTAGGGATTGAGCCCAGGCCCTGATGCATGTTAGGTAAGCACTTCCCTCCTGTGATATACCCCTAGCCTGGGATTGAATTTTAATGGTGGGCGTGTAAGTGAGGGAGACACTGAATTGCCATAGATAGTATAAAATGAACGAGTCCTTTACATTTAAATACATTTTAGGAAAATCACTCTTGTCATCCTATATAATCATAAATGTTTTCAGTTTGGGTGGTGACATCTGACTCTTTATCCATGTAATACAAATTTCTTTTCTTCTTTCTCTCTCTCTCTCTCTCTCTCTCTTTTTTTTTTTTTTCTTTTTGTGGTACTAGGTATTGAATCCAGGGAAGCTCTACCTCTGAGCTACATATCCATCCCTTCTTATTCCTTCTTATTTTTTATTCTGAGACAGAATTTCACTAAGTTATCCAGACTGGCCTTGAACTTGTGATTTGTCTGCTTCAGTTTCCTAAGTAGCTGGGATTACAGGGGTGCGCCAGTGTGCCCAGCTTATAAATTCAAATTTATGTGCTGCTCTTTCATGTAATAATACATTGTATATTATATTATCATTACTGATAGTCTTCATAATTTTTGTGCGTATGGTGCTGGGAATTTAACCCAGGGCTTTGTGCATGCAAGGCAAGTACTCTACCAACTGAGCTATATCCTCAGCACCATAATATAATTTTTGATGGCACGATATTTTATTGTCATATAACCTAGCTTCCTCTAGTTTATTTTCTAAGCTCTTACTGAAGTGGTAGCCTGCAACAAAAATAACTCTAACCTGATAAAGTAATAGCTGTACCAGCTGAGCACTTTCCATTTAGACTGATGGAGCAGCTTCTCATCCAGTCTCCTTTTACTCTTTCTTTCTTTCTGACAGCACACCATATGGTCCCTCGGCCACCGGTTCCACCTCCTGGTGCCAGTGAGGAGATCCCTGATGACTTCGACTGGGACTTGATCACTTAATAGAGTGGACATCAGCCCCGGGTCTGGTGGTTAAGTTTGGCCATGAAGAAAGAGCAACCCCAGCCCGTCCCTTCTCCTGCTTGTATATAGATATATATCCACTTTTTGTTCTTTCTGTCAGAGAAGCCACCGCAAGATGCTGCCGAAGATAATTCCCTTTTTCCTGCCTCATTTTTCTCTTGTCCTTCCTGTTTTTCCCCTAATTTGTTTATTATTATTCTAATTATGTTGTTGTTGTTGTTGTTATTATTATTATTATTATTATTATTATTGGTTATATACTGTCCCCAATCTCCTTTTCCTACACCATGGACTGTGTCTACCCCTTGCTAATTTAAAGTCATCAGGTTGGAAGACAAGGCCATGATAGCTGTAGAGAAAGGTTTCAATTTTTTGTTTACCTTTCTCTTGGAGAAACTCAACTCGAATCCCACCTTCTAGCTTTAAGTTGTTTGCTGTTCCTGTCTATTTCAGCTCAGGACTGGAGAGTCCACACAGTCAAGTAGAAGGGGTCTAAAACACTGCTTGGCAGCCATGAATTTGCAGGTTTTACTCAATGGTGCTAATTCTGTCCTCCGAGCTCGTCCCTGATCCTTTGTCCCATCAATCCTTACTTCTTCTGACAATCCTCATTCCCCATCAAGGATAAGATGGATGATGGTTCAGGAGAGCGACAATAAAATCTTAGTGGAATTAGAGACTGGATTGGGTTGAGTAGAACACTGTGGAGAAGTGAATATAAATCGGTGTGAAATACAGTATATATTGCTGTGTCATGTAAGCTCTCATTGGCTTATTCCTAGCCCATTCTCTAAGGAAATTGGATTGGCCTTGGCTTGAACTCTTCTTCTATGTTTGTACATGAGGACAACTATTCAGCATAGGCTCAGCTTCTTGGAGATGATTTCAACTTAGTCATCTTGGCTTTTTAAAAATAATTCTCTCTGAAAATTTACGATGGCTCTGACTTTCATAGGTTGCCTTCATTACCTTTTCCCATGGAGCAAATATCATTTTGAGCTCTAGTTGTTTGCCCTGATATTTAAACTATCTTGTTTTCTTCCTTCATTTCCTGGGAGTCTCAAGAAAGAAAAAGTAAGGCATTCATACTGTGGGTTTCATTATAACCTCGTTATGATATGGGAATCTCTTTCCCACATCATAGCAGAATCACACTTATAGAATTGGTAGTGGAGGGTGGGGAGAGGAAAAAGGAGCTGGCATAGATTTGGATAGGGAATATTTCATTTATTTAATATATATAGGAAGATGCTACTCTTGAAATACAGATCATCAGGGCTAAAGCTTTTGCATTTAGGCTCTTGACAGGTGGAGGAAATTGGGAGAAGAGAGCAAATGATCTAGAAGAAAGAGTTCAGTGAGGACCAAGGGCAACTTCCAGAAGAAGTTACAGGGATAACTTGTCTCTTTCAACAAGGGATGGCCATGATTTATTGCTGCAAAGTTCGTAGTATATATTTAATGTAACTTGTTGCATTTGAGTTAGGAGAGGGAAAAACAATTTTACTTCTATTTTTATTTCACTGAATTTTCCCTTTCTGAAAGCTGCAGGACAGAATGTATGGAATGGACACAGCCCTTTATGATTTCTACTGTTTGTTCATATCCTTTTATTTATCCATGTTTTCCAAGATATTGGACTTTCTAATCTCCTGCTTTTCCCCCTCATATACCCCTTCCCTTTCTTTGGAAGGGGGTTATAAATGAGTTTGTTGGAGAAGTTCAGTGAGGCTGAAGTAAAGGGGCAAGATAGGGCAGTTAACTAAAGAGCACTTTATTTCTTTGAAGCCTTTGTAAGAAATAAATGGGGATGAGAGTAGATTGAATCCCTCATTGTGTTGGAGAGTACTTAGTGGGGTTGAAGTATGACACAATATTTCCCATTAGGGAGAGGAGCATTTCTCAAAGAGGGTGGCAAAATGCCTTTGCCTGGTGTCCCTATGTTAGGCATCTCTTCCTTATTCCTTCCATTCAAGGTACACCCTACATATAATTTTCCTTCAGTTCTCCCCAAGATTCTTTCTTTACAGATTAACACTCCTTTTTTCTAAAACCCCTTTCTACTCGGTTCCATACAGAGTTAGGAAGGGTCGGCTAAATCACACACACAAATGCCCCATGTTCATCTGTGTCTTCTGAAAACTAGTTTCATTAAGAATCCTGGTGGTCAGCATGAGTAACTGAAGTTTGGGGCTGGGACTGGAGATTGGCCAGTAGGTCTCCTGAGATTCCAGCTTTTCTCCACCAAAATCATCCGGGCTAAATGGTACAGGACAAATCTGACTCCCTTTGGGCCTCAATTTCCCTTTCCCTCCATGAAATGGAAAGAATACTACTTTTTATTATTGGTCCAGCATTGCTGGACATGAAGTATAGTCATTGTTGTTGTATTGGGTGATGTGTGAAAATTGCAGGAGCTCACTGCCTAAATGAGGAAATAAGGGAGAAAGCAGAGGAGAGGGACAAAGGAGCAAGTGTCTGGTATCAACCTAACCATCCCAGGTTTCCTCTCCTCAACCCCATGTTTGTGGTCTGGTGAGTCCTTTATACCACCCATAATGCTTTGCATTGGTGCAGGTTGGGAATGGGTATATGGTCTCACAATTCGATGTTGTTGTTCTTGGGTTTTTTTTTTTTTTTGCATGCTTTCTTAATAAAAAAAAAAAAAAAGAATGTTTCCAGTTTTATCTTACTAGTATTTGTCTCCAATTTCTTTTTGCCAGGTAGGACAGGAGAAATGTGAAAGCCTTTGGTTTCAGTTGTCCTTTGTCTCTTTCCCACACCTCACCATTGGGTTTCATTAGTTGACTTTTTTTTTAATGCCTTTAACAGTCCTTTTCTTAAATGCTATTAAATGTAGTGAACTCTTGTTGGGAGAGTCAGTAACCCCTTGCAGGTTCATGGGTGGAGTAGGCCCATCTTTTGGTGTCCATTTAAAGGATGCATGAATTTCTGACACTTGAAAGGAACCAGGGGCAAAAAAATTTATTCACATGAAATACATAAGCAAATTAAATTGAAAAGCTATTACTGCAAATCTTACATCAGGTCAGACATTATTTCCTCACAAACAAAAAATTCCAAGTGGTTTGAAATTTTTCTGCACAGTACTTTACAACAAATTTGTAGTCTAGACCCTTATCTCAATTATTGAGCAAATCATTCTTAAAAGTCTAAAATGCTATGAGAGAAGATATTTTAATAACAAAGAGAATTCCAATGAATTGTGCAGAAATATTGTTTCTACACCATCTTAAAAAAAGTTATGAGAGATTTTTGGAATAGAAAAACATTTTTTAAAGTTGGGATTTAAAATTGTAAAAATGACCAGAGTGTCAAAGTTCTAGTAGAACTCATTTTGTGCAATGAACATGAGGAAAGATTACTGTATAGTTTTGTTGTTTTTTCCCACCTTTTAAATGAAGAAAAGCTTTGCTTAAAAAATAAAATAAAATAAAATGCTATGTTGTACAAACAAGCCAAAATTTCAAAGGTTTAACATGATGAAATACACAGAGGAAAGAAAAGGTGGCAGGAATTGAAAAAAATGCTTTTTAAAAACCAAAGTAGGTTTTCTGTGGTACTATCCACAATAGCTAAGATATGGAATCAGTCTAGATGCCCATTGACAATTGAATGGATAAAGATAATGTGGTATACATATACAATAGAGTATTTTTCAGTCATAAAGAGAAATGAAATCCTGTCATTTGCAGCAAAATGGAATGGAACTGAAGGACATTATGTTAAGGGAAATAAGCTATGCATAGAAAGACTAGTACTACATATTCTGTCTCATAGGTAGTGGTTAAAAAGTTTATCTGAAAGTAAAGTTATAATTACTATAGAGATTGGGAAGGGTGTGTGTGTGAGGTATGGTGGGGGGGGTGTGATGGGAAAAGGGTGGTTGGATTTGATCAGTGCATTCTGTATGCATGTATGGAAATATCACAGCAAACCCCATTAATATGTACAATTAATATGTGTTAATAATTTTTTTAAAAAATAAGGAAAGCTATATAAGTTGTTGGAATATATAGGCAAATTAGAAGAAAAATTTGTGATCATGAGCAAATTATGAAAGTTGGCATGTTGAATAAACTATTTTAGAAATAGGAAGATATCTGGATAAAAACCTTCATCTTTTAAAACAAGAAGTCATTTTATCATGTCTACAAAAACAGCTGCAAAAGCACATTACTTAGGAACATGGTCAATATCAGGAGAAATATCTAAAATTGTTACAAGGGTTATTTCTGGGAAATGAAAGTGGGAGTTGCGAGTTATTGGGCAATGGAATAGAAGGCCTCATTTTATTATAATCTTTAAATTCTTTAATAATTAAATGTGTATATTACTATTACTTGGTAAATATAAAGATTAATTTTAAAAACTTAAATGCTGGTGGGCATGATAGCACACCCCTGTAATCCCAGGGGCCCTGGAGGCTGAGGCAGAATTGTGTGTTCAAAAGCCTCAGCAACTTACCCAGGCCCTAACCAACTTCAAGAGATCCTATCTCCAGAAATAAAAAGGGCTGTAGATGTGACTCAGTGGTTAAGCACCTCCGGGTTCAATCCCTGGTAGCAAAATAATAATAGATACTTAAAAGCTATATCTGGTAATTTGGGCATGAAAGAGACCTGGAGCCATGTTTAACCACTTTTTTGATGGTATTCCTGTCAGGGTTCTCAGTCATTTTTCAGTGAATCAAAGATATGCTGCTCCATCCTCACTTCTCTTCCTCCTTTCATTTGAAATGAGTTCCTTGAAAACTATTAATTTGGGGCAAGCAGACTAATTAGAACCTTAAAAATCAGGAGTTATGTGAAGCACAAAGTCTGATGTGAAAGAAGATTAAGAGACAGGGGAACAATAAGGAATTAAGAAATTAAAAAGAATGAAGATAGATGGTTTTATCAGTAGGCAGATAGAATCAACAAATAGAGAACTCCCCAAACCACAGTTTCCATGATATTTCATAAGAAAGTTTTTAGATGTATTCTAGATGCTCTTTAGTGGTAATCTTGGAAACTTTGACTTCCTGTATCCTGTATCAGGGGTATTCCCAGCAGCAGACATCTGGCATTGTACTCTGCTCCAGACTCAGGCGCATAACTCCTTGTTTTCACATGCTTTTTCTTTCTGCAACTTATTTTCATTTAAAACTGTCACCACCAACATCATAACAAAGCCATATAGAATAAGTGATTATCTTCCATTTATGTAAGACAAGAAGAAATGGTCTTATGTTGGTAATATGGAAAAGGATTTAGATAATGCTAAAGAAAAAACTTAGTGATGGAAACAGTTAAAAATAGAGTAGGCTGGGCATGGTAGTGCATGCCTTTAATTTCAGTTACTCAGGAGGCTGAGGCAGGAGGAATGCAAGTTCAAAGCCAGCCTCAGCAAATTAGTGAGGCCTTAAGCAACTTAATAAAACCCTGTCTCAAGAAAAAAAAACAAACAAACAAAAAAAAAAAAACTAGGGGCTGGGAGAATATACCTCAGTGGTAAAGCACCTCTGGGCTAAATTCCCTGTACCCCCCCACCACACACACACACACAAAAAAAAGACTAGATTCTTATTTATCTCACATGGCTTAGGGATAGAAATACACTAATTTTTATAATGATTCTCCAATTTGGTGTTAATGAGAAGCAAGAGGGCCTGTCAAAACAATGGGCCTCATCTCCCAGAGATTCTGATTCATCCATAGAACCTTGAGTATTGAATTTCTAACAAGTTTCCATTCCAGTAGATGCTGATGCCAGTAATTTGAGACCACACTTTGAGAATTGCTAGATTGATTATTTGATGATTTCTGAAGTCTCCTGCTTGTCATAATCCCTCATTCTTTTACAAATACTCGACTAAAGACATCTACTTAGGTAGGTTGCTCTGTATTTTCACACACCGGTGCTGATGCTGTTTCTTTCTGTAACGACTTTGTTTTGGAAACAACTGGTAGAGTGTGTGAGTTCCTCACTGAAGGCTGCCTCCAGAATACCCTTCACAGACTGCTTTGCTTTCTTCCTAAAATCTTTCCCCAAGAGGGCATAGAGGAAGGGATTGAAACAACTATTGGCAGATGCTAGAGCAAGGGCCACATTGTCCCAGGATAATAGAGTTCCTCTCAAGGAAGAACCTGGGTTAATAACCAGTAATAGGACTCCAATAATATGGTATGGGGTCCAGCAGACAAGAAATACAGTCACCACCATCACGGTCACTCGGAAAGTTTTGTTCCGAGACTTTGTCAGTTGGCTCCGTCGCATTCGAAAAACGATGATGCTGTAACAGCACACTATGATAATAAAAGGCAGCAAGAAACCTAACACTAACCTTGTAATGGTTATTATCATCATAGTTTTCTGCACTTGACTGTCACCAGGAAATTGGCTTAAATTATAATCCTGGAAATCTTGTGATTGCTCAAGCTCATATAAGTTATCACTATAAGCCCTGGGGTAGAGGTCTAAATCAGTAGGAAGAAAATTATTAAGGTTATGCAGTACATCAGTTTTGTGATCTTCAGTGAGAAACCCACTGGGGCTTGCAGATGAAATATTAGGAGGCTTAAAATTATTGTAAGATGGATGTTGACTAGATAATCTTGCTGACTCCCCAGGGATCAAATCTCCAGAATGTCTTCCAAGTGTTTGAGATTGGAGGATGGTGGGGGCTGTCCAAGGATAATTGTTTGCTTGGAAAGAGGAAGAATTTAACTTATCATCCATTTTTCCAGGCTGCTGAACAATGGAGTTGGTGAAAGACCCATTTTCTAATTCATCTGGATCATAGGTGTAATCCGAATAATCTGAGCTGGTGAAATCAAAATTGTATATACACATTTTATAATCATCTACGGTGACTGTTTCCCGGTGCACGAACACAGGAATACACATTGCAAAAGACATCATCCAAATACATCCACAAATAGCGAAGGCTGTCCTCACTCTGCGATGATTCTGACACCAGATTGGCCTGAGTACCATCAGACATCGGTCCACGCTAATGGCAGTAAGCAGGAAGACACTGGCAAACATGTTGAGGATGATGATGGAGGGGATAAGCTTGCACAGGAACCTGCCATAGGGCCAGTATCCATGGAGAGCTAAATGAGCCAGGGAGAAGGGCAAAGAGAGGCAGCAAAGAAAATCTGCCAGGGTGAGATGGAGAAACCAAACTGTGTTCACTGTCCGCTGCATCTTTAGGCCAGCCACCCACAACACCAGCCCATTGCCTGGCAATCCTAATAAAAAAGTGAGGCCAAGAATGACCATGGAGAGAATTATTTGGGGTTCATACAAAGGCTGGGAGAGTGGGTCAGTTGAGTTGGTCTCAGCAGAGAATGACTCCATTGCTAAACTTCTGCAAAAAGATGAAAGAAACGTTATAACTAACAGTATCTTTGTAAAATGTGTATTCTTAAAATCCTAACCTGCCTACATAATGATGTGGCACCGTAAAGCCAGAAGGCCCTCACATGTTTTTGCTTATATTCCTTGATGTTTTAGGCATCTCTGTATCACTGTGACCAAAAGACCCTACAAAGAACAACTTAGGGAGAAGTTTGTTTTGGCTTATGGTTTCAGAGGTGAGACAAAATTTCATGGCAGAGGAAAGCAGCTCAGGACATGGCAATCAGGAAGGAGAGGAGAGGGGATGAGGGGGGAGGGGAGGAAAGACACTACTCCATTCACCAGAGTCAAAATATAAATTCCAAGGCATGCCCTCAGAAACCTACTTCCGCCAACCACACCTTATCTGCCTGAATCCAGTTAATCCAGAAAAGTGAATTAATCCACTGATTTGGTCACAACTCTCATAACCTAATCATTTCACCTCTGAACATTCTTGCATTGTCTCACACATGAGCTGTTGGAGGACACCACATATCCAAACCATAATAGTTGACTTCGTACTAAACTACACAAAAACATTTTCTGACAGTTTAAAATCTGCTGGATAGATTTGAATGTGTATCAAAATATCAACTTCACTTAGAAGTCCATATCAGTGCAAATTTATTTTTTATTTATTTATTTATTTTTTGAGAGAGAATTTTTAATATTTATTTTTTTAACCTTTTAAAATTCTTATTGTTATGAATATTTTTTTTTAAATTTTAACTTTCATTTTTTTATTATCATTATTATCTTTTAAAAAAATTTCTTTCTTCCCCTATTTTCTATTTTTTTTTGTCTTTTCATCTCTTTACAATTTTCTTATTCCCTCTTTCTTGAGTTCTACTTGCCTACCCTCATTCTCTTTAGTGACTTCTTCCCTTCCCTTCTAATATCTTTCCTCCCAAGCATCAAATAAATCTATAAGAGTCAACAGTAACTCAGCAATCAAACAGAACAAGAAGTAATATGAGCAATATAAAAAAGCAAGGAAGAAAGGGAGTACAAACAATGAAGGACAGCCTAAATATCCAGGAGGACCTAGAGTCACCAGAAAAATGGTCATATAAAGAATTCAAGGAACACCTTAGACAGATGGAATGGAACCTTAAAGAGGATACGAGACAGCAAATTCAAACAGTGAAAGAACACATTGAAAATGAGCTACATAAACAGATAAAAGAAGAAGTAAAGCATCTTTACCAGGAGATAGAAATTATTTAAAAAAATCAAACAATAATTTTAGAAATGAAGGAAACGATAAATCAAATAAGAAATTCAATTGAGAGTATTACTAACAGAGTGGAGCAAGTAGAAGCCAGAACGTCAGATAATGAAGACAAAATATATCATCTTGAAAAGAGTCTAGCCAACTCAGAAAGGCTGGTAGAAAATCACGAGAAAAACATCCAAGAGATATGGGATAACATTAAAAAACCAAACATACGAGTCATTGGGATAGAGGAAGGAACAGAGAATCGAACCAAGGGAATGAATAACCTTCTGAATGAAATAATAACAGAAAACTTTCCAGAAATAAAAAAGGAAACAGATATACAAATTGTAGATGCATACAGAACTCCGAGCACACAAAATCATAGTAGACCAACGCCAAGACACATTGTTATGAAGATAGCCAATATACAGAACAAAGAGAAAATATTAAAAGCTACAAGAGAAAGGAGGCAGATTACATTCAGGGGTAAACCAATAAGGTTAACAACGGATTTTTCATCACAGACGCTGAAAGCGAGAAGATCCTGGAATAACATATTTCAAACACTGAAAGACAATGGATGCCAACCAAGAATTCTGTCCAGCAAAATTAAGCTTCAGGTATGATAACGAAATAAAAATCTTTCATGATAAACAAAAGCTAAAAGAATTTGCAGCCAGAAAACCAGCATTGCAAAGCATATTGAGCAAAACACTACACGAGGAAGAAATGAAAAAACAACAACCAAAAACAACAGTGGGAAGAGCCTCGGTAATGACAGAGGGAAGCGGGGAAAGCTAATCATGGAGAAACAAACTAAATTAAAAAAAAAAAGAGATAAATAATCAAACATGGCTGGCAGTACAAACCATATATCAATAGTAACTCTAAATGTTAATGGCTTAAACTCACCAATAAAGTGACATAGGCTGGTAACATGGATTAAAAAAACAAATCCAACAATATGTTGCCTCCAGGAGACACATCTGATCAGAAAAGACATACACAGGCTGAAGATGAAAGGGTGGGAAAAAATATATCATGCACACGGTCCTCGGAAGCAAGCAAGGGTGGCCATCCTCATATCAAATAAAATCAACTTCAAGACTAAGTTAATCCAAAGGGATAAGGAAGGACATTATATACTGTTAAAAGGAACCATTCACCAACAAGACATAACAATTATCAATATTTATGCACCAAATAATGGTGCTGCAACGTTCATAAAACAAATTCTCCTCAAGTTCAAGAACCAAATAGACCACAACACAATAATTATGGGTGACTTCAACACACCTCTCCACCATTGGACAAATCCTCCAAACAAAAGTTGAATAAAGAGACTATAGAGCTCAATATCACAATCAATGACCTAGACTTAACTGACATATATAGAATATATCAACCATCATCAAGTGGATATAGTTTTTTCTCAGCAGCACATGGATCCTTCTCAAAAATAGACCATATATTATGCCATAGGGCAACACTCAGTAAATATAAAGGGGTGGAGATAATACCATGTATTTTATCTGATCATAATGGAATGAAACTGGAAATCAATGATAAAAGAAGGAAGGAAAAATCCTACATCACATGGAAAATGAACAATATGTTACTGAATGATCAATGGGTTATAGAAGACATAAAGGAGGAAATCAAAAAATTCTTAGAGATAAATGAAAATACAGATACAACATATAGGAATCTATGGGACACAATGAAAGCAGTTTTAAGAGGGAAATTCATCGCCTGGAGGTCATTCCTCAAAAAAAGGAAAAACCAACAAATAAATGAGCTCACACTTCATCTCAAAGCCCTAGAAAAGGAAGAGCAAAACAACAGCAAATGTAGCAGAAGGCAAGAAATAATTAAAATCAGAGCAGAAGTCAACAAAATTGAAACAAAAGAAACTATTGAAAAAATTAACAAAACTAAAAGTTGGTTCTTTGAAAAAATAAATAAGATCGACAGACCCTTAGCCAGGCTAACGAAGAGAAGAAGAGAGAGAACTCAAATTACTAACATACGGGATGAAAAAGGCAATATCACAACAGAAGCTACAGAAATACAGAAGACAATTAGAAATTATTTTGAAAATCTATATTCCAATAAAATAGAAGAGAATGAAGACATCGATAAATTTCTTAAATCCTATGATTTGCCCAGACTGAGTCAGGAGGATACACACAGTTTGAACAGACCAATATCAATGGATGAGATTGAAGAAGCAATCAAAAGACTACCAACCAAAAAAGTTCAGGACCGGATGGGTATACAGCAGAATTTTACAAAACCTTCAAAGAAGAATTAATACCAATACTTTTCAAGTTATTTCAGGAAATAGAAAAAGAGGGAGCTCTTTCAAATTCATTCTATGAGGCCAACATAACCCTGATCCCAAAACCAGACAAAGATACTTCAAAGAAAGAAAACTACAGACCAATATCTCTGATGAACCTAGATGCAAAAATCCTCAATAAAATTCTGGCGAATAGGATACAAAGGCACATCAAAAAAATTGTGCACCATGATCAAGTAGGATTCATCCCTGGGATGCAAGGCTGGTTCAATATAAGGAAATCAATAAATGTTATTCACCACATAAATAGACTTAAAGATAAGAACCATATGATCATCTCGATAGACGCAGAAAAAGCATTCAACAAAGTACAGCATCCCTTTATGTTCAAAACATTAGAAAAACTAGGGATAACAGGAACTTTCCTTGACATTGTAAAAGCTATCTATGCTAAGCCTCAGGCTAGCATCATTCTGAATGGAGAAAAATTGAAGGCATTCCCTCTAAAATCAGGAACAAGACAGGGATGCCCCCTATCACCACTTCTATTCAATATAGTTCTCGAAACACTGGCCAGAGCAATTAGACAGACGAAAGAAATTAAAGGCATAAAAATAGGAAAAGAAGAAATTAAATTATCACTGTTTGCGGATGACATGATTCTATACCTAGAAGACCCAAAAGGGTCTACAAAGAAACTGCTAGAGTTAATAAATGAATTCAGCAAAGTGGCAGGATATAAAATCAACATGCATAAATCAAAGGCATTTCTGTATATCAGCGACAAAACTTCTGAATCGGAAATGAGGAAAAACACCCCATTCACAATATCCTCAAAAAAAATAAAATACTTGGGAATCAACCTAACAAAAGAGGTGAAAGACCTATACAATGAAAACTACAGAACCCTAAAGAGAGAAATAGAAGAAGATCTTAGAAGATGGAAAAACATACCCTGTTCATGGATAGGCAGAAGTAACATCATCAAAATGGTGATATTACCAAAAGTTCTCTATAGATTTAATGCAATGCCAATCAAAATCCCAACGGCATTTCTTGTAGAAATAGAGAAAGCAATCATGAAATTCATATGGAAAAATAAAAGACCCAGAATAGCAAAAGCAATTCTAAGCAGGAAGTGTGAATCAGGCGGTATAGCGATACCAGATTTCAAACTATATTACAGAGCAATTGTAACAAAAACAGCATGGTACTGGTACCAAAACAGGCGGGTGGACCAATGGTACAGAATAGAGGACACAGAGACTAATCCACAAAGCTACAATTATCTTATATTTGATAAAGGAGCTAAAAGCATGCAATGGAGGAAGGATAGCATCTTCAACAAATGGTGCTGGGAAAATTGGAAATCCATATGCAACAAAATGAAACTGAATCCCTTTCTCTCGCCATGCACAAAAGTTAACTCAAAGTGGATCAAGGAATTAGATATCAAATCAGAGACTCTGCACCTGATAGAAGAAAAAGTTGGCTCTGATCTACATATTGTGGGGTCAGGCTCCAAATTCCTTAATAGGACACCCATAGCACAAGAGTTAAAAACAAGAATCAACAAATGGGACTTACTTAAACTAAAAAGTTTTTTCTCAGCAAGAGAAACAATAAGAGAGGTAAATAGGGAGCCTACATCATGGGAACAAATTTTTACTCCTCACACTTCAGATAGAGCTCTAATATCCAGAGTATACAAAGAACTCAAAAAATTAGACAATAATATAACAAATAACCCAATCAATAAATGGGCCAAGGACCTGAACAGACACTTCTCAGAGGAGGACATCCAATCAATCAACAAGTACATGAAAAAATGCTCACCATCTTTAACAGTCAGAGAAATGCAAATCAAAACCACCCTAAGATACCATCTCACTCCAGTAAGATTGGCAGCCATTAAGAAGTCAAACAACAACAAGTGCTGGCGAGGATGTGGGGAAAAGGGTACTCTGGTACATTGCTGGTGGGACTGCAAACTGGTGCTGCCAATTTGGAAAGCAGTATGGAGATTCCTGGGAAAGCTGGGAATGGAACCACCATTTGACCCAGCCATTGCCCTTCTAGGTCTATTCCCTGAAGACCTTAAAGGAGCATACTACAGAGATACTGCCACATCGATGTTCATAGAAGCACAATTCACAATTGCTAGACTGTGGAACCAACCCAGATGCCCTTCAATAGATGAATGGATAAAAAAAATGTGGCATTTATACACCATGGAGTATTACGCAGCGCTAAAAAAGGACAAAATCATAGAATTTGCAGGGAAATGGATGGCATTAGAGCAGATTATGCTTAGTGAAGTTAGCCAATCCCTAAAAAACAAATGCCAAATGTCTTCTTTGATATAATGAGAGCAACTAAGAACAGAGCAGGGAGGAAGAACAGGAAGAAAGGATTAACATTAATCAGAGACATGAGGTGGGAGGGAAAGGGAGAGAAAAGGGAAATTGCATGGAAATGGAGGGAGACCCTCAATGCTATACAAAATTACATATAAGAAGTTGTGAGGGAAAGGGGAAAATAAACAAGGAGGGAAATGAATTACAGTAGATGGGGTAGAGAGAGAAGATGGGAGGGGAGGGAGGATAGTAGAGGATAGGAAAGGTAGCAGAATACAACAGTTACTAATAGGGCATTAGGTAAAAATGTGGATGTGTAACCGATGTGATTCTGCTATCTGTATTTGGGGTAAAAATGGAAGTTCATAATCCACTTGAATCTATTATATGTAATATGAGATGTCAAGAGCTTTGTAATATTTCGAACAACCAATAAAAATTGCCTCACATGTGAGGAACTGAGTTCAATCCTCAGCAGCACATTAAAAAATTAATAAACAAAATAAAGGTATTGTGTCCATTTACAACATATATATATATATATATATATATGTATATACATATATATATATATATATATATATATATATTTTTTTTTTTTTTTTTAAACAAACAAGTAAGCTAAATGAGTAAACAAAAACTTCTGGAACTTGTGGTCCCCAACCTGTGTTAATGAAAAGGCTTTTGGAAGCTTCACAATCTAAAGTGATATGAAAAATTTTAAATTTATTTATTTTAATTTCTCTGATGGCAGAAGTTGGATCCATTTCCTTAAGCAGACTTTTAAAGGACTCAACTATCACAAAAAGAGGGAGTCGCCACTTGGTTTTGTCTTTCAGATGCAACTTCTTCTTCTTTTACTATCAGATTTCTCAAGAGTTATTGATGCTCTTTGCATTGACTGCTTTCATCATTTCTTTCTTGTGTTTTAGAGTAAAATTTGGGGAAAATAGCTTTATTATTACAAAAGCAGAAAAGAGGCATGAAGAGAGTTGGAAACAGACAAGTAAAAACAAGAAAATGAGCTGGCACGGTAGCTCATGCCTGTAATCCTAGTGGCTTGGGAGGTTGAGGCAGGAGGATCTTGAGTTCAAAGCCACGCCTTAGTAACTTGGTGAGACCCAAGCACCTCAGTGAGATCCTGTCTCTAAATAAAATACAAATAAGAACTGGGGATGTGGCTCAGTGCCCCTGGCTTCAATCTCTGGTACCAAAAAAAAAAAAAAAAAAAAAAAAAGAAAGAAAGAAAAAAATGAAAATGTCATATCCACCAGTCAGTGATTACTATATCTTAATTTATATCCTTTGGATCTTTTTTTTCATATATGTGTGTATACATATGTATATGCATTTTTTTTTGTTAAACAAA
The DNA here is from genome assembly GCF_048772815.1 of Callospermophilus lateralis. NCBI lineage: Eukaryota > Metazoa > Chordata > Mammalia > Rodentia > Sciuridae > Callospermophilus > Callospermophilus lateralis. The sequence continues at coordinate 75,601,323 of NC_135308.1, read as the reverse complement.
GTTTAACAAAATTAGATCATACCATGAATATTTTTTTAAAATTTGAATTGTAAAACACACAACAAAATTTTTTAATTTTTATTTATTTATTTTTTAGTTGTAGATGGACACAATATCTTTACTATTTATTTATTTATTTATTTATTTTTATGTGGCGCTGAGGATCAAACACAGGGCCTCATGAGTGCGAGAGAAACTCTCTACCACTGAGTCATAAACCCAGCCCACAACATAAAATTTACCATCTTAGTCTTTCCTTCCTTCCTTTCTCTCTCTCTCTCTTTTTTTTCTTTCTCATATTGGAGACTAAATCCAGGGCCTTGTACATCCCCAGCTTTTTGATTTTTTTTTTAGTTATAGTTGGACACAATATCTTTATTTTATTTATTTATTTTTTTGTGGTGCTGAAGATCGAACCCAGGGCCTTGCATATGCTAGGCAAGCGCTCCACTGCTGAGCTACAACCCCAGCCCCATCTCCAGCTTTTAAAAATTTTATTTGAGACAGGATTTCACTAAGTTGCCAAACTTGTGTTCCTCCTGCCTCAGCCTCCTGAGTAGCTGCCATCATAGGTGTGTACCATTGCACTCTGCCTGAACCATTATTAGTAGTTCAACAGTATTTACTGCATTCACATTGTTGCAAAACTAATGACCAGAACTTTTTCATATTGCAAACCGGAAACTGTACCCATGAAGCAATTCCCAGTTTCCTCCTCTCCACTGCCCTCTCGCAACCAACATTCTTTCAATTTTTACAAATTTGACCACTTTACATACTTCATAGTCTTTTTCTTTTTGTGTCTGGCTTTTTCTTTTTTCATTGAGCATACTGCCTTTCATTTTGTGGAATGTGTCATTATTCCTTTCCTTTTTAAGGCTAATATTCCAATGCAAAAATGAGAGTTTATTTATGAAATTATCTGTCAGTGGACTTCAGATTCCTTTGAACTTTAGACTGTTGTGAATAATGCAGCTATAAATAGGGGTGTGAATACATATTGTTTAATAAACTTGTTTCTGTTTTCAGTTACCAGTCTTCACATTACACGGTATGATTGTACTTTAAGGAATATCTAGTCTTTGTCCAATTATTTGTCAACAGCCCTCAAAATATCTTTTATAATTGATTTATATGGAAGCTGGGGTTTTGGTTCAGTGGTAGAGTGCTTGCCTACCATGTGCAAGGCCCTGGGTTCGATCCTCAGCACCATATAAAAAATAAATAAAATAAAGGTCTTGTGTCCAACTACAACTAAAAAAAAAAAAAAGATTTATCACTGACAATATCCAATCTAGAATCATACTTTACTATGGGGTGTTATATATCTTAAGTTTCTTAATTTAGCATAGTTTCTCTTTTCCAAGATGTTGGCTCTTTTGGGGGTGCATTGTTCTGACCACTTCCTTCTTAACCTTTTTAATTTACATACTGCCCCCATTACTTCTAGAGAACAAATCCAAACCTCTGTTTGTCTTCATCCTCCACAAGGTAAAATTTGTCATTCGGTATGCTAAGTCCTTAATAGTGTTCTCTTGGCCTCTGTGACACTATTCTCTCCTGGTTCTGAACATTCCTGTAAGTGTACACTACTTTCCCAAAGGATTCATTCTTCCAAATTAATGCAGTTTTCTTATTTCTTGGCTAATGCTGTTTACTTCTATCTGGAATTATGTCTTTCATTTAGCCTCTTCTTTCCTCCATCCTTAATCTCTGCCTATTGAAATATTACGTATTCCTCAAGGTCAAGCTCGAATATTATATCTTCCTTGAAATAATTTCTTATAATGCCATTTAGAAATTAATTCTTCAGCTATTGATTGTGTGCATTGAATCCTTTTTCATATTCTCTATGCAATGGCACATTTTTATCTTGTGTTATAATTATCAATTAAGATCATGGCTGTCTTATCTATCATTCTGGCCTTACATTTCATGATGGTAAAAATAGTCTTCTGCATAAATAATTGTTCCACAGAATTTAACTCAGTACCTTATATGACATAAAGACTAAATATAACTTCAACCGATGAGTGCTCACCTAGGGTTGACTTTGTTTTTTGGTACTGGGGCTTGAACTCAGGGATGCTTAACCACTGAGCAACATGTCTAGCCCTTTTTTATTTTGAGACAGGGTCTAAGTTGCTTAGGGCCTTGTTAAGTTGTTGAGGCTGGCTTTGAATTCATGATCTTCCTGCCTCAGCCTTCTGGAATTACAGATATGCCTGGTTAGCTTTTTCTTTATCATTAATTAAATTCAACATTGTAATTCTTATCCATTTAATACTTACCATGGCTACTTTCTTAATTCCTATGCTGTTGCTTCTAACTTCCTTTTTAAGTTCCTAATTCTTACTGGATACAATAACACTCTACATTTCTTTTTATAGAGGCCCAAAATTTTTTCGTGACTTGAAAGTAGTTCTGCTGAGTTAAACAAACATTTTTAAAGGGATATATAGGATTAGCAGAAGTGAAAATAACAAGTCAACAAAATACAAAAAAAGAAATGATTCCCATTCTCCTTTCTGTGGCCTTTTCTGCTCAAATATTCAAGTCCTATCATGAGCTCTTCCCTCCCTCTTGTGAATGGCAGCTACCTTGATCTATTGCACCATTTATGCAGAGATTCGTACAGACTTATGCATAGATCCATAAGACAATGAAAGAAGGATAAAGTCATAGATTGCTAGGACTGAAAGAAAACTGAATAGTCATCTCTAGTTCTCTCTACTTTTGTAAATTTTGATACTGAAACTCAGTAGATTAGGTCACTTTTACACAATCACAACTCAGGAGGTTCTCAGATGCTAAGTCCACTGAGTGTCAGGCCAATTTCTTTTTACTGCAAAGCATCACATAAGTAAAAAACATACGGTATTTCTAGTAAAGGGCACTGCACAAACTGAAATAATAAGAGTTGAAAAGAGCAAAATTCCAATATGAGGGAAGTTATCTGTATGAGCCATATTATCACATATTATCTGTCATGAAATGAAAGTATATATGAGACAAGCCTTAAAAGTCCTTCAGAGCAAGATTATGTTTTACATTTCTTTAAGCTTTAGCTAAAAAATACCACTATATTTAAGATTAGTAAAGAAATTTTTCCTTAGATAGTAGTCAATAGTACTACAATAGATAGGGTCAATAGTAATTAAAAGGATAAAATTCTGAAACTAAAATTCATCTATGATAAGGAAAGGAAAACTATTTTATCCCAGAATCAAATAGTAATGATACAATGACAGAGCCAGTAGCAATAAGAAATGGGAAGAATAGAAGAAAAAAATAGGGAAATAGAATGAGAATTTCTGAGTGTGTATAAGTGTGTATAATCAATAATTAAAAAAAAAAAACAACAACAAACAAACCCAAAACTAATGGGGAAAGCTGGAATCAAAGAGTAGGAGGTGAAACAGACACTCTAAGCGGGAAAAATGAGTCAGGCACAGTGGTGCATGCCTGTAGTTCCAGCGACTTGGGAGGCTGAGGCAGGAGGATTGCAAATTCAAAGCCAGCGCCAGCAACTTAGTGGGACCCTAGTGAGACCCTGTCACAAAAGAATAAATAAACCGGGTGTGGTGGTGCACACCTGCAATCCCAATGGCTCAGGAGGCTGAGGCAGGAGGACTGCAAGTTCAAAGCCAGCCTCAGTAAAAGCGAGGTGCTAAGCAACTCAGTGAGACCCTGTCTCTAAATAAAATACAAAATAGAGCTGGGGATGTGGCTCAGTGGTTGAGTGTCCCTGAGTTCAATCCCCAGTACCCAAAAATAAAGAATAAAAATAATAAAAAATAAAAAGGACTGGGAATATGACTCTGTAGTTAAGAACCCCTGGTTTCAATCACTGGTTACTGCTCCCCCCGCCCCAAAAAATTGGAGGGGATGGCACAAAAATTCACTATTATTTCCAGAATAAAGATGTTAAAAGCAGAGACAATTAGAATGTGAAATATTTAGAAAAATAAAATCAGACAAACGATAAGACAAGAGAAATAAAAGGTGGGGAAGGAATAGAGGAAAGTAGATGATAACCCTTATCTGCAATGAGCAAAGCAGGCTAAGCACAAGGCATCAGATCAATTTAGGTATTCTTACCAAATAACCAAGACTGTAGCTAAAGTCTTCAGCACCAATCTGTAGGTCCCCAGAAGTCTAACTGACCTCCACACTTAGCCACAATGAAGTCATGCAACTTATTGAGTTCTCTCTCTTTTCCTTCTTTCTGTTTCCGATAGCAAAGTCAGCCTCATGATCTAGACCACTGTCTTGAGCTCAACAGGAAGAGTTTCTAAGTGAGTCATTTTAAAGTGGCTCAGATAAGAAAAGAAGAACAAAGTGGGAGAGTTCTAGTAAAATGTTTTTTTTGCAGGACACAGAGTACAATTAGGGAAAGAGAACTTTTTTTTTTTTTAAAGAGAGAGAGAGAGAGAGAGAGAGAGAGAGAATTTTAAGATTTATTTTTTAGTTATCGGCGGACACAACATCTTTGTTTGTATGTGGTGCTGAGGATCGAACCCCGGCTGCATGCATGCCAGGCGAGCGCGCTACCACTTGAGCCACATCCCCAGCCCAAAAGAGAACTTTTGTACATAAACTTCCCATTTTTATGACTTTTGCTTTTGTTTTGCTTTGTGAATGCAAAAAACTGACCCTATTGAGATGGGAGGATTAGAATGAGGGTGGTTATAGAGAAATAACCTGCATAAATGCTTTTAATTCATCTCATAACATCTCTTTGAGGTTTAGTATGTGTAAAAAGAAAAAAAAAAACATGCCAGGAATAGGGCGGTGGCTCAGTGTGAGAGCGCTTGCCTAGCATGTGTGGGGCACTGGGTTCAATTCTCAGAACCATAAATAAACAAACAAACAAATAAATAAATAAAGGTCCTTTGATAACTTAAATAAATAAATAAATAAATAAATATGCCATGCCAAAATCATGATAAATTAAACATTCTAGTTCATAGAAATTTACAATCAAGAGGGAATATGTATTCACATATGTACACACAGACTGTAGTATAACTCATACTTTGTGTAGTAATAGAAATAAAAATAGTACTAAAGTAATAGAACATAATAGGCAGGGGACAATATGGGAAAGTCTTAAGGCAGATATAAGATGTGAGCAAGTCCTTAAATAACTATAGAACTTCTAGAGGCAGAATAAGGTGAAAAGGTGAAAGCATATGTGAATCACAGCCAAAGGCAGGTAGGTGGGAGAGTGCAGCCAATGGTGGAATATGGTAAAAGTTGAGGTTATGATTCATCAGGAAGGAGTGCAAAAGACTGAAGGTGACTCCTGTTTAAAGTACACACAGTAAGGAATTCTTCCTCCCTCACATCACTCTTTCACATATTTGTGAACACTGTTGTCTGATGAATTCCTCATTCCAAATTGATAAACGTATCTAAACAATGACATCAGCTCCTCCTCTTGTTTTCAGTCAAATCATCCACGTTGGTTTATTTTTGAAGCAGAAAGACCGAACAAAAATGCTAAGAACTGAATAGTGTTTAAGTTGTTTCTATTGTTATTATAATCTAATTAAAAATAGTACATACATATAAAATGATAAATTGAAATAATGCAGAAATAGAAAAGATTAAAAAATGGAAGCTCTCACTTTTCAGTATGGCCAGAAGTTATGTAACCCAAAGCTTGGTTCTCCTTTTCAATGCCAATCTAATAACAAAGCAAGGTCTTGAGAAAAAAAGGAAAAAGAAGATTTGTTGCTTTGCTAGCAAAGGAAAAACACAGGGGACTCCTGTCCCAAAGGTTTTAATTCTGCCCATCAGCAGGAACAGGGGGTTTTATAGAGGTGATTCAGAGAAAAAACGAAATTAGGGAGGAAAGATCAATCGGAAAGGAGAAGTTCAGGGAAAAGAAGATACGGAAGGAGAAGCTTAAGGAAAAGAAGATTGGGGAAAAAGAAAAAAAATGTAAATTTTAAAACCACAAGGGATATAGTCAAAGTATCAAGTGAACCCCTGTTACAGTAACAATTTTAAATAGACTAATGTTCATTCTTTCTGATTTTTTTCTAAATATAGTACATATTTTTTTAAAAGTATAGTTTGTAAAAAAATGGGACTATAATTCATATGTGATTATATGACTTGGATTTTCATTTAATAATATATCAGGACAAATTTCTATGCATTTAATTATTTTTTGTTTTCTTTCCCTCTAATATTTGGAAATATTAAGTGACAAATATATTCAGAGCACACACAAAAGAGTGACATGATTAGTGTATGTGCTCATGTGTGCATTCTATTTATTTATTTATGGTACTGGGGTACTCAACCACTAAGCTACACCAACAGCCCTTTTTATTTTGTGACAGTCTCACTATGCTGCCCAGGCTGTCCTTGAACTTGTGATTTTCTTGCCTTAACCTCCCCAGTAGCTGGGATTGATTATAGGCGTGCACCACCATGCCCAGTGATGAGCATATCTTTTAAACTTTCAGAAGATAAAGTTTTTACCACCATGTCCAATATCATAAACATGTACTTTGGTCCCACTATAAACACAATTTTCTGCTCTGTAGGGGATGCAGAAGCTTTGAGAAATCTATGTAATGATATACAGTGGGAACTGCTAGGAGGATACAATATACTTGGGGAATATGGAATTCTTACTGAAGCAAACAAGAAGGTGATTCATTGAAGAAGCAGCACTTGAGCTGGGTTTTAAAAAAGAATACAATCTGACAGAAAAATAGTAGTGCTTAAATAATAATTTATCTGTTTCTCTGTTCTACTAGACCATGAGTTTGGATCTCCAGTGCCCAGTATAAAATGATTAGGTACCAATGCATGAATAAACGTTTGAAAATGATGTTGACATCTGAATATAATTCAGAGAGTTCATATGAGTCCTTAAAGTTTTTTTTTTTTCTGATGTGGATTCAGTTTTATTGATTTAATGTCTTTAAATATTATATAGCACTTCAAACCACTTTGAGAAACTCCCAGCTGTGATTCCTGGATTTTCAGTTCAGGAAGAAATTTTTTTTTTTTCCTTTTCTTTTGTTTTTGGAGATAGGGTCCCACTATATTATAGCCCAGATTTGCCTTGAACTCCCCATCCTCCTGCCTCAGTCTCCTGAGTAGCTGGGATTGTAGGCCCAGGTCACTGTCTCTGCCTGGGAGATTTTATTCATTTGTTGTTTATTTATTTATTTTTTAGGTGCAGGGCTGCAACCCAGGACTGTACATACACTCAGCAAGCAAGCACTCTACCATTGAGCTATATCATCCCATCATGGGAAGGAAATTATCGAAAGCATCTTGTGAATAGTGTTTCTGTTTTTGGATGTATTTAAGTAAGTATAAATGTTTTATATATTGACATGAAAAACTCTAGGGGAATTTATATGTTTCACTTCTGTTTTTTTTTTTTTTTAATATCTAAATATAAATTTCTAAGCAGAGATTAGATGCCTTGGGTAAAAATTAAATCTTTTTCTTTTTTTCTTTTTGGTACCAGGGATTGAACTCAGTGTGCTTAGCCACTGAGCCACATCTCTAGGCCTATTTATTTATTTATTTATAGACAGGGTCTCACTCAGTTGCTGAGACTGGCTTTGAACTTTCTATCCTCCTGCCTTAACCTTGCTGATTACTGGGATTACGGTGGTGACTGGCTAAAAATGAAATCTTGAATATATATTAAAAGATAGCTATGAATCATTAATTAATTCTATATTGTCATTGATGGAGATCTACATTAAAGTTCATTTGGGCAAAATAAAAATTTTAGAATCATAGAATTTCTAGCCTGTTTTGTCTGAGAGATTTAATAATAAACATATGAGAAAGTTACTGTCTTTAAGGACCTCAGGGGAAATGATTAGATCCATTATTAGATCATGTGAAAAAAAATCTATATTCTAAATAAATATAACCAAACACAAAAACTGTGGATGACACAGATAAATTCTATTACTGGTCAGTAAAGGGAAATAAAGTTGGTGGTTAAAATTAACTGGAGGCAGGGTGCAGTAGAGCACGCCTATAATCCCAGCTGCTCAGGAGGCTGACGCAGGAGGATCAAAAGTTCAAAGCCAGCCTCAGCAATTTAGTGAGGCCCTAAGCACCTCAGTGAGACCCTGTCTTTACATAAAATACAAAAAAGGGCTGGGGATGTAACTCAGTAATTAAACACTCCGGGTTTAATCCTCAGTAACCCCCAAAAAGAGAAAAATTATAATTAAAAAATTTGAAACAAAAGCAAGAAGAGAGAAAGGAAAATCAGTTACCTTTTTATTCCAGCATCAGCAGACAACTCTGGGGGGCTCCTGCAATGGAGATGCAGATTTGGCATGGCTACTGGCAACTGTGGGTTCCAGCACGATTACTGGTTCTTAGAGCAGCAGTAGAAGAGGCAATAGGACTACAGGTTCCTAGACTCTTGTTAAGCTGCAGCAAGAGCCTCTAACCACATTTGCCCATTCTAGTTTATATTCTTTTTTTAAAAAAATTATTTATTTATTCTAATTTATTATATATGATGGCAGAATGCAATTCATTTCATATTACACATATAGAGCATAATTTTTTAAGTCACTGATTGTACACAAAGTATTTTCACACCATTTGTGTCTTCATATATGTACTTAGGGTAATGATATCTAAATCATTTAACCATCATTCCTACCCTCTTGCCCCCTCCCTCCCCCTCCTTCCTAGTTTATATTCTTTTATATTCTTATTTTCCAATTCTAGGGAAGCAAACTTCTGCAGTTTTTTTGTTTGGTTGTTTTTGTACTGGAGATTGAACTCAGGGGCACTCAACCACTGAGCCACATCCCCAGCCCTATTTTGTATTTTATTTAGAGACAGGGTCTCACTGAGTTGCCTAGAGCCTCACTAAATTGCTGAGGCTGGTTTTGAACTTCCTGTCTCAGCCTTCCAAGCTGGTGAGATTATAGGTTGTGCCGCCATGCCTGTCTGCAATTTTTAATGTAGTAGTATATTATAGTAGGTGACTCTCATAAATGTAGGTCAAGATAAATTTTTGAGTCAATTATAGACAGGATCTGGTTAAATTGCTTAGAACCTTTCTAAATTGCTGAGGCTGGCCTCAAACTCACAATCATACTTCAGGCTCCTGAGTTGCTGAGATTATAGGTGTGCGCCACTGAGCGAAACTTTAAGATTTTTTTGATTCATTAATATTGACTTTCTAACAATAGCACTATAACTTATGCCTGGAAAAGGTTCATTTCACACACTTACTTTCTCTGTAAGGTACATCAAAGTCTCACGCTTAGGAACTTGAGGCAATACTTTGGTCTGATGCCTGGAGGCATTTTAAAAATGGTGAAATCGCCAACAAACCCCACAAAAATGTAAAAAATGGTGGCACTAAATAGACTATGAAAAGGACACTCATGGATAATACAAGAACTAAAACAAGTAAGTAGAGTCACCTTGTTTGACCTCAGCTAGGTTATTTGTATGTCCTGTGACTTAATGTTTTTGCCACCTTTGCATGTTTGAGAAGGACTATGAAAGCTTTTGAATGTTGGGTTTGAGCTTGTGTTACTACTGAAAGCTTGGGCCTTGTCCCCAGTGTCAATCCAATAGTGAGGACATGGTTTTGAGAAAAAGGAAAAAGAAGTTTTATTGCTTTGCTAGCAAAAGAGAAACACGGGGTACTCCAGTTCCAGAGACTGTGATTTTCCCCATCATGGGAAACAAGGGGTTTTTAAAGAGGTGATTCAGAGAAATCCTGTTTCCCTGGATTAGGGAGGAGAGATTAAGGAGAAGATTAGGAAATAGAAGGTCAGGGAGGAGAAGATCATGCAGAAGATCAGGGAGGAGAAGGTCAGGAAAAAGAAAAAAACATGTCTGTTTTAGAGCACCAAGGGATGTAGTCAAAGCATAAAGTGAAACCACTGTTACATCTGCAGATAAATTTTAGTGAGTAGGTGATTCACAAATATGGAATTCATAAATAATGAAGATCTAACATGACTACTATAATACTTGGGTTTTTTGTCCATTTTATAAGTGAAGAATTACACAGTGCTTAAGGACCTAAGTTTGGAGATGATAAGATCAATGTCTGCCATTTCTTACTGTTGACAAATCACTTAATCACACTTTATCAGCTTCTCACCTGTCAGATGGGCATTATAATAATATTACATGTCTCACATGAGGGTTAAGGATATAATGTACTGTAAGCATGTTGAATAGCATTCAGTACTTAATTAATGTTAGGCAGTAGTATAATTCAATCATAGGCAAAAGAATACTAATAATATATACAAACATTTTAAAATATAGGTTATGGGCAGTTATTACTTTGGTATCAGACTCTAGGATTTTCCTTTTCTGACACTTACATATTGGATGAGCAATGAATAAATCTGACCTACTCAACATTTTTTATAAAAATGGGAATAACCCTGTATATCAGGCAAGATTGTTGTGAGAAATAAATGAGTAAGTATATGTGAAAGCATTTTCTAAAGGATCATCATTATTATATAGAAAAAAAATTTTGTTTTTTGGTACTGGGAATTGAACCCAGGAGCCCATTACCACTGAGCTACATCCCCAGCCCTTTTTATATTTTATTCTGAGACCTGGTCTTGCTAAATTGCCGATAGTATCACTAAGTTGCTGGGAGTCTTGCTAAATTGCTGAGGATGGTCTGGACCTTGTGATCCTCCTGCCTCAGTTTCCCAAATCTCTGGAATTATAGGTGTAGATCATCACACACAGCCAGAAATGTTATTGTTTAAAATTAGTACCTGAGGGGCTGGAATTATGGCTCAGCGGAAGAGCGCTCGCCTAGCACGGACGGGACCGGGTTCAATCCTCAGCACCACATAAAAATGAAGGCATTGTGTTGTGTCCATCTACGTCTAAAAAATAAATATTAAAAAAAAATTAGTACCTGAGCCTGGCATGGTGGCACATGCCTCTAATCCCAGTGAGTAGGGAGGTGAGGCAGGAGGATTGCAAGTTCAAGCCCAGCCTCAGCAATTTAGTGAGGCCCCAAGCAATTTAGTGAGAACCTGTCTCAAAAAATAAAAAGGGCTGGGGATGTGGCTAAGTGGTTAAGTGCCCTTGGGTTCAATCCCTGGAATAACAAAACAAAACAAACCAAAATCTGTGAAAACATAGTTGCTTTATCATATCCCTTTAAAAATGGTATGGTACATTTTCAAAGAGTGTACATTATGAATATACATGTTGTGAAAATAATGAAACCATCACCTATGAACTCACCATTAAGCCTCAAAAGTAGAGTGCTACCAATAGCTTTTAAGCTCCCTCTCTAAATGCCCTCTTATGCTCCTCCACCAGAAAAATCGCAATTAGGAATTTTATGTGTATCATTTTCTCACATTTTAAAACTCGCTTGACACCTAAACTATACATTTGTCTGTTTTGAACATTGTGCAGTTTTTAATTTGTCCTCCCTTTCACACATAATTTTCTTTTCTTTTTTTCTTTTTTAAATATTTATTTTTTAGGTGTAGATGGACACAACACAATGCCTTTATTTTTATGTGGTGCTGAGAATTGAACCCGGGTCCCGCCCATGCTAGGCTAGCACTCTACCGCTGAGCCACAATCCCAGCCCTCTTTTTAAAAAAATATTTTTATTAGTTGTTGATGGATCTTTATTTTATTTACTTATTTATTTATATGCAGTGCTGAGAATCGAACCCATGCTAGGCAAGAGCGCTACCACTGAGCCACAGCCCCAGAACCCCCTTTTTCCTTTTAGGTACTGGTGATTGAATGGTAGGAGTACTCTGTCAATTAGCTACATTTCTAGCCCTCTTCTATATCTTTTTAAAATTGTTGTAGATGGACAAAATACCTTTATTTAATTAATTTATTTATTTAATTTTTATTTTTTGGTACCAGGGATTGAACTCAGAGGCACTCAACCACTAAGCCACATCCCTAGCCCTATTTTGTATTTTATTTAGAGACAGGGTCTCACTGAGTTGCTTAGTGCCTTGCCATTGCAAAGGCTTGTTTTGAACTCACAATCCTCCTGTCTCAGGCTCCCAAACTGCTGGGATTACAGGCATGGGCACCCCATGCATGGCTTATTTATTTTTATTTGGTGCTGAGGATGGAACCCAGTGCCTCAAATGTGCTACCACTGAGCTACAACTCAAGCCAAGATTTTTTAAAATTTTGAGACAGAATCTCATTAAGTTGTCCAAGCTGATTTTGAATTTGCAATCCGCTGGCCTCAGGCTTGAGAGTCACTGGGATTACAGACATTGGCAACTGTGCCAGCTCAATATTGTGCTTTTTGTCAACTATCCATGTTGATACATTGTACAATGTAGTTCATCATGTTCACTATTTACAATATTTAATTATATAAATATGCCCCCAATTTATTTGTTATAATTATAGACTTTTGAGTTATTTCTAATGTCCTGTTGTTGTAAATGATAAAAAATACTGCAACAAAATTCTTTTGCATTTTTCCTATAGTGGAGGAGTTGCTTTACTTAAGTGGGGAACTCTGAGCATGTATACCTTTACTAGGCTGTCAAAGTCTTACCAGCTCCTATTGTCTTATTTCTTTATCAGCAGTGGGTGTTGATAGATGTTTTAAAATTTTGAGCGGGGTGCTGTTGCACAAGCCTGTAACCTCAGTGAGGGAGGAGGCTGAGGCAGGAGGCTAAGGCAGGAGGTTAGTAAGTTCAAAGCCAGCTTCAGCAATTTAGAGAGGCCATAGCAATTTAGCAAGACCCTGTTTCAAAATAAAAAATGAAAAGGGATGGGGATGTGGCTCAGTGGTAAAGTACAACCAATATATATATAAAAAAATCTTTTTGACAATCTAGGGTATGAGAAATGTCCTATGAGATTTTTCACTGGGTAAAAACATTGCTCTTAAAATAAAAGATTTCTTTGATGAGCCATTCTGCAGACTCTAAGCTATAACCGGGAGTAGAAATTACTTCTACCAGGTTTGCATTTGATGGTGTAATAGGGAATGGAGGAGTTAGGAAGAAAAGCAGACTCTAGTTTTAGTGCCTGATCCTTCTCCTAATTTCATGTATTGCCTGTCACATTCCTCACATCCTCCTTATGGAGATTCTCAAAGGATGACTCATGGCTAAACCTCTCTAGGGCTGAATCATTATCATGTTTCCTAGCTGTTATAGCGTGGAGAGTGAAGAGGAAAGAATATTTCCTGAAATCATCAGGAAACAGACTCCTAACTCAAAAGTTCTCATTGGGACATAAAGAGAGTGTCTTCGAGTAAGACATATCCTTTGCTTTTCAGAGCTGTAGGATTTAACAGTGTTTTCTCCACAAATACTAAAGTGGCTTTGATCCTAAATTCTATAACACTAGGGCTTTTTTTTTTTAATAATATGTTTCTGTCATTATCATTCAAACCACAAATATTGATTAAACACCTACTAAGTGTTAGATACTGTTCTAGGTCTGAGGATACAGTAGTAAATAAATCAAAGTTAGAATTTATAACTCTCAGATTTAGAGATTATCAGATTTACAGGTTGGGCCAGTTTAACCTGACACAGCAGTTACAATACAGCCCTAGGGAGCAAGGAATAGGGATTTAGGTCAATGACTGACTTTAGCCACTATTTAGTTAAGACATTTTGAAATCATGGTAAGACTACCATCATGTTTTCAAAATTTAAAATTTGCATGTTTTTGAATCACAATACCAATACCTGAACATTGTAAAAATAAAATGTCAACACTTATAAAGTAGTTAGAATTATTTAGCTATTTCCTCTCCTAGGTCCATTTCCTAAGAGGTGACTGCTAAAAAATGTTAGGGGTATATATTTTCCAATTTTTCTATGTACATTTAAGTCTGAGTGTGTTGTATATTTTAACAATATAAAAAAATTTGCAACTCATATATCACTTAATAATTTTTCAGGTCATTTCTTTATTATTTACTTTATTATTTTTATCCATTGGTCTCCTATTACCCATTTTATTATTATGAAAGTTTTAAAATGAACAAGTGTACAAAAAATATAATTAACATTAGCTTTAACAAGTCAGAATTAATCAGCTTTATCAGGGACTTCATATTTTCCTATATTTGGGTGATTTTTTAAAGTTGTAAGACATTAAAATAGAATATAAACTCCTGGCATACTCTTTGCAAAACATTTTATTTCCTTCTGTACCCAAAAGTAACTACTTTTTGTCTGCTACATTCTTTAATGCTTTTATTTGATATGTATAGTTTTTTTTTTTTTTTTGGTATCAGTGATTGAACCCAGGAGTGCTTAATCTCTGAGCCACATCCACAGCCCTTTTTATTTTGAAACAAGGTCTCTCTAATTTGCTGAGGCTGGCTTTGAACTTGCAAGCCTTCTGCGTCAGCATCCCAAACTATTGGGATTACAGGCACATACCACCACACCCTGTGTGATGATTAGATCTTGAGGACAGAGCCTCCGTGACTAGACTGATATTGTTGTCATGTTGTCTGAAAGTGGGCTTGTGATAAAAGTGAGTTTGGCCCTCTTTTGCTGTTTTGCTATCCTTCTGCCTTACCATCCCAAGCTACTGAGATTATAGGCAGGTACCATGGTGCCTGACCAGATATTAGTTTTTTTTTTTTAATTTTTTTTTAAAGAGAGAGTGAGAGAGTGAGAGAGGAGAGAGAGAGAGAGAGAGAAATTTTTGATATTTATTTTTTAGTTATCAGCGGACACATCTTTTGTTTGTACGTGGTGCTGAGAATCGAACCCGGGCCGCACGCATGCCAGGCGAGCGCGCTACCACTTGAGCCACATCCCCAGCCCCCAGATATTAGTTTTATTTTCATGTTTTATAATTTATTACTCTTATTATAAGAATAGTGTAAAGTAGGGTTAAATAAATGAAAAAGTTTCTCTTACCCTTTGTATTTTCCAGTCCTTGTTTAATATCTTGACTACTGTTCTACAATTCTTTTATGCCTATGAAGCTTAAATATTTTACTTTTTTTTTTTTTTTTTTGGTGTTGTTGTTCTGGGGATTGAATCCAGGGCCCTGGATATGCTATGCAAGTGCTCTACCAGTGGCTATACCCCTAGTCCCAAGAAAGGCTTTTTTTTTTTTCTTTTTCTTTTTCTTTTCTTTTCTTTCTTTTTTTTTTTTTTTTTGAGATGGGGGTCTCACTATATATTGCTCAGGCTGGGCTTAAATTCAAAGTCTCAGTCTCAGCCTTCCAAGTAGCTGTGATTATAGGCGTGCTTCACCATTCACAGCTTCATTTTTAATTAATTAATTTATTTTTTACCAGGGAATGAACCCAGGAGCACTTAACCACTGAGCCATATCTCCAGCTCCTTTTATTTTTTATTTTGAGACCGGGTTTGCTAACTTACTAAAGACCTCAATAAATTGCCTCAGCCGCCTGAGCTATTGGGATTACCGGTGTGCCACTGTGCCTGACTAGACTAGTTGAGTTTTTATTATAGTAACACTGCAATGAATATTTCATATATATCTTTGCATACTTAGGAAAGACATTTTTTTTTTTTTCTTTACTAGGGTTTGAAGCCAGGGTGCTCTACCACTGAACTACATTCCCAGCCCTTTTTATTTTTTATCTTGAGACAGGGTCTTGCTAAATTGCCTAGGCTGGCTTTGAAGTTGAGATCCTCCTGCCTCAGACCCTGGAATCACTGGGATTACAGACATAACCCCCCATGGCCATATAATTTTTATCACTGTCCATGTAGCAACTTCAGCATTTAAAAAAAATTATACTTTAATGAATACCATTGATAGCAGTACTCTGAGC
The DNA here is from genome assembly GCF_048772815.1 of Callospermophilus lateralis. Classification (NCBI taxonomy): domain Eukaryota; kingdom Metazoa; phylum Chordata; class Mammalia; order Rodentia; family Sciuridae; genus Callospermophilus; species Callospermophilus lateralis. The sequence goes on along the minus strand of NC_135308.1, from coordinate 75,585,524 downwards.
AAAGGCAAGTCAGATTTAAAAACTTGTAATATAATTTTTGTGTGTGTGGATAAAGAAGAGTGAGAAACTATGTGAAATAGGGATAAGTCAAAAAAACTATGACTTATTTTCATATGTATATATGCATTTTTTAAATACTTATTTTTTAAATTGTATTTGGACACAATACCTTTATTTTATTTATTTTTATGTGGTGCTGAGGATCGATCGAACCCAGGGCCTTGAACTTGTGAGAACAGCACTCTACCAACGAATCACAACCCCAGCCCTCATGTGTATATTATGTCTAAAAGTAATCAAGATTAGAGATGCATGAAGCCTTTGTCATGTCCAACAAAAGTGCTTTTGTTGAACTTGGTTAAGTCACATGTACTTGGAAAGTCACACGTAAGAGAAAATTAGCCTGATTTTCAGCAGTTATTCTCCATCCTGAAATCCTTGAATTGTGTAGCTACTGCTATCCAGTGGTGAGAAGTGGTAATTCCAGTCAAGACTTTATTTTAGTAGCAGGGATTGAACCCAGGGGAGCTTAAATACTGAGCCATATTCCCAGCCCTTTCTGCTTATTTCATTATATTATTATTATTGTCATTATTATTACCTTGGTACCAGGGATTAAATTCAGGGTACTTAACCACTGAGCCACATCCCTACCTCTTTTTCGTTTTTATTTTGAGACAGCGTCTTGTTAAATTGCTGAGGCAAGCCTCTAACTTGTGATCCTCCTAAACTTATGTGATCTTCTTGCCTCCGCCTTCTGAATGGCTGGGATTATTGGCATATGCCACCAGGGCTGTCTGTAGTTTTCTTTTCTCCTAACATTTTGTATGGGTTTGGTATCAAGCTAATGATGGTCTCATAAAGATTAACTGGAAAGCTTTTTTTCCTCTGTCTTCTCATAAGAATTTGTATAGGAGGGCTAGGGTTGTAGCCCAGTTCTGGTAGAGTGCTTGCCTAGAGAATGTGAAGCACTGAATTCAACTTTCAGCATCACACATAAACAAACAAATCAAATAAATAAATGTTAAGGGTCCATTGACAACTAAAAAAAAAAAAAAAGAATTTGTGGGCTGGGGTTGTGGCATGGTGGTAGAGAGCTCGCCTAGCATGTGTGAGGCACTGGGTTTGATCCTCAGCACCATATAAAAATAAAATAAAGGTATTGTGTCCACCTACAATTATATATATAATTTATATAGGATTTATTAAAAAATATTTACAAGTATTGTGTCCACTATAACACACACACACACATACACACACACACACACATATATATATATATATATAATTTGTATAGGATTTATTCCAAAAATATTTTACTTATGCTGATGCTGGAGTTTTCTGTGAGAAAAGTTTTCAGTAATAAAGTCAATTTATTTAATAAATAGCCAAATTAATGTTAAGTAATTAGACAAATTGAAAATTTGTATTATTCAGTAATTATTATTGGATGCCTAGATTGTGAAGAGTATTGCACTGGGTGTTGGGAGATAAAAGATGAAAAAAGTAAGTTTCCTGCATTTATGGAGCTTATGCTTTAGCAGGAGATATTAAAGCATAGTAACACATAAAGCACAAAAGATTGAGCATAACAGAAGCAAGCAAGTAGAAGCATTAGAGAAATTTATCCAAAGTACCTGGCAAAGACTCAAAAGAAGGTATTATTTGAGGTGATACTTAAAAGTATATGTTTGCCAAATTGACAGGGTAGAGGAGAGTGTTTCAGGTAGAAAGTTTAATGCATGCAAAGGTATAAAGGATTTAAAGAACATGGACATGTTAAGAAAGCATAAATTGAAGATTACTAATTTTTTTTGGGGGGGGGGTTTACCAGGGATTGAACCCAGGGGTACTGAACTACTGAGCCATATCCCCAGACCTTTTTTATATTTTATTCAGAGACAGGGTCTTGCTGTTTTGCTAAGTGCCTCACTAATCTTCTGAGTCTGGCTTTGAACTTGAAATCCTTCTGCCTCAGCCTTGAGGTGCTGGGATTACAGATGTGCACCACCACACCAGGCAAGATTTCTCACATTTTAAATTAAAGGTTGGAAGTCAGAGATAAAGCTGGGCAAGGCTGGAACTTTATGATAAACCAGGGCTAAATAGTGAAGGAAGTTATTTACCCTGCATTAGTTTGCATTTTATCTTACTACTATTTGGAAGTTATTAAAGAATTTTGAGCAGGGGAGTGATTTTATTTAGAGTTTTGCTTATGATAAAATGGATAAAGGGAAAGTAGAGTTATGGTTGAATGGTAATGAATATTAAGTCCAGTCTAGAGATGATAAGGGCCTGAATTAGGGGAGTGAGAGTAGGAAAAAAGGAGGAAACAAAAACAAGATATATTTTATAATTTTATGAATAGTTTAAATGGTCCTACTAGATTTGCTAACTTGAAGGTCACTGGTAACCTTAGTGATAACTGTTGTCACTATCATGGGAAGGTAGGAGCAGAAGCTGAGAATAGTGAATTAAGAATTGAAAAGATGAGCCAGTTGAAAGAGCAAGTATGAACTACTTTCAATTGGCTGTGAATGGTGGAGAACTTCAAATTTGTACTGAGAGAGTAAGACAAGGGAAATTAAAAATTTTTAAAATTGTTGATAGATCTTTATTCTATTTATTTATTATTTATATGTGGTGCTAAGAATTGAACCTAGTGCCTCACACATTGCCAGGCAAGTAGAAATGGTTAAATAGAAGTTTTTTTTTTTTTTTTTTTTTAAAGATGGAAACAACCTGAATATACTTATATGTTGAGAGAAAAGGGTGAATGGAAAAAATTAGAGTTCTAAGATACAGAGAAGAAAGGAAACAGACAATGAAGTCAGGTTCCTGAGAAGGTTGGGGAGTAAAGAATTCAGGGCATGCACAAGTGGATAGGCGGAACTATAAGTGAAGATGCTAAAGAATAAGAATACAGTGGCATTAAGTTCAGAGAGTTCACAGAAATTTTATTTTATGAGGGAAATAGTAAAATGATTTATCTGTATAGAAAGAAGAGGAGAAAGCTTGGAGCTGTAAGCTTGAAAAGAGCACTAATGTTTGGAACAACCATTGAAAGGCATAAGACTGGTAATTATCAAGGTCAAATCTAAGGGCAAATCTAAGACTTGTACCACAAAGTTTTATGTACACCAATCTCTAACGTTATGTAATTCGTTCTTGGGGGCATAATGGAGGTGCATGGTTGGAATAAACATTACTGGAGTCTTTTTGGCTGGCTGTGGTGAAAGAGCAAAGGGGGTTTAAGGATACTGGCAAAAGGAGAGTTAAAACAGAAAAGAGGAATAAAAAGGAGAAAGCTAATATGATTGCATAACATGATGAATTGCAAGCTGTAATGAGACTTCAATTGTGAAAGAAGTGAGGATAAGAGTCTGTGATAAGCTAGATACAGAGTCCAAGATTTCAGAAATGGAGCCATTTTGGGTGTGAAAAAGCCTGATGAAGAGCAAGGACATGGGCTGGGGATGTGGCTCAAACGGTAGCGCGCTTGCCTGGCATGTGTGCGGGCTGGGTTGGATGCTCAGCACCACATACAAATAAAGATGTTGTGTCTGCCGAAAACTAAAAAAAAAAAAAAAAAAAAAAAGAGCAAGGACATGAGATGAAATAAGAGTTAAAGATGATTTCTAGGTCAGAGGAGTGTGTGGCTAGGAAGATTTAACAATATGAAACTAGAAGTCTCTAAGATGGCAAGATTTGGGAGGAAGAATATAAAACAGTAAAAATTGAACAATAAGTGATGGTGACCTTGACACAGAAGGGGGCGGGAATGTACCTTGTAGTATAGTCACATGACTTAGGTTTCAGGTGAGATCATAAGGTCAGAAATAGAAACAATAGTCCACTTTCCTCTCTTCTTTTTAAAAATGTATTAAGTGAAGGTGGTAGCTATATTTATTCTTTTTTTCTTTTTAAAAGAGAGAGAGAGAGAGAGAGAGAGAGAGAGAGAATTTTAAGATATATATTTTTTAGTTTTCAGTGGACACAACACCTTTGTTTGTATGTGTTGCTGAGGATCAAACCGGGCTGCACGCATGCCAGGCTAGCACCATACCGCTTGAGCCACATTCCCAGCCCAGCTATATTTATTCTTTAAAAATTTTTTTTTCTTTTTAGTTATACATGACCATAGAATGTATTTTGACATACATAGAGTATAACTTCCCATTCTTGTGGTTGTATGTGATGTGGAGTTACACTGGTTATATATTCATATGTGAACATAGGAAAGTTCTGATTCATTCTACTGTCTTTCCTATTTATTCTTTTTATAATTATGGAAAAACGGAGAAGTATATGGGGTATAAATGGGGTATAAAATATTTCTCCAATCTAGTTCTCTATTCTTTGAAATCCTTTTAAATCCACTTACATGCATACACATGTAATCTTTTTTTTAATCTTGCATCCATCCAGGGCAAGATTTTTAAAAATTATTATTTTTTTAGTTGTAGATGGACACACAATATTTTCTTAAATTTTTTTCTTTTTATTTTTTTGTGGTGCTGGGGATTGAACCCAACGCCTTGTGCATGCCAGGCAAGCACTCTACCAACTGAGCTATGTCCCTAGCACTACACATGTAATTTTTGTGTTTTGACATAAATTGATAGTTATATGTTTTTCGTTTTGTTTTTGCAGTCCCCCCCCCCCCGCCTTTTTTTTTTTTTTTTTTTAAATCTTGGATCTCTCTTTTGTTTTTAATTCTCCTGCCTTAGCCTCAAGTCGCTGGGATTATAGGCATGTGACACGATGCTACTTGGATTCCTTTTAATGGCCTTAATAGGTGTGTGTGTGTGTGTGTGTGTGTATTTTTTCTTTACTTCTAGGGCAAATCACGCCATAGTAATAGATATGCCACTAACCATTTTCTATTGATAGAAGTTCATGTTTTCCAATATTTCTTTACTGAAATAACCATCATTGTATATACCTTTTTATGCGTATCAGGATTTCTCTAAAATACCTATTAGTGAAATTGCTAAATTGAAGGTTACATATACTTAATATTTTGGTTAATTCCACTAGATTTCCCTTCAAAACGCTGTGGTAATTTACATTTCTGCCAACAGTATTTGGGAATAGTCCAAGCTCCTCCTCTTCAACAGTAATAAAATTATAATCTTTTAAAAATTTTAAAGATATCATTTTCCTAGGTAGAGTAGAAAAATTAGAGGTATAATTCAACCAGTCAATACAATTAAGTGTTGAAGACTGCCACTTGCTTAGTCACACAAATGAGCTCCAATCTAGGTTTTGGCACTTGGTATCTGTGCTAATTAAAGCATTTCTAAGTTATAGTGTTGTGGTAAGTTTACATTTGGAGTGCACATAAGTACAGAGTTCCTTAGTATTTATCATTATAGAAGCGGGAGCAAATAGCAGCCATTACATAGTTCATTATGCGGTTGATTCCATTTAAAGCGTATCAGGGTCAAATTTTCCAAAAAGGTAATCACAGTACACGCTGAAAGCACAGCAAAATATTTCAAAAGGTGTCGTTCTGTAAAGTCCCCCGAAGTAAGGAGTTGCTCTCCGACAAAATAAATAAATAAATCAATCAATCAGGCTGGGCATTTTTAACAGATTCTGGAAGGTAAAAAGCACGTGTCCATGAGTGTCCCAAACATTTCCCGCAGGTACCGGGTATGAGATTCCACAAGAGGAGGTATCATTTTCCTGCCAGGAATCTATGATTAAAAAGCGGCTCTTGGAAGGCACTCAGCCAGATTTCCAGATGAGGTCCCATCCTTCTGAGAGATGCGGGGACCTGCCGGCAGCAAGATGGCGCTTTCCCTCGGCACTTCTGCGGGACAGAGAATTTCATAACGTAAGTCGTTCGCCGAGAAGGCATTCTGCCATTACTCAAGATGGTGAACAGGGTATCCTCAGCGTTCCCAGGTTCCAATATGGATCCTCTAACCCGCGACATCTAAGAGGTTAATTTCAGGATTGAAACCGAACTCGGGGGGAAGTGACGCAACGGAAGTAGTCGCTTACGCAACTCCCATCCTCAACGTCCCGCCCCCGGCTCTACGCCCCGCCCCTGGCGACGCGGAGAGCGGAGTCAAGATGGCGGCGGAGTTGGAGTATGAATCTGTGCTGTGTGTAAAGCCGGACGTCAGCGTCTACCGGATTCCACCCCGGGCCTCCAACCGCGGTTACAGGTACCAACTCTGAGGCACTGCCGCACACGTGTCGGGAATGACATTTCTGTTTTTAAAGTAGCACGCTGCCTTTGCTCTAGGTTGTCACCCTGCTAGCTTACCCTCTGGGTTGTTACCGTTCTCTTGTTCCACTTCTACATAGTTCATTATCATTGGTCTTGTTTCCGCCAGTTATCCTTTTTTTTTTTTTTTTTTTTTAACCATCCTGAATCATTCCACTTCTCCTCCCCCATCTCTCTTGGGACATCCATATGCTCCCCATCATCCACATCCATTCATATCTGTTCCATCGCCATTCACCTTCTGTTCGTTCTTAAGTGCGTCCTTCAGCTTGTAATCCTCTCTCCCCAATCCCTGACAAATACATTTCCAGTACCCACTGCACACATGTGGGTAATCATTGTGTTATTGGTCACTGTTGGATGATCAAATTTATCTTTTTTTACTGTTGTCAGTCTCACATCAAGTATCATTATTCATCATTCGGTTTTTCCTACGATTGTTTTGCTAGTGGCAAATATAATGATCATAAGTTTTCCAATGATTGTCTATTATGCTTCTTTTCAATATATTTTCTTGGTTATATTGTATTTTTTTTTTTGTCTTCCTTTCCTTCCTCTCATTTTCTGTAGTGTTTCTGTCCAGGATTAATGCAGCATTTTCTTGGTAGGGCCTAACTAACAACCTCTTAATCCAGTAACTATGAAGGTCTGAGTAGTGCTATTTTATGTAGTTGAAAGATAATCCACTGGCATAGGAGTTAAAAAAATATGAGTATGAGCCCTGGGATTAAGTGCCTGTATAACTTGGGGGGGGGGGAATCTTAAGCCTCTCCAAGGCTTAGTTTTTTCATCTGTGAAGTAGAAAAAAATGCTCTTCTTATGTACATCGAGTGAGGTTTTGGAGAGAAAAATGAAATCATAGTAGATAGGAAAGAATATAAGAAACATCAAAGCATCATAATTACACATGCTGTTCTTATTTCTCTCTCTTATTCATATTACCATAATGATTTTTCTCTTGGTATTTACCATTACTTTGGCTGAAAAGTTATCTTCTCCATAGGTCCATTTTGTTCTTTACCTGAGGTTCATTTATCATGAAGCAATATCTTTGTACTTGCAGACTTATGCACTGGGTCCTTGTGAGTTTACCTTTTAAAGAACTAGTTCTATTTTCAAGAAGCTGTCAGCTAGACCCCATATATAGAAATCATGGTTTTTGATGGTATTTACGGTTAGTATATAATTTTGACTCACCTTAGACATCACCTTCTTTGGGAAGCCCTGCCTGACTCTTCCTTTCTGATTTAGGTATTCTCTCTTTGTGTTTCATTGGTACCCTTTGGTTGTCTCCATCTCAGTGCTCTGCATTCTCTTTTGTAGTGGATTGTTCATATTCCTGTTTCTCCAGAGTAGGTAAAATGTCAACAACCTGAGGTCTTTTTAAATTTTGTATTCTTAGGGTTTAGCACAGTTTGCGACACTTAATGGGCACTCTGTAAATGCTGAATGAAAGAAGAAATTAGTTAGATAATATAGATAAACCTGATCATATAAATTAACATAGCTTGAGCTGCTAAATAAGGTCAAATACCTCATGACTTTGAACTTTCAGGAGTTAAGACTTTCTAAATGATATGATACACATTAAAGTTGAAGTCTATTTCTTATATTCTACTTCAGGCATTTAAAAACATCTTCACTCTCACCTATTTGCATTCTTTACCTTTACTTTCTAGTTTATCCGTAAGCCTTTATTTATATATCAGTTAATTACAATGAGCCATTAAAGCAATTTCTTAATATTCCTTTACACCCTTTCCTGTTATCCTCCTGTGTTTTCCATGATTATTAGAATTTTTAACCTTCAATAGGCATTTTGTCTTTTCTTCTTTAGTATGGTGAATGAGTACAGTAGAATTAAGTTTGAATTGTATCTCTTCATTTCTTTGCTGGGTTACCTTTGGCAAATCACTTAACTGTATCAAACTTTAGGCTTCTTATCTGTAAAAATGAATATAGCAGTACTTACCTTGTAAGATTTTCTCAATTTTTACAAGAATAGGCTTAATGCCAGGCGTATAATAGATACTTTATAAATTTACTTTTCTCTTTGTCTGAATAGTCTGTCTTATTGTTTCCCAGATTCCATTTTACATTATGAGCATGATTTATTCTTTAGGTGCTCTTTAAAAGACAAATTGGGCTTTTTTAGCAAGCAGGGGGATTCCTACCTTTGAGTGACAAGTAAGATCAAAGGGAATAAAATGACTTTATATAAACTGTTGCTTCCTAAACAGTCACTGCTTATCAGACTTTTGGACCAAAAGAGAAGGAAAATATAGGTTGATCAGAAATTTATAAATGAATAGAAAATGATTTTCCATTCTGTAAATTTTTTTTCCTTCATCACTACTTTCCTCCTCTACCTAAATTAATATTAAATTCTGTAGTATTTTAATTTTAACGTAAAGAATACTGGACTTTGAATTAGGTATTATTACTGAAATTAGGCATTATTTTCCTTTATTGAGAGAGAAAAGGGGTGGGGAGACATACTTTTCATGGCTGCTCTAAGGGTTTAATAAAAGGTACATGTGGAAACTTAATGTGATTTATAGTAATGACTTATACATACAGTTTTAGGCTAATATAAATGAAAATTTGTGAAATCAGTTCATAGTATTGTCAAAAGACCAGCAAAATCAAGAGTTCTTTAGGCTGGGTTTTGGAGTAGGAGAGGAACTAAGGCTCATGGCTTTGGGAAACTGCTGTAATGAATATCCATTTTACTTACTGAGAATTTGCTAATTTTCAATAAGAGAATTGGGTACTAGATAAAAAGACAAAGAGTCTGAACTGGAAGAAATACATCCAGTAGGATTGTTTCTGATATTTTCAATAGCTCACTTATGCTTAAGTCTAGCTTTTGGTATGACCAGAATAAGTAAACGTTAAGTATATAAATAATTAATAGAGGGTATCTGTAGAGTATTCTAATCTAGATCAGATTCAGATACTTGAGGGTCTTGGAGGGCAGAGCATCAAAAGGGAAGGGAATGATAAGAATTTATCTTATAAATCCTGTCAAAAACCTGTGCTACATTTTTTTACTTTCTTCATTTCAGCCTTTTGCATATTATGTTAAACTCATTTTTGTTCATATATACCTTATTGTTACTTTTTTTTTTTAGCCTCTAAGTATTAGTCTTCAGGTTCTTAAAAGGTGCATTATTAATAACTTTTATTTTCCTCTCCCTTTTCTATACTCCTGGCAAAACAAGTTACAATTTTATAAATGTTCATAAAAATCCACCATAAGTAATAGTTAGATTTTGTTCAAGTTCATGTAAACACATATCATCTGAGTATACATTTTAGTATTTCTAATGTTTTTACAGACATTTGTGTTTTCATTCCAGATTTTTCTTCTGAATTTTGGCTCACATATATTCAATTTCCTAGTCTACATCTCCTCTTAAATATTTTTGACATCTAGAACTCAGCATCTCCAAAAGAAAACACCTAATTCCCAGTGAGGCTCCACCTTTGGCCTTCCTCATCTCAGTTATTGGTAACTCCTTTGCTCAGGCTAAAATTCTTAAAATAACCCTATACTCCTCTTTTTCTCTTCTGACGTATCCAATCCATTAGGAAATCCTACTCCCTTTCCTTTAAATATATCTAGAATCTAGCCAGTTCTGCTATTATCTTTTCTGAGCCATCATCATGCTGCATCACCTAGATTACTGCAATACTTTTTTAACTAATCTCTGTGCTTCGGCCATCATGTCCATACATCTCTTCTCCACTCAGCAGACAAACTAATCCTTTTAAGACATAAGGCAGGTCATGTCATACATCTGCTGAAAGCCTGAAATGGCTCCTCTTTTACTCAGTAAAAGGCCAAGTTGTTTTGATAGCCTGTAAGCCCCTTCCTGCATGAACTGGCTCTTTGTACCTCTCCCTCTTGGTCTCTCACTCTGTTCTAAGCACAGTGACTTTCTTGCTGTCCCTCAAACATGCCAAGCATGTTCTATTTTTTTTTTTTTTTAAAGAGAGAGAGAGAAAGAGAGAGGGAGAGAGAATTTTTTAATATTTATTTTTTAGTTTTCGTCAGACACAACATCTTCGTATGTGGTGCTGAGGATTGAACCTGGGCCGCATGCATGCCAGGCGAGCGTGCTACCGCTTGAGCCACATCCCCAGCCCCCCAAGCATGTTCTTACCTTAGCATCTTTGCATTAGCCATTCCGTGGACCCAGAAATCTTGATCCTCCAGGTATTTCCCCTCACTTACTTCACAACTTTTGCTCACATTCCACCCACCTAGTGAGGCATACCCTGACCACCCTCTTGAATATTGCAACCTGTTTACTCTCCCACTGCTTTCCCAAAACTTCATGTCTGCCTCTTTATTTTCTTTTTACTTTAGCACTTATAATGTTCTAAGATACTCTGCCTTTTTTAAAAAAAATATTTATGTTTTAGTTTTAGGTGGATACAATACATTTTATTTTTATGTGGTACTGAGGATTGAACCCAGTGCCTCACAGGTGCTAGGCGAGTGCTCTACCACTTGAGCCACAACCCCAGCCCCTCATGTTGCCTTTTTATTGTGTCTTTTTTTTTGGAATGTAAGTCTAATAAGAAGGAGGATGTTTTGTTTGCTTTTATGTCACAAGCATCTAGAACAATGCTTGTGACTTAATAAGCACTCTGTAAATATTGGCTGTATTCAATGAAAGATAATATGCTCAGTGATTTGGGAAGGCTTCTGTTACCCAGGATATTTCAATTAGTAGATATACTTTGTTGTTACCTGATCAATAAAACACTATTATATACAATGTACTCTATAGTATGAATATAACATCATTATAAGAAGCTTTTTTTAAAAATATTTATTTTTTAGGTGTAGATGGACACAGCACAATGCCTTTATTTTTATGTGGTGCTGAGGATTGAACCCGGGTCCCGCCCATCCTAGGCGAGCGCTCCATCGCTGAGCCACAATCCCAGCCCATAAGAAGTTTTTTTATTTTTATTTTTAATTTTTTTTTTGCAGTGTCTCACACATGCTAGGCAAGCACTTTGTCACTGAGCAACACCCCAGTTCCAAGAAATTTTATATTTTTTATGGCTTTTATTTATACTTTTACTTGTTCTTGTTGACACTTTTTAGACTCTAAAATCCTCCAGTAGTAACATTGCTTTTTTACTTGTTTTGTACTATATATAACAAGAGGCAGCTGTATAAGAAGATCATGGATATTATTTTTTTGATTATTTAATAAGTAGAAAGAATAGGCAATTCAGGACAGGCATGTAGCAATGTGGCAGATGATTATGGGTAGGCTTTAGTAATATTAAAGAAATGTACCTGAGGCCTGAGGCTTCCCATTTTCCTGTTCTAGGGCATCTGACTGGAAATTAGACCAACCTGATTGGACTGGTCGTCTCCGAATTACTTCAAAAGGAAAGATTGCCTATATCAAACTCGAAGATAAAGTTTCAGGTAAAGTGCAGGTGACCCTTTAATATATTAAGGGTTTTGGTTTAACATGCTTTTATAAATACCTTTAAGTTGGGGACCTAGAATGGAAATACTTTGTTAATTGGAGTTCTGATTTTTTGCTTCCTTTGCTCAGAGGTCTTTTTCTTATTTGTCAGGAGAGCTCTTTGCTCAGGCACCAGTAGAACAATATCCTGGTATTGCTGTGGAGACAGTGACAGATTCTAGCCGCTACTTTGTAATTCGGATCCAGGATGGTACTGGTAAGGGATCTGAGATTTTGAATGGGATGTAGTTAGGAAAATGGACAAGGCACTTCAGTGAAATTGTGTTCTGATTGTATTTCTTACTTCTATTTACTAAATTATTCCTTTTCTTTCTCTGAAGTTGCTATAACTGCTGAGGGAGAAGTATTAACCTGTTATTTGTAATAGATATGAACACAAGTTCAAGATGTGGTAATTAATAGGTAGGACTTAAAATGAATTATGCATATCTAATGAAAGAATTGACATATTTTGCTTCTTTATGGTTTGTGGTGGTTTTTGGTGGGACTATCTTGAGTCTGTATTTCAGGGACAGTGATTCTCAATTATTTCTTTCTTTTTCTACTACTGGGATTGAACCTAGGGGCACTCCACCACTGAGCTACATCCGTAGGCCTTTTTAAATTTTTATATTTTGAAACAAATTTCCCTGAGTTGTCAAGACTGTCCTTAAACTGTGATCTTCTTGCCTCAACCTCTGAGTCACTCGGATTAGAGGCATGTGTCACAACTCCTGGCTTAATCATTTCTTCATAGTTTATAACAGGAAGAAGTATTGTAGGTTTTGCAGGTCAAATAGTCTCTGTTGTACCTAGCATTCTCAGTTTTGCTGTTGTATTATGAAAGCAGCAGTAGACAATAATTGATATAGCTATGTATCAATAAAACTTTATTTACAAAAACAAACAATGATAGAATTTCCCCATGACTCTATGTAGCCTACTGAGTGGGTCTTGTGAGAAAATATTTTATATTCATAGACTTTATATAGTTAGAGTAACTTGCATATTTTCATTGGGCAGAAACTTCTTATACTTAGTATTCCTGACTTTTTCACAGGTCGAAGTGCGTTCATTGGCATTGGATTCACAGATCGGGGAGATGCCTTTGACTTTAATGTTTCCTTGCAAGATCACTTCAAGTGAGTAAAGTTTGTCCTTAGTTACCATGTTAAATGCTTATGGGAGTGTCCCTTTTCAATTGAATGGGCACTGTTGCTTTGGCCTTCTGGTTTCTTTATTTGGTATACTAGTTCATTATGAATATAAATCTCCCCCCTTCATGCCTGTTTCCTAATCTTTGCATCTATTCTGGTTTCTTTCTGTATTGTCTATAATATGTTTTAGATCCCTTATACAATGATTTGTGATGATGCTTCTGTTTATGCCTCTCGGAAAATTTGCCCTTGCTTTTAGGAGGTGGAGGGAGAATATAGTTAACAGCAGGGCTATATATGAAGTGAGGAGTTGTGTACCAATTTTGTTAACTTATATAGCTGTATGTTTTGTGCATTCATGTCTTCAGCCCACCTGATTTTGGAACAGCTTTGCTAGACACTACCATATATATCATCAGCTTTCTACCTCAAGAACAAACATTTCTGCTTTTCTGCTTCAGGATTCTGAAGTTGTTGAAGGCCACTTGGTTAGCAGAAGAGTGTAATCTACGAGGACTAAGGAACACCCACTCTGGGACAGTGTCCAACTGTCAGAGATAGGAAATGGTGGATTGATGCCCTCCTTTGAAGAGGGACCAGTTTAATACACATTCTTTATGGTTTCTCAGAGGGTTCTTAATGGGACTGAACCCCAGTTGGCCTCTTTCTTAGCTTCTTATCTCCTTTTCCTTTCTGATTTTTCCTGATTCCTTACGCTGTATTTTGGAATCCCATTTCATACAAACTAAATATACCCAAACTTGTGTGTCAGACTTTGCTTTCAGGGAATCTCAAACTAAGATAAATTACTGTTATCCCAAAGGTGGGTAAAGCAGGAATCTGAGATTTCCAAAGAATCTCAGGAAATGGATACTCGTCCCAAGTTGGATCTAGGCTTCAAGGAAGGACAGACCATCAAGTTGAGTATTGGGGTGAGTATTTTTTTTTTTTTAAATGTATTTTCCTGTTCTTCTATAAGTTTGTGACATTTCTTTCTTTCTCTTTCTTTCTCTCTCACTTTCTCACTCTCCCTCCTCTTCCTACTGTTTAGAACATTACAACCAAGAAAGGAACTGCTTCTAAGCCCAGGACTACAGGAGCTGGGGGCCTAAGTTTACTTCCTCCTCCCCCTGGAGGCAAAGTCACTATTCCCCCACCATCTTCCTCAGTTGCCATCAGTAATCATGTTACTCCACCACCCATTCCAAAATCTAACCATGGAGGTAGTAATTCAGGTAAATTTAAAACTTCTAAGTTTGGTAAATCATATCTAGTATTGTAATTGGATAAACCAGTTTTCTAACAGAGTTCCATTTTTTTTCCTAAGAAGTGACTTTTTGACAAGGTGATTTTGGCGAAGAATCAGTTTTTTTTTTTTTTTTTTAAATTGGTGAACTTAGTTACTGTATTTAGTGGGTTCTTTGACAGAAAATTTATTAAAAAAACTGTTTCCTTCATTGTTCATTGGTTAGATGCTTGTAGGCATGTGAATCAGATAGACCAACATTATGATCATGGCTCTAATACTTTATATCTGAGTGCACTTGACAAATATTTCTTAAGTTCGTTGAGTCTTAGTTTTCTTTCTCCAAAATGGAGATGTAAAGCTATGTCATCATGGTAAGGTTAAATGATAGGATAACACCCAGCACATTTCTTGGGATATAGTAGCCATTTAGTAAATTATTATTATTTCTTAATCCTTTACAAAGTCAGTTGAGAGAAAAGGAATTGTGTTCGTCCTAACTACCTGGTACAAAAAAGATATAGTTAAATAAGAACATTAGAACTCAAAAGAATTTTCCTGAGATTAGAGAACCAGATATTAGATACTGGGAGTTTTACTTAATGTATTAGGCAATACAAATAATTTTTGAATTTATTCTAAAGGTAAGTTTTCTCTTTCTGCAACTAATCATCTGTAGGGACGACCCAAGTCTGTTTTCTTTTTCTTAGTACTAGGGTTTTTTGGGGGGAGCAGGGATGGAGGGAGGCTGGGGATTCAACTTAGGGCCTCACACTCTGAGCTTTATCACTAAGCTGTATCCCCAGCCCTGTACTGATGATTGAACCTAGAGCCTCATATATTCCAGGTAAGTGTTCTGCAGCTGAGCTATATCCCTAGCTCTTTCTAGAGTTTTTAGGTGAAAATGTTGTAACCACTTCTCTTGGTGTCACCAGCACTGGGAATAGTATCTAAAATTCGTTTTTTTTAAATTGAACTTTTTATTTTTAGATAATTATAGGTTCACATGCAATTGTAAGACTAATACAAGGAAATCCTGTGTAACTTTTATCCAATTTCCCTCAATGGTGACACCTTATAAAATTATTAAATATCATAATCAGGAAATTGACATTGAAATCTCTACCAATCTTATTCAGATTTTACCGTTTTTTTTTTTTTTTTTTTGGTGTGTGTGTGTGTGTTGCTAGGGATCGAACCCAGGGCCTTGTGCATGCGAGGCAAACACTCTGTCAACTGAGCTATATCTCCCAGATTTTACCAGTTTTACATGTATTTGTTTGGGTATATGTTTCTTTAGTTTTATGCAGTTTTGTCATGCATTGATTAGTCACAGATTGGTCATTATAACTAGGCTACAGAATAGTTCCATAACTCTAAGGAATCCTTTGTGTCACCCTTTTATAACTACACCGATCTCCTTTTTAGTCTTTCTTTCCTCAACCCTATTCTGGTCTCTTTCTGTGTAACTTTGTCACTTCTGGAATGTTATATAAATTGAATCATATAGTTTATAACCATTTGGGACTGGCTTTTTACACTGAGTGTAAATTTCTTGAGATTAATCCAAGTTGTGTATATCAATAGTTCCCTTTTATTGCTGAGTAGTATTCTATGATGTTATCCATGGAAGGACATTTGGGTTGTTTCCAGTTTTTGGCAATTCTAGGTAAAGCTGCTGTGACATTTGTTTACAGGTTTTTGTGTGAACATTTCCAGGATTTTTATTGAGTCCCTTTTTCTTTTTTCTCCTCTTACCTGTGTTCAGATATCCTTTTAGATTTGGATTCTCCTGTACCTGTCACAACAACAGCACCAGCTCCAGTTTCTGCAAGCAATGACTTGTGGGGAGACTTTAGTACTGCATCCAGGTAGTGAACATAGTGAAAACAGCATACTTTGACTCAGTGTTTAGAAGATTTATATGGTCAAATTAATCTGTGATGTGGGAAAGCAGGGGATTTGCAAGTCACATTAGAGTCTTTTGTAGGAGTTCTAGGAAAAGAAATGTAGTTGTGTTGGGAATGGTGGGAGAAGAAAACTCCAGGGTGAGGTTTAAGTGGGATATTTCAAGCCTTGGTAAGTAGAATTTGTGCGAAGTATGATTTTAGAAATTCTGGACAGTGATTTCTTGGAAATAAATAAATAAAGTATAGTTATGCTAATGTTATGCCTTTGGCTTTCTCTCTCTTTCTGTCTTGCAGCTCAGTTCCAAACCAGGCACCACAGCCATCCAACTGGGTCCAGTTTTGAATGGCATTGCAAGACAGTAAGGACAGACTTGAAGAATAAAAATGACGTTGAGGGCACCAATCTGTGAGGGAGGTTAGGAACCCCTTCCCTCCCCTAAACCAAAATTAATGGACAATCTTCTTCATAGCTTTTCCATTATATTCAAATGATTTATGTCACTCTTCTATGTCATTACTTGCTATACAGCCAAGAGAGTATCTGTTATTTCCTGGTGATTACCAATGCAGGAGAACAGTAGATCTTAACTATACTTGTGGCTGGCTATGCAGGGTTCAAAAGACCAGTGTCTTTTTGAGGGGAAATGACCTTTAATCTGTAAAATTTTTCTCCATCTTTTAAATTCTTGAACTTATTTTAGAATCATCTCATGATCCTTGTGTGCCTCTTTGTGAAACCCTATTTTACAATTTCAGGGGAGACAAAGCCTTGAAACTTTCTTTTCCACTAACCCAAGACTCTAAAAATGGACAGGCTGACCTCAGTATTTACAGATTCAGAATTTTGATAAGGGTATGTTTGGAGAAAGATGGGTATCTTGGGTCTCTTCTGTATAGCCTCCAAGCTTGTCCTATTCAATGAACGTCCAGCGCTAGGTGCAGCTCCATCGCCCTCTTGTGTGTTTACATGTCTTTTCCTATGATAAGAGGGTTGTATTGGTGACATCGCTACTGTTGTGTTTATTGAATAGTGCAACATCTTTGACATCTTTGGATGTTTCTGGGATGGAGGAAGTTCAAGGGGCTGTGCTTTCCAAGTTATATTCCATAGAAGTTTTAATTTCTTGCAGCTCCACCTCATTGCTGCATTTGAAGCACAGCATTAATTTATGTTCACCCCTTTATTTGACCTAATTTGAAGAGTTGTGTTTTTAACCTGATCTGTAGAACAGAGAGGTTGAAAACACTTCAGTCTTATTCAGTACCCACATTGCCTTGCTGCCTGGGTATCTGACCCCTTTCCATAAGCATTTTTTTTTTTTTCAATCCATCTGGCTCTTCAATAGAAAGCTGCTATTACATATATTGTCACTTATGAAGGATGTTAGAGAGTCACAGCTTTATTGTGACAGGTTTTGTCTTGGACTTTGATATCCGCTTGCTAGGGTATCTTAAAAGCAAGTTGCTCTCCCTTCACTTTCCTTTCCCTCTGCCCTGCCATTCCTTTTACAATGCTGTGAAGACAGTTCACCTCCTCAGATGAATGGGCACTACCTATTTTGTTTGTTAAAGGGCAATTTTGAGAATTAGATGGGAGGATGTAATTACTTCCCTTAGCACCTATTTGGAGATTTACATTCTGGCTGAAGGGGGATCCTTATATTTAGTTTGAAAATATATTGTTTCTCCTGGATTCCATTCTTAACTCTTTCTAACTTTGGGTCCATAATTTTCATTGCTTCCCCTTCCAGGCAGCTCTATTCTTGCAGAGCCATGGCCAGACATTTTAAAATTCCAATAGAAAACACTAAAAAGAAAGTCTGTAGAATCACTAGTGACTAACTATTGGGAACCTATTTTCTCAATCTTCCTCCATGTTGTGTTCTTTGTATTCTCAAGATGATAATATATTATGTATTTGAATTGCTGAAAAATTGAAAATGAAGTTTAAGATATATGTATATAAAGCGTATGCTGTATTGGTGCAATAATGGTAATTAAAAATATGGAAAATGATGTTTATCTTTTGTCTATTTAATTACCTTTTTAATTTAACTGACCCAATATAAATGGGCCAGTAAGTAATAAAAGGGCATATATATCTATTACTTTTTTTTTAAGAAATGGGGCCTTAAGAATTTGAGAGTAGACCTTGATGCTCAAGGTTCTAAATAGACAGAGTACGCCTTATAATACATGAATATTTATTATTTATTTGCTGGTACCATAATTTCATTTGCCTCAAATTATATTCATGACTAAGGCCACCTCTCACATCCTATAATATAATCAGCAGAAATGAAAAGAATCAGCATAAGAAACAGAACTAAAGTCAGTCATAAACTTTGGAAACCAGAAAAGATCTTGGAGTTCTTGTACAGTGATTGTCATAGAATATGTGGGTGCAGTAGACTTGCCTTACAAGAAATGTTAAAGGACGTTCTTTGAGCTGAAATAAAAGGCTGCCAATTAGTAGCATGAAAACATGAAAGGCCGGAGCGGTGGTGCACACCTGTAATCCAGTGGCTCTAGAGTCTGAGTCAGGAGGATCATGAGTTCAAAGCCAGCCTCAGCAAAAGTCAGGCACTAAGTAACTTGGTGAGACTCTGTCTCTAAATAAAATACAAAATAGGGCTGGGGATGTGGCTTAGTGGTCAGGTGCCTGTGAATTCAATCCCTGGTACCAAACAAACAAGCAAACAATAATACTGTGTGGTACTGTGTAAATCATGCACATCTAGTGAAGGACAAGAATATTTAAATTTAAAACTAGTTATCAGATGAAATAGATATTATAAACAAGAGATAAGAGACATTGTAATAGAGGTCAATTTTTCAAGAGGTTATGACAATTGTAAATAAACATACAATATCAGAGCACCAAATTATAAACCTTTTAGTATATTCAAAGGGAGAAGTAGGCAGCTGTATAATAATAGTAGGGTATTTCAGTACCCTACTTTCAATAATGGGTAGAGCATGTAGACAAAATCAAAAGGAATCGTTGAACTGGAATTGTACTTTAGACCAAATGGACCTAAGGGACATGTATATAACAACCATCTAAGAACACAGAATACATGTTCTTAAGTGCCAATGAAACATTCTCCAGAATCTGGCATATGTTAGGCTGCAAAACAAGTTAACAAATTTAAGATGGTTGAAACTGTATCAAGTATCTTACTACAATGGTATGAGGCTAAAAATCAGTAACAAGGGAAATTGGTGTTATGGTTTGAATATATGGTGTTGCCCAAAAGCTCATGTGTGAGACAATGCAAGAATGTTCAAAGGTTCAGCCTGCACAAAAATCAACTCAAAATGGATCAAAGACCTAGTAATTAGACCAGAAACGCCTAGAAGAAAGTGTAGGATCAATACTCCAGCTTGAAGGAACCAGGCAACAACTTTCTTAAAGCTCAGGAAATAATGCCAAGAAATAATAAATGGGATGGCATTAAATGAAAAAGCTGCATAGCAAAGGAAAAAATTAGGAATGTGAACAGAACCTACAGAATGGAAGAAATTTTTTGCTAGCTATTATTCTGACAGGATTAATATCTAGAATATACAAGGAACTCAAAACTTAACACCAAAAAACCATGCAAACATCCCAATTAGTAAATAGGCAAATGAATTAAATGGACATGCCTCAAAAGAAGAAATAAAATTGGCCAAAAAATTTATGAAAAAATGTTCAACCCCATTAGCATTTGGGGAAAGGCAAATCAAAACTATCATCTCATTCCAGTCAGATTGGCAGTCATCAAGAATACAAACAATAATAGCTGGGCATGCTTGTACATGCCTGTAATTCAGTGGCTTGGGAGGCTGAGGCAGGAGGATTGCAAGTTCCAGCAAGTTAGTGAGAACCTGTCTCAAAAATAACAAATGGGGCTGGGGATATGATTCAGTAGTTGAGTATCCCTGGGTTCAATCCCCAGTACTTGCCCCCCACCCCCTACAAAAAAAAAAAAAGCAAAAAAAAAAAAAAGAATACAAAGCATTGTTGGAGGGAATGTGCAGAAAAAGGAACCCTTCCACTTTTGGAATTGTAAATTAGTACAACCACTATGGATATCAGTATAGAGGTTCTTCAAAACAGTAAGCATGGAAGTACCATTTGTCCCAGCTATACCACTTCTTGGTATTTTTTTTTTTTTTTTAATATTTATTTTTTAGTTTTCAGCGGACACAGCATCTTTGTATGTGGTGCTGAGGATCGAACCCGGGCCGCACGCATGCCAGGTGAGCGTGCTACCGCTTGAGCCACATCTCCAGCCCCACTTCTTGGTATTTATCCTAAAGAATTAAAGTCATCACAGTGCAGTGATGCATGCATACCCATGTTTATAGCATCACAATTCACAATAGCCAAACTATGGAACCAACTTGAGTGTCCATCTTGGATGAATGGATAAAGAGAATGTGGTATATAAACACATTGGGGTTTTATTGAGCCATGAAGCAAAATGAAATTGTCATTTGCAGGAAAATGGATGGACTTAGAGACCCTTATGTTAAATGAAATAAATCAAATTCTAAAGATCAAGGCTTATTTGTTTTCTCTCATATGTGGAAGCTAGAGAGGAAAAAGAAAAAGATGCGGAGGGGATCTCAAGAAAATCAAAGGGAGATCAATAGAGGAAAGAGATCAGAAGTGGGAAGTAAAGAGGGAGGGGGGAAATTGTTATATTGTGTATGCATGTATGACTATGTAACAACAAATTCCATCATTATGTGCAACTATAATGCACCAATAGGAAATGTGGAAAGAGAAAAAAAAGTTCAGAGGTGAAATGATTGGGTTATGACAGCATGGATCTAATCAGTGCATTAATTCACTGAGATTAACCGTGTGGTGTAAGATATGGCTGGAGGAGGTAGGTCACTGGGGCCAGGCATTAGGGTTTATATTTTGTTTCTGGTGAGTGGAGCTCTCTGTTTCATGATTGCCATGCCCTGAGCTACTTTCCTCCTCTACACCCTTCCACCATGATGTTTTGCCTCACCTTGGGCTCAGGGCAATGGAGTGGGATATCTAAGTACTGAGATCTCTGAAACTGTGAGCACTAAATAAACTTTTCCTCCTCTAAAATTGTTCCTACCCAGGTGCAGTTGTGTACTCATGTAATATTACCCAGCAGCTCGGGAGCTGAGGTAGGAGGATCATGAGTTCAAAGCCAGCCTCAGCAAAAGTATTGAGACATTAAGCAACTCAGTGAGATCTGGTCTCTAAATAAAATACAAAATAGGGCTGGGGTTGTGGCTCAGTGGTTGAGTGCCCTGAGTTCAATCCCTGCCTGACATGACCCCCCCCTCATTAAAAAATTGTTCTTGAACAAATATAAATAAATAAATAAATAAAAAATTGTTCTTGTCAGATCTTTTGGTCACAGCATGAAAAAAACTAAAACAAAATTCATGAATATGTGGTAATCAAACATGTTCCTTAATAGCCAGTGTGTCAAGAAGGAATCAAAAAGGAAATTAAGAGGCTAGGAGTATAGCTCAGTAGTAGAGTGTTTGCCAAGTACGTTGTAAGGCCTATGTTTGATTCCCAGCACTGCAAGACAAAAAAATAAGTTAAAAAATATTTTGAGTCAAAAATAACAATATAGCAAAACTTATAGGAAAAAAGGAATTTCAAGAGGAAAATTTATGATGATAAATGTTTGTTTTAAGAAAAAATAAAGGTCTCAAATAACTAATGTTACACATCAAGGAACCAGAAAAAGAACAAGTAGCCAAAAGTTGTCAGAGGAAGAAAATAACTGTAAAAATCAGGGAAACAGAGACTAGAAAAACAATATGAAAGATTAACAGACTAGGGGCTGGGGTTGTAGCTCAGTGGTTGAGCACTTGACTCACATGCGTGAGGCACTAAGTTTGATCCTCAGCACCACATTAAAAAAATAAAATAAATATATTGTGTCCATCTACAACTAAAAAAAAAATTAACAAACTAATAGTTGGATTTTGAAAGGTCATCCAAAATGGACAAACTTTTAGCTACACTAAGAAAAAAAGAAGACAAGTGAGAGAAAGCATCACAATCAATACTACAGAAATATGGAGGATTATAAGAGAATACTATGAGCAATTATGTATCCCAACAAATTAGAAGAAATGGATGAATTCCCACAAACATACAACCTATTAAGAATGACTCATAAAGTAATCTGAACAGACCAATAATGAATAAGAAGATTGATTCAATAATAATCAAAAATCAAAGTAAAACCCTGGACATGATGGCTTCACAGTTGAATTCTATAAAACATTTAAAGAAGTAACACCAAATTCTTCTCAAACTTTTCCAAAAAACAGAAGTGGTCCAGGCTTACAAGGCTAGCATTACCCTGATAACAAATCCAAATAAGAACACTATAAGGAAAGAAAATTATAGGTCAATATCCCTGATAAATATAGATGCAAAAATCTTTAGCAAAACACCAATAAGCTAATTTAATTCAACAGGACATAAAAATAATCATATGCAACGAGTAAGTGGGATTTATTCCTGGGCTGCAAGGATGGCTTATCATCTATAAATAAATAAATATGGTACATCACATTTACAGAATGGAGGAAAAATATATATCATCTCAATAGGTCCAGAAAGAGCTTTTTACAAAATTCAAAATTCAAAAAATTCAAAAATCTTTAATGAAAAATACTCAATTTGGTATAGAAGAAATTTCTTTAAACATAGTGAAGGCCATATATCACATGCCTGAGCTAACATCATCCTTGATAGTGAAAAGTATACAATTTTCCCACATCAAGAATAAGTACTTAACATGGTACTGGAAGTTCTAGGCAGAACAATTAGGCAAGGGAAAAAAAAAAAAAAGACATCAAAGTTGGAAAGAATGAAGAACTAAAATTGTCTTTGAAAGGGTCATGATCTACTGTTTAGAAAACCTATATATAAAGACTCCACAAAAAAACTGTTAGAACTAATAAAATTATAGGATAATATAATCAACATAAAATCATTAGCATTTCTGTGTATTAATGATGACCTATCTGAAAAAGAATTAAAATGCTATTTGCCTTAGCATCAAAAAGAATAAAATAATGAAATAAGCTTAACCAAGTAGATAACCAAAGTATGAAGACATGAATTGATGTGAATATACTATCTATACAACCAGAGATATAAAAAATTGTGCTCTATATATGTAATAAGAATTGTAATGCATTCTGCTGTAATATATAAATAAAACAATTTACATAAGACTATATCACATTTTTAAGAAAAGAGACCTATACCTATACCTTGAAAAGTGTAAAACATTGATGAAAGAAATAAAAAAGATGTGAACAAATGGTAAGATATTCTATGTTTGTGGACTGGAAGTTAATGTGTCCAGATTAGCCAAAGCAATCTACAGACTCAATTCAATCCTTATCAGTATTTCAATGACATTTTTTTCACAGAGAAAACAATCCAAAAACTTATATGGAACCAAAAAGACTTCAAACAGCTAATGCAATCAAGCAAAAAGCAAACCTGGAGGACACAAACTTCCTGGTTTCAAACTAAATTATAAAATGACAGTTATCAAAGTGGTATGGAAAAGGCATAAAAACCGACATAGGCCAAGGGAAAAGAATAGAGAGCCTATACACAAATCATGCACATACAGACAACTAATAACAAGGGAATCAAGAATACACAATGGGGAAATGATAGACACTTCAGTCAATTACATTGGAAAACGCAGTATCTGTATATAAAAAATTGAAATTAAGTCCCTCTCTTTCACCATACTCAAAAATTATTTCAAAAGAGATCAAAGACTTAAACATTAGACATGAACCATAAAACTAGAAGAAAATGTTGGAGAAAAGTTCCTTGATATTGGCCTTGGCAATGATGGTTTGGATTTGATATCCGAAGCATAGGCCACATAAACAAAAATAAACAAATGGAGGGCTGGGGTTGTGGCACAGTGGCAGAGTGCTTGCCTTGCACATGTGAGGCACTGGGTTTGATCTTCAGCACCACATAAAAATAAATAAACAATAAAGATATTGTGTCCATGAATAACTAAAAAAATATTAAATTAAAAAAATAAACAAATGAAGTAGATTAAACTGAAATGTTTCTGCACAGTGTTGGAAACAACCAAAACAAAAAAGCAAAGGCAACAGTCAGAATGAGAAAAATATTTTGCAAACCACATATCCAAGATGGGGTTAATATCTAAATTAGATAAGGTGCTTATGCAACTCAATAGCAAAAAAGTAACATAGCCTGATTAAAAAATAGGCAAAGGACCTGTGTTATGTAGCTTTGAAAGGATTCCAAATCCTACTTTGATACATCTTTCATCTTTCATCTTTCAAATGTATTCTCAATTTGATTATTTTTTTTCTCATTATTTTACCCCATTGAAGCATTATGAAAAAAAGAAAAACAAAATCTCCTCATATGGAATAAACCATGTAATTTATAAAACCACACTTTTGGTCATCTTTTCATTTTAACCATACACAACTACCTGAATAGAGGTTTTCCCAAAGAAGACATACAAATGACCAACAAGTATATGAGCAGATGGTCAATATCAATACTTATCAGGGAAAAGCAAATCAAAACAACAAGATATCACCTCACCTCTGTTAAGACGTTTAGTATTAAAAGTTGAAAAATACAAAAGATGTGGAGAAAAGGGAGACTTCTACATTGTGGGTGGGAGAATAAATTGGTAAAGCTATTCCGGGATCATAAGGTAGTACAGGGATAGCAGTACAGGAGCTCCTTGAAAGTAAATTCTGTCATTTGCAACAAGAGATGAACCTTGAGGACATTATATTGGATGGGGTAAGACAGATACTGAATGATTCTATGTGGAATCTAAAATTGGTCAAACTCCTTGAAACAGAGAAGAATGTTGGTCACTAAGAGCTGGGAGGTGAGGAAAAAAGGAGATAACGGTGAAAGGGCACAAGCTTTCCACTATTAGATAAAAGAGTACTGGGGGACCTATTGCACAGCTCAGCATTATTAGCTTGATAATAATGTGCTATGTGTTTGATATTTGCTGAGTAGATCTCAAATGTTCTTACAGCACGCACAAATGAAAATTGTGAGGTGATGACTATGTTAATTAAGTTGATTGTGGCAACTATTGCACAACGTATACCTACAACAAAACATCACATTGTATACCCTAAATTTATGCAGTTGTGTCAATAATACCTCAATAGAACTGAGAAAAAGGAGTAAAATATATATTTTAAGCAGAGATCCTGAAAAACTTCTCCCTTTACTCTCTTAGAGTAGGTGTATAGTTTGACTATTTCTTCCAGATTCCTGTGTTAGAAACTTGATTCTAAAAGCCCCAGGGTTGGGAGATGGAGCCAATAAGTGAGGATTAGATGTTTATTTATTTATTTTTTTTAAACCAGGAATTGGACCCCAGGGTGCTTAACCACTGAGCCACATCCCAAGCCCTTTTTATGTTTTTATTTTGAAATAGGGTCTCCCTAAGTTGCTTAGGGCCTCACTAAGTTGCTGAGGTTGGCCTTGATCCTCCTGCCTGAGCCTCCTGAAATGTTGGGATTATAGGCATGCACCACCACACGCAGCGTGATGATTAGATCTTGAGGACAGAGCCTTCATGACTGCATTGATAGTGTTGTCATGGAAGAACGTTAAGTTGTCTGAGAGTGGATCTATGATAAAAGCAAGTTTGGCCCTTTATTGCTGTCTGGTTCTTGCCCTCTCTTTCTGCTATGAGATCATGTAGCACAAAGGCCCTTGCCATATGGCCACACCATGCTTTTTGGGCTTCCCAGGCTCCAGAACCAAGAGCCAAATAATCTATTCCTTTTTTTTTTAAACAGATAGATAAGCTTTATTCAAATGTCTGTATAAATATGACTTGATTTCAAACGGGAAGTTTTCCAAAGGGTTAAAATGTATTAAGCAATAAAACTTAGTGCTTAGGCTGGAGTTTTTGTTGCTCAATGGTAGAGCGCTGGCCTATCATGCATGAGGCACTGGGTTTGATCCCCAGCACCACATAAAACAACAGCAACAACAAAACAACTAAATAAACAAAGGTATCTACAACTAAAAGTATTAAAAAAAAAAACACACAAAAACTCAGTGCTTCCCTTTGGTCTGTCTCTGAATTTAGTTGACCAACACATTATTATTAGTAGACTGCACTCATTGCTCACATTTCTCAGATCTTTGGGTGGCATTTCCAACGGAAATTTCTCTGGAAAGCTCTTAAATTGCTTTCAGCGATAGAAGGACATGACTTTATCTGCTCATCTCTGCTCTTGAGGCAAAACTGCATCCCTCAATTCTCTTGTTTAAATTGTGGCTGTTTGCAAATGAGGAACATTAATTTTTTATTTTATTTTATTTTTGACCAATTTGTGTTTATTACTCTTTAAAGCAGAATATTGACTTGGGTACTACATATTTCCATTCACAACCCTTACTGAATTACTTTTTGAACAGCTTTTTGTATTTTTTGTAATACACCTAAGGAGGTTTAAGTTTTGTTCCTCTAAATACTTTTCTTTGGAAAACATGCCCTGGAGAGTTCCTCCCAGCAAGTTGTTTCAGTTTAACATACTTGATTCTAGAGGACTAGTATATACACAATAGATAACTATAAGGGATGAAAAGTTTAAAAAGTGGATCCTAACAAGATGAAACTCCAGCCATTTTAACAAATATATATTTTAAACATCAAGGTCTATCTTGGAACACTTCAGGGACAAAAGATTTGGTCTGGTCTACTAAGGGATGCAACTTGGTAGCAAACACTTCAGACCACAAAGTTAATGACAGATTATATGTCTTGGAACAAACATCTCAACCTGTTAAAATAAGCCAATATGAAGCTAGAAAAAAAGCATTACTAGTTCTGACTTAGTGCCTAAAGTATTACAGTATCACTTAAAAGTACAAAGAAATCTTATCTCCTCCTTAAGTAGTTATTATCTTGCCATACAGACTA
Source organism: Callospermophilus lateralis (assembly GCF_048772815.1). NCBI lineage: Eukaryota > Metazoa > Chordata > Mammalia > Rodentia > Sciuridae > Callospermophilus > Callospermophilus lateralis. Next base: position 75,558,472 of record NC_135308.1, on the reverse strand, counting down.
TTTAATAAATGCTATCTAAAACAAAGAACAAAACAATCCTTGAAAACATATCAGGAATGAAGTTGAAGTAGGGAACACACGTATAAGTGATTCTTCGGAGGTAAATGAGGAACATTAATTTTAACATATAAAAATAAGGTGTAATCTCTGTGTGCTATAAGAGAAACTTCAAATAATTCATTAATTATTTTTATTGTCTCTCCACAAAGAAGCAATAAAAACACCTGTAAAAATATTGAAAAAATTCTTTAAAATCCTGGATTGATGATGGGTACCTCATTGGTACATGCCTATAATTCCTGAGAATTGGGAGGCTGAGCAGGAGGATCTCTAACTTTGTGAGACTCTGTCTCAAAATTAAAAATAAATAAATAAATAAATAAAAAGGACTGGAGATGTAGCTCAAGGGTTAAGTGACCTGGGGTTCAATTCCCAATACCAAAAGAAAAAAAAAAGTTAGAATAAAATAAAATTATGGGCCAATATGATATCTATGACTTACAACTAAGAATAAAATGCTAAATTCTATGAGATGGAATTTCTTTATTTTATTTTATTTTATTTTATTTTTTTATTGGTTATTCAAAACATTACAAAGATTGCAGAATCACATCGGTTACACATCCACATTTTTACATAATACCATAATAGTAACTGTTGTATTCTGCTACCTTTCCTATCCTCTACTATCCGCCCTCCCCTCCCCTCCCATCTTCTCTCTCTACCCCATCTTCTGTAATTCATTTCTCTCCTTATTTTTTTCCCATTCCCCTCACAAACTCTTATATGTAATTTTGTATAACAATGAGGGTCTCCTTCCATTTCCAAGCAATTTCCCTTTTCTCTCCCTTTCCCTCCCACTTCATGACTCTGCTTAATGTTAATGAGTTGGAATTTCTGAGTGATTGATTTTAATAGGAATTTACTAGAAGCAATTAGAAAAATTTCATGCTGGTAGTAAAGAATATATTTAACATGTTCAAGGCTCTGGCATTGGTCTCTAGCACTAAAACAAAAGGAAACAAAAAATTATTTCTTTTTCAATTCCCAGTTTAGTTTTGAAAAGCAACATATTTGTTGACAAGTACTAATGATATTAATCTGGAAGGCAGAGATTTGTACACTAGGAGAGCTGGGTCTTTCATGCAACAGACGAAGGAAGCAGTCTTCTTTTATTTTTCCCTTACATTTTTAATAAAAGTATAAGTATGGTAAAAAGCATATAGTACCAAAAGATCTAAAATGATAAGTAAATATGCTTCTTTATAACATGACAGATCTGATGTCTTCCCAAACCTTAAACAATCTTATGAGTAACACAGCAACTAAAGAGAATCTGTCTTTTCAGGCCTTTGAAACTGTGTTGTCTCCTATAATACCTCTGCTATTTTTTTTTTTTTTTAAATATCTTTTTAGTTGTCAATGAGCCTTTATTTGACTTGTTTATTTATGTGCAGTGCTGAGAACCGAACCCAGGGCCTCACACATGCCACGCAACTGCTTTACCCCTGAGCCACATCCCCAGCCAACAGTCTTCTCTTTCATAAAGAAAATTGAAAGGGCAACATGCACACACTGCTCAGACACAGCAAAATCCAGGTGGCACCTCAGATACCACTGTATCTAGTTGTGGCTCCAGAGTCCCAGATGACATCCGGGGATGCTGCTGCAGGAGCTCAGCTAAGTCCTTCCTCAGCGCTGAGGATCCTCCTGACCCGCTGCACGTACTCGGAGAAGACAGTGACTCTGCCAGCGCGTAGGAAGGGGAGAGAGGCATCCTCAAAGAGGTGAGATTGCGTCTGCCGTCGGTGCTCTTCTGCAGCTTTTTAAAAAAATACACATTACTTGGTGCTGAGGATTGAACCCAGCACCTTGCACGTGCTAGGTGAGCGCTCTACCCCTGAGCTACAACCCGAGCCCCTCTTCTGCGGCTTTTTGATCTCCTCAATCCAGTTATGTCTCCGCCGACTGTGCCTCGTACGGGCCTCGGACTTGTGGCTCGGGCTACGCGGGCCCTTGGCGGGCGGCAGAGGGTGCGGGCGTTTGGCCGCCGGCACCGCTCCTGGTCTGCCTTCCCGATCCAGGGGCTGAAGGTCGGCTCTGGACAGAGGACGTGAGAGCGCCCGGGCGGGTGCTACGGAGGAGCCTTTGATTCAAATCTCCCCTCTATTCTTCATACACACCCAATACGTGGCATTCTATTGTAGCAGCAGAAAATGAACTAAGATCTTAGGGCTGTAATGACCTCCAAACTGTATACTTTATTGTCATTGCTGAGATCCTGATGCGCTATGTTTGACAGAAAAGCATGTCTTAAACATCAGATTGTTTTTTTTTTGGGGGGGGGGAATGCGGACAATCATTTTTTCTGTAAAATTCCCTCGATTGTATTTGATATCTCCTCTCCTGTCGGAATTTGGGCCTGCTTCACTTCTTCTATTCTCCATGGCCTGCTTGCCCCTGTCTCTCTCCCTTGCAATTCAGCTTACCTGTTGCCAGTAGAATAATCTTTCTGAAGCAAAGCTATACTACCTGTGTCCTTTCTCCCCTACTCATGGCTTTTATGATTCCTCTTTGCATCCAGAATGAATCCAAAATATTGTTCTATCGGCAACTCTCAATTTTCCCTTTCAGTTACAATGTGCTCTGGCAAACTGGAGTGCCAGTCATTCTTCACACACATGAGTATTGAATGCTGGCTAAAGTCCCCTCAGCCTAGAATACCTTCCTTTCTCACCGGCCTGATGAGATCCTTCCCATTGTGAGAGTCTAGCTCAGACACTATCTCATGAAACATTCACATCCTCCCAGTTGGAGAAGTGAAAAACCCTCATTTTGTTTGAATTGCTATTGAAATTGTCCCCTTACAAGTTTGTTAGTTCTTAACATAAAAGGATAATGTTTCCTTTTTATCTGCTTTCATTACTTCCCATACCTCATGTAGATGGTAGCTGTTCATTAATTGTAGTGATTTCAGTTAAGAGTTACTATAAGTCATTTAGTTGTTTTCCTTCTCTTACTCATTTTCATGTGAGTTGCTCTTGGTGATATGACTTCAATATTACTTACATGCTATTTACATGTCATATCTATAGAAAACCTCCTTTCTGTGCTCCTGAGTCAGTATGAGAAGGCTAAGTGAGCAGCAATAAAGAAAAATTTCCCTTCTGTTCATAGAGTCTTAGACTTGAGGTAGCAACACCAAGTATTATGTAATACAGCTGCGGTAAGTTTGTTAGCTTAAAGCCTCATTTGGATTATAATTAGTAAGATTACACCACACTTCGTTCATTGTTTTACTTTTTTTTTTTTGTAGAGTTATAAAAATCATCTCTTTTATTGCATTTTTTTTGTTTTTGTTTTTGTACTGGGGATTGAACTCAGGGTCACTCAGCCACTGAGCCACATCCACAGCCCTTTTTGTATTTTATTTAGAGACAGGGTCTCACTGAGTTGCTTAGTGCTTCACTTTTGCTGAGGCTGTCTTTGAACTCATGATCCTCCTGCTTCAGCCTCCCCAGCTACGGGGATTATAGGTAGGTGCTACTGTGTCTGGTTCTTTTAATGCTTTTTAATTGTACATAAATATATACACATGGCTTGTGTTTAACTCATACTCAGAAGCTTTCTATCAATCACATATTCTCTTAAAAAAAAAAAGAAAGAAAGAAAGAAAAAAGGAGAACTTTATTTACTTGTGAGTTCCTATGCCTGAGGGTGTTTGTGATGGTTTTCACAGAAATTTGATGGTCTGACATTTATTTAAAAAATTTTCCAGGATTGTCATTTTCAGTTACCTTTTAAAAGATATGATATGTGGGGGCTGGGGGTGTGGCTCAAGCGGTAGCGTGCTCGCCTGGCATGCGTGTGGCGTGGGTTCGATCCTCAGCACCACATATAAACAAAGATGTTGTGTCCGCCGAAACTAAAAAATAAGTATTAAAAATTCTCTCTCTCTCTCTCTCTTAAAAAATACATGATATGTGTATATCATGTATTTTTAAAAAAGGTCTAGTGCACTTATATTGCCAGCATCCGAGTCAATAGTAAAATAATTGTGTTTTATGTTCTCATAATTTGTCCCATGAATTTAGCGATAGTAGTATGTCCTCAGTTAAACAAAACAGTGTATTAAGATCTATTTTGCCAATCCAGCTTTATTAAAAATACTTTTTGGCTGAGCACAGTGGCACATGCCTGTAAGCCCAGTGGCTCTGAAGGCTGAGGTAGTAGGATCTTGAGTTCAAAGTAAGCCTCTGCAAAAGTGAGGCTGGGTTTGTGGCTTAGTGGTTGAGTGCCCCTGAATCCTCGGTAGCCACCCCTTCCAATACTGTTCATAAATAATCATGCATTTCACCCAGGACATGGGAAGACAATCATCAACAGTATACAGCAGCTTCTAAACTCCCTTCCTGAACTACTAGAGCAAAAAACTACTATAAAACTCAATGGTATCTTCATTTGATGCTCTGAACAGGGTAAGTTTCACATTTAGCATGTTGTTTAACAATTTTTCATGAGCCAACCCTAACTTTAAGATTTATCAGTTAGAAAATCCACAATTCAAGAAAGGAACTGCTGCTCCTTTGAGGGACACTGGAAAGTATGCATTAGTAAAACCAATTTTGGAGTGGGGGGTCAGGACCCAATCCATCTCTGGGTTTAGGGGAGTTAAGTCCATGCTGATCACAGAGAGGAAGGAGGACATAAAGATGAAGGTTTTTTGGCCAAGGTGGCTCCTTGGAGTTGAGAGGAAGTCTTTCAAAACTAGCAGGGAAAGGTGTCCCCCACCGCCCCAGCAATCCAGCTTCGGAGTCATTCTATTAGTGACATATTCTCCTTCCCCCCCCCCTCCAAACAAAAACGAAATGTTAACAACATAGCTTTAAAAATAAAAACAACAACAACAAAAAAAACTGAAACAAAATTCTTTTTTTAAATAAGCTTAACTAAAAAATGGTATTCCAAACTGTACAGTCACCAGAAGTTCACGATTATCGAAAATGCACACACTTCACTTAGCATCTCCAGCTAAGCTTTCTGTGTCCTCTGTTCTAAATGAAAATCTTCATTTTCTGCAGGGTTATTCCCATCTTTACCAGTGTCAGTTTCTCTCTCTTTCCCTTTGGATACCTTCTTTTCCTATTTTGCAGGGGTCTTTTTAGGCTTGGGTTCTGGCTTTGGAGGAGTAGGTTTAGCAGACAACCTTGCAGATCTTTTCTCTAGTTGGTCCTTCACCTTGGCTTTGCCTTTAGCAGACTCTTCAGCCTTTCTCTTGGGCTTGGTGGAAACTTGGAGGCAGGACTTAGACTTTTGGGATACAACCTGCTTTGATCGGTCTGGGGATCATTCTCGCCTCTTCATTCTGCTCAGAGATCTACTACTGACGTTTTGATTTGCTCTTCAGTATTTTCTCTATTCGCATGTGGGTTCTGCCACTGCCTCTTCAGTAAGAAAGAAATGTCACTGGAACCCTAGTTGCATCTGGCTGCCTGATAGCTTTGGACCACTAGCACGCATGCTTCCTCTAGCAACTCTTGCACAATTGTAGGAAATATTGCTCAGACTTCATGATGGAAAGGAAGCGTTTAAAAAGAAAGACTGTGTTGGAGCCATTTTATTTACGGAGTCTATCGATTTCTTTGTTTGATTTTCAATATTTTCTTTGTTCTCATGTATGTCCTGCCTTGGCCCATGCATTAGGAAAGAAAGATCCGTGATTATTGCACTTATATTATTATTGCATTTGACTGCAAGATAGCGTGGAACCACTAGAGGGTATGCTCTCTCTAGCAACTCTCCATTGTAGGAAATAAGTTTCTTGTGGAAGGGAAACGTTTAAAAAGACAGAAAGAAATGAAGACTGTCGGGGTCAATTTTACCTAGGGAGTCTGAGCGAGTATGTTCCAGAGTTTGTTAAGAATGTAGGAAAGTAGCTGTTTGGGCAGGCAGAAAGTGAAGTACAAAATGATACTTCCTTCAGACTAATACTTAAGTAAATATTTGAATAGCAAAAACATTTATTAATGACATCCCCTCTGTCCCATCTCCACCCATAATAGATTATTATGTGGACAATAAAGAGTAGTGATCAGGGCCACGGATCTGGTAGAAGACAACCTCTGGTCAAACTTTTGCTCTGTTACTTACTGGGTTTTAGACTTTAGTTTCCTCGCATGCAAAACAAGGGGAACAGTACCTACTTCATAGAGTTATTGTGACAATAAAATAAGTTAAACAATTAAAATATAATTTTTTCTTGAGGCAATAAGCTTCATGATGAGTTTCCTCATTAACTGAAAACTAAAAGTGTTTGAAATAGGACCTGGTACATGGTAAGTTCCATGTAAATATCTGCTACTACTACTTCCTTTGCTACTACTAATGCTGCTTGTGTGACTCACTCATTCCTGCTGTCAGGGTGTTTAATGGGATGGTGTTAGGACAAAGTGATGTTGTAGTAGAACTGAGGTAGGTGTCCCAGAGTGAGGAATGAAGTAGGAGGAACCAGCTGATAGGGAGGAATGGAGTAAGGGATGATGGGAGACATGCTTTGGAGAGCTAGCTCCCTGGACTTGACTGAATGTATAAGTGAGTGCTGAAGACTTCATTTTCTCTTGTAATTCTGCACAGTCCCCTTTATAACTTTATATTATATAGCTTTTTGTAGAATTAAGAAACCCAAACCAACTGCCTCTTCACCCTGTATGTTTTGAGCAGTGGTCATTTGCTAGGCACTAGCTAAATCCTTTGTATGAATTGTCTCATTAAATCTTCATACAAACCTCCAAGGTAGGTAATATGGTTTTCTATATCTTACAGATGAGGAACACAGACATAGGGAGGGTAAATTCAACTTTATCTACTATTTATAAAGTGTCACTATGTTAGAATAAAAGATAATGACTAATGAACTCACTGTAGCCTACCTCTGTACCTTCATTACAAAAAGAGGGACTCTCCATATTCATCTTAATATTCCAGACATTCAGATGTAATCATAATGCTGCATTATTTCATGCCTTAGTGCCTTTGCACACTCTGATCTTTCTGCCTCAAATAACTACAAGACTTAAATATTCTTTATATGCTTTGTCAGTGTTGCAGAAAATCTCATTTCTGTGCTCCAGAATTTTTTCATAGGTCCTTCTTCCTCTACTATAGAACTTCTCCTGATAAGCTCAAGTGGAAACAGTCTCTTCCTTCTCTTTTTTGCCACACCTGCATAGAGTACAGTGTGATATTATGCCTCTTCCACTGTACTGAAATTATTCACATTCATGTCTATTGGACTTTATCCCTTTACAATAGGCATTGTATTGCTTTCTTCCCCCTGACTTCCAATAATGTTTGAACACAATAAAGACAAATAAAAGGGAATAAGGGATAAAATAAATGTAAGAATAACTGGTATTACAACCAAGTTTTAATAGTTAAAGCTTATATTGGGAGATAGTTATGATAAGATTCACTTAATGAATACTAAATAAATCTAGATTTCAACATTTTTGAAGATAATTATATATTTACGTCTAATTTTAGTATTATGTTTTGTGAAAACAGTGTGGAAAACCATTTTTGTGAACATATCTGAGTTTTAGGTATATACCCTAAAAATTCAAGAAATTACATTTTATTCACACAATATTATACCTTGATATTACAGAACTCACTATGTTAAAAAGTTATTAAATAAGAAGTAACAAAAATTCAGACAGAATAAATAGAAAGGACTAGAAATTAAATTAATTTTTAAAATTATATCAAATATAACTACGGTTTTAAAAATATTTTCCTTATTGAAGTTTTGTTTCATATTGGGAACAACAGTGTCTTTCAGTATCTTTTATTTAATTATTTTTCTTTGATGTATTTTTTTCTTCTTTATTTGCTACTGCCACCAAAATCTGCACCTGTGGTGACTCCACATGGGCCAGTGATGTATGCTTCTTGGTCCACTGCAGCCTCCTACTCAATGTGGCTTAGAATTTGTGGGTCACCCCTGTCCCAATCTGACTGCTGGCAATGACAGGTGTGGGCCAGATGCTCCAGAGCTGTCTGTTTGCAGGGCTAGTTGATTCTGTAGGTGAGTTGTTACATACTCCTTAGCAGATTCCAACTTCCATGGCCACTGCCCTGCTTTAAGTATCTTTTAATACTCTTTTCAGGAATCTTTTACTAGAATGAATCACAGAGCTTGGATTGTATCATACTTATGATTACAGTTTTATTGTATTAAACGAATACAGATCAGAATTAAAGGGATGGTCACATGAGGTAAAGTCTAGGAGGGTCCCAAATATGAAAATTCCATTGACCCCATGTATTTGTCACCTTTCCAGCACTTAATATATGGAAATGCAGAGAGTATTGGCAACCAGAGGAACACTCTGAGTTTTGATGATCAGAGATTTTTTTTGGATTCATTATGTCGGCATGATTGTTCAAATAGTGAGTTTGAATCCAATCTCCAGTATTTCCTCCTTGCCAGGCTTGGTATCTCATGGCTCAGAGCCCCAACACTCTAATCACATGGTTAGTCTTTGAGCATGGCCAGCCCCAACCTGAATCATCTTGTTAGCCTAAATTATCTAGGGCCCACCATGAAGAGACCTCAATAGCATACAGTATCAGGGTCCACTATGGACGGCAAAGACACTTCAGTTCCTCAGGAAATTCCTAAGAGTTGAAGGTTATCTCCCAGCAACTGGGATAAAGCCCAGACAAATTCCTTCTTTCACAGGTCAGCTGCAATGTTATGCAACATTCTGAGAATAAATCAACAAGTAAAGGCATTCTATCAGTTTCTCAGGAACTTCCACTCCTCTCTCAGGATAGGACACATAGCATATATGACATGCAAATATCATTAACTCCATAAGATATCATTAAGGACTATTATCCTTAAAATTATAAGTAAATGTAAATAGAAGTTCTAGTATCTTATCTTTGTGTTCCAGTGATTCCTCTTTTATATCACCTGGGGTACTTTTGCCCCATTTTGGAGATTACTGCCTGAGATCTATTGGCTAAGCAATTTAAAGGGCTTGGGTATAGATTGTATTATTGTTACCCAATAACTTATATAGTCTTCTGTAAAAGGATTAAATTTTGATCTCCTTGTCATATCTTCCTGTAGGTAGAGTATATTTTTCTGCCCCATTTGCAGGTTAGTCTAGGTGGTCTCTTTTGACCAATAGCATCAGAGTGAATATAATGCACATTTAATCCAAATTGAGGATTCTACTGACAGGTTCATTTTACTCTGTGATCCTCAGTTCCAGAATGAGAAAACAATTGTAGAGAAACTAAACAGAGCTACAGTCAACTCTATCTATGTAGACTCTGAGCCAGATGTAATGTGAATGAGAAACAGCTATTAGTTGTTGTAAGCTACTGTTATGGTTTAGATATGAGGTGTCCCCCAAAACTCATGTGTTAGACAATGCAAGAAAATTTAGAGGTAAAAATGACCTAATCAGTGCATTAGTCCTGTTGAATGGGTTAGGTGGGTGGTAACCATAGGCAGATAGGGTGTGGCTGGAGGAGACAGGTCACTGGGGGCATATTTTTTTTTTGAAAGCATTATTTACTTTTTTTTCTTAAAGATAGAGAGAGAATTTTTCTTAATATTTATTTATTTTTTTTAATTTTCAGTGGACACCACATCTTTGTTTGTATGTGGTGCTGAGGATCGAACCCGCACGCATGCCAGGCGAGCACGCTACCGCTTGAGCCACATCCCCAGCTCCATAGTTTGTTCTTGATAAGAGGAGCTCTTGCTCTTCCACTCTCTGTTACCTGGTGCCATGTCCTGAACTGATTTCCTTCATCATACTTTTCTGCCATGATATTCTGCTTCATCTAGCAATGGAGCTGGCTGTCTATGGACTGAGATCTCTGAAACTATGAATACCAAATAAGTGTTCCTCCTCTAAAATTGTTCTTGTTAGGACTTTTGGTCACAGCAACAAAAATGCTGACTAAAACAACCACTCAGAGTTTGATTGTTTATGACTTAATTTAATCCATTTATAATATGACTTATTCTAGGGAGAGAGAGGTAACTTTAGAAATAGATATTATTTAAGGAGCTTAGATGGTAAAGCCTCTGAAAATCAGCAATTATTATTGGGAGGAGAGAGTATGCATGCACACATCTTCATAGGCAACTACTTGTTAAGTCCAATAATTGCAGAGAACTTATAACTCCTTTATTCATTGTCATAACTTTTTCCTTATTATATAATTCATAAGGGACAGGAAAGGTAGGTGTTTGTGGTAGGGTGAGGTGAGTGTTACCAAAAGCCCGGTCCTTGTCCCTGATGACAATCTAATAATGAGGACATGGTTTTGAGAAAAAGGAAAAAGAAATTTTATTGCTTTGTTAGCAAAGGGGAAGCACTGGTGACTCTTGTCTCAGAGGCTGTGATTCTGCTCATCTGGGGGAGAAGGGGGCGGTTTAAGGAGATAATTCAAAGGCTATGTTCCATGTGTTCTGTGTGAAGTTGTAATTCACTTGTGAAATTAGGTGAGTCATTTCTGAAAGCTTCTGGTGCCATCCACAAATCTGAATTATTTGGTTCCTGTGGTAGGTAGGTGCTCAAGGACAGATAACTCTGCCTAGGATGGAGAAGAAAATTAATCCTGTTTCCCCTGATATAGAGATGGGAGAGATTAGGGAGGAGCAGGGACAGAGAAAGAGAAAGAAACATGTTCCTTTAAAAAAAAAGCTTCAGTGGCAGAGCAGCAGGGACTATATTCAAAGCACAGAGTGGACCACTGTTAAAGGAGTTCAGCGGTGGTTTGGCACTGGGTGTTGGAGCTCATGTAGTGTTAGAAGGGTGGCTATGCAGGGGGTTTACTTAACAATAATATCAGAGCCTAAGCAGTGTAAGGAAAATATCACCATGGGTGTGGGAATGTCATGTGGCATGGAGAATCAGAGTCTGAACATGGCGAGGAGAGTGTTCACACACGATATTGGCCAACTGTAGAGTAGCACAGATAGAGGATTGGATTGAGGAAGTGTTCCAAATAGGGGAAATCGAGCGTGGGATGAGTCTGAGAGAGAACAAGCTCACTGCAAAAACACTCTACCACTAAACTATACCCCCAGCCCCCAAAATGGTTTCCATCCATGAGATGGCAAATGAAAAGACTTAACTTTATCCTAAAAACGGGCAGTAGGATTATAAAGATTTATCTGCTGTTGCATATTTTAATTTTCAATCTGGGAATCCGAGTTCAAGCAGTGTGAGGAGGGCATGCATGCCTGAGGTGGAGGGGCAACCTGGTGTGGGATATTGGCCTTGGGGAGAGGTGAGGGAGTATGCATGCATAGTATTGGCTCCAATGTGGGTTGAGATTCAGAGCCTAAGAGGGATAAGGAGTATATCCTTGCAGAGGGTAGATCTGATGGGGTTTCAAAGACCAGGCCAGATAAGGAGGGTATCTGTGTAGTGGAGAGATCAGTGTGGGAACTCACTGCCTAAGCAAGGTAAGGAAGGCATTTTTGCTGAGGGTGTAGGACCTGATATTGGGTGTCAAGTCCCAAGCAGGATGAGGCAGATGTCTAGGCAGAAGGTAGACCTGGTGTGGATTTCAGAGTCTGAACAAGATGAGGAGGCTGTCCACGTGATGGCATAGCCCAGAGTGGGGGAGTCGGAGCCTTACATGGCAAGGAGGGCTTCTACATATGGGGGGTAACCTTGTGTGCATTGCTAAGAGCTTCAAGGAGCAGAGCAAAGAGAGTTTTTCTATGAAGGGGTAGCTCAACACAGGATTTCAGAACCTCAGCAAGGTGAAGAGAATGTTCTCAGTGAGGGAGGCATTGACTGGTAAGATGTGAGAATATACAAGTATTATACACATGGCATCAGTCTGGGGACAGTGGCTTAGACTGTGGAAGAAAAGCTGGAGGGGGAGAGAAGGGTGTTTTAGTGGGGGAGGGATGGCACCAAAGATGGGGGATTGGTAACATCCAGAAGGTTAACTAAATATGTGAATAAGTTAAAGAAAATGAACTTAGTTTTCTAACTGTCACAAAATAAGAAATGTAGAAACCAAAATAAAAACCTATGGCATTGGATTAGATTTAGAGGTATTATTGTAACCTCATGATTTTCAGTACATTTTGATAGACATAAATATAGAAATGCAATGGAAATATAGAGTTAATGTGTGTATATGTGTGTGTGTGTGCGTCCATGCTTATGTATATGTGTGAGTTATTTAGGACAAGGAAGGGTCAGTTGAGGGATGCTAAAAGAGGACAAATAATTTGGAGAGAGCTGAGGGCAAAGAATGTGGGCACAAGTTGAGATCAGTTCTGTGGAAAGGTTCTATATGTAAGATTTAATTTTTGGAGTGTTTTCCTCTTGGCCTTTGGGAAAAATAATATTTGGCATTCAGTTTAAGTTTATTCTCTTTACATATAATTCTATTTAATTATCTCAACTGTTCAAAATAGTTGTGTGTACCTTCTAGAGCTGTTTGTTGAGGTGATGTGGGGAGTAAAGGGAGAGAGAAGTGTGGAATAAAAGATGGCTTCTCCTCTATCACCTAATAAAGAGAGCTGCCTTCAGGAGTTCGGGAGGTGACCAGTAGCAAAATGAATAGAGATTCGTGATGGAGCTAATTATGAACAGCAGAGGCTAACAGAGAGCACAGAGGAGCCTCTTCAGAAGAGGTAAGTTTTGAACTTTGCCTTTCCCACCATGCCAGAGGAAGTTGATTCTTGAATGTGGGGAGGCTGTCACCTGAGCTTGGTGCAAGTATTGTTAGAATGTGGTACCAAGAAGCTGCCTGATTAGCCAGACATGAGGAATGAATGCAGCATGAACAAGTGTTTGCTCAGGTTCATTGGAACTCAAGATAGGGCAGAGGGGTGGGAGGGTAAGGGTGGGGGCAGGGGGTTAGCAATGATGGTAGAATGTGATGGACATCATTATCCAAAGTACATGTATGAAGACATGAATTGGTGTGAACATACTTTATATACAAACAGATATATAAAAAATTGTGTTCTATATGTGTAATAAGAATTGTGATGCATTCCGCTGTTATGTATTTAAAAAATAAATGCAATTAAAAATAAAGAAGTTATTCTTGCATGTGGAAGCACACAAATTTTATTTGGGTTGGCATATTTAGAGAACACAGTTTTTAGAAAAGAACAACTTGCTTGGTTCCTCTTTTCCTTTCCTTCCTATTTCTTTCCCTCACCACTTGAGTTCCTGCTTTTCTTATATATTTTTTTAGTTATGTTTAGTATGTTTAAAGGCTATAATTCACACTGTGCTGGTCTTGGGGATTGCACTTCTGTGGACCAAGTGGCTTCATATGGTTTTTAATTCTTGCATGATACCTCTCAGTGGTAAGTGCTTATTTATTGCTTCTGCTCTCATCTAGTTGAGTGATAGGACATTTGAACACCATTCTGGCAACTTATGTATAAGATTTTATTTTACTTTTTGGTACAGGGGATTGAACCCAGGGGTGCTTTGCCACTGAGCTACATCCCGACATTTTTATTTTATTTTATTTTATCTTGAGACAGGGTCTTGCTAAATTGCCCAGGCTTGCCTCCATCATATATAAGATGCTTTGAGGAAGGGATGATTCTGATTTTCTGAAGAAAGCAGAAGGTCTCTTCTGAATATGGCTTTAGAAAGTACTCATATGGAAATGAGACTCAAAAATAAACCAAAGTCCTCAGTCACCAACTCAAATTCTCCTGCAGTTTTCATTTTCCACAAAGAGGTGGGAGGGAAAAGGAGAGGGAATGGTGGTAAAAAAGATGGTGGAATGAGGTGGATATTATTACCCTAAGTACATGTATGAAGACACGAATTGTGTGAATATACTTTATATACAACCAGAGATATGAAAATTGTACTCTATATGTGTAATATGAATTGTAATGCCTTCTCCTGTCATATATAACAAATTAGAATTTAAAAAATCATTTCCAGGGGCTGGGGTTGTAGCTCAGAGGCTCATGCGTGAGGCCCTGGGTTCGGTCCCCAGCAGCATATAAAAATAAACAAATAAAAATAAAGATATCATGTCCATCTATAACTAAAAAATATATATAAAAAATTATTTTCCAGTGGTAAAAGTTGATGGTCAAGTTTAGGAGGAAGGGAATGTTTATAAGCAGGTGATGCTATTTGCTGCTTCTTTAGAGTGGTTGTATTTGGGAAACCCAGCAGTCTCTGAAATTGAGTTCTGTAGATAGGCATTAACGGGTTATAAAGTGGGAAAGAAAAGATTCATGATACTTTGTTATTTATGATACTTTCTATTTATAGAAAACCATACTTGGCATTTTATTGTATATTTTTACACATGTATAAAAATTCATATAATATGTAAAGTATATATTTTTTCAAAGCAGAAATCTGAAGTTTTTCTTTTTTGCCTTGAAATTGACAATATATCCCAACATGAAGAAAATTGTTTCATTGATTTTATCTCGATGGAAGGTGTCCCCAGGGATCACTCCCTCCCTTGGCAGTGACTGAACTCAGGTCTTTGCACATCCTAGGCAAACACACTCTACTACTAAACTATCTCTCTAGCCCAGAAAATGGTTTCCAATTGTGAGATGGCAACTGAAAAGACTTACTTTATCCTAAAAATGTGAATTAGGATTATAAAGATTTACTAGCTGTCACATATTTTAAGTTGCAATTGAAAAAATATTTAAATATATAATGAAATAATATGAAACCATAATAAAAAATGTTACAAAAGAAAATAGGGGGGCTGAGGCTGTGGCTCAGTGGCAGGGCACTTGCCTAGCATGTGTGAGGCCCTGGGTTTGATCCTTAGCACCACATAAAAGAAAAAAAAGGCAATGTGCATATATGTATATACTCTTCAAAAATTGATGAAAGGATGGTCCTTTTTCTCTCTGACAGAAATCACTCTCCCTTGAGAGTGGTCCCCATTTCCTTTTCCCTATCTTTTCTAATAAACTCATGTCTGTTATTCTGAGCGACATATCTGTTATCTTTTTGGCATGATGGCAAGAGCTGGTGAGAAAAAAATTGCTGAAAGGATATATAGCAAAATATTAACAATGTTATTCTCAATGGTCGGGATTTGTGTTTTTATGTATTTTTCAAATTTTCTATAATGAGCATCATTTTTTTTCTGTTCCTATTACTATATTATTTCAACTGTCATTATACTAATAATGCTATTAGTCATTGTGTGTCATGGAAGAAAAAGGAGAATAAGAGAAGGGAGAAGAGGAAATAATGACAGTTTTTTTAACTGATGAAATTAATTTGATTTTTTCTTCAGCTCACAAAAGTAATCCACATGTTCCAAAGTTGCTTCTTTTCTCATCACTGATAGTTTTCCTGCTAACAGTCTTATTATCTGTTGCTTTTATTGGTAAGTATGTTATGAACAATGAACAATGTCTGCTTTAATGTGAAGAGAAGATGCCCATTCGAAATTGACATTTCACAATGAGTTTACACATTTAAATTTTTTTCCTGAGGAGATATGAATCACAAGAATCCATTGGGAATTTTGCTCTTTAATTGAATTTAGTTGCTCTTCTGCAAAAATACTGAAATCCATTCTTATTAGAAAATTTGAAAAGTGTATGTGTATGTATGTGTTGATGTCGTTGAGTGAAATCTATGGGGAACATCATCTTTATATTACACTCTGTGTGAGGAAAAATCTATACTTCCTTAGTAAAATTTATAAGGCCAGCCCTCTTTGAGAGTATGAATGCATTTTGGGGTCATCAGGTGGACAAGGAGATGGGAAGAAATATTCCAAGAAGAATTCTTCAATGAATTTCTTTGTAATTATTATTTTTTTTGTCCTGCACAAGACTGTGTGAGATCTAAAAGCCAATTAGGAAATAGTTTGGTTACTGCATGTCCAGATTTTCAGAATTTATCAAAAATTTTGAAGCCATAAAGCTTAGTATATTTTCATATAGATATTTTACTCATCATTTGGCCATTCAAGAAGTAGCAATGGCAATTTGTCAGGCACTGTGTTAGAGACACAAAAAAAGCCAGCCACAAAGCCCTGGTCTTAAGAGATTAAGAGAATAGTCAAGTAGACCAGTGCTTACAATATTACAACAGGAAGTGTTATGCAGGGAAGAAGTGAGCATGGGAGGCTGGATAGACTTCCTCAGGAGGCAACATCTAGAGCTATGTGTACCAAGAATGGCATAGACATATGATAAAATGGAATAATTTTGGGGAAATGTAAGTGTATATGACTGAAACCTAAAGAGCTAAATGAAGAAATTTGAAAGGAAGTTGTAGGTGGCAGACATGAGTAGGGCTCAGATTACCAAGAGTGTAGTGTACCATTAGAAAGAATTTGGATTTTTTTTCCTAAAGATTATTTTACAAAGTGTCTTTTGCTGCTTAATAAACCAATCTAAGGGCTGGGGATGTGGCTTAAGTGGTAGCGTGCTCGCCTGGCATGCGTGCGGCCTGGGTTCGATGCTCAGCACCACATACAAACAAAGATGCTGTGTCCGCTGAAAACTAAAAATAAATATTAAAATCAAAAAAATAAGCCAATATAAAATTTATAGTCTAAAACTATATATTTACCTTCCACTTCTGGTCTCAGCTGAAAGGTTCCTCTTCCTAGCTGAACTCACTCATGCATATGATGTCAGATACCAGTCACAGGCAACTTGGCTTCTGAGAAAGAGGATGTCAAGGAATGACAGGGACAGTTTCACTACATTTCTGGCATCATTCATCAATCTAGACTGGGTTTGTTCACATTGCCCCTTGCAGACTTCCAGGGCTGCGTGTGGAATGAAGTCATATTGAAGTTTTAATTTGGAACAATCACAGTTTCTTTTGCACATTCTATTGGCCAAAGAAAGATTTAAAAGCAGCTCATACTCAAGTGGTGGAGAAATAGACCTCACTTCTTGATTGGAAAAGCTGCAAAGTCACATTGCAAAGGCGTGTGAATTCATACAGGGAGGGTTAAACATTGAGGCCATTTTAACAATGTGTCACAGTCATGGTGAGCCATTGAGGAATTTTGAGCAAGGAATTGATATGATCAAATTTGACTTATAGAAAGTTTGTTTTTACAAAGCTGTGACAATGGGTTTATGAGCACAATGTTGGTGTTAAAGAAAGGTTAGAAGGCTAATGGATAATCCTGTTGAGGCACATTGAGAACCTGATTCAAGGATACTATTACTGAAGAAAGAGAAGAGAAAATAGCTCTGAATGACAAAGAAGATATAATCAAAGAGGCTTGATGAATATTTAGATCTGGTGATTAACAGACCCAGAGAAATTAAGTGTGACTCTAATATTCTGACCTGGTAAACTCAGCAATGATGAAGCCATTCAAAAAGATAGACAAGATAGCATGAGTAGCAGGTTTAGTTGGAAGATGATGATTTAACTTTTGGGTACATTGGATGTGCCCATGTTTAGTGGGAGGAACATTTGTCTGGGTTTTAGGAATTAGGTCTGAATTCTGGAAGTTATTCACATAATGGCAACAGGTGAGACCAGGGAATATATGATATTACTCAGGAAGAGGACTTAGTATGAGAAGAAATGATAAGGATGGAATTCTGGGGAATGTTAACAGTTTAGAAGAGATGGATAGAGGGGCAAGAGCTCATAAAAAAACACAAGAAGCAATAGCAAGAAAGGTTAGGCGAAAATAGAAAGTAATGTCTGAAGAGTTAAGGAGGCAGAGAACTGGAGTCAAATATTGCAAGAAGTTCATTAGGAAGATGACTAGTAAGTGGTCTTAGGTGATCTCTTTGAAGGGTGGCTTAAGTGAAATGGTAGAAATCAAAGCCAGAATGAGGTGGGTCAAGAAACAAATAGAAGGTTAGGAAGAAAGAGAGCAAATATAATAGAAAGAGGGGGGCAGAGGGAGAGAGAAGAGTTAATTTTGAATAGGGAGTGACATGAGAGTGTTGGTACCCAAGGAATAAGAGGCAGATGAAGAGAAAGGAAAAGAAAGAATAGGAGAAAAACCATGCCCTCTTGATCAATGTTGGGTTCTTTTAAAAATTTCTATTATCTAAGATATCTCAGAACTCCTCAGAATTAGCTAATTTCTCCCTCCCACAAAGTCCCAGGCTGTGTATCAATTAAATGCAAGTATTTTCTGACTTTTATTCCCTTTCACTGAGATTTAATCTTTATATGAATTTTTGTATGTGTTTATGGATAACATGGATAAGTTCTTTTAGACCCATTATGATAGAACTTTCCCATCCTCTTTTAATCTCTATATAAATATACTTTATACATTATATATGTGTATTGTATGTGTGTGTATGTGTGTGTGTGTGTGTGAGTTTATAGTTTCAAAATCAATAGGGTTAGGATTACATTGTCTGTGGGATGATGGGAAATGTTTTCCAGGAGGGCCACATTTACTCAGGTAATCAGACATTAGTAGATTTTGTTTCTATAAAGAATGCAAGAAAATAATAGTAAAGAACAAAGTCATAATACTACCTGGAAAAATGCATGTCTTTAAATTCTCTTTTCCAGTTTTATTTAAAAAAATATTCTCAGATTCTTGAAGAAAAGAAGTATCCAAATTTTACAAAAGAACCAATCCACCCAGAATTGAAGTGTTCAAGACACTATTCAACCATGAAAGGTAAAATTTAATGAGTAGAATTTAGTAAGGATCCTAAATTAATATTTACAATAAGATTTCCAGGTTTATAATATTAAAAAGGGGAGTTTCATGATCATTCTAAACTACATGTACAGAATGTTATAGGACCTAAAATTCTTATATGTATATTTTAAGTTGCTCATTGGAGGTTTGACTGTGAAAAAGGACATATTGCCTTTACATCTCTTTAGCTTTAGTTTCTTTCTGAAGTTTCTGTGCACACTTACTTTTTCTCTCACATTTTATGAGTATTTTTATTAATGAACTCATTTATTTGAAATATTAAAATATGCAAATAAAAATGTATTTTTAATGACATTTTATTTTTTGAGTATTTTACTCACATTTTATGTTCATTTTTCAATGAACATTTTTACATTTACAGAAAAATTGAGCAGACAATATGAATAGGTCCTATTTGAATCCTACCTCGTATATACAATATTCCCTATTATTACCACCTTATATGAGTGAGGGCATTTGTTATAATTAATGAGCCAATATTGATATATTATCACTAAAGTTCATTATATATTAAGGTTTTCTTAGTTTTCACCTAATGTTCTTTTTCTGTACTAGAATCTCACTCAGAACATCATGTTATATTTAGTTTTCATATCTATTTTCCTCTTGGCTGTGATAATTTTCAAACTTTTTTTGATGACTGATAATTTTTAGGGATACTAGTCTAGGCTGTCCCTCCATTAAAATTTGATGTTTTGCTGAGTGTGATGGTGCATGCCTGTAATCCCAGCAGCTTGAGAGGCTGAGGCAAGAGGAATGAGAATTCAAAGCCAGCTTTAGCATCTTAGTGAAGGCCTAGGCAACTTAGTTAGACCCTGTCTCTAAAGAAAGTATAAAAAAGTGCTGGGGATGTGGCCCAGATATAAAGCACCCCTGGATTCAATCCCTGGTCCAAAAAACAAAAATTTTCATGTTTTTCTAATGATTAGACGGGGGTTATTAGTTTTTGGAAGGAAGGCCACAGATGTAAACTGCTATTTTCATTTCATCATATCAAGGATATATATTATCAAAGTACTTTTTAACTGTTGATGTCGACCTTGATCACCTAGGTAAAGTAGTGTTTCTCAGGTTTCTCCACTGTAAAGTTGCTCTTTTTCTCTCCCTATTCCACACTGTTTTCTTCCAAGGAAAGCTGCTAAGTGCTGTCCACACTTCAGGATTGAGGAGTTATGCTCCCTGTCCATTAGGGTGTCCATTAGTCTGGGTTCTCCAGAGAATCACAACCAGTAGAATACATAGAAAATATGGATATTTCCTTTCAAGAAATTAGCTCATGCAATCATGGAGGCTTGAAAAGCCCAAAATGTGGTTGGGGAAACCAGTTGGCTGGAGATCAGGAAAGAGTGGCAGTTTGAGGCCAATGACAGTCTGCTGCAGGATCAGGAAAAGTGAGTGTTGCAAATGAAGTCGAAAGGCAGTGTGCTGGAGAATTCTCTCTTGCTCTGGGGAGGGCATTCTTTTGTTTTGTTTAAATCTTCAACTGATAAGGCAAGGCCCATCCACATTAAGGGGGCAATCTTCTTTACTCAAAGTCCACCGATTAAAATGTAAATCTCATCCAGAAACACCCTTGAAGCAATACCCAGAGTGCTTGATCAAAATAGTATGTAAAATGAACCACCCTAAATATCTACATAATTTAATTGAAAGGCTTATGTGTATGAGATTTGCCTCTTCTATCTTATTTACTAATTTATTCAGTAATTTATATCTACATGTACCCATGGATATTTATTTTATATTTTGGGCCATAATTCAATACTTTTTAAAAATTTATTTTGTTTTTCTAGCTTAGGCATTGGGAGGCACTTCATTTACTTAGTGCCTAGTGTTTGGTGATTTTCCTGTTTTGTTTTTGATTTTTAGTATGTTTCCATACTGCTTAGAGGGAACTATGTGATTTTAATGATGGTAAATTTGTTGAGGTTTGTTTTACATCTCAGTATGTGGTCTATCTTGGTATATGTTCCATGGACATTTGTAAAGAATGGGTATTCAGTTGTTGAGTGAACTGTTCTAAACATGTTCATTAGAATCCCTTGGTTGATGAGGTTTTTGACTTCTTCAATATTCTTGTTGATATTTGGCATGTATAGTTGTGTCCACCTATGATAATGTAAATCTCTCTTTTGTTTTCACTCTGCATTTGTGTAAGTTTTTACTTTATATTTTTTGGACCCCTATTGTTTGTTATTACACATTTAGGATCATGATATGGGGTTTTATTATATTTTTTATATTTATTTCATCTGTTTTTCTATTGGAAATTTCTATTATTTTTTTTCTGCCAATTCACTGATTTCTCTGTCCCCTTCTCCATTCGGATGTTGATCTCACCTATAAGCTTTTAAATTTTTTTTGGGGGGGGGTACCAAGGATTGAACTCAGGGGCACTTGACCACTAGCCAAATTCCTAGCCCTAATTTTTGTATTTTATTTAGAAACAGGGTCTCACTGAGTTGCTTAGCGCACCGCTTTTGCTGAGGCTGGCTTTGAACTTGCGATCCTGCTGTCTCAGCCTCCCAAGCCGCTGGGATTACAGGCACGTATCACCATGCCCAGTTAATCTATAAGCTTTTAAAGAGGTTTTTGGATTTTTCAATGATAATATTTCCATTTTGTTCTTTACATCTTCAGTTTCTTTGCTGAGTCTATTTTTCCTTTCATTTCAAGAATGTTTCTACATTCTTTTTTTAAAAACTCTCATTGTCAATCTTTCTTTCTTTCTTTTTTTAGTTATTGATGGACATTTATTTTATTCATTCTTCTTGAAATATATGACAGCTTTGAAATCTTTGTCAGATAATTCTAACTTTTTGTTATCTTGATTTGTGGCATCTGTTGATATCTGTTTTTTTTTTTTTTTTTTTGAGAACTCCTGGTCCTTGGTATAATTAATTATTTTCTGTTGAGACTTGGACATTTTTGTATTGAGGTTTTGGAGTCTGGGTCTTATTTAAACATTATATTTTAGCTGACTTTTCCTGATAGCATTTCAGCAGAAGAATGGGACACTGACATCCAGGTTGATGCAGACTGGGCTCATTGACACCTGATAGGACAAGACTCCTTGCTACATCTGGATGGAGATAGGATTACAGTGTTCTTGTGGTCTCCATTGGCCCTTAATTTTAACACTACACACTATTTTAAAAGATATTTCCTTATATTGCACCTATATCCTTCTCTTCCCAATAAAGGAAAAGTCTGGAGCTGTTGCCCAAAGAATTGGAAGTCATTTAGTTCCAGTTGCTACTTTATTTCTACTGATTCAAAATCTTGGAATAAGAGTGAGGAGAACTGCTCTCGAATGGAAGCTCATTTGCTAGTGATCAACAGCAAGGAAGAGCAGGTACTTTCTAGGAGATAATGGAGTCATGAGCCTGTCTGATTATTTATATTCTTTTCCTAAAAGGCGTTAGTTTTTATTGTTCTGGGTGTTGGTGCTATGGCAGAAGGCTTTCAAAAATAGGTAGGAAAGGCTTTCTCAGCCTTTCCATTCATTCCACACCTTATTCCTACTTCAGTGTAACTAAATTACCCCCAAAGAAATTGTGGCATTAAAAATATGCAACGAGGGGTTTAGTGGAAGGATGAATATATTTCTACCTGAAATACCAGCTTATTATTTTAATATGTAAGTGTTTTATGAATTGTTAACTTCTTAGAGAGAGGAGTATTAATTTGAATGGGAAAATAAAGTTAATTTATGAAGAGTCACAATAAACAATCAGAAATGAATATAAAGAATCTTTGAGGGGGGCTGGAATTGTGTCTCAGTGGTAAAGTACTTGCCTGGCATGTGTGTGGCCCTGGATTCGATCCTCAGCACCTCATGTAAATAAATAAATAAAATAAAAGAGATTCATTTACAACTAAAAAAATATATTTTAAAAAAAGACTCTTTGAGCGCTGGGGTTGTGGCTCAGTGGTAGAGTGCATGCCTAGCATGTGTGAGGCACTGGGTTTGATTCTTAGCACCACATATAAATAAATAAAGTAAAGATCCATTGGCAATTTTAAAAATATTTAAAAAAAGAATCTTTGAAATTATGAAAGGAAAATGATTAGATTTGAAAAAAATCTTGTGGACAACTTTGAACAATGCCCTCTCTTAGTGAAAAAAAGAGGGGAATTGAGTCTGAGATGAGAATTCATTATGATCATGGTAGGAATTGCTTTCATATGTAATGAAAATCAGGATCATAAGTGATGTTTTTGACCTTGCTTTGCTCAACTAGAGAAGACCTGCCTTTCTGGGGAACCCCCATGTGGCTATTCCTGGATGCTTTTTCTTTTTCTTCTCATTTCTGTTTGACCTTGAAGAACTCAGTTGAAATATTACACTGTACCTATAAATAGGGTATAATTTCTACTTGTTAAAAAAACTTAAAAAATGTTAAAGGAGATGGAAATGTTAACGACTCTGATTTGATTATTACACACTATACAATGGATCAACTTATCACCCTATACTCCATAAATTTCTTATATGTATTTTTTAAACACATGAAGCAAATCTTTTAATGCACTCGAACACCTTTTGCTTAAAACTTCAGTTATTATTCCAGTTGACATTCTGAAACTTCAGCCATAAATCCTAATGTTCTTGGAGTTAACACTTGACCTCAGCCTATGTAAAAAAGTAACTTCTCTGAGCCCCCAACAGAGGGAGGTGTCCCAGCAAGTCCCTGGACAAGGATGGAGGTGGGCAGCCGCCACAGGGTGAGGCTGTGCTATATCCTTCTTGGACTCTTTGGATCTTAACCGGGCTGCAGAAGCTGGTTGGTTGTCCTGGCCAAGATCTCACCACAAGCAGGTTCAGTCACTTCTTCTCAAGGCCGCAGCATCTCATTGAAGGCGCTTAGCTTCTGGTAGGCAAACTTCCTGGCGCCGGCACTGCCACTGCGTCAGCCCCGCCGCTGGCAAGGTGCTCCACTGCACCTGTGAGGGAGGCCAGGCCTTGGACCTACCCAGAGCCATCAGGCCACGGGGCCGTCCCGTCACCCCGCCACCAAAAGTGTACCCCATAAATTTATATAATTAAAATGCATTAAAAAAAATCCAAACTTACAAACAACAACAACAACAACAACAACAACAAAAGGGACTTAGTTTTGCTGAGTACTTTTCCTTTGTCTTTTTTTCCCCTTAGGATTTTATCATTCCAAATCTGCAAATAGATGCGGTTTATGATGTGGGCCTGTCAGATCCAGAGTGTCAGAGACATTGGCAATGGGTCCACGGAACACCTTACAATCCAAGTGCCTTGTGAGTATTGAATTAGATAAAGGCAGGGTCCTGGATCCGGCAGGGTATGTAGGTTGTCCAACATCAGTTATGAAACTAAAACTAAAACAGCTCACTCTCTTGTACTGACTGTAGAGCACAGGGTTAAGAAATTCTATTGTCATGTAATCATTTCAAGAAACTTATGAGACACATAGGTTATTATTTTTTCCACTATAGAGATGAGGCAAATTGTGTTTGCAGAGTATAGATAGTTCAGCTAAGGTCACCGAACAATGGTCCTCAAATCCAGGTATGTTCTGCATTGATTTTAACTATTTGTAGCTCTATAATAAAATTCTTGTTAAGATCATAATTGATGAAGCTTTAATGTTTCTCATAAAAAGCAAGACACCTAAATTCTTGTACTTTTATAACATCTCATATTTATATAATCTTAAAAAAACTCTTAAGTTCTTCAGCATATTTCCACCTTTGATCTTCATATCTATTTTGTGAAACATGTAGTACTCTTATTGTAGTCCCCAGTTATTAGATGGGCAACTGAGAATTGAGGAAATTAAATTATTTGTCCAAGAAGACAAGAATAAGTAGAGGATCTATAGTTTTTAACTAGTTCTTCAGACTCCAAAATCATTCCATTAAGAAGAAGAAAAAAAATACTATTTACATGGGACCATGGTGACATCTCTTTATTATATAAGAAAGCCCTATGGATTGACAGTCTCCTGGCAACAGGACCTATGGATGCACAAACTGAGGAGAAACTGGGATATTTTTTGGGAGGATTTTTTTGGGTACCAGGGATTGAACTCAGGGGTACTCAACCACTGAGCCACATCCATAGCCCTATTTTTTTTTGTATTTTATTTAGAGACAGGGTCTCACTGAGTTGATTAGAGCCTCGCTTTTGCTGAGGCTGGTTTTGAACTCATGATCCGACTGTCTCAGTCTCCCGAGCTGCTGGGATTACAGGTGTGCACCATTGCACTCGCTGGGAGGATGTTTAATGCATTAAGGTATAAGAATACTTAGTGATGTAGGCACAGTTTTCAAGGGGAATACTAGAGGGGATGGTGGAAGAGAAACTGCATGAGAAGTGGAGAAGGGTTGTTAGGGGTATCTGTCTCTGATTTTCACAAAATTCTACCCTGGCCTCTGGCCTTTTTACTGTCTCTAACCCTTTTAAAAATACTGTTGGAAAAAAAAATTCTTTCATCTTTTTTCTCTCTTTCAGATTCTGGCATCTAAGTAAGCCCAGTCAGAGCCAGGAGCAATGTGTTACGCTAACTTTCTATCAAAATATAGGATGGGACTTGAATGATGTGGTTTGTCAGCATG
Source organism: Callospermophilus lateralis (assembly GCF_048772815.1). NCBI lineage: Eukaryota > Metazoa > Chordata > Mammalia > Rodentia > Sciuridae > Callospermophilus > Callospermophilus lateralis. Next base: position 75,533,176 of record NC_135308.1, on the reverse strand, counting down.
ATTCTAGGTCAGTTTGTGAAATGATGAAGATCTTCTTATGAATCAAAATATTCTCAATGTACTTGTGATCGAATGGGCACCTGTTATTACAGATATAGATAATAAGTTCTTTACACATAAGAGATATATGTAAAGAACTTATTATCTTTACATATATAGAATTTTAGGTATGTGGTCAACTATTTCACTTATGAGAATATTTTCCACATATTTACTCATTGATTAATTTATTTCCTGATTCACAAAGCATTTACTGAGAATTTTGAAAGTGCCAGAAACTATCGCAGAGACCCCTTTTGTGAACACATGGAAGGCACACAGGTCTCTCTGCAAATTTCTTTCTGATTGTTAAGATTTATTTACTGATATATGTATAGTTTCTCTATTTTCTTTCCCCATCTTTGGCTTAATTAATATTTAATTGGCAAATAAAATTGTATGCATTTTAGAATTTTAGGCTCTGTTTAGTCACCTTTTTTGCTGCTGTGACTAAAGGATCTGACCAGAGCAAGTATAGTGGAGGAAAATTTTAACTGATGGCTCATGGTTTCAGGGGTCTTAGTCTATAGAAGGCTGGCTCCATTTCTCAGGGCTCGAGATAAGGCTGAATGTCATGGTGGAGTGTGTGGTAGAGGGAAGCAGCTCACATCATGGTGATCATGAAGCAAAGAGAGAGACTCCAGTCTCTAGATACAAAATATATCCCATAGCCACACCCCCAGTTAATCACTTCCTCCAGCCACACCTTACCTGCCTCCAGATACCACTTAGTTAATCCCATTGGGGATTAATTCACTGATTAGGTTAAGACTCTCACAATCCAATAATTTTCTCCTCTGAACCTTCTTGCATTGTCTCACACGTGAGCTTTTGGGGGGCACCTCATATCCAAACTGTAACAAGCTCCATTTTCATTTTTATAGTTGCTGTTAAAAACAAATAAAACAGTTGTATGTAATGCCTGTAATCCCAGCTTTTCATGAGGCTGAGGCAGGAGGATTTTGAGTTTAAAGCCAGCCTTAGCAACTTAGCAAGATCCTGTCTTTAAATAAAATATAAAAAGGGCTGGGGATGTGGCTCAGGGGTTAAGCAACCCCAGGGTTCAATCCCTGGAACAAAAACAAAAACAAAAACAAAACAAACAAAAAACAAATAAACCATAAGACAATAAATCTTCATTTTTAACTGTTTTGGCCAATCTGCCATTTAGTAAATGGAAGAGGAGGAAGAAATTCTGGGGCATGTTCAATATTGAGAAAAATATGTTTGTACATTGGAGTTATGGGTCATCAACTTGAATGATTTTTTCTAAATGTAGAAATCTGCTGACACTTGACAACCCTTCAGGGCCCATATGATCTTTATTTTGTTCAGATAATCTTAGTACTGAATGTTAATATTTCTTTCTTTGCCTACATAGAAATCAATAGTTTATATTTACTGGGGATAAACACAGTAACTCAAGGAGAGAAGAAATAGTAAGACGCAATCCAAATGTGTTAAACCAGTGTTTATTTGAAGGTTTGAGGAAATATTATGTATAATATTGATCAATTGCCTAACATGAGCTTTTTTGGGGGACACCTTATATCCTAACCATAGCATTTCCCCTATCCTCCCAAACTCATCTCCATCTCACAATGCAAAATGCATTCTGTCCATCTCCAAGAGTCCTTATAATCTTAACAGTTCCAGAATTGCCCAAAAGTACAGGTGCAGAATCTTCTTTGAGACTCAAGACAAACTTTTGGCTATGAGCCTCTGTAAGAATCAAAAGCAAGTTACATCCAATATTACGAAGACTCAGAATAAATATTCTTATTCCAAAAGGAAGAAATAGGGGCATAGGAAGAAGGGACGGGACCAAAGCAAGACCAAAATCCAGTTGGGCAAAGTTCAATAGCTCTAGTAAGACTTTAAGCAACCGAGTGAGAGCCTGTCTCAAAATAAAAAATAAAAAGGGGCTGGGGATGTGACTCAGTGGCTAAACACCCTTGGATTCAATCTCTGGTACCAGGCCTGGGCAGCCTTGCACCTTTGATCTTGCTGATCACAGACAACATGGCTTTGCTCTGAGGCTGGCTTTGTATCCGACATCTTTCCTCAGCAGATAGATGTTGCATGTTCCTGGCATCTATTAATCCTCAGGGTCTCTTTCAGCTTTGGCTTTCTTTTCACAACTGCATTGCCCTCTCAGGGGCTGCCTGAAGGGATTCAAACCATGCTACACTTTGCCTGGCCTCACAGGTACTCCTCTGAAATCTCAGTGGAAGCCTCCATGAGCACTTTACTCTAGCATCTGCATTTCTGCAGAAACAGATGCCATCAAGGTCTTCTAAGTTCAAGTAGCAGCTGTGTTCCTTTGAACTATCACTGCAGTGGCCTCTGAGTGCCTGGGTAGCTAAGCATGGTGAAACAAATCCTGGAGAAACAGCTGTCTAAACACCCCTGTGTGAGCAGTGTACCTCCAAAGTCTCATTTCTACATCCTTGAGCCTGTTATGGCTCTAATCTTGCTGATTCCTGAGATATTCTCAAGTCATCTTTCCCGTTGTCTCAGTGCAAAGTACTTAGTTTCTCCTTAGTGACAGAAATCTCTTCAGCAACTATATCTTCCTTTGCTTGAAATTTACATGCATTTTTTTCTGGCCAAATTTCCAGTTTTAAAAATTCTTCTGATCTGATTTATCTTCCTGATTATCAGAGTAAACTTGAACTTGACTAAAACTGCAACAATACCCATGTTACTAACTGAATGTTATGCTGACTTGAAATTTTCTCCACCAGATTAATTGGTTCATCACTTTAAATTCAGCTCCACAGAAAGTCTCAGGACTTGGATAAAATGCAGGCAAATCCACACCCCCCCCCCATATAGGCTCCTATTTCAATTCCCAATAGAGTGTTCATTCCCCACTAAAACTTCATGGACACAATCTTTACTGCCTATACATTTTTTTTTTTGATATCAGGGATTGAATCCAGGGGTACTTAACCACTGAGCCACCTCCCCAGCCATTTTTAATATTTTATTCAGAAACAGGGTCTCACTGATTTGCTTAGGGCCTTGCTAAATTTATGAGGCTGGCTTTGAACTCATGATCCTCCTGTCTCAGCTTCCTGAGCTGCTGGGATTACAGGCATGTGCCACTGTGCCCAGCTGTTTTTACTGTTTACATTTTAACTGGCATTCTGATCATCTGAGCTTTCACCAGAATCAACCATTAAGCTTGCTTATAACATTCTAAGGCTTCTCCAGCCTGAGTCTCCAAACTTATCCAAAATCCTCCCATAAACAAATTCCAAAAGCTTATGAACCACATGATCAGATATGTCACAGCAATGACCCCACTTCTTGGTACCAATTTTCTGTGTTTTCTTCAGATTTTGATCAAAATACCTAAAAGAACATCTTAGAGGAGGAAAAGTTACTTTTGGGCTTACAGTTTCAGAGGTTCAATTCATGGTGGGACAATTTTATTTCTCTGAGCCTGAGGTGATGGTGGAACATCATGACCAAAGGGTGTGGCAGAGGAAAGCTGCTCAGTTTATGGTGTTCAGGAAGAGAGAGAGACAGACACAGAGAGAGGGGACTCATGAGGAGCCACAGACAAAATACTATCCCCTAAAGCATGCCATAGTGCTTACTTCCTTCAAACCCACCCACCTGCCTAAAGTTACCACTAAAGATCCCACTTAATTATTAATCACTAATCCATAAAAATGTATTAATTTACTGATTCGGTTACAGTCTAATAATTTCACCTCTAAACATTGCTCCATTGCCTAACATAAGCTTTTTGGGGGGGCTGCCTCATATCTAAGTCATAACTTAACAATTGCATTTTTTCACATATTTCTCATTTTTGTGGGAAAAACGCATATCATTCACTCTTCATATATTTCAGGAGTACAATATTTCATCATTCACTATAGTCAACCTGATGTATAACAGATCTCTTTAATTTTTTTCTTCCTATCTAACTTTAGTAATTAAATATTTGTATTTCTATTTAGGACTTATCCAATTGAACAAAACATCCTCCAGGTTCATCCATATTGTAAAAAATTTGTTCTTTTTTTAGGTAGTATAATATCCCATTGTGAATGTATACACCATATTTTCTTTTTCCATTATCAGTGAATGTACATATAGATTAATTCAATATCTTGACTATTGTGAGTAGTGCTCTTATAAAAAAGCAATGTAAATATCACTTCAATATATTCATTTAATTTTTTTTACTTTCATATCTCGTAGTAGGATTTCTGGGTCATGTGGCAGTTCTTCTTTGAAAGAAATCTCCAGATTGGTTGCACCAATTTTTATTTCCACTTCAACTGGGTATTTCATTTTCTCAACATCCTTGTCAACACTTTTATCTTCTGTCTTTTTAGAACTAGCTATTCTCACCAGGGTAAGGTGAGATCCCATTATGTTCTTTTTTAAAAATATTTATACTTTTTAGTTGTAGTTGGACACAAAACCTTTATTTTATTTACTTTTATGTGGTGCTGAGGATTGAACCCAGGGCCTCGCACATGCTAGGTGAATGTTCTACCGCTGAGCTGCAACCCCAGCCGCCCCATTATTGATTTTCATTAACCAATGATTAGTGTTTTAGTCAGCTTTTTCATGTAGAGGAGGAAAAGTTTATTTTGATTCATGGTTTCAGAGGTCTCAGTCTATATACAGCTGACTCCACAGCTCTTGACCCAATGTGAGGCAGAACATTATGGCAGAATGGCATGATGGAGGAAAGCAGTTCATGCAACAAAGAAGCAGAGAGACCTCTGCTCACTAGGAGCAAAATATAAATTCCCAAATCACACCCTCATTGACTTACTTTCTCCAGCCACACCCCACCTTCCTACATTTATTGCCTAGTTCATCTATCAGTGATTACTCCATTGATTAGGTCATACTTCTCATAATCTAATCGTTTTACTTCTGAAAATTCTTGTATCATCTCACACATGAGCTTTTGGGAGATACCTCATATTTAAGCCATAACAATTAGTGATTTGGGGAAAATTTCCAAATACCTGTTGGTAATTTGTATATCTTTGTCTTAGTTTATTTTGTTTATGATAGGAGAATACCTAATGTTGGATAATGTATAAAACACATTTAATGTATTTAGCTTACAGTTTGGAATCTGAAAGTCCAGGATTGGTGGCCAAATCTGGCAATTTACTGTGAGAACATACTGGCTGCATCATGAAATGGTGGCAGCATGTGCAGAGAGCTCCCATGGCAAGATAAGAGGTAAGAGAATGAGGAGGAGCCAGGCTTGCTCCTTTCTAACAACTCACCTTGAGCAAATGAACCTGGTCCTTAAAGTACCACCTTCAACCCTTCTGACTGTGATGACTCATGACATAATTACCTTCCACTAGGCCCCAACTTTTAAAGATCCACCACCTGTCAATACTTCCAAACTGTGAAATAAACTTCCAACTGAATCTCTCGGGGGATAAATATGTCTAAACCATAGCAGACTTTTTTTTTTTTTTTTTGAGAAATGTCTACTTAGTTCTTTGGTTCATTTTCTAATCATATCATGTGTTTCCTTGCTGTTGAGTTATGTAAGTTCCCTATTTTTTGAATGATATCCTCTTATCAGATGTATAATTTGCAAGTATTTTCATTCATTTTGTATGTTTTCTCTATTATTTTCTGTGCAAAAAATTTGATGTAATCCTATTTGTCTATTGCTTTCATTGCCTAACACTTTTAAGGTCTTCACCAAAAATATTTTTCCTCCAGATTAATGTCATTAAGTTTTCCACATGTTTTCTTATAATAGCTTCATAGTTTTAGTCTTATACTTATGTATTTAATCTATTTTGAGATTTTTTTTGTGTATACATGGGAGATATAAGTTTCAAATTTCATTCTCCTTAATGTGGATATTGCCTTTTCTTAGCAATATTTATTAAAGATTGTTTTTCTTGATTGTGGGTTATCCCCTATCTTGTCTTTCTGTTTTAGAAGTTTCTATCTGTTAGTCCTGGTTTTAGGGTTTCCCTCTGGTTGTCTGTCTGTTTTTTGTTTTTATCTGTCACTGGCCCTTTAAGACATTGGCAATGCTGCATTGATCACACTGGTAGTCTCTGGGAAAAATCATGACTGAAAGGGTCACGTGTGTGTCTAAGACTATGACTAGATAAAAATGTAAAGATGTCTAGCCATTGAATGTTATTCTGAATTATTATACAGTCTTGCAGTTGGAATTGGCTTGCCAGAGGAATGAGTTTAAGAGGAACGAGTTTATATTATATATGTGCAGGTATTTCTGAAGTTGCGTTATAGGGAATACAAACAGCTAGGAACTAAATTGATGATGAAAGAAAGGGCACTTTCTCTGGTGTGCAAGGATAGAAGGGCACAAGAAGAAAAAGTTAAATCCCTTTCAACCCAGGCTGGCAGGCCTGGCACTGCTTCTCAACCCAGCCCCAGGCAATCACAGACCACCCTGCTGTGGATCAGGAACACCATCCCTGGTGAGGAAGAAAAATTCAAGAAAAGCTCCTGTGCTATAGAGGAATGGGCAAAGGGGACTTGGCCTCTGCCCTGCCTTCCAATGTCCGTCCTTGTCCATGGTGGGTGGGGGCTGCCAGCCAAAAAGGATGTGGTAGTGGGTGTCAGCACCACTATATTATGATCTGAGAAGAGGAATGGTCTCTTCTTTTAAGATGTGATAGGACACCTCATTTGGCCAAAGGAACACCCATTATGAGGGCAGAATAATTCTTGCTATGACAGTATTCTATCAACCTAAATGCATGGGGAGACTGACAGGATGAAAAACTGCACAGGAGGACTGTCAGGCTAACTGACTGCATAAGTGTGTGTGTGTGTGTGTGTGTGTGTGTGTGTGTGTGTGTTTGTGTTGTGGGACCCAGGTAGGGCTCACAAACAGAGTTAGAGTGGAGAAAAAAATCTGCAACCTCTTCAGCTCTGGAAAAAGCAGATGTTACGAAAATAAGCTGAGTAACTGTAGGATCCTAAGGCGTGGTTCAACAAAAGCTGAAGGTCCAGGACTGCTTAGGCCATGCTGCAGCTATACAACCAGCCCCAGAGGCCATGCCTACATAGAGATAGTCACCTGTCTGACCTCAGCATCTGGGATGAAGCCCCCCTGACCCTGAGTGTAACCAGAGGCCAGGGTAATGGTGATGTTGTGGTGTAAACTGATCAATAAAATCAGCAAGAGTGTAAGTTACAGGTTATTGATTAGTAAAACATATAGATTATAGATATAAGATTTTGATAAGTAAGATAAGACAATTATAAAGCAAGAACTGTCATAGACAGGCTTAAGACTCCATTTTGCTATTCTTTCTATAAAAAACTGTTACATGATCCATTTCTGAGAAACAGAAACGAAAGCTGTCTTCCTATAAAAAATTGTTTTTCTGTACTTTGTATCCCATAGAATGTGCCCAACTCAGGATATGGTCGTGGTCGTGGTGAGCTATGTCCTGGGTTTGAGTACTTTTATGGTTCTACACGACTTTGAAATAGATTATTTCCTGGCTCAGCTGAAACTCAGGATACGGTGGTCTAACATTTGTTTGGACCTGGGATGTGGTTAAGCTAACTGCTTTTTTTTTTTTTTTTTTTTTTTTTTTTTAGCTTTTGTTACTTGCTTGCTTACATGATGCTGAGAAAATCCCCTGAGTTGTTCTTTTCATCCTTAAATTCCCAAGACACAGGCCAGGAAATTGCTGTTCTTCCACAGAGCATCAGTCTCTATGGGTGGGTGACAGCCCCTGGCCACATAAATAATACTCTCTTTTGTTTGAATTCGGACTTAGAGTGGCAGCTCCCCATGACAGTGAGAGGCAAGTCCTCAGATACTTGCTCCTCTGTCTTGTATCTGCTCCTCTGAGCTGCTGAGTTTTTGCCTGTCAGAAAAACCTTGTGGGTAGAGCCCTGAGTGTTGTCCACAGAGTTGAGCAGTGAAAGGGCCTCCTGGAGTCCCCATGTATGCAGGCACACCTGCCTTTTTGTCCTGTTTGTTTCTGAACAGAGACTTTCCTAAGAATCTCTGTATGGTCAATGTGACCTTAACTGGACAGGGAGCCCCAGACATACAAAAAAACTTCAGTGGGCAAACGGGGCAATTGACATAAACCCCTTGCAGCTAGTTGATATCGCTTTTCAGGTGTGCAGTGCCTGGGAGGAACAAAAACTAAAGCCAACTCCAACAAACGTGGATCTTCAAGGAAGCCTAAAGAAAAGAATGGGAAGGGCTCCTTCCATTGAAAATCAATATGCCTACTGAGAAAAAAAGGTAAGAGAGCCTGTTGGTATAATTGAAAATGAATAACTCATGTAAAGTTGATGCATTGTGATAACGAGAAGAGTGGTAAGTCAGGCTCCAATCCCTTGAATGCAAACTGGGAGAAGAAAGATGATTAACTTTATATGTCATATTGTCTAATCCCTCTCCTGGGAAGAGATTTGTTACGTACATTAGATAGTCAGATAACGCTCTCCCTGCAAAAGTGATACCAGTTTTGAAAATCAGGATAAGGTCCTTGTTCCCCAGGTGTTGAAGATTAAACACCCCCAAAAATGCCAAGGCAAGAGCAGAAAGCAAAGTTTATTTAAGAAACAGAAGAGACCTTCCTGTGGAGGTAGGCTTGGAGCTGTGGTGAGCAGGCTCAGAGGGGATGAGAGGGCCTGACTTTCTCCAGCAAGTCATACTTGAACCATTAATTCTTTAGGAAACCTCCCCACAACTCCTTCATTGGACAAAACCTTCAATTATACACTCTATAACACTGTCTACCTCCTTCATGTTGCATACAACAATAAAGTTTTCATTTGTGTGAATATTCTGAGTACATACTCTCTACTGGTCTAAGGGTTTCTGAGGAGACAGAGTATGTGCAATTTTCATCAAAATGTTTTTGGAATCTACCTTGTACCCACTGTATGTTAAATGCATGATAAATCTGTGTTGAATAAAATTAATAAATGAATACAAAAAAAGTAAAGAAACAGAAGAGAGAAGGTGGGGTGGTGAGGGCAAGAGGGGGTGGGGAGAGAGAGAGAGAAAGAGAGAGAGAGACAGTGTTAGTTCTGTGGAGAGAAGCGGGTCCAGAGCGGGTGCCTGAGGGAATGGGGGTGTCTTGCTCCTTTATAGATTTTAGGTTTTCTTTCTTCTCTTGCCCCCTCCTCCCATTATGCCTATGTGACCAAAAGGTGACCAAAAGACAGGAAGTGTGTGATTGCTACAGGGTGTGATTGCTTGTGTTGGAAAGTACCATTCTTCCCCTGGAAGCTGTTAGCACCCTGGTGAGGGGTGATGGGAGGTGCTATCTACTCATTTCTTTTTCTTTGATAATTAGCTACCTATCCTTTGCCCTATCTCAAAGGTAACAACTCTTGTTGCAAGTGCCACCAGAAAACATGCTCTAATTCCAGCTTTCACTTGCCACCCAGGAAAAGGAAGCTGAGCCTGTTCTGCTAGAGGTCTGCTAAAAAGTGAGTAAGGCTGTGTGGGCTAAAGGGACCCTGGAAAGAATGATCAGGTTTTCCCAGCCAGACTTTTGCTTAAGGAGGAGGTAACTTGTCCCAAGAAGAAACAATATTCCTCCCTTACCTTAAAATAGAGGAATTACTAGTGATCCTGCCTCTTTTGGATACATTTTTAAAAAACAGATTGAATTAGCTTTACCAGTTCCCCTACAATATTCCAAACCTGCCTGTGTAAAATACACATGCACGTACACAAACATACACACACACACACACACACATATCTCCAACAACAATGACATATACGCCAACAACAAAATAACCCGATTACATTATGGGTAATGATTTATGCAAAGCCTGAGAACTCTATATAATGTTGTTTAGTATATTTAGCTCTGTTTTAGTCAGAATTTTTGTTTCTGTGACCAAAAGACCTGACAAGAACAATTAGTGGAGGAAAAGTTTATTTGCGGGTCATGGTTTCAGAGGTCTCAGTCTATAGATAGCTGGCTCCATTTCTCAGGGCGTGAGATGAACCAGCTTATCATGATGGAATAGTGTGGAGGAAGAAAGCAGGTGGGAACCTGGCATCAGGAAGGAGAGAGTGAGGGGGAGAGAGTGAGAGAGCCCTGTGTTCAATAAGAACAAAATAAAAACCCCAAAGGCATGTCCCCAGGGACCTATAGCCACACCCTACCTGCCTCCAGTTACCACAGTTAATCCCTATCAGAGGATTAATTCACAGATTGAGTTAAAGCTTTCATAACCCAGTCATTTTACCTCCAAATCTTCTTTCATTGTCGCACACATCTCACATTTAAACCATAATAAGCCCATAGTACCAAATCTTTATACCCTGCTGACTACAGTGCCAGGTAACCATGGCTCATTTAATAATGCCAGATTTAAAGAATGTATTCTTTTGCATCCCACTGGAACGAAATTCCCAATTACTATTTGCTTTTGAAAGATAGGACCTCAGTACCAAATTAACCACCCAGTTTATTGGACTGTCTTACATCAGGGACTTAAAACCTCACCTACTGAGAGTCTAGCAAAAGACCTGTGAGGGTTACAGATGGATCCAGGAATTCTTTGGAATATATGGATAATCTACTTATGGCCAGCTCTGACTATGAACACTGCATTTCAATCACTATTGCTGTACTAAATCACCCTGCCTCATGTGGATATTGGGTGGTCCATTAAAAAGGCTAAATTTTGTAAAAAGTCACCTATCTGGGATTCCAGATTAGCCAACAAACCCAAAGTTTGATGTCATATCCAAAGCAGCCTATTTTTATTTAATTGTTCCAGTTAGTTATACACAGCAGAATGCATTTTGACTCTTTGTATACAAATGGAACAACTTTTCATTTCTCTGGTTATATATGATGCAGAGTCACACTATCTGTGCAATCATACATGTACATAGGGTAATAATTTCTGTCTCATTCCACCATCTTTCCCATTCCCATCTATCTCCCTTCCCTTCATTTCCCTCTGCCCAAACCAAAGTTCCTTCATTTTTTTCTTGCCCCCGCTCCCCATCTACCCACGGATCAGCATCCACATATCAGAAAACATTTGACCTTTGGTTTTTTTGGAATTGGCTTACTTCACTTATCATGGTATTCTCTAACTCTATCCATTTACCTGCAAATGCCATAATTTCATACTTCTTTAAGGCTGAGTAATATTTCATTGTGTAACCATAGTTGCTTTATCCATTTATCTGTTGAAGGGAATCTAGGTATATAGGTTGGTTCCACACATTAGCTTTTGTGAATTGAGCTGTTATAAACCTTGATGTGGCTGCGTCACTATAATATGCTGATTTTAAGTCCTTTGGATATAAACTAAGGAGTGGGTTAGCTGGGTCAAATGGTGGTTCTATTCCAAGTTTTCTGAGAAATTTCCATACTGCTTTCCAGAGTGTTTGTACCAATTTGCAGTCCCACCAGCCATGTATGAGTGAACCTTTCCCCCCACATCCTTGCCAACACTTATTATTGCTTGTTTTCTTGATAATTACCATTCTAATTGGTGTGAGATGAAATCTCAGTGTAGTTTTGATTGGCATTTCTCTGATTGCTAGAGATGATGAATATTTTTTCATATTTTTTGATCGATTCTGTATCTTTCTTCTGTGAAGTGTTCAGTTCCTTAGCCCATTTATTGGTTTGACTATATCCTAGAGATTAGTGCTCTATTTGAGGTGTGTGTGGTAAAGATTTTCTCCCATTCCAAAGCAGGCTATCTTGAACCTCAGAGAAGCCAGGAACAAGAGACAGACATATGGGTTACCGAGAATGTCAAGATTTTGCCATATTTGGGTACCTAATAGTTAACCCTCATATAAGACCTTAAAAAGAGCAGGAATTAAATCTTTCACTTGGACCCCAGAATATCAAACTATCTTTGAGAGTTAAAACAAAGTCTCATTACAATCTCTGCCCTGGGTGCCTGATTTACAAAAGGAATTCAGATAAAGTACAGCTCACAGAACTCTTTTATGGACATTGGGAGACATATTGTGACTAATAGCCTATTTGTCTGCCGCAGTCTGGCTGGGCAAAATAACTGGGAGGTGACAAGCAATTTGAAGGTTGAAGCAGGAACTGCTTTATTACGGAACAACAGTGGTATATATATATATATATACCTAACTGATTACACACAGCTTGACTCAATTAGCATCATCCAGATACAACAATCAGCCAATAAGGAATCCCCATCATCTTAATGGCTCGGTGGCGTTGCCTCACAAACCACTCCTCCTGGCAAATTGCCAGGCGCCATCTTGACTTGATTTGCGGTCCCCAACATTTGACAAAATAGCTTGACCATACAGCAAAAGGATGACTAGTGGCTGACTGCTGGGAGAATGGAGAGCTACCAGGCTATCCTATCAGGAAATCCAAATGTCAACCAGTACAAAAACAATGCCCCCACCTCAACACCTATTTCAATCTTAAACCCAGCAACCCTGTTGCTAGTAGATGATAATGAACCAAAACAACTGACTCAGAGATCTTGGAGATAGATGTAGCAGATTGGATTTGCTCGATCAAACTATCACTAGTTTGAAAGAGCTAGACTGGGACCTCTTTACCGATAGGAGCAACTTCATTGGCAATGGTCAGCAGGTAGCTGGATAGCTATGGTCACAGAACAATAGGTCTTAGAAACAGAAGCCTTTCTGCTGAAAATATTAGCCCATAAAGCTAAATTAATTGCTCTGACAAGAGACCTCAGATTGTACAAAAGAAAAAAGGTAAACATTTATATTGACTCAACATATACTTTAATGATGGTATATGCATATGGAACTATCTGGAAAGAAAGATGACACCTCACTGCTGAAAACAAAGACATTAAGCTTGCCCTTGAAATCCTGATGCTAATACAGACTATGGCTGAGCCAAAATAAGTGGCAATCATATACACTGACCTTGACATCAGAAGGTTGATAATCATGTGGCCAAGAGAAATCAAGCCACTGATAGTGCAGCCAAAATGGCCAGAAAGGGAAAACTGATTTTTAAACATTTTTTAGTGCATTATATTTATACATAATATTGGGATACATTTTGACATAATTATACAAGGATGAAATATAATTTGGTCCAATTCCATCCCCTGTGATTCTCCTTTTCCTCCTTTCTCCCTCTGTTCAATTTCCTCTATTTTTCTAGTCTTTTTTCTATTTATTTATAGTTTTTTAAAACATTAGTTCATTATAGATATACACAAAGGTGAAATTCATTGCAGCATATTTATATATGTACATAGGATAGTTTGGCTGGTTTCGTTCCATTCTTCTCTTTTCTCATTCCACCTCCCCATCCATCCCCTTCCTCTACTTCACTGATTTCTCAGTGAAGATTCATGGAATCTCCTCCCTCTTCCCCTCCTTTTGGTCTAGTTTCTGCATATGCGAGAAAACATTCAAATCTGGACTTTCTGGGTCTGGCTTATTTCATTTAGCCAGGCCCAGTTCAATCCATTTGCCAGCAAATGCCATAACTTCATTTTTCTTTGTGACTGAGTAAAACTCCATTGTGTATATATGCTACATTGTCTTTATCCATTCGTCCATTGATGTGTATCTGGGCTAGTTCCATAACTCGGTTATTGTGAATTGCGTTGCTATAAACACTGATGTGGCTGTATTCCTATAAGATACCAGAGTGGAGTAGCTGAGTCATATGGTGTTTCCATTCCTAGAGTTTTGAGGAATTTCCATACTGCTTTCCAGAATGGTTATACTAATTTGCAGTCCTACCAGCCATGCATGAGTGTGCCTTTTCCCCTACATCCTCACAACACTTATTATTGTTTGTATTCTTGATAATTGCCATTCTGACTAAAGTGAGATGAAATCTCAATGTAGTTTTGATTTGCATTTCCCTGGTTGCTAGAGATGTTGAATATTCTTTTCATATATTTGTTGGCCATTTGTATTTCTTCTTTAGATAAGTGTCTGTTTAGTTCTTCTGCCCATTTTTAATTGGGTTATTATTATTTTTTTTGGTGATGTCTTTTGAGTTCTTTATATATTCTGGATATTAATCTCCTATTTGAGGAGCAGGTAGAAAAGATCTCCCAGGGGGTGAAAAAAGAGAGGAGAGGGAATTTCATCAAAATAGAGGAAAGATCAGTAGACTAGATGAAGGGGACAGAGGAGGAAGAAGGGACTGGGAAAGGAAGAACACTGGAGTGAATCTGACTGAAATTTTGTATGTGCATGCATGGATGTGTACTGTGGGTCCTTGCATTGGGTATATTCACAAGAACCTAGTTACAAAAAGCAAAAACAAATTGTTAATGAATTGAAGATTGATGGAGTTGAAGGAGGGGAGAGGGGCAGGAGGAGCTGCTGGGGACTGAGTCAGAGCAGTTCCATGCTTTTGGAATTATGTTGAGGTGTATCCTGGTGCTGTATCATAACTAAAGAGAATTAAAAAAGTAGAAATTTGGTACCCTTTTGCTATGTCAATGGGAGCATAAATCTGGTACACATTTTCTGGAGAATATTTTGGCAGTATGTGTACATGCCTTGACGTAGGCATAACATTTCTAGGAACTTATTTTAGGTAAATGGAACACACAAAGATAATGGGCAAAAGACTATGAGAAACAATTAATAATCACCAAATACGCAAGCTAATTATGAAATAATGTTAATAGATTGGTATCCCCACACATGGCATATTAAGCAAACATAGAAATATCATACATTAAAATGTTATTTCGTAACATGAAAAATATTTGTGATCTGCTATAATGGGAGGGAGAAAAAAGAACTGGCAAGATCTGTTATGATTGAATGGCAGACATAAGAGTAATTTTTATATCCTTCTCTAAGTGTGGTGGCTACCTCGCAGGATGGCCCAATCATTCCCACCTTCTGGCATTCATTCTTTTTTGCCATCATTGCCACACAGCATCAAGGATAGAAAGTGAGTCAAAGGAATATGGCAGAAGGGATAGGATGTCACTTCTGATGGTAGAACATAAAAGGAATTGTAGCTTATACCACATTCTCTTGGTCACTAACTCTGGAGGGAATAAGAAGTTCTGTGGAAAGCAACTTAGATCTTCTGCCAACAGTCAGTGAGGAACTGAGGCCTCCGACCAACAGCCATGTGAATGAACCATCTTTGCAGAGGATGTTCCAGTCTTATTGAAGATTTCAGATGAGCACAGCTCTGTCCCACATCTTGACCACTGCTTTATGAGATCCATGGAGCCAAAACATCCCAGCTAGGCCACTCTCAGATTCCTGACTCAGAAACTGTGTTTAAGTTGTTAAATTTTAGGGTACTTATTACATAGATAGTCATATTTTCTAAATATCCATGGATTACATGTACTATTTTTAAAATTAAAGAAATAATATGACAATTAAAGATGCTTTATTTTATTTAGAGACAGGGTCTCACTGAGTTGCTTAGCACCTCACTTTTGCTGAGGCTGACTTTGAACTCGTGATCCTCCTACCTCAGCCTTCTGAGCTGCTGGGATTACAGGCATGTGCCACTGCACCTGGCTCTTCACATTATTATTATTTTTTTTAAAATTTGCACTGTTCTTTTTAGATATACATGACAAGAGAGTGTATTTTGACATACATCCATATATATACATACATATATACATATATGTATACATACATGAAGTATAAATTCCCATTCTTGTGGTTGTACATGATATGGAATTACACTGGTGATATAGTCATATATGAACATAGGAAAGTTATATTTGATTCATTCTACTGTCTTTTGTATTTTCATCCCCCTCCCTTCCCTTCATTACCCTTTCCCTAATCGAATGCCTTCTATTTTTCCCTTATCGAATGCCTTCTATTTTTCCCTTCCTGCTCTTATTGTGTGTTAGTATCCCATACAGACAAAAAATTTGGCTGTTTTTTTCTGGGGGGGGGCGGGACTGGCTTATTTAACTTAGCATAATAGTCTCTAGGTCCATCCATTTACTGCTAAATGCCATAATTTCATTCTTCTTTATGGCTGAGTAATATTCCATTGTGTATATATACCACAGTTTCTTCATCCATTCATCTGTTGAAGGGCATCTAGGTTGGTTCCATAGCTTGGTTATTGTGAATTGAGCTGCTGTAAACATTGATGTGCCTGCATCACTGTAATATGCTGATTTTAAGTCCTTTGGGTATATGCCAAGGAGTGGGATAACTGGATCAAATGGTGGTTCCAATCCACATTTCCTGAGGAATCTCCATACTGCTTCCCAGAGTAGTTGCACCAATTTTCAGTCCTACTAGCAATGTACGAATGTACCTTTATCTTCACATCCTTGACAACATTTATTGTTACTTGTATTCTTGATAATTGCCATTCTGACTGTAGTGAGATGAAATCTCAGTGTAGTTTTGATTTGCATTTATCTAATTGCTAGAGATGTTGACATTTTTTCATATATTTGATGACTGGTTGTATTTCTTTTTCTGTGAAGTCTGTTCAGTTCCTTAGTCCACTTATTGATTTGGTTATTTGTTTTTTTGGTGTTAAGTTTTTTGAGTTCTTTACATATCCTGGAGATTAATGCTCTGAGGTGCAGGTGGCAAAGATTTTCTCCCTTCACACTCTCGATTGTTTCCGTTGCTGTGAAAAAGCTTTCTAGTTTTATACCATCCCATTTGTTGATTTTTTTTTTTTTTTTTTTTGGTCTCCCTTCACCTCCTTTATAGTTCTCAAACACCAGAGGGAGAAGGGGCTTGGGTTTCCCTGGCTCTGCTTAAGAACGTCATGGCTTTTTGTTCCATATGGAAGGAGGTGGACACTAAGGACGACTTTGGTGAAGTCCCTGGGCTCTTATGGCATGGACGAGGCTGTGGTGTGAGGAGACACCTTTGCACGCTGTGAAGTCTCTGGCTGACATTAACCCGAGGAGGACTGTGTGCTACCCCCTTCCACCAGCAGGAGGCGACTGTTGATTCTCGCTTTCCACAACCCACCCTCCCCCCCATTTAGAGGTGCTGGCGGGGTGGGAAGGGGGATTCATGGTGTTGCGAGCACAGAAATAGTGGGGATTTCTGTGGCTGAGGCAAGATCGAGGAGGCCTGGAGCTGTCGGCAGAGAGGATTATCTGTCTCTGCTGGGAGTCCGGTGCAGCCCCGAGGAGGAGTTTGGGATACCGGGCTTCTTTGAGAGAAGACTTGGGGAGGGGAGGTTATGCAGCCCCAGGCAGCAGTTAAAGCAGTGGGAGGTGTTCCTTTTCCCGTCTGCCAAGGAGCCCCTTCCTCCCCGTTGGGAGCATGAGGTTTTGCAAACACTGCTGTCTTTCAAGGCATGTACACCACTCCCCAGACTCCAGGATGGAACTGTTTATAGTAGAACCGGGGAAGGTAGCCGATCTGGGTTAATTGCATAGATAAGGTCGGTTCCAGACCCCTCTCCCGGTCCCCAAATGAACGAAATTCTAATTAGGTTTGTCTTTCCCAATTCCACCTCTCGGCCCTTCCTTTGCCCTCTCGCCCCTGGAGCCTCCTCCATCCAGGCGGTAGGGCTGAACAGTCTTCAGCATCTGTTGCAGATGGAAGCGCACGTCTATTTCCCAGCGCACCACACTGGCGCGGAAGGAGCTAGGCTCGGCCTTCAGTGCTTCTTGAATGAGGCGGTGCATAGGATAGCCGCCGGGCGGGAAGGCCACGTCACCTTTAGCCATCAGCCCCACGGGTCGGAGATCTTTTGCACCATCGACCACGTAGAAGAGGCGCTCGAACTGCACACCATTGCGGGCCACTCGCGCAGGTAGTGGCTGAGCAACTTGTGCTTGTACATGTTGGCTGGGCAGCGCGTGCAGCTGTGCGTGTGGAAGGGTCGCAGCCCAGCAGTCCCCGAGCTTCAGGCCGGGACAGGTCGCTGAGGAAGAGGGCGGACAGGCCCAGGTGGCCAGCGGCACGCAGGGAGCTCACCACACCAACAGTGTTGGCGTCTGAGATGAGAATAACCTGGAAGCAGGAGCCCTGCTTAGCCACAAAGTGCAGCAAGTCTCCCCAAACCCGGACACAGGGGCATGGCCTTCTAGATAACGTGCAGGTCCCACAGCCGCAAACCCTTTTCACCCAGGTACTAGAAGACGCGCTGCCTGTACTCCTTGTAGAAAGCCTCGCGGTGTGTGGCTCACCGGCTGTCGGGTAGCTTCTGGCCTGTTGGAGCTTACACGATGGAGTCATCGTTGTTTTTGTCCACGATGGTCTCCTGAGGTCAAAGGTCAGGAGGAAGCATGGTGTGCCCTTCGCAGCCATCCCGCTGTCCCTAGTCAGGCATCGGAGGCCAGCCATTGGAAGACACCTACTCATTGACAATGCATAACCCTGAGCACCACCTCTAGGGACTCTGTTGGCCTCCAGACTTCCAGAGCTCCTCTGGCAGCTTTATCCTGAGTGATCAAATCCTTTTGAGGGCACCAAAAGGATCTTCAAAAGAGGACAGGATCTCTGAGTTTCTCCCTTAGGGGGAATTGGAGGGGATGCGGTGTCTTAATCCATCCTAGGATTTCTGAGCTTTGTCATGAGTCCTTCCAATCCAGAGGAACCATGGATGATGTGCGTCTAAACTGCGCCTAGGTCGCAGCCGTGCCCCCTTTAAAAGCCTGGGAACCAGAGCCAGAGCCTCGGTGCAGCCCTATTTGTTGATTTCTTGATTTTATTTTTTGCACTCTTTTTGGTTCCTAAGCGCCCCACGCCCCCCACTTTGAAATTGTAGTTGGACACAATAACTTTATTTTATGTATTTATTTTTCTGTGGTGCTGAGGATTGAACCCAGGGCCTCAAACGTGCTAGGCGAGTGCTCTACAGCTGAGCCACAAAACCAACCTCCCCAATTTTTTTTTTTTTTGTTTTGTTTTTTGGTCTTACTAGGGATTGCACCCAAGGCCTTGTGCATACGAGGCAAGCACTCTACTAACTGAGCTATGTCCCTATCCCTCACATTCTTAATTGTTTCCTTTGCTGTGAAGTTTTACAATTTGATGCCATTCCACTTATTGATTTTTGGTTTTATTTCTTGCACTTTAGGAGTCTTTTAAGGAATTTGATACCTGTGCCAATATGCTTGAGTGTTGGGTGGACAATTTCTTCTACCATTGGCAGAATTTCTGACATAATTCCTGGGTCTTTGATCCATTTTGAGTTGACTTTTTTTGCAGGGCAAGAGAAGGGGATCTCACTCCAATTAGAATGGCAGCCATCAAAAATGCAAACAATAGTGCTGGGGTTGTGGCTTAGTGGTAGAGTGTTGGACTGGCATGAGGGGGTCACTGGGTTCTATGCTCAGCATGACATAAAAATAAAGTAAATGTACTGTGTCCATCAACAACTAAAGAAAAAATATTAAAAAAAGAATACAAGCAATAATAAATGCTAGAGAGGATGTGGAGAAAGGAACACTTTTACAGTGTTGGTGGGACTGAAAATTAGTGCATCTGCTGTGGAAATCAGTATGGAATTTCTTCAAAGACTAGGAATAGAACCACCATATGACCCACCTATAGTACTCCTTGGTATTTATCCTGAAAAATTAAAGTCATCATATAAAAAACATCCCTCACTATGTTTATAGCAGCACAATTCACAATGGCCAAACTATGGAACCACTAGGTGTCCATCCGAGGGTGAATGAGTTTTTTAAATGCAGTATATGTACACAATGGAATCTTATTCATTCATGAAGACAAATTAAATTATGTCATTTATAGGAAAATGAATTGAACTTAATAATTATATTAAGTGAAATAAGCCAAACCAAAAGTCAAGTGTTTTTTCTCATTTGTGGAAGCTAGAGATGAAAATAGGAAAGAAAGGTCGGGGAGGGATCTCATGAAAATCAAAGGGAGATCACTAAGTAGAGGAACAGGACCAGGGGAAGGAGAAGGAAAGGAGAGGGGAAATATGGAGGAATAATCTTGGACAAATTACATTTTTTATGTTTTGTGCATTTACAAATATGTAACAACAAATCCCACCAATATGTACAACAATAATGGTGCCAACAAAAATATAGAAAAAAATAAATAAAAATTTAAAAGATGCACAGCAATGAAGGTTATTTTCAAAGCATGAAGTGGATCCCCATTACATTTTCCCCACTGTCAGTTTCCACCTTCCCTTGCTATGGAAAA
Source organism: Callospermophilus lateralis (assembly GCF_048772815.1). Classification (NCBI taxonomy): domain Eukaryota; kingdom Metazoa; phylum Chordata; class Mammalia; order Rodentia; family Sciuridae; genus Callospermophilus; species Callospermophilus lateralis. Next base: position 75,513,015 of record NC_135308.1, on the reverse strand, counting down.
ATCAACGATGACATCTCCAACCTGCTTTTTGCTGAAAATAGGTGTCAAAGGGGGTTGTAGAGTAGAAGTTTTTTTTTTTTTTTTTTTTTACTTGTTGTCATTTATCTCTTTTGGACTTTTAAAGAAGGGATAAAGAGGTGATTCCAACCTTTGTGGGGATCTGGAAGAAGCACTCAGGATGGCAAGTAATGTTTGAGTGATTGTTGTGCATAATGTTTTAATCTAGTTTCTTTTGCTATAGTCACATTTTCTACTCCTGCCTGCACCCCTGCCCCAGGGTGTCATAAAGGATCTTTAATACACTATTTCTTTGTGCACTCTAAGTATAGCCTGCTTCTTTCATCCTCCTTGTGGATGAAAGCAATTTGCAATATCTTATCCCACTCTAGGTGGATTTCTTGGCATAATTCAGCTACTATATTTTTAAGGTGTGATTTATCTTTTCTGTTTTCCCTGTAGATTGTGGTCTCTAGGATGTATGTAACTTCCATTGAATATCCAATGTTTTGCTTACTTGTGGATCATTTATATAATTAAAGATGGTCTGTTGTTACTCTCATTGATAAGGGGAGCTCATGCTCTGGGATAAGTTCCTTCAAAAAGACTCTAATTGTTTCAGAAATCTTTTCTGCTCTGGTAGGATAAGCCTTGACCTGCACAGAGAAGGTTTCTACTAGTGTAAGCAAATATCTGATGTTTTCTCTGGTACAGAGCATTTGGGTAAAATCTACTTGTCAGCCATCAAAAGACTGTATTTTTACATATTGTGTCCCTTTTATAGTAGGCCACTTTTAGACTTTGGATTGTTCTTGTTGCATAAGACACCATTCTGAGTCACTTGCTGAACAGTCTGCTGGAGTTGTGACCCTTGAAAGTGGAGCTTGATTAAATTTGCCAAGGTATCCCTCCCATAATGAGCACTCTTATGTAGGTGTTTTATCAAGACAAGAACAGTACTTCAGGCAGGAGGATGAGCCCATGGGAATTTCTCTCCACTTGGCAGTACTATTCCAGGAGTCAAAACTTCAATCTTTGACCTTTCATCCTCCTCAGCATTAAAGGTTTCATTGGTCTGGTTCAAGCTGAGTAATTAGGGCTCTGATAAACAATTTGTACTTCTAGAAAAGAAGTAGCTCTAAAACTTATTTGGAAAAACAAGGGATCCAGAATAGCCAGTGCAATCCTGAGCAAGGAGGCAGCACAATACCAGACCTCAAATTATACTACAGAGCCATAGAAACACACATCATCATCATCATCATCATATATGAATACCTTCCTTTCTCACCTGCCTGATGAGATTCTTCCCACTTTGTGAGTCTAGCTCAGATACTGCTTCATGACACATTCACCATCCTCTCAGTCTGAGAGATGAAGTTCCTCATTTTGTTTGAATTGCTGTTGAAATTCTCTCATTACACTTTATGAACAACCAGAGTCAGGAAAAATTGTTCTCTATATGTGTACTATGAATTGAAATGCATTCTGATGTCATGTGTAACAAATTAGAATAAATGAATAAATTAAAAAAAGAAATTCTTTCTTTGCAAGTTTGTTACCTCTTTAGCATATAAGAATAATGTTTTCTTTTTATCTGCTTTCATTACTTTCCATACATCATTGTAGATGATAAATGTTTATTAAGTACTTGTTCAATTGGTGATTTCCCTGAAGAGGGACTATAAATCATTAAATCAATTGTTTTTCTTTTCTTTTACTCATTTTTTTTAATGTGAGTTGCTTATGGAGACATGACTTAAATATTTTTTACATTCTCTGGAATTATTACAGAAAACCTCATTTTTTGTGCTCCTGAGTCAGTAAAGAAGACCAAATAAGAGCAATAAAGATAAATTTCACTTTGGTAATAGACTCTTTGAGATGAAGGTAAGGGACAGGAGATGGGAATAGGAAAGATGGCGGAATGAATTGGATATAACTTTCCTATGTTCATATATGAATACACGACCAGTGTAACCCTACATCATGTTCAACCACAAGAATAGGATCCTAATTAGAATGTTATTTCCACGTATGTATGATATATCAAAATAGTCTACTGTCATGTAAAATTTTAAAAAGAACAAATAAAAAAAGAAAGCAAAAAAGATTCTTTGATCATCATAAAAGCCACGGGCATTATACAATACATTATGATAAATTGGTAGCTTAAACCTCATTTAGTTATTACTGGCTAAGATCGCTTTTTTTTTCATGGTTATGTTTTTTTTTTTGCGGAAGATTTTAAATCAATTCATATTATTGCCTCTTGATTGTACATAACAAAAATATAGACCATTTGTGATATGAGTCATTCTCCCCATCAGTCATATATTCTCTTGAAAAATAGGAGGAAAAAGAGAACATTTTATTTACCTTTGGTCCTTAAGCCAGGGGATATAATAGGCTCGTGATGGTTTTCACAGCCATTTTGTGGTCTACCACTTATTTCAGAAAATTTTCAATTATCTTTAGAAATATACAAGATATCCAGATAGCATATATTTTAAAAAAGTTCTAGTATATAAGTATTGCCTGCATCTGAATCAGTAGAAAATTAATTGTCAATGTTTTGCTCAATAATTAATGTTTTGCTCAATTAATCTACTGATAGTATCATCTTATTAAACAAAATAGTGCATTTAGACTTACTATTGGTTTCTTTGTTTGCTTTTCGATATTTTCTTTGTTCTTAGTGTGTTCTGCCCAGGCACCTGTGGTAGGGAAGAAAGATCACTGATTATTCTATGTGGAGGTTATATCTGACTGTAAGATAGCGTGGGACCACTAGAGGGTATGCTCCCTCTAGCAACTCTCAGAATTGTAGGAACTGCTCATACTTCTGAGGAAGGGAAATGTTGAAAAGGAGAGAAAAATGAAGACTGTGGTGGTGAATTTTATCTATGGATTCTGAGCCAGTATGTATTCTAAAATTTGTTAAGAATGTAGGAAAGCAGCTGTTTGGGGAGGCAGAAAGTTAAATACAAAATGATACTTTCTTCAGACTAATACTTAAATATTTGAATGGCAACTACATTTATTAATAACATGCTCTTCTGTCCCAGCTCCACCCATAATAGATTATTATGATAAATAATAGATTACATGGTAAAGAGTAGTAATCAGGGACACAGATTTAGGAGGAGACATTGTCTCTGGTCTAAATTTGCTCTGTCATGTACTGGCTTTTAGACTTCAGACTAATTATTTGTCCTTGTTCACTTCAGTTTCCTCATATGCAAAACAGTACCCACTTCATAGAGTTATTGTGATAATAAAATAAGTTAAACAATTAAAGTGTTTATGATTTTTTTTTTCTTGAGGCAATCAGCTTCATGATGGGTTCCCTCATTAATTGAAAAATGAAAGTGCTTGGAATAGGACCTGGTACATGGTAAGTTCCTTGTAAATATCTGCTACTACTCCCTCCTTTGCTACTACTAATGCTGCTTGGGTGACTCTCTCATTCCTGCTGCCAGGGTGTTTAATGGGATGGTAAGTGTTAGGGCAAAGAGATGTGGTAGTAGAACTGAGGTAGGTGTCCCAGAGTGAGGAATGAAGTAGGAGAAACCAGCTGGTAGGGAAGAATGGAGTAAGGGATGATGGGAGACATGCTTTGGAGAGCTACCTCACCAGACCAGATTGATATAAGTGAGGGCTGAAATCTTCATTCTGTCTTGGTAATTCTGCACAGCCCCCCTTTTTATAGCTTTATCTTATATAGCTTTTTGTAGAATTAAGAAACTCAGCTGGGCACAGTAGTGCATGCTTATAATTTCAGTGACTTGAGAGGCTGAGGCAGGAGGATTGCAAATTCAAAGCCACCTTCAGCAATTTAGGGAGGTGCTAATCAACTTAGCAAGACCCTGTCTCAAAAAATAAGGGCTGGTATGTGCTCAGAGGTAAAGCACCTCTGGGTTCAATCTCCAGTACAAAAACAAAAATCTCAAAATACAAAAAATCCCAGTCCAACTACCTTTTCACCCTGTATTTTTTTGAGCAGAAGTCATTTGCTAGATACTAATTAATTATTATGTATAGATTGTCTCATTTATCTTTGCAAACCCTCCTCCCTAAAGTAGATAATATGTTTTTTTTTTTTAAAAATATCTTACAGATGAGGAACACAGACATAGAGAGTTTAAATAAAATTTTACCTAGTTGTATCTATGGTGACACTAGTATCAAAGATAATGACTAATGAATTGATTGTGGCCTACTTCAATACCTCATTATGAATAAAGGAAAGCTGATACGCGCGCGCACACACAAACACATACACACACACACACACACAATGACACAATGGAGTTTTATTCTGCCATAAAGAAAAATGAAATTATTTCATTTGGAGGAAAATGAATGGATCTAAAGACCATCATGTTAAGTGAAATAAGTAAAACTCAGGAGGTCAAGGGTCTGTTTTCTCTCATATGTGGAAGACAGAGAGGAAAAAGGAAAAAAAAAGATGGGAGCCGACCTCATGAAAATCAAAGAGCAATCAGTAGAGGAAAGGGTTCAAGGGGTGGAGGAAAATGCTGGAGGGGTGATTGGCCAAATTTTATTGTTATATTGTGTGCATGTAAGATTATGTAACAATAAATCCCATCATTATATAAAAAAGAATTATAATTTAATAAATGCTGTAAGTATACAAGATAATTAAGAATTATATTTTAATAAATGCTAAAAGGGGAAGTTGTATATTTATCTTAATATCCCAGCCATACTGATTCAATGATATGCTACTCTATTTTATGCATACTCTGTCCTTTTGTCCCAAATGACTGCATGACTTAAATGTACCTTAAATGCTTTGTCATAGTTGCTGGAAATCTCATTGTTGTGCTTCTATTTAGGTTTCTATTTATCCACTGTAGAAACCGTATAATAATTTCCAGCTAAGACCAGCTCTTCCTCCTGTGTGTGACACATAAATAGAATATAGTCTAGTATTGTGCCTTTCCCACTGTGTTGAACTTACCTCTTTACATGCCTGTTACTAAACCTTACACTTTCACAGTAGAAATCTTTTGTGTTTCTCCCCTTATCCCCTGATAGTGTTTGGTGCATGATAAAGCCTTAGTAAATAAAAACCAATGAGGGAAAATGGAAACATAGCAACTAGTGGTGAGCAGAAAAGTGAGTATAGCTGAAACTCATATTGACAGATAATTGTGATGTTTCATTTAATAAAGCTGTTAGTCTAGATTTCAAAAGTTTTTACTTTCAGAATATTTAGGAAATTCAACTTAGTTGCTTGTTAGAATTTTGTAGAAGCATATTATGAGGGACATTGGGATTTGTAATGAGCATAGTAAATCAGAATTTAGAATTTTTATTTAGCTATGAAAGAAAGCTCTAATTTTTTATTTTTGAATTACAGAAATAATACATTCTAAAAGATTCAAGTGATAAAGAAATATCTAATGCAAAGTGTGAAACCCTCTTTGTGTGCCTTTTTCTGTTCCTGGTTTCCTTCTGCAAAGTCAATCACTGTCAATAATTTTATATGTATCTTTTTAGACACCTTTTAATTCATATTTTTGTGTAAATGTGTGTATCTGCTTATGTGTACGTTCTTTGATAAAGTAAAATGTATACCATATGTAAATTTTTACTCTTAAATATTTATAAGGTTTTGAAATACTTTGTCCATATATTTGTATATACTTCTCTTTCTTATGTTTAATTTATTCTTTTTTATCATCTAAATAGTTGTCCAATATGTGAATATGTGGCAATTTATTTAAGCACTGCCTTCATTGATAATATCATTTTTCTAATTTTGTTTTGTGTGCTGGGCATTGACCCTCAGCTTCATGTATGCCAGGTGAGATCTCTACTCTTGAGTTGTATTCCCCGCCAGGATTCCTAATTTTAAAATACTTAGTAAATCATTAAACATCTTTTATGTATTGTTATACTTAAATGAAAAATTTAAAGGACATATTCCCTAGAAATAGAATTGCTAGGTAAAAAGTGACACATTTTAATTTTTGATAGTTTCTTGCTACATTATCTTCTGCTTAATTTATATGCCAATGTAAGTCCTCAGAATGTTTGTTTCTTTATTTACTTTGCCAACACATTACTTTAAAATCATATAGTAAATATATTGGATGAAAAATATTACTTGTGCATTTCTTTTATTATATTGAAGTTGTGATCTTTTCATATTTTTTATTTACAATCTGGTTTTCCTATGAATAGCCTGTGTATTTTTTGGTTTCACTTTTCTTTTTTAAAAATTTTTAATTGATTTTTTAAAAAAACAAATGACAGCAGAATGCATTACAATTCTTATTACACATATACAGCACAATTTTTTATATCTCTGGTTGTATATAAAGTATGTTCATACCAATTCATGTCTTACATGTACTTTGGATAATGATGTCCATCACATTCCACCATCCTTGCTAACCCCCTGCCCACTCTCTTGGGTTCACTTTTCTGTTGCATTTGTGGCATCTTTTGGTGTACTTCAGATATTAATCCTTTTCCAGTTAAACACGTTGTCCTAAAGCATCACTTGTCTCTTGGCTTTGTGTTCTCATCTGTCAATAAGAAACTTAATTTTCATGTAGTCAAATTTGTCAGTTTTTCTATTGGAAGTCTGGAAATTTGTTAAAAATTAGAATTGTCTTCCAACTCCATGATTATACATATATTTTATTGAATACTTCTGTAATTTTGTAAATATAATGAGGTTTCAATTCATCCAGAATTAATTTTTGTATATTATGTGAGGTCAAGATTTAAATATATTTGTTTCTTCTAAATAATTTCTCACCTTCTTTCCTTCTTTCTTTCTTTGGTACTGGGGATTAAATCCAGGGACACTCTGCTACTGAGTCACATCATCCACCCCTTTTATAAATTTTGTTCTGAGGGAGGATCTAAATTGCCCAGCAGACTGGTCTTGAACTTGAGATTCTCCTGACTCAGCCTCCCGAGTCACTGGTATTAGAGACTTTCACACTATTTCTTTTTCTTTCCTTCCCTCCCCCTCTCCCTCTCTGCAGGAAAAAACAGACTGTAAGTAAGTGACTCAAAGCCATTTCTTTCTTGTCCAATGTTACAATTCCTGCAGGAAGCTGGGGAGGGGCCCTGGGTCCTGGCTGGTCACAGCCTCTGAAAGTGCTAAAGCCCACAGACAGGCAGACTCACCCTACCTGCTCTCTGGGAAACCTGCCACTAACACTATTTCTTAAGCAATTCTTTTTTTTTTTTATTAGTTGTTCATGACAATACAATGATCTTGAAATATCATACATTTGAATCAAATGGGGTATAATTTCTCATTTTTCTGAGTGTCTTAAGCAATTCTTTTGAATATATTGATATAAAATTCCCATGAGTATATTGATATATTTCTGAACTCTATTTTATTCTGCTGATCTATTTTTATATTTAACAATGTCATACTATTTTTCCTCATAATTTATTATGAAATCTCTTACTGTAAATTCTGTTCTTTATTCTTTTCCTTCCCTTTTCTCCCTTTTCCAGCTCTTCTAGTTGGTGAGTTCTAGTTTCATTGGCTATTTATAAAAGTTGGTTAATTCTTTTTCAAGTGTTCTTTTTTTTTTGATTTTTTTTCTGGTTTACATTTTTTGGTCTTTAATCATTTAAAACATCACTTGCTTTACAGTAATTTTCATATTCTTCTAATTTCTCTCATTTGCCCATGTGGATTATCTATTTAGGACTGGTTGAATTGGCATGTGTTTTCAAAATTTTTAGTGTCCTCCTAGGAAATCTTATTCTATTTGTTTTGCATGAGTATTTCTGTGCTTTTTTTTTTTTCGGGGTGTTATTATCTGATTTAGATAAAATTTTAAATTAAATTATTGGCTAGGAAAATTCTTCTCATCATAGGTCATACAAGTTTGTACTCAAACCTGTAGACAGTGGCCTGGGATTTCCTCCTCACTTTTTTTTTTTAAAGTTTTGACTCTTTAAATTTTTTTTTTTTGGTAGTTGTAGATGGACAGAATACCTTTATTTTATTTGTTTATTTTTGTGTGGTGCTGAGGGTCAAACCCAGTGATTCACATGTGTAAAGCAAGTGCTCTGCCACTGAGCTACAGCCCTAGCTCTCCCCTCAATTTTTTATCATGAATATTTTCAAACAGAAGTTGAATGAATGGTATAATTAATGTTCATATAACCATCATTTATGTTTAACAATTGTGAACATTTGAATATATATCTCTCTATATAGTACCTGCTGGATGATTTGAGAATAAGTTTTATATATAACATTTTACCTCTAAATACTAAGTACTCATATTTTAAAACTGTCATTCCACCACAAAAATTCTAATACCATTACCACTCTTAAACTTAACAATCATTTTCTAATATTTTGTGCTTCCTTGTCTATACTAAAATTGCCTCAGTTGTCCTCAACATTTTCATCATAACTGTTCTATACAACCAGGATTTTGTCAAGTTTTATTTACTGATTTAAGTTTTACTTACTGGCTCAAGCGGCAGTGCGCTCATATGGCATGTGCGGGGTGCTGGGTTCAATCCTCAGCACCACATAAAAATAAAATAAAGATGTTGTGTCCATTGACAATTAAAAAATAAATATTAAAAAACTCTATTTCTCTCTCTCTCTCTCTCTTAAAAATGTATATTTAATTGACAATACTTTTATGTGGAAGAATATGATGCTTCAATACACATGTACAACATGTAATGATTAGATCAGTGTAATTGGCATATCTATCTCCTGAAACATTTATCATTTCCTTGTTCTGGGATCATTCAAAATTCCCTTTACTAGCTATTTGGATACACTTCATGAATTGTGAACAACCCTAGTCATCCTACAGTGCTATAGAACCTGAGAAGTTATTCCTTCTATCCTTGTATCCTGAACTCCTTAACCATCATCTCTCCATTCCTCTCACCTTCACATATTTCCAAGACTCTGGAAACTACTATTATACCTCTATTTCTAGGAGACCAACTTTTTAGCTGCTACATATAAGCAAGAGGTTGCAGTCTATGTCTTTCTGTGTATGACTTATGTTACTCAATGCAATGTCCTCCAGTTCCATTCATGTTGCTGAAAATTATTGATTTTCATTCTTTTATATGGATGAATAATATTTCTTTGTGTATATAAGCACTTTTTAAAAAATTTTTATTGTTGGTTGTTCAAAACATTACATAGTTCTTGATATATCATATTTCACACTTTGATTCAAGTGGGATATGAACTCCCATTTTTAAAAAATCCATTCATCCATTGTTGAACACCTCGGTTGGTTCCATATCATGGCCATTGTGAATAGTGCAGCAGTAAATATGACTGGAGGTAACTCTTTGGTATGCTGATTTCATTTTCTTTGAAAATATATATATATCTCCAGAAGTAGGGTAGTTGGATCATATGGTGGATCCATTTTTAATTTATTGAGTAGATTTCATATTGTTAACATAATGGTTGCACTAATTCTTATTCTTACCAGCAGTGTATAAGACTTCCCTTTTCTCTGCATCCTCACAGCATTTCTTCTTCCTCTTCTTCCCACATGCCTCCTCCCCTCCTCCTCCCCTCCTCCTCCCCTCCTCATCCTTTTTTCCTTTTCCTCCTCCACATCCTTCTTCTTCTTTTGTTTGTTTTTTGATAATAGCTCATCTAATTTTGGTGAAATTATATATCATAGTGGTGTTTATTTTCATTTCCCTGATGGTTAGTGATGTTAAGCCTATTTTCATATACCTGTCAACCATTTGTGCATTTTTTAAGAAATGTCTTTTGAGATAATTTACTAATTATTTTTGGATGATTTATGTTTTTGTTGTTGAGTTTCTTGAGTTCCTTATATTTTCATGTGTGTGTGTGTGTGTGTGTGTGTGTGTGTGTATTTATATTTATTTCTCCTCTTCTTCTTCCTTCTTTCCTTTTTTCTTTCTCTCCCTCCCTCCCTTTCTTTCTTCCTTGCTTCCTTTCTCTCTCTCTCTCTCTCTCTTTCTTTTTCTCCAGGCATGATGGTACACACCTGTAATCCCAGCTACTCAGGAGACTGAGACAAGAGGATTGCAAGTTTGAGGGCAGCCTGGGCAACTTTGGGATACCTTTTGTCAAAATAAAAATAAAAGGACTGAAGATATGGCTCCGTGGCAGAGCACTGCTGGGTTTAATACCTGGCTTGGCCAAAAAAGAAAAAGAAAAATATCATTGCCCATACTGATGCCCTGAAATGTTGTTTCTTCTTTGAGTTTCATAGTTTTCTGGTCTTATATTTAAGTCTTTGATCCATTTTGTGTTAATTTATTTGGTAATGGGAATTGAACCAAATACCCAGCCTTTTAATTTTTTTTAAAATTTTGAGACAGGATCTCACTAAGTTGCTTAGAGCCTTGCTAAATTACTGAGGTTGGCCTCTAACTTGCAATCCTTCTGCCTCAGCCTTCTGAGTGACTGGGATTACAGGCCTGTACTGCCGCAGTCTGGCTGGGCACAATTCAGGAGCCACTTGTCAAAAGAAACTAACTATTTTTAGAACCACACACACCAAACAAAACAGCTCCTGAGGAAAAACCCTCAGAGTCCAACTGCCACCACCGGCTTCCCACAAGCCTCTCCCACAACCCCCAGCCTCTCCACCTCCCACAATCCTCCTGCTCTTGAGGCTGATTGGCTGGGTCACGTGGGCGGAGCCAAAAAAGTCCCCCAATGAGCAGCTCTGTGGCCTGAAAGGGCAGGGAAACAGCCCAATGAGCATCACCACAGAGGAGCCAATCAGCTAGATGTTGCTGGGGCCGCTGTGAGCCAATCATCAGCTGGCAGTCTGAAAGGGCAAGGAAACACCTCAATGAGCATCTCCAATGAGCATCACCGCAGAGGAGCCAATCAGCTAGATGTTGCTGGGGCCGCTGTGAGCCAATCATCAGCTGGCAGTCTGAAAGTTTGCTGGGGCCCCTTCGGCTGTGACTCTCAACACTGTACCACTATGCCTGGCTGAGTTACTTTTTATATATGGTGAAAGAAAGGCATCCTTGCTGGTGATGGAGGACCTGTCATGGAATGTCAAATCCCAAATAGGATGAGAGAACTCTATGAAGTAGGTAGACTTGATGTGAGTTTCAGCAACTGAGCAGGATAAGGAGGTTGTCTGTATGGTAGGATACATCAGAGTGGGAGACAGAGCCTTACAGGGTAAGGAGGGCTTCTACCCATGGAGGTAACCTCGTGTGGGCTGTTGGAGCCTCAGGGAGGCTAAGTTATGGCTAGGAAATTAGCATCAAGAATCAGAGCACAAACAGAGTAAAGGAGGTTTTCCTGTGGAGTGATGGCTCAGCTCAGGGTTTTAGAACCTCAACAAGGTGAGGAGTCTGTGCACTGGGGAGGGTGTTAGCTGGCCCTGTTCAGGAATATCCAAGAAGAGTGAGGAGAACATCAGTGCTGGGGACAGGGTTTAGGACTGGGGAATCAGAGCTCAACCAGGAAGAGAAGGATGTTTTAGTAGAAGAGGGCTGGTACCAATAGTGGGAGATTAGTAACATCTGGAAGATTAATCAAATAAATGAATAAGTCAAAGTTAAAGGACAATAGGTTTCTTACTAAACTGAAACCTGGGGCATTGGATTGGAATTGGAGTTATTAGTGTGAACTCATGGTTTTCAATATATTTAGATACAGAAATAAATATAAAGATCTGTATTATGCTGAGGAGGAGAATTTAGGTAGGAGAGACTAAAAGAAGGGGAATCATTTGGGAAAAGCTGAGAGCAAAGAATGTGGGCATGAGTTGAGATCAGTTTTGTGGAAAGTTCCCACATGAAACTTTTAGTTTTTGATGTGTTTTCCTATTGGCTTTTGGAAAAAAAATAGCACTAGGTTGAAGTTTATCCTTCACATATAATTCCATGCCATTATCCCAAGTGTTCAAAATATTCCTATGTACCACCTAGAGCTGTTTGTTGGTGTATGTGGAGAATAAAGGGAAAGAGAAGTGTGGAATAAAATATGCCTCCTTTTCTACCACCTAATAGAGATTCTTTCAGGAGTTCTGGCGGTGATCAGTAGCAAAATGAATAGAGATTCATGATGGAGATAATTATTAACATCAGGGGAAAGCACAGAGGAGCTTCTTCAGAAGGAATAGGATTTAAACTTTGTCTTCCTCATCGTACTAAAGGAAGCTGACTCTTGAATATGGGGAAGCTGTCATCTGATATTTGTGTCAGTGATCATCTTAGAATGTGGTATCAAGAAGCTGCCTGATCAGCCAGAAATGAGGAGGTGAATGCAATATGAACAAGTGTTTGCTTAGTTAGTTGGTTGGGTGAATGTGGAACACCAATTTTACTTTTTTGCTGATGAGTTTCAAGAGCACAGTTCTTAGGAAAGACTTCTCTAAATTGCTCATTTCCCCTTTTCCTTTCCTTCCTACTTCTTGCCCTTGCCTTTTGAGTTCCTGCTTTTGTTACATCTGCTTAGCTGTATTTATATGTTTAAAGACTAACTCTCATGGTGCTGGTCCTGGCGATTGCACCTCTCTCTGTGGAATGAGTGGTTTCATGCTGTGGTTTGAATTCTCATGAGACAGTCTCAGGGGTATGTGCTTATTTATTGCTTCTGCTCTCATCCAGTTGAGAGAAAGAACAGTCTACCACCATGTTTGGATCTCATGTATAAGATGTTTTAAGGAAGGGATGGCACAGATTTTCTGAAGAAAGCAGAAGGGCTCTTTGCAGTATGGCTTCGGAAATCACTTATGCTGAAGTGAGGTTCAAAAATGAACCGAAGTCCTCAGGTACCAATTCAGATTCTCCTGCAGGTAAAAAATCATTTTCTGGTGATCAGAGTTAGTGATGTGGTGAAGGAGTAAGGGAAGGTTTATAAGCAAGGCATAGGTGATGTTAGTTGCTGTTCTGTGAGTGGTTGTGTCTGGGAAACCCTGGAATCCCTGATATTTTGTTGCCTGTAGATAAGCATTAAGGGGTTGAGGAGTTGTAAAGTGGCAAAGAAAAGATTTATGATATTTTCCTTACTGGAACCATTTAGGACAAGTGTTTGTATTTCATTGTATATTCTTTCAATTATAAATATACAGCCATGTGTGTAGGAGTATATTTGTATATATATATTATGTGATATATATATATATATATATATATATATATATATATATATATATATATATATATATATATATAAATTTTTTTTTTTTCCACCAAACTGAAATCACCCAGTGCTGAGGCTCTCATAAATGGTGGGCAAGTGCTCTTCTAACTGCGCTTCATTCCCAGACCTGAAAATGGTTTCTAACTATGAGATGGCAACAAGAAAGACTGATCTGCTCCTAAAAATATGAATAGTTTTTAAAGATTTATCTGCTGCAGCACATATTTTTAAAGTAAAGTTGGAAACAATCTGGAAGATTATATAAATATACAATGAAATACTGTGCAACCACAATAAATGAAGAAATACAGAGATTTGAAAAAAAATCATGATGCAGTGTTAAAGAAAATGGTAGTTAACAAATCAAGATTGATGATATGTCAATTGGGCAAAAATGCACATATGAATATACATTTTAAAAACTGATTGAGGGGCTGGGGGTTGTGGCTCAGTGGTAGAACACTTGCCTAGTACATATGGGGCCCTGGGTTCAATCCTCAGCACCACATAAAATAAAATAAATGTATTGTGTTCAACTACAATTAAAATATTTTAAAAAACTGGCTGAAAGAATATATATTAAAATATTAAGAACAGTTATTCCCAATGGTAGGAAATAGTTTTTATGTATTTTATAAAATTTCTACAGTGATCATCATTGTTTCATTCCTATTCCTATTTTTAAGTTATTTACAATCTTATACTATTAGTAATTGTGTGTCACACATAGAAAAGGAGAAGAAGATGAGGAAGAGGAAACAAGGACAGAATTTATTATTGATGAAAATTATTTGGTTTCTTCTTCAGCTCCCAAAGAGAACACTACTCCTCTCAAAAGTAATCCTGCATTTCCCAAGCTGCTTCTTGGATCATTGCTGATACTTTTCCTGCTGTTGGCAATCTTATTCTTTGTTGCTTTTATCAGTAAGTATAGCAATTCAATCAATAATCAATATCTTCCTTACATGAAAAGAAGATTTCTCTAGAAACTGACATTTAACAATGTGTTTATCTAGATAACTAAAAAAGAAAATTTCTCTAGGGAGATAAAATTCAGTTGTATCTATTGGAAATTTTGCTCTTTTTTAGGATTTAGTTACTCTCCTACAAAAATAATGGAATCCATTCTCATTAGAGAATTTGAAGAATATATGTGGGTAAACGTGTTGGTGTTATAGAGTAAAATCTTTGAGGCATCATCTCTGTATTAGGCTCTCGGTGAGGGCAGCATGTTTCCTTAGTAGCACTTATAAAGCTAGCCCTGTTTGACTTCACAGACACTTACATTTTGGGGTATGAAATAGACAAGAAGGAGATGGGAAGAAATATTCCAGAAGAGTTCTCCAATACATTATCTTCTAATTATTTCTGTTCTCCCCAAGATTGTGTGAGATTTAAAAGCCAAATTAGCAAATAGATTTTTGCATATCTTGGCTTTCAGAATTTATCAAAATTTTAAGTCATAAACTCAGCATACTTTTGGATATATATTTTAGTCATTAATTTGGTCATTCAATAAGCGGTAATGGCCTTGTACTATTTGCTAGGCACAATGTTAGAGAGCCTAGAAAGAGTCACAAATTCTGTTCTCAAGAAACTGAATAGTCAAATTAATCAGTGCTCGCTGGGTGCAGGGGCACATACTTATAGTAATTCCAACTACTCAAGATGCTGAGGACAGCCTGGGCAACATACTGAGACCTCCAAAGAAAGAATAACCAGTGTTTGCAACATTGCATGGGAAGTGTTCTGTAGGTAAGAAGTGAGCACAGGAGGTTGAGGTAAGCTTCCTGCAAGAGGTGCCATCTAGAACTGTATATCTCAAGAATGGTATACACATATTATATATTTGGAGAAATATAAGCATACATGACTGGAACATAGTGCTACTTGAAGAACTTTGAAATGAAGTTATTAGGGACAGACATGAACAGGACACAGATTATGAAGTAATGTGTACCACTATAAAGAATTTGGATTTTTTCCCCTAAATATTATTTTGCAAAGTAAATTAGTCTAGAATTTAGTGGGTTAAAAGAGCTATATATTTAGTTCCCACTTCTGAGGCTTGGCAATTTGGTTTCAGTTGGGAGTTTCCTCTGTCCTAGCTGAACTCACTCATGCATACTATGTCAGGGACTAGTCATAGACGGAGAAAGAGGATGTCAAGTGGAATGACAGGGGCAATTTCACCACATTTCTGTTGTCATTTATCAGGCTAGCCTGGGTTTGTTCACATGACCACTTACCGACTTCCAAGACTGAGGGTGAAAGGAAGCCAAGCATGTTGAAGTCTCAATTTGGAACTAGCACAGTTTCTTTTGCACATTCTATTGGCTAAATGGAGTCTTAAAGGCAGCTCATATTCAAGTAGTGGAGAAACAGACTCCATATCTTGATTGGAGAAGCTGTAAATTCACAGTGCAAATCGGTATGAATATAGGGAGTATGGAACTTTGGGGCCATTTATTCAGTGTGTCACAGTCATGGTAAGCCATTGAAAAATTCTGAGCAAGGAATTGATATGGAAAAATTATGGAAAGTTTGTTTTTACAAAGCTGTGACAATGCTCATAAACAAGCACAAAGTTGGTGTTAGAAAAAGAAGTTAGAAGGCCAATGGATAATCTTGTTGAGGCACATTGAGAGCCTGATCCAAGGAAATTGTTAGTGAAGAAAAAAAAGAGGAGGTAGTTTTCAATGATAAAGAAGATATAATCAAGGAGGCCAACATTTGATGCATATTTAGATCTGGTGATTAAGGGACCCAGAGAAATTAAATGTGACTCTAATATTCTGACCTAGTAACTTGCAATAATGAAGTCATTCAAAAAGGTAGACAACATAGGATGAGTAGCAGATTTGGTTGGAAGATGATGATCTAAGTTTTGAACACATTGAGCTGAACCTCAAATGTAATTATTTAGTAGGAGGATCATTTGTCTGTATTTCAGGAGTGAGGTTTGAGTTTTGGAAGTTATTCAAGCAGCTGGTAACACCAGGGAAAGTATTATATCACTCTGAAAGAAAACTTAGTATGAGAAGTAGGGACAGGGATAAAACGCTGGAGGACACTATTTTTTAATAGGTGGATGAAGTAAGAGGAGCTTATAAAAGAGTAGAAGAAGCAGCAGTAAGAAATATGAGGCAGAAACAGGAAAGAACGCTGTCCTAATGGGCCAAGGAACTGAACAGACACTTCTCAGAAGAGGATATTCAATCAATCAACAAATACACGAAAAAATGCTCACCATCTCTAGCAATAAGAGAAATGCAAATTAAAACCACCCTAAGATACCATCTCACTCCAGTAAGAATGGCAGCCATTATGAAGTCAAACAACAACAAGTGCTGGCGAGGATGCGGGGAAAAAGGTACACTTGTACATTGCTGGTGGGATTGCAAATTGGTGCAGCCAATTTGGAAAGCAATATGGAGATTCCTTGGAAAGCTGGGAATGGAACCACCATTTGACCCAGCTAGTCCTCTTTTCAGACTATATACCCAAAAGACCTAAAAAGAGCATACAACAGGGACACAGCCACATCAATGTTTATAACAGCACAATTCACAATAGCTAGTCTGTGGAACCAACCTAGATGCCCTTCAATAGATGAATGGATAAAAAAAATGTGGCATTTATACACAATGGAATATTACACAGCACTAAAAAATAACAAGATCATGGCATTTGCAGGGAAATGGATGGCATTAGAGCAGATTATGCTAAGTGAAGTTAGCCAATCCCTAAAAAACAAAGGCCAAATGTCTTCTCTGATATAAGTGGGGTGACTCTAAATGGGGTAGGGAGGAAGAGCATGAGAAGAAGGTTACCTCTAGATAGGGAAGAGAGATGGGAGGGAATGGGAGGGAGAAGGGGAATTGCTCGGAAGATGGAAGGAGACCCTCATCATTATACAAAATACATGTATGATGATGTGAGGGAAAAAAAAAGAAATGTGTCACATTAGATTGGGTAGAGAGAGGTGATGGGAGGGGAGGGATGGGGAAGAGGGGATAGGAAGGGCAGCAGAATAAAATAGACACTAGTATTGTTGTATGTATAAACGTGTCTGTATAACCAATGTGATCCTGCAACCTGTACACTTGGAAAAATGAGAAATTATGCCCCATTTGATTTAAATGTATGATATGTCAAGATCATTGTTTTGTCATGAGCAATTAATAAAAAAAAGAAAAAAAGTTAAGGAGAGAGAGAACTGT
This sequence comes from Callospermophilus lateralis, assembly GCF_048772815.1. NCBI lineage: Eukaryota > Metazoa > Chordata > Mammalia > Rodentia > Sciuridae > Callospermophilus > Callospermophilus lateralis. The sequence goes on along the minus strand of NC_135308.1, from coordinate 75,495,636 downwards.
GGTGAAGAATTGCAAGTCATTGGAAAGATGACTAATAAGTGGTCTTAGGATGTTACTGATGATCCATTTTGAGAATGGGTTTAGCGAGATGGTAAAAGCCAAAGCCAGAATGAGGTGGGTCAAGAAACAAACAGAGTTAGGGGGAAAGAGAAAATTCAACTTCTAGTGAGTGAGTTTTAATTTGAGAGAGACATGTTCACTTAGAAGTTAGAATCAGTTGTGATGGAGAGAGTTAAAGGACAGAAGAGGAGGAGAACAACATCCTCTTGATTAATTTTGGGGTTTTGAAAAAACATTCTTCTGTTCTTTAAGGTAAGCCAGAACTGCTTAGAATTAGCAAATTCCTCCTTCTCCTAAAGTCCCAGACTGAGAAAATTATTTTTTTAAGTTGTTTTTATTTTTTGACTATTTTTTTCCATTGTTCTGTATAACATGTTGGTTTTTAAAAAATATTTTATTCTAATTTATATATGACAACAGAATGCATTACAATTCATATTACTTATATAGAACACAGTTTTTCATATCTCTGCTTGTATACAAAGTAGAGTCACACCATTTGTGTCTTCTTCATACTGTACTTAGTCCATCTCATTCCACCATCTTTTTTTACCCCTTTGTCCCCTCCCTCCCCTCCCCTCACCTTTGCCTTAACCAAAGTTTGTCTAATCTTCCCATGCTCCTCCTCCCAATCCCTGTATGTATCAGCCTCCTTATATCAGAAAACATTCGGCATTTGGTTTTTTGGGATTGGCTGACTTCACTTAGCATTATCTTCTCCAACGACATCCATTTACCTGCAAATGCCATGATTTAATCTCTTTCATTGCCGATATATATATTCCATTGTGTGTATATACCACATTTTTTTTATCCATTCATCTACTGAAGGGTATCTAGGTTGATTCCATAGTTTAGTCATTGTGAATTGTGCTGCTATAAAAATTGATGTGGCTGTATCCCTGTAATATACTGTTTTTAAGTCTTGTGGGTATAGACCAAGAAGTGGGATAGCTGGGTCAAAAGGTGGTTCCATTCCCAGTTTTTCAAGAAATCTCCATACTGCTTTCTATATTGGCTGTACCACTTTGCAGTCCTATCAGCAATGTATGAGTGTGCCTTTTTCCCCACATCCTCGCCAACACTTATTGTTGTTTGCATTCTTAATAGCTATCATTCTGACTGGAGTGAAATGAAATCTTAGCGTTGTTTTGATTTGCATTTCTCTAATTGCTAGAGGTGTTGAATATTTTTTCATATATTTGTTGATTTAATATATATCACCCCTGAGAAGTGTCTGTTCAGTTCCTTGGCCCATTTATTGATTAGTTTTCTTTTTGGTGTTTAGCCTTTTGAGTTCTTTATATACCCTAGAGATTAGTGCTCTATCTGATGTACAAGTGGTAAAAATTTGCTCCCAAGCTTTAGGCTCTTTATTCACCTCACTGATTGTTTCTTTTGCTGAGAAGAAGCTTTTTAGTTTGAATCCATCCCATTTATTAATTCTTAATTTTAATTCTTGCACTATAAGAGTCTTGTTAAGGAAGTAGGGTTCTAATCCGATATGATGAAGATTAGGGCCTACTTTTTCTTCTACTAGATGCAGAGTCTCTGATTTAATTCCTAGGTCCTAGATCCACTTTGAGTTGAGTTTTGTGCATGGTGAGAGATAGGGGTTTAATTTCATTTTGTTGCATATGAATTTCCAATTTTCCCGGCACCATTTGTTGAAGAGGTTATCTTTTCTCCAGTGTATGTTTTTGGTGCCTTTGTCTAATATAAGATAACTGTAATTATGTGAGTTAGTCTCCGTGTCCTCTGTTGTGTACCATTGGTCTACCAGTCTGTTTTGGTGCCAATACCATGCTGGTTTTGTTACTATTGCTCTGTAGTATAGTTTAATACTGGTATAGTGATGCCACCTGCTTCACTCTTCTTGCTAAGGATTGATTTAGCTTTTCTGTGTTTCTCATTTTTCCAGATGAATTTAATGTTTGCCTTTTCTATTTCTATGAGTAATGCCATTGGGATTTTGATTGGAATTGCATTAAATCTGTATAATGCTTTTTGGTATATGATCATTTTGACAGTATTAATTCCGCATATCTAAGAACAAAGCAGACCTTACTGTCTTCTTAAGGTCTTCTTTAATTTATGTCTTTAGCATTCTGTAGTTTTCATTGTAGAGGTCTTTCACTTCTTTTGTTAGGTTGATTCCCAAGTATTTTATTATTTTTTGAGGCTGTTGTAAATGGGGTAGTTTTCCTCATTTTCCTTTCAGAGAATTTGTCGCTGATATATAGAAATGCCTTTGATTTATGGGTGTTGATTTTGTATCCTACTACTTTGCTGAATTAATTTACTAATTCTAGAAGTAAATGATTTTTTTTGGGTCTTGTAGGTATAGAATCATATCATTGGTAAATAGTGCTAATTTGAGTTCTTCTTTTCCTTTTTGTATCCCTTTAATTTCTTTCATCTAATTACTCTGTTTCAAGAACTATGTTAAATAGAAGTGGTAAAAGAGGGCATCCCTGTCTTGTTCCAGTTTTTAAAGGCGATGCCTTCAATTTTTCTCCATGTAGAATGATATTGGCTTGGGGCTTCGCATAGATAGCCTTTATGATGTTGAGATATGTTCCTGTTATCCCTAGTTTTTCTAGTGTTTTGAACATGAAGGGGTGCTGTATTTTGTCTAATGCATTTTCTGCATCTATTGAAATGATCATAATGGTTCTTATCTTTAAGTCTATTGTGTGAAAATTCTTAAATGCATTTATTTGACCTCCACTCCCTTTCCACAGATTTGGCCTTCATTTGCATCTTATGTTAAGTATTGAAGGAGACTGTGGATAAGTTCCTTTAGATCCCATTATGATGGAACTGTCATGTCATCTTCTGACTCCTCATCTTTTAGCTATTCTTGGAGCTACCTAATATTTCAAAAGGAGTAGGGTTAGGCCTGTTGACTGTGGGGTCGTGGGGAAAGTTTTCCTCTTAGGCTGTGTCCAATTAGGTAATAAGACATTTGTAGATTTTGTTTCTGTGTTGAATGCAAGAAAGCAAGAGTAAAGAGCAACAACCTGGGTTGGGGCTGTGGCTCAGTAGTAGAGCACTTGCCTTGCATGTTTGAAGCACTGGGTTTGATCCTCAGCACCACATAAAAATAAATAAACCAAATAAAGGTATTGTTTCCATCTACAACTAAAATAATCTTTAATAAAAGAGCAATGATCTAATGCTACCAGGAAAATGATTGGTTTTTATTCTATTTTCCAGTTTTCTTTAACAAATATTCTCAGCTACTTGAAGAAAAGAACTATAAAGTTTCTAAGAAGACCTCGATTCATACAAATTTAAAGTGTGTAAGAAACAATTCGACCATGGAAGGTAAATTTATTGTGCCTAGAGTTTAGTTGCTGACTGTAGTATTAAGGATCCCAAATCAGTATTTATGATTTCCAGGTAGATCACACCAAGAAGAGGAGTCTCATGATAATTCTAAGCTACAAGTGTACGATACATAACACCTGAAATTCTTATACATTTAAAGTTTTCTATGCAACGCTTGATTGTAAAAAAGGATATATTGCTATTGCATTTCTTCAGCTGGTGCTTCTTTCTGAGGTTTCTGTGCAAGGCTACTGTTTTTCTCATATGTCAGTTATAACAATTTGATAAAAATGATGACGAATATATTATTGTGAATGTGAATATTTTACATTAAAATAGGCTATTTTAAAACAATTTTGTATTTACAGAAAAATTGAGCAGATAATATTAAAAGATTCTATTTTAATGCCCCCTTGCACACACAGTGCCCATTATTATTAACCTAAGTAAGGACATTTGTTATGACAAATGAACCAATATTGATGTTTTTATCACTAAACTCATGATTTTTTTCCCCTTTGGTATTAGGAATTAATCTTAGGATTTCACACATGCTAGACAAGTCTTTATCACTGAGCCATCTCTCTACCCAAAAGTTCTTGATTTTCTAAATTTTCAACTATTGTACTTTTTCTGAACTGGAGTCCCATGCAGTCCCCCACATTACATTTAGTTGTCATCTCTCTTTAAGTTCCTCTTTGCTGTGATAGTTTTTCAGACCTTCCTTGTTTTTGATGACTCTTAACAATTTTGGGAAACACTGTTCTATATATTATTGGTTGTCCCTTATTAAAAGCCGAAGTTTTCCTAATGATTATATGGGGATTATTTATTTTTGGGAGGAGGCTCACAGATATAAAATGCTATTTTTATCACATCATTTTAATTGTTTGTATTATCAAAGTAATTTTTGACTGTTGATGCCAAAGTTGATTACCCCAGGTAGTGTTTGTCAGGTTTCTCCATTGTAAATGTATTCCCTCTCCTATTTCCAGACTATAGGGTTCACCAGGAGGTTGCTATGTATAGATAATATTTTATCTAAGGTGGAGGAGTCATGCTTTCTGTTCATTAGGATGGAGGGTTATGTTAGGGCTCTCCAGAAGAACAGAAGCAATATGAATATGGATATTTATTTAAAAAACTTGGCTCATGGAATCTTGGGGGCTTGATAAGTCCAACATTTGATCTGGGTAACTTTTAGGCTAAAGATTCAGGAAGGAGTGGCAGATTGAGGCCAAAGGAAGTCTGCTAAGCTTTTAAAAGGTTATTATATTTTTCAATGGTAAAATATCCATTGTTTTACATCTTCTGTTTTTTTATTGAGTCTATTTTTTCCTTTATTTATTTATTTATTTTGGTGGGGAGTTTACTGGATTGAACCCAGGGGCACTAAACCATTGAGCCACATTCCAGTTCTTTTTATTTTAAATTTTGAGACAGGGACTCACTGAGTTGCTTAGGGGTTTTCCTTTGTTTCAAGATTGTATCTTCTTGTTGAAGTGTTTTTATCATGGCTGCTTTAAAATCATTGTCAGATAATTCTAACACTTTTGTTATCTGTTTTTCTTGTGTGTCCACTGATTATCATTTTTTACTAAACTTGAGAACTACCTGGTCCTTGGTATGATTAATTATTTTCTGTTGCGAAACTTGTATATTTTTATTTTGAGGTTTTGGAGTCTGTGTTTTATTGAAACATTATTTTTAGCTGGTTTTTTTTCTGATACCAGTCTGGAAGGAGAAAGGGGCCCTGACACATTACTGCCTGGTGGAGGCAGACTTAGCTCCTTGGCACCTGAGGAAAGGGGTCTCCTTGTTATATCTGGATGCATATGGGAGCTGCAGCTTTCATGCTGTTTCCCTTGGTTTGAAAATTTAATAACACACACATTTAAAAAATACATTTTCATATAATGCACTGATTTGCCCTCCTTGTCAATAAAGGAAAAATCTGGAGCTGTTGCCCAAAGAATTGGAAGTCATTTAGTTCCAGTTGCTACTTTTTTTCTACTGAAGCAAAATCTTGGAATGCGAGTCAGGAGAACTGCTCTAGTATGGAGGCTCACCTGGTGGTGATCAACAGCAAGGAAGAGCAGGTACTTTCTAAGAGACAATGGAGTCATGAGCCTGTCTGACTTTTGTACTTGACTTTGCTAAGAAGGGATATTGATGCTGTGGCAGAAGACTTTCCATAAGACAGATAGGAGAGTCTCCCTCAGCCTTCCCATTCCACACCTTGTACCTTCTTCAGTGTAACTAACCTACCCCCAGGGATATTGTGGCATTCAAAATGTAAGACCTGGGGGTTTAGTGAAAGGATGAAAATGTTTCTGCCTACAACAGCAGTTGGTTATTTCAATATATAACTGTTTTATGAATTATCAACTGCATAACAGAAAGGACAATTAACTTGAATAGGCAAAGTTAAATCAACAGACTCTCAATAGGCAATCAGGAATGAAATTTAAGAATGTGTGAAGTGCTGGTTGTTGTGGTGCATGTTTGTAATACCAGGGGCTTGGGAGGCTGAGAGAGGAGGATCTCAAGTTCAAAGCAATTCTCCACAATGTAGCAAGGCACTAAGCAATTTAGCAAGACCCTGTTCCTAATTGAAATATAAGAAAGGGTAGGGAGGTGGCTCAATGGTTAAGCATTCTTGGTTTCAATTTTGGGTACCAAAAAAAAATTCATGATGTTATGAAAGGAAAAGGATTAAATTTGTAAGAATTTTTTAATGCACAACTTTGAAGAGTGTTCTCTCAGTGAAAAAAAGAGGGAAAGTATGGGTGTATCTGGGTCGCTGGGCTTGACCTCCTGTGGTAGTCTGTTGGTTGGAAGGGGTGGTCCTGTGATGGAGGCTAGGCTCCACAATGGAATATTACTCAGCAATAAAAGAATAAAATTATAGCATTTGCAGATGGAGTTAGAGAAGATAATGCTAAGTGAAGTAAGCCAAAAACCCAAATGCTGGATGTTTTCTCTGATATAAAGAGATTCATAGTGAGGTAGGGAGGGAGAGCCTGGGACCAATAGATGAACTCTAGATAGGGAAGAGGGGTGGGAGGGGAAGGGAGGGGGCATGGGGTTACAAATGATGGTGGAATGTGATAATTATTATTATCTAAAGTACAGGTATGAAGACATGAATTGGTGTGAATGAATATACATTGTATATAACCAGAGATATGAAAAATTGTGCTCTGTCTGTGTAATAAGAATTGTAATGCATTCCATTATTACATATAAAGAATAAAAAATTAAAAAAGAAAAAAGAGAGAAAGTGAATTTGACATGGAATTTATTATGATTGTAGATAGGAATTGCTTCCATATTTAATAAAATTAGGGCTCACAGATGATGTCTTTGATCCTTTTGTGCTCAAAGATCTGCAGTTCTGAGGTTCCCATCTGGTTATTCCTGAATCATCTCCTTTTGTTTTCATTTCTGTGTGACCAAAAAGAGTTCAGCTGAAAAATCACACTGTACCTTTAAATATGTATAATTATTAGTTGTTAGTAAAATCTTTAAAAAATATATAAAGAAGATGGAAATGTTAACTAGGCCAATTTGATTATTATGCACTGTGTATATGTATCAAACTATCATGGTATATGATAGATTTTATAATTAAAATGATAAAAAAGAAATAAATCACCAAAATTATTTAAAAATATGTTTATTGGCAAATTATATTTACACATGAGAGTGGACTTCATTCTGTTTTATTAATACTAGTACATAGCATAATTTGGCGAATTAAAAAAATACCTCAGTTCAAGCTGAGTATCTAGAGCCTATGACTTCTTTTCTTTTTCTTTTCCTTTAGGATTTCCTCATTCAGAATATGGATAAAACTGCTGCTTATTTTGTGGGGCTATCAGATCCAGAGGGTCAAGGACACTGGCAATGGGTTGATCAGACCCCATACAACCAAAGTGCCACGTGAGTACAGAATTAGATAAAGGAATCCTGGGTCCTGGATCATGCAGGATGTTTAGAGTGTTCCAGCATCAGTTCTGAAACTAAAACATCTCACTCTTGTCCTGTTGCACACACAGTTAATCAGTTTTATTACCTTATTAAATTATCACAGAACCCTAGGAGGCACACATTATTATTCCTATTATAGAACTGAGGAAATTGAGTTTGGAGAGTATAGATAGTTCAGCTCAAGTCACCCAAGAACAATCTTTAGAACCAGGTGGATTCTACTTTGATTTTAAAAACTCATATTGATTCTCTGTAATAAAAATTCATGTTTTTAAAGATCATTATGGATTATTGTGATTTAGTATTTCTCATAAAGCAAAAATCCTAAATTTGGATACTATTACTCATATTTATGTAATCTTTAAAGGCATTTAAATACATTAGTATACTCCCATCTTTGATCCTTATATCTTCTTTGTGAAATATATAGTGCTGTTACTCTGGTCCAGTTTTTAGATGGGCAATCTGAGAATCTAAGAAATTATTTGACCTAGACAACAGGAATAAGTAGAAGATCTAGAGACTTAATTATTTCTTCAGACTTCAAAATCATCCCATTAAAAAGGGAAAAAAAGCCTATATTGATACATGAGACCATGGTGACTTCTCTTCATCATATAAGAAAGCCCCATGGATTGACAGTCACCTGGCAATAGGGCTTATGTTTAGAGGAGAGCCAGTGGGTAACTTTAGGTCAAATGTTTAGTGCAATAAGGTATGAGAAAAATGACTAATGAGGGCACAGTTATCAAGATAAATGCCAGAGGGCTGGGGATGTGGCTCAAGCGGTAGCGCGCTCGCCTGGCATGCGTGTGGCCCTGGTTCGAGCCTCAGCACCACATACAAACTAAGATGTTGCGTCCGCCGAGAACTAAAATAAATAAATATTAAAAAATTCTCTCTCTCTCTCTCTCTCTCTCTCTCTCTCTCTCTCTCTCTTTAAAAAAAAAAAGATAAATGCCAGAGGTGTTGGTGGAGGAGAAACTGCATGAGAATTGGGGAAGGTTGGTCTGGGCATATCAGATCCTGACTTCCACAAAGTTCCACCCCAGTCTCTGACCCCATAACTGACTCTAACTCCTTTAAAAGCAGTCTTGGAAGAATAACTTCATCCTTTTTCTCTATTTCAGATTCTGGCATCCAGGTGAGCCAAGTCATAGTGAAGAGCATTGTGTTATAGAAAATCATCGTTCTCCGTCATTGATATGGGGCTGGAATGACATACCTTGTAAATATCCTCAACGATCAGTTTGTGAAATGAGGAAGATCTACTTATGAATCAACACTTTTCATGGACATGTGTTTGGATTTGCATTCATTATTCTAGAGCTAGCTCATAAGTTCTTCTTTATGAAAGACATTCCATAGACATTTAGTTAGTGGTCAACTATTCCACTTTTGAGGAAATGTTAGTGTTGCATATAGAACTTATCAGTTTACTTCCATACAGAGCACCTAATACAATAATTGTGGGGGACTTTTACTTTACATACAATAAGTTTACTGCATATTATTTCTGTATCATAATGATGGTACAGAATTTTAAAAAGATACATTTTACTAAAATTCCTTTGACTGCCTCAGTAAAGAGAGTAATTGAACAGAAGTGAAATATTTAATCCTGTGTCTAGCCAGTGGTGGAACTCTTCTCTTCACTCTACCTTGTGTGGCCTGAGTGTGTTTTGGTGTCTTATTTATATTTATCTAGAGCATCTTTACATCAATGTGTGTGAACAGGTTTTATGTGAGTTTTGTGTCTAAAGAGTGATATAGAATCAGAAACCATCCTATTGATCACTAATCACTGCAAAGGATTGTAAGAAGTTGCCGCAGTTTGGCTGCAGCAAACTAACCGGGGGGCGACGAACAACTTGTGTACATTGATGCAGCAGCAGTGGGAGCCGTTTATTGTAGGACCACAGAGGTATTTATACATTCCACACAGCTTATCTTAATTAACATAAACTAGATACAGCAGTTAACCAATAAGGAATCTCCACACTTAATGGCTCGCTCTGGCCACCTCACAAACTACTCCCTCTGGCAAAATGCCAGGTGCCATCCTGACTTGTTTACAGACTCTAACAAGAAGTATTATAGTAGTTATGGTTTTAAGCCACTAAGGTTTTGAGTAGAATGTTCAGTACTGGGGAGAATCCTTTCACGAGACTAGCATTTTGTAGAAATGATAATGTTGAAGCTGGCTGATTTCTCTGAAGGTGGAGATCTGCTGAGATCTGACAACCCTCCAGAGTCCTTTAGATGTAAATTTTATTCAGATGATTTTAATTCTGAAACATGGGTTATGTTACAGTTTAAGCTCATGTGTGTGACAGTGAAAGAAAGTTTAGAGTTGAAATAATTGGGCTATGAGACCTTCACCCAATCAGGGCATTAATCCTCTGATAGGGACTAAATAAATGGTAACTGTAGGGTGTGGCTAAAAGAGGTGAGTCACTGAGGGTGCCTTTGAGCTTGGTATTTTGTTGTGGTGGGAGGAGTTCTGTTGTTTTTTCTCTCTCTGCTTCCTGGTGGACATGTCCTGAGTATGTCCTCTGCACCTTTCCTCCTCTGCACCTTTCTCCTCTGATGGTCTATTTCACTTCAGGACCAGAGCAATGGCAGCTGGCCATCTATGGACTGAGACCTTTGAAAGCATGAGCCCCAGAAGAACTTTTCCTCCTCTAAAATTGTTTTTTGTCAGATATTTTGGTCACAGTAGCAAAAAAGCTGACTACAACAGATTAGTAGTCCTTTCTTTGCCTACATGGAAATCATCAGTAGTGCACACTTGCTGGGGATGAACTCAATGATTCAAGGACAGAAGAAATAATGAGGCACAGTCCAGCTGTATTAAAGCAATTGTTCAGTGAGGAGTTTTGATGAAATATTGTGTAATAAAATTTTGGATGAAATGCTTTGGAGCAGTTAAAAATGTTGTAAATGGAATTTTTTTTAAATGAGGAACCGGCTTTGAGGACTGTGGTTCATGTTTGCTGTCTATTCATCCCTTCTCCCTCAAAAACAATATTTCAATATTGTTTAAAGTCATACTTTCCTTCTTGAAGCTCATGTGACTTGGGATGCTGTGAGTGAACATGGATTAATCCAAGTCAACAACACAGTCATACTAGTGGTTGGTTTAGGAATAGCATGAATTGTTAGTCCTGCTAAGAAATTGCTTCTTCCATTTCTCAGAGGAATCAGGGAGTGAATCTCCCTCTCCTAATGAACATGAAAGTTCCTGTTCACTACTGACAGTCATTCTGTAACTATGAGGGGCAGTAGCCTTCAAATGATAGAAACACCATGGATGACAGAGTCGAGCCATAGGAAATACCTGGCTATTTAAGTTCTTTGTGGGTCACTGAATCAAGTATTTTCACAGCATAGCCTACTATGAGGTTTTATTGTGAAGACTAATAAGTTTCTAATTATTTGTCAGATTGAGTCTGAATGGATTTAAGAAAATATATTAGTTTTAGTGACTAGATTTTATTGAGCTATAGTTTACATAAGTAAAAGGCACACACCTTCTGAGTATAGTTCCATGATTTTCTCAAGTGTATGTAAACCTGTTACCACCATGATTATTTACAATAAAGATTTCTATTATTGCCCAATGTTCCTTGTCCTGACCGTATGAGTGCAGTGTTCTGATTCCTGCTTTTCAAATTCCATATATTTTTTTTTAAAGAGAGAGTGAGAGAGGGAGAGAGAGAGAAAGAATTTTTAATATTTATTTTTTAGTTCTCGGCGGACACAACATCTTAGTTTGTATGTGGTGCTGAGGATCGAACCCGGGCCGCACGCATGCCAGGCGAGCATGCTACCGCTTGAGCCACATCCCCAGCCCCTCAAATTCCATATTAAACAGATAATAAAGTTTGCTTTTTCTTTTTACTTTCTTTATCTCAGTATGTTTGTGAAATTCTCCTAAGTTTTTTGTATTATTTCATTGATAGATTCAATTTTTTGTGGAATTGTGTTTCATTGTAACAAGATCTGTAACATGATTTGTTTATCTGATTTGCTGTTGGGTAAGCTTTGAATTATTTCTATATCTTATCTATTGTGAATAAAGCTTCTTCTTTTACATGCCTTTTTGTGTAACTCTGCATTTTTATTTCTTAGAAATGTGCTCAAGAATGGAATGTATCCACACCACAGTATTATAGAGAATAGTATTAGTGCCCTAAAATTTCTCTGTGTTTCAGTTACTATCATTTTCTTCCTGACAACTCCTGGAATTTACTGATTTTTATGCTTTTGTCTTTTACAGATTGTCATAATTTGGGACTACACAGATTTTTCCAATGTCTTCTTACCGTTATTAACGTGCATTTAAGATTCCTCCATTTTATTTTATGGCATGTTGACATTTCTTTTTATTGCAGAAAATATTCTACCACAGTTTATTAATCCGTTGAAGTACCTGTTGATTGCTTCTAATGTTTGACACTTAGGAATGAAGTTTTTATTTGGCCTCCTGTGGGGTTTTTGTGTGGACATGTTTTCAATTCATTTGTCTTAACACCTAGGAACACTCTTGTTGACTTGGGTGTTAAGACTATACTGAGAACTGTCTTCCAAAGTGGTTATCATTTTGCATTTGACCAGCCATGAATCAAAGTGTTCCTTTGTTACCTTTCCTTGCCAGAATTTGGAATTTTAGTGTTATGGATATTGTCCATTAATATGTGTGCTGTGGTGTCTAATTTTTAAAATGTTTTCCTCCCTATTAATTACAATGTAAGCTGCTTTGAGTGCAGTGACTTTGATTTATTTACTGTTGAGTCCTCAGACATAACATAGTATCTAGCCCCAAGTCATCATGGAATAAGTATTGATTGAAAGAGAAAATGAATGTCTCTGCAGGAGTGGTAAAGAGTTGTCCATCACTGTCTGGGTAAATTTCATACAGGGTAAAATGTTAGAAAGTTTATCAAGTTTGGAAATTTAAGCCAAATCCTACATTCTAACTTTTGTCATTAATGAAGTTCATGCTGTGATGTCTGTCATATACATGCATCTATTAGGGTAGGAACAAGGGAAGAGAGGGGCATTATTTATTGGCTCCCTAAAGCCACAATCACAAGTTCCATAAAAGATGAAATAAGTAGAAATTTTCTTTTTTATTGATTTTTTAAAAAATAAATGACAGCAGAATGCAATTCAATCCTTATTACATGTACCCAGCACAATTTTTCATATCTATGGTTGTAAATAAAGTATATTGACTCCAATTCATGTCTTCATACATGTACTTTGAATGATAATGTCTATCACATTCCACCATCAGAAGTTTTCATTTTAAAAATTTAGATTTAATTTATGTTTAAAGGATACATAAATCATCAAATTGTATATATTATGGAGTACTATGTAATTTTTCAACATATGTATGCATAGTGTAGTGTTTACATCAAGTTAAACATATCTGTCTCCTCAAACATTTGTCAGTTCTTCATGTAAAAACAGTCAAAATCCTTCTTTTTTATTAAAAAATTTTTTTAGTTGTAGATGGACACAATACCTTTATCTATTTACTGTTATGTGGTACTGAGGATTGAACTCTGTACCTCACACATGCAAGGGAAGAGCTCTACCACTGAGCCACAACCACAGCCATCAAAAAAATTTTTTTCTAGCTTATTTTTATTCATGCATTGTAATCGAGGGCACAGAGTGTTGTCTGCTTTCAAGATCAGAGCTGTACTGCAGATGTTAGCAGAGGGGCAGCCTGACAAGTGAAGATGTTGCTGACTTCCCAGCAGAAACCTGAGAACACTAGATGTATGGGATCCTCTATTCAGTCTCCCAGATTCATGAGGTAAAGCTGTTTTTAAAAAAGTCATATGAAAATTGTTTTTCAGAAGTAGCATTACCCAATCTGTCCTAAAGGAGCATGCGTTAGTGACAGATAGTAGGACTTTATTTCATTGTAATACTAAAATCTCCATGCAGGGAAAACCTGAAGGCTCATTTCCATAACATGGAAAGTATAAGGAAGCATGCTGTCAGACTTCCTTGTGCAGGAAAGTCCCCACTCACATTTGTGATGATGTCTTCTCTCTAGCAGGTCTTGCATTCCCTGCCAAATAAACTGCAGCTTGCTCTGGCAGACAGCAGGGCTTTAGGAGCAATTCCCCATTTGCAAACAAATTTGGCTCCATGTCATCACTGTTCTTGGTGTATGTTCTGCCTGGATTCTCTTCAAGAGGTGGATCCATTAAGTTGGGTCACACAGTCATTGTTCAAGGAAGTGGAAGAATTTTGGTGTGTGTAGAGGGGAGCTGTCACAGCCCACTGTCCCTAAGCTCTGGATTCTTGCTGCTTATGGGGAAGGTGCAGAATGCAAAAGTTGGTCAAGTGGCAAGTACAGATCCTCAGCTTCACTGAAGTGCTTCAGGCTGGCTTTGGTGCAGCAACCTCAGGGATGTGCAATCATTTCTCCTGCTCACCTTCTGAACCCAGGCACAGAATTTACTGCTGCAGCTGCTGCAGGAACTTGGCCACTTGTAGCATGATTTCTGTTGCAAGGACAGTACCCGCAGCAGCATTCCCATCCCTCTTCCTGGAGACCAGACTCTTTCTCAAAAAACAGGGCCAGAACTGAGCTTTGGGGCTCTGGTTCTACTTTGGGCTGCTGTTGCCCACACAACATTCCACTGGAAAGGCCCCTCTCAGGGAGGTCAGATCATAATCAGGACTGGTTATATTCAAAGGGCACAGGTCCTGGAATCTTTAAACTTAACAACTGTGTCCACAGGAGCTTCATTATGTCTCCAGGTGTCTTGGTTTGTCCAGGTTTCATAGCCTAATTTTTAATTTAAAATCAGTTATTGAATACTTCCAGTGATTTTATCCTTTAATTCTAAACTTTCTTCAATAATATCATTTTTTATTATTATTATTAATTTTTATTGTTGGTTGTTCAAAACATTACATAGTTCTTGATATATCATATTTCACACTTTGATTCAAGTGGGATATGAACTCCCATTTTTACCCCGTATACAGATTGCAGAATCACATCAGTTACACATCCATTGATTTACATATTGCCATACTAGTGTCTGTTGTATTCTGCTGCCTTTCCTATCCTCTACTATCTCCCCTCCTCCCCTCCCCTCCCCTCTTCTCTCTCTACGCCCTTTACTGTAATTCATTTTTCTCCCTTATATTTTTTTCCCTTTCCCCTAACTTCCTTTTGTATGTAATTTTGTATACCCTTGAGGGTCTCCTTCCATTTCCATGCAATTTCCCTTCTCTCTCCCTTTCCCTCCCACCTCTCATCCCTGTTTAATGTTAGTCTTCTTTTCATGCTCTTCGTCCCTACTCTGATCTTAGTTACTCTCCTTATATCAAAGAAGACATTTGGCATTTGTTTTTAAGGTATTGGCTAGCTTCACTTAGCATTATCTGCTCTAATGCCATCCATTTCCCTGAAAATTCTTTGATTTTGTCATTTTTTAATGCAGAGTAATACTCCATTGTGTATAAATGCCACATTTTCTTTATCCATTCGTCTATTGAAGGGCATCTAGGTTGGTTCCACAGTCTTGCTATTGTGAATTGTGCTGCTATGAACATGGATGTAGCAGTGTCCCTATAGTGTGCTCTTTTTAGGTCTTTAGGGAATAGACCGAGTAGGGGAATAGCTGGGTCAAATGGTGGTTCCATTCCCAGCTTTCCAAGAAATCTCCATACTGCTTTCCAAAATGGCCGCACCAATTTGCAGTCCCACCAGCAATGTACAAATGAACCCTTTTCCCCACATCCTCGCCAGCACTTGTTGTTGTTTGACTTCCTAATGGCTGCCAATCTTACTGGAGTGAGATGGTATCTTAGGGTGGTTTTGATTTGCATTTCTCTGACTGCTAGAGATGGTGAGCATTTTTTCATGTACTTGTTGATTGATTGTATGTCCTCCTCTGAGAAATGTCTGTTCAGGTCCTTGGCTCATTTGTTGATTGGGTTATTTGTTATCTTATTGTCTAATTTTTTTAGTTCTTTGTATATTCTGGATATTAGGGCTCTGTCTGAAGTGTGAGGAGTAAAGATTTGGTCCCAGGATGTAGGTTCCCTATTTACCTCTCTTATTGTTTCTTTTGCTGAGAAAAAACTTTTTCGTTTGAGTAAGTCCCATTTGTTGATTCTAGTTATTAACTCTTGTGCTATGGGTGTCCTATTGAGGAATTTGGAGCCCGACCCCACAGTATGTAGATCGTAGCCAACTTTTTCTTCTATCAGATGCTGTGTCTCTGATTTGATATCAAGCTCCTTGATTAATTTTGAGTTAATGTTTGTGCATGGCGAGAGAAAGGGATTCAGTTTTATTTTGTTGCATATGGATTTCCAGTTTTCCCAGCACCATTTGTTGAAGATGCTATCCTTCCTCCATTGCATGCTTTTAGCCCCTTTATCAAATATAAGATAGTTGTAATTTTGTGGATTGGTTTCTGTGTCCTCTATTCTGTACCATTGGTCCACCCGCCTGTTTTGGTACCAGTACCATGCTGTTTTTGTTACTATTGCTCTGTAGTATAGTTTGAAGTCTGGTATCGCTATACTGCCTGATTCACATTTCCTGCTTAGCATTGTTTTTGCTATTCTGGATCTTTTATTTTTCCATATGAATTTCATGATTGCTTTCTCTATTTCTACAAAAAATGCCGATGGGATTTTGATCGGCATTGCATTAAACCTATAGAGAACTTTTGGTAATATCGCCATTTTGATGATATTAATTCTACCTATCCATGAACAGGGTATATTTTTCCATCTTCTAAGATCTTCTTCTATTTCTCTCTTTAGGGTTTTGTAGTTTTTATTGTATAAATCTTTCACCTCTTTTGTTAGGTTGATTCCCAAGTATTTTATTTTTTTTGAGGATATTGTGAATGGAGTGGTTGTTCTCATTTCCATTTCAGAGGAATGCCTTTGATTTATGCGTGTTGATTTTATATCCTGCCACTTTGCTGAATTCATTTATTAGCTCTAATAGTTTCTTTGTAGACCCTTTTGGGTCTTCTAGGTATAGAAAAATGTCATCTGCAAATAGTGATAATTTGAGTTCTTCTTTTCCTATTTTTATGCCTTTAATTTCTTTCGTCTGTCTAATTGCTCTGGTCAGTGATTTGAGAACTATGTTGAACAGAAGTGGTGAGAGAGGGCATCCCTGTCTTGTTCCAGATTTTAGAGGAAATGCCTTCAGTTTTTTTCCATTCAGAATGATGCTAGCCTGAGGCTTAGCATAGATTGCTTTTACAATATTGAGGTATGTTCCTGTTATCCCTAGTCTTTCTAGAGTTTTGAACATAAAGGGATGCTGTACTTTGTCGAATGCTTTTTCCGCATCTATCGAGATGATCATATGGTTCTTATTTTTAAGCCTATGGATGTGGTGAATAACATTTATTGTTTTCTGTATATTGAACCATCCTTGCATCCCAGGGATAAATCCTACCTGATCATGGTGCACAATTTTTTTGATATGTTTTTGTATCCGGTTCGCCAGAGGTTTATTGAGGAGTTTTGCATCTAGGTTCATTAGAGATATTGGTCTGTAGTTTTCTTTCTTTGAAGTGTCTTTGTCTGGTTTAGGAATCAGGGTGATGTTGGCCTCATAGAATGAATTTGGAAGTTCTCCCTCTTTTTCTATTTCCTGAAATAGCTTGAAAAGTATTGGTATTAGTTCCTCTTTCAAGGTTTTGTAAAACTCTGCTGTATACCCATCCTGTCCTGGGCTTTTTTTAGTTGGTAGTCTTTTGATGGTTTCTTTTATTTCCTCAATTGATATTGGTCTGTTTATGTTGTCAATATCCTCCTGACTCAATCTGGGCAGATCATATGACTTAAGAAATTTATCGATGCCTTCACTATCTTCTATTTTATTGGAGTATAAGAATTCAAAATAATTTCTGATTATCTTCTGTATTTCTGAAGTGTCTGTTGTGATGTTGCCTTTTTCATCCCGTATGCTAGTAATTTGAGTTCTCTCTCTTCTTCTCTTCCTTAGCGTGGCTAAGGGTCTGTCGATTTTATTTATTTTTTCAAAGAACCAACTTTTAGTTTTGTCAATTTTTTCAATTGTTTCTTTTGTTTCAATTTCATTAATTTCAGCTCTGATTTTAATTATTTCTTGCCTTCTACTTCTTTTGCTGTTGTTTTGCTCTTTTCTTTCTAGGATTTTGAGATGAAGTGTTAGATCATTTATTTGTTGTTTTTTTCTTTTTTTAAGGAATGAAGTCCAAGCAATGAATTTTCCTCTTAGAACTGCTTTGAATGTCAGTCCTGCGACCACCGAAAGTACAGGCCCAGCGGCCTGCCGGCGTGGTAGGCACATTGCCCCAATTGGAGTAGGGGCAGAACCACCACCAAAGCCTGCGAGGGAGACTTTGCAACTATACAAGAGCAATATAAATATATAGGGGGAAAAAATCAATAACACAACAGTTTCACCAAGCAGAAAAAAACGCGATCAGTATGAAAAGACAAGGAAAGAAAGGACCACAAGCAATGCAGGTCAACTCAACTTTAGAAGTGGTAATATCTGCAGCAGATGGAAATTCAGATAAAGAATTCAGGATATACATGCTTCAGATGATCTGGAGTCTCAAGGAAGACATTAGACAGCAAAATCAGACAATGAAAGACCACTTCGACCACTTCAACAATGAATTACATAAACAAATCCAAGAAGCAAAAGATCAATTATACAGGGAGATGGAGGTTATAAAAAACAAGCAAACAGAAATCCTAGAAATGTAGGAAGCAATAAACCAACTTAAAAACTCAATTTAGAATACTACCAGCAGAGTAGAACACTTAGAAGATAGAACATCAGACAATGAAGACAAAGTATTTCAACTGGAGAAGAACATAGACAGCTCAGCAAAACTGTTAAGAAACCATGAGCAGGACATTCAAGAAATATGGGATAACATAAAGAGACCAAACTTAAGAGTCATTGGGATACAGGAAGGTATAGAGGTCCAAACCAAAGGAATGAGCAATCTATTCAATGAAATAATACGAGAACACTTCCCAGACTTGAAGAATGAGACAGAATCCCAAATCCTAGAAGCCTACAGGATGCCAAATGTGCAAAATCATAAGAGATCCACACCTAGACACATTATAATAAAGATGCCCAACATACAGAATAAGGAGAGAATTTTAAAAGCTACAAGAGAAAGGAAGCAGATTACATTTGAGGGTAAACCAATCAGGATAACATCTGACCTTTAAACACAGACTCTGAAAGCTAGAAGATCCTGGAATAACATATTTCAAACACTGAAAGAAAATGGGTTCCAACCAAGAATTGTGTATCCAGCAAAATTAAGCTTCAGGATGGAAGATGAAATTAAAACCTTCCACAATAAACAAAAGTTAAAAGAATTTGCAGCTAGAAAACCATCTCTTCAAAACATCCTCGGCAAAATATTACAGAAAGAGGAAATGGAAAATATCGATGAAAACCAACAGCGGGAGGTAGTACAGTAAAGGGGGGGGAATAATCAAAGAGGAAAACAAACCATGTTTAGTAACATTAATAAACAAATATGGCTGGAAGAACAATCCATATCTCAATAATAACCCTAAATGTTAATGGCTTAAACTCACCAATTAAGAGACACAGGCTAGTAGAATGGATCACAAAATAAGACCCAAAAATATGCTGCCTTCAGGAGACACATTTGATAGGAAAATACATACATAGACTGAAGGTGAAAGCTTGGGAAAAATCATATCACTCATATGGACTTCGGAAAAAAGAGGGGTGTCCATACTTGTATCAAATAAAACAGACTTCAAGCCAAAGTTAATCAAAAGGGATAAACAAGGATATTACATACTGCTCAAGGGAACCATACACCAACAAGACATAACAATCATAAATATATATGCCCCAAACAATGGTACAGCTATGTTCATCAAACAAACTCTTCTCAAGTTCAAGAGTCTAATAGACCACCATACAATAATCATGGGAGACTGGGTCTGTTCTGTCTATCGGTTGCAGGTCTCAATAATATCATTTTTAATGAACACTTTAATTAGGCATATTAATAGGATTCACTGTGATATTTTCTTAAACCCATGCAGGCTGCACTGATTATATCCATACCTCCTCTTCCACCCCTTCCACCCCAGCACACTTCCCAGTTGCTAATAATCACAATTTTACTCTCAGGCTAACCTTTTCATGTATTTTTTTTAATAGGAGAGAAAATAAGATACTTTCTTCCTATGTCTGGTATGTTTTCCTTGCCAGTTCCTTTTTGTTTTCTTGCGGCAAATGACAGGACGTCTTTCTTTTTAATGAGTGAATAATACTCCACTGTATATATACACCATATTTTCTTCAGTCCGTTTGCTAATGGGTATGTAGACTGATTCCATTTAACTGGATACGTAGTCATTTACCCAAAAGAGTGTAATTGACTCTTTTGTGTGCTGACTTCATTTCCTTTGGATATATACCCAGGAGTAATGTTGATTGATTATATGACCATTCCATGTTTATTCTTTTAAGGAATATCCATATTGTTTTTCATAGTGGCCATACCAATTTACATTCATATTATCAATATATAAGAGTTCCCTTTTCACTATGGCCTCACCAGCATTTGTTAATTTTTATTGTTTTGATAATACTCATTCTACATGGGGTGATATTGTATCTCCTTTCAGTTTTGGTTTGCATTTGCCTGATGGCTAATGACATTGAGCATTTTAAAATACATTTATTGGTCATTTGCATTTTTCTTTTGAGAAGTGTGTATTCATATCATATACTCATTTTTATTTGGATTACTTGTTTTTTGTTGTTAAGTGTTCTTTCATTTTCTTCTATAGTTCAGATAACAAGCATCTGTAAGATTAATAGTTGGCAAAGATTTTCTTCCTTTGTGTAGGTCATCTCCTCACTCTGTTGATTTTTCCTTTGCTGTGTAGAAGCTTTTTAGTTTGATATAATCCAATTTTCAGGGTTGCTTTTGATTCCCATGCTTTTGGGAAATATCCAGCTTTTGGTCCTACCTGGAAAATCATTGCCTGTACCAATGTCCTGGAGAACAGCATTAGGGAAGGTTAATTGGGGAAGGGTAAGGAGGTCAAGAGCTCTTTAACTTGCTTGTCCTAAACAGAGCTGAGGAGAATGTTTCCTCTTCCTTCACAGTCAGATGACCTGATCATTGAGTTTGTTTCTTCATCTCTAAGAGGAACTGGAAAAAATTGGCAACATTTTATAACCACTTCCTCCATCTCCCCTTATGATTTATTTTATCTCAAAACAACCATGGGAGAAACTTTGTGGGTTTCTATCCTGTTTCTCAAAGTCTGTTTCACCACGTGCTGCAGCTATGACTCTCCCATCACTACAAGTGCTCTGCTGAATTCAAGTCCACTTTTTATGCAGGTTCAGTTATGAAGGTCTGTTTAATTAAATCATTGACTGTTGGTGATGGCACTTGGTTTCCAGTACTTTTCCCTCCCTGGGTGGGACTGAATGTTTCAACTGTTCACTCACATGATTGGTTCCTCTAGCAAGCAGCTTCCATTGTGGAACTATCTTGAGGACCCTCAAGAGTCACATAATTGGCATAAGGTCAGGCATGGCTGAAAGGGGCATGTTATGAATACAAAAACTCTCTACTATTATCTTTATTGTTCCAAACCTATTTTGGGAATTTGTGGAGGAAAACTCAAATATTATAAAAAAATGCTTTTATAACCCTTATGGCTGAGAAAGTTTTAAGGTGTTAGAAACCCTGCGCCAAGACCTGAGGATGAAAACAAATGTATATTTCTTTTTATAACCCAATATTGTGAGTTCAATATCCATATATCCATAATAGATTTCCATGTAGTCAGACTGCTTCCTTAAGTACTTGGAGATGTTTTTGGTGTTATTAAAGAAAAAAAATGTACATAATCTACATTCTACAACATGAAAAATATTGAGGCAGGATCTCAAAGTCCTTGACTTGAAGTCTGCTTCTGAATTTAAACCATTTCAATCTTCCGTTTACCTGAGGAGAGAGGATTAAAAAATTTTATTGGCCTTTGCCCAATATTTGTCTTGACTGATACCTGTGACAATATTGACCTCAAGTACTGTAGTCCTGCCAAGAGGAGCAGAATTTTTATTCTCTAAGCAAATGACAAATCTTGTGAAACAAAGAAAATGTGTGGGTAGAATTAAAGCACCTTCAGTAGGTACTCTAGCAGGACCACTGGTCTTAGGAATGTTTTGCTTGTCAACCCCTAAAAGGAACTTTAAAAGACCATGTAGCCTCTTATGCAATTTTACATCTAAAATATTACTTCATGTTATAGATGCAAAGGTTTCAACTTGTGGAACTTCATAAATACTAACATTTAAAATGATTACCTCTCTTTTTAAAATATACCTCCCAGTGTCTATAAACCATAATAAGTGTTGACCCCCATGATCCATTAAAAGAAGAATAAGTGAAAATTCTGTTATTCTGGTTACCTCTAGTTCTGTGGGCGATAAAGAATTTTCCCTCTGGAACAAAAAACCTTTTTGTTCAGTGGTTAGATGTTTTATACTCTTTTCCCCCTTCAATAAATATTTATGTCATATTTGTCTTATCCACTAAATATATACATAAGTACATATTTAAAAATTTCATTTCCTGTGGGGTATTAAGGCCTTAAGGATGTAAAAATTCTTTGGATTGGATTATTGTTACAAGTATGATCAGTATACAATATTGAACACATCAAAAGTTTACTATACATTTTGATAAACCATGTCTAATAAAATGAAATTCCATTTGAAATCTTAGCAAGGTGAATGGGGATTTCAAAAACTGCAATCTGATGTATCCATCATCAAATCATATTATTGTTAGCATAAGGTACTTTTCAACATCAATGATATTCCTAATTTTCAACTTGATGACACAAACTGATAGATTTTGGTCTCTTAAAGTACTAGATAAAAATGGAATGAGGTTTTTTAGAATGTCACCCAAGTTTTTGAAAATTTAGTTCTCTATTCATGATCATATAGTAAACTAATGTAAAAATCATTTGTAATGGTCTGCCAAATGAGAATTTGATTATATTATTGTGTTAGCTATTTACTGATGTGATCAAAGTATCTTACAAGAACAACTAAGAGGATGAAAAGTTCATTTTGGGGTCATGGTTTCAGAGGTCTTAAATTCATGGACTCCAATGCTCTGAACCTGAGGTGAGTGAAAACATTATGGTAGAAGAACATGGTGGAGGAGAGATCTCAGCTTGGGGAACCTGGGACAAGATATAATCCACCAGTGACCAACTTCCTCTAGCCACACTCTTATCTGCCTTGTTACCCCCAGCAGTCCAGCAGTCCATTCAAGTGATTAGTATGCTGAGAGCCACAGCCAAGTTGGAATGGTCCCTGGCATTTTGCCAATAGTATTGGTTGAGAGGCAAGCCATTAAGATGATGCTGGATTGATTCAGTTGTATATTAGACCTTTACTGTCCGCCTCGGCCTGCTACTTTGGAGTTCTCACGCTACTTTGGAGTTCTTGTGGGAATTCCCGGAGAGTTCCCATTGGTTGGGGAAGTGTGGGAGGAGGGATTTCTGGTTGTTGGTTCTGGGAGGAGCCGCGGTGTGTTCGGGAGAGTTCCTGGGGAGCGTGTGTGGAGTGTGCTGGTGGAGTTCAGACATAAAGTTTGTTCCTGCTTCAGTGGCTTGTGATTTGTGCCCAGCCAGACTGTGGCATTAGTACATCAAATGAATTAATCAGCTGATGGGGTTACAGTTCTCATAGCCCAGCCTTTCCACCTTTGAACATTGCTACATCAGCTAACATGAGCATTGGGCATTCACTAGATCTGAACTATAACAGATAGTTATAGTTCAACAATATCTTTGATGTTGTTGAATGTAAAGAATAAAAACTGGGATAATTTGCAAAAGGTTTGCTATTTCTCATTCAGTTCTTATTAGTTTTCTTAATTTCTAAGAAATATTTATACAACATTTTTCATAAGTCTTATCAGATGATCAAGAATTACGTTTGCTATGCTTTACATTTTCAAAGCATCTTATCAGGTCAATATCCTCAGAAGAGTTTGAGAAAATAAAACAACTAATGCCAATATACATTGTTTACATATGTTTTTATTTCCAACGGCTTTGAATACATATTTTTTTGTTAACATTTGAGCTAGAAAGTTAGCATAGTCATGTTAAGAAGATTGTGCATCATGAACAAATTGTTTTCATCCCAGGGATGTTAGGATGGTTTAACATAATTCAAATTAATGAATGTAATTCTCCACAGAAATAGGTTTCATGACAAAAATCACATTATTATCTAAATAGATGTAGAGAAATCCTTCAACAGAATTCAGTATCCATTCATGATAAAAGCACTGGAGAAAGTAGAGACAGAAGGAACTAGAGATAGAAGAAATTTTTCCATTGGTGAATTATAACTTTACATAAAAGCAGAATTTCTTCTGATATGTTCATAGGTGAATATAGCATAATTTGGTTGATTTTATTTCCCTGTTCTTCCCCTTTCTCTCCCTTCCTCCCTTATCCTTGATTCTCTGCCTTTATTCTAGGTCTCCCCTCTATTTTTGTGAGATATTTCATTCTACTTTTAAAATTCCTTTTTTTTCTTTACAGCTTCCATATATCAGAAAAACATTGAACTCTTGACTAAATGTGATTCATTTCACTTAGTATAATGCCCACCCCCAGTCCTACCCTTTTACCTGGAAATGAGACAGTTTTATTCTTTTATGGCTGAATATAGGAAGAGCAGAACAGTACTGGAAAGTGAACAGGGAAAGGGAGGAGGAGAGGGAAACAGGAAGCATTGGGAATGTATTGGTGCAAATTATGTGATGTGTATATCCACAGATGACACAAGAAAAATTTAATGAGAGAACTAACAGTCCAGGTATGGTGGCACACACCTGTAACCTCAGTGACTCAGGAGGCTGAACCAGGAGGATTATGCAATTGAGGCCTTAAGCAACTTAGTTAGACCCTGTGTCAAAATGAAAAACAGCACTTGCTGTCTTGTCTTTCTCCTCTCTTGCATTTTGCCTTGTGTGATGAGATGACATAGCACAAAGGCCCTCATCAGATGCCAACACCATACCCTAGGACTTCCCATCCTCCAGTACCATGAGCCAAATATACTGCTCTTCATAAATTTCCAGTGTGTGATATTCCTTTATAGCAACCAAACCTGAAGTAAGACATTAGGGCAGAGGTGGCTACCCAGATCGTGTTCTTTCTTGTCATGATGGAGATTCTGAGGAAAGTGCATTTGATAGAAGTGTATTTTAACTCTCAGACTTTTGTTTTGGGGAAAATGTGGATGGTCACTTTTCTAAGTAAATTCCCTCAGTTGTATTTGATGTCTACCTTCACTGTCGGAATGTGAGCCTGTAATATAAATTGCACTATTCTATATAGTCTGCTTTCCCATAGGTCTCTTCTTTTCAATTCAACTTATGCGTTGCCAGCACAATAATGTTTCTAAAAGAAAGCTCTGCTCATGTTCTTACTTCCTTACTCTTCCCCATATTATTCTTTGTTTGCAGACTGAAGTCCAATGTAGTCAATTGAAGTCAAGTTTCTGGTTTTCCTTTCAGTTGCAATATGTTCCAGTCAACTAGCATGCCAGTCATTCTTCAAACACCAGAAATGTTGAGTGCTGGCTAAAATTTCCCTCCTCCTATAACATCTTCCCTTCTCACTTCCCTGTCAAAATCCTTCTTATTGTATAAGGCTAGCTCAAAAACATTCCAAGAAGCATCCACCTATCCTTCCCATTTGAAAGGTGCCCTTTATCATTTTGTTTATAACAATGTTGAAATTCTCCTTCTAAGTTTGTTAGCTCTTTGAATGCAATAGCCACGTTTTTTATTTACCTATGTTACATCCCACACAAATTTCTAGCTAGCAGATATTCACAAAGTACTTGTTGAAATAGTGATATCTGTGCAGAGGGACTATAAATCATCATGTTTGTTTTCCTTCTTTTACTCATTTTCTTGTCAGTTGCTCCTAATGATATTACTTAACTGTTTCTTATATGCTTTTGTCATTGTGCAGAAAATCTCATTTCATTGCTCCTGTGTCATTCAAGATGTGCAGCCAGGTAGCCAGCAATAAAGACAGGTTTTACTTTGACTTTTGGGCCTGCAGAAGAAGCAGAAGCATTAGGTATAATGTACTACAGTTGTGATAAATTTAACATTTTATAGTCTCTCTCATGTGAACTCTTACTGGCTTATACTGCACCATACTTTGCTCATGATTCTTTTTCTTTTGTAGACTTCTAACAACCACATCTTTTGTTGTTTCTTAATTTTCTTGAAGAAAATATATAGGTTTGTGAATCTACAATTCATACCCAGGATCTCCCCATCAATCACATATTCTCTTGAGAAAGAAAGATTAAATTAGTATTATATATACGCATGGGTACTTAAACCAGGGGATGTATATGCTTGTGATGATTTTCACAGTGGTTTGTGGTTTGGGATTTATTTAAAAATTATCATATTGACACTGGCCTCTGTGGGGCCCAGGTGCACAGCAGGTCTGGTCCACCCCTTTCCTGGCAGGGCAGACACTGCCACAGCTTAGTCTTTGGTGCAGGACCACCCCTTCTGACCAGCAGGCTACCACTGGAGGTCAAGCCCAATTGAACAGATCCACTCACACCAGCCCATGCAGGATCCAGGCTCTCAGTAGGCCTGGTTATCCCCTTCTCCAGTAGGGCAGACACCATCAGAGCCTACCCTATGGTACAGGCCCCCTTCTGACCAGCAGATTACCAGGTGAGATCAAGCCCAGCAGCCCAGACCCACCCACTACAACTTATGCAGGACCCAGGCCCAGGATGCAGTAGCAACCATTGAGGGACACCAGCAGGGTCTGGAAGTCCAACATCAAAGTGAGAAACAGACAATCTGCACAGGTTCTACAAGAATATTGGGAAAAAACTGTAATATCTCAGATTCACACTGCAAGAAAGGAAGACATATGGACAACATGAAGAAAAAAAAAGAGGAAAGGAAGGAAGAAAAGTGCCTCAAACAAACCAGGACATTATAATAACAGAACCCATGAACAGCAAAGTGATGAAATGTCAGAGAAGGAGTTCAGAAAGTTCATAATTAAAATGATTTGTGAATTAAAGAATGACCTAAATGAGCAAATACAAGGAAAAATTGATCACTCCAACAATGAGATAAGACAGCAAATACAAGTAGCAAAATATTATGTCAAGAGAGTGATAGAGACCCTGAAAAAAAACCAGTCAGAAATCCTTGAAATGAAGAAATACAATAAATCAAGTAAAAAACTCAACAGAAAGCATAACAAACAGATATAACTTAGAAGAAAGAATGTCAAATAATGAAGACTAAGTATACAATCTGGAAAATAAAGTTGATCACACAGTGAAGAAAGTTAGAAACCCTGAACAGAACATCCAAGAATTATAGGACAGCATCAAAAGACCAAATCTAAGAGTCAATGGGATAAAGAAAGGCACAAAGTTTCAAATCAAATGAATGCACAATCTCTTCAATGAGATAATATCACAAAATTTTCCTAGCATGAAGAACAAATTGGAAAACCAAATACAAAGGCTTACAGGACACAAAATGTACAAAATTACAACAATCTACACCAAGGCAGATTATAATAAAATTCCTAGCATACAGAATAAGGACAGTATCTTAAAAGCCACAAGAGAGAGGAATCAGATCACATATAGGAGGAGACCAATTCATATCTTAGCAGATTTTTCAATCCAGACCCTCAAAGCCAGGAGATCATGGAACAACATATGCCCAGCTCTGAAAGAAAGTGGATGCCAAGCAAGAATCTTATATCCAGCAAAACTAAGCTTTAAATTTGATGATGAAATAAAAAGCTTCCATGATAAACAAAAGTTAAAAGAATTTACAATGAGAAAGCCTGCACTACAGAACATCCTCAGCAAAGTATTCCAAGAAGAGAAAATGAAAAACAATAATGAAAATCAGCAGAGGGAGGGATTACACCAAGGAAAATCTAATCAGAGGAGAAACCAAGTCATGTTAAATACCAAAATTAAACAAAAATGGCTGGAAATACAAATTTTGTCTCAATAATAACCCTGAATGTTAATGGTCTAAACTCACCAATCAAAAGATATAGACTAGCAGACTGGATAAACAAACAAACAAACAAAAGAAAAGAAAACAAAAGCCCAATAATATGCTTCCTCCAAAGACATTTACAGACTAAAGGTGAAGAGTTGGGAAAAGTTATACCACTCACATGAACTGCAGAAGCAAGTAGGGGTTTCTATCCTCATATCAAATAATGTAGACTTCAAAGTAAAGTCAATCGGAGATCTAACATGGCAGCGGGCATGGAGGTATCAAGTCTCTGACCTCTTAAGCTGCATGGGCATAGGGAGTCTTAAGCCGTCTAAATGCTGTTTGCTCAGGATCACTAGGCAATGCTGAGCTAACGTGGATCTGGGGCGAATAGTCTGCGCCTCTCAGAAAACACAGCGAGCCTGCAGCGGCCGAATTCAGGCTCCCGTTTGCCTGTGTCTTGCAGACAAACCACTGTGACTCAGCGCTAAACGATCCCTCTAAAACAACTTGTCAGTCCCGATCCCGCCGGATCCTGCAGAGGTTAATACCAACCGAGCCTTCATAGGTAGTGACCACAGGATTGAGAGCTGGTCAGGACCCACCCATTGCTTCGGTCACCTGGCAAAGAGAACGAACTGCTGACATTAGCATGGGATACCACCATGGCAGAGAACTGAGGTCACCAGAATGTGGTGGAGAAGATAACTTCATTGAAACCGGCGGTGGCAGGTGTGTAACCCCCCAGCCCCCCTTCTCCACACAGCGGGGAAACCTCAAGGGCCACTCCCAGCTCTCCCGTGAGCTCCATAGTCAGACAGAGGGATTCAGGAGTGGTGCGGGACCTGTAGCGGGGGACCCTTGGCTAATGCTCCCACCAGCGCAGACAACTGAGGTCTCTTGAACCAGCTACCGGGGGGCGTGGCTACTGGTGAGCGTCACCTGTGAGTGGGGCCTGGCTGGAGGAAAAGTGGGGAAGTGACTAGACACAAGAAAAGGCCCGACAAAGACCTGAACAGACACTTCTCAGAGGAGGACATACAATAAATCAACAAGTACATGAAAAAATGCTCACCATCTCTAGCAGTCAGAGAAATGCAAATCAAAACCACCCTAAGATACCATCTCACTCCAGTAAGATTGGCAGCCATTAGGAAGTCAAACAACAACAAGTGCTGGCGAGGATGTGGGGAAAAGGGTACTCTTGTACATTGCTGGTGGGACTGCAAATTAGTGCGGCCAATTTGGAAAGCAGTATGGAGATTCCTGGGAAAGCTGGGAATGGAACCACCATTTGACCCAGCTATTGCCCTTCTCTGACTAGTCCCTGAAGCCCTTAAAAGAGCATACTACAGGGATACTGCCACATCGATGTTTATAGCAGCACAACTCACAATAGCTAGACTATGGAACCAACCCAGATGCCCTTCAATAGGTGAATGGATTAAAAAAATGTGGCATTTATACACAATGGAGTATTACACAGCACTAAAAAATGACAAAATCATGGAATTTGCAGAGAAATGGATGGCATTAGAGCAGATTATGCTAAGTGAAGCTAGCCAACCCCTAAAAAGTAAATGCCAAATGTCTTCTTTGATATAAGGAGAACAACTAAGAACAGAGCAGGGAGGAAGAGCATGAGGAAAAGATTAACATTAAACAGGGATGAGAGGTGGGAGGAAAAGGGAGAGAGAAGAGAAATTGCATGGAAATGGAAGGAGACCCTCATTGTTATACAAAATTACATATAAGAGGTTGTGAGGGGAAAGGGAAAAAAACAAGGGAGAGAATTAAATTACAGTAGATGGGGTAGAGAGAGAAGATGGGAGGGGAGGGGAGGGGGGATAGTAGAGGATAGGAAAGGTAGCAGAGTACAACAGTTACTAATATGACATTATGTAAAAACGTGGATGTGTAACCGATGTGATTCTGCAATCTGTATTTGGGGTAAAAATGGGAGTTCATAACCCACTTGAATCAAATGCATGAAATATGATATGTCAAGAGCTTTGTAATGTTTTGAACAACCAATAAAAAAAAAAAGAAAAAGAAAAGGCCCGAGGCACTCAGGATTGAAGACCCACCCAGTCTGGGAGGAGGAGCTGCTACACAATGATTGGTTCTCGCATATTGAGAGGAGAAGCTTGGCCCAGTGGGCACAGCTCCACCTACTGGAAGAGAAGTTAATCAAACTCTAACCTGCATTTTTAAAATTTTTTAAAATAATTTTATTATATTTTTATTTTTATTTTTTGATTATTTTTTAAAAATTTTTTCTTTTTTTTATTTTCTATTTTTTTCTTTTGTCTTTTCATTTCTTTTCAATTTCCTTATTCCCCTTTCCTTGAATTCTACCTGTTTACTCTCATTCTCTTTAGTGACTTCTTCCCTTCCCTTCTAATACCTTTCCTCCCAAGCATCATGATGCTGTTTATGTGTAATTTACTAAATATGTATAGGTCAATGTTCCAAGGCGTTATATAGTGCTACCAAGTTCCTAGCTTACCCCAAATACTCCAGGTCATTCTCCTGTTAATATCTCTCATCAGTAGAGCAACCTTCCAAGCTTGCCAAGAGATACCAAACTCAATACCATTACATCATTCGACCTAAATAGAAGTCCCAAGACCAAACTACAGACCGCTATATGCCATCAGAATCTGTACACAGTTAAGGAAATGAATGAATTTGCACTAAAGCGCAATAAAACTCATTATCTCTAGTCATAGTTTCCCATCACAAAAGAGAGACACACAAAACCAAATAAATTTATAGGAGTAAACAGTAACTCAGCAGTCAAACAGAACAAGAAGGAACATGAGCAGCATGAAAAAGCAAGGAAGAAAGGAGTACAAACAATGCAGGACAGCCTAAATATACAGGAGGACCTAGAGGCATCAGAAAAATGGTCAAATTAAGAACTCATTACCTTAGACAGATGGAATGGAATCTTAAAGAGGATATGAGACAGCA
The DNA here is from genome assembly GCF_048772815.1 of Callospermophilus lateralis. NCBI lineage: Eukaryota > Metazoa > Chordata > Mammalia > Rodentia > Sciuridae > Callospermophilus > Callospermophilus lateralis. Next base: position 75,465,112 of record NC_135308.1, on the reverse strand, counting down.
AATTCAAACAATGAAAGAACACATTGAAAATGAATTACATAAGCAGATAAAATAAGCAAATAAGCATCTTTATCAGGAGATAGAGATTATAAAAAAATCAAACAATAATTCTAGAAATGAAGGAAACTATAAACCAAATTAAAAACTCAAATGAGAGTATCACTAACAGAGTGGAGCAAGTAGAAGCCAGAACGTCAGATAATGAAGATAAAATATATTATCTTGAAAAGAGTCTAGCCAACTCAGAAAGGCTGGTAAAAAATCACGAGAAAAACATCCAAGAGATATGGGATAACATAACAAAACCAAACTTAAGAGTCATCAGGATAGAGGAAGGTATAGAGGTTTAAACCAAGGGAATGAGCAACCTGCTGAATGAAATAATTATAGAAAACTTTCCAGATATAAAAAAGGAAACGGATGTACAAATTGTAGATGCATACAGGACACCGAGCATACAGAATCACAGTAGACCAATGCCAAGACACATTGTTATGAAGATATCCAATATACAGAACAAAGAGAAAATATTAAAACCTACAAGAGAAAGGAGGCAGATTACATTCAGGGGTAAACCAATAAGGTTAACAATGGATTTTTCATCACAGATGCTGAAAGAGAGAAGATCCTGGAACAACGTATTTCAAACGCTGAAAGACAATGGATGCCAACCAAGAATTTTGTATCCAGTGAAATTAAGCTTCAGGTATGACAATGAAATAAAAATCTTTCATGATAAACAGCCAGAAAACCAGTATTGCAAAGCATCTTGAGCAAAACACTACATGAGGAAGAAATGAAAAACAATAACCAAAACCAACAGTGGGAAGTACCTCAGTAAAGCCAGAGGGCGGGGGGGGGGGAAAGCTAATCATGGAGAAACAAACCAAATTAAAAAAAAATATAAATAATCAAACATGGCTGGAAGTACAAAGCATATATCAATAGTATCTCTAAACGTTAATGGCTTAAACTTTCCAATAAAGCGACATAAGCTGGCAACATGGATTAAAAAAAACAAATACAACAATATGCTGCCTCCAGGAGACACATTTGATTGGAAAAGACATACACAGGCTGAAGGTAAAAGGTTGGGAAAAAACAACCACGCACACGGTCCTCGTAAGCAAGTAGGGGTGGCCATCCTCATAGCATATAAAATCAACTTCAAGACTAAGTTAATCAAAAGGGATAAGGAAGGTCATTATATACTGTTAAAAGGAACCATTCACCAACAAGACATAACAATTATCAATATTTATGCACCAAATAAGGGTGCTGCGACTTTCATAGAACAAACTCTCCTCAAGTTCAAGAATCAAATAGATCACAACACAATAATTATGGGTGACTACAACACACCTCTCTCACCATTGGACAGATCCTCCAGACAAAAGTTGAATAAAGAAACTATAGAACTCAATATCACAGTCAATAACCTAGACTTAACTGACATATATAGAATATATCAACCATCATCAAGTGGATATACTTTTTTCTCAGTAGCACATAGATCTTTCTCAAAAATAGACCATATATTATGCCATAGAGCAACCCTCAGGAAATAAAAAGGGGTGGAGATAATACCATTTATTGTATCTGATCATAATGGAATGAAACTGGAAATCAATGATAAAAGAAGGAAGGAAAAATCCTACATCACATGGAAAATCAACAATATGTTACTGAATGATCAATGGGTTACAGAAGACATAATGGAGGAAATCAAAAAATTCTTAGAGGAAAAATGAAAATACAGACACAACATATTGGAATCTATGGAACACAATGAAAGGAGTTTTAAGAGGGAAATTCATCGCCTGGAAGTCATTCCTCAAAAAAAGGAAAAACCAACAAATAAATGAGCTCACACTTCATCTCAAAGCCCTAGAAAAGGAAGAGCAAAACAACAGCAAATGTAGCAGAAGGCAAGAAATAATTAAAATCAGACCAGAAATCAATGATATTGAAACAAAAGAAACCATTGAAAAAATTAACAAAACTAAAAGTTGGTTCTTCGAAAAAATAAATAAGATCGACAGACACTTAGCCATGCTAATGAAGAGAAGAAGAAAGAGAACTCAAATTACTAACATGCGGGATGAAAAAGGCAATATCACAAGAGATACTACAGAAATACAGAAGACAATTAGAAATTATTTTGAAAACCTATATTACAATAAATTAGAAGATAGTGAAGACATCGATAAATTTCTTAAGTCATATGATCTGCCCAGACTGAATCAGGAGGATACACACAATTTGAACAGACCAATATCAATGGATGAAATAGAAGAAACAATCAAAAGACTACCAACCAAGAAAATCCCAGGACCGGATGGGTATACAGTGGAGTTTTACAAAACCTTTAATGAAGAATTAAATCCAATACTTTTCAAGTTATTTCAGGAAATAGAAATAGAGGGAGCCCTTCCAAATTCCAAATGAGGCCAACATCACCCCGATTCTGAAACCAGACAAAGACACCTCAAAGAAAGAAAACTACAGACCAATATCTCTAATGAATTTAGATGCAAAAATTCTCAGTAAAATTCTGGCGAATCGGATACAAAAACACATCAAAAAAATTGTGCACCATGATCAAGTGGGATTCATCCCTGGGATGCAAGGATGGTTCAATATACTGAAATCAATAAATGTTATTCACCACATCAATAGACTTAAAGATAAGAACCATATGATCATCTCGATAGACACAGAAAAAGCATTTGACAAAGTTCAGCATCCCTTTATGTTCAAAACATTAGAAAAACTAGGGATAACAGGAACTTAACTCAACATTGTAAATGCAATCTATGCTAAGCCTCAGGCTAGCATCATTCTGAATGGAGAAAAATTGAAGGCATTCCCTCTAAAATCTGGAACAAGACAGGGATGCCCTCTATCACCACTTCTATTCAATATAGTTCTCGAAACACTGGCCAGAGCAATTAGACAGACGAAAGAAATTAAAGGCATAAAAATAGGAAAAGAAGAACTTAAATTATCACTATTTTCGGATGACATGAATCTATACCTAAAAGACCCAAAAGGGTTTACAAAGAAACTGCTAGAGTTAATAAATGAATTCAGCAAAGTGGCAGGATATAAAATCAATATGCATAAATCAAAGGCATTCCTGTATATCAGTGACAAATCTTCTGAAATGGAAATGAGGAAAAACACCCCATTCACAATATCCTCAAAAAAACAAACAAACAAACAAAAAACTTGGGAATCAACCAAACAAAAGAGGTGAAAGATTTATACAATGAAAACTACAGAACCCTAAAGAGAGAAATAGAAGATCTTAGAAGATGGAAAAATATACCCTGTTCATGGATAGGCAGAACTAACATCATCAAAATGGTGATATTACCAAAAGTTCTCTATAGGTTTAATGCAATGCCAATCAAAATCCCAATGGCATTTCTTGTAGAAATAGATAAAGCAATCATGAAATTTATATGGAAAAATAAAAGACCCAGAGTAGCAAAAGCAACTCTAAGCAGGAAGTGTGAATCAGGCGGCATAGTGATACCAGATTTCAAACTGTACTACAGAGCAATAGTAACAAAGACAGCATGGTACTGGTACCAAAACAGGCGGGTGGACCAATGGTACAGAATAGAGGACACAGAGACTAATCCACAAAGCTACAACTATCTTATATTTGATAAAGGAGCTAAAAGCATGCAATGGAGGAAGGATAGCATCTTCAACAAATGGTGTTGGGAAAACTGGAAATCCATATGCAACAAAATGAAACTGAATCCCCTCCTCTCGCCATGCACAAAAGTTAACTCAAAGTGGATCAAGGAGCTAGATATCAAATCAGAGACTCTGCGTCTGATAGAAGAAAAAGTTGGCTCTGAACTACATATTGTGGGGTCAGGCTCCAAATTCCTTAATAGGACACCCATAGCACAAGAGTTAATAACAAGAATCAACAAATGGAACTTACTTAAACTGAAAAGTTTTTTCTCAGCAAGAGAAACAATAAGAGAGGCAAATAGGGAGCCTACATCATGGGAACAAATATTTACTCCTCACACTTCAGATAGAGCCCTAATATCCAGAGTATACAAAGAACTCAAAAAATTGGACAATAAGATAACAAATAACCCAATCAACAAATGGGCCAAGGACCTGAACAGACACTTCTCAGAGGAGGACATCCAATCAATCAACAAGTACATGAAAAAATGCTCACCATCTCTAGCAGTCAGAGAAATGCAAATCAAAACCACCCTAAGATACCATCTCACTCCAGTAAGATTGGCAGCCATTATGAAGTCAAACAACAACAAGTGCTGGCGAGGATGTGGGGAAAAGGGTACTCTTGTACATTGCTGGTGGGACTGAAAACTGGTGCAGCCAATTTGGAAAGCAGTATGGAGATTCCTGGGAAAGCTGGGAATGGAACCACCATTTGAAACAGCCATTGCCTTTCTCGCACTATTCCCTGAAGACCTTAAAAGAGCATACTACAGAGATACTGCCACATCGATGTTCATAGCAGCACAATTCACAATAGCTAGACTGTGGAACCAACCTAGATGCCCTTCAATAGATGAATGGATAAAAAAATGTGGCCTTTATACCCAATGGAGTATTACTTTGTACTTAAAAATGAGAAAATCATGGAATTTGCAGGGAAATGGATGGCACTAGAGCAGATTATGCTAAGTGAAGCTAGCCAATCCCTAAAAAACAAATGCCAAATGTCATCTTTGATATAAGGAGAACAACTAAGAACAGAACAGGGAGGAAGAGCATGAGAAGAAGACCACCACTAAACAGGGACGAGAGGCGGGAGGGAAAGAGAGAGAGAAGGGAAATTGCATGGTAAAGGAAGGAGACCCTCATTGTTATACAAAATTACATATAAGAGGAAGTGAGGGGAAAGGGGAAAAAAAACAAGAGAGAGAAATGAATTACAGTAGATGGGGTATGGAGAGATGGGAGGGGAGGGGAGGGGTTGGAAGGGGAGGGGAGGGGGGATAGTAGAGGATAGGAAAGGCAGCAGAATAAAACATACACTAGTATGGCAGTAGGTAAAAATGTGGATGTGTAACCGATGTGAATCTGCAATATGTATATGGGGTAAAAATTGGAGTTCATAATCCGCTTGAATCAAATGTATGAAACATGATATGTCAAGAGCTTTGTAATATTTTGAACAACTAATAATAAAAAATAAATAAAAAATAAATGTTAAAAAGCAAAGTCAAGTCAATCAAAAAGGATAAAGAAGGACACTACATACTGCTTAAGGGAACCATACACCAACAAGACTTAACAATTATAACTATACATGCCCCAAACAATGGTGCAGCTATGTTGATCAAACAAACTCTTCTCAAGTTTCAGAGTCAAATAGAGCACAACACAATAATTTTGGGTGACTTTAGCACACCTCTTTCATCACTAAACGAATCTTCCAAACAAAAGTTTAACAAAGAAACTATAAATTCAATAATACAATCAGTAACTTAGACTTAACTGACATATATAGAATATTCCAACCTTCAACAAGAAAATATACTTTCTTCTCAGCAGGATATGGATCCTTCTCTAAAATAGACCATGTACTATGCCACAAAGCAACTCTTAGCAAATATAAAAAAGTAGAGATACTACCCTGCATTCTATGAGATCATAATGGAATGAAATTAGAAATCTATGATAAAATTAGAAATAAAATCCACTCCAACACCTGAAGACTAAATAATATGCTACTGAACGAACAATGGGTTACAGAAGATGTCAAGGAGGAGATTAAAAATTTCTTAGAGGTGAATGAGAACACAGATACAACATATTGAAATCTCTGGGACACAATGAAAGCAGTTCCAAGAGGAAAGTTCATTGCATGGAGTTCATTCCTTAAAAGAAAAAGTCAACAAATAAATCACTTAACACTACATCTCAAAGTCCTAGAAAAAGAAGAACAAATCAACAGTAAAAGCAGCAGAAGACAGAAAATAATTAAAATCAGAGCTGAAATCAATGAAATTGAAATCAAAGAAAAAATTGAAAAAATTGACAGATCAAAAAGTTGGTTCTTTGAAAAAACAAATAAAATTGACAGACCCTTAGCCAAGCTGATGAAGAGAAGGAGAGAGAAAACTCAAATTACCAGCATATGTGATGAAAAAGGTAATATCTTAACAGACACTACAGAAATACAGAAGATAATTAGAAATTATTTTGAAAACCTGTACTCCAGCAAAATAGAAAATATCGAAGGCATTGATAAATTTCTAGAGTCATATAATTTGTTCAAATTGAATCAGGATGCTATACATAATTTAAACAGATCAATTTCAAGTGACGAATAGCAGACACCATCAAAAGTGTACCAACCAAGAAAAACTCAGGACCGGATAGATATACAGCCAAGTTCTACAAGACATTTAAAGAACTAAAACCAATACTCTTCAATTTATTTCAGGAAATAGAAAAAGAGTCAGCCCTTCCAAACTCATTCTATGAGGTCAATATCACTCTTATTCAAAAACCAGGCAAAGACACATCAAAAAAAGAAACTTCAAAACAATATCTCTAATGAACATAGATGCTAAAATTCTCAATAAAATTGTGGCACACCCAATAGAAAAACATATCAAAAAGATCATGCACCATGATCAAGTGGGATTCCCAGGGATGTAAGGTTGGTTCAACATATGGAAATCAATAAATGTGATTCATCTCATCAATCGATTTAAAGATAAGAATCATATGATAGACTCAATAGACACAGAAAAAGCATTTGACAAAATATAGCACCCATGTATGTTCAAAACACTAGAAAAAATAGGGATAACAGGAACATATCTCAACATAATAAAGGCTATCTATGCTAAGCCCCAGGCCAACATCATTCTAAATGGGAAAAATTGAAGACATTCCCTCTAAAAACTGGAATAAGACATGGATGCCCTCTTTCACAACTTCTATTTAACATAGTTCTTGAAACACTGGCCAGAGTAATTAGACAGATGAAAGAAATTAAAGGGATACACATGGGAAATGAAGAATCTTAAATTGGCACTACTTGCTGATGATATGATTCTATACCTAGAAGACCCTGAAAGTTCCACCAGAAAACTTCTAGAACTAGAAAATAAATTCAGCAAAGTAGCAGGATATAAAATCAGCACCCATAAATCAAAGGCATTTCTGTATATCACTGACAAATCCATAGAAAGGGAAACAAGAAAAACCACCCCATTTTTAATAGCCTCAAAAAAACAAAAGCAAAAACAAAAAGAAACAAACAAACAACAACAACAGCAACAACAACAAAACAAACTTTGGAATCAAAGAAAGAGGTGAAAGATCTATATAATGAAAATTACAAAATCCTAAAGAAAGAAATAAAAAAAGCCCTTAGAAGATGGAACGATCTTCCTTGCTCTTAGATAGGAAAAATTAATATTGTCAAAATGACCACACTACCAAAATCACTATACAGATTTAATGCAATTCCAATCAAAATCCCAATGACGTTCCTAATAGAAATAGAAAAAGCAATCATGAAATTCATCTGGAAAAATAAGAGACCCAGAATAGCTAAAACAATCCTTAGCAGAAAGAGTAAAACAGGTTGCATCACTATACTAGATCCCAAACTACACTACAGAATAATAGTAACAAAAACAGCATGGTATTGGCACCAAAGCAGACTGGTAGACCAATGGTACAGAATAGAGAACACAGAGACTAACCCACAAAATTACAATTATCTTATATTAGACAAAGGTGCCAAGAACATGCATTGGAGAAAAGATATCCTCTTCAACAAATGGTGCTGGGGAAACTGAAAATCCACATGCAATGAAATGAAATTAAACCCCTATCTCTTACCATGCACAAAACTCAACTCAAAATGGATCTATGTTAACTAAAAGGCCTTAGGAATAAAACCAGAGACACTGTGTCTAATAGAAGAAAAAGTAGGCCCTAATCTCCATCATGTGGGATTGGACCTCAACTTCTTTAATAAGACTACTGTGATTCAAGAATTAAAATCAAGAATCAATATATGGGATGGTCACACACTAAAAAGCTTCTTCTTAGCAAAAGAAGGTGAGGTGAATATAGAGCCTACATCTTGGGAGCAAATCTTTACCCCTCACACATCAGATAGAGCACAAATCTCTAGGGTATATGAAGAACTCAAAAAGCTAAGCACCGAAAAAACAAATGGGCCAAGGACCTGAACAGACACTTCTCAGAAGAGGATATACAATCAACAAATATATGAAAAAATACTCATCATCTCCAGCAATCACAGAAATGCAAATCAAAACTAAGCTATCATCTCACTCCAGTCAGAATGGCAGCTATTATGAAGACAAACAACAATAAGTGTTGGCAAGGATGTGGGGGAAAAGGCACACTCACACACTGCTGGTGGGACTGCAAATTGGTGCAGTCAATATGGGAAGCAGTATGGAGATTCCTTGGAAAACTGGGAATGGAACCACCATTTGACCCAGCTGTCCCTCTCCTTGGACTATACCCAAAGGACTTAAAAACAGCATACTACAGGGACACAGCCACATCAATGTTTATAGCAGCACAATTCACAATAGATAAACTGTGGAGCCAACCTAAATGCCCTTCAGTGGATGAATGGACAAAAAAAATGTGGCATATATTCACAATGGAATATTATTCAGCAATAAAAAGGAATAAAATCATGACATTTGCAGGTAAATGGATGGAGTTAGAGAAGATAATGCTAAGTGAAGTTAGCCAATCCCCAAAAACCAAATGCAGAATGTTTTCTTTGATATAAGGAGGCTGATTAATAGTGGGATAGGAAGGGAGAGCATGGGAGGAATAGATAAACTATAGATAGGACAGAGGGGTTGAAGGGAAAGGGAGGGGGCATGGGGTTATTAATGATGGTGAAATGTGGTGATCATTATTATCCAAAGTACAGGTATGAAGACAGGAATTGGTTGAATATACTGTGTATACAACCAGAGATATAAAAAATTGTGCTGTATATGTGTAATAAGAATTGTAATGCATTCTGCTGTCATATATAAATAAAAAATAATTAATAAATAAAAAAAGATCATGAAAAACACAGGAAGGCTGAAAAACTGTCACAGACCAGAGAAGTGTAAGGAAACATGACAGCTAAATGTGATGTGGTCTCTGGATTTGATTCAGAACAGCAAAAGGAACACAGAGCAAAACCTGCAAAAATCTAAAACAATGTCAGAGTTGGGTTGATAACCAATGTTACTTTCTTCATATTGTTGAGCACCCCATGAAATATACATCAGAGGACAGTGGGTTAGTGAGGGCATCTGGGAATTTATGCATTACCTGTGTAACTTTTCAATAAATTAAAAATCATTCTAAACTAAGAAAAAATCATGACTTTATTCCCATTTTGAAGAACATAGGATGTGGAGGCAGCACACTTTTTTTTTTTTTTTTTAAAGAGGTGTAATATACATGTATTGCCTGCAGTAAAACAAGGGTCCATTGTGATCTCTTTTTTTGCTCTATTAATCTAGTGATAGTATCATGTTATCAATTAAATAAAATAGTTCACTATAGACTCACCATTGATTTTTTTGTTTGCTGTTCCTTATTTTCTTTGTTCTTAGGTGTGTTTTGCTTCTGCACCTAGAGTTGGAAAGAAATGTCACTGCAGCACTCTGTGTGGCTGTTGCATCTGGCTGCATGATTGCTGGGGACCACTAGAGGGCATGCTCCCTCCAGCAACAATTGTAGGAATTATTGCTTAGACTTCCTGATGAACAAAAGTGTTTAAACGGAAAAAAGAAATAGACTGTGTAGGCACTTCATGTATGGAATCTGAGACTGTACCTGTTTCAAATTTTTCTGGAACAATTTTTTTTTCCTAATCTCACCATACAAGTGTAATACACATTAAACAAAAATGTGAAAAAAATTTTAAAAATGAACAACAACAACAAAAAACAACAAAAAATGAAAACGAAGACCAAATGCCTCCTCATTCTATATTTTCTTGAGCAGTGGTTATTTGTTAGACACTAGCTAAATTCTTTGTATGAAGAGTCTCATTTAATCTTCACACAACCCTCCAAGGGAGGTAATATGGTTTATGTGTCTTACAGATGAACACAACACAGGGTAAATAAAGGTAAATAAAACTTCCTACCATACCTAAAGTGTCACTATGTTAACATTAAAGATAATAACTAATGAACTGATTGTGGCCTACCTGTGTGCCTTCATTACCAAAAGAGGGACTCTCCATGTTCATCCTAATATTCCAGATATTCAGATGCAACCATATGCTGCATTATTTCAGTACCTTTGCACCCTCTGGTCTTTCTGCCTCAAATAACTACATGACTTCAGTACTCCTCATGTGCTTTGTCAGTGTTGCAGTAAATCCCCTTTCTGTGCTCCAGAATTTTGGCACAGGTCCTTCTTCTTCTACTATAGAACTTTTCCTGATAAGCTCAAGTGGAAACAGTCTCTTCTCTTTTTTGCCACAACTGATTGACCATAGTGTGATATTGTGCCTCTCCCACTGTACTGAAATTATTTATTCACATGCATGTCCAATAGACCTTGTCTCTTTACAAAAGGAATTGTATTTCTTTCCTCTGGCTCCCAATAATGTTTAATACATGATAAAGACAAATAAAAGAAAATGAGAGATAAAAGAAACATAGGAGTAACTGATATTACAACCAAGTTTTAACACTTAAAGCTTATATTGGAAGATAATGGTGATAACCTTCATTTATAGTATTTCAATATTTCAATATTTTGAAGGTAATGAGATATTTATATCTAATTTTAGTATTATGCATGTTTAAAAAATCTAAGGAGAACCATTTTTATGGACAACATCTGTTTTAGTCAGTTTTGTCACTGCTGTGACCAAGAGACCCAATGTGAACAGTGTTAAGGAGGAAAGGTTTATTCAGGGCTCATAGTTTCAGAGGTCTCAGTTCATTAGACTCCCAGGTAAGCTGCACTTCTTGCCCCTGGACTGTGGTGAGGGGAAGGGGTTTTGGTAACCCCCTGTCAACTGTGATCCATCTACAAGGTCCTTCTCTATGGATTACTGGGACAACCCACTTCTGAGGCATTCCCTGTGTTTTCATTTGTAATTGTAGACGGGGAGAAGCTCTACAGATTTAGTTTCTTCTAAGTCTAGGTGTGGTCTCCACAAAACAGCTGTCCTTCCCAGCACCATTTTCTGCCAACAATTTAAGTTGAATTGTGCAATGTCCTTGATTGTCTTTGCTACTTCTAACAATTTTAAACTCTCTCTCTCTCTCTCTCTCTTTTTTTTTTTTTTTTGGTAACTGTTGTTCAGGAAGCGAGTTTCCCTGTGCGTTTCTGCCTTTGTTCTTTCCCCTGGCCCTACCATAGTCAGCTCTGGGTAAAGGAATTATTTTCTTATTTTTTGATCTAGTAAAATAATTCCAACTTGCCCAAGTATTAAATTGTTCAATGTTGAGTTTTCAAGTATTCGCTCTGCCACCCACCTCTCTGGTCAGTTGTTCTTTCCCTGCTTTGATTCCAGGCTACAGAGGAGTGGATGGTTGCTGCCCTGGTCAGCTCTGCCATCTTCTTTCTCCTGTTTTTCTTAAATAATTTAACATCACTAATGTTACTGCATTTTCAATTTTTCTCACATGTGTTTGTGGATTTTCTGTTGGGAGTAAGGTTTTTTTTTTTTTGGGTATGTTTTAAAAATTTTTTTATCCATAAGTACAATTTTAGAGGTAGTTTTCCTCTTGAGTAATCTCAATCTACCAAGGTTGTGGGAGTAATACTCTGAAGTGGTTTTGCATTTGCCTTTTTTAAAATTTTGAGGGTTACCATAAGATGTAGACAAATTTCTGAATTAAATTGTTGATTAAGAGTCTTTTCCCTGATATAGGTAATATAAATTTTTTACTCAACCCAAACCTATGCAAACAGACTGTGTTTTTACCCTCAACTTTTTATCATGAACAGTTTCAAACAGCAGTTGAATGAATGTGTAATCAACTTTCACATACCCCGCATCTATATCTGAGAATTGTTAATGTTTTGACCAATTACATAAATAGTATTTGTTGCACCATCTGAGAGTATGTTTTATATATGGCACCTTGCCCCAAAATACTTCAGTACACATCTTTTAAAATTCATTTATTTATTTATTTATTTATTGGATACATGACAATAATGGAATGTTTTACATTCAAAATTTTCATTCCTCTACAAAATTTAAAATTCTCTCTACTGGCTATTTGAAAATACTCAGTTCATTGCTATGAACTGTTGTTTTTCCACTGTACTAAATGTCTCCTGTACCCATTAACTACCTGCTTTCTAAACCTCTATTTTAGTCACTCATACCTAGTATATTATTTACATTTAAGAGATCAACTTTTTAGGTACCAAGTGGGAGAGTATGCAGTATTTGTCTTTCTGCACCTGACTTATTTTACTGAATATTTTCCTGTTTTATTTACGTTGCTACATGTGACAAAAATCTCTTTTTTCATATTAGTGAATAATATTCAATTATGTATATATGCTACATTTTCTTCATCCATTTGATGTTGATGGACAATTTATCTGATTTTATACTCTGGCTATTGTGAGTAGTACAGTAATAAATATAAGAGTGAATGTCTCTCTTTTTTGACAATTGCAGTTTATCAAATATGCATCCAAATGAGATAGTGGGGTCATATGAAGAGTTTATCTTTAGTTTTTTGAGAAAATTTTTTAGTTTTTCCATAATGGTTATACTAATTTATATTCCTACCAGCAGTGTATAAGACTTACATTTCCTGTGGATTTTCACCAGAATTTCTTAGTTTTTTGCTCTTATTGATAATAGCCATTTGAACTGGGGTGAGATAATTTCTCATTCTGTTTTTTTTCCAGTAGTTTATTATTAACTAAGCTTCCTGTACCAGGAAAAATAAAATAAAGCATACAAAACAACCCCCACAAAATGTACCTTAAAAATGCTCAGACTGGGCTGGGGTTGTGTCTCAGTGGTAGAGCGTTCGTGTAGCACATGCAAGGCCCTGGGTTCAATCCTCAGCGCCACATAAAAAAAATAAAATAAAAACATCATATCCTTCTATTACTAAAAAATAAATTATTAAAAAAATGCTTTGACATTTATAAGCAATTGAGTATATTCTAGATCCCACTTGAAGGCTGCAGTACTGTTACGTACAATGCAGGCTCAAATAAATAATTATAATCTTTATCATTGTGCATACACCTGAGTTTGCAATACTGGAGGAATTTTGTCATTTTCAACATTTTCAGAATCAATAGCTGCTAACGGTTGACTTTGGGGCTTAATTTCAAGTGGATATTTCTCCACGATGTCTTGAACTTCTTTGCAATTCCATTTGTCCAATCTATTAAGTCTTTTTCAAGTTTTGTGGCTTCATTCATGATTCTTTCCTGTCTTTCATTCAATTGAGACAGGAGCTTCAAGATCTTATACATCTGCTTCACATCCAAGCAAGCATCAGGGGACCAACTCTTGGGTTCTAGCCTCCTGGAAGTGGTCTGGCTAGTCATGTAGCAATCAAAATCCTCCTGACTTGAATTCAAAGACTGAGCATCCAATTTCTCAATGAAAGCCCCAGCACGGTACAGGTTGGTGAAATAGTATCTGTCCTCCCTGTCATCAGCCAGCTTGGGTTCCAGAAGCGGGTGATGTACTGTATGTAGGACTACAGGTGTGCTGGGGTTGCCCTTCAGTACGATGTAGATGAGCTTGGGCAAGAAGCAGAAGAAGGCTCAAGTCATTCTTGGTGATCTTGATGGCATTGAAGATGTGCTTGCTACACATGGTGATGCAGACCAGCTTATATTGGGCACAGGCTTTGTATCCATATCAGTGATATTTTAACTTCTTCTGAATGGTGTGGTCTTTCCTATCATCAGTGGCTTCTGAACAGAACACATATTTAGAGAGGGAGTCATGATGTACTTTTCCATCTGATCCATTATCTTCTCAACTGTTTCTGGAGGCCCTTTCCTAGGAGTCAGCATTCTTTCCACCACATTCTGGTAAAACTCCTGATGACACTCTGACTGCTCCTCAATGCCCAAATCCTTTTTTGTAATGGTTCCTTCCCCAAACATCTTGGTTGGCTTATAGATCTCGTTTTGTTTTGTGGAAGGTCTTGAGAAACTCTATTAGTGTCTTAGACCCTGTTTCAATGCTGATTTGCCAGTTTATGGAAGGACTGGGAGCTTTTGCTTCCTGAATTTCTGGCCTTTTTGATCCAACTCTGGAACAAGCACTGAAGGATTTCTTTACTGTGGTTACCTTGTAGATCTTTCCACTGGTTTTCTTTTCTTCAAATTTGGAAAATGTGATGAAGGGAGCCCCCTGGCTGCTCTAACTGCTGCCTCTTTCTCCTCCTGCTGAAGTCCTTTAACCAGTTCCCAAGTCCTTCTGGATCTGCTTCTCCTGGGCTCTGTGGTACTCCTCTATCCAGCACTGGGAGCAGAAGCCCTGCCGGGCAGGGTTGCCATAATAGCCACAACCCTTCTTGCACAGGAGCTCCTACTGGTCTATGTGAATTCCTAGGCACTCAGACTTCAGGCTCATCCTCTTCCTGCTTGGTGACCCTTGGAGTCAGCACTACCTCCCCTGGTGCAGCTCCAGGAGGTGCCTCACTGTGGTTTTGATTTGCATTTTGCTGATGGTTCGTGACACTGAAATATTTTCCTGTACATGTGGGTAATTTGCATTTTTTCATTTGAAGAAATGTGTGTTCAGATTGCCCGATTTTACTTGGACAATTTGTATTTTTACTGTTGTGTTTCTTGAATCCTTATTCATTCTTGTAGTAATTCCTGTCAGAAAATTAATTGAAAAATATTTTCTCCTCTTTTGTAGGTTGTATCTTTACTATGTTGTTTCCCGTGCTGCTTCCTTGACATAATGTTATGTTTTTATTTGCTGTCAGTGCTTTTGGGGTGTTATCCAAAAAATCTTTTCTTCTATGGATGTATTGAATTTTTTCCCTTCATGTGTTGTTCCAGTAGTTTTATACTTTTAGGTATTAAGTTTAGGTCTTTAATACATTTTGAATTGAGTTTCATACATGGTGGTCAAATGAAATCCTCTATGAGAGTTTCAAAAATGAAGGTCGATAACTGTATCCCCACTTTTAAAAAAATCACAATGTGGCAATAATATTTCTTCTGTGTTCCAAATTGGCCCTCCCCAGTATATGTGTCTTTTATAATGTAGTTGCCTTCTCAATTGTTGCTAGAACATTTTGTTTGCCCAGGGAGCATGGGTTGTGTGTACATGTGCTTGTGTGCTTAATAAAAAATGTGCTAATTAGCATACCATTGGGAAACTATTCACAACACTGAGAAAAGTGAGCAAAATTTGCAGCACATGACTTTTATTTACAAAAAACTTAGGAAGCAACATGTAGCCAAAAAGTCAACATGAAAGGTACAACATAACTTTTTAGGAACTTTCATGCCTCCCTCACTAGAAGTCACATAACAAACATGACAGGCATGCAATACTAAATCCATAAAATATTGGGAAGACTATTTTTCTTAAAATCACAAGGAAATATAAATAGAAGTTCTAGTATTTTATCTTTCTGCTCTAGAGGTTCCTCTTTTTTAAAGTTCACTAAGAGATCTGTTGACTCTATAATTTAAAGGGTTTGGGCATAGATTACATCACCATTTCCAAGTGTTTATATCCTTCTCTGAGAAAGGATTAAGCTTTATGTTACTGACATGTATTTCTATGAGTGGAGTGTCTTTTTTCTCCCCTTTCACAGGTTTATCCAGGTGACATCCATTGGTCAATATATCAGAGTGAATATAATATGCACTTGACCCAAATTGAGAGTGCTGCTGCACAGTTCAACATACAAGGAGTCACTCAACCATTGTGGATACCTTCTCAATCCTCTTGTACCCTGTTACTGTGCTGTGGAACACTGCATGTGTGGACATCCTTCTCACCATGCCTCTCACCTGGGTTCCAGAAAAAGAAAACATTCAGAAAGGATCAAAGCCAAGTTATAGTCAGTTTATGATCTACATCCTAAGCCCACATGTAATGTGTGTGGGAAATAAATATTATAAGCCACTCAGCTTTGGGGTTGTTTCTGATACATTATAATCTATTTGCAATGTGACTTATACTAGAGAGAGAGACATAAATTTAGAAACCTATTTTGCTTAAAGAAGTTGGATGAGAAAGCCTCTTAGAATCAGTTATTATTATTGGGATAAGGGTATGTGTAAGCACAACTGTCTAAAAGCATGTATTTTGTGAAGTCCAAAAATTAATTGCAGAGAACATAAGACTTCTTTGTGCACGGTAGCACCCTTTTCCTACTAAATTTTTCAGTCCTAAATTAAGCCCTAAATTGGCCAAGGCAAAGTAGGTGTTTGCTGTAGGATGGGGTGAGCAGGTGGAATCAATGTAGCACAGGGCCTTAGAGCTCAAGCAGAGAAAGGTAACAATGAAGAGGTTTGGTTTGACAGCTCCAATGAGCCCCTGAAAAGTGAAGACAACCTCACCATGGTGGTGGGGTGTCCTCTGGCATGGATAATCAGACCCTGAGCATGGTGAGGAGGCTGTCCACAAGTGGCAGTGGTCCAGAGCAGAGTAGCAGAGGACAGGAGAATTGAGGAAATTTCCCCCATAGGGGAAGGCTGGTGTGAGATGTCAGTCTGTGAGAAGAGGCCATCTATGTGGTGGTGTGGTCAGGTATGGGGAATGTAAGCAGGATAGGGAAGTATTTATGCATGAAGTCACTTTCTGTGAGAAGTCAGAGCCCCTTTTAGGTGAGAGGTGCAGCCTGGCATGAAATCTCAGCCTCTGGGAGAGGTGAGTAGACACTGCTGCACAGTGTTACTTCCAATATTGGTTGGGATTCAGTGCCTAAGTGTGGTGAGGAGGGCATTCTTGCAGAGGGTAAACCTGTGTGGGTTTCAGAGACCAGGCAGGGTAAAGAGGATGTCTGTATGTAGACAGTCCAGTGTTGGAACTCATCACATAAGCAAGGTACTGAAGGCATTTTTTTTCAAATTTTTTTTGTTATTTCTTATTTTTGTTGACATGACAGTAGAATGAAGAATGTATTTTGGCAAAATATACATACATAAAATATAACTTATTCTATTTAGGGTTCCCACTCTTGTGATTATACAGGATGTGGAGTTATACTGGTCATGTACACAAATACAAGCCTAGGAAAGTTATGACCAATTAATTTGACTGTTGTTCCTATTCACCTCCCCCTCTCTTCCCTTTATCCCCCTTTGCTAGTCCAATCTATTTCTATTATTTCCCTCTCCAACCTCTCTTAATTTGGGTTAGCATCCACAAATCATAGAGAACATTTGGCCTTTGGCTTTTTGGGATTGACTTATTTCAGTTAGCATGATATTCTTCAATTCTATCCATTTTCTGAAAAAATGCCATTATTTAATTCTTCTTTGTGGCTGAGTAATATTCCATTGTGTATATATGCCACATTTTCTTTGTCCATTCATCCATTGAAGGTTGTTTCCATAGCTTGGCTATTTTGAGTTGAGCTGCTATAAACATGGATGTGGCTGCATCTCTGTAGTATGCTGTCATTTGGGTATATGTTGAGGAGTGCTATAACTGCATCAAATGTTTCCATTCCAAGTTTTCTATGGAATCTCCATACTACTTTCCAGAATGTTTGCACCAATTTGAAGTTCCACCAGCAATGTATGAGTGTAACTTTCTCCTCACATCCTCATCAATACTTACTGTTATTTGTATTCTTTATAAGTGCCATTCTGACTGGAGTGGGATGGAATCTTGGTATATTTTTAATTTGCATTTCTCTACTTGCTAGAGATATTGAACATTTTTCATATATTTTTTGATTATTTGTGTTTCTTCTTCTGTGAAATGTTTGTTTTGCCCATTTATTGACTAGTTTATTTATAAGTTTTTTTTTTGGTACTGGGGATTAAACTTGGGGGTGCTTGATCACTGAGCCTCATCTTGAGCCCTATTTTTTATTTTTTATTTAGAGACAGGATTTCATTGAGTTGCTTAGTTCCTTGCTTATTTCTGAGGCATCCTTTGAACTTGTGATCCTCCTTCCTCAGCCTTCTGAGCTTCTGGGATTATAGATGTGTGCCACTGAGCCCAGCTGTGAGTTAAGTTTTTTGAGTTCTTTGTATATCCTGAATTTAATGCCTTATCTGAGGTCCTGGTGGTGAAGAATTTCTTCCAATCTGTAGTATCTCTTTACACATTAAATTTTTTTTTTTTAGTTGTAGGTGGACACAGTACCTTTATTTTATTTATGTGGTACTGAGGATCGAACCCAGGACCTCACCCATGGGAAACAAGTGCTCTACCGCTTAGCCCCAGCCCCAGCCCCTCTGTACACATTCTTGTTTGTTTCAAGAAGGCATTCTTGCAGGCAGTGGAGGACCTGACATGGGGTATCAAAGCCCAAGCGGGATGAAGAAAATATCTACACCAAAGACAGACATAGTGTGGGTTTCAGAAACTGAGCAGGATAAGAGAGCTCTCCACATGGTGGCAAACCCCAGAAGGGAAATTGATCCTGTAACCTTGTGTGGGCTGTGAGAGCTCAGGCTGGCCAGGATGGCTAAAGATAAGCTTTAAGATCTGATGCATCCTTAAATAAAAGAAGAACAGTAATACACCATGTCCCTGAAACACTCCTCTGTATTCCCAAGAAACCAGCCAAATTAAGAGAACAATGTGAATGGTCTTGGACTAGAATTTTCAGGTGAATGCTATCTTGTAGGACACTGACTCTCTTTCATACGTGCTGTAAACTTGAGGGGTGGCTTAGCACAGGGTCAGAACTTCAGCAAAGTGAGCAGAATGTTCATTTTTTTGGGTATGGTTGGCTGGCCCTGTGTGGGAACACTCAATTAGAGTTAAGAGGACTTCAGGCTAGGGGATAGGAGATTAGATTAAGAAGTAAGGAATATATCAAGAAGAAGAGTGTTTTAGGGAATGATGGCACAAGATGAGAGATTGGTAACATCCAGAGTATAATCAAATGAGTTAACAAATAAGTAAAAAGTAAAAGATAACAAACATAGGTATCTTTATGTCACTGAAGTGTAAAAAAATGTGGAAATTAAGTAAATAAAAATGAAATCTGAGGCATTGAATTAGAATCAGGGGTATTACTGTGAATTTAGTGTTTTCAATATATTTTGATATAAAATAAATGTAAAAATCAGTGGAAACAAATACAGAGGTGAGAGAGAGGGAAGATATGGAAGGACGAAGATAGAAATGAAAAAGAGTTAGGTAGGGTTATTAAAAGAAGCGAAATCATTTGGCGAGAACTGAGGCAAAGAACTCAGGCATGAGTTGGTTGAGAGCAGCTTTGTGGAATGGTCCCACATGAAAGATTTGGTTTTTGGACTGTTTTCATTTTAGCCTTTGGAAAAATCAATCAGATTTGGCACTCAGTTTAAGTTCATTCTCTTCTACACATGATTTCATTTAATTTTCCCAACTGTTAAGTATAGTCATATTTACTTTCCAGAGCAGGTTGTTAAGGTGTTGTGGGGGGTAAAGGGAGAGATAAGTGTAGAATAAAAGTGGCATCCTCTTTTATTATGGTTTTCAGGAGTTCTGGAGGTGACCAGTAGCAAAATGAAAGGTTCATAATAGTGGTGATTGGTTGGTTGGCTAATAAGTTACATTTGCATGTGGAAGCACAAATTTCAGTTTTCCTGGTGAGTTTACAGAATGAGGTTCTTAGAAAAGACTTCTCTAATTGCCTGATTCCTCTTCTCCTTTCCTTCCTATTTCTTTTGAGTTCCCACTTTCGTTATACTTATCTATATCTACTGTTTGGAGGCTGTAATTCTCATTCTGGTTGTCTTGAAGATGAGACCTCAGTGATTTACCTCTCAGGTATGTGTCTATTTATTACTTCTGCTCTCATCTAGTTAAGTGGTAGAGTAATTTGCTCTCAGGCTGGAATCTCATTTGTGATATGTTTTAAGGAAAAGATGGCATGGGATTTCTGAAAAAAGCAGAAGGTTTCTTCTCAAGATGGCTTTGGGAACAAATTATGCTGAAGTGAGTTTGAAAAATGAACTGACATCCTCAGGCACCAACTCAAATTCTCCTGCAGGTAAAATATCATTTTCAGTGGTCAATATTAACTATGAGGTGAAGGATGAAGAGACAGTTAATAAGCAGGGCAGAGGTAATGTTCGTTGCTTATTCTCTGAAATGATCATGTCGGGGACACCCAGGAATCTCTGAGGATTGTGCTGCCTGTTTTAAAGCTGCAAAGTGGGAAAAAATATCCATAATACTTTCTTTACTATTATCATTTACAGAAAATCAGACTTTTAATTTTATTGTACATTGTTCCATATAGGAATATATAAAAATGTGTGTACCTGTATTTCCAGAACTGAAAGAATATAATACTGAGTTTTTCCTCCTCACCATTGACAATATACATAATTAAAATTTTTTTCTATTTATTTAGTGATTTTATCTTAATGGAAAGTGACTGCAAGACCTCCATATCTTTGATAGTGATCATTTTCAGGTTTTGTATATCCTAGGAAAAATTGCTGTGGCATGAAGCTATACTCCCTGTTTAGAAAATGGTTTCTGACCATGAAATAGTTACTTAAAAGGCTGATTGTATCCTAAAAACATGCAATATGATCATAAAGATTTATCTTGCATAGCATACTTATAAGTTTAAATATGTAATGAAATAATAAGCAACCATAATAAAAATAATAATAAATTATGTTAAAAGAAAATAGTGAGTCATAAATCAGTAAATATATATGTCAATCAAATGAAAAAATGTTCATATATGTTGTACACACTTCAAAAACTGTTGAAAGGACATGTGCCAAAATATTAACAATATTTATTCTCAATGGTAGAAATCTGTGCTTTTGGTTATTTTATAAAGTTTTAAAAATAATAAACATAATTGATTTTTTCTTATTTCAACTTTCATATTATTTCAAATATTCACATTAGTAGTTGTTATGCTTTATGGGAGAAAATTAAAGAGTAGAAGAGAAAGATGTTAGCTTTTTGTAACTGTGACCAAAATACCTGATAAGAACAACTTAGAGGAAAAAGCTTTATTTGGGATCAACATTTCAGAGGTCAGTCTTTGGTGAGTCAGCTCCATCACTCTGGCTCTGAGGTGAGGCAGTACATCATGGTGGAAGGGCATGGCAGAGTAGGGCTGTTGAGCTGATGGCAGCCAGAGGATCATGGAAGTTTCCACAGAGATTTCAAAGGAAGACTTGAGTGTTCAGGCAAAGTGAAGCCATGTTGGAATCCCTGCAGGATTCCCTTGAGGGGCACGCATGAAGCTGTGAAGGGGAAGCTGAAGCTGGAATGGAGGTCCCAGGGAGTAAGATATGCCAGTAATGTGGAATGTCTGCTGAGGAAAGGTGTTGGCTGTAGATGGAGTCAGCCTAAGAAAAAGACCATGTGGATGACAACCAGCAAGGACATTTAGGTGTTGCTGCAGAAGCCCTTTGAAGATTACATCTCACCACAAAATTACCAGGATGCTGGACATGGAGTTATAGAAACTAATATCTGCCTGAGTTTTGTCCCGTCCTTTCCTTCTATATCCTTATCCCTCCTTTTTGAAATGGAAACATTTACTTTATGCCATTGTATATTGAAAGTGTGCAACTTGTAAGGTTAGGCACCAAAAGGAGGCAGATTAAAAGCAGCTGAACAAGGCTTTATTGAGATTCGCTCTTTGGAGAGACCCTCCAATCCAACAGAGTGGGTCCAGGAGAATTGTGCCCAGGCTCAGATGATTTGGAATTTTATTGGGGTTAGGGCAAGAAGGGAAGGTTTGGGACAGGAAAGAGAGGTTTTTAGAGTCCCTTGTCCTCCTGGGGTTGGTCAGGGGAATCTTGCTGCTATCCATGTCCTTCTAGGATTGGTCAGGAGATGCTGTTGATTGACAGTGGTTATGAGGCACCATGACTGTTTGTCTGTGGGCACCTGATTGGTTTTTTTATGCACTTGGGTTGCCTGGTGCTTTGTTTCCTTAGCCACCTCAAACTGACCTAACATCCCAGCCTTTTTTATGATATAGGGTGCCGAATTAACATCTGACTACTTCCTGCTTGCTAGGTGCGCTGGGGGGAAGGGGATAGCTTGAGTGTTGGTTTGGTTAGGGAAGCGACTGTAGGTGTGAAGGAGCATCTGGTTGTAGGTCACTCTGTCACTTTCACCCATGTGCTTTCAGGTGAACCTGAGTAGGCAGGAAGCAATCATTCATAGAAGTCCAATTACTAATATAGGAGTGAGAATGGGAATTAGTCACGTAATGAGAGTTGAGTTTAGCCAGCCTGGCCAAGGGTCATTTGATTGTTGCTGTTTAAGCTTTTCTTCCAAATGATGGAGAGTGTTGACATTCTTTTTGACCAAACCAGGTTCATTGATATAGTAGCAGCATTTTCCCTTCAGGAATAGATAGGTTCCTCCTTTGTCTCTTGTCTGGAGACCTAGGGCTTGATGATTCTGTAGTGAAACTTGGGCAATCGATGTTATTTGCCTTTGCAGGGAAGTGAGAGAGGCAATCGATGCCTCTACCCCTTCCCAAAGTTGTTGTTCAAGCTTCTGAGTGGTTGCTGCATAACCAAGTCCTCCTGCCCCCATCCGGAGGCAGCAAGTGAGGAGGCCAGGGAGAGTCCAACTTCTGTTGGTAGAAAGGCTGCTTGTCTTGCTCTGGAAAGGGAGGTGGTAACAAGCCATGTTAATTCAGCCTCACTGTACAGAGTTAACTGAGGAACCAAGGTGGAAGGAACACAAAGAGTGAAGGGCATGCTGAGGCTTAGAATTTTTGTTAGAGTACCATTGCACCAGAAAAAGAACCCTGTTGGAGCAAAGGTTGGGGAAGAGATTCAAGTGATCTGGTCATAGGGTACTGAACCAGAGGAAGTGTAGCAGCAGGGGAAATTCCCTGGTGGGTTATGAAAAAGGGGTACTTCCTCAGAAGCTGGAGAGGGGGATTGTTGGGGTATGGTTGAGGTATTGGGAGGAAGATCAATGGGAATCACAGTTAAAGGAGTGTGATCCAAACCTGTGCAGAGGAAACAGTCTGAAATGTTATTAACTTTGGATAAATTGAGGAGCTGAAGGCCCTGATATACTAGGGCCATCCATGATAAAGGGTCATCTTTAGGATGGGCAACTGCATCCAACTGGTGTTGGAGTTCTTTCTCTTGCTCCTGGATGGTTATGTGAATTTGAGGGAACACTTGTACATAAGTTCTCCAGATTCTTAGAGGCTGAGGGGAGCTTGGAAAAACCCCAAGAATAAAATTTACCATGAACACCAGATGCTCATTTCATGTCCCATGGGTCCCAGATAGTTAATTTGGTGTGTGCTCATTGCATACATTATAAGGGCACCCACCATAGGTGTTAGGCTAGCATTTATAAGATTCCTCAGTTTGGTCTGATATGAAGTATAGCATTGCTGCACATAGGTGGGACAAGGTGGTTTGGTTGAATCCAGTAATGTTAAAGGTGACCCCTGATTGCAGCCAGTGAAAGGGCAATCTCCTTGACCCATAAACTGAGAGTGGGTGGTCCCATCCTGGTGCCATGTAGCTTGGATGAAGAAGAACCATCTGTGGGTTGGGATAGATGTTTGAGAGAGATTAATGATTAGTAAAAGAAGAAGAAGGTTGGTGAGAAATCTTGAGTTTGGTGGGCCCCCGTGTGATGGAAGGACTGGATATTTGGAACAGGTGGAAGACATAGTACCAGGACAAATGGCCCAAAAGCTTGGCTGCCATTGGGGTAGTAAGTATGACTGTATACGGTCTTGTTCAGCAAGATTCCAATGATTGAAGATGCAGTTCCCGAAGTAAGACTGCATCATCCAGTTGAAGAGGGTCCAATTTGATTTGTGGTTGCACTGGGATTGAGTCAATGGATGGCACATGAAGACCCAGGTCTGCATGTTCCCTTAGGAGTTTGTGTAGAAGTGTGAGATATGGCAGGTAGGACAAAGGGGAAGAAGAGTGATTGGAAAGCTTTGGTTGATTAAGAAAGGGTGCTCATAGAATATCTCAAAGGGGGTAAAGCTTGAGGGGGCTCTAGGGGTTGTCTGAATTCAGGTGAGGGCCAAGAGCTGGAGATTGGGCCAGGAAAGCCTGAGTACAATAGCAAGTTTAGTGAGATGATCCTTGAGAATGTTGTTAGCCCTCTCAACCTTACCTGAGGATTGGGGTCAGTAGGGGATGTGGAGCCTCCAAGTGATGTTGAGGCCTTTGGAGACTAGTTGAACAACCTGAGAAGTGAAGGCCAAACCATTGGATGGAGGTGAGAAGTCTGAACCTGGGAATGATCTGCTTGATGAGGATGGAGGCAATGGTGTCAGCAGGTTCCCTGGAGGTAGGAAAGGCTTCTATTCAACCTGAAAAAGTATCAACCAAAGTAACTAGGTAGTGAACATTTATTTATTTATTTATTTATTTATTTTTTATTGGTTGTTCAAAACATTACAAAGCTCTTGACATATCATATTTCATACATTAGATTCAAGTGGATTATGAACTCCCATTTTTACCCCCAATACAGATTGCAGAATCACATCGGTTACACATCCACATTTTTACATAATGCCCTATTAGTAACTGTTGTATTCTGCTACCTTTCCTATCCTCTACTATCCTCCCTCCCCTGCCCTCCCCTCCCATCTTCTCTCTCTACCCCATCTACTGTAATTCATTTCCCTCCTTGTTTATTTTCCCCTTCTCCTCACAACCTCTTATATGTAATTTTGTATAACATTGAGGGTCTCCCTCCATTTCCATGCAATTTCCCTTTTCTTTCCCTTTCCCTCCCACCTCATGTCTCTGTTTAATGTTAATCTTTTCTTCCTGCTCTTTCTCCCTGCTCTGTTCTTAGTTGCTCTCATTATATCAAAGAAGACATTTGGTATTTGTTTTTTAGGGATTGGCTAGCTTCACTAAGCATAAACTGCTCTAATGTCATCCATTTCCCTGCAAATTCCATGATTTTGTCATTTTTTAGTGCTGCATAATACTTCATGGTGTATAAATGTCACATTTTTTTTTTTTATCCATTCATCTATTGAAGGGCATCTGGATTGGTTCCACAGTCTAGCAATTGTGAATTGTGCTGCTATGGACATCGATGTGGCAGTATCTCTGTAGTATGCTCTTTTAAGGTCTTCAGGGAATAGTGCGAGAAAGGCAATGGCTGTTTCAAATGGTGGTTCCATTCCCAGCTTTCCCAGGAATCTCCATACTGCTTTCCAAATTGGCTGCACCAGTTTTCAGTCCCACCAGCAATGTACAAGAGTACCCTTTTCCCCACATCCTCGCCAGCACTTGTTGTTGTTTGACTTCATAATGGCTGCCAATCTTACTGGAGTGAGATGGTATCTTAGGGTGGTTTTGATTTGCATTTCTCTGACTGCTAGAGATGGTGAGCATTTTTTCATGTACTTGTTGATTGATTGGATGTCCTCCTCTGAGAAGTGTCTGTTCAGGTCCTTGGCCCATTTGTTGATTGGGTTATTTGTTATCTTATTGTCCAATTTTTTGAGTTCTTTGTATACTCTGGATATTAGGGCTCTATCTGAAGTGTGAGGAGTGAATATTTGTTCCCATGATGTAGGCTCCCTATTTGCCTCTCTTATTGTTTCTCTTGCTGAGAAAAAACTTTTCAGTTTAAGTAAGTTCCATTTGTTGATTCTTGTTATTAACTCTTGTGCTATGGGTGTCCTATTAAGGAATTTGGAGCCTGACCCCACAATATGTAGTTCAGAGCCAACTTTTTCTTCTATCAGACGCAGAGTCTCTGATTTGATATCTAGCTCCTTGATCCACTTTGAGTTAACTTTTGTGCATGGCGAGAGGAGGGGATTCAGTTTCATTTTGTTGCATATGGATTTCCAGTTTTCCCAACACCATTTGTTGAAGATGCTATCCTTCCTCCATTGCATGCTTTTAGCTCCTTTATCAAATATAAGATAGTTGTAGCTTTGTGGATTAGTCTCTGTGTCCTCTATTCTGCACCATTGGTCCACCCACCTGTTTTGGTACCAGTACCATGCTGTTTTTGTTACTATTGCTCTGTAATGAAGTTTGAAATCTGGTATCGCTATACCGCCTGATTCACATTTCCTGCTTAGAATTGCTTTTGCTATTTTGGGTCTTTTATTGTTCCATATGAATTTCATGATTGCTTTATCTATTTCTACAAGAAATGCCATTGGGATTTTGATTGGCATTGCATTAAGCCTATAGAGAGCTTTTGGTAATATCGCCATTTTGATGATGTTAGTTCTGCCTATCCATGAACAGGGTATATTTTTCCATCTTCTAAGATCTTCTTCTACTTCTCTTTTTAGGGTTCTGTAGTTTTCATTGTATAAATCTTTCACCTCTTTTGTTTGGTTGGTTCCCAAGTATTTTATTTTTTTTTTGCGGATATTGTGAATGGAGTGTTTTTCCTCATTTCCGTTTCAGAAATTTCAAAGGTATACAGAAATGCCTTTGATTTATGCGTGTTGATTTTATATCCTGCCACTTTGCTGAATTCATTTATTAGTTCTAGTAGTTTTTTTGTAGACCCTTTTGGGTCTTCTAGGTATAGAATCATGTCATCCACAAACAATGATAATTTAAGTTCTTCCTTTCCTATTTTTATGCCTTTAATTTCTTTCGTCTGTCTAATTGCTCTGGCCAGTGTTTTGAGAACTATATTGAATAGAAGTGGTGATAGAGGGCATCCCTGTCTTGTTCCAGATTTTAGAGGGAATGCCTTCAATTTTTCTCCATTCAGAATGATGCTAGCCTGAGGCTTAGCATAGATAGCTTTTATAATGTTGAGGTAAGTTCCTGTTATCCCTAGTTTTTCTAATGTTTTGAACATAAAGGGATGCTGTACTTTGTCGAATGCTTTTTCTGCGTCTATCGAGATGATCATATGGTTCTTATCTTTAAGTTTATTGATGTGGTGAATAACATTTACTGATTTCCGTATATTGAACCATCCTTGCATCCTAGGGATGAATCCCACTTGATCATGGTGCACAATTTTTTTGATGTGCCTTTGTATTCGATTCGCCAGAATTTTATTGAGGATTTTTGCATCTAGGTTCATCAGAGATATTGGTCTGTAGTTTTCTTTTTTTGAAGTGTCTTTGTCTGGTTTTGGAATCAGGGTAATGTTGGCTCATAGAATGAATTTGGCAGAGCTCCCTCTTTTTCTATTTCCTGAAATAACTTGAAAAGTATTGGTATTAATTCTTCATTAAAGGTTTTGTAAAACTCCGCTGTATAACCATCTGGTCCTGGGCTTATCTTGGTTGGTAGTCTTTTGATTGCTTCTTCTATTTCATCCATTGGAATTGGTCTGTTTAAATTGTGTGTATCCTCCTGACTCAGTCTGGGCAAATCATATGACTTAAGAAATTTATTGATGTCTTCACTATCTTCTATTTTATTGTAATAGAGGTTTTCAAAATAATTTCTAATTGTCTTCTGTATTTCTGTAGCATCTGTTGTGATCTTGCCTTTTTCATCCCGTATGTTAGTAATTTGAGTTCTCTCTCTTCCTCTCTTCCTTAGCATGGCTAAGGGTCTGTCGATCTTATTTATTTTTTCGAAGAACCAACTTTTAGTTTTGTTAATTTTTTCAATGGTTTCTTTTGTTTCAATATCATTGATTTCCGGTCTGATTTTAATTATTTCTTGCCTTCTGCTACATTTGCTGTTGTTTTGCTCTTCCTTTTCTAGGGCTTTGAGATGAAGTGTGAGCTCATTTATTTGTTGGTTTTTCCTTTTTTTGAGGAATGACCACCAGGCGATGAATTTCCCTCTTAAAACTTCTTTCCTTGTGTTTCATAGATTCCGATATGTTGTGTCTGTATTTTCATTTTTCTCTAAGAATTTTTTGATTTCCTCCATTATGTCTTCTGTAACCCATTGATCATTCAGTAACATATTGTTGATTTTCCATGTGATGTATGATTTTTCCTTCCTTGTTTTATCATTGATTTCCAGTTTCATTCCATTATGATCAGATAAAATGCATGGTATTATCTCCACTTCTTTATATTTACTGAGGGTTGCCCTATGGCATAATATATGGTCTATTTTTGAGAAGGATCCATGTGCTGCTGAGAAAAAAGTATATCCACTGGTGTGTTGAAGTCACCCATAATTATTGTGTTGTGGTATATTTTATTCTTGACCTTGAGGAGAATTTGTTTTATGAACGTTGCAGCACCATTATTTGGTGCATAAATATTGATAATTGTTATGTCTTGCTGGTGAATGATTCCTTTTACAGTATATAATGACCTTCCTTATCCCTTTGGATTAACTTAGTCTTGAAGTCGATTTTATTTGATATGAGGATGGCCACCCCTTCTTGCTTCTGAGGACCGTGTGCATGGTATATTTTTTCCCACCCTTTCACCTCAGCCTGTGTATGTCTTTTCCAATCAGCTGTGTCTCCTGGAGGCAACATATTGTTGGATTTGTTTTTTAATCCATGTTACCAGCCTATGTCACTTTATTGGAGAGTTTAAGCCATTAACATTTAGAGTTATTATTGACATATGGTTTTTACTGCCAGCCATGTTTGATTATTTATCTTTTTTAAAAAAATTTAGCTTGTTTCTCCATGATTAGCT
The DNA here is from genome assembly GCF_048772815.1 of Callospermophilus lateralis. Classification (NCBI taxonomy): domain Eukaryota; kingdom Metazoa; phylum Chordata; class Mammalia; order Rodentia; family Sciuridae; genus Callospermophilus; species Callospermophilus lateralis. The sequence continues at coordinate 75,436,370 of NC_135308.1, read as the reverse complement.
TTCCCCCCTGCCCTCTGTCATTACCGAGGCACTTCCCACTGATGGTTTTGGTTGTTGTTTTTCATTTCTTCCTCTTGTAGGGCTTTGCTCAAGATGCTTTGCAATGCTGGTTTTCTGGCTGCCGATTCTTTTAGCTTTTGTTTATCATGAAAGATTTTTATTTCGTTGTCATTCCTGAAGCTTAATTTTGCTGGATACAGAATTCTTGGTTGGCATCCATTGTCTTTCAGTGTTTGAAATACGTTGTTCCAGAATCTTCTCGCTTTCAGTGTCTGTGATGAAAAATCCGTTGTTAACCTTATTGGTTTACCCCTGAATGTAATCTGCCTCCTTTCTCTTGTAGCTTTTAATATTTTCTCTTTGTTCTGTATATTGGCTATCTTCATAACAATGTGTCTTGGCGTTGGTCTACTGTGATTTTGTGTGCTCGGTGTTCTGTATGCATCTACAATTTGTATATCCATTTTCTTTTTTATTTCTGAAAAGTTTTCTGTAATTATTTCATTCAGAAGGTTACTCATTCCCTTGGTTTGAATCTCTGTACCTTCCTCTATCCCGATGACTCATAGGTTTGGTTTTTTTAAGTTGCCCCATATCTCTTGGATGTTTTTCTCATGATTTTTTACCAGCCTTTCTGAGTTGACTAGACTCTTTTCAAGATGATATATTTTGTCTTCATTGTCTGATGTTCTGGCTTCTACTTCTCCACTCTGTTAGTGATACTCTCAATTGAGTTTTTAATTTGGTTTATCATTTCCTTCATTTCTAGAATTATTGTTTGATTTTTTTATAATCTCTATCTTCTGATAAAGATGCTTTACTTCTTCTTTTATCTGTTTATGTAATTCATTTTCAATGTGTTCTTTCACTGTTTGGATTTGCTGTCTCGTATCCTCTTTAAAGTTCCATTCCATCTGTCTAAGGTGTTCCTTGAGTTCTTTATATGACCATTTTTCTGGTGACTCTAGGTCCTCCTGAATATTTAGGCTGTTCTTCATGGTTTGTCTCCCTTTCTTCCTTGCTTTTTTATGCTGCTCATGTTACTTCTTGTTCTGTTTGATTGTTGGGTTACTGTTTACTCTTATAAATTTATTTGATGCTTGGGAGGAAAGATATTAGAACGGAAGGGAAGAAGTCACTAAAGAGAATGAGTGTAGGCAGGTAGAATTCATGGAAAGGGGAATAAGAAAATTTAAAAGAAATGAAAAGACAAAAGAAAAATTAGAAAATAAGGGAAGAAAGAAATTTTTTTAAAAAAAATAATGATAATAAAAAAAATTAAAATTAAAATTAAAAAAATAATAATAATAAAAAAATTTAAAAACATTAAAAAAGTTAAAGAACAACAACAACAACAACAACAAATGAAAATGAAAGAAAAAAACCCCCAAAAAAACCCATTAAAAAAATAGTAATAGTAATAATAAATGCAGTTATAGAGATCGATTAACTTCTCTTCCAGTAGGTGGAGCTGTGCCCACTGGGTCAAGCTTCTGCTTTCAATAGGAGGGAACCAATCACTGTGCAGCAGCTCTTCCTCCCAGACTGGGCGGGTCTCCAATCCTGAGTGTCTAGGGCCTTCTCTTGTGTTTCCTCGAGCCAGGCCCCGCTCACCTGTGAGGCTCACCACACTACTGGCTGCATGCCAGGTCTGCTACTCCTGGGAGCCCTGTTTTCATTAGCGCCTGGGCACACTCTCCCTGTTTGCCTCCCTCAGATCCTAAGTTTGTAGAGCTTGGGGCTGAGAACCTCCAGCGAATTTGCTTACCTTCCGGTAGCCATGCCCCCGGTATCTGGTGCAAGAGACCTCAGTTGTCAGCACTGGTGGGAGCGGTAGCTGGGAGTTCCACGCCACTCCTGATTCCCTCTGTCTGGCTATCGCACTCACAGGAGAGCTGGGAGGGGCCCTTATGGGAGAGCTGGGAGGGGCCCTTAAGGTTTCCCCGCTGTGTGGAGAGGGATGCCTAGGGGATTACACACCTGTCGTCGCTGGTTTCAATGAAGTTCTCTCCTCCGCCCGTGATGTCAGTTCTCTGCCATGGTGGTATCCCATGCAAATGGTGACTGTTTGTTCCCTTTGCCGGGTGACCAATGCAACGGGTTGATCCTGACTGTCTCTCTCACAAGCCCCGTTTGAATCCTGTGGCCACTGCCTATGAAGGCTCGGTTGGCTTTTACCTCTGTAAGTTAGAAGGGCCGACCAGTTATTTCAGTGGGATCGTTAGTGCTGAATCACGAAAAGCAGGCGAACCTGAGCTTGAATGCAGCCGATCCGGGCTCGGTGTGTGTTCTCCTTGGGTTCTTTAGCACTGAGCCTGAGTAATTTGTCTGTGAGACGCAGGCAAATGGCAGTTTCCGCGGGTTCTTTAGCACTGGACCAGAGCAGTTCCTGGAGCCAAAATTCGGCCGCTCCGGGCTGGGTGTATGTTCTGATAGGAGCAGGCTCCAAGAAGCAGTTTCCGCAGGTTCTTTATCACTGAGCCTGAGTACTTTGTCTGTGAGACGCAGGTGAATGGTAGCTGAAATTACCTGTTCTATAGCTGAAAGAGCTGCGATCAGTCAAAAACAGGGATGGTGATGTCACCTCTCCAAGATGGTGGCTGCTGGCTTCCTCTGTGGTCTGACCGGTGTGGAGAACCGAATTGGACCGCTTCCTTCCCCCGTCTGAAACCCAGAATTCAGCTCTGAGTACAGTAAATACACAGCTGGCAGGAGTCCACAGAATCAGCAGCGCTGTATCTTTGCGTTGCTATCTCGTCGTTTCCCAGCGCGCGCCGCAGACTCTAGCTGTGGGGCGATTTGCTGAATAAGCAGCGTGACCCTCTGTGCGGACAAATCTCTCACGTTTGAGCCCCAGTAGCTGATCCTCATGCGATGGAAATCCTTCCTCTAGGTTTCGGAGCACCCCAATTTTGCTGGAAATTCCTAATAAGCTAGCTTTTAGCCCTTCTACCTCGCCAATCTCCTGCTCAGTGACGCGATACACGGGGGTGATGCACTCCCTTCACCATCTTCGGTAGTGAACATTTTTGTTCCTAGGTATGTGAGTGAAATCTATCTGCTGGTCTTTGCCTGGATGGTGACCCCTCATCTGATGTGTGGGAGTTTAGGTTTGATGCCCCCTTGTGGGGATACTGTAGAGCAGACAGAACAAGTGAAGTGGACCTGCTGGACTCATTCCTGGGTTGTAAAAGAGAGGTTGTAAAAATTGGAAAAGGGATTTGGGGTCAATTTGAAGAGAGTTATAAATGTCCATCAATAAACTGTAAGCTTGATGTTTAGGGAGGGCAATTTGATCCCACAGGAAGATCCATTTATCCTCCCTGAAATGGCCATTTTGTGTTATTAGGTCCTGTCATTCTTGTGGGGAAGAGTTAGGTTTAATTGTGAAGGATAGAAATAGGATATGGGCTGCTGAGAATTTTTCCATTAGTTCTCAGGATATAGAGTCTGCCTTGTTGTTGCCTATAGCTATAGGGTCAGAGGAATTTTGATGTCCTCTGCAATGTATGATGGCCACTCGTGATGGCAGTTGTAGTGCCTCTAAGAGTTTGGAAATCAAATTGACACTGACCACTAGTGATCCCTTTGTGGTAAAGAATCCATGTTCCTTCCAAATAGCCAAATATGATGTAGAGGCACTGTAAAGAAGGCATCTTTAAGATCCAGGACAGTAAAGTGAGTCTGTGTATATGTTAACCTGTTTATTTTTGAATAGAGTGAGAGCTCTGATAAGTGCAAAAAGTTCAGCCTTCTAGGATGTGGTCCCTTCAGAGAGGCAGCTGGTTTCTAGAGTTAAGACAGTGGTGACTACTGTGTATGCATCTTTACATCATCTGTCGTGACACATTACTGAAGTGCCGTCCACAAAAATGGTTAAGTCAGGTGAGGGAAGTGGGTAATCAAATAGGTCCTCATGGGGTGATTGTAGGGCTTCCAGCAGCTGTGAACAGAAATGGTTAGCATTCGAAGAGGGTGGGGATGGTGGGAGGAGTGTGGCAGGATTGAGGGAAGATGAACAACAGAGGGTAATGTGGAGTTTTCTATAAAGAGAATGTGGAATTCTTAAATTTGTGAAGGGCTCAGAAGGGGAAGAGATGTATGATTCTGTAGTTGATGGATGGAGAATGCAGTTATTGGTTGGAGCAAGGTAAGTTTTAGGGCTTTCTTAGTTCCACTGCTGCTGCCAGTGCTTGGAGGCATGGTAGCCATGCACAAACCATAGAATCAAGCTGCTTGGACAGGTATGCCACATGCTTATAGGAGAGTCCAGTTGGTTGAGTGAGGAGGCCTGTGGTGATACCCTGTCTTTCATCCATAAAGAGATGGAAAGGATGATTATGGTTAGGAAGAGATAAAGTGGGAGAAGATGTGAGAGCATTTCTGAGCTTATAAAAGGATTTGGCTACTAGATCGGGGGACGTGAGAGGCTCGTGAGGATCTCCTTAGCTGCCTGGTATAAGGGCTTGACAAGAACTACTAAGTTGGGGATCAAATGCCTGAAAAAAACCAGCCTGACCCAGGAAGGAGAAGATGTAGTCTGCTGTTTTGGGTGGCCGTAGGTCATGGAGAGCTTGAATTCTGTCTGTTGTCAGACTTCTAGAGGTTGGAGTGAGGAGTATACCTAAATAGGTGAGTCAAAAGGTAGTAAGCTGGGTTTTTGCTGGAGAGACCTGACATCCTAGGTCCCAAGGAAATTGAGGAGCTGAGCAGTGTGAGTTTGGGAAGTCTTGAGGGATGAACTGCATAGGAGAAGTTCATCCACATACTGTAAGAGAGTGCTATCCTCCAAGTCACAAGTGATTAGATCCTGTGCCAAGCCTTGTCCAAAGAGGTGGGGACTGTCCCTTAAGCCTTGGGTAGAACTGTCCTTGTCATCTGTTGAGACCTAAAGAATGTAGAGTTTTCCCATGTGAAAGAGGTAATAAGATTAGAGTCAGGATGTAGAGGTACTCTAAAGAAGGCATCTTTAAGATCCAGGACAGTAAAGTGAGTGGTTGAAGGGGGATATGAAAAAGAAGAGTGTTAGGGTTGGGAACCACAGGGTGGATGGGAATAATTGCCTCATTAATTAGGCAGAGGTCCTGGACTAAGCGATAGGTTCCTGAGGATTTGTGTACTGGCAATATGGGAATGTTGCAGGCCTCAGGGCTACTGCCAAGCCCTGGGTTTGGAGTGTTACCTTTTTGTGCAATTGAGCCTGCCTGGCTAGTTCAGCTGATTCCTCCTGGATATTATAGACTTTAAAGGCCATTTATCAGGTCTCGGATAAGGGTCTGAGGGCCCTCCTTAGCTCATTTTAGCTTTTTCTAATATCAGAGGCTGATTGGGTGATGAAATGGGTTGCTAACACTGTAGCCCCAGAGGGAGACTCAGGATCCAGCTTAGTATATTTGGTGAGGGCCTCTGTAAGGGGGTTGAGAAATAAGGCTGGATTCTCATCTAGATCCTGCATGATTTCTCTTAGCTTATCAAAATTAACCACCTTATTGGAAACCACCTGCATGCCTGCTGTAAGATATTGGACCATGTGAGTGCAGTGATGGTGATCTTGTAGGATATCTATGTAGTCCCAGTTGGGTTTGCTTTGAGAAATGGCTGTTTCACCTGAGGGGAGAGTTATGTGTTAGATGAATTTGATCAGCATGATCTCATGCAGACTGCTAGTTGTGGGCTCACTCATCCTGCATAAGGGTGGAGGAGAGAAAGACATAGACGTCATGCCAGGTAAGATTGTAACCTGAGAGTGGTATCAAAATTCCTTGATATAAGTAGAAGAGTCAGCAGAGAAGGATCCAAGCACTTTTCAATCTGGTAAAGATTCTGAAGTGGTAAACTATACTAAAGAGCAATAGTAACAAAAACAGCATGGTACTGGCACCAAAACAGGTTGGTAGACCAATGGTACAGAATAGAGGACACAGAGACTAACCCGTAAAATTACAACTACCTTATATTAGACAAAGGTGCCAAAAGCATGCACTGGAGAAAGGATAGCATTGTCAACAAATGGGGTTGGGAAAACTGGAAATCCATATGCAACAAAATGAAGTTGAATCCCTATCTCTCACCATGCACAAAAGTTAACTCAAATTGGATCAAGGATCTAGGAATTAAACCAGAGACTCTGGATCTAATAGAAAAAAAGTAGGCCCTAATATTCATCACATGGGGCTGGGCCCCAACTTCCTTAATAAGATGCCTATATCACAAAAATTAAAACCAAGAATCAATAAATGGGATGGATTCAAACTACAAAATGTTTTCTCAGCTAAAGAAATAATATATGAGGTGAATAGGGAGCCTATATCATGGGAACAAATTTTTACCCCTCACACATCAGATAGAGCTCCAATCTCTATAGTATATAAAGAGCTCAACAAGATAAGCACCAAAAAAACAAAAAACAACAAAAAACCCACCACAAATAATTTAATCAATAAATGGGCCAAGGGCCTGAACAGACACTTCTCAGAAGAGGATATACAATCAATCAACAAATATACAAAAAAATGCTCACCATCTCTAGCAGTCAGAGAAATGCAAATTAAAACTACTCTAAGATACCATCTCACTCCAGTAAGAATGGCAGCTATTATGAAGACAAACAACAAGTGCCGGTGAGGATGTGGGGGAAAAAGGTATACTCAAACACTGCTGGTGGGACTGCAAACTGGTGCAGCCAATTTGGAAAGCAGTATGGAGATTCCTTGGAATTCTGGGAATGGAACCACCATTTGGCCCAGCTATTTCACTTCTCGGTCTATACCCAAAGGACTTAAAAACAGCATACTACAGGGACACAGTCACATCAATGTTTATATTAGCAAAATTCACAATAGCTAAACTGTGGAGCCAACTAGATGTCCTTCAGTGGATAAATGGATAAAAAAATGTGGCATTTATACACAATGGAATATTATTCAGCACTAAAAAAGAATAAGATAATGGCATTTGCAGGGAAATGGATGGCATTAGAGCAGATTATGCTCAGTGGAGTTAGCCAATCCCCAACAAACAAATGCCAAATGTTTTCTCTGATATAAGGGGGGGTGACTCAAAATGGGGTAGGGAGGTAGAGCATGGGAGGAAGATTACCTCTAGATAGAGAATAGGGGTGGGAGAGAAAGGGAGGAAGAAGGGGAATAGCATGGATGGTGGAAGGAGACCCTCATCATTATACAAAATACATGTATGAAGATGTGAATTTGGGGCTGGGGATGTGGCTCAAGTGGTAGCGCGCCCGCCTGGTGTGCGTGTGGCCCGGGTTCGATCCTCAGCACCACATACAGACAAAGATGTTGTGTCCGCCAAATACTAAAAAATAAATATTAAAATTCTCTCTCTCCCTCTTTAAAAAAAAAAGTGAATTTGGTGTCAACATACCTTATATACAGAGATATGATAAATTGTGGTATAAAAGTGTATTAAGAATTGTAATGCAACAAAAGAGAGCTCATGTATAGTGGCATAATTTGGAGTGAACATACTTTATATACAGGGTTACAAAAAATTGTGCTGTGAATAGATAATTATGATTATAATGCATTCCACTATTGTCATGTATGTAAGAAATAAAAATAAATTAAAAAAAAGATTCTGAAGTGAGAATGGGACATGTACTTGGACAATCCTTTGGTGCCAGCCACTTCCCTGAGAGGACAAAGGAGTTTTGGGTTAGCTGGTAAGAGGGCCTGCTGGGACCATGTGTGGGCACTGACAGGAGAATAGAGGAGTGACTGGGTGGAGAGATCCATTGAGGGGGCAGGGGGCAGGGTTGTATCAGTAGAAGAGGGGGCAGAGGAATCATGACTGTAGGAGAGAAGGAGAGAGAGGAGGGGAGAGGAATGGAGGGGGAGGGTTCTGGAGCAGGGGAGGAGGAGCTGTGGTAGCTGGAGGAGGGGAGGGTGCCACTGTGAGAGGGGAGGAGGGAGAGGATTGACCTGGGTAGGGAGGGGGAAGATGGGAAGATGGGACTGAGAGTAGTTCCGGTGGATCTGAGAATGAGGAAGGAGATATAGAAGAACAATGGGAAAGGGGTTTGGGATTTTCCCTAGCAAGGAATACTTGAGCAGTAGAACTGGTAGAGCAGAGTGTAGGATGGGAGCAAATCTCAAAAAGCCTGAACTAAGGGACTTCCCTGTCTGTTGACAGAAATTGACCAAATCAGTGAGGATTTGAAAATCAAAAGTTCCTTCTGGCGGCCATTTTGACGCATTTTCTAAGTCATATTGGGGCCAGGCCAAAGTGGAGTGAAGGACCAGGTGCTTACAGCACAGGTCTTGAGTGAGTCCCAATTTGGCAAAATTGGAATATAGACCACCCAAAGGAGTTTTGGGGTTTAAGGAGGACTCGGTGTTTCCTGTGACCTCTGGCACCCTTGGGGGTGGGTGGGAGCATAAAAGGGCCTCCCAAATTTTTATTGTCCTCACTGAGGGACAGATAAGGGCTGGGTGGGGGTTGAGGTGTTCCTGCAACCTACTGGGTCCAAATGGATCAGAATGGCTCACACAAGGACTGGGGACATCTCCACAGTTCCCAGGGCCTTCAGCAGAACAGGTAGGGATCTATGGCAAGTGCATGACTTACAGATAGACACCCCCCCAGGACCAAGAGGGGCTGGCAGGTCAGAAGAAATGAGGGAATTTACCCCATTTCTGTCGGCCTGGATGAAAGGAGAGGAAAAATAGAGCAGCTTAGAAATTTCCTGGTTCATTTGAAGGAGAGGGTGGACCTCAACCCCTATGGGTTGAAGAGGGCCCTCCCTATGGGGAGGCCTGAAAAGCCCTCCCAAGTCTTGGCACCAGATGTGAGGTCAGGCAACAGTGACCAAAAGGAGGCAGATTAAAAGCAGTTGAACAAGTCTTTATTGAGATTTTATCCTGGGAGGGACCTTCCAGTCCAACAGAGCGGGTCCAGGAGAATAGCACCCAGGCTCAGCTGGATTGGAATTTTATTGGGCTTAGGGCAAGAAGGGAGGGCTTGGAACAGGAAAGGGAGATTTTCAGTGTCCCTGTTATCCTGGGGTTGGTCAGGGGATCTTGCTGAGATCCATGTCCTTCCAGGATTGGTCAGGAGACCCCACTGATTGACAGGTGGTTATGAGGCACCATCATTGCTTACCTTCACCACCTGATTGTTTGTTCTTTCTTGCACTTGGGTTGTCTGGTGCTCTGTTCCCTTAGCCACCCCAAACCAACTTAACATAACTTACTTTTGATTTTTACAGAGGCTCACAACACAGTTTTTCTTGAGTCTCAGAGGTGACTTTGGACTTGGTTTAATGGGAAATGCTGGAACTTTGAAAAATATGGGGACACTTGGAGATGGACTAAATGGTTTTTCCATTGTGAGATAGACATGAAGGTTTGGGACCAGGGGCAGAATGTTATGTTGTGAATATGAGATGTGCCCTGTAAAGCTTATGTGGCAATTCAGGAACAGTTGTAGATAAAATAGTTATGAGAACCATAAACTAATCAGTGGATTAATTAACATATTGATGGATTAATAATTAGAATGAATTACTGTTTGGTAATCAGGTGTGGGTGTGGCTGAAGTAATTTGCTCACTGGGGCATGCCCTTTAATTAAACACTTTTTATGTACATATTTTAATGGGTGCATTATAATTATATACACTAGTGGGATTCACTGTTACATATTCATACATGTACATGATATGACAATATAATTTGATCAACATCATTCCTCAGTGGATTATATTTTTTTCTCTGGCTGCTTGCTTGCTCTTTCTGCTACCTGGCTGTCTTGAGCTGAACAGCATTCCTCCACTACACCCTTCTTCCATAATGTTCTGCTCTTCTCAGGCCCAGAGCAATAGAGAAGACTGACCATGGACTGAAATCATGAACCTAAAATAACTTCTGAAGCCATGAACCCAAAGTAAACTTTTTCTACTCTAAGTTGTTCTTTTCAGATATGTTGGTCACAGTGGGAAAAAGCCAACTCATAGAGGAGGAACTGGAAATAAAAATAGAATTCATTACTGATGAATCTAATTTGTTTTATCCTTCAGATCCCAGGAAAAACACCATTCCTTGCCAGAGCAATTTTGGTTTTTCCAAGCTGCTTCTTGCCTTGTTGCTGATACTTTTCCTGCTGAAGCAAATCTTACTGTCTGTCTCTTTTATCAGTAAGTATGCCAACTGAGTCAGGTAGCAATGCCTGCCTTTCAGGAATAGAAGCTATTCATTAGAAACTGACATTTCACAATGATCCAGGCATTTGAAAAATAAATTTTCTATTGGTGAGGGGACGTGGGTTAGAGTTTCTGAGAATTTATTAAGAATTTTTGCTTTTGAAAAAATCATAGAGTTTATGTTCACTAAGAGAATTTGAAGAGTAGATATGTGTGTATGGGTTGGTGTTACAGAATAAAATCTATGGGTCATCGGTTTTATATTAGATTCTTTGTGAGGACACATCTATATTTCCTTAATAGCATTTATAGGCTAGTCTTATTTGACTTCATAGACACTTATATTTTTGGATGAGCAGGTGAACATCAAGGGTATGGAAGAAATGTTTTAGGAAGAGTTCCTTAGGTATTTCCTTCTAATAATTTCTGTCTGTCCCATTGTGAGATCTCAGGAATATGTGGATTTATGCATATGTTGGAATTTCAGAGTTTATTAAGTTTTCAAAAGTCATAAAACTTAGCATTATATTTAGGTAGATATTTGATTTATTAATTTGGACATTTGATAAGTTGTAATGGCTATACATATTGTTTGCTAGGCACCATGTTAGAGAATACGGAAATAGCCACAGCCACTGGTCTCAAGATATTAATAGAATAGTCAAAATAACCAGGACTTACAACATGAGATGGGAAGTATTGTGCAGGTAAGAAGTGAACACAGGAGGCTGAGTAGGTTTCCTGAAGGAGGAGACATCTACCTCTGTTACTACCAAATGACATAGATATATTATATGTATGTCATTATAACATGGAAGAAGTTGGGGGAATTATAGGCATGCCTGAATGGAAAAATATAGTGAATAGCATTTATATGGCTAGTCTTATTTAACTTCACAGACACTGATATTTTGAATGAGCCACTTTCAGACTTCCATGATAGAGGGTGAAAATAAAAAAGGCATGTTAAAGTTTGGATTTGGAACTATCCTGGTAGCTTTTGCACATTCTATTGGCCAAATGGAGTCTTAAAGGCAGCTCATATGCTATTGGTGAAGAAAGAGACCATACTTCTTGATTGCAAAGGGGTGTAAATACAAGAAAGGTGGAACAGAGGCCAGTTTTGCAGTGTGTCAGTGATGTGGAGTCATTGCAAGTTCCAGCATGGGGATATATGGTATCACTCCAGAAGAGGACTTTAAAATAGGGATTAGGATAGAACTCTTGGAAATACTACGTTTTTTAACATGGTGATTGGAGGAAGAGAGCTAATGGAAGAGGATAAGAAGCAGCAGTATGGAAGGTGAGGCAGGAACAGGAGAGAGCACTGTACCAAGAACTAAGGAGGAAGACCTGGGTTAATGATTGCAAGAAGCCATTAGAAAATGGCTAATAAATGGTCCTAGCAAATTACTGATGATCCATTTTATGCAAGGTTTAATGAAATGATGGATGCCAAAGCCCGAATGAAGTGGGTCAAGAAACAAATAGGAGGTTAAAGGGAAAGAGGAAATTTAATTTCTAGCAGTAGTGTTTATTAACCCAGGGCCTTGCATATTCTAGGCAAGAGCTGTGATAATGAGATACCACTGCATCCCAGAAAATTCATATTCTAGATGTGGGAGTGAGTTCTAAATTGGGAGAGGCACACAAAAGAGATGAAGAACGATGTCCTCTTGATCAATCTTTGGGTTTTTGAAAAAAAATTTTTCTATTCTTTAAGATCAACCAGAATTGGTTAAAATTAGCAAATTGTTCTTTTCCCAAAGTCCCAGGTTGTGGACTTCCTTAAATATCTTCCACTCCCGTCCCACAAAATTTAGCCTTGGTTTGCATCTTGGATTAACATCCTTCAGATCCCATTATGATGGAACTTTCATGTCTTCTTTCAACTCCTCATCTTTTAGTTATTCCTGGAGATATCTAATATTTCCAAAGCAGTAGGATTAGGATTCCATTGACTGAGGAGTCATGGGGAAACTTTTTCTGTCAGGCTCTGTCCAGTTTGGTAGTCGGACATATGTAGATTTTGTCCATAGAATGCAAGACAGCAATGTAAAGAGCAATGACTTAATGCTACTCGAAAAATGATTGTTTTATATTCCATTTTTTAGCTTTCTTTCAAAAAAATTCTCAGCTGCTTGAAGACAAACATTATAAAAGATTTATCAAAGAAATGATTCTCACAAATCTGGAGTGTGTAAGAATCAATTCAACGATGAAAGGTAAAACTTTATGTGCCTAGAATTCAGTTGCTGACTATAGTATGTAAGATTCCCAAATCAGTATTTATGATTTCCAGTAGAACACAATAAGAAGTGGAGTCTCAGTGTCATTCTAATCTACAAGTGTACAATTTCATAGAATCTATCATTCTTTTTTAAAATCTTTTTTTTTATTTATAGATGGACACAATATCTTTATTTATTTATTTCTTTGTGGTGTTGAGGATCGAACCCAGTGCCTCACGTGTGTGAGTCAGGTGCCATACCACTGAGCTACAGCCCCAGACCAGAATCTAACATTCTTATATGGATATTGAATGTTGTCCATGTGAAACTCAATTTGGAAAAAGGATATATTATTATTGTATTTCTTCAGACTGTTCTTCTTTCTGAGGTTTCTCACATCAGTCAAACAATTTGATAAAATGAAGATGAATATATTATGTTGAATGTGATTTTTTTTACCTTTAAATAGAGGGTTTAAAAAACATTTTTTAAAATTTATTTATTTATTTTTTACATACATGACAATAGTGAAATGCATTACACTCATTATTACCCATTTATAGCACAATTAAAAGCATTTTTAAGTTGACAGAAAAGTTGGGCAGATAATATTAAAAGATTATATTTTAAGCCTACCTTGTACACACAGTGTCCATTATTATTATCCTATTCCTAAGTAAGGACATTTGTTACAACAAATGAACCAATATTCATGATTTTTTTCCCTTTGGTAGTAGAAATTGAAATCAGGTTTTTACACATAACTAGGCACGTCTCTATCACTAAGCCACTTTCTTAGCCCAACATTCTTGATTTTCTCAATTTTTAACTCTTATTCTTTTGTATACTAGAATCCCTGCCATCCCTCACATTCCATTTATTTGTCATATCTCTTTAGTTTCCTCTTTGCTCTGATATTTTTTCAGATCTTTCTTGTTTCATTACTCTGACAACTTAGGGGAATACCATTCTGTATATTATTGGTTGTCTGTGTATCTGAAGTTTTTCTAGTGATTATAGGGAGATTATTTGTTTTTGGGAGGAAGGTCACAGATATAAAATGCTATTCATCACATTAGTTCCAGGGTATATATTATCAAAGTGAATGTTGACTATTGATGCTGAACTTGATCACCTGAGGTGGTGTTTGTCAGGTTTCTTTTTTTTTCTGCATTTTCCTACTTTATTTATTTTTTTTGGCCCCTTCCAGGGGTAGTTTCTTATTTTTTTTAATTAATTTTTATTGTTGGTTGTTCAAAACATTACATAGTTCTTGATATATCATATTTCACACTTTGATTCTGTCAGGTTTCTCATTGTGAAGCTACTTTTCCCTCTCATATTCCCACACTGTACAGTTCATAAGGAGGTTGCTATGTGCAGCTAATGTTTTATGATGGAGGAGTCATGCTCCCATTTTTAGGGTGGTGTATTATTTAGTGCTCTCCAGAGGAACAGAAGCAATATGAACATGGATATTTATTTTAAGAACTTGACTCATGGAAATGTGGGGGCTTGATAAGTCCAAAATTTGATCTGAGCAACTTTTCAGCTAAAGACTCAGGAAGGAGTGTCAGATGGAGGCCAAAAGAAGTCTGCCAAGCTTTTAAAAGGTTATTATATTTTTCAGTGGTAAAATTTCCATTTTTTACATCTTCTGTTTTTTTTTGAGTCTACTTTTTTTGTTTCTTTTTTTATTAAATTATTTATTCATCCTAATTTGTTATATATGATGGCAGAATGCAATTCATTTCATATTACACATATAGAGCACAATTTTTCAAGTCACTGGTTGCACATAAATTATTTTCCCATCATTTGTGTCTTATACATGTACTTAGGGTAATGTTATAAAACTCATTCCACCATCCTTCCTACCCCCTTGCTCCCTCCCTTCTCCTCCCTCCCATTGCCCTAAAGTTCCTCCATTACTTCCAGGCTCACCCCATCCCCCTTGCCATTATGAGTCAGCATTCCTTTGTTTCTTTTTTGGGATGGTGGTTTATTTGGGTACTGGAGATTGAACCTTGGGCTTCCAAACCCCTGAGCCACATTCCAGCCCTTTTTATTTTTTATTTTGACACAGGGATTTTCTAAGTTACTTAGGGCTTTTCCTTTGTTCCAAGATTGTTTGAATCTTTTTGTTGAAGCATTTTTATCATGGTTGCTTTAAAATCTTTGTTAGATAATTCTAACATTTTTGTTATCTGGGGTTTTTTTTGGAGGCTATTGTCATTTTTTTTTTATTAAAATCGAGAACTTACTGGTCCATGGTATGATTAATTATTTTGCAATGAAATTTGGATATTTTTATTTTGATGTTATAAAGTCTAGGTTTTATGTAAATATTATATTTTAGCTGTTCTTTTTCCTGATACCAGTCCACCAGGTGAAAGGGAGCCCTGACACATTATTGTCTGATTGAGGCAACTTGGCTCCTCGGCAACTGAGGAAAGGGGTCTCCTTTTTATATCTGGGTGAATATGGGAGCTGCTCTTTTCATGCTGTTTCCCTTGGTCTGTAAATTTAATAACACACACTTTAAAAATACATTTTCATATAATGTACCTATTTGCCCTTCTTGTCAATAAAGGAAAAGTCTGGAGCTGTTGCCCAGAGAAATGGAAGTCATTTAGTTCCAGTTGCTACTTTTTTTCTACTGATGCAAAACCTTGGAAGGAGAGTCAGGAGAACTGCTCTAGAATGGAGGCTCACCTGGTGGTGATCAACAGCAAGGAAGAGCAGGTACTTTCTAAGAGACAGTGGAGTTATGAGCCTGTCTGACTTTTGTACTTGTCTTTGCTAAGAAGGGATATTGATGCTGTGGCAGAAGACTTTCCCTAAGACAGATAGGAGAGGCTCCCTCAGCCTTCCCATTCCACACCTTGTACCTTCTTCAGTGTAACTAACCTACCCCCAGGGATATTGTGGCATTCAACATGTAAGACCTGGGGGTTTAGTGAAAGAATGAAAATGTTTCTGCCTACAACAGCAGTTGGTTATTTCAATATACAACTGTTTTCTCAATTATCAACTGCTAAACAGAAAGGAGAATTAACTTGAATGGGCAAAGCTAAATCATAAGGGGTTTCAGAATCAGCAATCAGGAATGAAATTTTAAGAATTTGTGAAATGCTGGTGTTGTGGTGCATGCTTGTAATCCTAGGGGCTTGGGAGGCTGAGACAGGAGGATCTGAAGTTCAAAGCAATCCTTCTCAATGTAGCAAGGAACTAAGCAATTTAGCAAGACTCTGTCCCTAATTTAAATATAAAAAAGGGTGAGGGATGTTGCTCAGTGGTTATGCACTCCTGGGTTCAATTTCTGTTACAAAAAAATTTCATGATGTTATGAAAGGAAAATGATTATATTTGTAACAATTTTCTTATGTAAAACTTTGAAGAATGTTCTTTCAGTGAAGAAAAGAAGGAATTTGAATTTGAGATGGAAATTCATTATGATTGTAGATAGGAATTGCTTTCATATTTAATAAAATTAAGGCCCACAAATGATGTCTTTGATCTTTGTGTGCTCAAAGACGTGCAGTTCTGAGGTCCCCATCTGGTTATTCCTGAACCATCTCCTTTTGTTTTCATTTCTGTATAATCACAAAGAGTTCAATTGTAAAATCACAATGTACCTTTAAATATGTATAATTATTAGTTGTGAGTAAAATCTTTAAAAAATATAAATAAGATGGAAATGTTAACTATGCCAATTTGATCATTATGCACTGTGTGTGTGTCAAATTATCATGTTATCTGATAGATTTTACAATTAAATAATAAAGAAGAAATAAAGCATCAAAATTTTTTAAAAATATTTTTATTGGTGAATTATATTTATACATGAGAATGGACTTTATTCTGTTATATTAATACCAGTACATAGCATAATTTCGCAAATAAAAAAACCCACCAACTTGGTTCAAGTTGAGTATCTAAAGCATATGACTTCTTTTCTTTTTCTTTTCCTTTAGGATTTTCTCACTCAGGGGTTATCAGATCCAAAGGGTCAAGGACAATGGCAATGGGTTGATCAGACCCCATACAACCAAAGTGCCACGTGAGTACAGAATTAGATAAAGGAATCCTGGGTTCTGGATCATGCAGGAAGTTTAGAGTGTTCCAGCATCAGTTCTGAAACTAAAACAGCTCACTCTTGTCCTGTTGCACACATAGTTAATCAGTTTTATTACCTTATTAAATTATCACAGAACCCTAGGAGGCACACATTATTTTTCCTATTATAGAACCGAGGAAATTGAGTTTGGAGAATATAGATAGTTCAGGTAAGGTCACCCAAGAACAGTCTTTAGAACTGGGTGGATTTTACTTTGCTTTTAAAAACTCTATTTATTCTCTGTAATAAAAATTCATGCTTTTAAAGATCATTATGGATTATTATCATTTAATATTTCTCATAAAGCAAAAATCCTAAATTTGGATACTGTTACTCATATTTATGTAATCTTTAAAGGCATTTAAATAGATTAGTATACTTCTACCTTTGATCCTTATATCTTCTTTGTGGAATACTTAATGCTGTTACTCTGGTCCAGCTTTTAGATGGGCAAACTGAGAATTTAAGAAATTAAATTATTTGACCTAGAAAATGGAAATAAGTAGAAGATCTAGAGATTTAACTATTTCTTCAGACTTCAAAATCATGCCATTAAAAGGGAAAAAAAACCCTATTTTGAATCATGGGACCATGGTGACTTCTCTTCATCATATAAGAAAGCCCCATGGATTGACAGTCTCCTGGCAACAGGACCTATGTTTAGAGAAGAGCCCGTGGGTAACTTTTGGTCAATTGCTTAGTGCAATAAGGTATGAGAAAATATGAGTGATGAGGGCCCAATTTTCAAGATAAATGCCAGAGGTGCTGGTGGAGGAGAAACTGCATGAGAATTAAGAAGGATTGGTCTGGGCATATTTGACCTTGACTTCCACAAAGTTCCACCCCAGTCTCTGGCCCCATAACTGACTCTAACCCCTTTAAAAGCAGTCTTGGAAGAATCACTTCATCCTTTTTCTCTATTTCAGATTCTGGCATCCAGGTGAGCCAAGTCATAGTGGAGAGCATTGTGTTATAGAAAATCATCGTCCTCCATCATTGCAGTGGGGCTGGAATGATATACTTTGTAAATATTCTCAACGATCAGTTTGTGAAATGATGAAGATCTACTTATGAATCAACACTTTTCATGGACATGTGTTTGGATTAGCATTCATTATTGTAGAGCTAGCTCATAAGTTCTTCTTTATGAAAGACATTCAATAGACTTTTAGGTTTGTGGTCAACTATTCCACTTTTGAGGAAATGTTCATGTTGCATATGAAATTTATCAGTTTACTTCCTACAGAGTGCCTAATACAATAATTGTGGGCGATTTTACTTAATGTACAATGAGTTTACTCCATATTATTTCTTTACCCTAATGTTGGTACAGAAATTTCAAAAGATACATTTTACTCAAAATGCCTTTGACTGCCTCAGTAAAGAGAGTAATTGAACAGGAGTGAAATATTTAATCCTGTGTCTAGCCAGTGCTGGAACTCTTCTCTTCACTCTACCTTGTGTGGCCTGAGTGTGTTTTGGTGTCTTTTATTTATTTTTCTTTAGAGTATCATTACATTAATGTGTGTGAACAGGTTTTATGTGAGTTTTGTGTTTAAAGAGTGATATAGAATCAGAAACCATCCTATTGATCACTAATCACTGCAAAGTATTGTAGGAAGTATTACAGTAGTTATGGTTTTAAGCCACTAAGGTTTTTGGTAGAATGTTCAGCACTGGGGAGGATACTTTCACTAGACTATCATTTTGTAGAAATGGTAATGTTGAAACTGACTGATTTCTCTGAAGGTGGAGATCTGCTGACAACTGACAACCCTCCAGAGCCCTTTGGATGTAAATTTTATTCAGATGATTTTAATAATGAAACATGGATTATGTTACAGTTTAGATATGAGGTGTCTCCCAAAAGCTCATGAGTATGACAATGAAAGAAAGTTTAGAGTTGAAATACTTGGGCTATGAGAGCCTTTACCCAATCAGGGCATTAATCCCCTGATAGAGACTGAATAAATGGTAACTGAAGGCATGAAGTGTGTGGCTGAAGGGGTGAGTCACAGAGGTTGTGCCTTTGAGGTGGGTATTTTGTTGTGGTGAAAGAATTGTGTTTTACCCTTTCTTTCGGCTTCCTTGTGGGAATGTCCTGAGCCACTTTCCTCCTCTGCACCTTTTCCTCTGATAGTCTATTTGACTTCAGGCCCAGAGCAATGGGAACTGGCCATCTATGGACTGAGACCTTTGAAAGCATGAGCCCCAGATGAACTTTTCCTCTTCTAAAATATTTTTTTCATGTATTTTGGTCACAGTAGCAGAAAAGGTGACTAAAACAGATTACAAGTCCTTTCTTTTCCTACATGGAAATCATCAGTAGTGCACACTTGTTGGGGATGAGCTCAATGATTCAAGGACAGAAGAAATAATGAGGCACAGTTCAGCTGTATTAAAGCAATTGTTCAGTGTAAAGTTTTGATGAAATATTGTGTAATAAAATTTTGGATGAAATGCTTTGGAGCAGTTAAAAATGTTGTAAATGGAATTTTTAAAATGAGGAAACTGCTTTGAGGATTGTGGCTCATGTTTGCTGTCTATTCATCCCTTCTCCCTCCAAAACAATATTTCAATATTGTTTAAAGTCACACTTTCCTTCTTGAAGCTCATGTGAATTGGATGCTGTGAGTGAATATGGATTAATCCAAGTCAACAACTCAATCATACTAGTGGTTGGTTTAGGAATAGCATGGGTTGTTAATCCTGCTAAGAAATTGCTTCTTCCTCTTCTCAGAGGAATCAGGGAGTGAATCTCCCTCTCCTAATGAACATGAAAAGTCCTGTTCACAACTGACAGTTCTGTAACCATGAGGGGAAGTAGCCTTCAAATGATAGAAACACCATGGTTGGCAGAGTCGAGCCATGAGAAGAACTTGGTTATTTAAGTTTTTTGTATTAGGTCGGTGGTGGCAACTTGATGGCCACTTAGAACAAAGCAGCCCAAGCAGGAAAAGAACATCAATCAGGTGCCATAGGAAATGCCTGTCAATCAGCCAGGTCTCCTGACTAATGCCTGTCAATCAGCAGGACCCTCTGGCCAATCCTGGAGTTTAGCTAACTCCTCTGACCAACTCCAACAGGGCAAGGGACCTGAAAACACCTTTCCTGTCCCAAGTCCTTCCCTTCCTGCTGTAAGCCCCATAAAAGTCCAGTCCTGTTGAGCTTCCACGTGGTTTCTCCTCAGACCCTTCTCCTGTCCACTCTGTGGGTCTGATGGAGTTCTGTCTGGGAGTGATATCTCAATAAAGCCTTATTCAGTGGCTCTTTTAAATCTGCCTCCTTTGGTCGCTGCCCATCTAGCCTGATCTGACATTTTGTGGGTCACTGAATTGACTATTTTCACAGCATAGCCTACTGTGAAGTTTTCTTGTGAAGACTAATCAATTTGTAATTATTTGTCAGATTGAGTCCTGATGGATTTAAGAAAATATATTAGTTTTAGTGACTAGATTTTATTGAGCTATAGTTTACATAAGTAAAAGGCACACACTTTCCGAGTATAGTTCCATGATTTTGTCAAGTGCATGCAAACCTGTAACCACCATGATTATCTACAATAAAGATTTCTATTATTGCCCAATGTTCCCTGTCCTAACTGTATGAATGCAGTGTTCTGATTCCTGCTTTTCAAATTCCATATTAAACAGATAATAAAGTTTGCTTTTTCTTTTTACTTTCTTTATCTCAATATATTTGTGAAATTTTCCTAAGTTTTTTTTTGTATTTTTTCATTGGTAGATTCAATTTTTTATGGAATTGTGTTTCATTGTAACATGATCTGTAACAAGATCTGTTTATCTGATTTGTTGTTGGGCAAGCTTTGAATTATTTCTATATCTTATCTATTGTGAATAAAGCTTCTTCTTTTACATGCCTTTTGTGTAACTCTGCATTTTTATTTCTTAGAAATGTGCGCAGGGATGGAATGTATCCACACCACAGTATTATAGAGAATAGTATTAGTGCCCTAAAATTTCTCTGTGTTTTAGTTACTATCGTTTTCTTCCTGACAACTCCTGGAATTTACTGATTTTTATGCTTTTGTCTTTTACAGATTGTCATAGTTTGGGAGTACACAGATTTTTCCAATGTCTTCTTACCATTAGTAATGTGCATTTAAGATTCCTCCATTTTATTTTATGGCATGTTGACATTTCTTTTTATTGCAGAAAATATTGTAACACAGTTTATTCATCCATTGAAGTACATGTTGATTGCTTCTAATGTTTGACACTTAGGAATGAAGTTTTTATTTGGCCTCTCATGTGGGTTTTTGTATGGACGTGTTTTCAATTCATTTGTGTTAACATCTAGGAACACTCTTGTTGACTTGAGTGCTAAGACTAAGAACTGTCTTGCAAAGTGGCTATCATTTTGTATTTAACCAGCCATGAATCAAAGTGTTCCTATCGTTACATTTTCTTGCCAGCATTTAGAATTGACAGTCTTGGTGAATGTTGTCCATTAATATGTGTGCTGTGGTGTCTAATTTTTAAAATGTTTTCCTCCCTATAAATTAAACAATGTAAACTCCTTGATTATAGTGACTTTTATTTGTTCACTGTTGAGTCCTCAGAGACAATACAGTATGTGGCCCCAAGTTGTCACTCAATAAGTATTGATTGAAAGAGAAAATGAATGTCTCTGCAGGATAGGTAAAGAGTTGTCCACCACTGTCTGGGTAAATTTCACGTAGGGTAATATGTTAGAAAATTTATCAAGTTTGGAAATTTAAGCCAAATCCTACATTCTAGCTTTTGTCAATAATGAAGTCCAAGTGTGATGTCTGTCATATGCATACATCTATTTGGTTAGGGAAAAGGGAAGAGGGGGGTATTATTTATTGGCTCTCTAAAGCCACAATCATAAGTTCCATAAAAGATGAATTAAGTAGAAATTTTCATTTAAAAAAATTAATCTAGACTTATGTTAAACTGATATATACATCACCAAATTGTGCATATTATGGGCTATTATGTAAGGTTTCAATATATGTATGCATAGTATAGTGTCAAGTTAAACATATCTGTCTTTTCAAATATTTATCAGTTCTTTATGTAAAAAACTGTCAAAATCCTTTTTAAAAAAACTTAAAATAATTTTTTTTTAGTTGTAGATGGACTCAATACCTTTATTTTATTTATTGTTATGTGAAACTGAGGATTGAACCCTGTGCATCACACATGGTAGGCAAGAGCTCTACTACTGAGCCACAACCCCAGACCTCAAAATTTTTTTCTAGCTTATTTTTATTCATGCATTGTAATCGAGGGCACAGAGTAGTGTCTGCTTTCCAGATCAGAGCTGTGCTGCACATGTTAGTAGAGGGGCAGCCTGACAAGTGAAGATGCTGCGGACTTCCCAGCAGAAACCTGAGAACACTAGATGTATACAGTCTCCTATTCAGTCTCCCAGATTCATGAGGTAAAGCTGTTTTTTAAAAAGTCCTATGAAAATTGTTTTTCAGAAATAGCATTACCCAATCTGTCCCAAAGGAGCATGCGTTAGTGACAGATAGTGGGACTTTATTTCATTGTAATACTAAAATCTCCATGCAGGAAAAACCCGAAGGCTCATTTCTCATAACATGGAAAGTATAAGGAAGCATGTTGTCAGACTTCCTTGTGCAGGAAAGTCCCCACCCACATTTGTGATGATGTCTTCTCTCTACCAGGTCATGCATTACCTGCCAAATAAACTGCAGCTTGCTCTGGCAGACAGCAGGGCTTTGGGAGCAATTCCCCATTTGCAAACAATTTGGCTCCATGTCATCACTGTTCTTGGTGTTATGTTCTGCCTGGATTCTCACCAAGAGGTGGATCCATTAACTTGGGTCACACAGTCATTGTTCAAGGAACTGGAAGAATTGTGATGTGTGTAGAGGGGTGCTGTCACAGCCCACCATCCCTAAGCTCTGGGTTCTTGCTGCTTATGGAGAAGGTGCAGAATGCAAAAGCTGGGCAGGTGGCATCTACAGATCTTGAACGTCACTGAAGTGTTTCTGGCTGGCCTTGTGCCATGACCTCGGGGATGTGCATTTATTTCTCCTGCTCACCTTCTGAACCCAGGCCCAGGGTTTACTGCTGCAGCTGCTACAGGAACTTGGGCACCTGCAAGATGGTTTCTGTTGCAAGGACAGTACCTTGCAGCAGCATTCCCCTACCTCTTCCTGGAGACCAGCTTCTTTCTCCAAGAACAGGGCCAGAACTGAGCTTTTGGGTTCTGGTTCTACTTTGGGCTGCTGTTGCCCACACAACCCTCCATTCAGGGAACTGTCTCTGGAAGGACAGATCATTGGCAGGACTTGTCATTTTCAAAGGGCACAGGTCCTGGAACCTTCAAACTTAGCAACTGTGTCTGAAGGATCTTCATTATGCCTCCATGTGCTCTGGTTTGTCCAGGTTTCACAGCCTAATTTTTTTAAAGTCAGTTATTGAATATTCCCAGTAATTTCATCCTTTAATTCTAAATTTACTTCAAAAATATCAGTTTTAATCAACAAAATTAATTAGGCATATTAATAGGATTCACTGTGATATTTTCTTAACTCATACACCCTGCACTGATCATATCCATACCTCCTCTTCCACTCCCTCCACCCCAGCAGACTTTCCAGTTGCTAGTAATCACAATTTTACATTCAGGTAAACTTTTCACATATTTTGTTTTAATAGGAGAGAAAAGAAATACTTTCTTTCTATTTCTTTTTTTTTGGTTGCCATGATTTTCTCCAGTTCCATTTTTTTTCTTTTTTTTTTGTTGAAAATGACAGGAATTTTTTTCTTTTTAATGAGTGAATAATACTCTATTGTATATATATACCATATTTTCTTCATTCCATCTGTTGGTTAATGGATACCTAGATTGATTACATGTGTTAGTTACAAATAGTGCATGCAATCTGTGTAACTGACTCTTTTGTATGCTGACTTCATTTCCTTTGGATATATACCCAGGAGTTATGTTGATTGATCATGTGATAGTTCTATGTTTAGTTTTTTGAGGAACCTCTGTATTGTTTTTCATAGTGGGCATACCAACTTACATTTCTACCATCAGCATATAAGACTTCCCTTTCTCTATGGTCTCACCAGCATTTGTTAATTTTTGTTGTTTTGATAATAGTCATTGTAAATGGGGTGAGATTTTTATCTCCTTTCAGTTTTGTTTTGCATCTCCCTGATGGCTAATGACATTGAGCAAAATAAAATACATTTATTGGTCATTTGCATTTTTCTTTTGAGAAGTGTGTATTCAGATTATATACCCATTTTTATTTGGATGACTTGTTTTTGTTGTTAAGTGTTCTTTTATTGTCTTTTATTTCTCAGATAACAAGCATGTGTAAGATTGATAGTGGCAAGGATTTTCTCCCTTTGTGTAGGTCATCTCCTCACTCTGTTGATTTTTCCTTTGCTGTGTGGAAGCTTTTTAGTTTGATATAATCCAATTGTCAGGGTTGCTTTTGGGAAATATCCAGCTTTTGGTCCTACATGGAAAATTGTTGCCTGTACCCATGTCTTGGAGAACAACATTAGGGAAGTTTAAATTGGATAAGGGTAAGGAAGTTAAGAGCTCTTTAGCTTGCTTGTCCTAAACAGAGCTGAGAATGTTTTCTCTTCCTTCACAGTCTGATGACCTAATCATTGAATTTATTTCTTCATCTCTAAGGGGAATTGAAAAAAATGCAACATTTTAAACACACTTCCTCCATCTCCCCCTATGATTTATTTTATCTCAAAGCAACCATTGGAGAAACTTTGTGGGTTTCTATCCTATTCTCAAAGTCTGTTTCATCATGTGCTACAGCTATGACTATCCCATTACTAAAAGGATCCTACTGAGTTCAAGTCCACTTTTTATGCAGGTCCATTTATGAAGTTCTGTTTAATTAAATCATTGGCTATTGATGATGGCACTTGGTTTTCACATGATTGGTTCCTCTAGCAAGCAGCTCCCATTCTGGAACTATCTTGAGGACCGTCAAGAGTCACATAATTGGCATAGGGTCAGGCATGGCTGAAAGGAGCATGTGATGAACAAAAAAAACTGTGTATTCTTATCTTTATTTTTCCAAACCTATTTTGGGAATTTGGGGGGAGGAAAACCCAAATATTATAAAAAGGATGCTTTTAATACCCTTATGACTGAGAAAATTTTAAGGTGTTAGAAACTCTATGCCAAGAACTAAGGATGAAAACAAATGTATATTTCTTTTTATAACCCAATATTGTGAGTTCAATGTCCATATACCCATAATAGATTTCCTTGTATTCAGACTGCTTCCTTAAGTAAGTGGAGATGTTTTTGGTGTTACTAAAGAAAAAAATGTACATAATCTATAATCTACAACATGAAAAATATTGAGGCAGGATCTCAAAGTCCTTGACTTGAAGTCTGCTTCTGAATTTAAACCATTTCAGGCTTCTCTTTACCTGAGGAGGGAGGATTAAAAGTTTTTATTGACCTTTGCCCAATATTAGTCTTGACTGATACCTGTGACAATATTGACCTCAAGTACTGTGGTCCTGCCAAGAGGAGCAGAATTTTTATTCTCTAAGCAAATGACAAATCTTGTGAACAAAGAAAATGTGTGGGTATAAAGAACCTTCAGTAGGTACCACTGGCCTTAGGAATATTTTGCTTGTCAACCCCTGAAAGTAACTTTAAAGTACCATGTAGCCTCTTATGCAATTTTACATGTAAAATATTTCTTCATGTTATAGAAGCAAAGGTTTCAACTTTGGAACTTTGTAAATACTGACCTTTAAAATGATTATACCTCTTTTTAAAATACATCTCCCAGGGTCTATAAACCATAACAAAGTATTAGCCCCCATGATCCATTAAAAGAACAATAAGTGAAAATTCTGTTATTCTGGTTACCACTAGTGCTGTGGGTGATGAAGTCTTTTCCCTCTGGAACAAAAAGTGTTTTGTTTCATGGTTAGATGTTTTACACTCTTTTCCCCCTTGGACTAATATTTATGTCACACTTCTCTTATCCACCAAATACTTACATAAGTACATGTTTAAAAATTTCCTTTCCTGAGGGGTGTTCAGCTTTAAGGTTGTAAAAATTCTTTTGAATTGCCTTATTGTTACAAGTATGATCAGTATACAATATTATGTACTCATAACACATCATGAGTTTACTATAAATTTCGATAAAACATTACTAATAAAATGAAATTCCATTTGAAATCTTAGCAACGAGAATGGGGATTTTAAAAACTGCAATCTGATGTATCCATCATCAAATCATATTATTGTTAGCATGAGGTAGTTTTCAACATCAATGATATTCCTAATTTTCAAATGATGATACAAACTGATAAATTTTGGTCTCTTAAAATAGTAGATAGAAATGATATGAGGTTTGTTAGAAAGTCACCCAAGTTTTTGAAAATTTTTGTTTTCTATTTATGATCATATAGTAAACTAATGTGAAAATCATTTTTAATGGTCTGCCAAATGAGAATTTGATTATGTTATTGTGTTAGCTATTTGTTGATGTGACAAAAGTATCTTACAAGAACAACTAAGAGGAGGGAAATTTTATTTTGGGGTCATGGTGTCAGGGTCTAAATTCATGAACTCCAATGCTCTGAGCCTGAGATGAGTGAGAATATTATGGCAGAAGAGTATGGTGGAGGAAAGATCTCAGCTTGGGGAACCTGAGACAAGATATAATCCCCAAGGGTATGCACCAGTGATCAGCTTCCTCTAGCCACACTCTTATCTTACCCCCCCAGCAGTCCATTCAAGTGATTAGTATAACAAATGAATTAATCTGCTGATGGGGTTATGGTTCTCATAGCCAAACCTTTCCACCTTTGAACATTGCTACATCAGCTAACATGAGCATTGGGCATTCACTAGATCTGAACAATAATAGAAATTCTTCGATGTTGTTGAATAAAAACTAGGATAAGTTGCAAAAGGTTTGCTATTTCTCATTCAGTTGTTGTTTGTTTTCTGAATTTCTAAGGGATATTTATACATTTTTTATGAGTCTTATCAGTTTATCATGAATTAAATTTGCTATGCTTTACATTTCAAAGCACCTTATCAGGTCATTGTTATCAGAACAGTTTGGGAAAATAAAACAACTACTATACATTCTTTACATATGTTTTTATTCCCATGGCTTTGAATACATATTTTTTTGTTAACATTTGAGCTAGAAAGTTAGCATAGTCATGTTAAGAAGATTGTACATCATGAACAAATTGTTTTCATCCCAGGGATGTTAGGATGGTCTAACATATGCAAATTAATGAATGTAATTCTCCACATAAATATGTTTCATGACAAAAATCACATAGTGATCTAAATAGATGCAGAGAAACCCTTCAACAGAATTCAGGACCCATTCATGATAAAAGCACTGGAGAAAGTAGAGATAGAAGGAAATAAGAGATAGAAGGAATGTTTCCATTGGTGAATTATACCTTTACATAAAAGCAGAATTTTTTTTGATATGTTCATACATGCATAACATAATTTGCTCAATTTTATTTCCTGGTTCTTCCCCTTTCTCTCCCTTCCTCCCTTTCCTTGATTCTCTGCCTTTGTTCTAGATCTCTTCTATTTTTGTGAGATCTTCCATTCTAATTTTAAAATTCCTTTTTTCCTCTCCATCTTCATTATATCAGAAAAACATTGAACTCTTGACTAAATGTGATTTATTTCACTTAGCATGATGTCCCCCAGTCCTACCCATTTACCAGCAAATGAGACAGTTTCCTTCTTTTATGGCTGAATATAGGAAGTGTAGAACAGTAATGGAAATTGAACAGGGGAAGGGAGGAGGAGAGGGAAAAGGGAAGTATTGGGAAAGTATTGGAGCAAATTACATGATGTGCATATCCACAAATGAAAGAATGAGCCCCACTACTACACATAATAAAAGCTTAATGAAAGAACTAATAGGCCAGGTATGGTGGCACACACCTGTAACCTCAGTGACTCAGGAGGCTGAACCAAGAGGGTTACACAATTGAGGCCTTAAGAGCAACTTAGACCCTGTATCGAATTAAAAACAGCACTTGCTGTCTTTGCTTTCCTCTCTCTTGTACTGTGCCTTCTGTGATGAGATGACATAGCAAAAGGCCCCCATCAGATGCCAACACCATACCCTTGGACTTCCCATCCTTCAATTCTATGAGCCAAATAAACTGTTCTTCATAAATTCACAATTTATGGTATTCTCTTATAGCAGCCAAAACTTTTTGTTTGGGGGAAAATGTGGACGGTCACTTTTCTAGGTAAATTCTCTCAGTTGTATTTGATGTCTCCCTTCACTATCAGAATGTGAGCCTATAATATGTCTCACTTGCACTATTCTATGTAGTCTGCTTTCCTGTAGCTGTCTTCAATTTAACTTACATGTTGTCAGCACAATAATGTTTCTGAAGGAAAGCTCTTCTCATGTTTCTTTCTTCCTCACTCTTCCCCATATTATTCTTTTTTAAAAATATTTTTTTAAAAAATATTTATTTATTTATTTTTAAAATTGTAGTTGGTCACAATAACTTTATTTCACCTATTTATTTTTATGTGGTGCTGAGGATCGAACCCAGGGTCTCACTCGTGTGAGGCAAGTGCTCTACCACTGAGCCACAACCCCAGCCCCCCCATATTATTCTTTGCTTGTAGATTGAAGTTCAAAGTATTGTCTATCCATAATTTTTCGGTTTTCCTTTGGTTGCAATAAGTTCCAGTAAACTGGTGTGCTAGTCATTCATCAAACACCAGAAGTATTGAATGGTGGCTAAAATTCCCTCCACCTAAATATTTTTCCTTCTCACCTGCCTGTCAAAATCCTTCCTATTGTATAAAGCTAGCTCAAATACTACTCCAAGAAGATCTACTTATCCTTCCCATTTGAAAGATGCCCTCTCTCATTTTGTTTAGAACAATGTTGAAATTCTCCTTCCAAATTTGTTAGCTCTTTGAACACAATAACCATGTTTTTTATTCTCTTGCATTACTTCCCATACAACTTTCTAGCTGGCAAAATTTCACAAAGTGTTTGTTGAATTAGTGATATCTGTGCAGAGGGACTATAAATCATCAAGTTTAATGTTTGTTTTCCTTCTTTTACTCATTTTTCTTGTCAGCTGCTCCTGGTGATATTACTCGATTGTTTCTTATACACTTTTGTCATGGTGCATAAAATTTCATTTTATTGCTCCTGAGTTGGTCAAGATGTGTAGTCCAGGTAAGCAGCATTAAAGACAGATTTATTTTGACACATTAATTCTTGGGCCTGGTGAAGAAGCATTAGGTATAATGTAATACACTTATGGTAAATTTAATATTTTACAGTTTCATGTGATCTATTACTGGGTTATAATGCATCATACTTTGCTCATGATTCTTTTTCTTTTGTAAACTGCTGGCAACGACGTCTTTTATTGTTTCTTAATTGTGCCTAAAGAAAATATATAGGTTTATGAATCTACAACTTATACCCAGGAGCTCCTCATTAATCACATATTCTTTTGAGAAAGAAAGATTAAATTAGTATTATACATACTCTTGGGTACTTAAACGTGGGGATGTATAGGCTTTGATGATTTTCACAGTGGTCTTGTTGTCTGGGATTCATTTCAAAAATTATCATTTTATTCCTATTTTGAAAAACATAGGATTTGGAGGGCACACTTTTTTTTAAAGAGGTGTAATATACATGTATTGCCTGCAGTAAAATAAGGGTCCATTATGATCTCATATTTTGCCATGTTAATCTAGTGATAGTATTATGTTACCAATTAAACAAAATAGATCTACTATTGATGTTTTTGTTGCTGTTCATTATTTTCTTTGTACTTAGGTTTGTTTTGCCTCTGCACCTAGAGTTGGAAAGAAATGTCATTGGAGCACTCTTGTGTGGCTGTTTTATCTGGCTGCATGATTGCTTGAGACCACTAGAGGACATGCTCCCTCCAGCAACAACTGTAGAAACTATTGCTTAGAGTTCCTGAAGAATGGAAGTGTTTAAAAGGAAAAAGAAATAAAGACTTTGTGTAGGCACTTTATCTATGGAGTCTGAGACTGTACCTGTTTCCAAAGGTTTTGGAACAAAATTTGTTCCCTAATCCCACCATTATGTACAACTGTAATACATTAATAAAAAATGTGGAAAAATTAAAAACAAAATAAAAACAAAATGAAAGCAAGCAAACAAACAAAAACAACAAAAAATCTCCTACAAACAACAAAAATGAAACCAAATACCAATGGCCTCCTTATCTTATATTTTTTTGAGCAGTGGTTATTTGTTAGACACTAGTTAAATGCTTTGTATGAATAGTCTCATTTAATCTTCACACAACCATCCAAGGGAGGTAATATGGTTTATGTGTCTTACAGTTGAGGAACACTGGTTTAGGGAGGGTAAATAAAACTTCCTACTGTACCTATAGTGCCACTATGTTAGTATAAAACATAATAACTAATGAATTGATTGTGGCCTACCTCTATGCCTTCATTGCCAAAAGAGGGACCCTCCACTTCATCCTAATATTCCAGACATTCAGATGCAATCATATGCCTTTGCACCCTCTGGTCTTTCTGCCTCAAATAACAACATGACTTCATTACTCCTCATATGCTTTGTCAGTGTTGCAGAAAATCTCCTTTATGTGCTCCAGAATTTTCTCATAGGTCTTTCTTCTTCTAATATAGAAGTTTTCTTGATAAGCTCAAGTGGAAACAGTCTCTTCCTTCTCTTTTTTGCCACAACTGCATTGACCATAGTGTGATATTGTGCCTCTCCTACTGTAGTGAAATGATTTATTCACATGCATGTCTAATAGACCTTATCTCTTTACAATAAGAATTGTATTTCTTTTCACCTTTTGACTCCCAATAATGTTTAGTACGTGATAAAGACAAATAAAAGGGAATGAGAGATAAAAAGAAACATAAGAGTAACTATTATTACAACCAAGTTTTAACAGTTAAAGCTTATATTGGCAGACAATTGTGATAAGCTTCACTTATGGTATTAGAATATTGCAATATTTTGAAGGTATTGAGATATTTATATCTAATTTTAGTATTATGCATGTTTAAAAGTATCTATGGAGGAGAACCATTTTTATGAACAACATCTGTTTTAGTCAGTTTTGTCACTGCTGTGACCAAGAGACCCAAGAAGAACAGTGTTAAAGCAGCAAAGGTTTATTCAGGGCTCATAGTTCAGAGGTCTCAGTCCATTAGACTCCCAGGTAAGCTGCACCTCTTGTCCGTGGACTGTGGTGAGGGGAAGAGGTTTTGGTAACCCCCTGCAAACTGTGATCCATCAACAAGGTCCTTCTATATGGATTATGGGACAACCCACTTCTGAGGTATTCCTTGTGTTTTCATTTGTAATTGTAGAAGGGGATTTAATTTCTTCAAGATTTAATTTCTTCTAAGTCTAGGTGTGGTCTCTACAAAATGGCTGTCCTTCCTAGCACCATTTTATGCCAACATATTAGTTGAATTATGCAATGTCCTTGATTGTCTTTGCTACTTCTAACCTTTTTAAATTCTGTTTTTTAAAAATTGTTGTTCAGGAAGCAAGTGCCTGTGCTTTTCTGCCTTTGTTCTTTCCCCTGGCCCTACCATAGTCAGCTTCTGGGTAAAGGAATTATTTTCTTATTTTTTGATCTAGTAAAATAATTCCAACTTGCCCAAGTATTAAATTGCTCAATGTTGAGTTTTCGAGTATTTGCTCTGCCACCCACCTCTCTGGTCAGTTGTTCTTTCCCTGCTTTGATTCCAGGCTACAGAGGAGTGGATGGTTGCTGCCCTGGTCTGCTCTGCCATCTTGTTTCTCTTGTTTGTCTTAAATAATTTAACTTCACCAATGTTATTGTCATTTTTTTTTTCTCACTTGTTTTTGTGGATTTTCTGTTGGGAGTAAGATTTCTTTTGTTATGCTTTAAAAAATTTTTATTCATGAGTATGTTTTTAGAGGAAGTTTTCCTCCTGAGTAATCTCAATCTAGTTGGGCTGTGGGAATCATACTTTAAAGTGGTTTTGCATTTTCCTATTTCATATTTTCAGGGTTATTATCAGATGTAGACAGATTTTTAAAATTAAACTGGTGGTTAGGAGTCTTTTCCCTATTATAGTCTTTTCCCTATTATAGACTGTGTTTTTACCCTCAATATTTTTTATCATGAATAGTTTCAAACAGCAGTTGAATTAGTGTATAATTAACTTCCACATAACCCCCATCTATATTTGAGAACTGTTAACATTTTGACCAATTACATAAATAGTATTTGTTACACCATCTGAGAGTATGTTTTGAATATGGAACCTTGCCCCCAAATACTTCAGTACACATCTTTTAAAATTTTCATTTTCCTACAAAATTGAAAATCCTCTTTACCGGCTGTTTGAAAATACTCAGTTCATTGCTGTGAACTCTTGTTTTTCCACTGTACTAAATGTCCCATGTACCTGTTAACTACCTGCTTTCCAAACTTCTATTTCAAATAGTCACTGGTAACTAGTATATTATTTATGTCTATGAAATCAACTTTTTAGCTACCAAGTGAGGGAGAATATGCAGTATTTGTCTTTCTGCACCTGACTTATTTTAGTGAATATTTTCCAGTTTCATTCATGTTGCTACACATGACCAAATCACATTTTTCACATTAGTGAATAATATTCAATTATGTATATATGCTACATTTTCTTTTTTTTTGGGTTTGGTAATTTGTTTTTTTTCTTTTCTTTCTTTCTTTTTTTATTGGTTGTTCAAAACATTACAAAGCTCTTGACATATCATATTTCATACATTAGATTCAAGTGGGTTATGAACTCCCATTTTTACCCCAAATACAGATTGCAGAATCACATCGGTTACACATCCACATTTTTACATAATGCCCTATTAGTAACTGTTGTATTCTGCTACCTTTCCTATCCTCTGCTATGCCCCTCCCCTCCCCTCCCATCTTCTCTCTCTACCCCATCTACTGTAATTCATTTCTCTACTTGTTTATTTTCCCATTCCCCTCACAACCTCTTATATGTAATTTTGTATAACAATGAGGGTCTTCTTTCATTTTCATGCAATTTCCCTTTTCTCTCCCTTTCCCTCCCACCTCATGTCTCTGTTTAATGTTAATCTTTTCCTCCTGCTCTTCCTCCTTGCTCTGTTCTTAGTTGCTCTCATTATATCAAAGAAGACATTTGGCATTTGTTTTTTAGGGATTGGCTAGCTTCACTTAGCATAATCTGCTCTAATGCCATCCATTTCCCTGCAAATTCCATGATTTTGTCATTTTTTAGTGCTGCATAATACTCCATGGTGTATAAATGTCACATTTTTTTTTAATCCCTTGCATCTGCGTTGGTTCCACAGTCTAGCTATTGTGAATTGTGCTGCTGTGAATATCGATGTGGGAGTATCTCTGTAGCATGCTCTTTTAAGGTCTTCAGGGAATAGTCCTAGAAGGGCAATAGCTGGGTCAAATGGTGGTTCCATTCCCAGCTTTCCCAGGAATCTCCATACTGCTTTCCAAATTGGCCACACCAATTTGCAGTCCCACCAGCAATGTACAAGAGTACCCTTTTCCCCACATCCTCGCCAGCACTTGTTGTTGTTTGACTTAAGAATGGCTGCCAGTCTTACTGGAGTATTAGGGTGGTTTTGATTTGCATTTCTCTGACTGCTAGAGATGGTGAGCATTTTTTCATGTACTTGTTGATTGATTGTATGTCCTCTGAGAAGTGTCTGTTCAGGTCCTTGGCCCATTTGTTGATTGGGTTATTTGTTATCTTATTGTTTAATTTTTTGAGTTTTTTGTATACTCTGGATATTAGGGCTCTATCTGAAGTGTGAGGAGTAAAAATTTGTTCCCATGATGTAGGCTCCCTATTTACCTCTCTTATTGTTTCTCTTGCTGAGAAAAAACTTTTTAGTTTAAGTAAGTCCCATTTGTTTATTCTTTGTTGAGAGCCACAGCTGAAGGGGCCCCAGCAAACTTTCAGACTGCCAGTTGATAAGACCTTATCTAAGTATACCAACAGGAGAGTTGGGACCTTTATTTGATATCCTAAAAGGTTCATCAGATCCAAATTCACCCCGAATGTTAATGCCTGAAGCAAGAAAGGCAATAAAAATCATTGAAACACATATGGAAAATATGCATTTGGATAGAATTGATATAAGTTTGCCTTTATTATTTATTGTACTACCAACAAAAAATATTCCTACAGGAGTATTTTGGCAAGAAGGTCCATTATTATGGATACATTTATCTTATTCTCCTAACACTATTCTTACTAGATATCCTGAGGCTGTAGGACAATTAATACTCAAAGGAATAAAAGCAGCAAAGGGAGTGTTTGGAATTTCTCCCAATAAAATTATTACTCCATATACTATGAATCAAATTGATGAGTTAGCTAATGAGTTAAATACTTGGGCAATAATCATGTGCAAATCTAATGTTTCATTTGATAACCACTTACCATCTAATCCTTTATTGTCTTTTTGGTCATCACATCCTGTAATTCTTCCAAAAATGACAAGAAAAACAGCTATTAGGAATGCTCCAAATATATTCACTGATGGATCAAATAATGGTACAGCAGCAATAGTTACACCTGATCAAACTTTTACATTTTTAGTACCCAAACAATCAGCTCAAAAGGTAGAGCTTAAGGCAGTATTACAGGCTTTTGTGATGTTTAAAGATTCTGTATTTAATTTATTTTCCGATAGTCAGTATATAGTTAATGCTATAGTATCCCTTGAAGATGCTGGTAGGATTTCCCCTTCCTCTACTGTTTTTTCTTTGCTTTCCACTATACAAAGTCTAATCTGGGACAGAAAAGATCCATTCTTTATAGGACATATCAGGGCACATACAGAATTGCCTGGAGCCCTTAGTTTGGGCAATGAATTAGCAGATAAATCTACACATGACATACATATTTTCTCCACAATAGAAGAAGCTATAAACTTTCATAAAAGGTTCCATGTCAATGCTAATACTTTACAAAAGCATTTTAAAATAACTAAAGAACAAGCCAGACATATAATAAAACAATGTCAAAATTGTGTGACATTTTTACCACAGGTTAATCTTGGAGTCAATCCTAGAGGACTGATACCTAACCATATTTGGCAGATGGACATCACACACTTGCCAGAATTTGGAAAATTAAAATATTTGCATGTTACAGTTGATACTTCTTCCAGATTTTTGATGGGCTCCCTTCATGCCAGAGAAAAAACTAAAGATGTTATAGCTCATTGCTTACAAAATTTTGCCACTGTGGGCATTCCAAAACAGATAAAAACAGATAATGATCCTGGCTATACCTCTACCTCTTTTAAACAATTTTGATCATCACTTGGCATTACTCACATAACAGGAATTCCATACAATCCACAGGGACAAGGCATAGTTTAAAGAGCTTATCGAACTATTAAAATGTACTTATTAAAACAAAAGGAGGGAATTGGAAAGGGGTATATATCTCACAAAGATAAACTTAAAATAACCCTTTTTACTCTAAACTTTTTAAATTTGGATTCATCAGGGCTTAGTGCTGTGGAAAGACATTTGTATCCAAAAAAATGTACATAAGCCTAAGGTACTTTGGAAGGATATTCTTACAGGACAATGGAAAGGTCCTGACCCAGTGATTGTCTGGAGTCAGGGCTTTGTTTGTGTTTTTCCACAGGGAGAACAGCAGCCAATTTGGATTCCAGAGAGATTAACCAAAACAATTTCTGCAATCTTTGTAATGTTTTGAATAACCAATAAAAAAAAATATTATCCCTGACATGAGCAGTGCTGATATTCTTCCTATATATATTATTAATCCACTTTAACCCCAAGTAATGCTTTGAGTGATAGGAACTTGTGATTTTGTCTTTTGGGTTTCTTTCTTTCATTTGTATTAGACTTTTCATTGTATTTTGGCACTTTCAGATTTCTTTTTACCTCCTCCAAATATCGATTAAGATCTCTATTCCCCCAGAGAAAAGAAACATGATTATTAATATGGCTGCTTTATGCAAATGGATGACTAAAAAAAGATGGAAACTAAGAGATGATATTCAGTCAAGTAAACCTGGGAAACCTGAAAGGCAATGCATTTTTCTGTCATAAACTTTAGTACCATATTATGAAAGCAGCAGTAGACTTTGAGAAAAAAGGCTTAGGCTGAAATTCCAGCTCTCTTATCACCTGTGTAATGCTGGGGAATCTCATTCATTATCTAAGCTCCCCTCAGAGGATGTAAATTTCTACCATTAATAATTAAAGCTCATAAAAAAACAAAATTGCAGCATGTTTTCTCTGTAGTGCACACCAATATTCAGAGCCATGGCTAACATATTCTAGAAATTTTATTAACGTTTGTTGAATCAGTGGATGAATATACTGCACTTCCTTCATTTACAAGTTGATATTATCATGTTTGATAATGGGACAAATAATCAAATGATGATCAAGTGATGTGAGAACGCATAAAAGAATAACTGGTACATGGTAAATAAAGAAAATTTCAATATATTCTTTCAAATGAAAATTAAAAAAAAAAAGCTCTAATCATTCGTTGGCTAATACACTCTTCTATCTCATATACCAACATGAGAATCCTGGATTAATCGAATTTGTGTGTCTCTAACTCTATCTAAAGTCAGGATGAAAAAGTGAATTTCTCTTTTCTCATTACTCTCCTATCCATATCCCCAGATGCAGTTTAGCCCTAAGACAAAATGGTATTGTTCTTATAGTTGATTTTACTGCTGAACTAAGTAATTTTCTGATTCAGTAATGGCTACATTAGGCAATCTATTTGGATTGTCAATAAAGTAGTGTTTATATAAGCAAAATAAATTTCTGCATTAAAAAAAAAACAATTTCTACAAACCCAAAAGAAGATGATTTGACTCAAATCCATAACAGCTGATATCCAGAACTCCAGCTTGGCTATTCTTACATCTGCAACAGTGATTAACCAGGATGCCTTTTTCAATATCTATTTTATTATTGCTTTTTCCCACATCATAAAGTTCTATTTTATTTTTGAGCTCATACAGACCTAGGTTAATGTTTTTTCTGATCAGTTTTATTTTTTGACTGTGGAGTTTTTAAACCTTGCAACAGAGATTTCACCTAGGTAAAGCTACAAGGCCTTTACTATTGTCTTATGTGTTGTATGTTACGTGTGCACATTTCTGTTTTGTGTTGTATGTCTGTAAGTGCGTATGTCCATATATCATATATGAGGAGCGCTCATGAATAAATGGATCCGAATTTTTTTATTATTCACGTGATTTTAATGGTTTAATTTAAATTGGGTAAACAGCTGTTGAAGATTGTTTTAATATGTGTACAAATAAGCAGGTTAACAGATCTGTTTGTTTACTTTCACCTTTCCTTTTCATTATATTTAATAATTCTGTTCAGGGTAATGCAAATTGTTCTAAAAATTGTTTTCTTAGTACCTGTTGAAATGTTACATATTTTTTTTAACATCATTGTCAGAATTCCTATTTTCATCCCAGTGCTGGTGAAGACAAAGATGAAACCAAACTACAACTTCTTCGATAATTATCACAACAAACTGTATAAACTGATACATCAATGAATAATAACTCAACAAGTAATGCTCAATCAATGAGTCGATTTATTTTGGGAGGAAATGGACATATTGATAGATTCCTCCACTTTGAACTGCTTACAAAACTTGCCTGGACTATGTATCACTTGTATGCATTGTGATCTATCTGTTGATGCAGCGAATTATGGCAATGCTGGCATATCTTTGCTGATGTGTCACCAGTGATGCAATTTTTCCTAAGGAGCTGTCAATTGACTTGGTGTCGTGGCATTTCTGTATCCTCCTCCCTTCTACTAGTGATGGTCTAATTTTGGGGGCCAACAGAGGTGAGGCAAAGAACCTCACCCCCCCACTGGTGCATAGGCCTATCCACAAGTATGGCTATATGCTGGACCGGTAGTCAGTGACAGGTATGATCTAATTGCAGTGGTATCAACCTAAGACAGGAGGCTGACGCCTAAAGGTCAGTTTTCTGATGACGGGTAAGAACCATATGTTGAACTGGACAAACCTAACAGGCACGCACGGTCCCTAGCCACATTGCTTGTTGCTTAATTAAACAGAAGGGGGGAGATGCTAAGAGCCACAGCCAAGTAATATGATACATGGCATTTTTGGTTGAAAGGTGACGCCAACAAGCCATTGAGATGATATGTTAAGATTTGCATTCATATGGATATTGGACTCCTGCTGTCCACCTCGGCCTGCTATGGGACTCCTGGAGAGTTCCTATTGGTTGGGGAAGTGCGGTAGGAGGGAATTCCGGAGGAGGAATGGCCTCTTGGTTTCCGGGAGAACGCAGCGTGGGTTGATCGGGAATCTTCCAGGATGCGTAGGGAGCATTGGCGACAGTTTCAAAAAATAAAGTTTGTTCCTGCTTGAGTGGCTCGTGATTTTGTGCCCAGCCAGACTGCAGCACTCCGTGCCCGCTGCCATGTTGGATCCTGCATGCTGCATTTTCTTTATCCATTTATCTGTTGATGGACCACTTATCTGATTTTATATTCTGGCTATTGTGAGTAGTGCAACAATAAATATAAGAGTGAATGTATCTCTTTTATGACAATTGCATTTTTTCCAATATGTACCCAAAATGAGATGATTGAGTCATATGGTGAGTTTAATTTTATTTTTTTGAGGAAATTTTTTAGTTTTTCCATAATGGTTATACTAATTTATATTCCCACCAATAGTGTATAAGACTTAACATTTCCTATGCATTTTCATCAGGATTTTTTAGTTTTTGCTTTCATTGATAATAAGTATTTAAACTGGGATGAGATGATGTCTCATTCTGTTTTTTTTTTCAGTACTTTATTGTTAACTAAGCCTCCCCTCCTAGGATAAAGAAAATAAAGTCTACAAAATATATCTTAAAATATTCTCTGACATTTATAAGCAATTGAGTATATTCTAGATCCCACTTGTAGGCTCAGTACTCTTACCTACAATGCAGGCTCAAATAAATGCTACCCATATAATGTTCATCATTGTGTATAAACCTGAGTTTGCAATGGTGGAATTTTGTCACTTTCAAGATTTTCAGAGTTATAGCCGCTAACAGTTGACTTTGGGGCTTAATTTCAAGTGGATTTTTCTCCACAATGTCTGGAACTTCTTTTGCAATTCCATTTATCCAATGTCTTAAGTCTTTGTCAAGTTTTTTTTTTAATTTTATTTTTTTTATTGGTTATTCAAAACATTACAAAGATTGCAGAATCACATCGGTTACACATCCACATTTTTACATAATACCATAATCTTTGTCAAGTTTTGTGGCTTCATTCAGGATTCTTTCCTGTCTTTCTTTCAATTGAGACAGGAGGTCCAAGATTTTATACATCTATTTCACACCTGAGCAAGCATCAGAGACCAACTCTTGGTTTCTTGCCCCCTGGGAGTGGTGTGGCTAGACATGTAACAATCAAAATTCTCCTGACTGGATTCAAAGACTGAGCATCCAATTTCTCAATGAAATTCACAGCACAGCACAGGTTGGTGAAATAGTATCTGTCCTCCCTGTCATCCGCCAGCTGGGGTTGCAGAAGCAGGTGATGTACATGTAGGACTATAGGTGGGGTGGGTTTGCCCTTCAGCACAATTAGATAAGCTTGGGCAAGAAGCAGAAGAAGGCTCAAGTCATCCACAGAAGCAGGTCATTGTTGGTGATCTTGATGGCATTGAAGATGTGCTTGCTACACCTGGTCTGGTAAGCCAACTTATCTTGGGCACAGGCTTTTAGAATCTATATCGGTGATATCTTCTGAATGGTGTGGTCTTTCTTTTCATCAGTGGTTTCTGAATAGAACACATATTTAGAGAGGCGATTCATGATGTACTTTTCCATCTGATCCATTATCTTCTCAACTGTTTCTGGAGGCACTTTTTCACGAGTCAGTAGTCTTTCTGCCACATTCTGGTAAAACTCCTGATGACACTCTGACTTCTCCTCAATGCTCAAATCCTTTTTGTAATGCATCCTTCCCAAAACATCTTGGTTGGTTTATAGATCTTGTTTTGTTTTGTGGAAGGTCTTGAGGAACTCTATTAGTGCCTTAGACCCTGTTTCAATGCTGATTTGCCAGCTTATGGAAGGACTGGGAGCTTTTCCTTCCTGAATTTCTGACCTTTTTGATCCAACTCTGGAACAAGCATGAAGAATTTCTTCACTGTGGTTACCTTGTGGATCTTTCCACTGGTTTTCTTTTCTTCAAATTTGGAAAATGTGATGAAGGCTGTCCCCGGCTGCTCTGACTGCTGCTGGCAAAGGCTTCTTCCTCCTCCTGCTGAAGTCCTTTAACCAGCTCCCAGTCCTTCTGGATCTGCTTCTCCTGGGCTCTGTGGTACTCCTCTATCCAGCACTGGGAGCAGAAGCCCTGCCGGGCAGGGTTGCCATAATAGCCACAACCCTTCTTGCACAGGAGCTCCTACTGGTCTATGTGAATTCCTAGGCATTCAGACTTAAGACTCATCTTCTTCCTGCTTGGTGACCCTTGGAATCAGCACCACCTCCCCTGGTGCAGCTCCAGGAGGTGCCTCACTGTGGTTTTGATTTGCATTTTGCTGATGGTTCATGACACTGAAATGTTTTCCTGTACATGTGGGTAATTTGCATTTTTTCATTTTAAGAAATGTGTGTTCAGATTGCCCATTTTTACTTGGACAATTTGTATTTTTATTGATATGTTTTTGGAATTCTTATACATTATTGTAGTAATTCCTGTCAAAAAATTAGTTGAAAAATATTTTCTCCTCTTCTGAAGGTTGTATCTTTACTCTGTTGTTTCCTATGATGTTTCCTTGACATAATGCTATGTTTTTATTTGCTGTCAGTGATTTTGGGGTGTTATCCAAAAAATCTTCTATGGATGTATTGAATTTTCCCCATGTGTTTTTTCTGTAGTTTTATACTTTTAGGTGTTAAATTTAGGTCTTTAATACATTTTGAATTGAGTTTTGTACTTGGGGAGATGTGATGGTCAAATGAAACCCTCTATTTTTGGGATTTCAAAAATGAAGGTAGATAACTGTATCTCCGCTTTAAACAAAAAATCACAAAGTGGCAATAACATTTCTTGTGTGTTCATTTTTCCAAATTTTCCCTCCCTAGTACATGTGTCTTTTATAATGTAGTTGCCTTCTCAATTGTTGTTAGAACATTTTATTTCGCCAGAGAGCATGGGTTGTGTGTACATGTTCTTGTGTGCTTAATTAAATATGTGCTAATTAGCATACCATTGGAAACTATTTACAGCACTGAAAAGTGAGTAAAATTTGCAGCACATGACTTTTACTTACAAAAATCTCATGAAGGAACCTGTAGCAAAAAAGTCAACATGAAAGGTACAACATAACTTTTTAGGAACTTCCATGCCTCCCTCACGAGAGGTCACATAACATACATGACAGGCATGCAATACTAAATCCATAAAATATTAGTGAAGATTATTTTTCTTAAAATCACAAGGACATATAAGTAGAAGTTCTAGTATTTTATCTTTCTGCCCTAGTGGTTCCTCTTTTGTTTAACAACCAGGGCACCTGTGCTCAATTTTAAAGTTCACTAAGAGATCTGTTGACTATATAATTTAGAGGATTTGGGCATAGAATGCATTTCCATTTCCAAGTGTTTATATCCTTCTCTGAGAAAGAATTAAGCTTTGATGCTATTGACATGTCTTCGTATGGGTGGAGTGTCTTTTTTCTGCCCTTTCACAGGTTTATC
This sequence comes from Callospermophilus lateralis, assembly GCF_048772815.1. Classification (NCBI taxonomy): domain Eukaryota; kingdom Metazoa; phylum Chordata; class Mammalia; order Rodentia; family Sciuridae; genus Callospermophilus; species Callospermophilus lateralis. Next base: position 75,395,026 of record NC_135308.1, on the reverse strand, counting down.
CAGGTGACATCCACTGACTAATAGATCAGAATGAATACAATATGCACTTGATCCACATTGAGGATGCTACTGCATAGTTTAGCTTCCAAGGAGCCACTCAATGATTGTGGATACCTTCTCAATCCTCTTGTACCCTGGTACTGTGCTGTGGGATCACTGCATGTGTGGACATTCTCCTTACCATGCCTCCCACCTGGGTTCCAGAATGAGAAAACATTCAGAAAGGATCCAAGTCAAGTTATAGTCAGTTTAGGATCTACATCCTAAGCCCACATGTAATGTGTGTGGGAAACAAATGTTATAACCACTCAGCTTTAGGGTTTTTTCTGATACAATGTAACCTATTTGCAATGTGACTTATTCTTGGGAGAGAGACATAAGTTTAGAAACATATTTTATTAAATAAGTTGGATGAGAAACCCTTTTAGAATCAGTTATTATTATTGGGAGGAGGGTCTGTATATGCACAACTATCTAAATGCATGTACTTTGTGAAGTCCAAAAATTAATTGCAGAGAACATAAGACTTCTTTGTGCACTGCAGCACCCTTTTGCTACTAAAAGTTTCATTCCTAAATTAAGCACTAGATGGTTTAGTAGGTGTTTTCTGTAGATGGGGTGAGCAGGTGTAATCATTGTGGCACAGGGCCTTAGAGCTCAAGCAGGGAAAGGTGGCATGAAGGGGTTTGGCATTACAGTGGTATTGGAGCCCATGAAAAGTGAAGAAAACCTCACTGTGGTGGTGGTGGGATTGTCTTCTGGCATGGACAATCAGAGCCTGAGCATGGTGAGGAGGCTGTCCACAAGTGGCAGTGGTCCAGAGCAGAGTAGCAAAGGATAGGAGAATTGAGGAGGTGTCCCCAATAGGGGAAGGCTGGTGTGAGATGTCAGCCTGTGAGAAGAGGCCATCTATGTGGTGGTGTGGTCAGATATGGGGAACCTAAGCAGGATAGGGAAGTATTTATGCATGAAGTCACTTTCTGTGAGAAGTCAGAGCCCCTTTTGGGTTATGAGTGAGTCCCTGGAGAAGTGCAGCCTTGTATGGAATCTCAGCATCTGGGAGAAGCAAGTAGACACCGCTGAACAGTGTTAGTTCCAATGTTGGTTGGGATTCAGTGCCTAAGTGTGATGAGGAGGGCATCCTTGCAGAGGGTAAACCTGTGTGGGTTTCAGAGACCAGGCAGGGTAAAGAGGATGTCTGTATGTAGGCAGTCCGATGTTGGAACTCACTACATAGGCAAGGTAAAAAAGGCTTAAAAATATTTTTTTTGTTATTTTTAAAAATATTTTGTTCTACATGACAGTAGAATGAAGAATGTATTTTGGCAGAACATATATACATAAAGTATAACTTATTCTATTTTGGTTCCCACTCTTGTGGTCATACAGAATGTGGAGTTATACTGGTCATGTACAATTACAAGCCTAGGAAAGTTATGACCAATTAATTTGACTGTCTTTCCTATTCACCTCCCTCCTCCCTTCCCTTTTTCTCTCTTTGCTAGTCCAATCTACTTCTATTATTCCCCTTTTCAATATTTTGGGTTACCATCCACAAATAATGGAGAACATTTGGCTTTTGTTTGTTTGGGATTGGCTTATTTCAGTTAGCATGATATTCTCCAGTTCTATCCATTTACTGGAAAATGCCATTATTTAATTCTTCTTTACTGTTTTCATTTTGGCCTTTGAAAAAATAAATCAGATTTATGTGTATATGCCACATTTTTTTGCAATTTCATCCACTGAAGGTTGTTTCCATAGCTTGGCTATTGTGAGTTGAGCTGCTATAAACATGGATGTGGCTACATCTCTGTAGTATGCTGACATTTGGGTATATGTTGAGGAGTACTATAACTGCATCAAATGTTTCCATTCCAAGTTTTCTATGGAATCTCCATACTGCTTTCCAGAGTGATTGCACCATTTTGCAACCCCACTAGCAATGTATGAGAGTAACTTTCTCCTCACATCCTCACCAATACTTATTGTTACTTGTATCCTTTATAAATGCCATTCTGACTGGAGTGGGATGGAATCTTGGTGTATTCTTAATTTGCATTTCTCTACTTGCTAGAGATATTGAATATTTTTTTTTATATAATATATTTTTAACTATTTGTATTTCTTCTGTGAAATTTTTTGCCCATTTATTGTCTGGTTTATTTATATTTCTGAGTTAAGTTTTTTTTTGGTATTGGGAATTGAATTTGGGGGTGAGTGGCCACTGAGCCACATCTTCATTCCTATTTTGTGTATTTTTTATTTAGAGACAGGGTCTCAGTGAGTTTCTTAGTGCCTTCCTTTTTGCTGAGGCTAGCTTTGAACTTGTGATCCTCCTGCTTCAGCCTCCTGAGCTGCTAGGATTATAGGTATGTGCCACTGAGCCCAGCTGTGAGTTAAGTTTTTTGAGTTCTTTGTATATCCTTGTATATCCTGAATTTAATGCCTTATCTGATGTACTGGTAGTGAAGGTTTTCTCCCAATCTGTAGGATCTATGTACACATTCCTTTTTTTTAAAATATATTTTTTAGTTGTAGGTGGACAAATACCTTTATTTTATTTATGTGGTGCTGAGGATCAAACCCAGGGCCTCACACATGCAAGAAAAGCACTCTACTGCTAAGCCCTAACCCTAGCCCCTCTGTACACATTCTTATTTGTTTCAGGAAGGAATTTTTGCTGGTAGTAGAGGACCTGGTATGAGATATCAAAGCCCAAGCAGGATAAAGAAAATATCTACACAGAAGACAGACATGGTGTGTGTTTCATAAACTGAGCTGGATAAGAGAGCGCTTCACATGTTGGCAAACCCCAGAAGGGAAATTGATCCTTACATGGTAAGGATTTCTTTCTTTTTTTTTTAATTAATTTTTATTGTAGGTTGTTCAAAACATTACATAGTTCTTTATATATCATATTTCACACTTTGATTCAAGTGGGATATGAACTCCCATTTTTACCCCATATACAGATTGCAGAATCACTTCAGTTGCACAACCATTGATTTACATATTGCCATTCTGGAGTCTGTTGTATTCTGCTGCCTTTCCTATCCTCTACTATCCCCCCTCCCCCCTCCCCTCCCCTCTTCTCTCTCTACCCCCTCTACTGTAATTCATTTCTCCCCCTTATATTTTCCCTCCTTTCCCCTCACTTCCTCTTGTATGTAATTTTGTATACCCCTGAGGGTCTCCTTCTATTTACATGCAATTTCCCTTCTCTCTCCCTTTCCCTCCCACCTCTCATCCCTGTTTAATGTTAATCTTCTTCTCATGCTCTTCTTCCCTACTCTGTTCTTAGTTACTCTCCTTATATCAAAGAAGACATTTGGCATTTGTTTTTAAGGGATTGGCTAGCTTCACTTAGCATAATCTGCTCTAATGCCATCCATTTCCCTCCAAATTCTATGATTTTGTCATTTCTTAATGCAGAGTAATACTCCATTGTGTATAAATGCCACATTTTTTTTTATCCATTCGTCTATTGAAGGGCATCTAGGTTGGTTCCACAGTCTTGCTATTGTGAATTGTGCTGCTATGAACATGGATGTAGCAGTGTCCCTATAGTGTGCTCTTTTTAGGTCTTTAGGGAATAGACCGAGTAGTGGAATAGCTGGATCAAATGGTGGTTCCATTCCGAGCTTTCCAAGAAATCTCCATACTGCTTTCCAAATTGGCCGCACCAATTTGCAGTCCCACCAGCAATGTACAAGAGTACCCTTTTCCCCACATCCTCGCCAGCACTTGTTGCTGTTTGACTTCCTAATGACTGCCAATCTTACTGGGGTGAGATGGTATCTTAGGGTGGTTTTGATTTGCATTTCTCTGACTGCTAGAGATGGTGAGCATTTTTTCATATACTTGTTGATTGATTGTATGTCCTCCTCTGAGAAATTTCTGTTCAGGTCCTTGGCCCATTTGTTGATTGGGTTATTCGTTATCTCATTGTCTAATTTTTTAAGTTCTTTGTATATTCTGGATATTAGGGCTCTGTCTGAAGTGTGAGGAGTAAAGATTTGTTCCCAGGACGTAGGCTCCCTATTTACCTCTCTTATTGTTTCTTTTGCTGAGAAAAAACTTTTTAGTTTGAGTAAATCCCATTTGTTGATTCTAGTTATTAACTGTTGTGCTATGGGTGTCCTATTGAGGAATTTGGAGCCCGACCCCACAGTATGTAGATCATAGCCAACTTTTTCTTCTATCAGACGCCATGTCTCTGATTTGATATCAAGTTCCTTGATCCACTTTGAGTTAACTTTTGTGCATGGCGAGAGAAAGGGATTCAGTTTCATTTTGTTGCATATGGATTTCCAGTTTTCCCAACACCATTTGTTGAAGATGCTATCCTTCTTCCATTTCATGCTTTTAGCCCCTTTATCAAATATAAGATAGTTGTAGTTTTGTGGATTGGTTTCTGTGTCCTCTATTCTGTACCATTGGTCCACCTGCCTGTTTGGTACCAGTACCATGCTGTTTTTGTTACTATTGCTCTGTAGTATAGTTTGAAGTCTGGTATAGCTATACCGCCTGATTCACATTTCCTGCTTAGAATTGTTTTTGCTATTCTGGGTCTTTTATTTTTCCATATGAATTTCATGATTGCTTTCTCTATTTCTACAAGAAATGCCGTTGGGATTTTGATTGGCATTGCATTAAACCTATAGAGAACTTTTGGTAATATCGCCATTTTGATGATGTTACTTCTACCTATCCATGAACAGGGTATATTTTTCCATCTTCTAAGATCTTCTTCTATTTCTCTCTTTAGGGTTCTGTAGTTTTCATTGTATAAGTCTTTCACCTCTTTTGTTAGGTTGATTCCCAAGTATTTTATTTTCTTTGAGGATATTGTGAATGGGGTGGTTGTCCTCATTTCCATTTCAGAGGATTTGTTGCTGATATACAGGAATGCCTTTGATTTATGCGTGTTGATTTTATAGCCTGCCACTTTGCTGAATTCATTTATTAGCTCTAATAGTTTCTTTGTAGACCCTTTTGGGTCTGCTAGGTATAGAATCATGTCATCTGCAAATAGTGATAATTTGAGTTCTTCTTTTCCTATTTTTATGCCTTTAATTTCTTTCATCTGTCTAATTGCTCTGGCCAGTGATTCGAGAACTATGTTGAACAGAAGTGGTGAGAGAGGGCATCCCTCTCTTGTTCCAGATTTTAGAGGGAATGCCTTCAGTTTTTCTCCATTCAGAATGATGCTAGCCTGAGGCTTAGCATAGATTGCTTTTACAATGTTGAGGTATGTTCCTGTTATCCCTAGTTTTTCTAGAGTTTTGAACATAAAGGGATGCTGTACTTTGTCGAATGCTTTTTCCGCATCTATCGAGATGACCATATGGTTCTTATTTTTAAGCCTGTTGATGTGGTGAATAACATTTATTGATTTCCGTATATTGAACCAACCTTGCATCCCAGGGATAAATCCTACCTGATCATGGTGCACAATTTTTTTGATATGTTTTTGTATCCGGTTCGCCAGAAGTTTATTGAGGATTTTTGCATCTAGGTTCATTAGAGATATTGGTCTGTAGTTTTCTTTCTTTGAAGTGTCTTTGTCTGGTTTAGGAATCAGGGTGATGTTGGCCTCATAGAATGAATTTGGAAGTTCTCCCTCTTTTTCTATTTCCTGAAATAGCTTGAAAAGTATTGGTGTTAATTCCTCTTTAAAGGTTTTGAAAAACTCTGCTGTATACCCATCCGGTCCTGGGCTTTTCTTAGTTGGTAGTCTTTTGATGGTATCTTCTATTTCCTCAATTGATATTGGTCTGTTTAGGTTGTCAATATCCTCCTGACTCAATCTGGGCAAATCATATGACTTAAGAAATTTATCGATGCCTTCACTATCTTCTATTTTATTGGAGTATAAGGATTCAAAATAATTTCTGATAATCTTCTGTATTTCTGAAGTGTCTGTTGTGATATTGCCTTTTTCATCCCGTATGCTGGTAATTTGAGTTCTCTCTCTTCTTCTCTTTGTTAGCGTGGCTAAGGGTCTGTCGATTTTATTTATTTTTTCAAAGAACCAACTTTTAGTTTTGTCAATTTTTTCAATTGTTTCTTTCGTTTCGATTTCATTAATTTCAGCTCTGATTTTAATTATTTCTTGTCTTCTACTTCTTTTGCTGTTGTTTTGCTCTTCTTTTTCTAGGATTTTGAGTTGAAGTATTAGATCATTTATTTGTTGGTTTTTTCTTTTTTTAAGGAATGAACTCCAAGCAATAAATTTTCCTCTTAGAACTGCTTTCAATGTGTCCCATAGATTCCGATATGTTGTGTCTGTGTTTTCATTTATCTCTAAGAATTTTTTAATTTCCTCCTTGATGTCTTCTATAACCCATTGATCATTCAGTAACCTATTGTTCATTCTCCAAGTGATGCATGATTTTTCCTTACTTCTTTTATCGTTAATTTTCAATTTCATTCCATTATGATCAGATAATATGCATGGTATTATCTCTACTCCTTTATATTGTCTAAGAGTTGCCCTGTGACATAATATATGATCTATTTTTGAGAAGGATCCATGTGCTGCTGAGAAAAAAGTGTAACTGCTTGATGTTGGGTGGTATATTCTATATATGTCAATTAAGTCTAGGTTATTAATTGTGTTATTGAGCTCTATAGTTTCCTTATTCAACTTTTGTTTGGAAGATCTGTCCAGTGGTGAGAGAGGTGTGTTGAAGTCTCCCATGATTATTGTATGGTGGTCTATTAGACTCTTGAACTTGAGAAGAGTTTGTTTGATGAACATAGCTGCACCATTGTTTGGGGCATATATATTTATGATTGTTATGTCTTGTTGGTGTATGGTTCCCTTGAGAAGTATGTAGTTTCCCTCTTCATCCCTTTTGATTAACTTTGGCTTGAAATCTATTTTATTTGAAATGAGTATGGACACTCCTGCTTGTTTCCGAAGTCCATATGAGTGATATGATTTTTCCCAACCTTTCACCTTCAGTCTATGTATGTTTTTTCCTATCAAATGCATCTCCTGAAAGCAGCATATTGTTGGGTCTTGTTTAGTGATCCATTCTGCTAGCCTGTGTCTCTTAATTGGTGAGTTTAAGCCATTAACATTTAGAGTTATTATTGAGATATGGGTTGTTCTTCCAGCCATATTTGTTTATTTATGTTACTAAACATGGTTTGTTTTCCTCTTTGATTATTCCCCCCCACCTTTACTGTACTACCTCCCGCTGTTGGTTTTCATTGATATTTTCCATTTCCTCTTCCTGTAATATTTTGCCGAGGATGTTTTGAAGAGATGGTTTTCTAGCTGCAAATTCTTTTAACTTTTGTTTATCATGGAAGGTTTTAATTTCATCTTCCATCCTGAAGCTTAATTTCGCGGGATACACAATTCTTGGTTGGAACCCCTTTTCTTTCAGTGTTTGAAATATGTTATTCCAGGATCTTCTAGCTTTCAGAGTCTGTGTTGAAAGATCAGCTGTTATCCTGATTGGTTTACCCCTAAATGTAATCTGCTTCCTTTCTCTTGTAGCTTTTAAAATTCTCTCCTTATTCTGTATGTTGGGCATCTTCATTATAATGTGTCTAGGTGTGGATCTCTTATGATTTTGCACATTCGGCGTCCTGTAGGCTTCTAGGATTTGGGATTCTGTCTCATTCTTCAAGTCTGGGAAGTTTTCTCGTATTATTTCGTTGAATAGATTGCTCATTCCTTTGGTTTGGACCTCAATACCTTCCTGTATCCCCATGACCCTTAAGTTGGGTCTCTTTATGTTATCCCATATTTCTTGAATGTTCTGCTCATGGTTTCTTAACTGCTTTGCTGAGCTGTCTATGTTCTTCTCCAGTTGAAATACTTTGTCTTCATTGTCTGATGTTCTATCTTCTAAGTGATCTACTCTGCTGGTAGTATTCTCAATTGAGTTTTTAAGTTGGTTTATTGTTTCCTGCATTTCCAGGATTTCTGTTTGTTTGTTTTTTATAACCTCTATCTCCCTGTATAATTGATCTTTTGCTTCTTGGATTTGTTTATGTAATTTATTGTCGAAGTGGTCGAAGTGGTCTTTCATTGTCTGATTTTGCTGTCTAATGTCTTCCTTGAGACTCCAGATCATCTGAAGCATGTATATCCTGAATTCTTTATCTGACATTCCATCTGCTGCAGATATTACCTCTTCTAAAGTTGAGTTGACCTGCATTGCTTGTGGTCCTTTCTTTCCTTGTCTTTTCATACTGATCGCGTTTCTTTCTGCTTGGTGAAACTGTTGTGTTATTGATTTTTTCCCCTATATATTTATATTGCTCTTGTATAGCTGCAAAGTCTCCCTCGCAGGCTTTGGCGGTGGCTCTGCCCCTCCTCCAATTGAGGCAATGTGCCTTCCACACCAGGAGGCCGCTGTACCTGTACTTTCCATGGGCCTGTTCTTTCGGTGGTCACAGGTCCGCCTACCTTGCAGGCGTGAGCAGCGGCTTTGCCCCTCCGCTGGCCACTAGGCCTGTTCTGTCTGTCGGTTGCAGATCTGTCTACCTAAAAGGCGCTGGTGGCGGCTCTGCCCCTCCCCCGACCGGGGCGATGTATCTGGCGGGCCACTGGGCCTGTTTTGTCGGTGGTCACGGTTCCGCCTACCTTGCACACGCGTGGAGCAGCTGTTTCATTAGTGCCTGGGCACACTCTCCTTGTTTGCCTCCCTCAGGCCCTAAGTTTGTAGAGCTTGGGGCTGAGAACCCTCAGCAAATTTGCTTTCTTCTGGTAGCCACGCCCCCGTATCTGGTGCAAGACACCTCAGTTGTCAGCACTGGTGGGAGCTGTAGCTGGGAGACCCGCGCCGCGCGGCTCCCGCAGGCTCCTGCGTCAGCACCGCCTCAGCTCCCGCCGGTTCCCGTGCCGCTGCCGCGGTTCCCGCCAGCTCCGTCCGGCTCCCTCGCCGCTCCTGCTAATTTAGAATCCGCTGGGATGGAATCTCTTTGGCCGATCTTTGGTGACTTCCCCTCTCTGCTATGGCGGGCCCCTGGCTCCTTGCAGGAGTGACCGAAGGGAGAGGTGGAACTGGCTTGTCTCTGGTCTGACACAATCTCTGGTTTTAGATCCCAGTTCGCTAATTCATAGAGGCTTGGTTAGATTTCCTTCCCATCCTCTCAAGGGGGGGAGCCCTTTCCCGGGTGGGCAGGGCCGTTAGCAGAGCCGGAAGGGCACGTGCCTTCTGTCGGGCCAGGCGGGGACCCTTCTGGCTGCGCTGGGCCGCCGGGGGCGCCCACAGAGCCAGGCAGATGGCGCCCGCGTGGCTAAGAGCCGGGCGGGGTGACCCTTCGCAGAGCGGGCGGGCCGCCAGGAGTGCCGGGATGGTGGGAGCTGTCTGCCGGCCGGGCAGGGACCCTTCTCGACGAGCAGGGCCGCTGGGGGCGCTTGTAAAGCCGGGTGGCTGCAGCCGCGTGGCTAAGACCCAGGCGGGCGGGGTGGCTGTTTGCAGAGCAAGAGCGGAATGGCGGGAGCTGTCTGCCGGCAGGGCGGGGACCCTTCTCGCCGAGCAGGGCCGCCGGGGGCGCTTGTAAAGCCGGGTGGCTGCAGCCGCGTGGCTAAGACCCAGGCGGGCGGGGTGGCTGTTTGCAGGGCAAGAGCGGGACCGCCAGGGTAGCCGGGATGGCGGAAACTGTCTGTTGGCCGGGCAGGGACCCTTCTCACTGAGCAGGGCCGCCGGGGGCGCTTGTAAAGCTGGGCGGCTGCAGCCTCGTGGCTAAGACCCAGGCGGGCGGGGTGCCTGTTTGCAGAGCAAGAGCGGGATGGCTGGAGCTGTCTGCCGGCAGGGCGGGGACCCTTCTCGCCGAGCAGGGCCGCCAGGGGCGCTTGTAAAGCCGGGTGGCTGCAGCCGCGTGGCTAAGACCCAGGCGGGCGGGGTGGCTGTTTGCAGGGCAAGAGCGGGACCGCCAGGGTAGCCGGGATGGCGGAAGCTGTCTGTCGGCCGGGCAGGGACCCTTCTCGCCGAGCAGGGTCGCCGGGGGCGCTTATAAAGCCGGGCGGCTGCAGCCTCGTGGCTAAGAACCAGGCAGGCGGGGTGGCTGTTTGCAGAACAAGAGTGGAATGGCGGGAGCTGTCTGCCGGCAGGGCGGGGACCCTTCTCGCCGAGCAGGGCCGCCGGGGGCCGCTTGTAAAGCCAGGTGACTGCAGCCGTGTGGCTAAGAACCAGCCGGGTGGGGTGGCTGTTCGCCGAGCGAGAGCAGGGCCGCCAGGGTAGCCGGGATGGCGGGAGCTGTCTGCTGGCCGGGCGGGGACCCTTCTGCCGCGCTGCTCTGGGCCGCCTGCCGCTTGCAGAAGCGGCGGGTGGCCGCGGGATTGGACTCTGAGCCCGCGCTGCCGGTCAAGTTTCACTTGTCTGGGGCAAACTGTCACGTCTAATAAACTTACTAATTCTCGGCAGGTCTCCTTTCAACGGAATTTTGCTAGAAGATCCTCAGTAGGTAGAATGTAGCTGTTTTAATTGGTGTTTCTGATCCCGTTAATGTGGAGATATTGAAAGTGCAGCTTCCTCGCCGGCCGCCATGTTGGATCCTCCATGGTAAGGATTTCTATCTGTGGGAGTAACCTTGTGTGGGCTTTGAGAGCTCAGGTTGGCCAGGATGGCTACAGATAATCTTTACGAATATGATCTGATTCATCCTTAAAGAAAAGTAGAGCAGTAATACACCATGTTCCTGAAACACTCCTCTGTATTCCCAAGAAACCAGCCAAATTAAGAGTACAGTATGAATGGTCTTGGACTAGAATGTTCAGGTAAATACTATCTTGTAGGACACTGACTCTATTTCATACATGCTGTAATTTGAGGGGTGGCTTAGCATAGGATCAGAACTTCAGCAAAGTGATCAGAATGTTCATTTTGTGGGGTGTGGTTGGCTGGCCCTGTGTGGGAACATCAATAAGAGCTAAGTGGGCTTTAGGATAGGGGACAGAAGATTAGATTAAGAAGTAAGACATGTATTAGGAAGAAGAGTGTCTTAGGGAATGATGGCACAAGATGAGAGATTGGTAACATCCAGAGTATAATCAAATGAGTTAACAAATAAGTAAAAAGTTAAAGATAATGAACACAGATTTCTTTATGTCACTTGATTGTGGAAGAAATGTGGATATTAAAAAAATGAAATTGAAATCTGAGGCATCGAATTAGAATTAGGGGTATTACTGTGAATTTAGTGATTTCAGTATATTTTAATATAAAATAAATGTGGAAATCAGTGGAAACAAATATAAAGGTGTGAGAGAGGGAACAATATGGAAAGAGATATAAGAGAAAAAAGATATAAGAGAAAAAAGGGTTAGGTAGGGTTATTAAAAGAAGGGAAGTCATTTGGGAGAACTGAGGCAAAAAGCCTGGGCATGAGTTGGTTGAGAGCAGCTCTCTGGAATGATCCCACATGAAAGATTTAGTTTTTGGACTGTTTTCATTTCAGCCTTTGAAAAAATAAATCAGATTTGGCACTCAGTTTAAGTTCATCCTCTTCTACACATGATTCCATTTAATTTTCCCAAGTGTTAAGTATAGTCATATGTACCTTCCAGAGCATGTTGTTAACGTGATGTGGGGGGCAAAAGGAGACATAAGTGAAGAATAAAAGGTGGCATCCTCTTTTATTAAGGATTTCAAGAGATCTCAAGGTAACCAGTAGCAAAATGAATGAAGGTTCATGATGGTGCTGATTGTGAGCAGCAGGGAAAGCAGAGAGCACAGAGGACACCTTCAGACTTTTTATTCCCCACCATGCTAAAGGAAGGTGGCTCTGAACACGGGGAGGCTGTCATCTGAGATCTGTGTAATGATCACCTTAGAATGTGGCACAAAAAGGCTGCCTGATCAGTCAAACCTGATGACATGAAGGCAATATGAGCAAGTGTTGCTCAGTGTTGCTCAGGTCGCTCAGGTTGGTTGGCTAATAAGTTACATTTGCATGTGGAAGCACGAATTTCAGTTTTCCTGGTGAGTTTATGAAGTGAAGTTCTTAGGAAAGACTTATCTAATTGCCTGATTCCTCTTTTATTTCCTTCCTATTACTTTTGAGTTTCCACTTTTGTTACACTTATCTATGTCTACTGTTTGGAGCATGTAATTCTCATTCTGGTTGTCCTGAGTTTGAGACCTCAGTGTTTTCCCTCTCAGGTATGTGTCTATTTATTACTTCTGCTCTCATCTAGTTAAGTGGTAGAGTAATTTGCTCTCAGGCTGGAATCTCATTTGTAATATGTTTTAAGGAAAAGATGGCATGGGATTTCTGAAAAAAGCAGAAGGTTTCTTCTCAAGATGGCGTTGGGAACAAATCATGCTGAAGTGAGTTTGAAAAATGAACTGACATCCTCAGGCATCAACTCAAATTCTCCTTCAGGTAAAAGATCATTTTCCAGTTGTCAATGTTAATTATGAGGTGAAGGATGAAGAGACAGTTGATAAGCAGGGCAGAGGTAATGTTCGTTGCTGTTTCTCTGAAGTGATCATATTGGGGACATCCAGGAATTTCTGAGGATTGTGCCATCTGTAGATAGGAATGAAGATATTTTAGAGCTACAAAGTGGGGAAAAAATCCATAATACTTTCTTTACTATTATCATTTACAGAAAATCAGATTTTGTTTTTTTTAATTGGTTGTTCAAAACATTACAAAGCTCTTGACATATCATATTTCATATATTAGATTCAAGTGGGTTATGAACGCCCATTTTTACCCCAAATACAGATTGCAGAATCACATCGGTTACACATCCACATTTTTACATAATGCCATATTAGTAACTGTTGTATTCTGCTATCTTTCCTATCCTCTATTATGCCCCCTCCCCTCCCATCTTCTCTCTCTACCCCATTTACTGTAATTCATTTCTCTCCTTGTTTATTTTCCCATTCCCCTCACAAACTTTATATGTAATTTTGTGTAACAATGAGGGTCTCCTTCCATTTCCATGCAATTTCCCTTTTCTCTCCCTTTCCCTCCCACCTCATGTCTCTGTTTAATGTTAATCTTTTCCTCCTGCTCTTCCTCCCTGCTCTGTTCTTAGTTGCTCTCATTATATCAAAGAAGACATTTGGCATTTGCTTTTTAGGGATTGGCTAGCTTCACTTATCATAATCTGCTCTAGTGCCATTCATTTCCCTGCAAATTCCATGATTTTGTCATTTTTTAGTGCTACGTAATACTTCATGGTGTATAAATGCCATATTTTTTTTAATCCATTCATCTGTTGAAGGGCATCTGGGTTGGTTCCACAGTCTAGCTATTGTGAATCGTACTGCTATGAACATTGATGTGGCAGTATCCCTGTAGTATGCTCTTTTAAGGTCTTCAGGGAATAGTCTGAGAAGGGCAAGAGCTGGGTCAAATGGTGGTTCCATTCCCAGCTTTCCCAGGAATCTCCATACTGCTTTCCAAATTGGCTGCACCAATTTGCAGTCCCACCAGCAATGTACAAGAGTGCCCTTTTCCCCACATCCTTGCCAGCACTTGTTTGACTTCATAATGGCTGCCAATCTTACTGGAGTGAGATGGTATCTTAGGGTGGTTTTGATTTGCATTTCTCCGACTGCTAGAGATGGTGAGCATTTTTTCATGTACTTGTTGATTAATTGTATGTCCTTCTCTGAGAAGTTTCTGTTCAGGTCCTTGGCCCATTTGTTGATAGGGTTATTTGTTATCTTATTGTTTAATTTTTTGAGTTCTTTGTTATTGATACTCTCATTTGAGTTTTTAATTTGGTTTATCATTTCCTTCATTTCTAAAATTATTGTTTGATTATTTTTATAATCTCTATCTCCTAATAAAGATGCTTATCTTCTTCTTTTATCTGTTTATGTAATTCATTTTCAATGTGTTCTTTCACTGTTTGAATTTGCTGTCTCATATCCTCTTTAAGGTTCCATTCCATCTGTCTAAGATATTCCTTGAGTTATTTATTTGACCATTTTTCTGATGATGCTAGGTCCTCCTGAATATTTAGTCTGTCCTGCATTGTTTGTACTCCGTTTCTTCCTTGCTTTTTCATGCTGCTCATGTTAGTTCTTGTTCTGTTGCACTGCTGAGTTACTGTTTACTATATAAATTTATTTGATGCTGGGGAGGAAAGGTATTAGAAGGGAAGGGAAGAAGTCACTAAAGAGAATGAGAGTAAGCAGGTAGAATTCAAGGAAGGGGGAATAAGAAAATTGAAAAGAATTGAAAAGACTAAAGAAAAAAATAGAAAATAAAAAAAGAGAAAAATATTTAAACAAATAATAAAAAAATAAAAACTAAAATTTACCAAAAAAATAAAAAAATTAAAAAAATAAACAACAACAACAACAAAATGAAAATGAAAAGAAACCCAAATTAGAAAAAAAAATAATTAATGCAGTCTTAGAGTTTGATTAACTCTCTTCCAGTATGTGGAGCTGTGCCCACTGGGCCAAGCTTCTCCTCTCAATACGCGGGAACCAATAACTGTGCAGCAGCTCCTCCTCCCAGACTGGCCGGGTCTCCAGTCCTGAGTGCCTAGGGCCTTCTCTTGTGTCTAGTCACTTCCCCAATTTTCCTCAAGCCAGGCCCTGCTCACCGGTGATGCTCACCACAATACTGGCTACACTCCCGGTCTGCTGCTCCCGGGAGCCCGGTTTTCATGAACGACTGGGCACACTCTTCCTGTTTGCCATTCCCTCAGACCCTAAGTTTGTAGAGCTTGGGGCTGAGAACCTTCAGCAAATTTTGCTAGCCCTCCGGTAGCCATGCCCCCAGTAGCTGGTGCAAGAGACCTCAGTTGTCAGCACTGGTGGGAGCGGTACCAGGAATTCCGCACTGCGGGTTCCGTGCCACTCCTGATTCCCTCGGTCTGGCTATCGTGCTCACGGGAGAGATGGGAGGGGCCCTTAAGGTTTCCCTTAGGGGATTATACACCTGTCACTGCTGGTTTCATTGAAGTCATCTCCTTCACCGCATTCTGGTGACGTCAGTTCTCTGACATGGTGGTATCCCATGCAAATGGCGACAGTTCGTTCCCTTTGCCAGGTGACCAATGCAATGGGTGGGTCCTGACTGGCTCTCCCAAGCCCCGTTTCAATCCTGTGGCCACTGCCTATGAAGGCTCGGTTGGCATTAACCTCCGTAGGATCCGAAGGGCTGATCAGTTGTTTTAGTGGGATCGTTTAGTGCTGAGTCACAGCAGTTTGTCTGCGAGAAGCAGGAGAACAGGAGCTTGAATTCAGTCAATCTGGGCTCGGTGTGTGTTCTGAGAGGCCCAGACTGTTCGCCCCAGATCCACGTCAGCTCAGCATTGCCTAGTGATCCTGAGAAAACAGCATTTAGATGGTTTAAGACTCCCTATGCTGGCGCAGCTGAGGAGGTCAGAGACTTGATCTCTCCGTGCCCGCCACCATGTTGGATCTCCCCAGAAAATCAGATTTTGAATTTTATTGTATGTCATTCTATATAGTAATATATAAAAATGTGTGTACCTATATTTCCAGAACTGAAAGAAGATAATACTGAGTTTTTTCTCACCATTGACAATATACATAATTAAAAAATTGTTCCTATTTAGTGCTTTTATCTTAATGGAAAGTGACTCTAAGACCCCCACATCTTTGGTAGTGATCATTTTCAGGTTTTGTATATCCTAGGCAAAATTGTTGTATGAAGCTATACCCTCTGTTGAGATAAGAGTTTCTGACTATGAAATAGTGACTTGAAAGGCTGATTGTATAGTAAAAACATGAAATTTGGTCATAAAGATTTATCTTATATAGCATACTTATAAGTTGGACTCAGTTTTATTTAAATATGTAATGAAGTAATGAGCAACCATAACAAAAATATTAATAAAGAGATTATGTTGAAAAAGTATTTATGATACAGTATAAAAGAAAATAGTGAATCAGAAATTAGTAAATGTGTATGTCAATCAAATGGAAAAATGTTCATATATGTTGTACACACTTCAAAAATTGCTGAAAAGACATGTGCCAAAATATTAACAATAGTTAATCTCAATGGTAGAAATCTGTGCTTTTGGGTATTTTATAAAGTTTTTTTTTAATTATTTTTATTTTTTTCATCTTTCATACATTTGATTCAAGTGAGTTATACATTTCCATTTTTACCCCAAATACAAATTGCAGAATCACATCAGTTACACATTCACAATGTTTACATAATGCCATATTAGTGACTGTTGTATTCTGCTGTCTTTCCTATCCCCTACTATCCCCCCTCCTCTCCCCTCCCATCTTCCCTCTCTACCTCATCTGTTGTTGTTCCATTCTCTCCCCCCCTTTCCCCTCACAACCTCATATATGTGATTTCGTATAACGATGAGGGTTTCCTTCTGTTTCCTTGCAATTTCCCTTCTCTCTTCCTTTCCCTCCCATCACTCATCTCAGTTTAATGTTAATCTTTTCCTCATGCTCTTTCCCTCTATTCAGTTCTTAGTTGCTCTCCTTAAATCAAAGAAGACATTTTACATTTGTTTTTTAAGGATTGGCTAGCTTCACTTAGCATAATCTGCTCTAATGCCATCCATTTCCCTGCAAATTCCATGATTTTGTCACTTTTTAGTGCTGCATAATACTCCATTGTGAATAGATGCCACATTTTTTTTATCCATTCATCTATTGAAGGGCATCTAGGTTGGTTCCACACTCTAGCTATTGTGAATTTTGCTGCTATAATCATTGATGTGGCAGTATCCCTATAGTATGCTCTTTTAAGGTCCTCAGGGAATAGTCCGAGGAGGGCGATAGCTGGGTCAAATGGTGGTTCCATTCCCAGCTTTCCCAGGAATTTCCATACTGCTTTCCATATTGGCCGCACCAGTTTCTAGTCCCACCAGCAATGTACAAGTGCACACTTTTCCCCACATCCTTGCCAGCACTTATTGTTGTTTGACTTCCTAATGGCTGCCAGTCTTACTGGAGTGAGATGGTATCTTAGGGTGGTTTTGATTTGCATTTCTCTGACTGCTAGAGATGGTGAGCATTATTTCATATACTTATTGATTGATTGTATGTCCTCTTCTGAGAAGTGTCTGTTCAGGTCCTTGGCCCATTTGTTGATTGGGTTATTTGTTATCTTATTGTTTAGTTTTTTGAGTTCTTTGTATATTGTGAAAATTAGGGCTCTATCTCAAGTGTGAGGAGTAAAGATTTGTTCCCAGGATGTAGGCTCCCTATTTACTTCTCTTATTGTTTCTCTTGCTGAGAAAAAACTTTTTAGTTTAAGTAAGTCCCATTTGTTTATTCTTGTTATTAACTCTTGGGCTATGGGCATCCTATTAAGGAATTTGGAGCCTGACCCCACAATATGTAGATCGGAGCCAACTTTTTCTTCTATCAGGTGCAGGGTCTCTGCTTTGATATCAAGCTCCTTGATCCATTTTGAGTTAACTTTTGTGCATGGTGAGAGAAAGGGATTCAGTTTCATTTTGTTGCATATGGATTTCCAATTTTCCCAACACCATTTGTTGAAGATGCTATCCTTCCTCCATTGCATGTTTTTAGCCCCTTTATCAAATATAAGAAAGTTGTAATTTTGTGGATTGGTTTCTGTGTCCTCTATTCTGTACCATTGATCCACCTGCCTGTTTTGGTACCAGTACCACGCTGTTTTTGTTACTATTGCTTTGTAGTACAGTTTGAACTCTGGTATCGCTATACCTCCAGATTCACACTTCCTGCTTAGAATTGTTTTTGCTATTCTGGGTCTTTTGTTATTCCACATGAATTTCATGATTGCTTTATCTATTTCTACAAGAAATGCTGTTGGGATTTTGATTGGCATCGCATTAAACCTGTAGAGAACTTTGGGTAATATCGCCATTTTGATGATGTTAGTTCTGCCTATCCATGAACAGGGTATATTTTTCCATCTTCTAAGATCTTCTATCTCTCTCTTTAGGGTTCTATAGTTTTCATTGTATAAATATTTCACCTCTTTTGTTAGGTTGATTCCCAAATATTTTATTTTTTTTGAGGATATTTTGAATGGAATGGTTTTCCTCATTTCCATTTCAGAAGTTTTGTTGCTGATATACAGGAATGCCTTTGATTTATGCCTGTTGATTTTATATCCTGCCACTTTGCTGAATTCATTTATTAACTCTAGCAGTTTTTTTGTAGACCCTTTTGGGTCTGTTAATTATATTATCATGTCATCTGCAAATAGCGATAATAATTTAAATAGTTTTCCTATTTTTATGCCTTTAATTTCTTTTGTCTAATTGCTCTGGCTAGTATTTCAAGAACTAAATTGAATAGAAGTGGTGATAGAGGGCATCCCTGTCTAGTTCCAGATTTTAGAGGGAATGCCTTCAGTTTTTCTCCATTTAGAATGATGTTAGCCTGAGGCTTAGCATATATAGCTTTTACAATGTTGAGGTAAGTTCCTGTTATCCCTAGTTTTTCTAGTGTTTTGAACATAAAGGGATGCTGTACTTTGTCGAATGCTTTTTCTGCATCTATCGAGATGATCATATGGTTCTTATCTTTAAGTCTATTGATGTGGTGAATAACATTTATTGATTTCCGTATATTGAACCAGCCTTGCATCCCAGGGATGAATCCTACTTGATCATGGTGCACAATTTTTTTGATATGCTTTTGCATTCGATTCGCCAGGATTTTATTGAGAATTTTTGCATCTAAGTTCATTAGAGATATTGGTCTATAGTTTTCTTTCTTTGAAGTGTCTTTGTCTGGTTTTGGGATCAGGGTTATGTTGGCCTCATAGAATGAATTTGGAAGAGCTCCTTCTTTTTCTATTTCTTGAAATAGCTTGAAAAGTATTGGTATTAATTCTTCTTTGAAGGTTTTGTAAAATTCTGCTGTATACCCATCCGGTCCTGGGCTTTTCTTAGTTGGTAGTCTTTTGATGGCCTCTTCAATTTCTTCTTTTGTTATTGGTCCTTTTAAATCGTGTGTGTCTTCCTGACTCAATCTGGGCAGATCATATGACTTAAGAAATTTATCGATATCTTCACTATCTTCTATTTTATTGGAATATAGAGTTTCAAAATACTTTTTAATTATCTTCTGTATTTCTGTAGTGTCTGTTGTGATATTGCCTTTTTCATCCCGTATGTTAGTAATTTGCGTTCTCTCTCTTCTTCTCTTCGTTAGCGTGGCTAAGGGTCTGTCGATCTTATTTATTTTTTCAAAGAACCAACTTTTAGTTTTATCAATTTTTTCAATGGTTTTTTTTTGTTTCAATTTCATTGATTTCCGCTCTGATTTTATTTATTTCTTGTCTTCTGCTATATTTGCTGTTGTTTTGCTCTTCCTTTTCTAAGGTTTTAAGATGTAGTGTGAGTTCATTTATTTGTTGGTTTTTTCTTTTTTTGAGGAATGAACTCCAGGAAATGAATTTCCCTCTTAAGACTGCTTTCATTGTGTCCCATAGATTCCGGTATGTTGTGTCTGTATTGTCGTTTATCTCTAGGAATTTTTTGATTTTCTCCTTTATATCTTCTGTAACCCATTGATCATTCAGTAACATATTGTTCATTTTCCAGGTGATGCAGGATTTTTCCTTCCTTCTTTTATCATTAATTTCCAGTTTCATTCCATTATGGTCAGATATGGTGCATGGTATTACTCCACACCTTTATATTTACTGAGAGTCGCCCTATGGCATAATATATGGTCTATCTTTGAGTAGGATCCATGTGCTGCTGAGAAGAATGTGTATCCACTTGATGATGGTTGATATATTCTATATATGTCAGTTAAGTCTAGGTTATTGATTACGTTATTAAGTTTTATAGTTTCTTTGTTCAGCTTTTGTCTAGAGGATCTGTCCAATGGCGAAAGTGGTGTGTTGAAGTCCCCCATAATTATTGTGTTGTGGTCTATTTCACTCTTGAACTTGAGGAGAGTTTGTTTTATGAACGTTGCAGCACCATTGTTTGGTGCATATAAATTGATAATTGTTATGACTTGATGGTGGATGGTTCCTTTTAACAGTATATAGTGTCCTTCTTTATCTCTTTTGATTACCTCAGGTTTGAAGTTGACTTTATTCGATATGAGAATGGCCACTCCTGCTTGCTTCTGATGGCCATGTGAGTGGTATGATTTTTCCCAACCTTTCACCTTCAGTCTGTGAATGTCTTTTCCTATCATATGAGTCTCCTGAAGGCAGCATATTGTTGGATTTGTTTTTTTAATCCAGGTTACTAGCCTATGTCTCTTGATTGGTGAATTTAAGCCATTAACATTTAAGGTTACAATTGAAATATGGTTTGTATTCCAGTCATGTTTATTTATTTATTTATTTTAGATTGGCTAGTTTTCCCTCTTTGGTTATTTTTCTTCCCCTTTACTGAGATACCTCCCACTGTTAGTTTTGGGCGCTATTTTTCAGTTCCTCTTCTTGTAATATTTTGCTCAAAATGCTTTGCAGTGCTGGTTTTCTGGCTGCGAATTCTTTTAGCTTTTGTTTACCGTGAAATATTTTAATTTCATTGCCAAATCTGAAGCTTAGTTTTGCTGGATACAGTATTCTTGGTTGGAATCCATTATTTTTCAGTGTTTGAAATACGTTGTTCCAGGATCTTCTCGCTTTCAAAGTCTGTGATGAAAAATCAGTCGTTAACCTAATTAGTTTACCCCTAAATGTAATCTGCCTCCTTTCTCTCGTAGCTTTTAGTATTCTCTTCTTGTCCTGTATGTTATTTATCTTCATGATTATGTGTCTTGGAGTTGGCCTATTATGGTTTTGGATGTTTGGGGTCCTGTAAGCTTCCAGGATTTGGCAATCCATTCCATCTTTCATCTCTGGGAAGTTTTCTAGTATTATCTCCCTTAGTAAGCCATCCATTCCTTTGGACTGATTCTCTGTGCCTTCTTCTATCCCAATGACTCTCAAATTTGGTCTTTTGATAAGATCCCATATCTCTTGGGTAGATTGCTCGTGGGATTTCAGCATCTTTTCTGTGTTAACTATATTCTTTTCAAGTTGATAAACTTTGTCTTCATTATCTGATGTTCTGACTTCTACTTGATCTAGTCTGTTTGTAATATTCTCATTAGCGCTTTTAATCTGATTTATGGTTTCTTTCATTTCTATGATTACAACTTGATTTTTTTTAACACCTCTATCTCCTGATAAAGCTCATTCTTTACTGATTGAATTTGTGTGGTTAGTTCCTCTTCAAAATATACTTTCAATGCTTGGATTTGCTGTCTCATGTCTTCTCTAATATTCCGTTCCATCTGAATTAGGTATGCCTTGATTTCTTTCCCTGTCTATGTTTCTGATTCTTCTAGGTCCTCCTGTATATTTAGGTTGTCCTGCATTGTTTGTAACCCTTTTTTCCCTTGTTTTTTCATATTGTTCACGTTGCTTTCCAGCTCTGTTTGACTGCTTAGTAACTGCTTTCTCCTATACATTTGTTTTGGCTTTGTATATCTCTGTTGTCTCTCTTTTGTGGTGGGAGATTATGCCTAGAAAAGTTGGGCTTTATTGTACTTTAAAGCTGATTCTTTCAATTAATATAAGGCTTCTAGGTTCTGTATGCATATAATGTTTTGCTGTTTGTTCTTAGGACTATATGTTTAGGTTGGGTGCTCTGGTGGTACGATGGTTAGTATGTCTTGGCTACTTTAGAAGATTGCTCCACTGAAGGTGGATATTACCAGGCAATTGGATCAGGGTGTTGGTAGTAGCTAGATATTTAGGAGTCTTATAGACAGCCTCGAGACATTCACCTATTTGCATTTAGACAATTACACGCAATGGAAGATGCAATGCTTGGGATGGGAGTTGGGGGTTAGGGGAATGAAGGTGCTGTTAAAAAGAAAAAAGGATAGAGGGAGAGATAGATTATAGGGGAATGAAAAGAACAATAAAACTTGAAATGGGATAGAAAGAGAGAAGGAAAAGGGGAGAAAGGAACAGGGAGAGAAGAAGGAGAGAAAAAAAATATCGACAACAGCAACAACAACAACAACAACAAAAAATTAAAGTCTTAGAGATCCTCCTTCCTCTCTTCCAGTAGGCGGTGCTGTGCCCTCCAAGCGGAGCGTCTGCTCTCTACCTGCCGAGAGCTATCTCTGTAGGGCGTCTCCTGGGGGTCTCTCAGACTTGTCAGTCCAGAGCCATTTCACTTCTCCAGCTCTTAACCCCCTTCTTCCTGCCAGCCTGCCAGCCAGGTCCTGTTCTCCAGAAGTGACTCCCCCGAGATCTAGTTACACTTGCAGCCCCACTGCGTGTCCCTTTTAAGCCCCAGTGCTGTGGTAAAGTGGCAGCTAAGACCTTGGGGTTCACCACTGGTGATATGGGGGGCTGGGATCCCCTCTGCTTCCCTACGGACACGACCCCTGTGAAGTCAATGAAGTTTCCTGGCTGCTTGTATCAGTATGGGGAGTCACCCACCTGCTAAAGTGGATTCTGCTGGGAAGGAATTCTGCCGGCCGAACCCTGATGACGTCACCTCTCTGCTATGGCGGGCCCCAGGCTCCTTGCCGGAGTGTCTGAGGGGAGGGGTAGGACTAGTCCGGCCCGGTTCGCCTCAGCTCCTGGCTTGTGGAGGCTTGGCTAAAGACTTCTTCCTGCCAACCTGTGTCTCGGCGTCTAGCAGGACCCAGTCACTTTGGCTGCGAGCGGGTGGACGGATCTGCAGCTGTGCCCGCGGTGCGCGGACTGTGGCTGGTGGATTTGGAACTCCGCGTCTCTGGCAGGGTCCCGCTCGTCCGGGTCACACACACGCTTCAAAAATATCCTAGTAGCTCCCGGGCGGTCTCTCTTCAGTGGAATTTTGCTAGGAGAATCTCCGTTGGTAGAATCCAAGAGTTATCCTTGCGACTTTATGACCCCATCACTGGGAGTGCATTAAAAGCGCGGCCTCTCTGCCCGGCGCCATGTTGGATCCCCCCTTATAAAGTTTTTTTAAAAAATAATAAACATAATTGACTTTTTCTTATTTCAATTTTCATATTATTTCAAATATTCACAGTAGTACTTGTTGTGCTTTATGGGAGAAAATTAAAGAGTAGAAGAGAAAGATGTTAGCTTTTTGTAACTGTGTCCAAAATACCTGATAAGAACAACTTAGAGGAAAAACGCTTTATTGGGGATCAACATTTTAGAGGTCAGTCTATGGTGCATCAGCTCCATCACTATGTCCTTGAGGTTAGGCAGAACATCATGGTGGAAGGGCATGGCAGAGCAGGGCTGTTCAGCTGATGGCAGCCAGAAGATCATGAAAAGTTGTACTGAGATTACAAAGGAAGACTGAGTGTTCAGACAAAGTGAAGCCATGTTGGAATTCCCACAGGATTCTCTTGAGAAGGCATGCATGAAATTGTGAAGGGGAAGCAGAAGCTGGAATGGAGATCCCAGGGATTAAGATATGTCAATAATGTGGAATGTCTGCTGAGGAAAGCTGTTGGTTGTAGACGGAGTCAGCCTAAGAAAAAGACCATGTGGATGACAACCAGCAAGGTCATTTAGGTGGTGCTGCAGAAGCTCTCTGAAGATTACATCTCACCACAATATTACCGAGATGCTGGACATGGAGTTTCAGAAACTAATATCTGCCTGAGTTTTGGTTCCATCCTTTCCTTCTATATCCTTATTCCTCCTTTTTGGAATGGGAACATTTACTTTATGCCATTGTATATTGGAAGTATGCAACTTGTAAGATCAGGCTTCAGTGACCAAAAAGAGGCAGATTAAAAGCAGGTGAATAAGACCTTATTGAGATTTATTTTTGGGAGAGATCCTCCAGTCCAACACAATGGGTCCAGGAGAATCGTGCCCAGGCTTAGATGGATTAGAATTTTATTGGGCTTATGGCAGAAAGGGAGGTCTTGGAACAGGAAAGGGAGGTTTTTAGAGTCCCTTGTCCTTCTGGGGTTGTTCAGGGGATCTTGGTGAGCTGCATGTCCTTCCAGGATTGGTCAGGAAATGCCGCTGATTGACAGGTGGTTATGAGGCATAATTACTGGTTATCAGCACCTGATTGGTTGTTTTTTCACGTGCATAGTTTGCTTGCTGCTTTGTTTTCTTAACAACCTCAAACAGACCTAATGTCCCAGCCTTTTTGATGATATCGGGTGCTGAATTCCATCTGGCTACTTCCTGCTTCCTAGGGGTACTGGGGGGATAGTGATGACTTGAGTGTTGGTTTGGTAGGGAGGCTACTGTGGGGGTGAAGGAGTATCTGGTTGTAGGTCCCTCTGTCAATTTCACCCATGTGATTTCAAGTGAACCTGAATAGGCAGGGAGCAATAATTAATAGAAGTTCAATTATTAATATAGGAGTGAGAATGGGAGTCAGCCCCATAATGAGGGTTGAGAATAGCAGCCTGGCCAAGGGTCATTTGATTGTTACTTTTTAAGCTTTTCACTCAAATGATGGAGGGTGTTGACATTCTTTTTGACCAATCCAGTTTCATTGATATAGTAACAGCATTCTTCCTTCAGGAATAGACAGGTTCCTCCTTTGTCTGCTGTCAGGAGACCTAGGGCTCCATAGTTGTATAGTAAAACTTGGGCAATCATGTTATTTGCCTTTTCAGGGAAGTAAGAGAGGAGATTGATGCCTCTAACTCTTCCCAAAGTTGTTGTTCAAACTTCTGAGCAGTTGCTGCATAACAAAGTTCTCCTGCCCCCAGTCTGGAGGCAGCAAGTGAGGAGGCCAGGGAGAGTCCAACTTCTATTGGTAGAAAGGCTGCTTGTCTTGCTCTGGAAAGGGAGGTGGTAACAAGCCATGTTAATTCAGCTTCACTGTACAGAGTTAATTGAGGAACCAAGGTGGAAGGAACACAAAGAGTGAAGGGCATGCTGAGGCTTAGATTTTTTGTTAGGGTAACATTGCACCATAAAAAGAACCCCATCAGAATAAAGGTTGGGGAAGAAATTCAAATGATCTGGTCATAGGGTACTGAACCAGACGAAGTGTAACAGCAAGTGAAATTCCCTGATGAGTTATGAAAAAGGGATACTCCCTGAAAGGCTGGAGAGGGGGATTGTTGGGGTTTGGTTGAGGTATTGAGAGGAAGATCAATGGGAATCACAGTTAAAGGAGTATGAACCAAACCTGTGCAGAGGAAATGGTCTGAAATGGTATTAAATTTGGATAATTGAGAAGCTGAAGGCCCTGATGTACTAGGGCTATCCATGAAAAAGGGTAATCTTTAGGATGGGCAACTGCATCCAGCTGGTGTTGGAGTTCTTTTTCTTGCTCCTGGATGGTTATGTGAATTTGAGGGGACACTTGTACATAAGTTCTTCAGATTCTGATAGAGGCTGAGGGGAGTTTGGCAAAACCCCATGAATAAAATTTACCATAAACCCAAGATGCTCATTTCATGTCCCATGGGTCCCAAATAGTTAATTTGGTGTGTGCTCATTTTTAATAGCAAGGCTTATCTAGAAAGTGTGTCTTGCATAAATTATAAGGGCATCCAACATAAGTGTTAGGCCAGCACTTACAAGATTTCTCAGTTTGGTCTGATATGAAATATAGTATTATGTGGGATGAGGTGGCTAGGTTGAATCCAGTAATGATTAGGGTGACCAGTGATTGCAGCCAGTGGAAAGGCAATCACCTTGACCCATAAATAGAGTGGATGGTGCCATCCTGGTGTCATGTCGCTTGGATGTAGAAGCACCATCTCTGGGTTGGGATAGGAACTTGAGAGAGATTAATGATTAGTAAAAGAAGAAGAGGATTGATGAGAAATCTTGAGTTTGGTTGGCTCCAGCATGGTGGAAGTCCAGGACTGGACATTTGGAACAGGTGTCTTTTTAAGGCGGGAGACATGGTACCAGGGGGAGTGGCCCAAAATCTTGGCTTCATTGGCATAGTAAGTATGACTGTATGGGGTTTTGTCTAGCAAGATTCCAATGATTGAGGATGCAGTTCCCAGTGTAAGATTGTGTCATCTGGTTGAAGAGGGTCCAATTTGGTTTGTGGTTGTACTGGGATTGAGGCAGTGGATGGTGCAGTGATGAGCGCTCATGAAAAAATGGATCCAAATAATTTTTTTTATTCACGTGATTTCAATGGTTTAATTTAAATTGGGTAAACAACTGTTGAGGATTGTTTTAATATGTGAACAATAAAGGAGGTTAACAGATCTGTTTGTTTACTTTCACCTTTCCTTTTCATTATATTTAATAATTCTGTTCAAGATAATGTAAATTGTTAAGAAAATTGTTTTCTTTTAGTGCCTTCTGGAATGTTATATAATTTTTTCTTTAGCCATTATTGCCAGAATTCCTATCTTCATCCCAGTGCTGGTGAAGACAAAAATAAAACCAATCTACAGCTTCTGCAATAGCCATCACTGAACTGCTTGCAGAACTTGCCTGGACTATGTGTCACTTGTATGCATTGTGAACTCACTTGTATGCATTGTGAACTATCTGTTGGTGCAGCGACTTGTGGTAGTGTTGGGGTATTTATGCTGATGGTGTCATCGGTGGTACAATCTTTCCAAAAGGAGCCGTCAATTGGCTTGGTGTATCTTCCTCCCTTCTGTTTGTCATGATCATTCAGCTAAAATTTGGGGGCCAACAGAGGTGAGGCAAAGAACCTCACCCCCCCGCTGGTACAAAGACCTCTCCACAGGTGTGGCTATATACTGGACCGGTAGTCAGTGACGGGTAAGATCCAATTGCAATGGTACCAACCTAAGACAGGAGGCTGACGCCCTGAGGTCAGCTCATCTGATAACGGGTAAGGACCGTATGTACTATTGGACAACCTAAGGCAGGCACGGTCCCTAAGCCACATGCTTGTTGTTTAAACAAAGAGGGGGAGATGTTGAGAGCCATAGCTGAAGGGGCCCCAGCAAACTTTCAGACTGCCAGCTGATGCTTGGCTCACAGCGTCCCCAGCAACATCTAGCTGATTGGCTCCTCTGCAGTGATGCTCATTGGGCTGTTTCCCTGCCCTTTCAGGCCACAGAGCTGCTCATTGGGGGACTTTTTTGGCTCCGCCCATGCAACCCAGCCAATCGGCCTCAAGAGCAGGAGGATTGAGGGAGGTGGAGAGGCTGGTGGTTGGGGGAGTGGCTTGTGGAAAGCCGGTGGTGGCAGTTGGGCTCTGAGTGTTTTTCCTGAGGAGCGGTTTTGTTTGGCGTGTGTGGTTCTAAAAATAAAGTTAGTTTCTTTTGACAAGTGGCTCCTGAATTGTGCCCAGCCAGACTGCGGCAGTGCAGGAAGACACAGGTCTGCACATTCCCTTAGGAGTTTGTGTAGAAGTGTGAGATATGGCAGGTAGAACACAAGGGGATGAAAAGTGATTGGAAAGCATTGATTGATTAAGAAAGGGTGCCCATAGAGTATCTCAAAGGGGCTAAAGCCTGTGGGGACTCTAGGGGCTTCCTGAATTTGGGTGAGGTCTAATGGCAGGAAATTGGGCTTGGAAAGCCTGAGTTCAATAGCAAGTTTAATGAGATGATCCCTGAGAATGCCATTAACTTTCTCAACCTTACCTGAAAATTGGGGATGGTAGGGGATGTGGAGCCTCCAAGTGATGTTGAGGCCTAGTTGAACAACCTGAGAAGTGAAGGCTGGACCATTGTCTGACTGGATGGAGGTGAGAAGTCTGAACCTGGGAATAATCTGCTTGATGAGGATGGAGGTGATGATATCAGCAGTTTCCCTGGAGGTAGGAAGTCTTCTATCCATTCTGAAGAAGTATCAAGCAAAGTAAGTAGGTAGCGAAGTTTTTAGTGCCTAGGTATGTGAGTGAAGTCAATTTGCTAGTCTTCGCCTGACTGGTGACCCCTCATCTGATGTGTGGGGGGTTTAGGTTTGATGCCCCCTTGTGAGGATACTGTAGAGCAGACAGAACAAGTGGAGTGGACCTGCTGGAGAGTAGTTCTCATTCCTGGGGAGTAAAAGAGGGGTTGTAAAATCTGGAAAAGGGATTTGGGGCCAATTTGAAGAGAGTTATGAATGTGCATCAATAAACTGTAAGCTTGTTGCTTAGGGAGGGCAATTTGATCCCCCAGGAAGATCTGGCCATCCTCCCTGAAATGGCCACCTTGGGTTATTAGGTCCTGTCATTCCTGTGGGGAATAGTTTGGTTGAATTGTGGTGGATAGAAATAGGATAGGGGCTGCTGAGAATTTTTCCATTTGTTCTTGTGCTATGGAGTCTGCTTTGTTGTTTCCTGTAGCTATAGAGTCAGAGGAATTTTGATGTTCTCTGCAGTGTATGATGGCCACTCGTGATGGCAGTTGTAGTGCCTCTAAGAGTTTGGAAATCAGATTGGCATTGACCACTGGTGATCCCTTTGTGGTCAAGAATCAACATTCCTTCCAAATAGCCAAATATGAATGAGCATTTGGTAAAGTATATTTGGAGTCTGTGTATAATTTAACCTGTTTGTCTTTGGATAGAGTGAGAACTCTGAAAAGTGCAAAAAGTTCAGCCTTCTGGGAAGTGGTCCCTTCAGAGGCAGGCAGCTTCTAGAACTAAGGCAGTGATGACTACTGCTTATGCATTTTTACATCATCTGTAGCTACCAATTATAGAACTTCCATCCACAAAAATGGTTAAGTCAGTTGAGGGAAGTGGGTAATCAAAGAGGTCCTCATGGGGTGATTGCAGGTCCTTCAGACCTGTGGACAGGAATGGTTAGCATTTGAAGAGGGTAGAGATGGTGGGAGGAGTGTGGCTTGGCAATTTAGACTGGTCTCAGTTGGGAGTTTCCTTTGGTCTTAGCTGAACTCACTCATGCATATGATGTTGGGGACCAATCACAGGCAACTTGAATTCTGAAGCAGACCATGTGAGCTGGAAAGAAAGGAGCAACTTTACCACATTTCTCTTATTATTCATCAGGCTAGCCTGGCTGGTTCTACAGAATGAAATCTATGGAACATCAGTTCTATTAGATTATGTGTGAGAACACATCTGTATTTTCTTAATAGCATTTATAAGGCTAGTCTTATTTGACTTCACAGACACTGATATTTTGGATGAGCCACTTTCAGACTTCCATGATAGAGGGTGAAAAGAAACAAGGCATGTTAAAGTTTGAATTTGGAACTAACCTGGTAGCTTTTGCACATTCTATTGGCCAAATGGAGTCTTAAAGGCAGTTCATATTCTATTGGTGAAGAAAGAGACCCTACTTCTTGATTGCAAAGGGGTTTAAATATAAGAAAGGTGGAACAGAGGCCAGTTTTGCAGTGTGTCAGTGATGTGGAGTCATTGCAGAATTTTGGGCAGGATTTGACATAATCAAATTTGACTTAAGGAGGCATGCTTTTACTGAGGTGTGGAAATGGATTTAGGAGGACAAAGGTGAAGGTAAGAGAAGCATTATTTTTTAGAAAATGGACAGAAGTAGACAGCATTGTGTTAAGTGAGATAAACCACACTGAGAATGTCATTGGTTGTGTGTCTTGTGTCATATATGATAATTTGGGAACAAAAAGAGGAAAAGGGGTCAGATCTCATGAAAATTGAGGGAAAAGTAGTAGAATAGAGGCAGGGGACCAGGGTGACAGAAGAAGGAAGGGATTGGGGATGTACTGGGGAATGAAAATGACCAAACAATGTTATGTGCATGTATTACTATGTAACAGTGCATCCTATTATTATGTATAATTATAGTGTACCAAATAGATGCTAATTCATCCTCCCATTGGAAAACATTGAGAGCCTCATTTAAGGATACTGTTAGTGAAGAAATAGAAGACAGGTAACTTTGAAGAGTAAACAGATATAATCAAGGAGGCCAAGACTTGATGACTATTGGGGATTAAAAGACCCAGAGAAGTTAAGTGTGAATATAATATTCTGACTTTGTAAACTCAGCAGTGAAGAAGTTGTTTAAAGACGTGGGCAGTATAGTCTGAATAGTGGGTTTATTTTGAGAGATGATTATTTACATTTTGGGCACAATGTGTTTACCCACAATGTACATGTCCAGTAGGAGGCATATTTGTCTGGATTTCAGGAGAGAGGTCTAGAATTTTGGAAGTCATTTACATAATGATAGCAAGTTCCAGCATGGGGATATATGGTATCACTCCAGAGGAGGACTTTAAACTAGAAATGGGGATTAGGATAGAACTCTTGGAAATACTACATTTTTAAACATGGTGATTGGAGGAAGAGAGGTGATGGAAGAGGATAAGAAGCAGCAGTAAGGAAGGTGAGGCAGGAACAGGAGAGAGCACTGTGTCAAGAGCTAAGGAGGAAGACCTGGGTGAATGATTGCAAGAAAGCCATTAGAAATGACTAATAAATGGTCCTAGCAAATTACTGATGATCCATTTTATGCATGGTTTAATGAAATGATGGAAGCCAAAACCAAAATGAAGTGGATCAAGGAACAAATAGGAGGTTAAAGGGAAAGAGGAAATTTAATTTCTAGCAGTAGTGTTGATTAACCCAGGGCCTTGCATATTCTAGGCAAGTGCTGTGATACTGAGATACCACAGCAGTCCAGAAAATTCAATTTCTAGAGGTGGGGGTGAGTTCTAAATTGGGAGAGACACACAAAAGAGATGAAGAACGATGTCCTCAATCTTTGGGTTTTTGAAAATTTTTTTTTTCTGATCTTTAAGATCAACCAGGGTTAAAATTAGCAAATTCTCCTTTTCCCCAAAGTCCAGGTTGTGTACTTTCTTAAATATCTTCTACTCCCATCCCACAAAATTTAGCCTTGGTTTGCATCTTGGGTTAACTCTGGAAGGAGACTATGGATAACATCCTTCAGATCCCATTATGATGGAACTTTCATATCTTCTTTCAACTCCTCATCTTTTAGCAATTCCTGGAGATACCTAATATTTCCAAAGCAGTAGGATTAGGATTCCATTGACTGAGGGGTTATGGAAAAACTTTTTCTGTCAGGCTTTGTCCAATTGGGTAATTGGACATGTGTAGATTTTGTCCATAGAATGCAAGAAAACAATGTAAAGAGCAATGACCTAATGCTACCAGAAAAATGATTGGTTTATGTTGTATTTTCCAGCTTTCTTTCAAAAAAATTCTCAGCTGCTTGAAGACAAAAATTATAAAAGATTTATCAAAGAAATGATTCATACAAATCTGGATGTGTAAGAATAAATTTAACCATGGAAGGTAAAACTTCATGTGCCTAGAATTAAGTTGCTGACTGTAGTATGTAAGATTCCCCAAATCAGTATTTATGATTTCCAGGTAGAATGCACTAAGAAGTGGAGTCTCAGTGTCATTTCTAATCTACAAGTGTACAATTTCATAGACTCTATCATTCTTTTTCTTTTTTTAGAGAGAGAGTGAGGGAGAGAGTGAGTGAGAGAGAGAGAGAGAGAGAGAGAGAGAGAGAGAGAGAGAGAGAGAGAAAATTTTAATATTTTTTTTTTTTTAGTTTTTGGCAGCCACAGCATCTTTGTTTGTGTGCTGAGGATCGAACCCGGGCCACATGCATGCCAGACGGGTGCACTACTGCTTGAGTCACTCCAGCCCCTATCATTCTTTTTTTTTTTTTTTTAAATCCATCAATAGTTTTTTTTATTGTTTGTTCACATTATTACAAAGCTCATGACATATCATCTTTCATACTTTTGATTCAAGTGGGTTATGAACTCCCATTTTTACCCCAAATACAAGTTGCAGAATCACATCGGTTACACATCCACGTTTTTACATAATACCATATTAATGACTGTTGTATTCTGCTACCTTTCCTAACCCCTACTATCCCCACTCCCCTTCCCTCTCATCTTCCCGCTCTACCCCATCTGCTGTTGCTTAATTCTCTCCCTTGTTTTTTTTCCCCCTTTCCCCTCACAAACTCTTATATGTAATTTTGTGTAACAATAAGGGTCTCCTTCCATTTCCATACAGTTTCCCTTCTCTCTCCCTTTCTCTCCCCCAACTCATCTCTGTTTAATGTTAATCTTTTCCTCATGCTCTTCTTCCCTGTTCTGTTCTTAGTTGCTCTCTTTATATCAGAGAAGACATTTGGCATTTGTTTTTTAAGGATTGGCTAGCTTCACTTAGCATAATCTGTTCTAATGCCATCCATTTCCCTGCAAAATCCATAATTTTGTCGTTTTTTAGTGCTGCGTAATACTCCATTGTGTATAAATGCCACACTTTTTTTATCCATTCATTTATTGAAGGGCATCTAGTTTGATTCCTGAGTCTAGCTATTGTGAATTGTGCTGCTATGATCATTGATGTGGCAGTATCCCTATAGTATGCTCTTTTAAGGTCCTCAGGGAATAGACCGAGAAGGGCAATAGCTGGGTCAAATGGTGGTTCCATTCCCAGCTTTCCCAGGAATCTCCATACTGCTTTCCATATTGGCCGCACCAATTTGCAGTCCCACCAGCAATGTACAAGTGTACACTTTTCCCCACATTCTCGCCAGCACTTATTGTTGTTTGACTTCATAATGGCTGCCAATATTACTGGAGTGAGATGGTACCTTAGGGTGGTTTTGATTTGAATTTCTCTGACTGCTAGAGATGGTGAGCATTTTTTCATGTACTTATTGATTGATTGTATGTCCTCCTCTGAGAAGTGTCTGTTCAGGTCCTTCGCCCATTTGTTGATAGGGTTATTTGTTATCTTATTGTTTAATTTTTTGAGTTCTTTGTATATTCTGGATATTAGGGTTCTATCTGAAGTGTGAGGAGTAAAAATTTGTTCCCAGGATGTAGGTTCCCTATTTACCTCTCTTATTGTTTCTCTTGCTGAGAAAAAACTTTTTAGTTTAAGTAAGTCCCATTTGTTTATTCTTGTATTTAACTCTTGGGCTATGGGCATCCTATTAAGGAATTTGGAGCCCGACCCCACAATATGTAGATTAGAGCCAACTTTTTCTTCTATCAGGCGCAGAGTCTCTGATTTGATATCAAGCTCCTTGATCCACTTTGAGTTAACTTTTGTGCATGTCGAGAGAAAGGGATTCAGTTTCATTTTGTTGCATATGGATTTCCAGTTTTCTCAGCACCATTTGTTGAAGATGCTATCCTTTCTCCATTGCATGCTTTTAGCCCCTTTATCAAATATAAGAAAGTTGTAATTTTGTGGATTGGTCTCTGTGTCCTCTATTCTGTACCATTGGTCCACCTGCCTGTTTTGGTACCAGTACCATGCTGTTTTTATTACTATTGCTCTGTAGTACAGTTTGAAATCTGGTATCGCTATACCTCCCAATTCACACTTCCTGCTTAGAATTGCTTTTGCTATTCTGGGTCTTTTGTTTTTCCTTATGAATTTCATGATAGCTTTAGCTTTATCTATTTCTACAAGAAATGCCGTTGGGATTTTGATTGGCATTGTGTTGAATCTGTAGAGAACTTTGGGTAATATCGCCATTTTGATGATGTTGGTTCTGCCTATCCATGAACAGGGTACATTTTTCTATTTTCTAAGATCTTCCTCTATCTCTCTCTTTAGGGTTCTGTAGTTTTCATTGTATAAATCTTTCACCTCTTTTGTTAGGTTGATTCCCAAGTATTTTATTTTTTTTTGAGGATATTGTAAATGGGGTGGTTTTCCTCATTTCCGTTTCAGAAGTTTTGTTGCTGATATACAGGAATGCCTTTGATTTATGCGTGCTGATTTTATATCCTGCCACTTTGCTGAATTCATTTATTAGTTCTAGTAGTTTCTTTGTAGACCCTTTTGGGTCTTCTAGGTATAGGATCATGTCATCCGCAAATAGTGATATTTTAAGTTCTTCTTTTCCTACATGGCTGCCCGCAAGGAAGCAGCACTTTCAGTATCTCCACATTAACAGGATCAGAAAGACCCATTAATACACCTAGATTCCACCTACTGAGGATCTTCTAGCAAAATTCCGCTGAAAGGAGACCTGCCGGGAATTAGTAAGTTTATTAGAGGTGACAGTTTGTCCCAGACAAGTGAATCTTGGCCATGCGGCCTGCCTGGCTCTGCAAGCGGCCCCGGGCGGCCCTGCGCTTGGAGAAGGGTCCCCATCCCGCAGACGGCCCCGCCCTCCCAGTTCTCCTGTCGGCCCTGCTCGTGCTGCGAACGGCCCCCCTGCCCGCCCGGCTCTGCGAACCCCACCCACCCCGCAAACGGACCCCCGCCCGCTCGGCTCTTGGCAACAGCGCAGAGGTCCAGTCCCATGGCAGCCGCCTGCCTGGCTCTGCAAGCGGCCCCCGGCGGCCGGGCATGGGGAGAAGGGTTCGCTCCTGGCCTGGCAGACGGCCCCCAGCCTCCCAGCTCTGCTAACGGCCCTGCCCGCACAGTGAATGGCCCCCGCCCGCTCGGCTCTAGCCCTATCATTCTTTTTTTTTTTAAAGAGAGAGAGAGAGGTAGAGAGAGGTATATATAGAGAGAATTTTAATATTTATTTTTTAGTTATCGGCAGGCACAACATTTTTGTTTGTATGTGGTGCTGAGGATCGAACCCGGGCCGCACACATTCCAGGCGAGCGCGCTACCACTTGAGCCACATCCCCAGCCCCCTATCATTCTTTTGAAAAATCTTTTTTTTTTTTAAATTTATAGATGGACACAATATCTTTATTTATTTATTTCTGTGTGGTGTTGAGGATCGAACCCAGTGCCTCACATGTGTGAGGCAGGCACTGTACAACTGAGCTACAGCCCCAGCCCAGAATCTAACATTCTTATATGGATATTGAATGTTGTCCATGTGAAGCTCAATTTGGAAAAAGGATATATTGTTACTGTATTTCTTCAGACTGTTCTTCTTTCTGAGGTTTCTGCAAGGCTAGTGTTTTTCTCATGTCAGTCAAACAATTTGATAAAATGAAGATGAATATATTATGTTGAATGTGATTTTTTTTACCTTTAAATACAGTGTTTTAAAAACATTTTTAAAAATTTATTTTTTTATATACATGACAATAGTGGAATGCATTACACTCATTATTACCCATTTATAGCACAATTAAAAACATTTTTAAATTGACAGAAAAGTTGGACAGATAATATTAAAAGATTGTATTTTAACCCTACCTTGCACACACAGTGCCCATTATTATTATCCTATTCCTAAGTAAGGACGTTTGTTACGACAAATGAACCAATATTCATGAATTTTTTCCCTTTGGTAGTAGAAATTGAAATCAGGTTTTTACACATACTAGGCACGTCTCTATCACTAAGCCACTTCCTTAGCCCAACATTCTTTTTTTATTTTTAATTTTTATTTATTAATTTATTTTTAGTCATACATGACAGCAGAATGTATTTTGACATATAATACATGCATGGAATGTACATACATCAATCATATTGTCTATTCTATTCTGCTGCCCTTCCTATCCTCCCTACTCCTCCCCTCCTCTCCCATCCTTTCTCTCTATCCAATCTAATGTGACACACTTTTTTTTCTTTTTCTCATTGCAACATCATATATGTATAATGTATAACAATGAGGGTCTCCTTTCATCTTCTGTGCAACTCCCCTTCTCCTTTTTACCTCCCACCTCTCTTCCCTATTTAGTGGTAGTCTTCTTCTCATGCTCTTCCTCCCTATCCCATTTTGAGTTACCCCACCTTATATCAGAGAAGACATTCAGCATTTGTTTTTTTAGGGATTGGCTAATTTCACTTAGCATAATCTGCTCTAATGCCGTCCATTGGCCTGCAAATGCCATGATTTTATTATTTTTTAGTGCTGAGTAATATTCCATTGTGTATAAATGCCACATTTTAAAAATCTATTCATCTATTGAAGGGCATCTAGGTTGGTTCCACATTCTAGCTATTGTGAATTGTGCTGCTATAAACATTGATGTGGCTGTGTCCCTGTAGTATGCTCTTCTTAGGTCTTTTGGGTATAGTCCGAGAAGGGGAATAGCTGGGTCAAATGGTGGTTCCATTCCCAGCTTTCCAAGGAATCTCCAAACTGCTTTCCAAATTGGCTGCACCAAATTGCAGTCCCACCAGCAGTGTATGAGTGTTCCTATCCCCCCACCCCCCCGCATCCTCACAAGCACTTATTGTTGTTTGACTTCATAATGGCTGCCATTCTTATTGGAGTGAGATGGTATCTTAGAGTAGTTTTAATTTGCATTTCTCTGATTGCTAGAGATGGTGAGCATTTTTTCATGTATTTTTTGATTGATTGTATATCCTCTTCTGAGAAGTTTCTGTTCAAGTCCTTGGCCCATTTGTTGATTGGATGATTTGATTTTTTGTTGTTTAACTTTTTGAGTTCTTTGTATACTCTAGAGATTAGAGCTCTATCTGATGTTTGAGGGGTAAAAATTTGTTCCCAGGATGTAGGCTCCCTATTCACCTCGCATATTATTTCTCTTGCTGGGAAAAAAGTTTTTAGTTTGAATTCATCCCATTTCTTTATTTTTGGTTTTAACTCTTGTGCTATAGGTGTCAGAAATTTGGGGCCTTCCCCACGTGATGAAGATTAGGACCAACTTTATCTTCTATTAGATGCAGAGTCTCTGGTCTGATTCCTAGCTCCTTGATCCATTTTGAGTTGACTTTTGTACATGGTGAGAGAAAGGGATTCAATTTCATTTTGTTGCATATGGAATTCCAGTTCTCCCAGCACCGTTTGTTGAAGATGCTATCCTTTCTCCATTGCATGGTTTTAGCACCTTTGTCTAATATAAGGTAGTTGTAATTTTGTGGATTTGTCTCTCCCAACATTCTTGATTTTCTCAATTTTTAACACTTATTCTTTTCTATACTAGAATCCCTGTCATCCCTCATATTCCATTTTTTGTCATATCTCTTTAGTTTCCTCTTTGCTCTGATATTTCTTCAGGTCTTTCTTGTTTCATTACTCTGACAACTTAGGGGAATACCATTCTATATATTATTGGTTGTCCATGTATCTAAAGTTTTTCTAGTGCTTATAGGGAGATTATTTTTTTGGGGAGGAAGTCACAGATAAAAAATGCTATTCATCACATTAGTTCCAGGTATATATTATCAAAGTGAATGTTGATTATTGTTGCTGAACTTGATCACCTGAGGTGGTGTTTGTCAGGTTTCTCATTGTGAAGCTACTTTTCCCTCTCCTATTCCCAAACTGTACAGTTCATAAGGAGGTTGCTACGTGCAGCTAATGTTTTATGATGGAGGAGTCATGCTCCCATTTTTAGGGTGGTGTATTATGTTAGCGCTCTCCATAGGAACAGAAGCAATATGAACATGGATATTTATTTTAAGAACTTGACTCATGGAAATGTGGGGGCTTGATAAGTCCAAAATTTGATCTGGGTAACATTCATGCTGAAGACTCAGGAAGGAGTGTCAGATGGAGGCCAAAGGAAGTCTGCTAAGCTTTTAAAAGGTTATTATATTTTTCAGTGATAAAATTTTCATTTTTTATATCTTCTGTTTTTTTGTTGAGTCTACTTTTTTGTTTCTTGTTTTTATTAGATTATTTATTCATCCTAATTTGTTATACATAATGGCAGAATGCAATTCATTTCATATTACACATATACAGCACAATTTTTCAAGTCACTGATTGCACATGAAGTATTTTCACATCATTTGTGTCTTATACATGTACTTAGGGTAATGTTGTCTAACTCATTCCACCATCCTTCCTACTCCCTTGCTTCCTCCCTTCCCCTCCCTCCCATTGCCCTAAAGTTCCTCCATTACTTCCAGGCTCACCCCATCCTCCTTGCCATTATGAGTCAGCATTCCTTTGTTTTTTTTTTTTGGGATGATGGTTTACTTTGGGTACTGGAGATTGAACTTTGGGCTTCCAAACCCCTGAGCCACATTCCAGCCCTTTTTATTTTTTATTTTGACACAGGGATTTTCTAAGTTACTTAGGGAAGAACAGGTACTTTCTAAGAGACAATGGAGTCATGAGCCTGTCTGACTTTTGTACATGTCTTTGCTAAGAAGGGATATTGATGCTGTGGCAGAAGACTTTCTGTAAGACAGATAGGAGAGGCTCCCTCAGCCTTCCCATTCCACACCTTGTACCTTCTTCAGTGTAAGTAACTCCCTCAAGGAAATTGTGGCATTCAACATGTAGGACCTGGGGATTTAGTGAAAGGATGAAAATGTTTCTGCCTACAACAGCAGTTGGTTATTTCAATATACAACTGTTTTCTCAATTATCAACTGGTAAACAGAAAAAAGAATTAACTTGAATGGGCAAAGTTAAATCATAAGGGGTTTCACAATCAGCAATCAGGAATTAAATTTTAAGAATTTGGGAAATGCTGGTGTTGTAGTGCATGCTTGTAATCCCAGGGGCTTGGGAGGCTGAGACAGGAGGATCTCAAGTTCAAAGCAATCCTTTGCAATGTAGCAAGGAACTAAGCAATTTAGCAAGACTCTGTCCCTAGTTGAAATATAAAAAAAGGGTAGGGGATGTTGCTCAGTGGTTATGCACCCCTGGGTTCAATTTCTGTTACAAAAAAATTTCATGATGTTATGAAAGGGAAATGATTCAATTTGTAACAATTTTCTTATGCAAAACTTTGAATATTCTCTCAGTGAAGAAAAGAAGGAATTTGAATTTGAGATGGAAATTTATTATGATTGTAGATAGGAATTGCTTCCATATTTAATAAAATTAAGGCTCACAGATGATGTCTTTGATCCTTATGTGCTCAAAGACGTGCAGTTTTGATGTCCCCATCTGGTTATTCCTGAACCATCTCCTTTTGTTTTCATTTCTACATGATCACAAAGAGTTTAATTGTAAAATCACAATGTACCATTAAATATGTATAATGATTAGTTGTGAGTAAAATCTTTGAAAAATATAAATAAGATGGAAATGTTAACTATGCCAATTTGATCATTATGCACTGTGTGTGTGTCAAAACATCATGTTATCTGATAGATTTTACAATTAAATAATAAAGAAGAAATAAAGCATCAAAAAATTTTTAAAAATATTTTTATTGGTGAATTATATTTATACATGAGAATGGACTTCATTCTGTTATATTAATACCAGTATATAGCATAATTTGGCAAATAAAAAAAACAACTTGGTTCAAGTTGAGTATCTAAAGCATATGACTTCTTTTCTTTTTCTTTTCCTTTAGGATTTCCTCACTCAGAATATGGACAAAGCTGCTGCTTATTTTGTGGGGCTATCAGATCCAGAGGGTCAAGGACACTGGCAATGGGTTGATCAGACCCCATACAACCAAAGTGCCACGTGAGTACAGAATTAGATAAAGAAATCCTGGGTCCTGGGTCATACAGGAAGTTTAGAGTGTTCCAGCATCAGTTCTGAAACTAAATCAGCTCACTCTTGTCCTGTTGCACACACAGTTAATCAATTTTTTTACCTAATTAAATTATCACAGAAGCCTAGGAGGCACACATTATTTTTCCTATTATAGAACTGAGGAAATTAAGTTTGGAGAGTATAGATAGTTCAGCTAAGGTCACCCAACAACAGTCTTTAGAACCAGGTGGATTCTACTGTGCTTTTAAAAACTCTATTTATTCTCTGTAATAAAAATTCATGTTTTTAAAGATCATTATGGATTATTGTGATTTATATTTCTCATAAAGCAAAAACCCTAAATTTGGATACTGTTACAATATCTCATATTTATGTAATCTTTAAAGGCATTTAAATACATTAGTATACTTCCACTTTTGATCCTTATATCTTCGTTGTGGAATACATAGTGCTGTTACTGTGGTCCAGCTTTTAGATGGGCAAACTGAGAATTTAAGAAATTAAATTATTTGACCTAGAAAATGGAAATAAGTAGAAGATCTAGAGATTTAACTATTTCTTCAGACTTCAAAATCATCCCATTAAAAAGGGGAAAAAAGCCCCTATTTTGAATCATGGGAGCATGGTGACTTCTCTTCATCATATAAGAAAGCCCCATGGATTGACAGTCTCCTGGCAACAGGGCCTATGTTTAGAGGAGAGCCCGTGGGTAACTTTTGGTCAAATTCTTAGTGCAATAAGGTATGAGAAAATATGAGTGATGAGGGCACAATTTTCAAGATAAATGCCAGAGGTGTTGGTGGAGGAGAAACTGCATGAGAATTGGGAAGGGTTGGTTTGGGCATATCTGACCCTGACTTCTACAAAGTTCTATCCCAGCCTCTGACCCCATAACTGACTCTAACCCCTTTAAAAGCAGTCTTGGAAGAATCACTTCATCCTTTTTCTCTGTTCCAGATTCTGGCATCCAGGTGAGCCAAGTCATAGGGAAGAGCGTTGTGTTGTAGTAAATCCTCGTCCTACATCAGCGCAATGGGGCTGGAATGACATACCTTGTAAAGATCGTCACCGATCAGTTTGTGAAATGATGAAGATCTACTTATGAATCAACACTTTTCATGGACATGTTTTTGGATTGCGTTCATTATTCTAGAGTTAGTTCATAAGTTCTTCTTTATAAAAGACATTCCAAAGACTTTTAGGTATGTGGTCAACTATTCCACTTTTGAGGAAATGTTCATGTTACATATGGAATTTATCAGTTTACTTCCTACAGAGCACCTAATACAATAATTGTAGGGGATTTTACTTAATGTACAATGAATTTACTCCATATTATTTCTGTACCATAATAATGGTACAGAATTTTCAAAAGATACATTTTACTCAAAATGCCCTTGACTGCCTCAGTAAAGAGAGTAATTGAACAGGAGTGAAATATTTAGTCCTGTGTCTAGCCAGTGCTGGAACTCTTCTCTTCACTCTACCTTGTGTTGTCTGAGTGTGTTTTGGTGTCTTTTACTTATTTTTCTCTAGAGCATCTTTACATCAATGTGTGTGAAGAGATTTTATGTGAGTTTTGTGTTTAAAGAGTGATACAGAATCAGAAACTATCCTACTGATCACTAAACACTGCAAAGGATTGTAAGAAGTAATACAATAGTTATGGTTTTAAGCCACTAAGGTTTTGGGTAGAATGTTCAGTACTGGGCAGAGTACTTTTACTTTCACGAGATTATCATTTTGTAGAAATGATAATGTTGAATGAAGCTGGCTGATTTCTCTGAGGGTGGAGATCTGCTGACAACTAACAACCCTCTAGAGCCCTTTGGATGTAAATTTTATTCAGATGATTTTAATAATGAAACATGGATTATGTTACAGTTTAGATATGAGGTGTCTCCCAAAAGCTCATGTGTGTGACAATGAAAGAAAGTTTAGAGTTGAAATGATTGGGCTATGAGAGCCTTCACTCAATCAGGGCATTAATCCCCTGATAGGGACTAAATAAATGGTAACTGAAGGCATGTAGGGTGTGGTTGAAGAGGTGAGTCACTGAGGGTGTGCCTTTGAGGTGGGTGTTTTGTTGTGGTGGGAGGATTATGTTTTTTTCTCTGTCTCTGCTTCCTGATGGGCATGTCCTGAGCCACTCTTCTCCTCTACACCTTTCTGCTCTGATGGTCTATTTCACTTCAGGCCCAGAGCAATGGGAACTGGCCATCTATGGACTGAGACCTTTGAAAACATGAGCCCCAGATGAACTTTTTCTCTTCAAAAATACTTTTTTCATGTATTTTGGTCACAGTAGCAAAAAAGGTGACTAAAACAGATTAGTAGTCCTTTCTTTGCCTACATGGAAATCATCAGTAGTGCACACTTGTTGGGGATGAGCTCAATGATTCAAGGACAGAAGACATAATGAGGCACAGTTCAACTGTATTAAAGCAATTGTTCAGTGTAAAGTTTTAATGAAATATTGTGTAATAAAATTTTGGATGAAATGCTTGGAGCAGTTAAAAATGTTGTAAATGGAATTTAAAAAATGAGAAACCTGCTTTGAGGATTGTGGCTCATGTTTGCTGTCTATTCATCCCTTCTCCCTCAAAAACAATATTTTAATATTGTTTAAAGTCACATTTTCCTTCTTGAAGCTCCTGTGACTTGGATGTTGTGAGGGAATATGGATTAATCCAAGTCAACAACACAATCATACTAGTGGTTGGTTTAGGAATAGCATGAATTGTTAGTCCTGCTAAGAAACGGCTTCTTCCTCTTCTCAGAGGAATCAAGGAGTGAATCTCCCTCTCCTAATGAACATTAAAGGTCCTATTTACAACTGACAGTTCTGTAACCATGAGGGGAACTAGCTTTCAAATGATAGCAACACTATGGATGGCAGAATAGAGCCATGGGAAAAACTTGGTTATTTAAGTTCTTTGTGTTAGGTCGGTGGTGGCAACTTGGTGGACACTTAGAACAAAGCAGCCTGTGTGGGAAAAGAACATCAATCAGGTGCCTTAGGAAATGCCTGTCAATCAGCCAGTCTCCTGACTAATGCCTGACAATCAGCAGGACCCTCTGGCTAATCCTGGAGTTCAGCCAACTCCCCTGACCAACTCCAATGGAGCAAGGGACCTGAAAACAACTTTTCCTGTCCCAAGTCCTTCCCTTCCTGCTGTAAGCCCCATAAAAGTCCAGTCCTGTTGAGCTTTCACATGGTTTCTCCTCAGACCCTTCTCCTGTCTCCTCTGTGGGTCTGATGGAGTTCTGTCTGGGAGTGATATCTCAATAAAGCCTTATTCAGTGGCCCTTTTAAATCTGTCTCCTTTGGTCGCTGCCCATCTAGCCTGATCTGACATTTTGTGGGTCACTGAATTGACTATTTTCACAGCATAGCCTACTGTGAAGTTTTCTTGTGAAGACTAATCAATTTGTAATTATTTGTCAGATTGAGTCCTGATGGATTTAAGAAAATATATTAGTTTTAGTGACTAGATTTTATTGAGCTATAGTTTACATAAGTAAAAGGCACACACTTTCCGAGTATAGTTCCATGATTTTGTCAAGTGCATGCGAACCTGTAACCACCATGATTATCTACAATAAAGATTTCTATTATTGCCCAATGTTCCCTGTCCTAACTGTATGAATGCAGTGTTCTGATTCCTGCTTTTCAAATTCCATATTAAACAGATAATAAAGTTTGCTTTTTCTTTTTACTTTCTTTATCTCAATATGTTTGTGAAATTCTCCTAAGTTTTTTTGTATTTTTTCATTGGTAGATTCAATTTTTTTTATGGAATTGTGTTTCATTGTAACATGATCTGTAACAAGATCTGTTTATCTGATTTGTTGTTGGGCAAGCTTTGAATTATTTCTATATCTTATCTGTTGTGAATAAAGCTTCTTCTTTTACATGCCTTTTTGTGTAACTCTGCATTTATTTTTCTTAGAAATGTGCTCGGGGATGGAATGTATTTACACCAGAGTATTATAGAGTATAGTATTACTGCCCTAAATTTCTCTGTGTTTCATTTATTATCTTTTTCTTCCTGAAAACTCCTGGAATTTACTGATTTTTATGCTTTTGTCTTTTACAGATTTTCATGAGTTGGGACTTACACAGATTTTTCCAATGTCTTCTTACCATTAGTAATGTGCATTTAAGATTCCTCCATTTTATTTTATGGCCTGTTGACATTTCTTTTTATTGCAGAAAATATTCTACCACAGTTTATTCATCCATTGAAGTACATGTTGATTGCTTCTTATGTTTGACACTTAGGAATGAAGTTTTTATTTGGCCTCTTGTGTGGGTTTTTGTGTGGAAGTGTTTTCAATTCATTTGTGTTAACACCTAGGAACGCTCTTGTTGACTTGGGTGTTAAGACTAAGTACTGTCTTACAAAGTGGCTATCATTTTGCATTTAACCAGCCAGGAATCAAAGTGTTCCTATTGTTACATTTTCTTGCCAGCATTTGGAATTGACAGTGTTGGTGAATGTTGTCCATTAATATGTGTGCTGTGGTGTCTAATTTTTAAAATGTTTTCCTCCCTATCAATTAAACAATGTAAACTCCTTGATTGTAGTGACTTTTATTTGTTCACTGTTGAGTCCTCAGAGACAATACAGCATGTGGCCCCAAGTTGTCACTCAATAAGTATTGATTGAAAGAGAAAATGACTGTCTCTGCAGGAGTGGTAAAGAGTTGTCCATCTCTGGGTAAATTTCACACAGAGTAACATGTTAGAAAATTTATCAAGTTTGGAAATTTAAGCTAAATCCTACATTCTAGCTTTTGTCAATAATGAAGTTCAGACATCCGCTGCCTGCTCCTCCGCCTCCGCAGAGCCACACCAGCCAGCTCTGGCCATGGACCGCCCGCAGAGCGACAGCTTGCTCCAGGATCTGACTGAGGCCTTGAAGGAGGCCACCAAGGAGGTGCACGCTCAGGCAGAGAATGCCGAGTTCATGAGGAACTTCCAGAGGGGCCAGGTGACCCGAAAGGGCTTCAAGCTGGTGATGGCGTCCCTGTACCATGTCTACGTGGCCCTGGAGGAGGAGATGGAGCGCAGCAAGGACAACCCCGTCTTCGCCCCACTCTACTTCCCCAGGGAGCTGCACCGCAGGGACGCGCTGGAGCAGGACATGGCCTTCTGGTTCGGGTTGAGCCGGCAGAAGGCAGTCCCCTACACGCAGCCACACGCTGCTAGGTGGACCGGCCCCAGCAGGTGGGGCGCAGGGAGCCGGAGCTGCTGGTGGCCCACGCCTATACCCGCTACCTGGGCGACCTGTCTGGGGGTCAGGTCCTCAAGAAGATCACACAGAAGGCCCTGGACCTGCGAGCTCTGGAGAGGGCCTGGCCTTCTTCACCTTCCCCAACATCGACAGCGCCACCAAGTTCAAGCAGCTCTACCGCTCCCGCATGAACACTGTGGAGATGACCCCGGAGGTCAGGCAGAGGGTCACCGAAGAGGCCAAGACCGCGTTCCTGCTCAACATTCAGCT
Source organism: Callospermophilus lateralis (assembly GCF_048772815.1). Classification (NCBI taxonomy): domain Eukaryota; kingdom Metazoa; phylum Chordata; class Mammalia; order Rodentia; family Sciuridae; genus Callospermophilus; species Callospermophilus lateralis. The sequence continues at coordinate 75,350,419 of NC_135308.1, read as the reverse complement.
GTTTGAGGAGTTGCAGGAGCTGTTGAACCAGGACCCCGAGGGCCAGTACCCCTCAAAGGCAGCAGGCCTTTGCCACCGTGCCAGCAGCCGGCTGCAAGGTGAGGGCTTCCTGGGCTCCCATTGAAAGGGACGAATTGCTGGGGTCCTGCCCTAGCGGGGTCCAGGGAGTCCTGAAATTGGCTTCTGCGAAAAGGATGAGACAGGAGTCTTCAGTTTATATTTTTCTAGGATGTGATCTTTAGTTATCAATTATTAGGGTACAGAATCATTAATAAAATGCATCACTAATTAAAAAAAAAGAAGTCCAAGTGTGATGTCTGTCATATGCATACATCTATTTGGTTAGGGAAAAGGGAAGAGAGGGGTATTATTTATTGACTCCCTAAAGCCACAATCACAAGTTCCATAAAAGATGAAATAAGTAGAAATTTTTATTTAAAAAAATTTAAACTAGACTTATGTTAAACTGATACATACATCACCAAATTGTGCATATTATGGGTTACTATGTAAGGTTTCAATATATGTATGCATAGTATAGTGTCAAGTTAAACATACCTGCCTCTTCAAACATTTATCAGTTCTTTATGTAAAAAACTGTCAAAATCCTTTTTAAAAAAATTTAAAACAATTGTTTTTTAGTTGTAGATGGACTCAATACCTTTATTTTATTTATTGTTATGTGGAACTGAGGATTGAACTCTGTGCATCACACATGGTAGGCAAGAGCTCTACTACTGAGCCACAACCCCAGACCTCAAAAATTTTTTTCTAGCTTATTTTTATTGATGCGTTGTAATCTAGGGCACAAAGCAGTGTCTGCTTTCCAGATCAGAGCTGTGCTGCAGATGTTAGTAGAGGGGCAGCCTGACAAGTAAAGATGCTGCAGACTTCCCAGCAGAAACCTGAGAACACTATATGTATACATTCCCCTATTCAGTATCCCAGATTCGTGAGGTAAAATGTTTTTATAACAAGTCCTATGAAAATTGTTTTTCGGAAGTAGCATTACCCAATCTGTCCTAAAGGAGCATGCATCAGTGACAGATAGTGGGAATTTACTTCATTGTAATACTAAAGTCTCCATGCGGGAAAACCCGAAGGCTCATTTCCATAACATGGAAAGTATAAAGTAGCATGTTGTCAGACTTCCTTGTGCAGGAACATCCCCACCCAGGTTTGTGATGATGTCTTCTCTCCACCAGGTCATGCCTTCCCTGCCAAATAAACTGCAGCTTGCTCTGGCAGCCAGCAGGGCTTTGGGAGCAATTCCCCATTTGCAAACAAATTGGTTTCATATCATCACTGTTCTTGGTGTTATGTTCTGCCTGGATTCTCACCAAGAGGTGGATCCATTAAGTTGGGTCACACTGTCATTATTCAAAGAACTAGAAGAATTGTGATGTGTGTAGAGGGGAGCTGTCACAGCCCATCATCCCTAAGCTCTAGGTTCTTGCTGCTTATGGGGAAGGTGCAGAACGCAAAAGCTGGGCAGGTGGCATCTACAGATCCTCAGCTTCACCGAAGTGTTTCAGGCTAGCCTTGTGCCACAACCTGGGCTGTTGTTGCCCACACAACCCTCCATTCAGGGGACTGTCTCTGGAAGGACAGATCATTGGCAGGACTGGTCATTTTCAAAGGGCACAGGTCCTGGAACCTTTAAACTTAGCAACTGTGTTTGAAGGATCTTCATTATGCCTCCATGTGCTCTGGTTTGTCCAGGTTTCACAGCCTAATTTTTTAAAAGTCAGTTATTGAATATTCACAGTTATTTTATCCTTTAATTCTAAATTTTCTTCAAAAATATCAGTTTTAACCAACAAATTAATTAGGCATATTAATAGGATTCACTGAGATATTTTCTTAACCCATTTTCGTATCCATACCTCCTCTTCCACTCCCTCCATCCCAGCAGACTTCCCAGTTGCTAGTAATCACAATTTTACATTCAGGTAAACTTTTCACATATTTTGTTTTAATAGGAGAGAAAAGAAGATACTTTCTATGTCTGTTTTTTTTTTTGTTGCCATGATTTTCTCCAGCTCCATTTTATTTCTTTTTTTTTTTGAAAATGACAGGAATTTTTTTCTTTTTAATGAGTGAATGAGTGAAAAATACTCTATTGTGTATATATACCATATTTTCTTCATTCCATCTATTGGTTAATGGAATCCTAGATTGATTCCATGTGTTAGTTAAGAATAGTGCATTCCCTCAGTGTAACTGACTCTTTTGTAAGCTGACTTCATTTCCTTTGCATATGTACCCAGGAGTTATGTTGATTGATCATGTGATAGTTCCATGTTTAGTTTTTTGAGGAACCTCTATATTGTTTTTCATAGTGGGCATATCAACTTACGTTTCTATCATCAGCATATAAGACTTTCCTTTCTCTATGGTCTCACCAGCATTTGTTAATTTTTGTTGTTTTGATAATAGTCATTGTAAATGGGGTGAGCTTTTATCTCCTTTCAGTTTTGATTTGCATTTCCCTGATGGCTAATGACATTGAGCAAAATAAAATACATTTATTGGTTATTTGCATATTTCTTTTGAGAAGTGTGTATTCAAATTATATACCCATTTTTATTCGGATGACTTGTTTTTGTTGTTAAGTGTTCTTTTATCATCTTTTATAGTTCAGATAACAAGCATGTATAAGATTCATAGTGGCAAAGATTTCCTCCCTTTGTGTAGGTCATCTCCTCACTCTGTTGATTTTTCCTTTGCTGTGTAAAAGCTTTTTAGTTTGATATAATCCAAGTGTCAGTGTTGCTTTTGATTCCCATGCTTTTGGGAAATATCCAACTTTTGATCCTACCTGGAAAATCATTGCCTGTACCCATCTCTTGGAGAACAACATTAAGGAAGGTTAAATTGGAGAAGGGTAAGGAAGTTAAGAGCTCTTTAGCTTGCTTGTCCTAAAGAGAGCTGAGAATGTTTTCTCTTCCTTCACAGTCAGATGACCTGATCATTGAATTTATTTCTTCATCTTTAAGGGGAATTGGAAAAAATGGCAACATTTTATACCCACTTCTTCCATCTCCCCCTGTGATTTATTTTATCTCAAAGCAACCATGGGAAAAACTTTGGGTTTCTATCCTGTTTCTCAAACTTTGTTTCATCATATGCTACAGCTATGACTATCCTATCACTAACAGTGCCCTGCTGAGTTCAAATCCACTTTTTATGGAGTTCCAGTTATGGAGATCTGTTTAATTAAATCATTGGCTATTGATGATGGCACTTGGTTCCTGTAGCAAGCAGCTCCAATTCTGGAAATATCTTGAGGACCATCAAGAGTCACATAATTGGCATAAGGTCAGGCATGGCTGAAAGGAGCATGTGATGAATAAAAAAAACTCTCTACTATTATCTTTATTTTTCCAAACCTATTTTGGGAATTTGGGGGAGGAAAACCCAAATATTATAAAAAGAGATGCTTTTAATACCCTTATGACTGAGAAAATTTTAAGGTGTTAGAAACTCTGTGCCAAGCACTGAGGTTTGAGACAAATGTATATTTCTTTTTATAATCCAATATTGTGAGTTCAATGTCCATATATCCATAATAGATTTCCATGTATTCAGACTGCTTCCTTAAGTAAGTGGAGATGTTTTTGGTGTTACTAAAGGAAAAAAATGTACATAATCTACATTCTACAATCTGCAAAATATTGAGGCAGGATCTCAAAGTCCTTGACTTGAAGACTGCTTCTGAATTTAAACCATTTCAGGCTTCCCTTTCCCTGAGGAGGGAGTATTAAAAATTTTTATTGACCTTTGCCTAATATCATCTTGACTGATACCTGTAACAATATTAACATCAAGTGCTGTAGTACTGCCAAGAGGAGCAGAATTTTTATTTTCTAAGCAAATGACAAATCTTGTGAAACAAAGAAAATGTATGGATATAAAGCACCTCCAGTAGGTACCACTGGCCTTAGGGATATTTTGCTTGTCAACCCCTGAAAGGAACTTTAAAAGACCATGTAGCCTCTTATGCAATTTTATATGTAAAATATTTCTTCATGTTATAGAAGCAAAGATTTCAACTTTGGAACTTTGTAAATACTGACCTTTAAAATTATTATACCTCTTTTTATTTATTTATTTATTTTTTATGGTTATCTTTTATTAGATAAAGGTGCCAAAAAAATACATTGGAGAAAAGATAGCCTCTTTAACAAATGGTGCTGGGAAAACTGGAAATCCATTGCAACAAAATGAAATTAAACCCCTATATCTCACCATGCACAAAACTCAATTCAAAATGGACCAAGAGCCTAGGAATAAAATCAGAAACCCTGTGTCTAGCAGAAGAAAAAGTAGGCCCAAATCTCCATCATATTGGATTAGGCCCCTACTTCCTTAATAAGACTCCTATAGTGTAAGACTTGACTCTCCATTTCTGAGATACCCATATTACTAATTATCAATCCTGTTGGTTCTACCTTCTCAATAACTCTTAACCTCAACCACATCTTGCTGTTTCCCCTGGCACTGATCTGGTTAGTGCTACCAAGATGTGTCACCTAGATTACTACAAGTCTCACAATTAGTCTGTCTGATCTTCCTCAGTTCCCATCCATTCCATACACTAATGTGAAAATTTCTAGGTCTTAGTTTCCCAGAGTGGCCATAATAAATTACCACAAATTGGGTATCTGAAAATAATAGAAATGTGTTATTTCACAATTCTGAAGGCAAGAAATCCAAAAATCAGGATGTTGTTAGGCCATGCTCCCTCTGTAAACTCTAGGGTAGTATCTGTCTCCTGCCTCACTCCTAGTGGAAGGCCTAAATCAGTTTTATTATCACCTAAAATAGCTCACTTTTTTGGTAATGGGAACATTAGAAATTTACTCTCTTAGCAATATTCACTATATTCATTATGCTGTGTGATAGATCTCAACAAACATCAAATTTGTTTCTCCTATCTAGCTGAGACTTTATTTCATTTGACTATCATCTTCCCATTATCCCCACATCTATCCTTTGCAACCACAATTCTACCCTCTCTTTTATGAGTTCAGTTGGTTTAGATTCGACATAATAAGTGTGAACATGTGATTACTTGTATTTCTGTATTTGACCTATGTCTTTTAGCACAGTGTTCTCCAGATCCATGTATATTTTCACAAAGGATACAATTTCTTTCTTTTTAAAGACTGAATAGTTTTCCCATTATGTATCAAAGTCACATTTTCTTTATCCATCTGTTTTTTTGTTTCTTTTTTTTTATTGTTGGTTGTTCAAAACATTACATAGTTCTTGATATATCATATTTCACACTTTGATTCAAGTGGGTTATGAACTCCCATTTTTACCCCGTATACAAATTGCAGAATCACATCAGTTACACTTCCATTGATTTATATATTGCCATACTAGTGTCTGTTGTATTCTTCTGCCTTTCCTGTCCTTTACTATGCCCCCTCCCCTCCCCTCCCCTCTCCTCTTCTCTCTCTACCCCTTCTACTGCAGTTCATATCTCCCCCTTGTATTATTTTTCCCTTTCCACTCGCTTACTCTTGTATGTAATTTTGTATAACCCTGAGGGTCTCCTTTCATTTCCATGCAATTTCCCTTCTCCCTCCCTTTCCCTCCCACCTCTCATCCCTGTTTAATGTTAATCTTCTTCTCATGCTCTTCGTCCCTACTCTGTTCTTAGTTACTCTCCTTACATCAAAGAAGACATTTGGCATTTGTTTTTAGGGATTGGCTGGCTTCACTTAGCATAATCTGCTCTAATGCCATCCATTTCCCTCCAAATTCTATGATTTTGTCATTTTTTAATGCAGAGTAATACTCCATTGTGTATAAATGCCACATTTTTTTTTTATCCATTCGTCTATTGAAGGGCATCTAGGTTGGTTCCACAGTCTTGTTATTGTGAATTGTGCTGCTATGAACATCGATGTAGCAGTGTCCCTGTAGCATGCTCTATTTAGGTCTTTAGGGAATAGACCGAGAAGGGGAATAGCTGGGTCAAATGGTGGTTCCATTCCCAGCTTTCCAAGAAATCTCCATACTGCTTTCCAGATTGGCTGCACCAATTTGCAGTCCCACCAACAATGAACAAGTGTACCCTTTTCCCCACATCCTCGCCAGCACTTGTTGTTGTTTGACTTCATAATGGCTGCCAATCTTACTGGAGTGAGATGGTATCTTAGGGTGGTTTTGATTTGCATTTCTCTGACTGCTAGGGATGGTGAGCATGTTTTCATGTACTTGTTGATTGATTGTATGTCCTCCTCTGAGAAGTGTCTGTTCAGGTCTTTGGCACATTTGTTGATTGGGTTATTTGTTATCTTGTTGTCTAATTTTTTGAGTTCTTTGTATACTCTGGATATTAGGGCTCTATCTGAAGTGTTAGGAGTAAAGATTTGTTCCCAGGATGTAGGCTCCCTATTTACCTCTCTTATTGTTTCTTTTGCTGAGAAAAAACTTTTTAGTTTGAGTAAGTCCCATTTGTTGATTCTAGTTATTAACTCTTGTGCTATGGGTGTCCTATTGAGGAATTTGGAGCCCGACCCCACAGTATGTAGATCGTAGCCAACTTTTTCTTCTATCAGACGCCGTGTCTCTGCTTTGATATAAAGCTCCTTGATCCATTTTGAGTTAACTTTTGTGCATGGCGAGAGAAAGGGATTCAGTTTCATTTTGTTGCATATGGATTTCCAGTTTTCCCAGAACCATTTGTTGAAGATGCTATCCTTCCTCCATTGCATGCTTTTAGCCCCTTTATCAAATATAAGATAGTTGTAGTTTTGTGGATTGGTTTCTGTGTCCTCTATTCTGTACCGTTGGTCCACCCGCCTGTTTTGGTACCAGTACCATGCTGTTTTTGTTACTATTGCTCTGTAGTATAGTTTGAAGTCTGGTATTGCTATACTGCCTGATTCACCCTTCCTGCTTAGCATTGTTTTTGCTATTCTGGGTCTTTTATTTTTCCATATGAATTTCATGATTGCTTTCTCTATTTCTATAAGAAATGCCATTGGGATTTTGATTGGCATTGCATTAAACCTATAGAGAACTTTTGGTAATATTGCCATTTTGATGATGTTAGTTCTGCCTATCCATGAACACGGTATATTTTCCCATCTTCTAAGATCTTCTTCTATTTCTCTCTTTAGGGTTCTGTAGTTTTCATTGTGTAAGTCTTTCACCTCTTTTGTTAGGTTGATTCCTAAGTATTTTATTTTTGGGGGGGATATTGTGAATGGAGTGGTTGTCCTCATTTCCATTTCAGAGGGTTTGTCACTGATATACAGGAATGCCTTTGATTTATACGTGTTGATTTTATATCCTGCCACTTTGCTGAATTCATTTATTAGCTCTAATAGTTTCTTTGTAGACCCTTTTGGGTCTGCTAGGTATAGAATCATGTCATCTGCAAATAGTGATAATTTAAGTTCTTCTTTTCCTATTTTTATGCCTTTAATTTCTTTCGTCTGTCTAATTGCTCTGGCCAGTGATTTGAGAACTATGTTGAACAGAAGTGGTGAAAAAGGGCATCCCTGTCTTGTTCCAGATTTTAGAGGGAATGCCTTCAATTTTTCTCCATTCAGAATGATGCTAGCCTGAGGCTTAGCATAGATTGCTTTTACAATGTTGAGGTAAGTTCCTGTTATCCCTAGTTTTTCTAGCGTTTTGAACATAAAGGGATGCTGTACTTTGTCGAATGCTTTTTCTGCATCTATCGAGATGATCATATGGTTCTTATTTTTAAGTCTATTGATGTGGTGAATAACATTTATTGATTTCCGTATATTGAACCAGCCTTGCGTCCCAGGGATGAATCCTACTTGATCATGGTGCACAATTTTTTTGATATGTTTTTGAATCCGATTCGCCAGAATTTTTTTGAGGATTTTTGCATCTATGTTCATTAGAGATATTGGTCTGTAATTTTCTTTCTTTGAAGTGTCTTTGTCTGGTTTAGGAATCAGGGTGATGTTGGCCTCATAGAATGAGTTTGGAAGTTCTCCCTCTTTTTCTATTTCCTGAAATAGCTTGAAAAGTATTGGTATTAGTTCCTCTTTAAAGGTTTTGTAAAACTCTGCTGTATACCCATCCGGTCCTGGGCTTTTCTTAGTTGGTAGTCTTTTGATGGTTTCCTCTATTTCCTCAATTGATATTGGTCTGTTTAGGTTGTCTATATCCTCCTGCCTCAATCTGGGCAGGTCATATGACTTAAGAAATTTATCGATGCCTTCACTATCTTCTATTTTATTGGAGTATAAGGATTCAAAATAGTTTCTGATTATCGTCTGTATTTCTGAAGTGTCTGTTGTGATATTGCCTTTTTCATCCCGTATGCTAGTAATTTGATTTCTCTCTCCTCTTCGTTAGCATGGCTAAGGGTCTGTCGATTTTATTTATTTTTTCAAAGAACCAACTTTTAGTTTTGTCAATCTTTTCAATTGTTTCTTTTGTTTTGATTTCATTAATTTCAGCTCTGATTTTAATTATTTCTTGCCTTCTACTTCTTTTGCTGTTGTTTTGCTCTTCTTTTTCAAGGATTTTGAGATGAAGTATGGGATCATTTATTTGATGGTTTTTTCTTTTTTTAAGGAATGAACTCCAAGCAATGAATTTTCCTCTTAGAACTGCTTTCAATGTGTCCCATAGATTCCGATATGTTGTGTCTGTGTTTTCATTTATCTCTAAGAATTTTTTAATTTCCTCCTTGATGTCTTCTATAACCCATTGATCATTTAGTAACCTATTGTTCATTCTCCAAGTGATGCATGTCTTTTCCTTCCTTCTTTTATCGTTGATTTTCAGTTTCATTCCATTATGATCAGATAAGATGCATGGTATTATCTCTACTCCTTTATATTGTCTAAGAGTTGCCCTGTGACATAATATATGATCTATTTTTGAGAAGGATCCATGTGCTGCTGAGAAAAACGTGTAAATGCTTGATGTTGGGTGGTATATTCTATATATATCAATTAAGTCTAGGTTATTAATTGTGTTATTGAGTTCTATTGTTTCCTTATTCAACTTTTGTTTGGAAGATCTGTCCAGTGGTGAGAGAGGTGTGTTGAAGTCTCCCATGATTATTGTATGGTGGTCTATTAGACTCTTAAACTTGAAAAGAGTTTGCTTGATGAACATAGCTGCACCATTGTTTGGGGCATATATATTTATGATTGTTATGTCTTGTTGGTGTATGGTTCCCTTGAGCAGTATGTAGTGTCCCTCGTCATCCCTTTGATTAACTTTGGCTTGAAATCTATTTTATTTGATATGAGTATGGACACTCCTGGTGTTTCTGAAGTCCATATGAGTGATATGATTTTTCCCAACCTTTCACCTTCAGTCTATGTATGTCTTTTCCTATCAAATGCGTCTCCTGTAGGCAGCATATTGTTGGGTCTTGTTTTGTGATCCATTCTACTAGCCTGTGTCTCTTGATTGGTGAGTTTAAGCCATTAACATTTAGGGTTATTATTGAGATATGGGTTGTTCTTCCAGCCATATTTGTTTATTTATGTTACTAAACATGGTTTGTTTTCCTTTTTGATTATTTTCCCCCCCTTTACTGTCCTACCTCCCACTGTTGGTTTTCATTGTTATTTTCCATTTTCTCTTCCTGTAATGTTTTGCCGAGGATGTTTTGAAGACATGGTTTTCTAGCTGCAAATTCTTTTAACTTTTGTTTATCGTGGAAGGTTTTAATTTCATCTTCCATCCTGAAGCTTAATTTCACTGGATACACGATTCTTGGTTGGGACCCATTTTTTTTCAGTGTTTGAAATATGTTATTCCAGGATCTTCTAGCTTTCAGAGTCTGTGTTGAAAGATCAGCTGTTATCCTGATTGGTTTACCCCTAAATGTAATCTGCTTCCTTTCTCTTGTAGCTTTTAAGATTCTCTCCTTATTCTGTATGTTGGGCATCTTCATTATAATGTGTCTAGGTGTGGATCTCTTATTATTTTGCACATTCGGCATCCTGTAGGCTTCTAGGATTTGGGATTCTGTCTCATTCTTCAAGTCTGGGAAGTTTTCTCGTATTATTTCATTGAATATGTTGCTCATTCCTTTGGTTTGGACCTCTATACCTTCCTGTATCCCAATGACTCTTATGTTTGGTCTCTTTATATTATCCCATATTTCTTGGATGTTCTCCTCATGGTTTCTTAACAGTCTTGCTGAGCTGTCTATGTTCTTTTCAAGTTGAAATACTTTGTCTTCATTGTCTGATGTTCTATCTTCTAAGTGTTCTACTCTGCTGGTAGTATTCTCAATTGAGTTTTTAAGTTGGTTTATTGCTTCCTGCTTTTCTAGGATTTCTGTTTGTTTGTTTTTTATTACCTCTATTTCCCTGTATAGTTGATCTTTTGCTTCTTGGTTTTGTTTATGTAATACATTGTCGAAGTGGTCGAAGTGATCTTTCATTGTCTGATTTTGCTGTCTAATGTCTTCTTTGAGACTCCAGATCATCTGCAGCATGTATATCCTGAATTCTTTATCTGACATTCCATCTGCTGCAGCTATTACCTCTTCTAAAGTTGAGTTGACCTGCATTGCTTGTGGTCCTTTCTTTCCTTGTCGTTTCATATTGCTCGTGTTTCTTTCTGCTTGGTGAAACTGTTGTGTTTTTGAAATTTTCCCCATATATAGTATATTGCTCTTGTATAGTTGAAAAGTCTCCCTTGCAGGAGCGGGCGGCGGCTCTGCTCCTCCTCCAATTGGGGTGATCTGTCTACCATGCTGGCAGACCGCTGGGACTGTTCTGCCGGTCGGTCGCAGGTCTGCCTACCTTGGAGGCGTGGGCAGCGGCTCTGCTCTGTCCCTACTCCAATTGGTGTGACGTGTCTACCACGTCCGCGAACCCCTGGGCCTGTTCTGCCGGTCAGTCGCAGATCTGCCTCCCTTGCAGGCGTGGGCGGCGGCTCTGCTCTGCCCCTACTCCAATTGGGGTGTCGTGACTACCATGCCTGTGGGTCGCTGGGCCTGTTCTGGGCGTGGGAGGCGGCTCTGCTCTGCCCCTTCTCCAATTGGGGTGACGTGATACCACGCCGGCAGGCCGCTGGGCCTGTTCAGCCAGTCTGTCACAGGCCTGCCTACCTTGCGGGTGCAGGTGGCGGCTCTGCTCTGCCCCTACTCCAATTGGGGTGTCGTGACTACCACGCCAGCAGGTCACTGGACCTGTTCCGGGCACAGGCGGCGGCTCTGTTCGGCCCCCACTGTAGCCGGGGCGACGTGACACCATGCCGGCCAGTCGCTGGGCCTGTTCCGGGCTCTGGCAGCGGCTCTGCTCCGCCCCTCTGGTCTCCACAGTATTCACCAGGACCTGGACCGAGAAGCAGTTTCCACAGGTTCTTTATCCCTGGGCCAGAGCAGTTCCGGGAGCCAGAATTCGGCCTCTCCGGGCTTGGTGCATGCTCCGACAGGAGCAGGCTCCAAGAAGCAGTTACCGCGGGTTATTTAGCACTAAGTCTGAGCAATTTGTCTGCGAGACGCAGACAATTGTCAGCCTGAAATTACCTGTTCTATAGCTGAAAGAGCTGCGATCAGTCGAAAACAAGGATGGTGACATCAGCTCTCCAAGATGGTGGCCGCTGGCTTCCTCCGTGGTCTGACCGGTGTGGAGAACCGAACTGGACCTTTTCCTTCCCCCGTCTCAAACCCAGAATTCAGCTCTGAGCTCAGCAAATGCATAGCTGGCAGGAGCCGGCAGAATCAGCAGCGCTGTATCTCTGCGCCGCCAGCCCGTCGTTTCCCAGTGCGCGCCACAGACTCCAGCCATGGGGCGATCTGCCGAACAAGCAGTGAGACCCTCCTTCCAGACAGATCGCTTGTGTTTGAGCCCCTGAAGCTGATCCTCGTGCGATGAAAATCCTTCCACTAGGTTTTGGAGCACCCCAATTTTGCTGGAAATTCCTAACAAGATAGCTTTTAGCCGTTCTAACTCGTCATTTTCCCTCACAGTGACACGGTACATGGAGTTGATGCACTCCCTTCGCAGCCATCTTCCTCCTTCCCCTCTTTTAAAATATATATCCCAGGGTCTATAAACCATAACAAAGTATTAACCCCCATGATCCATTAAAAGAAGAATAAGTGAAAATTCTGTTATTCTGGTTACCACTAGTGCTGTGGGTGATGAAGGCTTTTCCCTCTGGAACAAAAAGTGTTTTGTTTCAGGGTTAGATGTTTTACACTCTTTCCCCCCTTGAACTAATATTTATGTCACACTTCTCTTATCCACTAAATACATACGTAAGTACATGTTTAAAAATTTCCTTTCCTGTGGGGTGTTCAGCTTTACGGTTGTAAACATTCTTTTGGATTGGCTATTGTTACAAGTATGATCAGTATACAATATTGAACACATCATGAGTTTATTATAAATTTTGATAAAACATTACTAATGAAGTGAAATTCCATTTGAAATCTTAGCAAGGTGAATGGGAATTTTAAAAACTGCAATCTAATGTATGTTAGCATGATGTAGTTTTCAACATCAATGATATTCCTAATTTTCAAATGAGGATACAAACTGATAAATTTTGGTCTCTTAAAATAGTAGATAGAAATGATATGAGGTTTGTTAGAAAGTCACCCAAGTTTTTGAAAATTTTAGTTCTCTATTCATGATCGTATAGTAAACTATTGTGAAAATCATTTGTAATGGTTTGCCAAATGAGAATTTGATTATGTTATTGTGGTAGCTATTTGTTGATATGACAAAATATCTTACAAGAACAAGTAAGAGGAGGAAAATTTTATTTTGGGGTCATGGTGTCAGGGTCTAAATTCATGGACTCCAATACTCTAAGCCTGAGATGAGTGAGAACATTATGGCAGAAGAGCATGGTGGAGGAGAGATCTCTGCTTGGGGAACCTGGGACAAGACATAATCCCCAAGGGCATACACCAGTGACCAGCTTCCTCTAGCCACACTCTTATCTTATCCCCCCAGCAGTCCATTCAAGTGAGTAGTATATCAAATGAATGAATCCGCTGATGGGGTTACAGTTCTCATAGCCCAATCTTTCCATCTTTTAACATTGTTACATCAGCTAGCATGAGCATTGGGCATTCACTAGATCTGAACAATAACAGACATTCTTTGATGTTGTTGAATAAAAACTGGGATAAGTTGCAAAAGGTTTGCTATTTCTCATTCAGTTTTTGTTTGTTTTCTCAATTTCTAAGGAATATTTATACAACATTTTTCATAAGTCTTATCAGATGATCATGAATTACATTTGCTATGCTTTACATTTTCAAAGCACCTTATCAGGTCGTTGTTCTGAGAACAGTTTGGGAAAATAAAACAACTAATATACATTCTTTACATATGTTTTTATTTCTAACGGGTTTGAATACATATTTTTTGTTAACATTTGATCTAGAACGTTAGTATAGTCATGTTAAGAAGATTGCACATCATGAACAAATTGTTTTCATACCTGGGATGTTAGGATGGTTTAACAGATGCAAATTAATGCATGTAATTCTCCACGTAAGTAGGTTTTATGACAAAAATCACATAGTTATCTAAATAGATGCAGAGAAATCCTTCAACAGAATTCAGGATCCATTCATGATAAAAGCACTGGAGAAAGTAGAGTTAGAAGGAACTAGAGATAGAAGGAATTTCTCCATTGGTGAATTATAGCTTTACATAAAAACAGATTTTTTTTTGATATGTTTCATACACGCATATAGCATAATTTGGTCAATTTTATTTCCCTGTTCTTTGCCTTTCTCTCCATTCCTTCCCCATCCTTGATTCTCTACCTTCATTCTAGATCTCTTCTATTTTAAATTTTAAAATTTATTCCAATTTTAAAATTCCTTTTTTCTCTCCATCTTCCTTATATCAGAAAAACATTCAACTCTTGACTAAATGTGATCCATTTCATGTAGCATGATGCCCCCCAGTCCTGCCCATTTACCAGCAAATAAGACAGTTCATTCTTTTATGGCTGAATATAGGAAGAGCAGAACAGTAGTGGAAAGTGAACAGGGGAAGGGAGGAGGAGAGGGAAAAGGTAAGCATTGGGAATGTATTAGAGCAAATTATATAATGTGCATATCTACAGATAACACGATGGAACCACACTACTATTCATAAGAAAAATTTAATGAAAGAACTAATAGGCCAGGTGTGGTGGCACACACCTATAACCTCAGTGACTCAGGAGGATGAAGCAGGTGGGTTACACATTTGAGGCCTTAAGCAACTTAGACCCTGTATCGAATTAAAAAACAAAACTTGCTCTCTTGCCTTTCCTCTCTCTTGCACTTTGCCTTCTGTGCTGAGATGACAAAGCACAAAGGCCCTCATCAGATGCCAACACCATACCCTTGGACTTCCCATGCTTCAGTACCATGAGCCAAATAAACTGCTCTTCATAAATTCACAGTCTGTGGTATTTATTCCCTTATAGCAGCCAAACCTGAAGCAAGACATTAGGGCAGAGGTGACCTTTTTTTCTAGTCATGATGGATATTCTGAGGAAAGTGCATTTGATAGAAGTGTATTCTAACTTTCAGACTTTTTGTTTTGGGGAAAATGTGGACAATCACTTTTCTAGGTAAATTCCCTTTATTGTATTTGACTTCTCCCTTCACTGTCGGAATGTGAGCTTGTAATATGTCTCACTTGCACTATTCTCTGTAGTCTGCTTTCCTGTAGCTCTCTTCAAGTTAATTTACATGTTGCCAGCACAATAATGTTTCTGAAAGAAAGCTCTGCTCATGTTTCTTTCTTCCTTACTCTTCCCCATATTATTCTTTGCTTGCAGATTGAAGTCCAATGTATTGTCTATCCTCAACTTTTTGGTTTTCCTTTCAGTTGCAATATGTTCCAGTAAAGTGGCGTGCCAGTCATTCTTCAAACACCAGAAATACTGAATGCTGGCTAGAATTCCCTCCACCTAAAACATCTTCCCTTCTCACCTGCCTGTCAAAATGCTTCCTATTGTATAAGGCTAGCTCAAAGACTACTCCATGAAGATCCACTTATCCTTCCCATTTGAAAGGTGCCCTCCATCATTTTGTTTAGAACAACGTTGAAATTCTCCTTCCAAATTTGTTAGCTCTTTGAACACAATAAACGTGTTTTTTATTTACTTGTGTTACTTCCCATACAACATTGTAGCTGGGAGATGTTCACACAGTACTTGTTGAGTTAGTGATATCTGTGCAGACGGACTATAAATCATTAAGTTGAATGTTTGTTTTCCTTCTTTTACTCATTCTCTTGTCAGTTCTCCTAGTGATATTACTCCACTGTTTCTTATATGCTTTTGTGCCGCAGTCTGGCTGGGCACAAATCACGAGCCACTCACAGCTTTGTAGATTCAAACAGTAATTCTTTATTCCCGAACTCACACCAGCCCTTTACAAACACGTTCTGAGGCAAACACGTTCTCTGCCAAGTTCCACGTTCTGGGGGAAAATTCCAAAATTCTCTCTGAATCCCGGGAGAACTCAACTCCAGGAGTGGGCACACCTGAGGCAGCAGGATACGCCCTATTCCCAGCAGGGTACACCTTAAACCTGGAACCACCCTAAACCCAAGGAGAGCCCTAAACCCTGATCCGCCCTAAACCCGGATCCTCCCTGGTCCTTGAGCAAGGTCACCTTACATGCAATGTCACTGCAGATGACCTGGGCAAGTCCATTTCCACGAGTCCTTCCTCTAAGCAACATGGGGTACACTGGCAAGGAAATTGTCATACCTACTTGGCTAATGGCTCTCAGCATCTCCCCCCTTCTGATTAATTAAACAACAAGCAATGTGGCTTAAGGACCGTGCCTGGTAGGTTGTCCAATTCAACATATGGTTCTTACCCGTCATGGGAAAAACTGACCTCTAGGTGTCAGCCTCCTGTCTTAGGTTGATACCACTGCAACTGGATCATACCCGTCACTGACTACTGGTCCATCATATAGCCATACTTGTGGATAGGTCTATGCACCAGTGTGTGTGGGGGGGTGAGGTTCTTTGCCCCACCTCTGTTGGCCCCCAAATTTGGCCTTGGTGCCAGTGAGGGGGTGAGGTTCTTTGCCTCACCTCTGTTGGCCCCCAAGTTTTAGACCATCACTAGCAGAAGGGAGGAGGATACAGAAATGCCACGACACCAAGCCAATTGATGGCTCCTTTGGAAAAATTGCATCACTGGTGACACCATCAGCAAAGATATCCAGCATTACCACAATTAACATGGGGTGCGCTGGCAAAGAAATAAAAATTGCATCACTGGTGACATTATCAGCAAAGATATGCCAGCACTACCACAATTCACTGCACCAAAGATAGTTACATAGTCCAGGCAAGTTCTGCAAGCAGTTCAAAGTGGAGGAATCTATCAGTATGTCCATTTCCTCCCAAAATCTGTTTCCTCCCAAAGTAAGTTGACTCCTTGATTAAGCATTACTTGTTGAGTTATATTCATTGATGCATCAGTTTATACAGTTTACTGTGATAGCTATCATAGAAGCTGTAGTTTGGTTTTATCTTTGTCTTCACTGGCTCTGGGATGAAGATAGGAATTCTGTCAATGATGCTAAAGAGACATTATCCTGAAAAGAATTATTAAATATAATGAAAAGGAAAAGTGAAAGTAAACAAACAGATCTGTTAACCTCCTTTAAAAACAATCCTTAACAGCTGTTTACCTAATTTAAATTAGTAAACAAACAGATCTGTTAACCACCTTTAAAAACAATCCTTAACAGCTGTTTACCTAATTTAAATTAAGCCATTTAAATCACGTGAATAAAAAAAAAATAGTTCGGATCCATTTTTTCATGAGCGCTCCTCATATATGATATATGGACATACTCACACACAGACATATAACACAAAACACAAATGTGCACACAAACATACAACACATAAGACAATAATAAAGGCCTTGTAGCTTTACCTAGGTGAAATCTCCATTGCAATGTTTAAAAACTCCACAGTCAAAAAATAAAACTGAACAGAAAAAAATTAACCTAGGTTTGTATGAGCTCAAAAAATAAAATAGAACTTTATATGTGGGAAAAATGCAATAATAAAATAGATACTGAAAAAAGGCATCCTGGTTAATCACTGTCACAGATGTAAGAATAGCCAAGCTGGAGCTCTGGATATCAGCTATTATGGATTTGAGTCAGATCATCTTCTTGGTCTGTAGAAATTGCTTTCGTTAGTCTCTCTGGAATCCAAATCGGCTGCTGTTCTCCCTGTGGAAAACCACAAACAGAACCCCGATTCCAGACAATCACTGGGTCAGGACCTTTCCATTGTCCTGTTAGAATATCTTTCCAAAGTACTTTAGGCTTATGTACAGTTTTTGGATACATATGCCTTTCTGCAGCACTAAGTCCTGATGAATCCAAATTTAAAAAGTTTAGAGTAAAAAGCGTTATTTTAAGTTTATCTTTGGGGGATATATACCCCTTTCCAATTCCTTCTTTTTGCTTTAATAAGTACGTTTTAATAGTTTGATGAGCTCTTTCAACTATGCCTTGTCCCTGTGGATTGTATGGGATTCCTGTTATATGAGTAATACCAAATGATGAGCAAAATTGTTTAAAAGAGGTAGAAGTATAACCAGGACCATTATCTGTTGTTAACTGTTTAGGAACGCCCACAGTGGCAAAATTTTGTAAGCAATGAGCTATAACATCTTTAGTTTTTTCTCCGGCATGAAGGGAGCCCATCAAAAATCCGGAAGAAGTATCAACTGTAACATGTAAATATTTTAATTTTCCAAATTCTGGCAAGTGTGTGACGTCCATCTGCCAAATATGGTTAGGTATCAGTCCTCTAGGATTGACTCCAAGATTAACTTGTGGTAAAAAGGTCACACAATTTTGACATTGTTTTATTATATGTCTGGCTTGTTCCTTAGTTATTTTAAAACGCTTTTGTAAAGTATTAGCTTTGACATGGAACCTTTTATGAAAATTTGTAGCTTCTTCTAGTGTAGAGAAAATATGTATGTCATGTGTAGTTTTATCTGCTAAATCATTGCCCAAACTAAGGGCTCCAGGCAATCCTGTATGTGCCCTGATATGTCCTATAAAGAATGGATCTTTTCTGTCCCAGATTAGACTTTGTATAGCAGAAAACAAAGAGAAAACAGTGGAGGCGCAGATAAAGGGCCAGCCATGGGGCAGTCACTCTTCCAATGTCCTGTCTGCTTACAGGTGGGACACAGTCTGGAGAGGGGGTCATGGGTTTGGGCATTGGCGAGCCCAGTGACATTTGCATCTTCATTTGCAGCAAGCTCTTGGTGGAGAGGAATGCTGGTTTCCCTGTGAAGCTTTTGCTGGAGCCCTAGTCCTCAGGGCAGCTGCCAAGGCCTGGGTTTAGAGTGTTAGTTTTTTGTGCAATCGAGCCAGTCTGGCTAGTTCAGCTGATTCCTCCCGGGTATTATAGACTTTAAAGGCCATTTCACCAGATCTCAGATAAGGGTCTGAAGGCCCTCCTCAGCTCAGTTTAGCTTTTTTCTAATATCAGGGGCTGATAGAGTAATGAAATGGGTTGCTAACACTGTAGCCCCAGTGGGAGACTCAGGATCCAGCTTAGTATATTTGGTGAGGGGCTTGAGAAATAAGGCTGGATTCTCATCTGGATCCTGCATGATTTCTCTTTGTTTATCAAAGTTAAACACCATATTGGAAACTGCCTGCATGCCTGCTGTAAGATATTGAACCATGTGAGTGCAGTGACGGTGACCTTTTAGGATATCTTGGTAGTTCCAGTTGTGTTTGGTTTGGGAAATGGCTGCTTCACCTGAGAGGAGAGTTACACGTGTTAGATGAATTTGATTAGCATGATCTCGTACAGACTGCTGGATGCGGGTCCTGCATAAGGGTGGAGGAGAGAATGACATAGACGTCATGCCAGGTAAGAATGTAAGCCTGAGAGTGGTATCAAAATTCCTTAATATAAGTAGAAGAGTCAGCAGAGAAGGATCCAATGCGCTTTTCAATCTTATAAAGATCCTGAAGTGGTAAACTATACTACAGAGCAATAGTAACAAAACAGCATGGTACTTGCATCAAAACAGGCTGGTATACCAATGGTACAGAATAGAGGGCACAAAGACTAACCCACAAAATTATAACTACCTTATATTAGACAAAGGTGCCAAAGGCATGCACTGGAGAAAGGATAGCATCCTCAACAAATGGTGCTGGGAAAATGGAAATCCATATGCAACAAAATGAAATTGGATCCCTATCTCTCACCTTGCACAAAAGTTAACTCAAAATGGATCAAGGATCTAGGAATTAAACCAGAGACTCTGCATCTAATAGAAGAAAAAGTAGGCCCTAATCTCCATCACATGGGGCTGGGCCCCAACTTCCTTAATAAGGTGCCTATAGCACACAAATTAAAACCAAGAATCAACAAATTGGTTGGATTCAAACTAAAAAATGTTTTCTCAGCAAAAGAAATAATACATGAGGTGAATAGGGAGCCTGCATCCTGTGAATAAATTTTTACCCCTCACACATCAGATTGAACTCTAATCTCTAGGGTATATAAAGAGCTCAACAAGATAAGCATCAAAAAACCAAATAACCCAATCAATAAATGGGCCAAGGACCTGAACAGACACTTCGCAGAAGAGGATACAAAATCAATCAAGAAATATACGAAAAAACGCTCATCATCTCTAGCAATCAGAGAAATGCAAATTAAAACTACTCTAAGATACCATCTCACTCCAGTAAGAATGGCAGACAAACAACAACAAGTGCTGTTGAGGGTGCTGGGGTGGAAAAAGGTACACTCATACACTGCTGGTGGGATTGCAAATTGGTGCAGCCAATTTGGAAAGCAGTATGGAAATTCCTTGGAAAGCTGGGAATGGAACCACCATTTGACCCAGCTATTCCTCTTCTCGGACTATACCCAAAGGACCTAAAAACAGCATATTACAGGAACAGAGCCACATCAATGTTTATAGCAGCACAATTAACAATAGCTAAACTGTGGTGCCAACCAAGATGTCCTTCAGTGGATGAATGGATAAAAAAATGTGGCATTTATACCCAATGGAATATTACTCAGCACTAAAAAAGAATAAGATCATGGCATTTGCAGAGAAATGGATGGCAGTAGAGCAGATTATGGTAAGTGAAGTTAGCCAATACCACAAAAACAAATGCCGAATGTCTTCTCTGATATAAGGGGAGGGTGACTCAAAATGGGGTAGGGAGGGAGAGAGAGCATGGGAGGAAGATTACCTCTAGATAGGGAATAGGAGTGGGAGGGAAAAAAGGGAGAAGGGGAATAGCATGGATGGTGGAAGGAGACCCTCATCATTATACAAAATACAGGTATGAAGATGTAAATTTGGTGTCAACATACCTTATATACAAACAGAGATATGATAAATTGTGTTATAAAAGTGTATTAAGAATTGTAATGCAAAAAGAAATAAGAGAGCTCATGTAAAATGGCATAATTTGGCGTGAACATACTTTATGTACAGAGTAATGAAAAATTGTGCTTTGAATGGATAATTATGACTGTAATGCATTCCACTATTGTCATGTATGTAAGAAATAAAAATAAATTAAAAAAAAGATTCTGAAGTGAGAATGGGACACGTACTCGGACAATTCTTTGTTGCCAGCCACTTCCTGAGAGGACAAAGGAGTTTTGGGTTAGCTGGTAAGAGGGCCTGGTGGGACCATGTGTGGGCACTGACAGGAGAAGAGAGGAGTGAGTGGGTGGAGAGATCCTTTGAGGGGGGAGAGGGAAGGGTTGTATCAGTAGAAGAGGGGGCAGAGGAATCATGACTGTAGGAGAGAAGGAGAGAGAGGAGGGGGAGAGGAATGAAGGGGGAGGGTTCTGGAGCAGGGGAGGAGGAGCTGTGGTAGCTGGAGGAGGGGAGGGTGCCACTGTGAGAGGGGAGGAGGGAGAGGATTGACCTGGGTAGGGAGGGGGAAGATGGGAAGATGGGACTGAGAGTAGTTCTGGTGGATCTGAGAATGAGGAAGGAGATGGAGAAGAACAACAGGAAAGGGATTTGGGATTTTCCCTAGCAAGGAATACTTGAGCAGTAGAACAGGTAGAGCAGAGAGTAGGATGGGAGCAAATCTCAAAAAGCCTGAACTAAGGGACTTCCCTGTCTGTTGACAGAAATTGACCAAATCAGTGAGGATTTGAAAATCAAAAGTTCCTTCTCGGGGCCATTTTGACCCATGGTCTAACTCACATTGGGCCAGGCCACAGTGGAGTGAAAGACCAGGTGCTTACAGCACAGGTCTTGAGTGAGTCCTAATTTGGCAAAATTGGAATATAGACCACCCAAAGGAGTTTTGGGGTCTAAGGAGGACTCGGTGTTTTCTCTGACCTTCTGGCACCCACGGGGGTGGGTGGGAGCAAAAAAGGACATCCCAAATTCTTATTGTACTCACCTGAGTTACAGATAAGGGTTGGGTGGGAGTTGAAGTGTTCCTGCAACCCACGGGGGGCCCAAATGGATCAGAATGACTCACACAAGGACTGGAAACATCTCCACAGTTCCCAGGGCTTTCAGCAGAACAGGTGGGGGTCTGTGGCATGTGTGTGACTTACAGATAGACCCCCCAAGACTGAGAGGGGCTGGAAAGCCAGGAGAAATGAGGGAATTTACTCCACTCCTGTTGGCCTAGATGAAAGGACAGGAAATAAAGAGCAGCTTAGAAAATTCCTGGTTCATTTGAAGTAGAGGTGGATCTCAACCCCTATGGGTTGAGACGACCTCTCCCTATGGGGAGGGCTGAAAAGCCCTCTCAGGTTTTGGCACCAGATGTGAGGTCAGGCACCAGTGATCAAAAGGAGGCAGATTAAAAGCAGCTGAACAAGGTTTTATTGAGATTTGCTCCTGGGAGACACCCTCCAGTCCAACAGAGCAGGTCCAGGAGAAGAGTGCTCAGGCTCAGCTGGATTGGAATTTTATTGGGCTTAGGGCAAGAAGGGAGGGCTTGGAACAGGAAAGGGAGGGTTGTAGTGTCCCTTGTTCTCCTGGGGTTGGTCAGGGGATCTTGCTGAGATCCATGTCCTTCCAGGATTGGTCAGGAGATCCCACTGATTGACAGGTGGTTATGAGGCACCATCATTGCTTACCTTCACCACCTGATTGTTTGTTCTTTCTTGCACTTGGGTTTACTGGTGCTCTGTTCCCTTAGGCACCTCAAACCACTCACAACACAGTTTGATGGTTAATAATTAGAATGAATTACTGTTTGGTAATCAGGTGTGGTGTGGCTGAAGTAATTTGGTCACTGGGGCATGCCCTTTAATTATGCACTTTTTATGTACATATTTTAATGGGTGCATTATAATTATATACACTAGTGGGATTCACTGTTACATATTCATACGTGTACATGATATGACAATATAATTTGATCAACATCATTCCTCAGTGGATTATATTTTTTCTCTGGCTCCTTGCTTGCTCTTTCTGCCTCCTGGCTGTCTTGAGCTGAACACATTCCTCCACTACACCCTTCTTCCATGATGTTCTGCTCTTCTCAGGCCCAGAGCAATGGAGAAGACTGACCATGGACTGAAGCCATGAACCCAAAATAACTTCTGAAGCCATGAACCCAAAGTAACCTTTTTCTACTCTAAGTTGTTCTTTTCAGATATTTGGTCACAGTGGGAAAAAGCCAACTCATAGAGGAGGAACTGGAAATAAAAATAGAATTCATTACAGATGAATCTAATTTGTTTTATCCTTCAGATCTCAGGGAAAACACCATTCCTCACCAGAGTAATTTTGGTTTTTCCAAGCTTCTTCTTGCCTTGTTGCTGATACTTTTCCTGCTGAAGGAAATCTTACTGTCTGCTTCTTTTACAAGTAAGTATGCCAACTGAGTCAGTAAGCAGTGCCTGCTTTTTATGAATAGAAGCCATTAATTAGATGGGCTGGCATGTAGCTCAGTAGCAAAGCATCTGCCTTGCATTCACAAAGACCTGGGTTTGACCCCCCAGTTCCAAAAAAGACAACAAAACAACAACAACAACAACAACAAAACAACCCACCAAAAAAAAAAAGATTAAAAAAAGAGAAGCTAATCATTAGAAACTCACATTTCACAATAATCCAGGCATTTGAAAAATAAATTTTCTATTGGGGGGGTGGACATGGGTTAGAGTTCCTGAGAATTCATTGGGAATTTTGCTTTTGCAAAAATCATGGAATTTACTATGTTCACTGAGAGAATTTGAAGAGTAGATAAGTGTGTATGGGTTGGTGTTACAGAATAAAATCTATGGGTCATCAGTTCTATATTAGATTCTGTGTGACGACACATCTATATTTCCTTAATAGCACTTGTAAGGCTTGTAATCTTATTTGACTTCACAGACAATGATATTTTTGGATAAGCAGGTGGACATTAAGGGGATGGAAGAAATGTTCCAGGAAGTGTTCCCCAGGGAATTTCCTGCTAATCATTTCTGTATTTCTTGTTGTGAGATCTCAGGAAATGTCAATTTTAACAAATAGGTGGATTTATGTGTATGTTGTATTTCAGAGTTTATCAAGCTTTCAAAAGTCATAAAACTTAGCATATACTAGAGTAGATATTTGATTTATTAATTTGGTCATTTGATAAGTAACAATGGCCATACATATTGTTTGCTAGGCACCGTGTTAGAGAAACCAGAAATAGCCACAGCCACTGGTCTCAAGATATTAATAGAATAGTCAAAATAACCAGTATTTACAACCTGAGATGGGAAGTGTTGTGCAGGCAAGAAGTGAGCACAGAAAGCTGAGATAGGTTTCCTGAAGGAGGAGACATCTACCCCTGTTACTACCAAATGACATAGATACATTATATCTATGTTATTACAACATGGAAAAAATTGGGAGAAATATAAACATGCCTGACTGGGAACATAAAGTGCTATGTGAAAAACTTTGAAATGAAGTTGTAGGTGACAGACTGAAATAGAATTCAGATCCTGAAGAAGGTCATACATTATTATAAAAAATTTTTGATTTTTCCCTAAAGGTTGTATGATAAGATATCCTTTGCTACTTAATAAAGAAGCCTAAAACAGTGAATTGAAACAGCTATTTATTTAGCTCATGCATGTGTGGTTTGGCAATTTAGACTGGTCTCAGTTGGGAGTTTCCTTTGGTCCTAGCTGAACTGATTCATGCATATGATATTGGGGACCAATCACAGGCAACTTGGCTTCTGAAGAAGAGCATGTGAGCTGGAATGAAAGAAGCAATTTTACCATATTTCTCTCAATATTCATCAGGCTAGCCTGGGTTGGTGCTACAGAATGAAATCTATGGATCATCAGTTCTATATTAGATTCTGTCTCAGAACACATCTGTGTTTCCTTAATAGCATTTATAAGGCTAGTCTTATTTAACTTCACAGACACTGATATTTTTAGATGAACTGCTTACAGACTTCCATTTTAGAGGGTGAAAGGAAACAAGGCACATCAAAGTTTCAATTTGGAATTATCCTGGTTGCCTCATTCTATTGGTGAAATGGAGTCTTAAAGGCAGCTCATATGCTATTAGTGAAGAAATACACCCTACTTCTTGATTGGAGAAGCTACAAAGTCACATTTCAAAGGGGTGTAAATACAAGAAGGGTGGAACAATGAGGCCAGTTTTGCAGTGTGTCAGTCATGTGGAGCCATTGCAGAATTTTGGGCAGGGATTTGACATAGTCAAATTTGACTTAAGGAGGCATGCTTTTACTGAGGTGTGGAAATGGATTTAGGGGGACAAAGGTGAAGGTAAGGAGAGGCATTATTTTCTAAAAAATGGACAGAAGTAGACAACATTGTGTTAAGTGAGATAAACCAGACTGAGAAAGTCATTGGTTGAGTGTTTTCTGTCATATATGATAATTTAGGAGCAAAAAGAGAAAAAGGGGTCAGGTCTCATGAAAATTGAGGGAAAGGTAGTAGAGTAGAGGCTGGCGACCAGGGTGACAGAAGAGGGAAAGAATTGGGGAGGTACTGGGAAATGAAATTGACCAAATAATGTTATGTGCGTTTATGACTATGTAACAGTGCATCCTATAATTATGTATAATGCACCAAAGATGCTAATTCATCTTCCCATTGGAAAACATTGAGAGCCTCATTTAAGGATAGTGTTAGTGAAGAAAGAGAAGACAGGTAGCTGTCTTTTTGAAGGGTAAAGAAGTTATGATCATGGAGGCCAAGGCTTGATGAATATTGGAGATTAAAGGACCCAGAGATGTTAAGTGTGAATATAATTTTCTGACCTTGTAAACTCAGCAATGAAGAAGTTGTTCCAAGGCATAGGCAGTTTAGGATGAATAGTGGGTTTGTTTTGAGAGATGATTATTTACATTTTGGGCACAATGTGTTAACACAGAATGTACATGTCCAGTGGGAGGCATATTTGCCTGGATTTTAGGAGAGAGAGGTCTGGAATTTTGGAAGTCACTTATAAAATTATAACAAGTCCTACATGGGAATATATGCTATCACTCCAGAAGAGGACTTTAAACAAGAAGTTAGGATTAGGAAAGAAATCTTGGACATGCTACATTTTTTTAAAAGGTGAATGGAGGAAGAGAGGTGAAGGAAGAAGATAAGAAGCAGCAGTAACAAAGGTGAGGCAGGAACAGGAAAAAACAGTGTACTAGGAGCTAAGGTGGAAGACCTGGGTTAAAGATTGCAAGAGGCCATTAGAAAATGACTAATAAGTGGTCCTAGAAAATTACTGATGATCCATTTCAAGGATGATTTTAATGAAATGATGGATGCCAATCCTGAATGAAGTGGATCAAGAAATAAATAGGAGGTTAGAGGGAAAGATGAGATTTAATTTCTTGCAGTAGTGTTTATTAACCCAGGGCCTCATATATTCTAGGCAAGTACTGTGAAACTGAGATACTACTGCAGCCTAGAAAATCCAATTTCTAGAGGTGGGGGTGAGTGAGCTCTAAATTGGGGATACATACAAAAGAGATGAAGAACAATGTCCTCTGATCAATCTTTAAGATCACCTAGAATTGGTTAAAATTAGCAAATTCTTCCTTCCCCCAAAGTCCTAGGTTGTGTATTTCCTTAAATAACTTCCACTCCCATCCCACAAAATTTAGCCTTTGTTTGAATCTTGGGTTACCTCTGGAAGGAGACTATGGATAACATCCTTCAGATCCCATTATGATGGAACTTTCATATCTTCTTCCAATTCCTCCTCTTTCAGCTATTCCTGGAGGTATCTAATATTTCCAAAGTAGTAGGATTAGGATTCCATTGACTGGGGGGTCATGGGGAAACTTTTTCTATGAGGCTCTGTCCAATTGAGTAATTGGACATGTGTAGATTTTGTCCATAGAATGCAAGAAAGCAATGTAAAGAACAATGACCTAATGCTACCAAAATGATTGGTTTTATTCTATTTTCCAGCTTTCTTTCAAAAAATTTCAGCTGCTTGAAGACAAAAATTATAAAAGATTTATCAAAGAAATGATTCACACAAATTTGAAGTGTGTAAGAATCAATTCAACCATGGAAGGTAAAATTTCATGTGCCTAGAATTCAGTTGCTGACTGTAGTATGTAAGTGTCACAAATCAGTCTTTATAATTTTCAGGTAGAACACACTAAGAAGTGGAGTCTCTTGGTCATTCTAAGCTACAGGTGTAGAATCATAGAATCTAACATTCTTTATTTATTATTCATTTATTTATTTCTATGTGGTGCTGATGATCAAACCCAGTGCCTCACATATATGAGGCAGGTGCTGTACCACTGAGCTATAGCCCCAGCCCAGAATCTCACATTCTTATATGGATATTTAAAGTTGTTCATGTGTAGCTGGATTTGGAAAAAGGATATGTTGTTACTGTATTTCTTCAGACTGTTCTTCTTTCTGAGGTGTCTGCAAGGCTAGTGTTTTTCTCACATGTCAAAAAATTTGATAAAAATGAAGATGAATATATTATTGTGAATGTGAATTTTTTTACCTTTAAATAGGGTGTTTAAAAAACATTTTTAAATTGACAGAAAAATTGAGCAGATAATATTAAAAGATTGTATTTTAAGCCTACCTTTCACACCCAGTGCCCATTATTATTAAGCTATTCCTAAGTAAGGGCATTTTTTTACAACAAATGAACCAATATTCATGATTTTCTTCCCTTTGATAGTAAGAATTGAAATCAGGTTTTCACACATGCTAGGCACATCTCTATCATGAGCCACTTCCTTAGCCCAACATTCTTGATTTTCCCAATTTTTAACTCATTCTTTTTCTATACTATAATCCTGTGCAGTCCTCCACATTCCATTTGTTTATCATATCTCTTTAGTTTCCTCTTTGCTATGATATTTCTTCAGATCTTTCTTGTTAGATGACTCTGGCAACTTAGGGGAATACCATTCTATATATTATTGGTTGTCCATGTATCTGAAGTTTTTCTAGTGCTTATAGGGAGATTATTTGTTTTTGGGAGGAAGTCACAGATAAAAAATGCTATTCATCACATTAGTTCCAGGTATATATTATCAAAGTGAATGTTGACTACTGATGCTGAACTTGATCACTGAAGTGGTATTTGTCAGGTTTCTCACTGTGAAGCTACTTTTCCCTCTCCTATTTCCACACTGTACAGTTCATAAGGAGGTTGCTACATGCAGCTAATGTTTTATGATGGAGGAGTTATGCTCCCATTTTTAGGGTGGTGTATTATGTTAGTGCTCTCCAGAGGAACAGAAGCCATATGAATATGAATATTTATTTTAAGAACTTGACTCATGGAAATGTGGGGGCTTGATAAGTCCAAAATTTGATCTGGGTAACTTTTCTGCTGAAGACTCAGGAAGGAGTGGCAGATGGAAGCCAAAGCATGTCTGCTAAGCTTTTAAAATGTCATTATATTTTTCAGTGATAAAATTTCCATTTTTTACATCTTCTGTTTTTTTGTTGAGTCTACTTTTTTGTGTTTTTCTTTTTTTAATTAAATTATTTTTTCATCCTAGTTTGTTATACATGATGGCATAATGTAATTCATTTCATATTACACAGAGAGAGCACAATTTTTCAAGTCACTGATTGCATATAAAGTATTTTCTCACCATTCTTGTCTTCATACATGTATTTAGGGTAGTGATGTCTAACTCATCCACCATCATTCCTACCCCACTGCCCCCTCCTTCCCCTCCCTCCCCTTTGCCCTATCTAAAGTTCCTTCATTATTCCCATGCTCTCCCCCACCCACTCATTGCCATTATGAGTCAGCATACCTTTGCTTCTTTTGGGGGGAAGGTGGTTTGTGTTGGGTACTGGAGATTGAATCTTGGCTGCCAAACCCCTGAGCCACATTCCAGCTCCCCCCCATCTTTTATTTTTTTTTTTTTAAGTTTGACACAGGGCTTCTCTAAGTTACTTAGGGCTTTTCCTTTGTTTCAAGATTGTTTGTATCTTCTTGTTGAAGCATTTTTATCATGGTTGCTTTAAAACTTTGTCAGATAATTGTAACATTTTTGTTTCTTGTTTTTTTTTTTTTCTACAGCTACTGATTATCACGTTTTTTACTAAAATTGAGAACTTCCCGGTCCTTGGTATGATTAATTTTTTTTGTTGAAACATAGATATTTCTATTTTGAGGTTTTGGGGTTTAGTTTTTTTTTAAACATTAATATTTTAGCTGCTTTTTTTTTCCTGATACCAGTTCAGCAGATGAAGAGGTCTTGACACATTATTGCCTGTTTGAGGCAACTTGGCTCCTTGGCACCTGAGGAAAGTGGGCTCCTCCTTATATCTGAGTGAACATGGGAGCTGCTACTTTCATGCTGTTTCCCTTAGTCTGTAAATTTAATAATACAAGCATTTAAAAATACACTTTCATATAACACACATATTTGCCCTTCTTGCCTACAAAGGAAAAGTCTGGAGCTATTGCCCAGAGAATTGGAAGTCATTTAGTTCCAGTTGCTACTTTTTTTCTACTGATGCAAAATCTTGGAAGGAGAGTCAGGAGAACTGCTCTAGAATGGCAGCCCATCTGGTGGTGATCAACAGCAAGGAAGAGCAGGTACTTTCTAAGAGACAATGGAGTCATGAGCCTGTCTGACTTTTGTACATGTCTTTGCTAAGAAGGGATATTGATGCTGTGGTAGAAGACTTTCCATAAGACAGATAGGAGAGGCTCCCTCAGCCTTCCCATTCTACACCTTGTACCTTCTTTAGTGTAACTAACCTACCCCCAGGGATATTGTGGCATTCAACACTTAAGACCTGGGGGTTTAGTGGAAGGATGAAAATATTTCTCCCTATAATAGAAGTTGGTTATTTCAATATATAACTGTTTTCTTTATGATCAACTGCTTAACAGAAAGGAGAATTAAATTCAATGGATAAAGTTAAATCAAGAGACTCACAATCGGCAATCAGGAATGAAATTTTAAGAATTTGTGAATTGCTGGTTGTTGTGGTACATGCTTGTAATCCCATAGGCTTGGGAGGCTGAGGCAGGAGGATCTCAAGTTCAAAGCAATCCTCCACAATGTAGCTTGCTAAGCAATTTAGCAAGACCCTGTCCCTAATTGAAATATAGGAAATTGTGCTTGAGGACTGGGGTTCTGGCTCAATGGTAGAGTGCTCGCTTAGCATGTATGAGGCCCTGGATTCAATCCTGAGAACCATATAAAAATAAAATAAAGATATTATGTCCATCTGAAACCAAAAAATAAATATTAAAAGAAAAAGAAATGGTAGGGATGTGTCTCATTGGTTAAGCACTCCTGGGTTCAATTTTGGGTATCAAAAGGAAAAAAAAAATCCATGATATAATGAAAGTAAATTGATTAAATTCTTTTTTTTTTAAATTTATTTATTTATTTATTTTTTTCATCTTCCATACATTTGATTCAAATGAGTTATGCATTTCCATTTTTACCCCAAATACAGATTGCAGGATCACATCAGTTACACATTCACATTGTTTACATACTACCATATTAGTGACTGTTGTATTCTGCTGACTTTCCTATCCCCTACTATCCCCCCTCCCCTCCCCTCTCATCGTCCCTCTCTACCTCATCTGTTGTTGTTCCGTTCTCTCCCTTCCCCCCCCTTTACCCTCACAACCTTGTATATGTGATTTCGTATAAAAATGAGGGTTTCCTTCCGTTTCCATGCAATTTCCCTTCTCTCTCCCTTTCCCTCCCATCACTCATCTCAGTTTAATGTTAATATTTTCCTCATGCTCTTTCCCTCTGTTCAGTTCTTAGTTGCTCTCTTTAAATCAAAGAAGACATTTGGCATTTGTTTTTTAAGGATTGGCTAGCTTCACTTAGCATAATCTGCTCTAATGCCATCCATTTCCCTGCAAATTCAATGATTTTGTCATTTTTTAGTGCTGCATAATACTCCATTGTGTATAGATGCCACGTTTTTTTTTATCCATTCATCTATTGAAGGGCATCTAGGTTGGTTCCACAGTCTGGCTATTGTGAATTGTGCTGCTATGAACATGGATGTGGCAGTATCCCTATAGCATGCTCTTTTAAGGTCCTCAGGGAATAGTCCGAGGAGGGCGATAGCTGGGTCAAATGGTGGTTCCATTCCCAGCTTTCCCAGGAATCTCCATACTGCTTTCCATATTGACCGCACCATTTTGCAGTCCCACCAGCAATGTACAGGTGTACCCTTTTCCCCACATCCTCCCAGCACTTATTGTTGTTTGACTTCCTAATGGCTGCCAATCTTACTGGAGTGAGATGGTATCTTAGGGTGGTTTTGATTTGCATTTCTCTGATTGCTAGAAAAGGTGAGCATTTTTTCATGTACTTATTAATTGACTGTATGTCTTCTTCTGAGAAGTGTCTGTTCAGGTCCTTGGCCCATTTGTTGATTGGGTTATTTGTTATCTTATTGTTTAATTTTTTTAGTTCTTTGTATATTCTGGAAATTAGGGCTCTATCTGAAGTGTGAGGAGTAAAGATTTGTTCCCAGGATGTAGGCTCCCTATTTACTTCTCTTATTGTTTCTCTTGCTGAGAAAAAACTTTTTAGTTTAAGTAAGTCCCATTTGTTTATTCTTGTTATTAACTCTTGGGCTATGGGCGTCCTATTAAGGAATTTGGAGCCTGACCCCACAATATGTAGATCGGAGCCAACTTTTTCTTCTATCAGGTGCAGGGTCTCTGCTTTGATATCAAGCTCCTTGATCCATTTTGAGTTAACTTTTGTGCATGGTGAGAGAAAGGGATTCAGTTTCATTTTGTTG
Source organism: Callospermophilus lateralis (assembly GCF_048772815.1). Classification (NCBI taxonomy): domain Eukaryota; kingdom Metazoa; phylum Chordata; class Mammalia; order Rodentia; family Sciuridae; genus Callospermophilus; species Callospermophilus lateralis. Next base: position 75,319,184 of record NC_135308.1, on the reverse strand, counting down.
CATATGGATTTCCAATTTTCCCAGCACCATTTGTTGAAGATGCTATCCTTCCTCCATTGCATGTTTTTAGCCCCTTTATCAAATATAAGAAATTTGTAATTTTGTGGATTGGTTTCTGTGTCCTCTATTCTGTACCATTGATCCACCTGCCTGTTTTGGTACCAGTGCCACGCTGTTTTTGTTACTATTGCTTTGTAGTACAGTTTGAACTCTGGTATCGCTATACCTCCAGATTCACACTTCCTGCTTAGTATTGTTTTTGCTATTCTGGGTCTTTTGTTATTCCATATGAATTTCATGATTGCTTTATCTATTTCTACAAAAAATGCCATTGGGATTTTGATTGGCATCGCATTAAACCTGTAGAGAAGTTTGGGTAATATCGCCATTTTGATAATGTTAGTTCTACCTATCCATGAACAGGGTACATTTTTCCATCTTCTCAGATCTTCTTCTATCTCTCTCTTTAGGGTTCTGTAGTTTTCATTGTATAAATCTTTCACCTCTTTTGTTAGGTTGATTCCCAAGTATCTTATTTTCTTTGAGGATATTGTGAATGGGGTGGTTTTCCTCATTTCCATTTCAGAAGTTTTGTTGCTGATATACAGGAATGCCTTTGATTTATGCGTGTTCATTTTATATCCTGCCACTTTGCTGAATTCATTTATTAACTCTAGCAGTTTCTTTGTAGACCCTTTTGGGTCTGTTAAGTATATTATCATGTCATCCGCAAATAGCGATAATTTAAGTTCTTCTTTTCCTATTTTTATGCCTTTAATTTCTTTTGTCTGTCTAATTGCTCTGGCTAGTATTTCAAGAACTAAGTTGAATAGAAGTGGTGATAGAGGGCATCCCTGTCTAGTTCCAGATTTTAGAGGGAATGCCTTCAGTTTTTCTCCATTTAGAATGATGTTAGCCTGAGGCTTAGCATAGATTGCTTTTACAATGTTGAGATAAGTTCCTGTTATCCCTAGTTTTTCTAGCGTTTTGAACATAAAGGGATGCTGTACTTTGTCGAATGCTTTTTCTGCATCTATCGAGATGATCATATGGTTCTTATCTTTAAGTCTATTGATGTGGTGAATAACATTTATTGATTTCCGTATATTGAACCAGCCTTGCATCCCAGGGATGAATCCTACTTGATCATGGTGCACAATTTTTTGATATGCTTTTGCATTCGATTCGCCAGGATTTTATTGAGAATTTTTGCATCTAAGTTCATTAGAGATATTGGTCTATAGTTTTCTTTCTTTGAAGTGTCTTTGTCTGGTTTTGGGATCAGGGTTATGTTGGCCTCATAGAATGAATTTGGAAGAGCTCCTTCTTTTTCTATTTCTTGAAATAGCTTGAAAAGTATTGGTATTAATTCTTCTTTGAAGGTTTTGTAAAATTCTGCTGTATACCCATCCGGTCCTGGGTTTTTCTTAGTTGGTAGTCTTTTGATGGCCTCTTCAATTTCTTCTTTTGTTATTGGTCCTTTTAAATCGTGTGTGTCTTCCTGACTCAATCTGGGCAGATCATATGACTTAAGAAATTTATCGATATCTTCACTATCTTCTATTTTATTGGAATATAGAGTTTCAAAATACTTTTTAATTATCTTCTGTATTTCTGTAGTGTCTGTTGTGATATTGCCTTTTTCATCCCGTATGTTAGTAATTTGCGTTCTCTCTCTTCTTCTCTTCGTTAGCGTGGCTAAGGGTCTGTCGATCTTATTTATTTTTTCAAAGAACCAACTTTTAGTTTTATCAATTTTTTCAATGGTTTTTTTTGTTTCAATTTTGTTGATTTCCGCTCTGATTTTATTTATTTCTTGTCTTCTGCTATATTTGCTGTTGTTTTGCTCTTCCTTTTCTAAGGTTTTAAGATGTAGTGTGAGTTCATTTATTTGTTGTTTTTTTCTTTTTTTGAGGAATGAACTCCAGGAAATGAATTTCCCTCTTAAAACTGCTTTCATTGTGTCCCATAGATTCCAGTATGTGGTGTCTGTATTGTCGTTTAACTCTAGGAATTTTTTGATTTCCTCCTTTATATCTTCTGTAACCCTTTGATCATTCAGTAACATATTGTTCATTTTCCAGGTGATGCAGGATTTTTCCTTCCTTCTTTTATCATTAATTTCCAGTTTCATTCCATTATGGTCAGATATGGTGCATGGTATTATCTCCACACCTTTATATTTACTGAGAGTCGCCCTATGGCATAATATATGGTCTATCTTTGAGTAGGATCCATGTGCTGCTGAGAAGAATGTGTATCCACTTGATGATGGTTGATATATTCTATATATGTCAGTTAAGTCTAGGTTATTGATTACGTTATTAAGTTTTATAGTTTCTTGTTCAGCTTTTGTCTAGAGGATCTGTCCAATGGCGAGAGTGGTGTGTTGAAGTCCCCCATAATTATTGTGTTGTGGTCTATTTGACTCTTGAACTTGAGGAGAGTTTGTTTTATGAACGTTGCAGCACCATTGTTTGGTGCATATAAATTGATAATTGTTATGTCTTGATGGTGGATGGTTCCTTTTAACAGTATATAGTGTCCTTCTTTATCCCTTTTGATTACCTTAGGTTTGAAGTTGACTTTATTCGATATGATAATGGCCACTCCTGCTTGCTTCTGATGGCCATGTGAGTGGTATGATTTTTCCCAACCTTTCACCTTCAGTCTGTGAATGTCTTTTCCTATCATATGAGTCTCCTGAAGGCAGCATATTGTTGGATTTGTTTTTTTAATCCAGGTTACTAGCCTATGTCTCTTGATTGGTGAATTTAAGCCATTAACATTTAAGGTTACAATTGAAATATGGTTTGTACTTCCAGTCATGTTTATTTATTTATTTATTTTAGATTGGCTAGTTTTCCCTCTTTGGTTATTTTTCTTCCCCTTTACTGAGATACCTCCCACTGTTAGTTTTGGGCGCTATTTTTCAGTTCCTCTTCTTGTAATATTTTGCTCAAAATGCTTTGCAGTGCTGGTTTTCTGGCTGTGAATTCTTTTAGCTTTTGTTTATCATGAAATATTTTAATTTCATTGTCAAATATGAAGCTTAGTTTTGCTGGATACAGTATTCTTGGTTGGAATCCATTATTTTTCAGTGTTTGAAATACGTTGTTCCAGGATCTTCTCGCTTTCAAAGTCTGTGATGAAAAATAAGTCGTTAACCTAATTGGTTTACCCCTAAATGTAATCTGCCTCCTTTCTCTCGTAGCTTTTAGTATTCTCTCCTTGTCCTGTATGTTAGCTATCTTCATGATTATGTGTCTTGGAGTTGGTCTATTATGGTTTTGGATGTTTGGGGTCCTGTAAGCTTCCAGGATTTGGCAATCCATTCCATCTTTCATCTCTGGGAAGTTTTCTAGTATTATCTCCCTTAGTAAGCCATCCATTCCTTTGGACTGATTCTCTGTGCCTTCTTTTATCCCAATGACTCTCAAATTTGGTCTTTTGATAAGATCCCATATCTCTTGGGTAGATTGCTCGTGGGATTTCAGCATCTTTTCTGTGTTAACTATATTCTTTTCAAGTTGATAAACTTTGTCTTCATTATCTGATGTTCTGACTTCTACTTGATCTAGTCTGTTTGTAATATTCTCATTAGCGCTTTTAATCTGATTTACGGTTTCTTGCATTTCTATGATTACAACTTGATTTTTTTTTTAACACCTCTATCTCCTGATAAAGCTCATTCTTTACTGATTGAATTTGTGTGGTTAGTTCCTCTTCAAAATATACTTTCAATGCTTGGATTTGCTGTCTCGTGTCTTCTCTTAACATTCCGTTCCATCTGAATTAGGTATGCCTTGATTTCTTTCCCTGTCCATGTTTCTGTTTCTGCTATGTCCTCCTGTATATTTAGATTGTCCTGCATTGTTTGTAACCCCTTTTTCCCTTGTTTTTTCATATTGTTCACGTTGCTTTCCAGCTCTGTTTGACTGCTTTGTAACTGCTTTCTCCTATACATTTGTTTTGGCTTTGTATATCTCTGTTGTCTCTCTTTTGTGTTGGGAGATTATGCCTAGAAATGTTGGGCTTTGTTGTACTTTAAAGCTGATTCATTCAATTCATATAAGGCTTCTAGGTTCTGTATGCATATAATGATTTGCTGTTTGTTCTTAGGTCTATATGTTTAGGTTGGGTGCTCTGGTGGTACGATGGTTAGTATGTCTTGGCTACTTTAGAAGATTGCTCCACTGAAGGTGGATACTACCGGGCAATTGGATCAGGGTGTTGTTAGTAGCTAGGTTTTTGGGAGTCTTATAGACAGCCTCGAGATATTCACCTATTTGCATTTAGACAATTACACGCAATGGAAGATGTAATGCTTGGGATGAGAGTTGGGGGGTAGGGGAATCAAGGTGCTGTTAAAAAGAAAAAAGGATGGAGGGAGAGATAGATTATAGGGGAATGAAAAGAACAAAAAAACTTGAAATGGGATTGAAAGAGATATGGAGTAGGGGGGAAAGGATCAGGGAGAGAATAAGGAGAGAGAGAAAAAAAATATCGGCAGCAGCAACCACCACCACCACCACCACAACAACAACAACAACAAAAATTAAAGTCTTGGAGATCCACCTTCTTCTCCTCCAGTAGGCAGAGCTGTGCCCTCCAAGCGGAGGGTCTGCTCTGTACCTGCTGAGAGCTATCTCTGTAGGGCGTCTCCTGGGAGTCTCTCAGACTTGTCAGTCCAGAGCCATTTCACTTCTCCAGCTCTTAACCCCCTTCCTCCTGTCAGCCTGCCAGCCAGGTCCTGTTCCCCAGAAGTGATTCTCCAGAGGTCTAGTTACACTTGCAGCCCCACCGCGTGTCCCTTTTAAGGCCCAGTGCTGTGGTAAACTGGCGGCTAAGACCCTGATGGTCACCGCTGGTGATATGGGGGCCTTGGGGTCTGGGATCCCCTCTGCTTCCCTACGGACACGACCCCTGAGAAGTCAATGAAGTTTCCTGGCTGCCTGTATCAGTATGGGAAGTCACACACCTGCTAAAGTGGATTCTGCTGTGCTGGGAAGGAATTCTGCCGGCCGAACTCCGATGACGTCACCTCTCTGCTATGGCGGGCCCCAGGCTCATTGCCGGAGTGTCCGAGGGGAGGGGTGGAACTGGTCCGGCCCGGTTTGCCTCAGCTCCTGGCTTGTGGGGGTTTGGCTAAAGACTTCTTCCTGCCAAGCTGTGTCTTGGCATCTAGCAGGACCCATTCACATTGGCTGCGGGCAGGTGGACAGATCTGCAGCTGTGCCCGCGGTGCGCGGACTGTGGAAGGTGAATCTGGAACTCCGCGTCTAGTGGCAGGGTCCCGCTTGTCCGGGTCACACAGACGCTTTAAAAAAATCCTAGTAGCTCCCGGGCGGTCTCTCTTCAATGGAATTTTGCTAGGAGAATCTCCGTTGGTAGGATCCAAGAGTTATCCTTGCGACTTTATGACCCCATCACTGGGAGTGCAGTGAAAGTGCAACCTCTCTGCCCGCCGCCATGTTGGATCTCCTGATTAAATTCTTAAGAATTTTCTTTTTTGGTATTTGTATCTTTTTTTAAATTTATTTTATTTTATTTTATTTTTTTCATCTTTCATACATTTGATTCAAGTGAGTTATGCACTTCCATTTTTACCCCAAATACAAATTGCAGAATCACATCAGTTACACATTCACAATGTTTACATAATGCCATATTAGTGACTGTTGTATTCTGCTGCCTTTCCTATCCTCTACTATCCCCCCTCCCCCCCCTCCCATCTTCCCTCTCTACCTCATCTGTTGTTGTTCAGTTCTCTCCCTTCCCCCCCTTTCCCCTCACAACCTCATATATGTGATTTCGTATAAAGATGAGGTTTTCCTTCCGTTTCCATGCAATTTCCCTTCTCTCTCCCTTTCCCTCCCATCACTCATCTCAGTTTAATGTTAATCTTTTCCTCATGCTCTTTCCCCCTGTTCAATTCTTAGTTGCTCTCCTTAAATCAAAGAAGACATTTGGCATTTGTTTTTTAAGGATTGGCTAGCTTCACTTAGCATAATCTGCTCTAATGCCATCCATTTCCCTGCAAAATCCATGATTTTGTCATTTTTTAGTGCTGCATAATACTCCATTGTGTATAGATGCCACATTTTTTTTTATCCATTCATCTATTGAAGGGCATCTAGGTTGGTTCCACAGTCTAGCTATTGTGAATTGTGCTGCTATGATCATTGATGTGGCAGTAACCCTATAGTATGCTCTTTTAAGGTCCTCAGGGAATAGTCCGAGGAGGGCGATAGCTGGGTCAAATGGTGGTTCCATTCCCAGCTTTCCCAGGAATAAGAATTTTCTCATGTGCAACTTTGAAGAATATTTTCTCAGTGAAGAAAAGAGGGAAGTTGAATTTGAGATGATAATTCATTATGATTGTAGGTAAGAATTGCTTTCATATTTAATAAAATTAAGATAAAATAAAATCACATATGATGTCTTTGATCCTGTTGTTCTCAACGATCTGATGTTCTCAGGTCCCCATCTGGTTATTCCTGAACAATCTCCTTTTGTTTTCATTTCTGTGTGACCATAAAGAGTTCAGTTGAAAAATCACACTGTACCTTTAAATAAGTATAATTATTAGTTGTGAGTAAAATCTTTAAAAATATGTAAAGAAGATGAAAATGTTAACTCTACCAATTTTATCATTATATACTGTGTATATGTATCAAATTATCATGTTACCTGATAGATTTTAAAATTCAAACAAGAAAGAAGAAATAAATCACCAAAATTCTGCAAAACATATTTTTATTGGTGAATCATATTTACACATGATAGTGGACTTCATTCTGTTACATTAATACTAGTACATAGCATGATTTGGCAAATTAAAAAAAAACCCCTCAGTTCAGGCTGAGTATCTAAAGCCTATGACTTCTTTTCCTTTTCTTTTCCTTTAGGATTTCCTCACTCAGAATTTGGATAAAAATGCTGCTTATTTTGTGGGGCTATCAGATCCAGAGGGTCAAGGACACTGGCAATGGGTTGATCAGACCCCATACAAACAAAGTGCCACGTGAGTACAGAATTAGATAAAGGAATCCTGGGTCCTGGGTCATGCAGGAAGTTTAGAGTGTTCCAGCATCAGTTCTGAAACTAAAACAGCTCACTCTTGTCCTGTTGCACACACAGTTAATCAATTTTATTACCTCATGAAATTATTACAGAACCCAAGGGACATACATTATTTTTCCTATTATAGAACTGAGGAAATTGAGTTTGGAGAGTACAGATAGTTCAGCTAAGGTCACCCAACAATAGTATTTCAAACCAGGTGGATTCTACTTTGCTTTTAAAAACTCTATTTATTCTCTATGTTTAAAAATCATGGTTCCATTCCCAGCTTTCCCAGGAATCTCCATACTGCTTTCCAAATTGGCCGCACCAATTTGCAGTCCCACCAGCAATGTACAAGTGTACCCTTTTCCCCACATCCTCGCCAGCACTTGTTGTTGTTTGACTTCATAATGGCTGCCAATCTTACTGGAGTGAGATGGTATCTTAGGGTGGTTTTGATTTGCATTTCTCTGACTGCTAGAGATGGTGAGCATTTTTTCATGTACTTATTGATTGATTGTATGTCCTCCTCTGAGAAGTGTCTGTTCAGGTCCTTGGCCCATTTGTTGATAGGATTATTTGTTATCTTATTCTTTAATTTTTTGAGTTCTTTGTATATTCTGGAAATTAGGGCTCTATCTGAACTGTGAGGAGTAAAGATTTGTTCCCAGGATGTAGGTTCCCTATTTACCTCTCTTATTGTTTCTCTTGCTGAGAAAAAACTTTTTAGTTTAAGTAAGTCCCATTTGTTTATTCTTGTATTTAACTCTTGTGCTATGGGCGTCCTATTAAGGAATTTGGAGCCCGACCCCACAATATGTAGATCGGAGCCAACTTTTTCTTCTATCAGGTGCAGAGTCTCTGATTTGATATCAAGTCCTTTGATCCATTTTGAATTAACTTTTGTGCATGGCGAGAGAAAGGGGTTCAGCTTCATTTTGTTGCATATGGATTTCCAGTTTTCCCAGCACCATTTATTGAAGATGCTATCCTTTCTCCATTGCATGCTTTTAGCGCCTTTATCTATTCCCTGAGGACCTTAAAAGAGCATACTATAGGGATACTGCCACATCAATGATCATAGCAGCACAATTCACAATAGCTAGACTCTGGAATTAACCTAGATGCCCTTCAATAGATGAATGGATAAAAAAAATGTGGCATTTATACACAATGGAGTATTACGCAGCACTAAAAAATGACAAAATCATGGATTTTGCAGAGAAATGGATGGCATTAGAGCAGATTATGCTAAGTGAAGCTAGCCAATCCTTAAAAAAGAAATGCCAAATGTCTTCTTTGATATAAAGAGAGCAACTAAGAACAGAACAGGGAAGAAGAGCATGAGGAAAAGACTACATTAAACAGAGAGGAGTGGGGGGAGAGAAAGGGAGAGAGAAGGGAAACTGTATGGAAATGGAAGGAGACCCTCATTATTACACAAAATTACATATAAGAGTTTGTGAGGGGAAAGGGAAAAAAAAACAAGGGAGAGAATTAAGCAACAGCAGATGGGGTAGAGAGGGAAGATGAGAGGGAAGGGGAGTGGGGATAGTAGGGTTTAGGAAAGGTAGCAGAATACAACAGTCATTAATATGGTAATATGTAAAAATGTGGATGTGTAACCGATGTGATTCTGCAACTTGTATTTGGGGTAACAATGAGAGTTCGTAACCCACTTGAATCAAAAGTATGAAAGATGATATGTCATGAGCTTTGTAATGTTTTGAACAACCAATAAAAAAATGAAATATTACTCAAACTTTCAAAAATCCTAAAAAAAATAAAAATCATGGTTTTAAATATTATTGCATATTATTATGATTTAATAGTTCTCATAAAGCAAAAATCCTACATTTGGATACTATTACAATATTTCATATTTATGTAATCTTTAAAGGCATTTAAATACATTAGTATACTTCTATCTTTGATCCTTATATCTTCTTTGTGAAATATTTAGTGCTGTTACTCTGGTCCAGTTTTTAGATAGGCAAGCTGAGAATCTAAGAAATTAAATTATTTGACCTAGAAAACAGGAATAAGTAGAAGATCTAGAGATTTAATTGGTTCTTCAGACTTCAAAATCATCTCATTAAAAAAGGAAAAAAAGTCTATATTGATACACGGGACCATGGTGACTTCCCTTTATCATATAAGAATGCCCCATGGATTGACAGTCCCCTGGCAACAGGGCCTTTGTGTAGACCATTTTGGTCAAATGCTTAGGGCAATAAGGTATGAGAAAATATGAGTGATGAGGGCACAATTTTCTAGATAAATGCCAGAGGTGTTTGTGGAGGATAAACTGCATGAGAATTGGGAAGGGTTAGTCTTGCGCATATCTGACCCTGACTTCCACAAAGTTCCACCCCAGCCTGTGGCCCCATAACTGTCCCTAATCCTTTTAAAAGTCATTTTGGAAGAATAATTTCATCCTTTTTCTCTGTTTCAGATTCTGGCTTCCAGGTGAGCCAACTCACAGTGAAGAGCCTTGTGTTATAGTAAATCATCTCCGTGCATCATTGCAGTGGGGCTGGAATGATGCACTTTGTAAAAATCGTGACCGATCAGTTTGTGAAATGATGAAGATCTACTTATGAATCAACACTTTCCATGGACATGTTTTTGGATTTGCATTCATTATTCTAGAGCTAGCTCATGAGTTCTTCTTTATGAAAGACATTCCATAGACTTTTAGGTATATGGTCAACTATTCCACTTTTGAGGAAATATTAGTGCTGCATATGGAATTCATCAGTTTACTTCCTACAGAGCACCTAACATAATTATTGTAGGGGACTTTTACTTTATGTACAATGAGTTTACTCCATATTATTTCTGTACTATAATGATGGTACAGAATTTTCTTTTTTTTCTTTTTTTATTGGTTGTTCAAAATATTACAAAGCTCTTGACATATCATATTTCATACATTAGATTCAAGTGGGTTATGAACTCCCATTTTTACCCCAAATACAGATTGCAGAATCACATCGGTTACACATCCACATTTTTACATAATGCCCTATTAGTAACTGTTGTATTCTGCTACCTTTTCTATCCTCTACTATCCTCCCTCCCCTCCCCTCTCCTCCCATCTTCTCTCTCTACTCCATCTACTGTAATTCATTTCCCTCCTTGTTTATTTTCCCCTTCCCCTCACAACTTCTTATATGTAATTTTCTATAACATTGAGGGTCTCCCTCCATTTCCATGCAATTTCCCTTTTCTCTCCCTTTCCCTCCCACCTCATGTCTCTGATTAATGTTAATCTGTTCTTCCTGCTCTTCCTCCCTGCTCTGTTCTTAGTTGCTCTCCTTATATCAAAGAAGACATTTGGTATTTGTTTTTTAGGGATTGGCTAGCTTCACTAAGCATAATCTGCTCTAATGCCATCCATTTCCCTGCAAATTCCATGATTTTGTCATTTTTTAGTGCTGCGTAATACTCCATGGTGTATAAATGCCACATTTTTTTTTAATCCATTCATCTATTGAAGGGCATCTTGGTTGGTTCCACAGTCTAGCAATTGTGAATTGTGCTGCTATGGACATCGATGTGGCAGTATCCCTGTAGTACGCTCTTTTAAGGTCTTCAGGGAATAGACCGAGAAGGGCAATAGCTGGGTCAAATGATGGTTCCATTCCCAACTTTCCCAGGAATCTCCATACTGCTTTCCAAATTGGCTGCACCAATTTGTACTCCCATCAGCAATGTACCAGAGTACCCTTTTCCCCACATCCTTGCCAGCACTTGTTGTTGTTTGACTTCAGAATGGCTGCCAATCTTACTGGAGTGAGATGGTATCTTAGGGTGGTTTTGATTTGCATTTCTCTGACTGCTAAAGATGGTGACCATTTTTTTATGTACTTGTTGATTGATTGTATGTCCTCCTCTGAGAAGTGTCTGTTCAGGTCCTTGGCCCATTTATTGATTCGGTTATTTGTTATATTATTGTCTAATTTTTTGAGTTCTTTGTATACTCTGGATATTAGAGCTCTATCTGAAGTGTGAGGAGTAAAAATTTGTTCCCATGATGTAGGCTCCATATTTACCTCTCTTATTGTTTCTCTTGCTGAGAAAAAACTTTTCAGTTTAAGTAAGTCCCATTTGTTGATTCTTGTTATTAACTGTTGTGCTATGGGTGTCCTATTAAGGAATTTGGAGCCCGACCCCACAATATGTAGATCGGAGCCAACTTTTTCTTCTGTCAGGTGCAGAGTCTCTGATTTGATATCTAATTCCTTGATCCACTTTGAGTTAACTTTTGTGCATGGCGAGAGGAGGGGATTCAGTTTCATTTTGTTGCATATGGATTTCCAGTTTTCCCAACACCATTTGTTGAAGATGCTATCCTTCCTCCATTGCATACTTTTAGCTCCTTTATCAAATATAAGATAGTTGTGGCTTTGTGGATTAGTCTCTGTGTCCTCTATTCTGTACCATTGGTCCACCCGCCTGTTTTGGTACCAGTACCATGCTGTTTTTGTTTCAATTGCTCTGTAATATAGTTTGAAATCTGGTATTGCTATGCCACCTGATTCACACTTCCTGCTTATAATTGCTTTTGCTATTCTGGGTCTTTTATTTTTCCATATGAATTTCATGATTGCTTTCTCTATTTCTACAAGAAATGCCGTTGGGATTTTGATTGGCATTGCATTAAATCTATAAAGAACTTTTGGTAATATCGCCATTTTGATGATGTTAGTTCTGCCTATCCATGAACAGGGTATATTTTTCCATCTTCTAAGATCTTCTTCTATTTCTCTCTTTAGGGTTCTGTAGTTTTCATTGTGTAAGTCTTTCACCTCTTTTGTTAGGTTGATTCCCAAGTACTTTGTTTTTTTTGAGGATATTGTGAATGGAGTGTTTTTCCTCATTTCCAATTCAGAAGTTTTGTCGCTGCTATACAGAAATGCCTTTGATTTATGCGTGTTGATTTTATATCCTGCCACTTTGCTGAATTCATTTATTAATTCTAGTAGTTTTTTTGTAGACCCTTTTGGGTCTTCTAGGTATAGAATCATGTCATCTGCAAGCAGTGATAATTTAAGTTCTTTTCCATTTTTTATGCCTTTAATTTCTTTAGTCTGTCTAATTGCTCTGGCCAGTGTTTTGAGAACTATATTGAATAGAAGTGGTGATAGAGGGCATCCCTGTCTTGTTCCAGATTTTAGAGGGAATGCCTTCAGTTTTTCTCCATTCAGAATGATGCTAGCCTGAGGCTTAGCATAGATAGCTTTTACAATGTCAAGGAAAGTTCCTGTTATCCCTAGTTTTTCTAATGTTTTGAACATAAAGGGATGCTGTACTTTGTCGAATGCTTTTTCTGGGTCTATCGAGATGATCATATGTTTCTTATCTTTAAGTCTATTGATGTGGTGAATAACATTTATTGATTTCTGTATATTGAACCAACCTTGCATCCCAGGGATGAATCCTACTTGATCATGGTGCACAATTTTTTTGATGTGCCTTTGTATTCGATTCGCCAGAATTTTATTGAGGATTTTTGCATCTAGGTTCATCAGAGATATTGGTCTGTAGTTTTCTTTCTTTGAGGTTTCTTTGTCTGGTTTTGGAATCAGGGTTATGTTGGCCTCATAGAATGAATTTGGCAACGCTCCCTCTTTTTCTATTTCCTGAAATAACTTGAAAAGTATTGGTATTAATTCTTCTTTAAAGGTTTTGTAAAACTCCGCTGAATACCCATCTGGTCCTGGGCTTTTCTTGGTTGGTAGTCTTTTGATTGCTTCTTCAATCTCATCCATTGATATTGGTCTGTTCAAATTGTGTGTATCCTCTTGACTCAGTCTGGGCAAATCATAGGATTTAAGAAATTTATCAATGTCTTCACTCTCTTCTATTTTTTTGGAATATAGGTTTTCAAAATAATTTCTAATTGTCTTCTGTATTTCTGTAGCATCTGTTGTGATCTTCCCTTTTTCATCCTGTATGTTAGTAATTTGAGTTCTCTCTCTTCTTCTCTTCGTTAGCATGGCTAAGGGTCTGTCGATCTTATTTATTTTTTTGAAGAACCAACTTTTAGTTTTGTCAATTTTTTCAATAGTTTCTTTTGTTTCAATTTCGTTGATTTCCGCTCTGATTTTAATTATTTCTTGCCTTCTGCTACATTTGCTGTTGTTTTGCTCTTCCTTTTCTAGGGCTTTGAGATGAAGTGTGAGCTCATTTATTTGTTGGTTTTTCCTTTTTTTGAGGAATGACCTCCAGGCGATGAATTTCCCTCTTAAAACTGCTTTCATTGTGTCCCATAGATTCCTATATGTTGTATCTGTATTTTCATTTATCTCTAAGAATTTTTTGATTTCCTCCTTTATGTCTTCTGTAACCCATTGATCATTCAGTAACATATTGTTCATTTTCCATGTGATGTAGGGTTTTTCCTTCCTTCTTTTATCATTGATTTCCAGTTTCATTCTATTATGATCAGATAAAATACATGGTATTGTCTCCACCCCTTTATATTTACTGAGGGTTGCCCTATGGCATAATATATGGTCTATTTTTGAGAAGGATCCATGTGCTGCTGAGAAAAAAGTATATCCACTTGCTGATGGTTGATATATTCTATATATGTCAGTTAAGTCTAGGTCATTGATTGTGATATTGAGCTCTATAGTCTCTTTATTCAACTTTTTTTGGAGGATTTGTCCAATGGTGAGAGAGGTGTGTTGAAGTCATCCATAATTATTGTGTTGTGGTCTATTTGATTCTTGAACTTGAAGAGAATTTGTTTTATAAACGTTGCATATATTATTTGGTGCATAAATATTGATAATTGTTATGTCTTGTTGGTGAATGGTCCCTTTTAACAGTATATAATGTCCTTCCTTATCCCTTTTGATTAACTTAGTCTTGAAGTTGATTTTATTCGATATGAGGATGGCCACCCCTGCTTGCTTCAGAGGACTGCTGAGTTACTGTTTTACTCCTATAAATTTATTTGATGCTTGGGAGGAAAGATATTAGAAGGGAAGGGAAGAAGTCACTAAAGAGAATGAGGGTAGGCAAGTAGAACTCAAGAAAGGGGAAATAAAAAAAATTGTAAAGAGATGAAAAGACAAAAAAAATAGAAAATAGGGGAAGAAAGAAATTTTTTTAAAAGATATTAATGATAATAAAAAAATGAAAGTTAAAATTAAAAAAATAATAATAAAAATTTAAAAAGGTTAAAAAAATTAAAAACATAAAAAAATTAAAGAAGAGCTACCACAAAAAAGAAAATGAAAATGAAAGAAATGAGAGAAAAAACCCAAATTAAAAAAAATAACAACAACAATAATAATAATAATAAATGCAGTCATAGAGTTCGATTTACTTCTCTTCCAGTAGGTGGAGCTGTGCCCACTGGTTCAAGCTTCTCCTCTCAATAGGTGGGAACTGTGCAGCAGCTCTTCCTCCCAGACTGGGCGGGTCTCCAATCCTGAGTGTCTAGGGCCTTCTCTTGTGTTTCCTTGAGCCAGGCCCCACTCACCTGTGACTCTCACCACAATACTGGCTACACGCCAGGTCTGCGGCTCCTGGGAGCCCTGTTTTCATTAGCGCCTGGGCACACTCTCTGTGTTTGCCTCCCTCAGACCCTAAATTTGTAGAGCTTGGGGCTGAGAACCCCCAGTGAATTTGCTTACCTTCTGGTAGCCACGCCCCTGGTATCTGGTGCAAGAGACCTCAGTTGTCAGCCCTGGTGGTAGCGGTAGCTGGGAGTCCCACGCCGCCGCGACTCCCTCGCCGCCGGGACTCCGGCTCCACTCCTGATTCTCTCGGTCTGGCTATCGTGCTCACAGGAGAGCTGGGAGGGGCACTTAAGTTTTCCCCGCTGTTCTATAGCTGAAAGAGCTGCGATCAGTCAAAAACAGAGATGATGACGTCAGCTCTCCAAGATGGTGGCCGCTGGCTTCCTCTGTGGTCTGACCGATGTGGAGAACTGAATTGGATGGCTTCCTTCCCCGTCTCAAGCCCAGAATTCAGCTCTGAGTATAGTATTTGCACAGCTGGCGGGAGCCTGCAGAATCCGTAGCGCTGTATCTTTATGTTGTTATCTCGTCGTTTCCCAGTGAGCGCTGCAGACTCTGGCCGCGGGGCACTTTGCTGAATAAGCAGCTTGACCTTCCCTGCGGACAAATCTCTCGTGTTTGAGCCCCAGTAGCTGGTCCTTATGCGATGGAAATCCTTCCTCTAGGTTTCGGAGCACCCCAATTTTGCTGGAAATTCCTAACAAGCTAGCTTTTAGCCTTTCTACCTTGTCATTTTCCTGCTCAGAGACGCGGTACACGGGGGTGCTGCACTCCCTTTGCCGCCATCTTCCCCCCTTCCAGAATTTTCAAAAGGTACATTTTACTCAAAATGCCTTTGCCTGTCTCAGTAAAGAGAGTAATTGAACAGGAGTGAAAAATTTTATCCTGTGTCTAGCCAGTGCTGGAACTCTTCTCTTCACTCTACCTTGTGTTTTATGAATGTGTTTTTTACTTATTTTTCTCTAGAGCATCTTTACATCAATGTGTGTGAACAGGTTTTTTGTGAGGTTTGTGTTTAAAGTGCGATATAGAATTAGAAACCATCCTACTGAGTGCTAATCACTGAAAAGTATTATAAGAAGTAATTCAGTATTTACGGTTTTAAGCCACTAAGGTTTTGGGTAGAATTTTCAGTACTGGGGAGAATCCTTTCGCGTGAGTATCATTTTGTTGAAATTATAATGTTGAAGCTGGCTGATTTCTCTGAAGGTGGAGATCTGCTGTCAACTGACAACCCTCTAGAACCCTTTGGATGTGCATTTTATTCAGATGATTTTAATTCTGAAACATGAATTATGTTTTACTTTAGGAATGAGGTAAATCCCAAAAGCTCATGTGTGTGACAGTGAAAGAAATGTTAGAGTTGAAATAATTGGGATGTGGGAGTCTTAACCTAATCAGTGCATTAATCCCCTGATAGGGACTAAGTAAATGGTAACTGTAGGCATGTAGGGTGTGGCTGAAATAGGTGTCATAGAGGGTGTGCCCTTGAGGTTGATATTTTGTTGTGGTGGGAGGAGTTTTGTTTTTCTTTTTCTCTCTGCTTCCTTGTGGGCATGTCCTGAGCCACTTTCCTCCTCTACACCTTTCTCCTCTGATGGTCTATTTCACTTCAGGCCTAGAGCAATGGGAGCTGGCCATCTATGGACTGAGACCTTTGAAAGCATGAGCTTCAGATGAACTTTGCCTCCTCTAAAAATAGATTTTTGTCATGTATTTTGGTCACAGTAGCAAAATAGCTGACTAAAACCGATCAATATTCTTTTCTTTGCCTACATGGACATCATCGGTTGTACACACTTGGTGGAGATCAGGTTAATGATTCAAGGACAGAAGAAATAATGAGGCAGAGTTCAGCTGTATTAAAGCAATTGTTCAGTGTAAAGGTTTGATGAAATATTGTATAATAAAATTTTGGATGAGATGCTTTGGAGCAGTTAATCATGTTATAAATGGAATTTTTAAAATGAGGAACCAGCTTTAAAGATTGTGGTTCATGTTTGATGTCTATGCATCTTTTCTTATTCAAAAACTATATTTCAATATTGTTTAAAGTCACACTTTCCTTCTTGAAGCTCCTGTGACTTGGGATGCTGTGAGTGAATATGGATAAATCCAAGTCAACATCATACTAGTGGTTGGTTTAGGAATAGCATGAATTGTTAGTCCTGCTAAGAAATTGCTTCTTCCTTTTCTCAGAGGAATCAGGGAGTGAATCTCCCTTTTCTAATGAACATGAAAGGTCCTGTTCACAACTGACAGTCATTCTGTAACCATGAGGGGAAGTAGCCTTCAAATGATAAAAACACCATTGATGGCAGAGTAGAGCCATGGAAGGACCTGGTTATTTAAGTTCTTTGTGGGTAACTGAATCAACTATTTTCACAGCATAGCCTACAGTGAATTTTTCTTGTGAAGACTAATAAATTTCTAAATATTTGTCAGATTGAATCCTGATGGATTGAAGAAAATATATTAGTTTTAGTGACTAGTTTTTAATGAGCTATAGTTTACATAAGTAAAAGGCACACACTTTCTGAGTATAGTTTCATGATTTGTAAAGTGCATGCAAACCTGTAACCACCGTGATTATCTACAATAAAGATTTCTAGTATTGCTCAATGTTCCCTGTCCTAACCATATGAATGCAGTGTTCTGATTCTTGCTTTTCAAATTCCATATTAAACAGATAGTAAAGTTTGCCTTTTATTTTTACTTTCTTTATCTCAATATGTTTGTAAGATTCTCCTAAGTTTTTTGTATTGTTTCACTGGTAGATTCAATTTTTTATGGAATTGTGTTTCATTGTAACAAGATTTGCTGTTGGGTAAGCTTTGAATTATTTCTATATCTTGTCTATTCTGAATAAAGCTTCTTCTTTTACATGACTTCTTGTGTAACTCTGCATTTATTTTTCTTAGAAATGTGCATAGGAATGGAAAGTATTCACACCACAGTATAATAGAGAATAGTATTACTCCCCTAAAATTTCTCTGTGGTTCAGTACTATCCTTTTCTTCTTGACAACTCCTGCAATTTACTGTTTTTTTATGCTTTTGTCTTTTACAGATTGTCATAAGTTTGATCCTACACAGATTTTCCCAATGTCTCTTACCATTAGTAATGTGCATTTAAGATTCCCCCATTTATTTTATGGCATGTTGACATTTCTTTTTATTGCAGAAAATATTATACCACAGTTTATTCATCCATTGAAGTACCTATTGATTCCTTCTAATGTTTGACACTTATGAATGAAGTTTTTATTTGGCTTCTTGTGTGGGTTTTTATGTGAACATGTTTTCAATTCATTTGTGTTAACACCTAGGAACACTCTTGTTGACTTGGGTATTAAGACTATACTGAGAACTGTCTTCCAAAGTGGCTATCATTTTCCATTTGACCAGCCATGAATCAAAGTGTTCCTATTGTTACATTTTCTTGCCAGCATTTGGAATTGACAGTGTTGTGGATCTTGTCTATTAATATGTGTGCTGTGGTGTCTAATTTTTAAACTGTTTTCCTCCCTATCAATTACAATGTAAACTCCTTGAGTGCAGTGACTTTGTTTTATTCACTGTTGAGTCCTCAGACGTAACATAGTATCTAGCCACAAGTCATCACTCAATAAGTATTGATTGAAATAGAAAATGAATGTGTCTGCAGGAGTGGCAAAAAGTTGTCCATCACTGTCTGGGTAAATTTTATACAGGGTAAAATGTTTGAAAATTTATCAGGTTTGGAAATTTAAGCCCAATCCTACATTCTAGCTTTTGTCAATACTGAAGTCCATGTGTGATCTCTGTCATATGCATACATCTATTTGTTTAGGGATAAGGGAAGAGAGGGGTATTATTTATTGGCTCCCTAAAGCCACAATCACAAGTTCCACAAAAGGTTAAATAAGTAGAAATTTTCTGTTTTTTAATTGATTTTAAAATAATAAATGACAGCAGAATGCATTACAATCCTTATTACATGTATGTCAACAATTTTTCCTATCTCTGGTTATATATAAAGTATGTTGACACCAATTCATGTCTTCATACATGTACTTTGGATGATGATGTCTATCACATTCCACCATCAGAAATCTTCATTTTAAAAATTTAAGTTCAGTGTATGTTTAACTGATACATAAATCATTAAATTGTGCATATTATAGGGTACTATGTAATGTTTCAACATATGTATGCATAGTGTAGAGTTGAAATCAAGTTAAACATATATGTCTCCTCAAACATTTATCAATTCTTCATGTAAAAACAGTCAAAATCCTTTTTTAAATAAAAATTTTTTTTAGTTGTAGATGGACACAATACCTTTATCTTATTTACTGTTATGTTGTTCTGAGGTATGAACCCTGTGGCCTCACACATGGTAGGCAAGAGCTCTATCACTGAGCCAAAACCTCAGCCTTTGATAATTTTTTTTCTAGCATATTTGTATTGATGCATTATAATTGAGGGCACAGAGTAGTGTCTGCTTTCCAGATCAGAGCTGTGCTGCAGATGTTAGCAGAGGGGCAGCCTGACAAGTGGAGATGCTGCTGACTTCCCAGCAGAAACCTGAGAACACTATATGTATACATTCCCCTATTCAGTCTCCCAGATTCATGAGGTAAAGCTGTTTTTAGAACAAATCTTCTAAAAATTATTTTTCAGAAGTAGCATTACCCAATCTGTCCTAAAGGAGTATGAATTAGTAGGACTTTACTTCATTGTAATACTAAGATCTCCATGCAGGGAAAAACTGAAGTTTCATTTCCATAACATGGAAAGTATAAAGAAACATGCTGTCAGACCTCCTTGTGCAGGAAAGTCCCCACTAACATTTGTGATGATGTCTTCTCTGGACCAGGTCATGCATTCCCTGCCAAATAAACTGCAGCTTGCTCTGGCAGCCAGCAGGTCTTTGGGAGCAATTCCCCATTTGCAAACAAATTTGGATCCTATCATCACTGTTCTTGGTGTATGTTTGGCCTGGATTCTCACCTAGAGGTGGATCCATTAATTTGGATCACACAGTCAATCTTCAAGGAAGTAGAAGAATTGTGATGCTGTGTGTAGAGGAGTTCTGTCACAGCCCACCATTACTAAGCTCTAGGTTCTTGCCGCTTATGGGGAAGGTGCAGAATGTCAAAGCTGGTCAGGTGGAAACCTCAGATCCTCAGATTCACTGAAGGGCTTCAGGCTGGCCTTGTGCAGTAACCTCAGTGATGTGCTTTCATTTCTCCTGCTCACCTTCTGAACCCAGGCCCAGGGTTTACTGCTGCTGCAGTTGCTGCAGGAACTTGGCCACCTGCAAGATGGTTTCTATTGCAAGGACAGTACCCTGCAGCAGCATTTCCATACCTCTTCCTGGAGACCAGCCTTTTTCTCTAAGAACAGGGTCAGAACTGAGCTTTGGCGCTCTGGCTCTACATGGGGCTGCGGTTGCCCTCAGAACTCTCCACTAGAGAACCATCTCAGAGAGGTCAGATCATTGGCAGGACTGCTCATATTCAAATGGCGCAGGTCCTGAACCTTCAAACTTAGCAACAGTGTCTGCAAGATCTTCATTATGCCTCCATGGGTCTTGGTCTGTCCGAGTTTCACAGCCTAATTTTTTTTTTTAAATCAGCTATTGAATACTTCCAGTTATTTTATCCTTTAATTTTAAATTTTCTTCAGAAATATCAATTTTAATGAATGCACTAATTAGGCATATTAATAGAGTTCACTGTGATATTTTTTTAAACCCATACAGCCTGCACTGATCATATTCATACTTCCTCTTCCATCCCCTCAACCCCAGCCTACTTCCCAATTGCTAGTAATCACAATTTTACATTCAGGATAACCTTTTGACATACTTTTTTTTTTAAATAGAAGAGAAAATAAGATACTTTCTTCCTTTGTCTGGTGTATTTTGCTTGCCATGATTTCCTCTAGTTCCATTTTTTTTGCTGCAAATGACAGGACATCTTTATTTTATTAAATATTATTTTAAAATTATAGTTGGACACAATATCTTTATTTTATTTTTATGTGGTTTGAGGATTGAACCCAGTGCCTCACGCATGCTAGGCAAGCACTCTACCACTGAGCCACAACTTCTGCCTGAATGTCTTTCTTTTTAATGAGTGAATAATATTACACTGTGTATGTATACCATATTTTCTATATTCCATCTGTTGGTTAATGGGTACCTAGACTGATTCCATGTCTTAGTTGTGAATAGTACATGCAGTCAGTGTAACTGACTCTTTGTATGCTAACTTCATTTCCTTTGGATATATACCCAGGTATAATGTTGATTGATCGTATGATAGTTCCATGTTTAGTTTTCTGAGGAATCTCCATATTGTTTTTCATAGTGGCCATACAATTTTACATTTCTACCATCAGTATATAAGAGTTCCATTTTCTCTATGGCCTCATCAGCATTTGTTAATTTTTGTTGTTTTGATAATAGTCATTCTAAATGGGGTGAGATTGTATCTCCTTTCAGTTTTGGTTTGCATTTTCCTGATGGCTAATGACATTGAGCATTTTAAGATACATTTATTGGTCATTTTCATTTTTCTTTTGAGAAGTGTATATTATATTCAGATAATATACCCATTTTTATTGATTACTTGTTTTTTTGTTAAGTGTTCTTTTATTTTCTTCTATAGCTCAGATAACAACCATCTGTGAGATTAATAGTGGGCAAGATTTTCTCCCTTTGTGTAGAAGCTTTTTAGTTTGATATAATCCAAGGGTCAGGGTTGCTTTTGATTCCCATGCTTTTGGGAAATATCCAGCTTTTGGTCCTACCTGGAAAATCATTGCCTGTACCCATGTCTTGGAGAACAGTATTAGGGAAGGTTAAATTGAGGAAGGGTAAGGAAGTCAACAGCTCCTCAACTTGCTTGTCCTAAATAGAGCTGAGCAGAATGTTTTCTGTTCCTTCACAGTCCAGCGACCTGATGATTGAGTTTATTTCTTCATCTCTAAGGGGAACTGGAAAAAGGCAACATTTTAAAACCACTTCCTCCAACTCCCCTCATGATTTATTTTATCTCAAAGCAACCACGGGAGAAAGTTTCTGGGTTTCTATCCTGTTTCCCAAAGTCTGTTTCATCATGTGCCACAGCTATGACTATCCCATCACTACAAGTGCCCTGCTGAGTTCAAGTCCACTTTTTATGCAGGTCCAGTTATGAAGGTCTGTTTAATTAAATCATTGGCTATTGGTGATGGCACTTGGTTTCCAGTCCTTTTCCCTCCCTGGGTGGGACTGAATGTTTCAACTGTTCACTCACAAGATTGGTTCCTCTAGCAAGCAGCTCCCATTCTGGAACTATCTTGAGGGCCATCAAGAGTCACATAATTGGTATAAGGTCAGATATGGCTGAAAGGAGCATGTAATGGATAAAAAAACTGTCTACTATTATCTTTATTATTCCAAAACTATTTTGGGAATTTGGGGGAGGAAAACCCAAATATTATAAAAAGATGCTTTTATTACCCTTATGGCTGAGAAAGTTTTAAGGTGTTTGAAACCCTGTGCCAAGAACTGAGGATGAAAATAAATGGATATTTCTTTTTATAACCCAATATTGTGAGTTCAATGTCCATATGTCCATAATAGATTTCCATGTATTCAGACTGCTTCCTTAAGTATGTGGAGATGTTTTTGATGTTACTAAAGAAGAAAAAATCTACATAATCTTCATTCTACAATCTGCAAATTATTGAGGAAGGATCTCAAAGTCCTTGAGTAGTGACATGAAGTCTGCCTCTGAATTTAAACCATTTCAGGCTTTCCTTTACCTGAGGAAGAAGGATGAAAAATTTTTATTGACCTTTGCCCAATATTAGTCTTGACTGATACCTGTGACAATATTGAGCTCAAGTACTGTAGTCCTGCCAAGAGGAGCAGAATTTTTATTCTCTAAGAAAATGACAAATCCTGTGAAACAAAGAAAATGTGTGGGTAGAATTAAAGCACCTTCAGGAGGTACTCTGCCTGGACCAGTGGCCTTACTAATGTTTTGCTTGTCCACCCCTAAAAGGAATTTTAAAAGACCATGTAGCCTCTTTTTCAATATTACATAGAAAATATTTCTTCATGTCATAGAAGCAAAGGTTTCCACTTGTGGAGCTTCGTGAATACTGACACTTAAAATGATTACATCTCTTTTAAAAATACATCTCCCAGTGTCTAGAAACCATAACAAAATGTTAACCCCCATGATCCATTAAAAGAAGAATAAGGTAAATTCTGTTATTCTGGTTACCACTAGTTCTGTGAGTGATAAAGACTTTTCCTTCCAGAAAAAAAGTGTTTTATTTAGTGGTTAGATGTTTTACATTCTTTTTCCTCTTGGATAAATATTTATGTCACACTTCTCTTATCCACTAAATACATACATAAGTACATGTTTAAAAATTTTCTTTCCTGTGGGGTGTTAGGCTTTAAGGTTGTAAAAATTCTTTTGGATTGCCTTATTGTTACAAGTATGATCAGTATACAATATTGAACACATCATGAGTTTACTATAAATTTTGATAAAATATTACTAAAAATGAACTTCCAGTTGAAATCTTATCAAGGTGAATGGGGATTTAAAAACTGCAATCTGGTGTATCCATAATCAACTCATATTATTGTTAGCATGAGGTAGTTTTCAACATCAATGATATTCCTAATTTTCAACTTGATGACACAAACTGATAAATTTTGGTTCTTAAATTAGTTGGTAGAAATGATATGAGATTTGTTAGCAAGTCATCCTAGTTTTTGAAAATTTTAGTTCTCTATTCATGATCATATGGCAAACTATTATGAAAATTATTTGTAATGGTCTGCTGAATGAGAATTTGATTATGTTATTGTGTTAACTATTTGTGATGTGATCAAAGTGTGCTACAAGAACAAGTAAGAGGAGAAAACGTTCATTTTGGGGTCATGGTGTCAGAGGTCTAAATTCATGGATTCCAATGCTCTGAGCCTGAGATGAGTGAAAACATTATGGCAGAAGGGCATGGTGGAGGAAAGATCTCAGCTTGGGGAACCTGAGACAAGATATAATCCCCAAGGGCATGCACCAATGACCAACTTCCTCTAGCTACACTCTTATCTGCCTAGTTATCCCCCAGAAGTTCATTCAAGTGATTAGTATATCAAATGAATTAATCAGCTGATGGGGTTACAGTTCTCATAGCCTGATCTTTCCACCTTTGAACATTGTTACATAAGCCAACATGAGCACTGGGCATTCACTGTATCTGAACAATAATAGACATTCTTCTATGTTGTTGAATAAAGAATAAAAACTGGGATAATTTTCAAAAGGTTTGCTATTTCTCATTTAGTTCTTATTTGTTTTCTCAATTTCTATGGAATGTTTACACACATTTTTCATAAGTATTACCAGATGATCATGAATTACATTTGCTATGCTTTACATTTTCAAAGCACTTCATCAGGTTAATAGTCTCAGAACAGTTTGAAAAAAATAAAACAACTAATGCCAATATACAGTTTTTACATATTTTTATATTTCTCCCTGCTTTGAATATATATATATATTTTTTAACATTTAAGCTAGAAAGTTAGCATAGTCATGTTAAGAAGATTGTACATCATGGACAAATTGTTTTCATCCCAGGGATGTTAGGATGGTTTAACAGATGCAAATTAATGAATGTAATTCTCCACATAAATAGGTTTTATGACAAAAATTATATAGTCATCTAAATAGATGAGAAGAAATCCTTCAACAGAATTTAGCACCCATTCATGATAAAAGCACTGGAGAAAGTAGAGATAGAAGGAACTAGAGATAGAAGGATTGTTTCCATTGGTGAATTATAACTTTACATAAAAGCAGAATTTCTTTTGATATGTTCATATGTGCAAAACATAATTTGGTCAATTTTATTTCCCTATTCTTCCCCTTTTTCCTCTATCCTTGATTCTCTGCCTTTATTTTAGATCTCCCTTCTATTTTTCTGAGATCTTCCATTCTACTTTTAAAATTCTCATTTTTTCTCTCCATCTTCCTTATATCTGAAAAACATTCAACTTTTGACTAAATCTGATTCATTTCATGTAGCATGATGCCCCCCAGTCCTACCCATTTACTAGCAAATGAGACAGTTTCATTCTTTTATGGGGGAATATAGGAAGAACGGAACAGTAGTGGAAAGTGAACAGGTGAAGGGATGAGGAGAGGGAAAAGGGAAGCATTGGGAATGTATTGGAGCAAATTACGCGATGTCCATATCCACAGATGACACAATGAGCCCCAGTACTACCCATAATAAAAATTTAATGAAAGAACTAATAGGCGATATGTGGTGGTACACACCTGTAACCTCAGTGACTCAGGAGGTTGAAGCACGTGGGTTACACATTTGAAGTTTTAAGGAACTTAATTAGACCCTGTATCAAAATGAAAAACAGCACTTGCTTGCCTGGGCTCTCTCTCATCCAGTGAGGAGGTCCACAGAACAGGGTAGAGGAGAGTGTGCCTGCAGAATCACTAATCAAGACCTCCGGAAGCCAAGCAGGAAGCAGGTCTGATTTTATTGCACAGTTACCAGGTATATATACTCAGGCGTAGCTATGCAGATTACTGGCAGTCACTAATGCAATGTCTGCTAAGTGTCCTTGCAGCTACCAATCAAAGAATGGGCCAAGGAGTAAGTGCAGGGGCTGCAACACATGGCCTTATGCTCAGGGGTGTGCCAACAGGGGTGCTTACAGGGGTAAGTGGCCTGCAGCTCACAGACCTAGCAGGATGGGAGTGACCTGAAACTCAGAAGCCCTTAAGGTATGCCAATGTATGCAGCACTCCATGCACTTGTCCCCACACCTGCTGTCTTGCCTTTCTCCTCTCTTGCACTTTGCCTTGTGTGATGAGATGACATAGCACAAAGGCCTCATCAGATGCCAACACCATATTCTTGAACATCCCATTCTCCAGTACCATGAGCCAAATATACTGCTCTTCATAAATTCCCAGTGTGTGGTATTCCCTTATAGCAGCCAAACCTGTAGTAACACATTAGGTCAGAGGTGACTTCCCAGACTGTGTTCTTTCTTGTCATGATGGAGATTCTGACAAAAGTGCTTTTGGTAGAAGTGTATTCTAACTCTCAGGCTTTTTGTTTTGGGGAAAATTTGGATGATCACTTTTCTAGGTAAATTCCCTCAGTTGTATTTTATGTCTCCCTTCACTGTCGAAATGTGAGCGTGTAATATGTCTCGCTTGCACTATTCTATGTAGTCTGCTTTTTCATGGCTCTCTTCTTTTGAATTCAACTTATGCATTGCCAGCACAATAATGTTTCTGAGAGAAAACTCTGCTCGTGTTTCTTTCTTCCTTACTCTTCCCTATATTATTCTTTGTTTGCAGTTTTAAGTCCAATGTAGTCAATTGAAGTCAAGTTTCTGGTTTTCCTTTCAGTTGCAATATGTTCCAGTAAACTAGGATGCCAGTCATTCTTCAAACACCAGAAATGTTGAGTGCTGGCTAAAATTCTCTCCACCTATAACATCTTCCCTTACCTGCCTGTCAAAATAATTCCTATTGTATAAGGCAAGCTCAAATACTACTCCAAGAAACATCTGAAAGGTGCCCTCCATCATTTTGTTTCGGACAATGTTGAAATTCTCCTTCCAAATTTGATAGGTTTTTGAATACAATAACCAAGTTTTTTGTTTTCTTGCATTACTTTCTGTACATCTTTCTTGTTGGCAGATGTTCACAAAATACTTGTTGAATCAGTGATATCTGTGCAGAGGGAATATAAGTCATCAATGTTTTTCTTCATTCTTTAACTCATTTTCTTGTCAGTTGCTCCTAGTGATATTACTTGACTATTTCTTATATGCTTTTGTCATTATGCAGAAAATCTCATTTCATTGCTCCTGAGTCTGTCAAGATGTGCAGGCCAGGTAAGCAGTGAGAAAGACAGAATTTAGTTTGACACATAGACTGTTATAGGGCCTGGGTAAGAAGCATTAGGTATAATGTCATACACTGGTGGTAAATTTAACATTTTTAAAGTCTCTCTCATGTGATCTATTATTGGCTTACACTGTATCATACTCTGTTCATGATTCTTTTTCTTTCATAAACTTCTAACAACCATATCTTTTATTGTTTCTTAATTGTGCCTGAAGAAAATATATAGGTTTTTGAATCTACAACTCATAGCCAGTAACTCCCCATCAATCACATATTCTCTTCAGAAAGAAAGATTAAATTAGTATTATATATACTCATGGATACTTAAATTTGGGATGTATATGCTTGTGATGACTTTCACAGTGGTTTTGTGGTCTGTGATTTCTTTCAAAAATTATTATTTTTTTGAAAAAACATTATAATTTTATTCCTATTTTTAAGAACATAGGATTTGGAGGGAGTACACTTTTTTTTTTTTAAAAGTGTACTGCAGTAAAATAAGTGTCCATTGTGATCTCATATTTTGCCCTGTTAATCTAGTGATAGTATCATGTTATCAATTAAACAAATAGTGCACTATAGACCCACAATTGATTTTTTTGGTATGCTGTTCATTATTTTCTTTGTTCTTAGTTGTGTTTTGCCTCCACACCTAAAGTTGGAAAGAAATGTCATTGGAGCACTCTGTGTGGCTATTGCATCTGGCAGAATGAGTGCTTGGGACCACTAGAGGGCAGGCTCCTTCTAGCAACAACTGTAGGAATTATTGCTTAGATTTTCTGAAAAACAACAGTGTTTAAAAGGAAAAAAGAAAGACTGCAGACACTTTATCTATGGAGTCTGAGACTGTACCTGTTTCAAAATTTTTTGGAACAAAATTTGTTCGCTAATCCCACCATTATGTATAAGTGTAATACACATTAAAGAAAAATGTGAAAAATTTAAAAAATTTGAAAAAAATTGAACAAAACAAAAACAAAAACAAAAAATCTCCTACAAACAACAACAAAAAGAAAACAAAAACATACTGCCTCCTCATCCTATATTTCTTTTGATCAGGAGTTATTTGTTAAACACTAGGTAAATGCTTTTTATGAATTGTCTCATTTAATGTTCTCACAACCCTCCAAGGGAGGTAATATAGTTTTATGTGTCTTACAGTTGAGGAACACAGACTTAGGGAGAGTAAATAAAGCTTCCCATTTTACCTAAAGTGTCACTATTAGTATAAAAGATAATAACTAATGAACTGATTGTGGCCTACCTCTGTGCCTTCATTCCCAAAAGAGGGACTCTCCATGTTCATCCTAATATTCCAGACATTCAGATGCAATCATATGCTGCATTATTTCAGGGCCTTTGCACCCTCTGGTCTTTCTGCCTCAAATAACTACATTAACTTCGTGACTTCAGTATTCCTCATGTGCTTTGTCAGTGTTGCAGAAAATCTCATTTCTCTGCTCCAGAATTTTTGCATAGGTCTTTCTTCTTCTACTATAGAACCTTTCCTGATAAGCTCAAGTGGAAACAGTCTCTTCCTTATCTCTCTCTCTCTCTCTTTTTTTTTTTTGCCACAACTGCATTGACTGTAGTGTGATATTGTGCCTCTCTCACTGTACTGAAATTATTTGTTCACATGCATATCTAAGAGGTCTTATCCTTTTACAATAAGAATTGTATTTCTTTCCTGTTTTTGGCTCCCAATAATGTTTATTATATGATAAAAACAAATAAAAAGGAATGAGAGATAAAAGAAACCTAGTTTTATTTTATAATAAAATATTACAACCAAGTTTTAACAGTTAAAGCTTATATTGGGAGACAATTGTGATAAGCTTCTCTTATGGTATTAGAATACTGCAATATTTTGAAGGCAATGAGATATTTATATCTAATTTTAGTATTATGCATGTTTAAAAAAATCTACGGAGAACCATTTTTATGGACAACATCTATTTTAGTCAGTTTTGTCACTGCTTTGACCAAGAGACCCAACGTGAACAGTGTTAAAGAAGGAAAGGTTTATTCAGGGCTCATAATTTCAGACGTCTCAGTTCATTAGACTCCCAGGTAAGCTGCACCTCTTGCCCCTGGACTGTGGTGAGGGGAAGGGATTTTGGTAACCTCCTGCCAACTGTGATCCATCTACAAGGTCCTTCTCTATGGATTATTGGGAAAACCACTTCTGAGGCATTCCCTGTGTTTTTATTTGTAATTGTAGATGGGGAGAAGCTCTACAGATTTAAAATCTTCTAAGTCTAGGTGTGGTCTCCACAAAACAGCTGTCCTTCCCAGCACCACTTTCTGTCAACAATTTAAGTTGAATTGTGCAATGTCCTTGATTGTCTTTACTACTTCTAACCTTTTTAAACTCTATTTGCTTTTTTTGGTAACTGTGTTAAGGAAGCGATTTTCCCTGCCTTTGTTCTTTCCCCTGGCCCTGCCATAGTCAGCTCTGGGTAAAGGAAGTATTTCCTTATTTTTTTTCTAATAATCTAATTCCAACTTGCCCAAGTATTAAGTTGTTCAATGTTGAGTGTTTGAGTATTTGCTCTGCCACCCACCTCTCTGGTCAGTTGTTCTTTCCCTGCTTTGATTCCAGGCTGCAGAGGAGTTGATGGTTGCTGCCCTGGTCTGCTCTGCCATCTTTGTTCTCTTGTTTGTCTTAAATAATGTAACTTCACTAATGTTACTGTCATTTTCATTTTTTTCTCACTTGTGTTCCTCACTTATGATTTTCTGTTAGGAGTAAGGTTTCTTTTGGTATGTATTTAATAATTTTTATTCATGAGTACATTTTTAGAGGCAGTTTTCCTCCTGAGTAATCTCAATATAGTTGTGTGTTGGAAGTAATACTTAGAAGTGGTTCTACACTTGCTTTTTTCAAATTTTCAGAGTTATTATCAGATGTGGACAGGTTTTTAAATTCAATTGTTGGTTAGGAGTCTTTTCCCTATAAAAGATCATATAAAGTTTCACTCAATCCAAATGTATGCAAAGAAACTGTGTTTTTACCCTCAACATTTTATCATCAATAATTTCAATTAGCAGTTGAATGAATGTATAATTAATTTCCACATAACTACCATCTATATTTGAGAATTGTTAACGTTTTGATCAGTTACATAAATAGTATTTGTTGCACCATCTGAGAGTATGGTTTATATTTAGTACTTTGCCCCCAAATACTTCAGAACACATCTTTTAAAATTTTCATTCCTCTCCAGAATTTAAAATTCTCTCTACTGGCTACTTGAAAATGCTCAGTTCATTGCTGTGAACTGTTATTTTTCCACTGTAACTATATGTCCCCTGTACCTATTAACTACCTGCTTTCCAAACCTCTTTTTCAGTCACTGGTAACTAATATATTATTTATGCCTATGAGATCAACTTTTTAGCTACCAAGTTAGGGAGAGTATGTCATATTTGTCTTTCTACGCACTGACTTATTTTAGTGAAGATATTCCAGTTTCATTCATGATGCTACATGTGACAAAATCTCATTTTTCATATTAGTGAATGATATTCAATTATATATATATGCTACATTTTCTTTTTTATTGATTTTATTATTTTTTTTAAATACACAACAAGAGTGGAATGCATTACAATCCTTATTACACAATTAGAGCACAGTTTTTCTTATCTCTGTATATAAAGTATGCTCTCATCAATTTATACCATTATACATGTACTGTTTTTTTGGCATTACAATTCTTTTTTTAAAATGTTCTTTAATGTACCTATATTAAAAAAAACACATGAGACTTAGAACAAGCAGGAGTGTCACAGTGGTGGTCCCAGAGTCATCCACAGACCAAACAGGCATGAGGCCAGCTGCAGGGCACACAAGGGCACATTTCTATGGTCCAGCTGCAAGAAGGCTGAGGCAGGCTGAGCAAAAGTTCAGGGGCAGCCTCACTCCATCTCAGAAAAAAACAAAAGAGCTATGGTTAAGCTCAGTGGTGGAGCACTCCTGGGTGAAATCTGAAGGAGGGAAGAAAGCAAAGGAGAAAGGAAGAGATTTCACCAATCTGTACTTAAGGCTGGAGTGGAGATGCCTAAATTAACATACACAATCTGTAATAAAATTTTAGAAAGACACAAAATAAATTGTGAAGTCAGGAAATAACAATTGATTTTTGAGAAAAAATAGTTGGCAGCAACATTGTGAGAAAAATCAAAGAAATCAATAGTTGCATTACATAGTGAGGATGAAAGAACTGCACTAGGGAGGGTATGTACAGAAAAGGGTGACTTGGTCCTGTACATGTGTGTGCACATGGGTGTGAGTGTGCATGTGTGGGTGCCAAAACTCACCCTCCCAGGTGTTTGCTTTTGTCACTTCACTTGGTGCTCTAGAGAACACTCACATGAGCATGATGCAATATTCCATAGCCTCTGTGACTCTGCAAAGTTGCTTAGCTGTTGCCTGGTGCACAGAGGGAACAATAAATTGTTAAAAAAATCTAATAATACTCACTGTGATTACTTAAATTTTATCATATCATAAGATCTTTATAGAAATAAATAGTTTATTCCCTTAAATATTTAAATAGTCCTTCCACCCTATTTTTAACAAAAAATTATCTAAAATAAACTTTTTCCAAGTGGACTTCAATTTAGTCCAACCAGACTAATAAAAATTTGGAGTATAAAGTGTGAATTAATGTTCTTATGATGCTAGAATCGTTCTAAAATCTTAGAGCTTGAATGGCATTAATATACATAAACACATTATGTATATTAATTAAGTAATTCTTGCTTCTTAATCAGTTAACACTTGGAAATTCTACCCAAAAATCACATTTTGATTTACATCAGGGTTTCAAGAAACATTCAGGATCTGGGCTTGGTAGCATGTCTGTCATCCCAGTGTTTATAGAATGAGGATCGCAAGTTCAAGCCCTTGGAAAGAATTTACCAGGATCTTCAATCAAAATTAAAAAATAAAAATATCTAGGGATGGGATCAGTGCTTAAGCACTCCAAATATGATGTTAATGGTGGTGCTGGTGATGATGATGATGATGATGATGATAATAATAATAATATTTATTGTGTCATAATTTGTGAGAGATGACTACAGATGCAAAAAACTTAAAATACAGAAAAATTAAATCTAACAAGAAGAGATATTTAACCCCGAGGAAACATGTTGCTTTCACATCTTCATGCTGAAACAATCCCTATATCCACTCCAGGGTGCATTTTCATTACCTCTGAATAGACAAACAATAAATGAAGGCACACACCCTTTTTACACACTTACAGTGTTTTTCTGAAAAAAAAAAAAGGTTTCTTGCTGAAGGGGTTGCATGACTAATTCTAGTGAAAAACCAGGCTGAGGCAGGGGATCACAAATTCAAAGTCAACCTCCACAACATAGTGAGGACCTAAGCAATTCAGTGAGACTATGTCTAACTATTTGAAAAAAAAATTAAAAAGAACTGGGATGTGGCTCAGTGGTTAAGTGTCTCTGAGCTGAATCCGTGGTACCAAAACAAGTAAAATAAAATAAAGTAAAAATTTCCCTCAAGTTTGATGAGTAAGTCTAAAACAAACTGAAACAACTGAAGGTCTCACCACATTTTTATATACAAGGCTTTTCTCCAGAGTGAGTTCTCCCATGATTCTCAAAAAGAACCTGGAAAGGTGAAAGTTTTACCACATTGTTTAAAGAGCAGTAGGGTTTTCCCTGATGTGAATCCTCTTTATGTCTTTGGAGGAAACCATGAAAGCTGAATACTGCCCCACATGGCTTATCCACAGGATTTTCTACAGTATGAGTCCTTTCATACAACTGAACAAAACTGGAACACTGAGCCCTTTGTATTTCTTACTTGAATACAATTTATTCATTTTACATGAATCTTTCAAGAAGAATCTTCCCAGTCCTTATAAAAAAGTGGGAAAATTAGAAAACTTTCCACATTTCTCACATTCTCAGGGCTTCTCTCCATGAATATTTTCATATAGGAGAAGGAAAGCAGGGCTGAGATGGGAA
This sequence comes from Callospermophilus lateralis, assembly GCF_048772815.1. Lineage (NCBI taxonomy): Eukaryota > Metazoa > Chordata > Mammalia > Rodentia > Sciuridae > Callospermophilus > Callospermophilus lateralis. The sequence goes on along the minus strand of NC_135308.1, from coordinate 75,286,619 downwards.
GCTGACAGGATGTATCCAATCCTCCACATTCTGAGTTTTTTTTTCCCCAATGTGAGTGAAATGGCTTTGAAGGCACCAGGGAAAATGGAATGATTTTCCAAATTTTTTACATTTAAAGCATTATTCTGTTAGATGTGGTGGTGTATGCCCTTAATCCCAAGTCTTGGGGAGCTCAGGCAGAAGGATCACAAATGTAAAGCCAGACTCAGCAACTTAGGAAGACACTAAGGAACTCCGAAAGTCCCTCACATTGAAAAGGTTGAACTCCACTGTGTCTTTGAACACCTTAAAATGCTCTCAGAATTTTTGATCTCATCTTCAATGTTTTTTTTCATCCAATTTGTTTCCTATAAAAGCCAGGTTTCTGAGGACTTCCAGCATCACATCTCTGTAAAGGTTCTTCTGGGAAGGATCCAGCAATGCCCACTCCTCCTGGGTGAAGTTCACAGCCACATCCTCAAAGGTCACTGAGATCATTTTTGTCTTCCTTGGGGACCTAGTGTTCTCTTGAGGAACCTCTGAGCATGAGAGATCTCTGGGACACAGGTTGCTCAGAATCACCTAGGCCTTTTTTTTTTCTCATTACAATTCTTAATACACATATATACCACAATTTTTCATATCTCTGTTTGTATATAAGGTATGTTGACACCAAATTCAAGTCTTCATACATGTACTTTGTATAATGATGACCATCACATTCCACCTTGCTTGCTAATCCCCTTCCCCCTCCCTTTCTCTCCCACCTCTCTTCCCTATATAGAATTAATCTAATCCTCCCATGGTCTTCCTCCCTACCCCACTATGAGTCACCCCCCTTTTATCAGAGAAAATATTGAGCATTTGTTTTTTGGGATTGGCTGACTTCACTCAGCAGTATCTTCTCTAGTGCCATCCATTTACCTGCAAATGGCATGATTTTGTTATTTTTAAATGCTGAGTAATATTCCATTGTGTATAAATGACACATTTTTTTATTCATTCATTCACTGAAGGACATCTAGGTTGGCTCCATAGTTTAGCTATTGTGAATTATTCTGCTATAAACATTGATGTGGCTGTGTCCCTGTAGTATGCTGTTTTTAAGTCGTTTGGGTATAGTCTGAGGACAGGGATAGTGGGTCAAATGGTGATTCCATTCCCAGAATTCCAAGGAATCTCCATACTGCTTTCCAAATTGGCTGCACCAATTTGCAGTCCCACCAGCAATGTATGGGTGTACCTCCCCCCCCCAGCCCCATTCTCGGCAACACTTGTTGTTGTTTGTCTTCATAATAGCTGCCATTCTGACTGGAGTGAGATGATATCTTAGAGTAGTTTTGATTTGCATTTCTCTGATTGCTAGAGATGATTAGCATTTTTTCATATATTTGTTGATTGATTTTATATCCTCTTCTGAGAAGTGTCTGTTCAGGTCCTTGGCCCATTTATTGATTGGGTTATTTGTTTTTTGGTGCTTAGCTTCTTGAGTTCTTTATATACCCTAGAGATTAGTGCTCTATCTGATGTGTGAGGGGTAAAAATTTTCTCCCAGGACGTAGGTGCTCTGTTCACCTCACAGATTGTTTCTTTTGCTGAGAAAAAACTTTTTAGTTTGATTCCATCCCATTTATAGATTTTGGGTTTTAATTCTTGTGCTATAGGAGTCTTATTAAGTAAATTGGGGCCTAATACCACATGATGAAGATTAGGGCCTACTTTTTCTTCTATTAGACACAGAGTCTCTGGTTTAATTCCTAGGTCCTTGATCCATTTTGTGTTAAGATTTGTGCATGGTGAGAGATAGTGGTTTAATTTCATTTTGTTGCATATGGATTTCCAGTTTTCCCAGCACCATTTGTTGAAGATGCTATCTTTTTTTCAGTGCATGTTTTTTTGTATGTTTGTCTAATATAAGATAATTGTAATTTTGTGGGTTAGTCTCTGTGTCGTCTATTCTGTACCATTGGTCTACCAACCTGTTTTTGTGCTAATACCATGCTGTTTTTGTTATTATTGCTCTGTAGTTAAGTTTAAGGTCTGGTCTGGTATAGTGATACCACCTGTTTCACTCATCCTGCTTAGAATTGCTTTAGCCATTTTTCCAGATGCTTTTTTAATTTCTCTGAGGAATGCATTGGAATTTTGTTCAGAATTGCATAAAACCTGTATAGTCTTTTGGTAGTATTGTCATTTTGATAATATTAATTCTGCCTATCCATGAGCAAGATAGATCTTTTCATCTTCTAAGGTCTTCTTTGATTTCTCTCTTTAGGGTTCTGTAGTTTTAATTTTATAGATTTTCACCTCTTTTGTTGATTTCCAGGTATCTTATTTTTTTTTTTTGAGGTTATTGTAAATGGAGTAGGTCCCCTAATTTTCCTCTCAGAGGATTTTTCACTGATACACAGAAATGCCTTTGATTTATGGGTGTTGATTTTATATCCTGCTACTTCGCTGAATTCATTTAGTAGTTCTAGAAATTTTCTGGTGGAGTTTTTTGGGTATTCTAGGTATAGAATCATATCGTCAGCAAATAGTGATAGTTTAAGTTCTTCTTTTCCTATACTTAATCCTGTAATTTCTTTCATCTGTCTAATTGCTCTGGCCAGTGTTTCAAGAACTATGGTGAATAGAGAGAGGGCATCCCAGTCTTGTTCCAGATTTTAGAGGAAATGCTTTCAATTTTTCTCCATTTAGAATGGTGTAGGGGGGAGAGCCAACATGGCGGCAGGCACGGAGAGATCAAGTCTCTGACCTCTTCAGCTGTGCCGGCATAAGGAGTCATAAACCTTCTAAATGCTGTTTTCTCAGGATCACTAGGCAATGCTGAGCTGACGTGGATCTGGGGCGAACAGTCTGGGCCTCTCAGAACACACACCGGGCCCAGATCGGCTGAATTCAAGCTCCCGTTCGTGTTGCCTGCTTCTCGCAGACAAACTGCTGTGACTGAGCACTAAACAATCCCACGGAAACAACTGGTTGGCCCTTCTGATCCTACCGAGGTTAATGCCAACCGAGCCTTCATAGGCAGTGGCCACAGGATTGAAACGGGGCTTGGGAGAGACAGTCAGGACCCACCCATTGCATTGGTCTTCCGGCAAAGGGAACGAACTGTCGCCATTTGCATGGGATACCACCATGGCAGAGAACTGACGTCACCAGAATGTGGCGGAGGAGATAACTTCATTGAAACCAGCGGCGACAGGTGTGTAGTCCCCTAGTCTTCCCTCTCCACACAGCGGGAAAACCTTAAGGGCCCCTCGCAGCTCTCCCGTGAGCGCGATAGCCAGACCGAGGGAATCAGGAGTGGTGCAGGACCCGTGGCGCGGAACTCCCGGCTACTGCTCCCACCAGTGCTGACAACTGAGGTCTCATGCACCAGCTACCGGGGGCGTGGCTACCAGAGGGCAAGCAAAATTCGCTGAGGGTTCTCAGCCCCAAGCTCTACAAACTTAGGGTCTGAAGGAATGGCAAACAGGGAGAGTGTGCCCAGTCGTTCATGAAAACAGGGCTCCAGGGAGCAGCAGACCTGGCATGTAGCCAGTATTGTGGTGAGCGTCACCAGTGAGCAGGACCTGGCTTGAGGAAAAGTGGGGAAGTGACTAGACACAAGAGAAGGCCCTAGGCACTCAGGATTGGAGACCCGCCCAGTCTGGGAGGAGGAGCTGCTGCACAGTGATTGGTTCCCGCATATTGAGAGGAGAAGCTTGGCCCAGTGGGAACAGCTCCACCTACTGGAAGAGAAGTTAATCAAACTCTAAGACTGCATTTATTAATTTTTTTTTAATTTAGGTTTTTTTTTTCATTTTCATTTTTTTGTTGTTTTTGTTTTTTAAATATTTTTTAATTTTTTTTAAATTTAAATTTTATTTTTTAAATTTTTTAAAAAATTTTTTTATTTTCTATTTTTTTCTTTTGTCTTTTCATTTCTTTTCAATTTTCTTATTCCCCCTTCCTTGAATTTTACCTGCTTACTCTCATTCTCTTTAGTGACTTCTTCCCTTCCCTTCTAATACCTTTCTTCCCAAGCATCAAATAAATTTATAGGAGTAAAACAGTAACTCAGCAGTCAAACAGAACAAGAAGTAACATGAGCAGCATGAAGAAGCAAGGAAGAAAAGGAGTACAAACAATGCAGGACAGCCTAAATATTCAGGAGGACCTAGAGTCATCAGAAAAATGGTCAAATAAAGAACTCAAAGAATACCTTAGCAGATGGAATGGAACCTTAAAGAGGATATGAGACAGCTAATTCAAACAGTGAAAGAACACATTGAAAATGAATTACATAAACAGATAAAAGAAGTTAAGTATCTTTATCAGGAGATAGAGATTATAAAAAAAATCAAACAATAATTCTAGAAATGAAGGAAACTATAAACCAAATTAAAAACTCAAATGAGAGTATCACTAACAGAGTGGAGCAAGTAGAAGCCAGAACGTCAGATAATGAAGACAAAATATATCATCTTGAAAAGAGTCTAGCCAACTCAGAAAGGCTGGTAAAAAATCATGAGAAAAACATCCAAGAGATAGGGGATAACATAAAAAAAAACCAAATTTAAGAGTCATCGGGATAGAGGAAGGTATAGAGGTTCAAACCAAGGGAATGAATAACCTTCTGAATGAAATAATTACAGAAAACTTTCCAGAAATAAAAAAGGAAACGGATATACAAATTGTAGATGCATACAGGACACCGAGCACACAAAATCACAGTAGACCAACGCCAAGACACATTGTTATGAAGCTATCCAATATACAGAACAAAGAGAAAATATTAAAAGCTACAAGAGAAAGGAGGCAGATTACATTCAGGGGTAAACCAATAAAGTTAACAACGGATTTTTCATCACAGACGCTGAAAGCGAGAAGATCCTGGAATAACATATTTCAAACACTGAAAGACAATGGATGCCAACCAAGAATTCTGTATCCAGCAAAATTAAGCTTCAGGTACGATAACGAATGGGAAAATAAACAAGGAGAGTAGATGGGGTAGAAAGAGAAGATGGGAGGGGAGGGGAGGGGGGATAGTAACGGATAGGAAAGGTAACAGAATACAACAGTTACTAATATGGCATTATGTAAAAATGTGGATGTGTAACTGATGTGATTCTGCAATCTGTATTTGGGGTAAAAATGGGAGTTCAGAACCCACTTGAATCTAATGTATGAAATATGATATGTCAAGAACTTTGTAATGTTTTGAACAACCAATAAAAAAAATGAATGGTGTTGGCCTGAGGCTTAGCGTAGATAGCCTTTACAATGTTGAGATATGTTCCTGTTATCCCTAGTTTTTCTAGTGCTTTGAACATAAAGCAGTGCTATATTTTGTCAAATGCTTTTTCTGCATCTATCGAGATGATTCTATGATTCTTATCTTTAAGTCCATTGATGTGATGAATTACATTTATTGATTTCCGTATGTTGAACCAATGTTGCATCCCTGGGATGAATCCCACTTGATCATTGTGCACAATCTTTTTGATATGTTTTTGTAGTTGATTTTACAGAATTTTATGAGGATTTTTGCATCTATGTTCATTAGAGATATTGGTCTGAAGTATTCTTTCTTTGATGTGTCTTTTCCTGGTTTTATAATCAGGATGATATTGGCCTCATAGAATGAGCTTGGAAGTACTCCCTCTTTTCTATTTCCTGAAATAAATTGATGAGAATTGTTATTAGTTCTCCTTTAAAGGTCTTGTAGAACTCGTCTATGTATCCATCTGTTTCTGTGCTTTTCTTGGTTGGTAATCTTTTGATGGCTCCTTCTATTTCCTCACTTGATATTGGTCTGTTTAAGTTGTGTATATCTTCCTGACTCAATCTGGGCAGATCATTTGACTTAAGGAATTTATTGATGCCTTCACTGTCTTCTATTTTATTAGAGTATAAATTTTCAAAATAATTTCTGATTATCCTCTGTATTTCTGTAGTGTCTGTTTTGATATTGCCTTTTTCATCACATATGCTGGTAATTTGAGTTCTCTCTCTCCTTCTCTTCATTAGCATAGTTAAGGGTCTGTTGATTTTATTTATTTTTTTCAAAGAATGAACTTTTGTTTATTTTTTCAATTGTTTCTTTTGTTTTGATTTCATTGATTTCAGCTCTGATTTTAATTATTTCTTCCCTTCTACTGTTTTTGCTGCTGATTTGTTCTTCTTTTTCTAGGGCTTTGAGATGTAGTGTGAGGTCTTTTATTTGTTGACTTTATCTTGTTTTAAGGAATGAACTCCACACAATGAATCTTCCTCTTAGTATTGCTTTCATAGTGTCCCAGAGATTTTGATATGTTGTGTCTGTGTTCTCATTTACCTATAAGAATTTTTGAATCTCCTCCTTGATGTCTTCTGTTACCCATTGTTCATTCAGTAGCATATTGTTATGTCTTCATGTGATGCAGAATTTTTTATTATTTATTTTGTTGGTGACTTCCAATTTCATTTGCTAAGAGTTTTTATTTGCTGAGAGTTGCCCTGTGGCATAGTATATGGTCTGTTTTTGAGAAGGATCCATGTGCTGCTGAGAAGAAAGTGTATCCTCTTGATGCCGGTTGATATATTCTATATATGTCAGTTAAGTCTAAGTTATTAATTGTGTTATTGAGCTCTATTGTTTCTTTATTCAACTTTTGTTTGGAAAATCTGTCCAGTGGTGAAAGAGGTATGTTAACGTCACCCAAGATTATTGTGTCGTGGTCAATTTGACTCTTGAACTTGAAAAGAATTTGTTTGATGAAAATAGCTGCACCATTTTGGGGGGCATATGTATTTATGTTTGTTATGTCTTGCTGGTGTATGGTTCCCTTGAGCAGTATGTAATGTCCATCTTTATCCCTTTTGATTAACTTTGGCTTTAAGTCTAGTTTATTTGATACAAGTATGGTGACCCCTGCTTGCTTCTGCAGTCATGTGAGTGGTATGATTTTCCTCAACCTTTCACCTTCAGTCTGTGTATGTCTTATCCTATCAAATGAGTCTCCTGTAGGCAGCATATTGTTGGATCTTTTTTTTTAATACAGTCTGATAGCCTATGTCTTTTGATTGGTGAGTTTAAGTCATTATCATTTAGGGTTACTATTGAGATATGGTTTGTATTTCCAGCCATATTATCTTACTTTTGTTATTTAACTTGAGTTGGTTTTTCTCTTTGATTAGTTTTTATTTAAGTGTATTACCTCCCTCTGCTGGTTTTAATTTTTGTTTTTCATTTCCTCTTCATGAAATATTTTTCCAAGGATGTTTTGTAGTGCCAGGTTTCTAACTGTAAATTCTTTTAACTTTTGCTTATCATGGAAGGTTTTTATTTTATCTTAAAATCTGAAGCTTATACAAGATTCTTAAAATCTGAAGCTTATACAAGATTCTTGGTTGGAACCCATTATCTTTCAGAGTTTGAAATATGTTGTTCCAGGATCTTCTAGCTTTCAGGGTCTGCATTGAAAAATCTGCCATTATCCTAATTGGATTACCCCTATATATAATCTGATTCCTTTCTCTTGTGGTTTTAAAATTCTCTCCTTGTTCTGTATGTTGGGCATTTTCATTATCATGTGTCTTGGTGTAGATATGTTGTGATTTTGCACATTTGGTGTCCTGTAGGTTTCTTGGATGTGGATTTCTATTTCATTCTTCATGTCTGGAAAGTTTTCTGATATTATTTCATTGAACAAATTGCTCATTCCTTTGGTTTGGACCTCTAGGTCTTCCTGTATCCCAATAACTCTTAAAATTGGTCTTTTTATGCTATCCCATATATCTTGGATGTTCTGCTCATGGTTTCTTTTCATTTTTGCTGTGCTGTCTACCTTCTTTTCAAGATGATTTACTTTGTCTCGTTGTCTGATGTCCTGTCTTCTAAGTTGTCTACTCTGCTGGTGAAGCTCTCATTTGTGTTTTTAATTTGGTTCATTATTTCTTTCATTTCAAAGATTTCTTTTTTTTAAAATAATTTTTATCTCTTTGGAGAGGTCATCTTTTGCTTCTTGGATTTGTTTATGTACCTCATTGTACATAAACAAAGTAATCTTTCACTGTCTGCATTTGTTGTATAATCTCTCCTTTGAGATTCCAAAACATGTAAATCATGTAAATCCTGAAATCTTTCTCTGTCATTTTTTTCCTGCTGTTTCTGTTAATTTTTCTAGTGATATGTTGTCTTGAATTGTTTGTTGTCCTTTCTTCCCTTGTCTTTTCATGTTGCTTTCATTTCTTTCCCTCTCTGTGGGACTGTTGTGTTATTGTTTTTACCCTATAGATTTGTAGTTCTCTTGTATAGTTCCAAGATCCCTATTTTGTGGGAAGGACACTGTTGACAGTTCCCAATATCAACAATACATCACTTATGAATAAATTATTGTTATTAAGACATTTATAGTTAGTCTCAATGTCTAGAAATGTTGATTCAATTATTATTTAAAATCTAATCAGTAGTTTCATAAAAGCTGTACAGTTTCTGGTGGTGGACAAAGAACTGGGGGTTGGGTGTATGATGTTAAGAGGGAAAGATGTGAGGGTATGCAAATAACTTAGGAAATTTGGAGAAGAATTCTAGTGAAGAGGGTTAGTAGCAGGAGAATAGACAGGAGGTAATTTAGGGTAGACAAGTACATGGGAGGACAGTAGAAAGCAGAAAAAACAAATAATATATGTATTTAGAAAATTACAAGAAGTAAAAATAGTAAAAATTAGGAGATTGAAAGAGGAAGAGAGGGATGAATAAAAATAAAAAAGAAACAAAGAAAGAGAAAAAAGAGTGAAAGGAAAAAAAGAGGGTTTATGCAATTTCTCTATATTATATTATTCTGGTGACTCAGTTCTTAAAATTCTATTTCATTCAAAGTTCTTGGTTTCACATATATGTTAGGGTTGTCAGGACCAGAGGAGGAAGGGTAGAGGAGAAATGAAGAGGATAAAATGGAAGAGAAGAAAACAAACAAACAACAACAAAAAGCAAGCAAACAAATAAATAACAAAAAATATATAGAGAGTTCTGTTTTCTTCTCTTCTCTTTCAGTAGGTGGAGGTTATTTATTCCAGGCTTGAGTCTCTGCCCTCAGGGTGGTGTAGGTAACCAGTGTGAGAAGACTTGAGCCTGGGTATCATCTCCCTCTCTTGCCTGTAGCTTCCCTAATCTTGGTCTCTCTGAGTTGCTCCTGGTTTTTAGACCCTTCCCCTCTCTTGCTTATCAGGTCTCAACTGTGGGACCTCTTCCATCCACCCTTATTTGCACCAGGTGGACAGTGCCCTGGTCACATTGCGCTCCTGTTCAACTGAGAGCTGATTTTGTGCTGATACTTACTGTGCTGAGTTATCACAGCTGGGGGGAGGGGGAGTTGGAAACAAGGTACCTGTTCAGTCACACAACCAAGCTGGTAGCCACACCCAACAAAGACGGCGAGAAGGTTTTCCAAGATGGAGTCTGTCTGTTTCCCATGTTGGAGTGACTGGTGAGGTGGGGGGAGCTGAGATGTCCTCATGCTGTGGCTAGAATGTGGTCCAGTGACCTGCATGGGAGTGAAGCATAGTCTGGAGTCCTGCAGCTCTGCAGAGGTGCTGATTTGGTGTTTCTGCTTCACCACTTGAGAGCTGCACATGTGCTCAAACTGGGGGCTTATGGATCAGAGTCTGGAGTCTTACCAGAACATAGAGGCTCTGAGTTCTACTCAGTGTTTGCAACTCTGGTGGATTCTGTGAAAATCCGCTACATGGGATCCTGTCACATGCTTTGGGGTGTTGTATTCCGTCAAGGTGAGACCTTGTGGAGAAGCCACCTGATAGCTTTCTCAAATTCATGTACAGAGTAGCCAGACATGAAATCTCCTCTACTCTGCCATCTTGGATCCCCTCCTACAATTTCTTTATCCATTTATCTGTTGATGGACAACTTATCTGATTTTATATTCTGGTTATTGTGAGTAGTGCAGCAATAAATATAAGTGTGAATGTATCTCTTTTATGACACTCACAGTTTCAAAATTATGTATACAAAATGAGATAGTTGGGTCATATGGTGAGTTTATTTTTAGTTTTTTGAGAAAATTTTATAGTTTTTCCATAATGCTTATAATAATTTACCTTCCCACCAGCAGTGTAAGACTTACATTTCTGTGCATTTTTTACCATGATTTGTTAGTTTTTGCTTTCATTGATGATATCCATTCGAACTGGGGTGAGATGATTTCTCATTCTGTTTTTTTCAGTAATTTATTATTAACTAAGTTTTCCCTACGAGGAAAAAGAAAATAAAACATACAAAACACCCCCAACAAAATGTGTCTTAAAAATGCTCTGATATTTATAAGCAATTGAATATGTTCTAGATCCCAATTGCAGGCTGCAATACTGTTACCTTCAATGTAGGCTCAAATAAATACTACCCACATAATGTTTATTATTGTGCAGAAACCTGAGTTTGCAATGGTGGAGAAATTTTGTCATTTTCAACATTTTCAGAGTTAGTAGCCACTAATGGTTGACTTTGGGGCTTAATTTAAAGTACATATTTCTCCACAATATCTTGAATTTCTTTTGAAATCTATTAAGTCTTTGTTAAGTTTTGTGGCTTTATTGATGATTCTTTCTTGTCTTTCATTCAATTGAGACAGGAGGTCTAAGATCTTATACATCTGCTTCACATCTAAGCAAGCATCAGGAGACCAACTCTTGGGTTCTTGCCTCCTGAGAGTGGTCTGGCTAGACATGTAGAAATCAAAATCCATGTGACTTGGATTCCAAGACTGGTTATTCAATTTCTCAATGACAGCCATAGCACATCATAGATTGGTGAAATAGTATCTGTCCTCCCCGTCATCAGCCAGCTGGGATTTCAGAAGAAGGTGATGTACTGGATGTAGGACTACAAGTGTGGTGGGTTTGCCCTTCAGCACAATGTAGATGAGATCGGGAAAGAAGTAGAAGAAGGCTCAAGTCACTTGCAGAAGCAGGCTAATTGTTGGTGATCTTGATGATGTTGAAGATGTGCTTGCTACACCTGGTAATGCAGACCAGCTTATCTTGGGCACAGTATTTGTATCCATATCAGTGATGTCTTATCTTCTTCTAAATGGTGTGGTCTTTCCTATTATCAGTGGCTTCTGAACAAAACCATATTTATAGAGGTGAGTTATGATGTAATTCTCCATTTGATCCATTATCTTCTCAACTGTTTCTGGAGGCACTTTTCCACAAGTCAGTATTCTTTCCACCACATTCTGGTAAAACTCCTGAGTACACTCTGAATGCTCCTCAATGCCTGAATCCTTTTTGTAATGAATCATTCCCCAAACATCTTGGTCTGCTTATGGATCTCTTGTTTGATTTTGTGGAAGGTCTTGAGAAACTCTATGAGCTCCTTAGGCCCTGTTTCAATGTTGGTTTTCCAGTTTATGAAAGGAGTGGGAGCTTTTGCTTCATGAATTTCTGATCTTCTTGATCCAACTCTGGAAGAAGCACTGAAGGATTTCTTCACTGTGGTTACCTTGTGGATCTTTCCACTGGTTTTGTTTTCTTCAAATTTGGAAAATGTGATGAAGGGCACCCCTGCTGCTCTGACTGCTGCTGGCAAAGGCCTCTTCCTCTTCCTGCTGAAGTCCTTCAGCCAGCTCCAAGTCCTTCTGGATCTGCTTCTGCTGGGCTCTGTGGTACTCCTCTCTCCAGCACTGGGAGCAGAAGCCCTGCCAGGCAGGGTTGCCATAATATCCACAACCCTTCTTGCACAGGACCTCCAACTGGTCCCTGTGAATTTCTAGGTGCCCAGACTTCAGGCTCATACTCTTCCTGCTGGGCGGCCCCTGGTGTCAGCACCACCTCCCCTGGTGCAGCTCCAGGAGGTGCCTCACTGTGGTTTTGATTTGCGTTTTGCTGATGGTTAGTGACACTGAAATGTTTTCCTGTACATTGAGTAATTGGCATTTTTTTAATTTTAAGAAATGTGTGTTCAGAAAGCCTATTTTTAATTGAACAATTTATATTTTATTGTTGTGTTTCTGAAATCTTTATTCATTCTTGTAGTAATTCCTGTCAGAAAATTAATTGAAAAATATTTTCTCCTCCTCTTTAGGTTGTATCTTTACTCTGTTGTTTCCTGTGTTGCTTCCTTGACATAATGTTATGTTTCCTTTACTGTCAGTGCTTTTGGGGTGTTATCCAAAAAATATTTTCTTCTATGGATGTACTGAATTTATTTCCCCTTTGTTTGTCTTGTAGTTTTATAGTTTTAGGTGATAAATTTAGGTCTTTAATACAATTTGAATTGATTTTGAAACATGGGGAGAGGTGGTGGTCTAATGAAGACCTCTATTTTTAGGATTTAAAAAATGAAGGTGGATAACTGTATCCCCACATTAAACAAAAAATCACAATGTGGCAATAACATTTTTTTCTGTGTTCATTTTTCCAAATTGTCCCCCCCAGGTACATGTGTCTTTTATAATGTAGTTGTCTTCTCAATTGTTGTTAGAACATTTTGTTTGCCCAGGGAGCATGGGTTGTGTGTACATGTGCTTGCATGCTTAATTAAAGATGTGCTAATTAGCATATGATTGGAAAACTATACACAGCACTCGAAAAAGTGAGCAAAATTTGCAGCACATGACTTTTACTTACAAAAAGCTCACAAAGCAACATGTAGCACAAAAGGCAACATGAAAGATACAACATAACATTTAGGAACTTCCATGTCTCCCTCATGAGAGGTCACATAACATACATGACAGGCATGCGATAGTAAATCCATAAAATATTAGTGAAGACTATTTTTCTTAAAATCACAAGGAAATATAAATAGAAGTTCTAGTATTTTATTTTTCTTCCCCAGTTTTTCCTATTTTTTTTTAACAACCAGGGCACCCATGCTCAATTTTAAAGTTCACTAAAAAAATCTGTTGACTATATAATTTAAAGGATTTAAGCATAGATTCCATCACCATTCCCAAGTGTTTATATTCTTCTCTGAGAAAGGATTAAGCTTTGATGCTATTGACATGTCTTCCTATGGGTGGAGTTTCTTTTTTCTGCCCTTTCACAGGTTTATCCAGGTGACATCCATTGGTCAAAAGATCAGAGTGAATATAATATGCACTTGATCCAAACTGAGGATGCTACTGCACAATTCAGCTTACAAGGAGTCACTCAATGATTGTGGATACCTTCTCAATCATTTATACCCTGATACTGTGCTTTTGTACACTGCACATCCTCCTCACCATACCTCCCACCTGCGTTCTAGGATGAGAAAACATTCAGAAAGGATACAAGTCAAGTTATAGTCAGTTTAGGATCTACATCCTAAGCCCACATGTAATGTGTATGGGAAATAAATGTTCTAAGCCACTCAGCTTTAGGCGTTGTTTCTGATACAATGTAATCTATTTGCAATGTGATTTATTCTAGGGAGAGAGATATAACTTTATAAACCTATTTTGCTTAAGGAATTTGGATGAGAAAGCCTCTTAGAATCAGTTATTATTATTGGGAGGAGGGTATGTGTATGCACAACCCTCTAACTGCATGTACTTTGTGAAGTCCAAAAATTAATTGCAGAGAACATAAGACTCCTTTGTACATTGTAGCACCCTTTTCCTACTAATTTTTTCAGTCTTAAATTAAGCACTAGATGGGACAGGGCAAAGTAGGTGTTTGCTGTAGGATGGGTTGAGCAGGTGTAATGTAGAACAAGACCTTAGATCTCAAGCAGGGAAAGGTGACAATGAAGGTGTTTGGCTTGACAGTGGTATTGAAGCCCATGAAAAGTGAAGAAAATCTCACCATGGTGTGGTGGGAGTGTATTCTGGTGTGTATACTCAGAGCCTGAGCATGGTGAGGAGGATGTCCACAAGTGGCAGTGGTCCATAGCAGAGTAGCAGAGGACAGGAGAATTAAGGAGGTGTCCCAAATAGTGGAAGGCTGGTGTGAGTTGTCAGCCTGTGAGAAGAGGCCATCTATGTGGTGGTGTGGTGAGGTATGGGGAATGTAAATTAAGCAGGGTTTGGAAGTCATTCATGCATGAAGTCATTTTTTTGTGAGAAGTCAGAGCCCCCTTTTGGGTGAGGAGTGAGTCCCTGGAGAGATGCAGCCTGGCATGGAATCTCAGCATCTGGGAGAAGCAAGTAGACACTGCTGAACAGTGTTAGTTCCAATGTTGGTTGGGATTCATTGACTAATGTGGGGTGAGGACATCATCCTTGCAGAGGGTAATCCTGTGTGGGTTTCAGAGACCAGGCAGGGTAAAGAGGGTGTCTGCATGTAGACAGTTCAGTGTTGGAACTCATCACATAAGCAAGGTAAAGAAGGCAATTAAATTTTTTTGCTATGTTTTTTTTTTTTTTAATTTGTTCTACATAACAGTAGAATGAAAAATGTATTTTGGCAAAATACACAAAAAGTATAATATATATATATATATATATATATATATATATATATATATATATACATAAAGTATATACATAAATATATATATATATATACATAATATATATACATAAAGTATAACTTATTCTATTTAGGTTCACACTCTTGTGATCATACAAGATGTGGAGTTATACTGGTCATATATACAAATACAAATCTAGGAAAGTTATGACCAATTAATTTGAATGTCTTTCCTATTCACCACCCCCACTCCCTTCCCTTTGTCCCCCTTTGCTAGTCCAATCTATTTCTATTATTTCCCTCTCCAACCTCTCTTATTTTGGGTTTGCATCGACAAAGTATAGAGAACATTTGGCTTTTGTTTTTTGGGGGATTGGCTTATTTCAGTTAGCATGATATTCTCCAGTTCTATCCATTTACTGAAAAATATCATTATTTAATTCTTCTTTATTGCTGAGTAATATGCTGAGTAATATTCCATTGTGTTTATATGACACATTTTCTTTGTCCATTCATCCATTGCAGGTTGTTTCTATAGCTTACCTATTGTGACTTGAGCTGCTATAAACATGAATGTGGCTGCATCTCTGTAGTATGCTGTCATTTGCGTATATGTTGAGGAGTGCTATAACTGCATCAAATGTTTCCATTTCAAGTTTTCTATGGAATCTCCATACTGCTTTCCAGAGTGTTTGAACCAATTTGAAGTCCCACCAGCAATGTAGGAGAGTAAATTTCTCCCACATCCTCACCAATACTTATTGTTACATGTATTCTTTATAAATGCCATTCTGACTGAAATAGGATGAAATCTTGGTGTATTTTTAATTTACATTTCTCTACTTGCTAGAGATATTGAACACTTTTAAATATATTTTTTGACTATTTGTATTTCTTTTTCTGTGAAATGTTTGTTTTTCCCATTTATTGACTGGTTTATTTATATTTCTGTGTTAAGCCTTTTGTTTTTTGGTACTGAGGATTGAACTTGGGAGTGCCTGACCATTAAACAACATCTTCAGCCCTATTTTTATTTATTTTTTTAAATTTAGAGACAGGCTCTCACTGAGTTGGTTAGTGCCTGTTTGCTGAGGTTGACTTTAAACTCGTGATCCTCCTGTCTTAGCTCCTGGGATTATAGGTATGTTCCACTGAGCCCAGCTCTGAGTTAAGATTTTTTGAGTTTTTTTTGAATATCCTGAATTTAATGCCTTTATGTGAGGTACTGGTGGTGAAGGTTTTCTCCCAATCTGTAGGATCTCTGTCCATGTTCTTGATTGTTTCAAGAAGGCATTCTTCCTGGCGGTGGAGGACCTGGCATGGGATATCAAAGCCCAAGCAGGATGAGAAAAGTATTTACACAGAAGACAGACATGGTGTGGCTTTCAGAAACTGAGCTGGATAAGGGACCTCTCCACATGGAGGCAAACCCCAGAAGGGAAATTGATCCTTACCTGGTAAGGACTTCCATCCATGGGAGTAAACTTGTGTGGGTGTGAGAGCTCAGGCAGACCAAAGTAGGTAGAGATAAGCTTTAAAAATCTGATCTGATTCATCCTTAAAGAAAATTAGAGCAGCAATACACTATGTCCCTGAAACACTCCTCTCTATTCTCAAGAAAGCAGCCAAATTAAGAGAACCATATGAGTGGTCTTGGACTAGCATGTTCAGGTGAATACTATCTTGTAGGATACTGACTCTCTTTTTCATATATGCTGTAAATTTGAGGTGTGGCTTAGCACAGGGTCAGAACTTCAGCGAAGTGAGCAGAATGTTCATTTTGTGGGGTATGGCTGGCTGGTCCTATGTGGGAACACCCATTTAGAGCTAAGAGGGCTTCAGGGTAGGGGATAGGAGATTAGATTAAGGAGCCTGGAATTTATCAGGGGGAAGAGTATCTTAGGGAATGATGGCACAAGATGAGCAAATGGTAACATACAGAGAATAATCAAACAAGTTAACAAATAAGTGAAAAGTTAAAGATAACAAACACAGGTTTCTTTATGTCACTGAAGTGTGGAACAAATGTGGAAATTAAGTAAATGAAAATAAAATCTGAGGCATTGAATTACAATTAGGGGTATTACTGTGATTTTAGTGTTTTCAGTATAGTTGATATGAAATAAGTGTAGAAATAGAATGGAAATAAATATAGAGGCGAGAGAGAGGAAAAGATGTGGAAAGAGGAAGATAGATATAAGAGAAAAAAGAGTTAGGTAGGGGTTATTAAAAGAAGGCAAATCATTTGGGGTGAACTGAGGCAAAGAACCAGGGCTTGAGTTGAGAGCAGCCCTTTGAAATAATCCCACATGAAAGATTTAGTTTTCTTGATGTTATCCCATAATTCTTGGATGTTCTGCTCATGATTTCTTAACATTCTCGCTGAGCTGTCTATGTTCTTTTCAAGTTGAAAAACTTTGTCTTCATTGTCTGATGTTCATCTTCTAAGTGTTCTACTCTGCTGATAATACTCTCATTTGAGTTTTTAATTTGGTTTATTGTTTCCTGCATTTCCAGGATTTCTGTTTGTTTGTTTTTTATATCCTCTATCTCCCTATAGAGTTGATCTTTTGCTTCTTGGATTTGTTTATGTAATTCATTGTCAAAGTGATTTTTCATTGTCTGAATTTGCTGTAGAATGTCTTTCTTGAGACTCCAGATCATCTGAAGCATGTATATCCTGAACTCTTTGTCTGACATTCCATCAGCTGCAGATATTACCTCATCTAATGTTGAATTGACCTGTATTGTTTGTGGTCCTTTCTTTCCTTGTCTTTTCATACTGCTCATGATTCTTTCTAGCTTTGTGAAACTGTTGTGCTAATGTTTTTCCCCTTATATATTAGTATTGTTCTTGTATAGCTCCAAAATCCCTGTTTTGTGGAGAAAGACAATGTTAACAGTTCCCAATATCAACAGTACATTATCTAATCACAAGTTTTCATTATTAATACATTTATAGTTAGATTCTAAGACTATAGATATTGGTTTTAATTATTACTTAAGAATATATTCATTAGTTTCTTAAAAGGCGTACCATACTGGTGGCATATAGAAAGCTTAATTTCAGACGAAGGATGTTATACTTAGAGGGAAAGAAGTGAGGGTATGAGGTTAAACTAACTTAGCACCTTTGGAGAACTCTAACCACTAGACTGGTAATTTATGGAAGAATGTATAGACAGACTCAACCTCCTATCTATTTAGATAGTTACCTTATGTATAGATAGCAAAAGTTAGGAGATTGAAAGTGGGATCAAGAGAATACGAATGAAAAAAAGAAAAAATAATAACAAGGAAGAAAAGAGAAATAAGAGAAGGAAAAGGAAAGTAAGATAGAAATAAAGAAAAAAATGGGGGAAGGTGGGGTATATGCAATTCCTCTATATTATATTACTTTGGTAATTCAGTTGTTCATGCACAGTTCTTAGTTTCACATATGCTGAAGTTGTGGAAGAGAGAGAAGAAAAGAGAGAAAGAAAGAGAAGAAAAGAAAAAAAAAGTCTCTCAGAACACTGTTTTTCTTGCTTCCAGTAGGTGGTGTTGTCTATTCCTAGCTTGAGCCTCTGTATTCAGGGTGGTGGGTATAGCCAGTGTGAAAGGAAATGAGCTTCCACCTGTATCTTCCCTACTCTAGTCTCTGAGGTAGAAACCAGTTGCCTGAACAGTTGTTGTTTTGCGTTGATAGCTACAACCCCCTAAAGCTTGTGGGAAATATTTTGAGTTATCGCAGCTATGGGTGGGAGAGTTGGAAACCGGGTACCTGGATCAGCCACAGAACTGTGCTGGTAGCCACACCCCCTTTGATGGGTTTTAAGGGTTGATGGGCTTCCTCTGGACTAGCACTTGGGGCGGGGCTGGACTTCCTCCTTTGGTCTGGCTGGGCGCCTGGCGTCTTCCTCCTCCAGTCTGGCTGGGCGCCTGGAGTCTTTCCTTCTCCGGTCTGCTGGGCGCCTGGCGTCTTTCCTCTTCTGGTCTGGCTGGGCACCTGGTGTCTTTCCTCCTCCCGTCTGGCTGGGCGCCTGGCATCTGTCCTCCTCCGGTCTGGCTGGGCGCCTGGTGTCTTTCCTCCTCCGGTCTGGGATACAAGAGGGTACAGAGGTCCAAACTAAGGGAATGAGCAATCTATTCAATGAAATAATACTAGAAAACTTCCCAGACTTAAAGAATGAAAAAGAAATCCAAATACTAGAAGCCTACAGGACACCGAATGTACAAAATCATAAGAGATTCACACCAAGACACATAATAATGAAGATGCCCAACATACAGAATAAGGAGAGAATCTTAAAATCCACAAGAGAGAGGAAGCAGATTACATTTAAGGGTAAACCAATCAGGATAACTGCTGATTTTTCAACACAGACTCTGAAAACTAGAAGATCCTGGAACAACTTATTTCAAATGCTGAAAGAAAAAGGGTTTCAACCAAGAATCATGTATCCAGTGAAATTAAGCTTCAGGATTGAAGATGAAATAAAAATCTTCCATGATAAACAAAACTTAAAAGAATTTGCAGCTAGAAAACCAGCTCTTCAAAACATCCTTGGCAAAACATTACAGAAAGTAGAAATGGAAAATAACAATGAAAACCAACAGTGGGAGGTAGTACAGTAAAGGAAAAAGTAAGCATAGAGGAAAAACAAATCATGTTAAGTAACATAAATAAACAAATATGGCTGGAAGTACAAACTATATCTCAATAGTAACCCTAAATGTTAATGGCTTAAATGCACCAATCAAAAGACATAGGCTAGTAGAATGGATTAAAAAAAAAGATCCAACAATATGCTGCCTACAGGAGACTCATAGATTTCATAGGAAAAGACATACAAAGACTGAAGGTGAAAGGTTGGGAAAAATCATATCACTCATACGGACCCTGGAAGCAAGCAGGGGTGTCCATACTTGTATCAAATAAAATAGACTTCAAGCCAAAGTTAATCAAAAGGGATAAACAAGGACACTACATACTGCTCAAGGGAACCATACACCAACAAGACATGACGATCATTAATATATATGCCCCAAACAATGGTGCAGCTACATTCATCAAACAAACTCTTCTCAAGTTCAAGAGTCTAATAGACCACAACACAATAATCATGGGAGATTTTAACACACCTCTCTCACCACTGGACAGATCCTCCAAACAAAAGTTGAATAAAGAAACCATAGAGCTCAGTAATACAATTAATAATTTAGACTTAATTGATGTATACAGAATATACCACCCAACATCAAGCGGATACACTTTCTTCTCAGCAGCACATGGATCCTTCTCAAAAATAGACCATATATTATGTCACAGGGAAAATCTTAGCAATTACAAAGGAGTTGAAATACTACCATGCATTTTATCTGATCATAATGGAATGAAATTGGATTCAATAATAAAATGAGAAAGGAAAAATCCGACATCACATGGAGATTAAACAATATGCTACTGAATGAACAAAGGGTTACAGAAAACATCAAAGAGAAAATTAAAAAATTCTTAGAGGTAAACAAAAACTCAGACACAACATATCGAAATCTTTGGGACACTATGAAAGCAGTACTAAGAGGAAAATTCATTTCATGGAGTTCATTCCTTAAAAGAAGGAAAATCCAACAAATAAATGACCTCATACTACACCTCGAAGCCTTAGAAAAAGAAGAACAAATCAGCAGCAAATACAGTAGAAGGCAGGAAATAATTAAAATTAGAGCTGAAATCAATGAAATTGAAACAAAAGAAATAATCAAAAAATTGACAAAACTAAAAGTTGGTTCTTTGAAAAAATAAATAAGATTGATGGACCACTAGCTATGCTAACAAAGAGAAGAAGAGAGAGAACCCAAATTACTAGCTTATGGGATGAAAAAGGCAACATCACAACAGACAATTCAGAAATACAGAAGATAATTAGAAATTATTTTGAAACCCTATACTCTAATAAAATAGAAGATAATGAAGGCATCAATAAATTCCTTGAGACATATGAACTACCCAGATTGAGTCAGGAGGATATAAACAACCTAAACAGACCAATATCAAGTGAGGAAATAGAAGAAGTCATCAAAAGACTACCAAACAAGAAAAGCCCAGGACCGGATGGGTATACAGGAGAGTTTTACAAGAACTTTAAAGAAGAACTAATACCAATACTCCACAATCTATTTCAGGAGATAGAAAAAGAGGGAGAACTTCCAAATTCATTCTATGAGGCCAATATCACCCTGATTCCCAAACCAGATAAGGACACCTCAAAGAACGAAAACTACAGACCAATATCCCTAATGAATTTAGATGCAAAAATCCTCAATAAAATTCTGGCAAATCAGATACAAAAACATATCAAAAAGATCGTGCACCATGATCAAGTAGGATTCATCCCTGGGATGCAAGGCTGGTTCAATATACGGAAATCAATAAACGTTATTCACCACATCAATAGACTTAAAGATATTAACATATTTTCATCTTGATAGATGCAGAAAAAGCATTCGACAAAGTACAGCATCCCTTTATGTTCAAAACATTAGAAAAACTAGGGATAACAGGAACTTACCTCAAAATTGTAAAAGCTATATATGCAAAGCCTCAGGCTAGCATCATTCTAAATGGAAAAAAACTGAAGGCATTCCCTCTAAAATCTGGAACAAGACAGGGATGCCCTCTCTCACCACTTCTATTCAATATAGTTCTCAAAATACTGGCCAGAGCAATTAGACAGACAAAAGAAATTAAAGGCATTAAGATAGGAAAAGAAGAACTTAAATTATCACTATTTGCAGATGATAAGATCCTATACCTAGAAGACACAAAAGGATCTACAAAGAAACTACTAGAGCTAATAAATGAATTCCGCAAAGTGGCAGGATATAAAATCAACACGCATAAATCAAAGGCATTCCTGTATATCAGCGACAAATCTTCTGAACTGGAAATGAGGAAAACCACCCCATTCTCAATATCCTCAAAATACTTGGGAATCAACCTAACAAAAGAGGTGAAAGATTTATACAATGAAAACTACAGAACCCTAAAGAAAGAAATACAAGAAGATCTTAGAAGATGGAAAAATATACCCTGTTCATGGATAGGCAGAACTAACATCATCAAAATGGTGATATTTCCATAAGTTTTCTATAGGTTCAATGCAATGCCAATCAAAATCCCAACGGCATTTCTTGGAGAAATAGATAAAGCAATCATGAAATTCATATGGAAAAATAAAAGACCCAGAATAGCAAAAGCAATTCTAAGCAGGAACTGTGAATCAGGAGGTGTAGCGATACCAGATTTCAAACTGTACTACAAAGCAATAGTAACAAAAACAGTATGCTGCTGGTACCAAAACAGGTGGGTGGACCAATGGTATAGAATAGAGGACACAGAAACCAATCCACAAAATTACAACTATCTTATATTTGATAAAGGGGCTAAAAGCATGCAATGGAGGAAGGATAGCATCTTCAACAAATGGTGCTGGGAAAACTGGAAATCCATATGCAACAAAATGAAACTGAATCCCCTCCTCTCGCCATGCACAAAAGTTAACTCAAAATGGATCAAGGACCTTGATATCAAATCAGAGACTATGTGTCTGATAGAAGAAAAGGTTTGCTCCCATCTACATATTGTGGGTTCGGGCTCCAAATTCCTTAATAGGACACCCATAGCACAAGAGTTAATAACAAGAATCAACAAATGGGACTTACTTAAACTAAAATGTTTTTTCTCAGCAAGAGAAACAATAAGAGATGTAAACAGGGAGCCTACATCATGGGAACAAATTTTTACTCCTCACACTTCAGATAGAGCCCTAATATCCAGAGTATACAAAGAACTCAAAAAATTAAACAATAAGAAAACAAATAACCCATTCAACAAATGGGCCAAAGACCTGAACAGACACTTCTCAGAGGAGGACATACAATCAATCAACAAGTACATGAAAAAATGCTCACCATATCTAGCAGTCAGAGAAATGCAAATCAAAACCACCCTAAGATACCATCTCACTCCAGTAAGATTGGCAGCCATTATGAAGTCAAACAACAACAAGTGCTGGCGAGGATGTGGGGAAAAGGGTACACTTGTACATTGCTGGTGGGACTGCAAATTGGTGCGGCCAATATGGAAAGCAGTATGGAGACTCCTGGGAAAGCTGGGAATGGAACCAACATTTGACCCAGCTATTGCCCTTCTCGGACTATTCCCTGAAGACCTTAAAAGATCATACTACAGGGATACTGCCACATCGATGTTCATAGCAGCACAATTCACTATAGCTAGACTGTGGAACCAACCCAGATGCCCCTCAATAGATGAGTGGATAAAAAAATGTGGCATTTATACACAATGGAGTACTACGCAGCACTAAAAACTGACAAAATCATGGAATTTGCAGGGAAATGGATGGCATTAGAGCAGATTATGCTAAGTGAAGCTAGCCAATCCCTAAAAAACAAATGCCAAATGTCTTCTTTGATATAATGAGAGCAACTAAGAACAGAGCAGGGAGGAAGAGCAGGAGGAAAAGATTAACATTAAACAGAGTCATAAGGTGGGAGGGAAAGAGAGAGAAAAGGGAAATTGCATGGAAATGGAAGGAGACCCTCATTGTTATACAAAATTACATATAAGAGGTTGTGAGTGGAATGGGAAAAAAATAAGGAGAGAAATGAATTACAGTAGATGGGGTAGAGAGAGAAGATGGGAGGGGAGGGGAGGGAGGATAGTAGAGGATAGGAAAGGTAGCAGAATACAACAGTTACTATTATGGCATTATGTAAAAATGTGGATGTGCAACCGATGTGATTCTGCAATCTTTGTAATGTTTTGAATAACCAATAAAAAAAAAAGAGAAAGATTTAGTTTTTGGACTGTTTTTATTTTGGCCTTTGGAAAAATAAATCATATTTGGCACTCAGTTTGAATTCATCCTCTTCTAAACGTGATTCCATTTAATTTTCTGAACCGTTAAGTATATTCATATGTACCTTCCAGAGCAGGTTGTTAAGGTGATGTTGGGGGTAAAGGGAGATATAAGTGTAGAAATAAAGGTTGCATCCTCTTTTATTATGGCTTTCAGGAGTATTGGAGGTGACCAGTAGCAAAATGAATGAATGAATGAAGGTTGATGATGGTGCTGATTGTGAACAACAGGGAAAGCAGAGAGCACAGAGGATACCTTCAGACTACTCATTCCTCACTATGCTAAAGGAAAATGGCTCTGCACATGGGGAGGCTGTCATGTGAGATTTGTGTAACGATCACCTTAGAATGTGGCACAAAAAAGCTGCCTGATCAATCAGACATGATGACATGAAGGCAATATGAGCAAGTGTTGCTCAGGTTGGTTAGCTAATTAGTTATATTTGCATGTGAAAGCACAAATTTAGTTTTCCTGGTGAGTTTACGAAATGAGGTTCTTAGGAAAGACTTCTCTAATTGCTTGATTCCTCTTTTCCTTTCCTTCCTATTTCTTTTGAGTTCCCACTTTTGTTACACTTATCTATATCTACTGTTTGCAGGCTGTAATTCTCATTCTGGTTGTCCTGAGGATGAGACCTCAGTGATTTCACTGTCAGGTATGTGTCTATTTATTACATCTAGTTAAGTGGTAGAGTAATTTGCTCTAAGGCTGGAATCTCATTTGTAATATGTTTTAAGGAAAAGATGGCATGAAATTTCTGAAAAAAGCAGAAGGTTTCTTCTCAAGATGGCTTTGAGAACAAATTATGCTGAAGTGAGTTTGAAAAATGAACTGAAGTCCTCAGGCACCAACTCAAATTCTCCTGCAGGTAAAAGATCATTTTCCAGGGGTTAATGTTAATTACAAGGTGAAGGATGAAGAGACAGTTAAAAAGCAGGGCCAAGGTAATTTTGTTGCTGTTTCTCTGAAGTATTCATGTCTGGGACACCCAGGAATGTCTGAGGATTTTGCTGCCTGTAGATAGGAATGAAGGTGTTTTTGAGCAGCAAAGTGGGAAAAAAGTCCATAATATTTTCTTTACTATTATCATTTACATAAAATCAGATATTGAATTTTATTGTATATCTTTCCATATATGAATATATAAAAAGGTGTGAACCTATATTTCCAAAACTGAAAGAATATAATACTGAGTTTTTCCTCCTCACTATTGACAATATACATACTTAAAAATTATTCCTATTTATCTAATGCTTTTATCTTAATGGAAAGTGACTGCATGTCTACCACACCATTGGTAGTGATCATTTTCAGGTTTTGTATATCCTAGGCAAAATTGTTGTAGCATGGAGCTATACCCTCTGTTGACAAAATGGGTTCTGACCAAGAAATATTGACTTAAAAGGGTGATTGTATCCTAAAAACATGAATTGATCATAATGATTTATCTTGTATAAATAGCATACTTATAAGTTGGACACAATATTATTTAAATAAGTAATGAAATAATAAGCAATTATAAATAATAATAAAGAAATTATGGTGAAAGAATGTTCATGATACAGTATAAAAGAAAATAGTGAGTCAGAAATCAGTAAATATGTATGTCAACCGAATGGAAAAATGTTCATTTATATTGTACACACTTCAAAAATTGCTGAAAGAACATGTGCCAAAATATTAACAATAGTTATTCTCAATGTTAAAAATCTGCAATTTTGGATATTTTATAAAGTTTTTTAAAAATAGTAAACATAATTGTTTTTTTCATATTTCATGTTCTTATTATTATAAATATTCACAGTAGTAGTGATTGTACTTTATGGGAGAAAG
The DNA here is from genome assembly GCF_048772815.1 of Callospermophilus lateralis. Lineage (NCBI taxonomy): Eukaryota > Metazoa > Chordata > Mammalia > Rodentia > Sciuridae > Callospermophilus > Callospermophilus lateralis. Next base: position 75,261,495 of record NC_135308.1, on the reverse strand, counting down.
AGGAAGATGTTAGCTTTTTGTAACTGTGACCCAAATACCTGAGAAGAACAACTTAGAAGAGAAAGCTTATTTTAAGATCAATATTTTAGAGGTCAGTCTATGGTGAGTCAGCTTCAGGCCTTGAGGTAGACAGAACATCATGGTGGAAGGGCATGGCAAAGTAGATCTCTTCACTTGATGGCAGCCAAAGGATCAAGGAAACTTCCACTGAGATTTCAAAGGAAGACCTGAGTGTTCAGGCAAAGTAAAGCAGTATTGGAATCTCCCCGTGATTCCCTTGAGAGGACCTGCATGAAGTTGTGAAGGGGAAGCTGAAGCTGGAATGGAGATGCCAGGGATTAAGATACGCCAGTAATGTGGAATGTCTGCTAGGAAAGCTGTTGGCTGTAGATGGAGTCAGCCTAAGAAAGAGACCATGTGGATGACAACCAGCAAGGCAATTTAGGTGGTGCTGCAGAAGCCCTTTGAAGATTACATCTCATCACAATATTCCCCAGATGTGGATGTGGAGTTACAGAAACTAATATCTGTCTGAGTTTTGGTTCCATCCTTTTCTTCTATATCCTATTCCTCCTTTTTGGAATGGGAACATTTATTTATGCCATTGTATATTGGAAGTATGCAACTTGTAAGGACAGGCACTCATGATCAAAAGAGGCAGATTAAAAGCAGCTGAATAAGGATTTATTGAGAGTGGTTTCTGGGAGAGACCCTCCAGTCCAACAGAATGGGTCTGGGAGAAATGCACCCAGGCTCAGCTGAATTGGAATTTTTTGGGCTCAGGGCTGGAAGGGAGGGCTTGGGACAAAAAGGGAGGTTTTTAGAGTTCCTTGTCTTCCTAGGTTGTTCAGGGGATCTTTCTGTGATCCATATCCTTCCAGGATTGGTCAGGAGACCCCACTGATTTACAGATTTTTTTGAGGCACCATCACTGCTTGTTTGTAGGCACCTGATTGTTTTTTCACATGCACAGATTGTCTTGTGCTTCATTTCTAAGCCCCTAACATCCCAGCGATTTTGATGGTATAGGGTCTAGAATTACATCTGGCTACTTCATGCTTGCTAGGGGCACTGTGGGGAAGGGGATGGCTCAGGTGTTGGTTTGGTAAGGGAGGTGACTGTAGTCATAAGGAGCATCTGGTTGTAGGTCACTCTGTCAATTTCACCCATGCGCTTTCAGGTGAACCTGAGGAGGCAGGGAGAAATCATTCATAGAAGTCTAATTACTAATATAGGAGTGAGAATGGGAGTCAGCCACGTAATGAGGGTTGAGTTTAGCCAGCCGGTCATTTGATTGTTGCTATTTAAGCTTTTCACCCAAACAATGGAGGATGTTGACATTCTTTTTGACCAATCTAGTTTCATTGATGTAGTAGCAGCATTCTTCTCTCAGGAATAGACAAGTTCCTCCTTTGTCTGGTGTCAGGAGATCTAGGGCTTGACGGTTCTGTAGTGAGACTTGGGCAATCAATGTTATTTGCCTTTGCAGGGAAGTGAGAGAGGCAATTGATGCCTCTACCACTTCTCAAAGTTGTTGTTCAAGCTTCTGAGTAGTGGTTGCTGCATAACCAAGTCCTCCTTCCCCAAGTCTGGAGACAGCAAGTGAGAAGGCCAGGGAGATTTCAACTACTACTGGTAGAAAGACAGGCTCGTCTTGCCCTGGAAAGGGAGGTGGTAACATACCATATTAATTCAGCCTTACTTTACAGAGTTAATTGAGGAACCAAGGTGGAAGGAACACAAAAAGCCAAGGGCATGCTGAGGCTTAGATTTTTTTAGGGTACTGTTGCACCAGAAAAAGAACCTCCAGAGGAGCAAAAATTGGGGAACAGATTCAAATGATCTGGTCACAGGGTACTGAACCAGAGGATGTGTAGCAGCAGGGGAAATTCTCTGATGAGTTATGAAAAAAGGCTACTTTCTCAAAGGCTGGAGAGGGGGATTGTTGGGATATGGTTGAGGTATTGAGAAGAAGATCAATGGGAATTGCAGTAAAAGAAGTATGATCCAAACCTGTGCAGAGGAACCAGTCTGAAATGTTATTAACTTTGGATAAATTGAGAAGCTGAAGTCCCTGACATACTAGGACCATTCATTAGAAAGGGTCAACTTTAGGATGGGCAAATGCATCCAGCTGGTTTTGTATTTCTTTCTCTTGCTCCTTGTTGGTTATGTGAAGTTGAGGGAACATTTGTACATAACTTCTCCAGATTCTGATAGAGGCTGAGGGGAGCTTGGTAAAACCCCAAGAATAAAATTTAAGATCAACACTGGTTGCTCATTTCAGGTCCCATATAGTTAATTTGTTGTATGCTTATTTTTCATAGCAAGGCTTATCTAGGAAGCATGTCTTGCATGAATTGTAATGGCATCCACCATAGGTGTTAGGCCAATGTTTACAAGATTTCTCAGTTTGGTCTGATATGAAGCATAGCATTTCTGCACATATATGGGATGAGGCAGTTTGGTTGAATCCAGTAATGTTAAGGGTGACCACCTGATTGTAGCCAGAGGAAGGGCAATCACCTTGACCCATAAACTGAGAGTGGGTTGTGTCATCTTGGTGCTATGTTGCTTGGATGTAGAAGCACCATCTATGGGTTGGGATAGAAGTGTGAGAGAGATTAATGATTAGTAAAATAAGAAGAATATTGGTGAGAAATCTTGAGTTTGGTGGGCCCCAGTGTGGTGGAAGTCCACACTGGACAATTGGAACAGGTGCCTTTTTAAGGCGGCAGACATGGTACCAGGGGAAGTGGCCCAAAAGCTTGGCTGCCACTGGGATAGTAAATATGACTGTAAGGGGTCTTGTCCAGCGAGGTTCCAATGATTGAGGATGTAGTTCCCTAAGTAAGAATGCATCACATGTTTGAAGATTGTCCAATTTGGTTTGTGGTTGCACTGGGATTGTGGCAATGGATGGTGCAGGAAGACACTGGTCTGCATGTTCCCTTAGGAGTTTGTGTAGAATTGTGAGATATGACAGGTAGGACACAAGGGGAGAAAGAGTGATTGGAAAGCTTTGGTTGATTAAGATAGGGCACCCTTGGTGTTTCTCAAAGGGACTAAAGCCTGAATTCAGGTGAGGGCCAATGGCAGGAGATTGGGCCAGGAAAGCCTGAGTTCAATAGCAAGTTTAGTGAGATGTTCCTTGAGAATGCCATTAGCCCTCTCAACCTTACCCAATGTTTTGGGATGGTAGGGGATGTGGAGCCTCCAAGTGATGTTGAGGCCTTTGGAGACTAGTTGAACAACCTGAGAAGTGAAGGCCGAATCATTGTCTGACTGGATGTAGGTGGGAAGAACAAACCTGGGAATTATCTGCTTGATGAGAATGGAGGCAATGGTGTTGGCAGTTTCCCTGGAGGTAGGTTAATTTTCTATCCAACCTGAAAAATAATGAACCAAAGTAAGTAGGTAGTGAACTTTTTGTGCCTAGGCATGTGAGTGAAGTCAATCTGCCAGTCTTTGCCTGGCTGGTGGCCCCTCATCTGATGTGTGGGGAGTTTAGTTTTGGTGCCTCCTTGTGAGTATACTGTAGGGCAGACAAATGGAGTGGACCTGATGGAGGGTAGTTTTCATTCCTGGGGAGTAAAAGAGGTGTTTTAAAAATTGTAAAAGGAATTTGGGGTCAATATAAAGACAGTTATGAATGTCCATCAATAAACTGTAAGCTTGTTGTTTAGGGAGGGCAATTTGATCCCCCAGGAAGATCCAGCTATCCTCCCCAAAATGGCCACCTTGGTTATTAGTTCCTCTCATTCCTGTGGGGAATAGTTAGGTTTAATTGTGGAGGATAGAAATAGGATAGGGCCTCCTGAGAATTTTGCCATTAGTTCTTGTGCTATAGAGTCTGCCTTGTTGTTGCTTATAGCTATAGGGTCAGAGGAATTTTGATGTATGATGGCCACTCATGATGGCAGTTGTAGTGCCTCTATGAGTTTGGAAATCAGAGAGGCATTGACCACTGGCGATCCCTTTGTGGTCAAGAGTCCATGTTCCTTCCAAATAGCCGAATATGAATGAGCAATTAGGAAAGCATGTTTGGAGTCTGTGTATATGTTAACCCATTTGTCTTTGTATAGAGTGAGAGCTCTGATAAGTGCAAAAAGTTCAGCCTTCTGGGAGGTGATCCCTTCATAGAGGCAGCTGGCTTTTAGAACTGAGGCAGTGGTGACTACTGTGTATGCATCTTTACACCATCTGCAGTGACCCATTACCAAACTGCTGTCCACAAAACTGGTTAAGTCAGGTGAGGGAAGTGGGTAATCAAAGTGGTCCTCATGGGGTGATTGTGGAGCCTCCAGAACCTGTGGACAGGAATGTTTAGCATTCGAAGAGGGTAGGGATTGTCGGAGGAGTGTGGCAGGATTGAGGGAAGAACAAAGGTAATGGTGGAGTTTTCTATAAAGAGAAGGCGGAATTCTTGAATTTGTGAAGGGCTCAGAAGGGGAAGAGATTTATGATTCAAGAAATCCTGTAGTCGGGCTGGGGATGTGGCTCAAGTGGTAGCGTGCTCGCCTGGCATGCGTGTGGCCTGGGTTCGATTCTCAGCACCACGTACAAACAAAGATGTTGTATCCGCCGATAACTAAAAAATAAATATTAAAAAAAAATTCTCTCTCTCTCTCTCTCTCTCTCTCTCTCTCTCTCTCTCCTCTCTCACTCTCTCTTAAAAAAAAGAAATTCTGTAGTCAATGGTGGAGAATAGAGTTATTTGTTGGAGCAAGGTAAGTTTTAGGGCTTTCTTAAAAGTTAGTTCCACTGCTGCTTCCAGTGCTCAGAGGCATGGTAGCCTTCCATGAACCATAGAGTCTAGCTGCTTGGACAGCTTGTAGAAGGGTCCAATCGGTTGAGTGAGGGGGCCAGTGGCAATATCCTGTCTTTCTTCCATAAAGAGGTGGAAAGGAATTTTAGGGCTAGTAAGAGATAAAGTGCGAGAAGGTGTGAGAGCACCCCTGAGCTTAAAAAAGGAGTTGGCTACAAGGTTAGGGGAGGTGAAAGGCTCATGGGGGATTCTCATTAGCTGCCTGATATAAGGGCTTGACAAGGAGTGCAAAGCTGGGGACCCAATGTCTTAAAAGTCAGCCAGACCCAGAAAGGAGAGAATGTAGTCTGCTCTTTTGGATGGCTGTAGATCATGGAGAGCTTAAATTCTGTCTGTTGTCAGGCTTCTAGAGGTTGGAGTGAGGAGTATACCTAAATAGGTGACTGAAGAGGTAGTAAGCTGGGCTTTGGCTGGAAAGACCCAATATACCTGGGACCCAAGAAAATTGAGGAGCTGAGCAGTGTGAGTTTAGGAAGTCTTGAGGGATGAACTGCATAGGAGAAGGTCATCCACATACTGAAAGAGAGTGCTATCCTGCAAGTCACAAGTGATTAGATCCTGTGCCAAGCCTTGTCCAAAGAGGTGGAGAATGTCACTGGAGCCTTGGGGTAGAACTGTCCATGTCAGCTCTTGAGACCTAAAGGATGTAGGGGTCTTCCCATGTGAAGACAAAAAGGTAATAAGAGTCAGGATGGAGTGGCACAGTAAAGAAGGCATCTTTAAGACCCAGGACAGTAAAGTGAGTGGTTGAAGAGGGAATATGAGAAAGAAGAGTGTAAGGGTTGGGAACCACTGGGTTAATGGGAATAACTGCCTTGTTAATTAGACAGAGGTCCTGGACTAAGCGATAGGCTCCTGAGGGTTTGTGTCCTGGCAATATGGAGTGTTGCAAGGGGATTCAGTAAGGATGGGGAATCCTGGGGAAGTAACTGGTATATGATGGTTTTAAGTCCCTCTCTTCCCTCTGGAGATAGGAAATTTGGGACATGCAGAAACTTTAGTTTGAGGTTTCAGCTTGATATGGAATGGCTTATGGTGGGAGGCTATGATCGGCTTGAAGGTGTCTCAGATCAACTAGGTAAGGGGGCAACAGCACAGAAGATACTGTCAGGTTATTAGAGATAGTAAGAATTAGAGATAGAAGAAAATGGGTAGTAATATTCTTGGGGTATAGTTGGAGGGTGGCTCCTAATAATTAGAGAATATCTCTGCCTAGGTGACAAGATGGAATGACCAGAAAATAGTGTGTGAAAGGGCACAGGCCAGCTTAGCAGTTCAGTTTGGGAAGGTGGGTTTGCCATCAATCTCCATAACTGAGACCTGGGAAGGAAACAGAGCCCAAAATGGGTAGGTAAGAGAGAATATGTAGGCCCCATGTTCACAAGGAAGGTTATGAACTTACTGGCTACCTGGAGTGTTACCCTGGGCGCTATAGGGTGATAGGGTGATGAATCTAATTTGTTTTATCCTTCAGATCCCAGAGAAAACACCATTCCTCACCAGAGTCATTTTGGTTTTTCCAAGCTTCTTCTTGCCTTGTTGCTGATACTTTTCCTGATGAAGGAAATCTTACTGACTGCCTCTTTTATCAGTAAGTATGCCAACTGAGTCAGTTATTAATTCCTGCCTTTCATGAATAGAAGCCATTCATTAGAAACTGACATTTCACAATGATCCAGGAATTTGAAAAATAAATTTTCTATTGCGGGGGCATGGGTTGGAGTTCCTGAGAATTCAGTGGGAACTTTGCTTTTGCAAAAATCATGGAATTTATGTTCACTGAGAGAATTTGAAGAGTAGGTATATGTGTATGGGTTGGTGTCACAGAATAAAATCTATGGGTCATCAGTTCTACATTAGATTCTGTGTAAGGACATATCTATATTTCCTTAATAGCATTTATAAGGCTAGTCTTATTTGATTTCACAGACACTTATATTTTTGGGTGAGCAGGTGGACATTAAGGGGATGGAAGAAATGTCCCAGGAAGAGTATCCCAGGGAATTTTCTTCTAATAATTTCTGTCTTTCCCATTGTGAGATCTCAGGAAATGTCAATTTAACAAATAGGTGGATTTATGCATATGTTATATTTCAGAGTTTATCAAGCTTTCAAAAGTCATAAAACTTAGCATAAACTAGAGTAGATATTTTATTTATTAATTTGGTCATTTGATAAGTAACAATGGCCATACATATTGTTTACTAGGCACTGTGTGAGGGAATCCAGAAATAGCCACAGCCACTGCTCTCAAGATATTAATAGAATAGTCAATATAACCAGTATTTACAACATAAGATAAGAAGTATTTTGCAGGTAAGAAGTGAGCACAGAAAGCTGATATGGGTTTCCTGAAGGAGGAGACATCTGCCCCTGTTACTACTACATGACATAGATATATTATATGTATGTCATTACAACATGGAAGTATTTTGGGGAAATACAAATATGCCTGACCAGGAAAATATAGTGCTATGTGAAAAACTTTGAAATAAAGTTGTAGATGGCAGACAGAAACAGAATTTAGATCCTGAAGAAGGTCATACACTATTATAAAAAAATTTTGATTTTTTCTTAAAGATTATATGATAAGATATCCTTTGCTACTTAATAAACAAGCCTAAAACAGTGAATTGAAACAGATATTTATTTAGCTCATGTATCTGTGGTCTGGAAATTTAGACTGGCTCAATTGGGTATTTTCTTTGGTCCTAGCTGAATTCACTCTTGCATATGATGTTGGGGACCCAACATGAGCAGCTCGGCTTCTGAAGAAGAGCATGTGAGCTAGAATGAAAGGAGCAATTTTACCACAGTCCTCTCATTATTCATCAGACTAGCCTGGGTTGGTGCTACAGAATGAAATCTATGGATCGTCAGTTCTATACTAAATTCTGTGTGAGAACACATCTGTATTTCCTTAATAGCATGCATAAGGCTAGTGTTATTTGACTTCACATACACTGATGTTTTTGTATGAGCCAATTTCAGACTTCCATGATAGGGGGCAAAAGGAAAAAAGGCATGTTAAAGTTTAAAATTGGAACGATCCTGGTTGCTTTTGCACATTCTGTTGACCAAATGGAGTCTTAAAGGCAGCTCATATTCTATTGGTGAAGAAACAGATTCTTGATTGGAGAATCTTCTTAGTTCTACTTGATTGGAGAAGCTACAAAGTCACAATGCTAAGGGATGTAAATCCAAGAAGGGTGGAACATTGAGGCCAATTTTTCAGTCTGTCAGTGAGTGTGGAGACATTGCGGAATTTGGGGCAGGGATTTGACATAATCAAATTTGACTTAAGGAGGCATGCTTTTACTGAGGTGTGAAGATGAACTAGGAGGACAAAGGTGAAGGTAAGGAGAGGCGTTATTTTCTAGAAAACGTACAGAACTAGACAGCATTTTGTTAAATGAGATAAACCCGACTGAGAAAGTCATTGGCTGTATGTCTTCTCTCATATATGATAATTTAGGAGCAAAAAGAGAAAAAGGGGTCAGATCTCATGAAAATTGAGGCAAAAGTAGTAGAGTAGAGGCAGGGTACCAGGGTGACAGAAGAGGGAAGGGAATGGGGGAGGTACTGAGGAATGAAAATGACCAAATAATGTTATGTGTGTGTATGACTATGTAACAGTGCATCCTATGATTATTATAATTATAATGCATCAAAGAGATGTTAATTCATCATCCCATTGGAAAACATTGAGAGTCTCATTTAAGGATACTGTTAGTGAAGAGAGGACAAGTAGCTTTGAAGGGTAAAGAAGATACAATCAAGGTGGCCAAGGTTTGATGAATATTGGGGATTAAAACCCCAGAGAAGTTAAGTGTGAATATAATATCCTGACCTTCTAAACTCAGCAGTGAAGAAGCTGTTCAAAGGTGTAGGCAGGATAGGATGAATAGTTTGTTTCAAGAGATGATTATTTACATTTTGGGCACAAAGTTAACTCACAATGTACATGTCCAGTGGGAGGCACATTTGTCTGGATTTCAGGAGAGAGGTCTAGAAGTTTAAAAGTCATTTACATAATGATAGCAAGTTCCAGCATAGGAATTATGGTATCACTCCAGAAGAGGACTTTAAACTATATAGGGATTAGGGTAATACTCTTGGAAATACTACATTTTTTTTAACATGGTAATTAGAGGAAAAGAGCTTATGGAAGAGGATAATAAGCAGCAGTAAGAAAGGTGAGGCAGGAATAGGAGAGAACAGTGTACCAAGAGTAAGGAGGAAGACCTGGGTGAGTGATTGCACGAGGCCATTAGAAAATGACTAATAAATCGTTCTAGTAAATTATTGATGATCCATTTCATGCATGGTTTAATGAAATGATGGAAGCCATAGCCAGAATGAAGTGGGTCAAAGAACAAATAGGAGGTTAAAGAGGAAATTTAATTTCTAGCAGTAGTGTTTATTAACCCAGGGCCTTGTGTATTCTAGGTAAGTGCCGTGATACTGAGATACCACTGCAGCCCAGAAAATTGAATTTCTAGAGGTGGCAGTGAGTTAGTTCTAAACTGGGAGAGACACACAAAAGAGATGAAGAACAGTGTCCTCTTCATCAATCTTTAAGATCACCCAGAATTGGTTAAAATTAGCAAATTATTCCTTTCCCCAAAGTCCCAGGTTTTGTACTTCCTTAAATAATTTCCACTCCCATCTCACAAAGTTTAGCCTTTGTTTGCATCTTGGGTTAACTCTTAAAGGAGACTATGGATAACATCCTTCAGATCCCAATTGATGGTACTTTCATGTCTTCTTTCAACTCCTCATCTTTTAGTTATTCCTGGAGATATCTAATATTTACAAAGCAGTAGGATTAGGATTCCATTGATTGAGGGGTCATGGGGAAACTTTTTCTGTCAGGCTCTGTCCAACTGGGTAATTGGACATGTGTAGATTTTTGTCTAAAGAGTGCAAGAAAGCAATGTAAAAAGCAACGACCTAATGCTACCAGAAAACGATTGGTTTATGTTCTATTTTTCAGATTTCTTTCAAAAAAATTCTCAGCTGTTTGAAGACAAAAATAATAAAAGATTTATAAAAAAAATGATTTACACACATTTGGAGTGTGTAAGAACGAATTCATCCATGGAAGGTAAAACTTCATGTGCCTGGAATTCAGTTGCTGACTGTAGTATGTAAGATTCCCAAATCAGTATTTATTATTTTTAGGTAGAACACACTAAGGAGTGGAGTCTCATGGTATTCTAATCTACAAGTGTACAATTTCATAGAATCTAACATTCTTTTTTAAAAATCTTTTTATAGTTATAGACAAACACAATATATTTATTTATTTATTTCTGTGTGGTGCTGAGGATAGAACCCAGTGCCTCACATGTGCAAGGCAGGTGCTGTACCACTGAGCCACAGCCCCAATCCAGAACCTAACATTCTAATATAGATATTGAGTATTGTCCATGTGAAGCTCAATTTGGAAAAATAATATATTGTTATTGTATTTCTTCAGACTGTTCTTTTTTTCTGAGGTTTCTGCAAGGCTAGTGTTTTTCTCATGTTAATCAAACAATTTGGTGAAAATGAAGATGAATATATGGTGAATGAGAATTTTTTTTTACCTTTAAACGAAGTCTGAAAGACATTTTTAAATTTACAGAAAAGTTGAGCAGATAATATTAAAAGATTCTATTTTAACCCTACTTTGCACACACAGTGGCCATTATTATTATCCTATTCCTAAGTAAGGGCATTTGTTACAACAAATGAACCAATATTCATGATTTTTTCCCCTTTAGTACTAGGAATTGAATTCAGGGTTTCATACATGCTAGGCACATCTCTATCACCGAGCTACTTCCTTAGCCCAACATTCTTGATTTTCCCAATTTTAAACTCTTGTTCTTTTTCATATACTAGAATTACTGCAGTCCCCCACATTCCATTTATTTGTCATATCTCTTTAGTTTCCTCTTTGCTATAAAATTTTTTTTTACAGATCTTCCTTGTTAGATGACTTTGACAACTTAGGGGTATACCATTTCTATATTATTGGTTGTCTCTGTGTTAAAATTTGAAGTTTTTCTAATGATTATGGGGGGTTATTTGTTTTGGGGAGGAAGGTCACAGATATAAAATGCTATTCATCACATTAGTTCCAGGGTATATATTATCAAAGTGAATGTTGACTATCGATGCTGAACTTGATCACCTGAGGTAGTGTTTGTCAGGTTTCTCATTGTGAAGCTACTTTTTCCTCTCCTACCCACACTATATCGTTCATTAGGAGATTGCTACATGCAGTTAATATTTTATGATGGAGGAGTCATGCTCCCATTTATTAGGGTGGTGTATTATGTTTGTGCTCTCTAGAGAAATAGAAGCAATATGAACATGGATATTTATTTTAAGAACTTGACTCATGGAAATGTGGGGGCTTGATAAGTCCAAAATCCAATCTGGGTAACTTTCAGACTCAGGAAGGAATGGCAGATGGAGGCCAAAGGAAGTCTGCTAAGCTTTTAAAAGGTCATTAAATTTTTCAGTGATAAAATTTCCATTTTTACATCTTTTTTTATTGTCTACTTTTTTCTTTTTTAAAATTTATTTATTCAACCTAATTTTTTATACATGATGGCAGAATGCAATTTATGTATATTACACATATAGAGCACAAATTTTCAAGTCACTGATTGCACACAAAGTATGTTCACACAAATTTGTGTCTTCATATATGTACTTAGGTAATGATGTCTAACTCATTCCATCATCATTCCTGTCCTATTGCCCCCTCCATTCTCCTCCATCCCCTTTGCCCTATATAAAGTTCCTCCATTACCTCCCCCACCCCATTGCCATTATGAGTCAGCACTCTTTTGTTTCTTTAAGATGATTTGTGTTGGTACCTGAGATTGAACCTTGGGCTGCCAACCCCCTGAGCCATGTTTCAGCTTTTCTTTTTTTTGCCACTATTGATTATCATTTTTTTACTAAAATTTAGAACTTCCTGGTTCTTGGTAAGATTAATTATTTTGGGTTGAAACTTGGATATTACCATTTTGAGGTTTTTGGGGTCTAGGTTTTATTTAAACATTATATTTTATCTTTTTTTTTGTAATACCAGTCCAGCAGGTGAAAGGGGCCCTGACACATTATTGCCCACTTCAGGCAACTTGCCTCCTTGGCAACTGAGGAGAGGGATCTCCTTGTTATATCTGGGTGAATATGGGAGCTACAGCTTTCATGCTGTTTCCCTAGGTCTTTAAGTTAATAATACACACAGTTTAACAATAAATTTTTATATATTGCACTGATTTGCCCTTCTTGTCTATAAAGGAAAAGTCTGGAGCTGTTGCCCACAGAATTGGAAGTCATTTAGTTCCAGTTGCTACTTTTTTTCTACTGATGCAAAATCTTGGAAGGAGAGTCAGGAGAACTGCTCTAGAATGGAGGCTCACCTGGTGGTGATCAACAGCAAGGTAGAGCAGGTACTTTCTAAGAGACAATGGAGTCATGAGCCTGTCTGACTTTTGTACATGTCTTTGCTAAGAAGGGATATTGATGCTGTGGCAGAAGACTTTCCCTAAGACAGATAGGAGAGGCTCCCTCAGCCTTCCCATTCCACACCTTGTACCTTCTTCAGTGTAACTAACCTACCCCCAGGGAAATTGTGGCATTCAACATGTAGGACCTGGGGGTTTAGTGAAAGGATGAAAATGTTTCTGCCTACAACAGCAGTTGGTTATTTCAATATGTAACTGTTTTCTGAATTATCAATTGCTTAACAGAAAGGAGAATTAACTTTAATAGGCAAAGTTAAATCAAGAGACTGACAATCAGCAATCAGGAATGAAATTTTAAGAATCTGTGAAATGCTGGTTGTTGTGGTGCATGCTTGTAGTCCCAGGGGCTTGGGACGCTGAGGCAGGAGGATCTCAAGTTCAGAGCAATCCTTTGCAATGTAGCAAGAAACTAAGCAATTTAGCAAGACTCTGTCCCTAATTGAAATATAAGAAATAGCGGTTAGTGGCTCAGTGGTTATGTGCTCCTGGGTTCAATTTTTGGTACAAAAAATTTTATGATGATTTGAAAGGAAAATGAGTAAATTTGTAAGAATTTTCTTATGTAAAACTTTTAAGAATATTCTCTCAGTGAAGAAGAGAGGGAATTTGAATTTGAGATAGAAATTCATTATGATTGTAGGTAGGAATTGCTTCTATATTTAATAAAAAATTAAGACTTACAGATGAAGTCTTTGATCCTTTTGTGTTCAAAGATCTGCAGTTCTGAGGTCCCCATCTGGTTATTCCTGAACCGTCTACTTTTGTTTTCACTTATGTTTATCATAAAGAGTTCAGTTGAAAAATCACACTGTACCTTTAAATATGTATAATTATTAGATGTTAGTAAAATCTTTCAGAAGATATAAAGAAGATGGAAATGTTAACTATGACAATTTGATCATTATGCACTGTGTATATATATCAAATTATTTGTTATCTGAAAGATTTTACAATTAAATAATAAAGAAGAAATAAATCACCAAAAATTTTTTAAAAATATTTTTATTGGTGAATTATATTTACTCACGAGAGTGGACTTCATTCTTTTACATTAACACCAGTACTAGCATGATTTGGCAATTTTTAAAAAAAACCCCTCAGTTCAGGCTGAGTATCTAAAGCCTATGACTTCTTTTCTTTTTCTTTTCCTTTAGGATTTCCTCACTCAGAATATGGATAAAAATGCTGCTTATTTTGTGGGGCTATCAGATCCAGAGGGTCAAGGACACTGGCAATGGGTTGATCAGACCCCATACAACCAAAGTGCCACGTGAGTACAGAATTAGATAAAGGAATCCTGGTCCTGGGTCATGCAGGAAGTTTAGAGTGTTCCAGCATCAGTTCTGAAACTAAAACAGCTCACTCTTGTCCTTTTGCACACAAAGTTAATCAATTTTATTACCTCATGAAATTATCACAGAACCCTAGGAGGCACACATTATTTTTCCTATTATAGAACTGAGGAAATTGAGTTTGGAGAGTATAGATAGTTCAGCTAATGTCATCCAACAATAGACTTTAGAACCAGGTGGATTCTACTGTGCTTTTAAAAGCTGTATTGATTCTCTGTAATAAAAATTCATGTTTTTAAAGATTATTGTATATTATTATGATTTAATAGTTCTCATAAAGCATAATCCCAAAGTTGGATAATATTACAATATTTCATATTTATGTAATCTTTAAAGGCATTTAAATACATTAGTATACTTCTATCTTTGATCCTTATAACTTCTTTGTGAAATATATAGTGCTGTTACTCTGGTCCACTTTTTAGATGGGCAAACTGAGAATCTAAGAAATTAAATTATTTGACCTAGAAAACAGGAATAAGTAGAAGATCTAGAGACTTAATTATTTCTTCAGATTTCAAAATCATCCCATTAAAAAGGAAAAAAAAATCCCATTTTGAATCATGGGACCCGTTGACTTCTCTTCATCATATAAGAAAGCCCCATGGATTGACAGTCTCCTGGTAATAGGGCCTACATTTAGAGGAGAGCCTGTGGGTAACATTTGGTCAAATGCTTAGGGCAATAAGGTATGAGAAAATATGACTGATGAGGGCACAATTTTTAAGATAAATGCCAGAGGTGTTGGTGGAGGAGAAACTGCATGAGAATTGGGAAGGGTTGGTGTGGGCACATCTGACCCTCACTTCCACAAACATCCACCCCAGCCTCTGACCCCATAATGACTCTAACCCCTTTAAAAGCAGTCTTGGAAGAATGACTTCATCCTTTTTCTCTGTTCCAGATTCTGGCATCCAGGTGACCCAAGTCATAGTGAAGAGCATTGTGTTATAGTAAATCATCGTCGTTCATCATTGCAATGGGGCTGGAATGACATACTTTGTAAAGATCTTCAAAGATCAGTTTGTGAAATGATGAAGATCTACATATGAATCAACACTATTTGTGGACATGTGTTCAGATTTTCATTCATTATTCTAGAGCTATTGTTGGGGATGAGCTCAAGGACATGATTCAAGGACATGAAATAATGAGGCACAGTTCAGGTGTATTAAAGCAATTGTTCAGTGTAAAGTTTTGATGAAATATTGTGTAATAAAATTTTGTATGAAATGCTTTGGAGCAGTTAAAAAAGTTGTAAATGGAATTTTTAAAATGAGGAACCAGCTTTGAGGATTGTGGTTCATGTTTGCTGTCTGTTCATCCCTTCTTCTTGAAAAACAATATTTCAATATTGTTTAAAGTCACACTTTCCTTCTTAAAGCTCATGTGACTTGGGATGCTGTGAGTGAACATGGATTAATCCAAGTCAACAACTCAGTCATACTAGTGGTTGGTTTAGGAATAGCATGGATTTTTAGTCCTGCTCAGAAATTGCTTCTTCCTCTTCTCAGAGGAATCAGGGAGTGAATCTCCCTCTCCTAATGAACATGAATGGTTCTGTTCACTACTGACAGTCATTCTGTAATCAGGAGGGGAAGTAGCCTTCAAATGATAGAAAAACCAGTGATGGCAGAGTAGAGCTATTGGAAGGACTTGCTTATTTACATTCTTTGTGGGTTATTGAATCACAGCATAGCCTACTGTGAATTTTTATTGTGAAGACTAATAAATTTCTAATTATTTGTCTGATTGAGTCCTGATGGATTTAAGAAAATATATTACTTTTAGTGATTAGATTTTATTGAGCTACCATTTACATCAGTAAAAGGCACACACTTTCAGAGTATAGTTCCATGATTTTGTCAAGTGCATGCAAACCTGTAACCATCATGATTATCTACAGTAAAGATTTCTAGCATTGCCTAATGTTCCCTGTTCTAACCGCATGGATGCAGTATTCTGATTCCTGCTTTTCATATTCCATATTAAACAGATAATAAAGTTTGATTTTTTTTACTTTCCTTATCTCAATATGTTTGTGAAATTCTCCTAAGTTTTTTTTTTGTATTTTTTCATAGGTAGATTCAACTTTTTTTAGTTGGGACCTACACAAATTTTTCCAATGTCTTCTTACCGTTAGTAATGTGCATTTAAAATTCCTCCATTCTATTTTATGGCCTGTTGACATTTCTTTTTGTTGCAGAAAATATTTTACCATAGTTTATTCATCCATTGAAGTACATGTTGATTGCTTCTAATGTTTGACACTTATGAATGGAGTTTTTATTTGTCCTCTTGTGTGGTTTTTTGTGTGGACATGTTTTCTGTTCATTTGTGTTAACACCTAGGAACACTCTTATTGACTTGGGTGTTAAGACTAAGAACTGTTTTCCAAAGTGGCTATCATTTTGCATTTGACCAGCCATGAATCAAAGTGTTCCTATTGTTCCATTTTCTTGCCAGCATTTGGAATTGACAGTGTTGTGGATGTTGTTCATTAATATGTGTGTGTGGTGTCTAATTTTTAAAATGTTTTCCTCCCTATCAATTAAAAAATGTAAAATCCTTTAGTATAATGACTTTGATTTGTTGTCTATTGAGTCCTAGACATAACACAGTATGTAGCCCCAAGTTGTCACTCAATAAGTACTGATTGAAAGAGAAAATGAATGTCTCTGCGGAGTGGTAAAGAGGTGTCCATCTCTTTCTGGGTAAATTTCATACAAGTTAACATGTTAGAAAATTTATTGAGTTTGGAAATTTAAGCCAAATCCTACAACCTAGCTTTTGTCAATAATGAAGTTCATGCTGTGATGTCTTACATATGCATGCATCTATTTGGGTAGGGACAAGGGAAGAGAGGGGTATTATTTATTGGCTCCCTAAAGCCACAATGATAACTTTCATAAAAGATGAAATAAGTAGAAATTTTCATTTTAAAAATTTAAACTAGACTTATGTTAAACTGATACATACATCACCAAATTGTGCATATTATGGGGTTCTATGTTATGTTTCAATATATGTATGTATAGTGTAGTGTTTAAATCAAGTTAAACATATCTGTCTCCTCAAGCATTTATCAGTTCTTTATGTAAAAACTGTCAAAATCCTTTTTTTTAAATATAAAATAATTTTTTTTTAGTTGTAGATGGGACTCAATACCTTTATTTTATTTATTATTATGTGGAACTGAGGATTGAACCCTCTGCCTCACACATGGTAGGCAAGAGCTCTACTACTGAGCCACAACCCCAGACCTCAAAAATTTTTTTTCTAGCTTATTTTTATTGATGTATTGTAATCGAGGGCACAGAGTAGTGTCTGCTTTCAAGACTGGAGCTGTGCTGCAGATGGTAGCAGAGGGGCAGCCTGACAAGTGAAGATGCTGCTGACTTCCCAGCAGAAACCTGAGAACACTAGATGTATACAGTCTCCTATTTAGTCTCCAAGATTTATGAGGTAAAGCTGTTTTTATAACAAATCTTCTAAAAATTGTTTTTCAGAAGTAGCATTACCCAATCTGTCCTAAAGGAGCATGCGTTAGTGACAGATAGTGGGACTTCATTGTAAAACTAAAATCTCCATGCAGGGAAAACCCGAGGCCTCATTTCCATAACATGGAAAGTATAAGGAAGCATGTTGTCAGACTTCCTTGTGCAGGAAAGTCCCCACGTTTGTGATGATGTCTTCTCTCTACCAGGTCATGCATTCCCTGCCAGAAAAACTGTAGCCTGCTCTGGTAGCCAGTAGGGCTTTGGGAGCAATTCCCCATTTGAAAACAAATTGGTTCCCTGTCATCACTGTTCTTGGTGTTATGTTCTGCCTGGATTCTCACCAAGAGGTGGATCCATTAACTTGGGTCACACAGTCATTGTTCAAGGAACTGGAAGAATTGTGATGTGTGTAGAGGGGTGCTGTCACAGCCCATCATCCCTAAGACCCATGTTCTTGGTGCTTATGGGAAAGGTGCAGAATGCAAAAGCTGGGGAGGTGGCAACTACAGATCCTCAGCTTCACTGAAGTGCTTCAGGCTGGCCTTGTGCAGCAACCTTGGGGATGTGCATTTATTTCTCCTGCTCACCTTCTGAACCCAGGCCCAGGTTTTACCGCTGCAGCTGCTGCAGCAACTTGGCCACCTGCAAGATGGTTTTGGTTCCAAGCACAGTACCCTGCAGCATTCCCATACTCTTCCTGGAGACCAGCCTCTTTCTACAAGAACAGGGCCAGAACTGAGCTTTTGTGTTTTGGTTCTACTTTGGGCTACTGTTGCCCACATAACCCTTCATTCAGGGAACTGTCTCTGGAAGGACAGAGCATTGGCAGGACTAGTCATTTTCAAAGGGCACAGGTCCTGGAAACTTCAAACTTAGCAACAGAGTCTGAAGGATCTTCATTATGCCTTCATGTGCCCTGGTTTGTCCAGGTTTCACAGCCTAATTTTTTAAAAAATCAGTTATTGAACATTCCCAGTTATTTTATCCTTTAATTCTAAATTTTCTTCAAAAATATCAGTTTTAATCAACAAATTAATTAGGCATATTAATAAGATTCACTGAGATATTTTCTTAACCTATACAGCCTGCACTGATCACATCCATACCTTCTCTTCCACTCCCTCCACCCCAACAGACTTCCCAGTTGCTAGTAATCACAATTTTACATTCAGGTAAACTTTTCACATATTTTGTTTTAATAGGAGAACAAATAAGATACTTTCTTTCTATGTCTGTTTTTTTTTGGTTGCTATGATTTTATCAGTTCCATTTTTTTTCTTTTTTGTTGCAAATGACAGGAGTTTTTTCTTTTTAACGAGTGAATAATACTCCTTTTTGTATATATACCATAGTTTCTTCATTCCGTCTGTTGGTTAATTGTACTTAGATTGATTCTATGTGTTAGTTATGCATAGTGCATGCAGTCAGTGAAACTGACTCTTTTGTATGCTGTTTTCCTTTGGATATATACCCAGGAGTAATGTTGATTGTTCATGTGATAGTTCCATGTTTAGTTTTTTGATGAATCTCTATATTGTTTTTCATAGTGGACACATCAACTTACACTTCTACCATCAGTATATAAGAGTTCCCTTTCTCTATGGCCTCACCAGCATTTGTTAATTTTTGTTGTTTTGATAATTGCTATTCTAAATGGGGTGAGATTGTATCTCATTTCAGTTTTGGTTTGCATTTCCCTGATGGCTAATGACATTGAGCAAAATAAAATACATTTATTGGTCATTTGCATTTTTCTTTTGAGAAGTGTGTATTAAGATCATACACTCATTTTTATTTGGATGACTTGTTTTTGGTTGTTAAGTGTTCTTTTATTTTCTTCTGTAGTTCAGATAACAACCATCTGTAAGATTAATAGTTGGCAAACATTTTCTCCCTTTGTGTAGGTCATCTCCTCACTCTGTTGATTTTTCCTTTGCTGTGTAGACACTTTTTATTTTGATATAATCCAAGTGTCAGTGTTGCTTTTGATTCCCATGCTTTTGGGAAATATCCAGCTTTTGGTCCTACCTGGAAAATCGTTGCCTTCCCTAATGCTGTTCTCATGTCTTGGAGAACACCTTTAAGGAAGGTTAAATTAGAGAGGGGTAAGGAAGTCAAGAGCTCTTTAACTTGCCTGTCCAGAGCTGAGAATGTTTTCTCTTCCTTCACAGTCAGATGACCTGATCATCAAGTTTATTTCTTCATCTCTAAGAGGAACTGGAAAAAATGGCAACATTTTATACCCACTTCTTCCATCTCCCCCTATGATTTATTTTATCTCAAAGTGACCATGGGAGAAACTTTTGGGGTTTCTATCCTGTTTCTCAAAGTCTGTTTCATCATGTGCCACAGCTATGACTATCCCATCACTAACAGTGTCCTGCTGAGTTCAAGTCCACTTTTTACTGAGGTCCAGTTATGGAGGTCTGTTTAATTAAATCATTGGCTATTGGTGATGGCACTTGGTTTCCACATAACTGGTTCCTTTGGCAAGCAGCTCCCATTCTGGGACTATCTTGAGGACCCTCAAGAGTCACATAATTGGCATAAGGTCAGGCATGGCTGAACGGTGCATATTATGGATAAAAAAACTGTCTACTCTTATCTTTATTGTTCCAAACCTATTTTGGGAATTTGGCAAGGAAAACCCAAATATTATAAAAAATATGCTTTTATTACCCTTATGGTTGAGAAAGTTTTATGGTTTTAGAAACTCTGTGCCAAGAACTGAGGATGAAATCAAATGTATATTTCCTTTTATAACCCAATATTGTGAGTTCAATGTCCATATATCCATATTAGATTTCCATGTATTCAGACTGCTTCTTTAAGTAAATGGAGATGTTTTTGGTGTTACTAAAGAAAAAATGTACATAATCTACATTCTGCAACCTGCAAAATATTGAGGCAGGTTCCCAAAGTCCTTGAAATGAAGTCTACTTGTGAATTTAAACCACTTCAGGCTTCCCTTTACCTGAGGATGGAGGATTAAAAATTTATATTGAACTTTGCTCAATATTTATCTTGAATGATACCTGTGACAATAATGACCTCAAGTACTGTGGTCCTGCCAAGAGGAGCAGAATTTTTATTCTCTAAGCAAATGACAAATCCTGTGAAACAAAGAAAACATGTGGGTAGAATTAAAGCACCTTTAGTAGGTACTCTACCAGGACCACTGGTTTTAGGAATGTTTTTCTTGTCAACCAGGAAAAGGAACTTTAAAAGACCATTTAGCCTTTTATGCAATTTTACATCAAAAATATTTCTTCATGTTATAGAAGCAAAGGTTTCAACTTGTGGAACTTTGTAAATACTGACCTTTAAATTGATTACATCTCTTTTTAAAATATATCTCCCACTGTCTAGAAACCATAACCAAGTGTTAATCCCCATGATACATTAAAAGAAGAATAAGTGAAAATTCTGTTATTCTGGTTACCACTAGTTCTGTGGGGGATAAAGGCTTTTCCCTTTGGAAAAAAGTGTTTTGTTTAGTATTTAGATATTTTATACTCTTTTTCCCCTTGGACTAATATTTATGTCACTCTTTTTAATGTAAATTTTTAAGTTTATATATGAGAGCAGAATGCACTACAATTCTTATTACATGTATACAGCACATTTTTTTTCATATCTCTGGTTATATACGAAGTATATTCACACCAGTTCCTGTCTTCATACATGTACTTTGGATAGTAATGATCATCACATTCCACCATCATTAACTAACCCTTGCCCCCTTCCTTCCTATCCAACCCTATGTCACATTTCTTTTATCCACTAAACAA
This sequence comes from Callospermophilus lateralis, assembly GCF_048772815.1. Taxonomy (NCBI): domain Eukaryota; kingdom Metazoa; phylum Chordata; class Mammalia; order Rodentia; family Sciuridae; genus Callospermophilus; species Callospermophilus lateralis. The sequence goes on along the minus strand of NC_135308.1, from coordinate 75,240,492 downwards.
TACATAAGTACATGTTTAAAAATTTCCTTTCCTCTGGGGTGTTAGGCTTTAAGGTTTAAAAATTCTTTTGTATTGACTTATTGTTACGAGTATGATCAGTGTACAATATTGAACACGTCATGAGTTTACTATAAATTTTGATAAAACATTACTAATACAATGAAATTCCATTTGAAATCTTAGCAAGGTGAATAGGGATTTTAAAAACTGTAATCTGATGTATCCATCATCAAATCATATTATTGTTAGCATAAAGTAGTTTTCAACATCAATGACCTAATTTTCAACTTGATGACACAAACTAATAAATTTTGGTCTCTTAAAGTAATAGATAGAAATGGAATGAGGTTTGTTAGAAAATTATCCAAGTTTTTGAAAAATTTAGTTCTCTGTTCGTGATCATATTGTAAACTATTATGAAAATTATTTGTAATGGTCTACCAAATAAGAATTTGATTGTTATTGTGTTAGCTATTTATTGATGTGAACAAAGTGTCTTACAAAAACAACTAAGAGGAGGAAAAGTTCATTTTGGGGTAATGGCCTCAGAGGTCTAATTTCATGGATGCCAATGCTCTGAACCTGAGATGAGTGGGAACATTATGGCAGAACTGCTTGGTGGAGGAGAGATGCTCAGTGGGGGGAACCTGGGACAAAACATAATCCTCAAGGTCATGCATCAGTGACCAACTTCCTCTAGCCACACTCTTATCTGCCTAATTACCCCCAGCAGTTTATTCAAGTGATTAGTACATCAAATGAATTAATCAGTTGATGGGGTTACAGTTCTCAAAACCCAGTCTTTCCACCTTTGAACATTGCTACATCAGCTAACATGAGCATTGGGCATTCACTAGATCTGAACAATAATAGACATTCTTTGATATTGTTGAATGTAAAGAATAAAAACTGGGATAAGTTGCAAAATGTTTGTTATTTCTCATTTCGTTGTTATTTGTTTTCTCAATATTTATACAACATTTTTCATTTTATATTTTCAAAGTACGGTATCAGGTTATTATTCTCAGAACAGTTTGGGAAAATAAAACAACTAATGCCAATATACATTGTTTATATATGTTTTATTTACAATGGCTTTGAATACATATTTTTGTTAACATTTGAGCTAGAAAGTTAGCATAGTCATGTTAAAAAAATTGTACATCATGAACAAATTGTTTTCATCCCAGGGATGTTAGGATGGTCTAACATATGCAAATTAAGAAATGTAATTCTCCACAGAAATATGTTTCATGACAAAAATCACATAGTCATCTGAATAGATGCAGAGAAATCCTTCAACAGAATTCAGGACCCATTTATGATAAAAGCACTGGAGAAAGTAGAAATAGAAGAAACTAGAGATAGAAGGATTTTTTTCCATTGCTGAATTATAACTTTACATAAAAGCAGAATTTCTTCTGATATGTTCATAGATGAATATAGCATAATTTGGTTGATTTTATTTCCCTGTTCTTCCCCTTTCTACCCCTTTCTCACTTATCCTTGACTCTCTGCCTTTATTCTAGATCTTCCTTCTATTTTTGTGAAATCTTCCATTCTACTTTTAAAATTCCTTTTTTCTCTTCAGCTTCCTTAGATCAGAAAAACACTCAACTCTTGACTAAATCTGATCCATTTCACTTAGCATGATCCCCCCAGCCCTACCCATTTACCAGTAAATGAGACAGTTTCATTCTTTTATGGCTGAATATAGGAAGAGCAGAAAAGTAGTGGAAAGTGAACAGGGGAAGGGAGGAGGAGAGGGAAAAGGGAAGCATTGGGGAATGTATTGGAGCAAATTATGTGATGTGAATATCCATAGATGACACAATGAGCCCCACTACTACACATAATAAAAATTTAATGAAAGAACTAATAGGCCAGGTGTGGTGGCACACACCTGTAACCTCAGTGACTCAGGAGGCTGAAGCAGGATGGTTACACATTTGAGGCCCTAAGCAAAGTAGTTAGACCCTGTATCAAAATAAAAAAACAGCACTTGTTTGTGTGGGCTCTTTTTGTTCAGTGATGAGGTCCATGAAACAGGGTATAGGAGAGTGTGGCTGTGGTGTCACTAATCAAAACCCATGGAGACCATGCAGTAAGCAGGTCTGATTTTATTTCACATTTACCATGTATATATACTCAGGCAGTAGCTAAGCAGATTACAGGCAGCCACCAATGCAATTTCTGCTAATTCTCCTTGCAGTGTCCAATTAAGGAGTGGCCATGGAGCAAACACAGGGACCTCAACACATGGCCTCACACCCTGGCCTGTGCCTATGAGATAAGCAGCCTGCTGTTTAGACACCAAGCATGAGGGGAGTGGTCTGCCACTCAGAAGCCCTTAAGGTATGCCATGAATGCGGTACTCCATGCACTTGTCCCCACACTTACTGTCTTGCCTTTCTCCTCTCTTGCACTTTGCCTTGTGTGATGAGATGACAAAGCACAAAGGCCCTCATCAGATGCCAACACCATACCATTGGACTTCCCATCCTCCAGTACCATGAGCCAAATATACTGCTCTTCATAAATTTCCAGTCTGTGGTATTCCCTTATAGCAGCCGAACCTGAAGTAAGACATTAGGTCAGAGGTGACTTCCCAGTCCCTGTTCTTTCTTGTCATGGCGGAGATTTTGAGAAAAGTGCTTTTGATATTCTAACTCTCAGACTTTTTGTTTTGGGGAAAATGTGGATGATCACTTTTCTAGGTAAATTCCCTCAGTTGCATTTGATGTCTCCCTTCATTGTCGGAATGTGAGCCTGTAATATGTCTCACTTGCACTATTCTATGCTTTCCCATAGCTCTCTTCTTTTCAATTCAACTTATGTGTTGCCAGCACAATAAATTTTGTCTGGTCTGCTCTTGTTTCTTTGTTGAGAGCCACAGCCCAAGGGGCCCCAGCAAACTTCCAGCTGCCAGCTGATTGGCTCCTCTGTGGTGATGCTCATTGGGCTGTTTCTCCACCCTTTCAGACCACGGAGCTGCTCATTGGGGGACTCTTTAGGCTCCGCCCACATGACCCAGCCAATTGGCCTCAAGAGCGGAAGGAGTGGGAGGTTGAGAGGCTCCCCAGAAGCCGGTGGTGGCAGTTGGGCTCTGAGGGAATTCCTGAAGAGCTCATGTGGTGCTGCATGTGTTCTAAAAATAAAGTTTATTTCTGCTTGATAAGTGGCATGTGAATTGTGCCCAGCCAGACTGTGGCATTTCTTTCTTCCTTACTCTTCTCCATATTATTCTTTGCTTGAGATTGAAGTCCAATGTATTGTCTATCCTCAACTTTCTGGTTTTCCTTTCAGTTGCAATATGTTCCAGTAAACTGGTGTGCCAGTCATTCTTCAAACACTAGAAGCATTAAATGCTGGCTAAAATTCCCTCCACCTATATCTTCCATTGTCACTGCCTGTCAAAATCTTCCCCATTGCATAAGGCTAGTTCAAATACTACTCCAACAAACATCCACCTATCCTTCCCATCTGAAAGGTGTTCTCCATCAATTTGTTTAGAACAATGTTGAAATTCTCCCTCCAAGATTTTTAGCTCTTTGAACAAAATAATCACATTTTTATTTTCTTGCATTACTTTCCATACATCTTTCTTGTTGGGAGATGTTCACAAAATACTTGTTGAATTAGTGATATTTGTGCAGAGGGACTATAAGTCATCAATGTTTGTCTTCATTCTTTTACTCATTTTCCTGTCAGTTGCTCCTAGAAATATTGCTTGACTATTTCTTATATATTTTTGTCATTGTGCAGAAAACCTCATTTCATTGCTCCTGAGTCGGTCAAGATGTGCAGGCCAGGTAACCAGACAGATTTTACTTTGATACATGGACTGTTGGTCCTGGGGAAGAAGCATTAGGTATAATGTAATACAGTTGTGGTAAATTTAATATTTTATAGTCTCTCTCATGTCATCTATTACTGGCTTATACTGTATCATACTTTGTTCATGATTCTTTTTTTGTAAACTTCTAACAGCCACATATTTTATTGTTTCTTAATTATGCCTGAAGAAAATATATAGGTTTGTGAATCTACAACTCATACCTAGAAGTTCCCCATCAATCACATATTCTCTTGAGAAAAAAAGATTAAACTAGTATTATATATACTCATGGGTGCTTAAGCCAGGATATGTCTAGGCTTGTGATGATTTTCACAGTTGTTTTGTAGTCTGGAATTTATTTCAAAAATTATTATTTTTATGAAAAAAAATTATCATTTTATTTCTATTTTGAAGAACAGGATTTGGAGGGAGCACACATTTTTTAAAAGAGGTGTAATATACATCTATTGCCTGCAGTAAAAAAAGGGTTCATTGTAATCTCTTATTTTGCCCTGTTAATCTAGTGATAGTATGTTATTGATATCATGTTAATAATTAAACAAAATAGTGCACTCTAGACCCACCATTGATTGTTTTGTTTGCTGTTCATTATTTTCTTTGTTGTTAGCTTTGTTTTGCCTCTGCACCTAGATTCATCTATAAGTCATCAACTAACTCATATATGTCTTATAGATAAGGAACACAGACATAGGGAGAGTAAATAAAACTTCCTATTGTACCTAAAGTGTCACTATGTTAGTATAAAGATAATATGAACTGATTGTGGCCTATCTATCTGCCTTCATTAGAAAAAGAGGGATTCTCCATGTTCATCCTAATATTCCAGACATTCAGATGCAATCATACGCTGCATTATTTCAGTGCCTTTGCACCCTCTGGTCTTTCTGCCTCAAATAATGACACGACTTCAGTACTCCTTATATGCTTTGTCAGTGTTGCAAAAAATCTCATTTCTTTGCTCCAAATTTTTTGCATAGATCCTTCTTCTTCTACTATAGAACTTTTCCTGATAAGCTCAAGGAGAAACAGTCTCTTCCTTCTCTTTTTTTTTTTGCCACAACTGCTTTGACCATAGTGTGATATTGTGCCTCTTCCACCGTACTGAAATTATTTATTCACATGCATGTCTAATAGACCTTATCTCTCTCTTTATATAGGTATTGTATATCTTTCCTTCTTTTGGCTCCCAATAATGTTTAGTACATGATAAAGACAAATAAAAGCAAATGATAGATCAAAGAAACATAGAAGTAACTGAAATTACAGCTAAGTTTTAATAGTTAAAGCTTATATTGGGAGATAATTGTTATGAGCTTCATTTATGGTGTTTCAATATTTCACTATTTTGAAGGTATTGATAAATTTATATTTAATTTTAGTATTATACATGTTAAAAAAAATCTATGGAGAACCATTTTTATGAACAACATCTGTTTTAGTCAGTTTTGTCACTGCTGTGACCAAGAGACCCAACAAGAACAGTGTTAAAGGAGCAAAGATTTATTCAGAGCTCATAGTTTCAGAGGTCTCAGTCCATTAGACTCCTGGGTAAGCTGCATATCTTGCCCCTGGATTGTGGTGAGGGGAAGGGGATTTGGTAACCCCCTGTCAACTGTGATCCATCTACAAGGTCCTTCTATATGGATTATGGGACAACCCACTTCTGAGGCATTCCCTGTGTTTTCATTTGTAATTGTAGACGGGGAGAAGCTCTATAGATTTAATTTCTTCTAAGTCTAGGTGTGGTCTCCACAAAACATCTGCCCTTCCCAGCACCATTTTCTGCCAACAATTTATGTTGAATTGTGCAATGTTCTTGATTGTCTTTGCTACTTCTAATCTTTTTAAACTCTGTCTGCTTTTTTTGTAACTGTTGTTAAGAAAACAAGTTTGCCTGTGCTTTTCTGCCTTTGTTCCTTTCCCTAGCCCTACCATAGTCAGCTCTGGTTATAGGAATTATTTCCTTATTTTTTGATATAATAATCTAATTCCAAGTTGCCCAAGTATTAAGTTGTTCAATGTTGAGTTTTCAAGTATTTGCTCTGCCACCCACCTCTCTGGTCAGTTGTTCTTTCCCTGCTTTGATTCCAGGCTGCAGAGGAGTTGATGGTTGCTGCCCTGGTCTGCTCTGCCATCTTCTTTCTCCTGTTTGTCTCATTTAACATCACTCATGTTACTGTCATTTTCATTTTTTCTCACTTTTCTTTGTGGATTTTCTGTTGGGTGTAAAGTTTTTTTGATTTTTTTTTTTAAATTTATTCATTTGTATGTTTTTAGAGGGAGTTTTCCTCCTCAGTAATCTAAATCTAGTTGGGTTGTGGGAGTAATATTTTAAAGTGGTTTTGCATTTGGCCTTTTCAAATTTTCAGGGTTATTATCAGATATAGATAAAAATTTAAATTAAATTTTTTGGTTAGGAGTCTTTTACTTATTATAGGTCATAAGAATTTTCACTCAACCAAACCTATGCAAAGAGACTGTGTTTTTACCCTCAACTTTTTATCATGAATAGTTTGAAATAGCAGTTGAATGAATATATAATTAACTTCCACATAACCACCATCTATATCTGAGAATTGTTAATGTTTTGACCAGTTACATAAATAGTATTTGTTGCACCATCTGAGAGTATGTTTTATGTATCACACCTTGCCCCCAAATACTTCAGTACACATCTTTTAAAATTTTCATTCTTCTACAAAATTCAAAATCCTCTCTACCAGCTATTTGAAAATATTCAGTTCATTTCTGTTAACTGTTGTTTTTCTATTGTACTAAATGTCTTCTGTACCAGTTAACTACCTGCTTTTCAAACCTCTTTTTCAGTCACTGGTAACTAGTATATCATTTACTTTTAAGTGATGAACTTTTAGCTACCAAGTGAGGGAGAGTATGCATTATATATCATTCTGCACCCTGACTTATTTTACTGAATAATTTTCAGTTTCATTCACGTTGCTACATGTGACAAAATCTCATTTTTCATATTAGTTAATAATATACAATTGTGTATATATGCTACATTTTCTTTATCCATTTGTCTGTTGATGGACAACTTATGTGATTTTATATTCTGGCTTTTGTAAGCAGTGCAGCAATAAATATAAGAGTGAATGTATCTTTTTTATGACAATTGCAGTTTTTCAAATATGCACCCAAAATGAGATTTTGGGTCATATGGTGAGTTTATTTTTAATTTTTTAGTTTTTCCATAATGGCTATCCTAATTTATATTCCCATAAGCAGTGTAAATGACATTCATTCCCTGTCCATTTTCATCAAGATTTGTTATTTCTTGCTTTCATTGATAACACCCAGACAACCTCCCAAAAATGTACCTTAAAAATGCTCTGACATTTAAAAGCAATTGAGTATATTCTAGATTCCACTTGCAGGGTATAGTACTGTTACCTACAATGCAGGCTGAAATAAATACTACCTACATAATGTTCAACATTGTGCATAAACCTGAGTTTGCATGGTGGAGAAATTTTGTCATTTTCAACATTTTCAGAGTCAATAACTGCTAACGTTTGACTTTGGGGCTTAGTTTCAAGTGGATATTTCTCCACAATGTCTTGAACTTCTTTGCAATTCCATGAGTCCAATCTATTAAGTCTTTTTCAAATTTTGTGGATTCATTCATTATTCTTTCCTGACTTTCATTCAATTGAGATAGGAGGTCCAAGATCTTATACATCTGCTTCAACCCTAAGCAAGCATCAGGAGACCAACTCTTGGGTTCTAGCCTCCTGGGAGTGGTGTGGCTAGGTATGTAGTGATCAAAATCCTCCTGAGTTGTATTCAAAGACTGGACATCCAATTTCTCAATGAAAGCCCCAGCACAGTACAGGTTGATGAAATAGTATCTGTCCTCCCCATCATCAGCCATCTGGGGTTGCAGAAGCAGGTGATGTACTGTATGTAGGACTACAGGTGGGGTGAAGTTGCCCTTCAGCACAATGTAGATGAGCTTGAGCAAGAAGCAGAAGAAGGCTCAAGTCACTAGCAGAAGCAGACTCATTGTTGGTGATCTTGATGGTGTTGAAGTATGCTTGCTACACCTGGTGATGCAGGCCAACTTATCTTGAGGCACATGCTTCAAATCCCTATCAATGACATTTGATCCTCTTCTGAATGGTGTAGTCTTTCTTATCGTCAATGATTTCTGAACAGAACACATAGTTAGAGAGGCGAGTCATGTTGTACTTTTCAATCTGATCCATTATCTTTTCAACTGTTTCTGGAGGCACTTTTCCATGAGTCAGCATTCTTTCCGCCACATTCTGGTAAAACTCTTTACTACACTCTGACTGCTCCTCAGTGCTCAAATCCATTTTGTAATGTGTCCTTCCAAAAATATCTTGGTATTTTTTTTTTTGAACTCTTGTCCATTTTTTTTGACGGTCATGAGAAACTCTATGAACTCCTTAGACACCGTTTCAATACTGTTTTGGGGGTTTATGGAAGGACTGGGAGCTTTTGCTTCCTGAATTTCTGACCTATTTGATCCAACTCTGGAACAGGCACTTAAGAATTTCTTCACTGTGGTTACCTTGTGGATGTTTCCACTGGTTTTCTGGAAAATGTGAGGGAGGGAATCCCCTGGTTGCTCTGACTTTTGCTGGCCAAGTTCTCTTCCTCCTCCTACTGAAGTCCTTCAGCCAGCTCTCAGTCCTTCTGAATCTGCTTCTTCTGGGCTCTGTGGTACTCCTGTCTCCAGCACTGGGAGCAGAAGCCCTGCAGGGCTGGATTTCCATAATAGCTACAACCCTTCTTGCACAGGAGCTTCCACTGCTCCAACATGAATTCCTAGGTGCTCAGACTTAAGGCTCATCTTCTTCCTGCTGGGCGGCTCCTGGAGTTAGCACTACAGCTGCCCAGGCTTCTATAGGAGGTGCCTCCTTGTTGTTTTGATTTGCATTTTGCTGATGATTAGTGATAATGAATTTTTTTCCTATACATGTGAACGATTTGTATTTTTTTAGTTATATAATTTGTATTTTTATTGTTGTGTTTCTAGAATTCCTTATATATTCTGGTAGTAATTCCTGTCATAAAATTAATTAGGAAGTATTTTCTCCTCTTCTGTAGGTTGTATCTTTACCCTGTTGTTTCCTATGCTTTTTCTTTGACTTAATTTTATGTTGTCATTTGCTGTCTGTGCTTTTAGGGTGTTATCCAAACAATCTTTCCTTCTATGTATGTATTGAGTTTTTTTTTCCCATGTGTTCTTCCAATAGTTTTATACATTTCTGTCTTAAACTTAGGTGTTTAACACATTTTGAATTTAGTTTCATACATGGTGAGAGGTGGTGGTTAAATGAAACCCTCTAATTTTAGGATTTCAAAATGAAGGTGGATAACCATATCTCTACTTGATACAAAAAAAATCATACTGTGGCAATAACAGGTGTTTTGTGTTCAATTTTATGAATTGTCCCTCCACAGCATGTTCAATTTTATGAATTGTGTTCAATTTTATGAATTGTACCTCCACAGTCTCTCATAATGTACTTTCCTTCTTATTTTTTGTTAGAATATTTTCTTTTCCCAGAGAGTATTGTTTGTGTATACACATTCTGATATGCTTAATTAATCATGTGCTAATTAGCATATCATTGGGAAACTATTCATAGCACTGAAAAAGTGAGCAAAATTTGAAGCACATAACTCTTTTATTTACAAGAAGATCATGAATCAAATGTAGCAAAAAAGTCAACATGAAAGGTAGAACATCAATTTCTTAGGAACTTCTGTGCCTCCTTCAAAATAGGTCATATACCATACATGACAGGAACCTAATACTCAATCCATAAAATGTCAGAAAGCTTATTTTTTCTTAAAATCATAAGGAAATATAAATAGAAGTTTTAGTATTTTATCTTTCTGTACAAGTGGTTCCTCTTTTTAAACAACCAGGGTACCTGTTCTCCATTTTGAAGATCACTGTGTAAGAGATCCATTGGCTCTATAATTTAAAGGACTTGGGCATAGATTGCATCACAATTCTCAAGTGTATATATCTTTTTCTGTGAAAGGATTAAGTTTTGATGCTATTAACATGTCTTCCCATGGGTTGAGTGTCTTTTTCTGCCCATTCACACGTTTAGCCAGGTGACATTAACTGGCCAATAGACCAGAATGAATACAATATGCACTTGATCCAAATTGAAGATGCTACTGCACAGTTCAGCTTACAAGGAGCCACTCAATGATTGTGGATACCTTCTCAATCCTCTTATACCCTGGTACTGTGCTGTGGGACACTGCATGTGTGGACATCCTCCTCACCATGCCTCCCACCTGGCTTCCAGAATGAGAAAACATTCAGAAAGGATCCACATCAAGTTATAGTCTACTTGAAGTACATCCTAAGCACATGTACTATGTGAAATCAATGTTATAAACCACTCAGCTTTGGGGTTGTTTCAGACACAATGTAATCTATTTACAATATATTTGGCTTATTCTAGGGAGAGAGACATAACTTTAGAAACCTATTTTGCTTAAGGAACTTGGATGAGATAGCCTCTTAGAATCAGTTATTATTATTGGGAGGAGGGTGTGTGTGAGCACAACTGTCTAAATGCATGCACTTTGTGAAGTCCAAAAATTAATTGCAGAGAACATAAAACTCCTTTTTGCATTGTAGCATCCTTTCCTACTAAATTTTGCAGTCCAAATTAAGCACTAGATGTCACAGGGCAAAGTAGGTGTTTGCTGTAAGATGGGGTGAGCAGGTGGAAGCAATGAGGCAACAGGCCCTCAAGCTCAAGCAGGGAAAGGTGGCAATGAAGGGGTTTGGCTTGACAGTGGTATTGGAGCCCATGAAAAGTTAATAAAACTTCACCATGGTGGTGGGAGTGTCTTTTGGCATGGATAATCAGAACCTGAGCATGGTGAGGAGGATGTCTATAAGTGTTCGTGGTCCAGAGCAGAGTAGCAGAGAACAGAAGAATTGAGGAGGTGTCCCCAATAGGGGAAGGCTGGTGTGAGATGTCAATCTGTGAGAAGAGGCCATCTAAGTGGTTGTGTGGTCAGCTATGGGGAACATAAATTAAGCAGGATTGGGAAGTCATCCATACATTTTCTGTAAAAAGTCACTTTCTGTAAGAAGTCAGAGCCCCTTTTGGGTGAGGAGTGAGTCCCTGGAGAGGTGCAGCCTGGCATGAAATCTCAGCATCTGGGAGAAGCAAGTAGACACTGCTGAACAGTGTTAGTTCCAATGTTGGTTGGGATTCAGTGCCTAAGAGGGGTGAGAAGACATTTTTGCAGAGGATAAACCTGGGTGGGTTTCAGAGATCAGGCAGGGTAAAGAGGATATCTGTATGTAGACAGTCCAGTTTTGGAACTCATCACATAAGCAACGTACTGAAGGCATTTTTTTTTTACAAATTTTTTATGTCTTATTTTTGTTCTACATGACAGTAAAATGAAGGATGTATTTTGGAAGAATATACATACATAAAGTTTGACTTAATCTATTAGGCTCCACTCTTGTGATTGTACATGATATGGAGTTACCCTAGTCATGTATACAAATACAAGCCTAGGGAAGTTATGACCAATTAATTTGACTGTCTCTCCTATTCACCTCCCCTTCCCTTCCCCTCATTTTCCTTTGTCTAGTCCAATCTTTTCTATTATTTCTCTCTCCAATTTCCCTTGTTTTGGGTTAGCATCCACATATCAGAGAGAACATTTGGTCTTTGTTTTTTTGGGATTGGCTTATTTCATTTAGCATGATATTGTCGAGTTCCATCCATTTACTGGCAAAGACCATAATTTGTTTCTTCTTTATGGCTGATATTCTTTTGTGTATACACACCACATTTTCTTTATTCATTCATCTGTTGGAGGACACCTAGTTGTTTCCATAGCTTGGATATTGTGAGTTGAGTTTTTACAAACAAACATGGATATGGCTGTTTCACTGTAAATACAACTGGTTTTCAGTTCTTTGGGTATATGCCGAGGAGTGGGATAACTAGGTCAAATGGTGCTTGCATTCCAAGTTTTCTAAGGAATCTCCATACTGCTTTCCAGAGTGATTGCACCAACTTGCACTCCCAGGAGCAATGTATGAGAGGTTCTTTCTCCCCATATCCTCTCCAACATTTATTGTTACTTGTATTCTTTATAAATGCCATTCTGACTGGAGTGAGAGGGAATCTCAGTGTATTTTTAATTTGCATTTCCCTAATTGCTAGAGATAGTGAATAGTTTTTCATGTAATTTTTGACCATTTGTACTTCTTCTGTGAAGTGTGTGTTCTGTTCCTTTGTCCATTTATTGACTGGGTTATTCAATTTTCTGAGTTAAGTTTTTGGAGTTATTTGTATATTCTGAATTTAATGCCTTATCTGAGGTTCTGGTGGTGAAGGTTTTCTCCCAATCTGTAGGATCTCTGTCCATGTTCTTGATTGTTTCCAGAAGGCATTCTTGCTGGCAGCGGAGGACCTGGCATAGGATATCAAAGCCCAAGCAGGTTAAGGAAAGTATCTACACAGAAGATAGATGTGGTGTGGGTTTCAGAAACTGAGCTGAATAAGGGAGCTCTCCACATGGTGGCAAACTCCAGAAGGGGAGACTGATCCTTACATGGTAAGGACTTCTATCCATGGACGTATCCTTGTAGGCTGTGAGAGCTCAGGCAGGCCAGGGTGCCTACAGAGAAGCTTTAAGAATCTGATCTGTGTCATCCTTAAAGAAAATAAGAACAATAATATACCATGTCCCTGAAACCACCATTTTTTTCCCAATAAACTAGCCAACTTAAGGGAACAGTATGAATGGTCCTGGACGAGAATGTCCAAGTGAATAGTATCCTGTAGGACACTGACTCTTTTTTTTCATGTATGTTGCAAATTTGAGGTGTGGCTTAGCACAAGGTGTCAGACCCTCAGCAAGGTGAGGAGAATGTCCATTTGGTGGGGTGTTGTTTGCTGGCCCCATGTGGGAACACTCAATTAGAGTGAGGATGTCTCTGTTTAGGGGATAAGAGATTAGCTAGGGAGTAAGGGATATCAGGGAGAAAAGAGTGTCTTAAGGAAGGATGGCACAAAAAAATGAGAAATTGGTAGCATCCAGAGTAAAATTAGTTAACAAAAAGTGAAAAGTTAAAGATAATAAACACAAGTTTCTTTCTGTAACTGATTTGTGAAAGAAATGTGGAAATTGAGAAAATGAAAATAAAACCTGAGGCATTGAATTAGAATTAGGCATATTACTGTGAACTTAGTGTTTTCAGTATATTTTGATATAAAAATAAATGTAAAATAGAATGGAAACAAATATAGAGTTGAGAGAAAGGGAAAGAAATTGAAGGAAGAAAATAGATATAAAAGGAAAAAAGAGGTGGGGGTTATTAAAAGAAGGGAAATTGTTGGGGGAGATGTGAGGCAAAAAACATGGGCTTGAGCTGAGAGCAGGCCTGTGGAATGATCCCACATGAAAGATTTAGTTTTTGGACTGTTTTCATTTTGGCCTTTGGAAAAATAAATTAGATTTGGCACTCAGTTTAAGTTCATCCTCTTCTCCATGTGATTCCATTTAATTTTCCCAACTGTTAAGTATAGTCATATTTACATTCCAGAGCGGACTGTTCAGGTGGTGTGGGTGATAAAGGGAGAGATAAGTGTAGAAATAAAGGTGGTTGCCGCAGTCTGGCTGGGCACAAAATCACAAGCCACTCACAGCTTTGTAGATTGAAACAGCAATTCTTTATTCCCGATCTCACACCGACACTCTACAAACACGTTCTGGGGAAATCCACATTCTCTGCCCAAATCCACCTCCTCTGCCTCCCAAAATAGTCTCTGAATCCCTGGAGAACTCAAGGGGAAACTCAGGCAGCAGGATACGCCCTATTCCCAGCAGGAATAATCTTAAACCTGGAACCGCCCTAAACCTGGATCCGCCCTGGTCCTTGAGCAAGGTCACCTTACATGCAATGTTACTGCAAAATGTCCTATTTCCACGAGTCCTTCCACTAAGCAACACGGGGTATGCTGGCAAGGAAATTGTCATACCTACTTGGCTAATGGCTCCCAGCAGGTGGTGTCCTCATTTATTTTGGCTTTCAGGAGTTCTGGAGGTGACTAGTAGCAAAATGAATGAATGAAGGTTGATGATGGTGCTGATTGTGAACAGCAGGAAAAGCAGAGAGCCCAGAGGACAACTTCAGACTATTCATTCTCCACCATGCTAAAGGAAGGTGGCTCTGAACATGGGGAGGCTGTCATCTGAGATTTGTGTCAATGATCACCTTAGAATGTGGCACAAAAAAGCTGCTTGATCAGTCAAACCTGATGACATGAAGGCAATACGAGCAAGTGCTGCTCAGGTTGGTTGGCAAATACATTACACTTGCATATGGACACCCTCACGTTTCAGTTTTGCTAGTGAATTTATAGAATAAATGTCTTAGGAAAGATTTCTCTAATGTGTTTTAACCATACCCATAGTCTTTGGCATATAGATAGTTTTCAACATTTTCAAAATTATAAATAACATTCTTTGGAAAAAAAGACTTCTCTAATTGCTTGGTTCCTCTTTTTCTTTTCTTCATATTTGGGTTCCCACTTTTGTTACATTTGTTTATCTATTTTGACTATATTTGAATGGTATGATTCTTTTTCTGGTTGTCCGGAAGATTGGATCCCTGTGGCCCAGTGGTTTCACATGATTTGACTCTTAGGGGTATGTGTCTATTTATTACTTGGGCTCTCATCTAGTTAGGGTGTAGAATAATTTGCTCTCAGGATAGAATCTCATTTGTAGTATGTTTTAAGAAAAATATTGCATGGGATTTTTGAAAAAAAGCAGAAGGTTTCTTCCCAAGATGGCTTTGGGAACAAATTATGCAGAAGTGAGTTTACAAAATGAATTGAAGTCCTCCACCACTAACTCAAATTCTCCTGCAGGTAAAAATCATTTTCCAGTGGATAAAGTTAATTGTGAGGTGAAGGATGAAGAGACAGTTAATAAGCAGGCAGAGGTAATGTTAGTTGCTGTCTGAAGTGATCATGTCTGTGAAACCCAGAAATCTCTTGAGGATTGTGCTGCCTGTAGATAGAAATGAAGGTGTTGTAGAGTTGTAAATTGGGATAAAATAGATCCATACCACTTTCTTTACTATTATAATTCATAGATAATCATAGTTTGAATTTTCTTGTGTATCCTTCCAGATATAAATATATAAAAAATGTGTGTACCTATATTTCCAGAACTGAAAGAATATAATACTGAATTTTTCTTCCTCATGATTGGCAAAATATAATTTTAAGAATATTTTTTTTCTATTTATTTGGTGTTTTTATCTTAATAGAATGTGTCCCCACTGGCTCCCTCCCCTTTGGTGGTGTCCAATTTCAGGGTTTTTTATATCCTAGGCAAAATTGCTGTACCATGAAGCTATATCCTCAGTCCAGAAAATAGTTTCTAACCACAGAACAGTGACTAAAAAGACTGATTTTATCTTAAAAATATTAAATTTGGTCAGAAAGTTTTATGTTTAATAACATACTTGCAAGTTGGACACAATCTGGAATATTTAAATATGTAATGAAATATTAAGAACCATATTAAAATATTTAAAAATATGTTAAAAAATGTTCATGAAACAGTATAAAAGAACATAGTGAATCAGAAATCAGTAAATATGTGTGTCAAGAGATGGAAAAATGTGCATATATGTTGTAAATACTTCAAAAATTGCTGAAGGGATATGTGATAAACTTTGAAAACTATTGGAACTCCTGGAGATCAATTAAAGATATTTTCCATTGTGAGATGGACATGAATTTTTGGGTACCATGGGCGGAATGTTATGGTTTGAATATGAGATGTGCCCTGAAAAGCTTGAGGCAATTCAGGAATGTTCAGAGATAAAATAGTTATGAGAATTATAACCTAATCAGTGCATTAATTAATATGTTAGATGGATGAATGATTAGAGTGGATTACTGTTTGGTAATTTATTATTACCAATATTAAGAATAGTTATTCTCAATGATAGGATTTTGTGTTTTGGGGTATTTTATAAAGTTTTTTTATAAATAAATATCATTTATTTTTTTCTTATTTCAATTTTCATATGATTTCAAATATTCATGGTATTAGTGATTGTGCTTTATGAAAGAAAACTGAAAAGTAGAAGAGGAGGATATTAGCTTTTCTGTAACTTTGACTAAAATACCTGATAAGAGCAACTTAAAAGAGGAATCTTATTTGGGGATCAATATTTCAGAGGTTAGTCTATAGTGAGTCAGATCTATTACGGTGGCCCTGAGGTCAGTCAGAACACATGGTTGTAGATTACTGCAGAGGAGAGCTGATGGCAGCCAGCGGATCATGGAAGTTTCTACTGAGATTTCAAAGGAAGACCTGAGTGTTCAGGAAAAGTGAAGCCGTGCATGTTGGAATCCCTGCAGGATTCCCTTGAGAGGGCATGCATGAAGCTGTGAAGGGGAAGCTGAAGCTGGAATGGAGATCCCAGGGATTAAGATATGCCAGTAATATGGAATGTCTGCTGAGGAAATGTGTTGGCTGTAGATGGAGTCAGCCTAAGAAAGAGATCACATGAACTGCAACCAGCAAGGCCATTTAGGTGGTGCTGCAGAGACCTTTGAAGATTACATCACACCACAATATTCCCCAGATACTACACGTGGAGTTACAGAAACTAATATCTGCCTGACTGAGTTTTGGTTGTTTTGGATCCATCCCTTTCTTATATCCTTATTTCTCCTTTTGAGAATGGGATTGCATTTTGAAAATATGTAACTTACTTTTGATTTTTACAGAGGCTTACAACACAGAGTTTGTCTTGAGTCTCAGGAGACTTTGGACTTGGTCTATTGGGAAATTTTGGAGCTTTGAACACTATGGGGACTCTTGGAGATCAATTAAAGGTATTTTTCATTGTGAGATGGACATAAACTTTTGGGGACCAGGGGCAGAATGTTAAAGTTTGAATATGAGATGTGCCCTGAAAAGCTTATTTGGCAATTCAGGAATGTTTGGAGATAAAAATAGTTATGAGAATCATAACTTAATCAGTGCATTAATTAACATATTTGATGGATTAATAATTAGAATGGATTACTGGTTGGTAATCAGGTGTGGTATAGTTGAAGAAAAAATCACTGGGGCATGCCATAGATCATATATTTTCAATTCCTTGTTTTTAATAGATGAATTATAATTATACACAATCATGGGGTTCACTGTTACATATACATACATGTACTTTATATGAGAATATAATTTGATCAACATCATTCCTCAGCAGATTATATTTTCCCCTGTTTCCTTGTTTGCTCTTTCTGCTTCCTGGCTATCTTGAGCTGAACAATGTTTCCCTACCACACTCTTGTATGATGTTCTACCTCACCTCAGGCCTAGAGCAGTGGAGAAGACTGACCATGGACTGACATCTCTAAAATCATGAACCCCAAATGAACTTTTTCTACTCTAAGATATTCTTGTCAAATGTTTTGTCACAGTGACAAAAAGCCAACTCATAGAGGAGGATTTGGAAATAAGGATAGAATTTCTTTCAGAGGAATTAATTTGATTTATCCTTTGGATCACCATGGAAACACCATTCCTCATCTGAGTAGTTTTGGTTTTTCCAAGCTTCTTCTTGCCTTGTTGCTGATACTTTTCATGCTGAAGGAAATCTTATTGTCTGTCTCTTTTATCAGTAAGTATGCCAACTGGGTCAGTTAGCAATGCCTGCCTTTCATTAACAGAAACTATACATTAGAACGTGACATTTCACAATGATGCAGATATTTGAAAAATGAATATTCTCTGAGGTGTGGGCTAGAGTTCCTGAGCTTTCACTGGCAATTTTGCTTTTTCACCAATAATGGAATTCATGTTCACTGAGAAAATTTGAAGAGCAGATATGTGTGTATGGGTTGATGTTAGAGTGAAATCAATGAGTCATCAGTTCTATAACAGATTCTGTGTGAGGACACATCTATATTTCCTTAATAGCTTTTATAAGGCTAGTCTTATTTGACCTCATAGACATATTTTTGGGTGATCAGGTGGACATGAAGGTGATGGAAGGAAATGTTCCAGAAAGAGTTCCCAGTGAATTTCTTTCTAATAATTTCGGTCTGGCACATTGTGAGATATCAAGTAAAATCAATTTAACAAATAGGTGGATTTATGCATATGCTGTATTTCAGAGTTTAACAAGTTTTCAAAAGTCATAAAACTCAGCATTTATTAGGGTAGATATTTGATTTATTACTTTGGTCATTTGATAAGTACCAATGACCATACATATTGTTTGCTAGGCACTGTGTTAGAGAATCCAGAAATAGTCACAGCCACTGGTCTCAAGATATGAAGAGAATAGTTAAAATACCCAGTGCTGTGCTGGGGTTGTGGCTCAGTGGTAGAGCACTCGCCTCGCATATGTGAAGCCCTGGGTTCAATCTTCAGCTCACAAAAAATAAATAAATAAAATAAATAAAGGTATTGTGTCCATCTTCAATCCAAAAATAATTAAAAAAAATATAGCCAGTGCTTACAACATGAGATGGGAAGGGTTGTGCAGGTAAGAAGTGAGCACAGGAGGCTGAGATCGGTTTCCTTAAGTAGGAGACAGTTACATCTGTTAGTAGCAAAATGAATGCACACAGATTATATTATAATATACAAGATTTGGGGGCAATATAAATGTGTCTGACTAGGAACATATAATGTGATGTGAAATACTATGAAGTAAAGTTGTAGGTGGCCGACATAAACAGAACTCAGATCATGTTATATACTATCAAAAATTTTTTTATTTTTTTCCCTTAAGATTATTTTATAAAATATCCTTTGTTACTTAATAAACAAGTCTAAACCAGTGAATTGTAACAACTATTTATTTAGCTCATGCAAATGTGGTTTGGCAATTTAAATTGGTTTCAGATGGGAGTTTCTTTGGTCCTAGCTGAACTCACTCATGCATATGATGTTAGGGACCGATAAAAGGCAACTTGACTTGTGAAGAAGAGCATGTCAACTGGAATGAAAGGGGCAATTTTACCACATTTTCGTCATATTTATCAGGCCAGCCTGGGCTTATTCACATGGCCACTTGCAGACTTCGAAGATGGAGGGTGAGCGAAAACCAAGCACAATTTGGAACTAGCCTGGTTGCTTTTGCACATTCTATTGGCTAAATGAAGTCTTTAAGGCAGCTCATATTCTATTGGTGAAAAAACAGACCCTAATTCTTGATTGGAGAGGCTACAAAGTTGCATTGCAAAGGAGTCTAAATACAAGAAGGGTGGAACATTGAGGCCAGTGTGCAATTTGTCAGTCATGTGGAGTCATTGTGGAATTTGGGGCAGGGATTTGACATAATTAAATTTGACTTAAGGAGGCATGCATTTATTTCTATTGGTGCTGAGGATTGAACCTAGTGCCTCACATGTGCCAGGTAGGCGCTGTACCAATGAGCTATAGCCCCAACCCAGAATCTAACATTCTTATATGGATATTGAAAGTTATCCATGTGAAGCTTGATTTGGAAAAAGGATATATTGTTACTATATTTATTCAGACTTCTTTTATCTGAGGTTTCTGCAAGGCTAGTGTTTTTCTCACATGTCAAACAATTTAATAAAAGTGAAGATGAATATATTATTGTGAATGTGAATTTTTTTACCTTTAAATAACAAGTTTTAAAAATATTTTTAAATTGCCAGAAAATCTGAGCAGATAATATTAAAATATTCTATTTTAACTCTACTTGCACACACAGTGCCCATTATTATTAAGTTATTCCTATGTAAGGACATTTTTTTTCAACAAGTGAACCAATATTTATGAGTTTTTCCCTTTGATAGTAGGAATTGAATTCAGAGTTTCACACATGCTAGGCACATCTCTATCACTGAGCCACTTCCTTAGCCCAACATTCTTGATTTCCCCAATTTTTAACTCTTGTTCTTTTTCTATACTTATAATCCTGTGCAGTCCTCCACCTTCCATTTATTTGTCATCTCTCTTTATGTTCCTCTTTGCTATGATATTTTTTCAGAACTTTATTGCTAGATGACACTGACATTTAGGGGAACACCATTCTGTATATTATTGGTTGTCTCTGTGTTAAATTTGAGGTTTTTCTAATCATTATAGAGGGATTGTTTGTTTTTCGGAGGAAGGTCACAGATATAAAATGCTATTAATCACATTATTTCAAGGGTATATATTATCAAAGTGAATGTTGACTATTGATGCTGAACTTGATCACCTGAGGTAGTGTTTGTCAGGTTTCTCATTGTGAAGCTACTTTTCCCTCTCCTACCCACACTATATAGTTCATTAGGAGATTGCTACATGCAATTAATATTGTATGATGGAGGAGTCATGTTCCCATTTATTAGGGTGGTGTATTATGTTTGTGCTCTCTAGGGAAACTGAAGCAATATGAATATGGATATTTATTTTAAGAACTTGACTCATGGAAATGTGGGGTGTTGATAAGTCCAAAATTTGATGTGGGTAACTTTCCTGCTGAAGACTCAGGAAGGAGTGGCAGATGGAGGACAAAGGAAGTCTGCTAAGCTTTTAAAATGTTATTATATTGTCAGTGATAAAATTTCCATTTTTTACATGTTTTTTTTGTTGAGTCTACTTTTTTATTTCTTTTTTTATTAAGTTATTTATTCATCCTAATTTGTTGTACATGATGGCAGAATGCAATTCATTTCATATTACACATATAGAGCATAATATTTTAAGTCACTGATTGCATCCAATGTATGTTCACACAAATTTGTGTCTTCATATATGTACTTAGGTAATGATGTCTAACTCATTCCATCATCATTCCTGCCCTCTTGCCCCTTCCCTTGTCCTCCCTCCTATTTGCCTTGTCTAAAGTTCCTCCATCACTCCCATGCTCTCCCCTCCACCATGTCATTGAGAGTCAGCATTCCTTTGTTGTTTTTTGGGGGATGGTGGTTTGTGTTGGGTACCTGAGATAGAACCTTGGGCTTCCAAAGCCCTGAGCCACATTCCAGTCCTAATTTTTTTTTTAAATTTTGACATAGGAGTTTTCTAAGTTATTTAGTTCTCTTCCTTTTTTTTTTCAAAATTGTTTGAATCTTCTTGTTGAAGCATTTTTATCATGGTTGCTTTAAAATCTTTGTCAGATAATTCTAACAAAATTTTATTCTCTTTTTTTGTTTGCTGCTATTGATTATCATTTTTTTACTAAAATTGAGAACTTCCTGGTCCTCGGTATGATTAATTATTTTGTGTTGAAACTTGGATATTTCTATTTTGAGGTTTTGAAGTCTAGATTTTATTTAAACATTATATTTTATTATTTATTTATTTATTTATTTATTTATTTATTCACTTATTTATTTTTCATGATACCAGTCCAGCAGATGAAAGGGACCCTGACACATTACTGCCTGGTGGAGGTAACTTGCCTCCTTGGCACCTGAGGAAAAGGGTCTCCTTGTTATATATGGGTGAATATGGGAGCTGCAGCTTCCATGCTATTTCCCTAGGTCTTTTTTTTTTCCTTATATTTTATTTATTTATTTATTTTTTAATTAATTTTTATTGTAGGTTGTTCAAAACATTACATAGTTCTTGATATATCATATTTCACACTTTTATTCAAGTGGGATATGAGCTCCCATTTTTACCCCATATACAGATTGCAGAATCACTTCAGTTGCACAACCATTGATTTACATATTGCCATTCTGGAGTTTGTTGTATTCTGTGCCTTTCCTATCCTCTACTATCCCCCCTCCCCCCTCCCCTCCCCTCTTCTCTCTCTACCCCCTCTACTGTAATTCATTTCTCCCCCTTATATTTTCCCTCCTTTCCCCTCACTTCCTCTTGTATGTAATTTTGTATACCCCTGAGGGTCTCCTTCCATTTACATGCAATTTCCCTTCTCTCTCCCTTTCCCTCCCACCCCTCATCCCTGTTTAAGGTTAATCTTCTTCTCATGCTCTTCGTCCCTACTCTGTTCTTAGTTACTCTCCTTATATCAAAGAAGACATTTGGCATTTGTTTTTAAGGGATTGGCTAGCTTCACTTAGCATAATCTGCTCTAATGCCATCCATTTCCCTCCAAATTCTATGATTTTGTCATTTCTTAATGCAGAGTAATACTCCATTGTGTATAAATGCCACATTTTTTTTTATCCATTCGTCTATTGAAGGGCATCTAGGTTGGTTCCACAGTCTTGCTATTGTGAATTGTGCTGCTATGAACATGGATGTAGCAGTGTCCCTATAGTGTGCTCTTTTTAGGTCTTTGGGGAATAGACCGAGTAGTGGAATAGCTGGATCAAATGGTAGTTCCATTCTGAGCTTTCCAAGAAATCTCCATACTGCTTTCCAAATTGGCCGCACCAATTTGCAGTCCCACCAGCAATGTACAAGAGTACCCTTTTCCCCACATCCTCGCCAGCACTTGTTGTTGTTTGACTTCCTAATGGCTGCCAATCTTACTGGAGTGAGATGGTATCTTAGGGTGGTTTTGATTTGCATTTCTCTGACTGCTAGAGATGGTGAGCATTTTTTCATATACTTGTTGATTGATTGTATGTCCTCCTCTGAGAAATTTCTGTTCAGGTCCTTGGCCCATTTGTTGATTGGGTTATTCGTTATCTCATTGTCTAATTTTTTTAGTTCTTTGTATATTCTGGTTATTAGGGCTCTGTCTGAAGTGTGAGGAGTAAAGATTTGTTCCCAGGACGTAGGCTCCCTATTTACCTCTCTTATTGTTTCTTTTGCTGAGAAAAAACTTTTTAGTTTGAGTAAGTCCCATTTGTTGATTCTAGTTATTAACTGTTGTGCTATGGGTGTCCTATTGAGGAATTTGGAGCCCGACCCCACAGTATGTAGATCATAGCCAACTTTTTCTTCTATCAGACGCCATGTCTCTGATTTGATATCAAGTTCCTTGATCCACTTTGAGTTAACTTTTGTGCATGGCGAGAGAAAGGGATTCAGTTTCATTTTGTTGCATGTGGATTTCCAGTTTTCCCAACACCATTTGTTGAAGATGCTATCCTTCTTCCATTGCATGCTTTTAGCCCCTTTATCAAATATAAGATAGTTGTAGTTTTGTGGATTGGTTTCTGTGTCCTCTATTCTGTACCATTGGTCCACCTGCCTGTTTTGGTACCAGTACCATGCTGTTTTTGTTACTATTGCTCTGTAGTATAGTTTGAAGTCTGGTATAGCTATACCGCCTGATTCACATTTCCTGCTTAGAATTGTTTTTGCTATTCTGGGTCTTTTATTTTTCCATATGAATTTCATGATTGCTTTCTCTATTTCTACAAGAAATGCCATTGGGATTTTGATTGGCATTGCATTAAACCTATAGAGAACTTTTGGTAATATCGCCATTTTGATGATGTTACTTCTACCTATCCATGAACAGGGTATATTTTTCCATCTTCTAAGATCTTCTTCTATTTCTCTCTTTAGGGTTCTGTAGTTTTCATTGTATAAGTCTTTCACCTCTTTTGTTAGGTTGATTCCCAAGTATTTTATTTTCTTTGAGGATATTGTGAATGGGGTGGTTGTCCTCATTTCCATTTCAGAGGATTTGTCACTGATATACAGGAATGCCTTTGATTTATGCGTGTTGATTTTATAGCCTGCCACTTTGCTGAATTCATTTATTAGCTCTAATAGTTTCTTTGTAGACCCTTTTGGGTCTGCTAGGTATAGAATCATGTCATCTGCAAATAGTGATAATTTGAGTTCTTCTTTTCCTATTTTTATGCCTTGAATTTCTTTCGTCTGTCTAATTGCTCTGGCCAGTGATTTGAGAACTATGTTGAACAGAAGTGGTGAGAGAGGGCATCCCTGTCTTGTTCCAGATTTTAGAGGGAATGCCTTCAGTTTTTCTCCATTCAGAATGATGCTAGCCTGAGGCTTAGCATAGATTGCTTTTACAATGTTGAGGTATGTTCCTGTTATCCCTAGTTTTTCTAGAGTTTTGAACATAAAGGGATGCTGTACTTTGTCGAATGCTTTTTCCGCATTTATCGAGATGACCATATGGTTCTTATTTTTAAGCCTGTTGATGTGGTGAATAACATTTATTGATTTCCGTATATTGAGCCAACCTTGCATCCCAGGGATAAATCCTACCTGATCATGGTGCACAATTTTTTTGATATGTTTTTGTATCTGGTTCGCCAGAAGTTTATTGAGGATTTTTGCATCTAGGTTCATTAGAGATATTGGTCTGTAGATTTCTTTCTTTGAAGTGTCTTTGTCTGGTTTAGGAATCAGGGTGATGTTGGCCTCATAGAATGCATTTGGAAGTTTTCCCTCTTTTTCTATTTCCTGAAATAGCTTGAAAAGTATTGGTATTAGTTCCTCTTTAAAGGTTTTGAAAAACTCTGCTGTATACCCATTCGGTCCTGGGCTTTTCTTAGTTGGTAGTCTTTTGATGGTATCTTCTATTTCCTCAATTGATATTGGTCTGTTTAGGTTGTCAATATCTTCCTGACTCAATCTGGGCAAATCATATGACTTAAGAAATTTATCGATGCCTTCACTATCTTCTATTTTATTGGAGTATAAGGATTCAAAATAATTTCTGATAATCTTCTGTATTTCTGAAGTGTCTGTTGTGATATTGCCTTTTTCATCCCGTATGCTGGTAATTTGAGTTCTCTCTCTTCTTCTCTTTGTTAGCGTGGCTAAGGGTCTGTCGATTTTATTTATTTTTTCAAAGAACCAACTTTTAGTTTTGTCAATTTTTTCAATTGTTTCTTTCGTTTCGATTTCATTAATTTCAGCTCTGATTTTAATTATTTCTTGTCTTCTACTTCTTTTGCTGTTGTTTTGCTCTTCTTTTTCTAGGATTTTGAGTTGAAGTATTAGATCATTTATTTGTTGGCTTTTTCTTTTTTTAAGGAATGAACTCCAAGCAATAAATTTTCCTCTTAGAACTGCTTTCAATGTGTCCCATAGATTCCGATATGTTGTGTCTGTGTTTTCATTTATCTCTAAGAATTTTTTAATTTCCTCCTTGATGTCTTCTATAACCCATTGATCATTCAGTAACCTATTGTTCATTCTCCAAGTGATGCATGATTTTCCCTTACTTCTTTTATCGTTAATTTTCAATTTCATTCCATTATGATCAGATAAGATGCATGGTATTATCTCTACTCCTTTATATTGTCTAAGAGTTGCCCTGTGACATAATATATGATCTATTTTTGAGAAGGATCCATGTGCTGCTGAGAAAAAAGTGTAACTGCTTGATGTTGGGTGGTATATTCTATATATGTCAATTAAGTCTAGGTTATTAATTGTGTTATTGAGCTCTATAGTTTCCTTATTCAACTTTTGTTTGGAGGATCTGTCCAGTGGTGAGAGAGGTGTGTTGAAGTCTCCCATGATTATTGTATGGTGGTCTATTAGACTCTTGAACTTGAGAAGAGTTTGTTTGATGAACATAGCTGCACCATTGTTTGGGGCATATATATTTATGATTGTTATGTCTTGTTGGTGTATGGTTCCCTTGAGAAGTATGTAGTGTCCCTCTTCATCCCTTTTGATTAACTTTGGCTTGAAATCTATTTTATTTGATATGAGTATGGACACTCCTGCTTGTTTCCGAAGTCCATATGAGTGATATGATTTTTCCCAACCTTTCACCTTCAGTCTATGTATGTCTTTTCCTATCAAATGCATCTCCTGAAGGCAGCATATTGTTGGGTCTTGTTTAGTGATCCATTCTGCTAGCCTGTGTCTCTTAATTGGTGAGTTTAAGCCATTAACATTCAGAGTTATTATTGAGATATGGGTTGTTCTTCCAGCCATATTTGTTTATTTATGTTACTAAACATGGTTTGTTTTCCTCTTTGATTATTCCCCTCCACCTTTACTGTACTACCTCCCACTGTTGGTTTTCATTGATATTTTCCATTTCCTCTTCCTGTAATATTTTGCCGAGGATGTTTTGAAGAGATGGTTTTCTAGCTGCAAATTCTTTTAACTTTTGTTTATCATGGAAGGTTTTAATTTCATCTTCCATCCTGAAGCTTAATTTCGCGGGATACACAATTCTTGGTTGGAACCCATTTTCTTTCAGTGTTTGAAATATGTTATTCCAGGATCTTCTAGCTTTCAGAGTCTGTGTTGAAAGATCAGCTGTTATCCTGATTGGTTTACCCCTAAATGTAATCTGCTTCCTTTCTCTTGTAGCTTTTAAAATTCTCTCCTTATTCTGTATGTTGGGCATCTTCATTATAATGTGTCTAGGTGTGGATCTCTTATGATTTTGCACATTCGGCATCCTGTAGGCTTCTAGGATTTGGGATTCTGTCTCATTCTTCAAGTCTGGGAAGTTTTCTCGTATTATTTCGTTGAATAGATTGCTCATTCCTTTGGTTTGGACCTCAATACCTTCCTGTATCCCCATGACTCTTAAGTTGGGTCTCTTTATGTTATCCCATATTTCTTGAATGTTCTGCTCATGGTTTCTTAACAGCTTTGCTGAGCTGTCTATGTTCTTCTCCAGTTGAAATACTTTGTCTTCATTGTCTGATGTTCTATCTTCTAAGTGTTCTACTCTGCTGGTAGTATTCTCAATTGAGTTTTTAAGTTGGTTTATTGTTTCCTGCATTTCCAGGATTTCTGTTTGTTTGTTTTTTATAACCTCTATCTCCCTGTATAATTGATCTTTAGCTTCTTGGATTTGTTTATGTAATTGATTGTCAAAGTGGTCGAAGTGGTCTTTCATTGTCTGATTTTGCTGTCTAATGTCTTCCTTGAGACTCCAGATCATCTGAAGCATGTATATCCTGAATTCTTTATCTGACATTCCATCTGCTGCAGATATTACCTCTTCTAAAGTTGAGTTGACCTGCATTGCTTGTGGTCCTTTCTTTCCTTGTCTTTTCATACTGATCGCGTTTCTTTCTGCTTGGTGAAACTGTTGTGTTATTGATTTTTCCCCCTATATATTTATATTGCTCTTGTATAGCTGCAAAGTCTCCCTCGCAGGCTTTGGCGGTGGCTCTGCCCCTCCTCCAATTGAGGCAATGTGCCTACCACGCCAGGAGGCCGCTGTACCTGTACTTTCGATGGGCCTGTTCTTTAGGTGGTCACAGGTCCGCCTACCTTGCAGGCGTGAGCAGCGGCTTTGCCCCTCCGCTGGCCACTAGGCCTGTTCTGTCTGTCGGTTGCAGGTCTGTCTACCTAAAAGGTGCTGGTGGCGGCTCTGCCCCTCCCCCGACCGGGGCGATGTATCTGGCGGGCCACTGGGCCTGTTTTGTCGGTGGTCACGGTTCCGCCTACCTTGCACGTGCGTGGAGCAGCTGTGTCCCTCCGAGAGTTGCTGGGCCTGACCTGCCGGTGGGTGGCAAGTGCGCCTACCTTGCAGGCGCGGGGGTGGCTCTGCCGTTCCGCGGGTCACTGGGGCTGATCTGCTGGTGAGTCGCAGGTCTGCCTACCTTGCAGGCGCCCGGTGGCTCTGCCCCTCCCCCAACCGGGGCGGGGCGATGTGTCTGGTCGGCCGCTGGGCCTGTTCTGTTGGTGGTCACAGTTCAGCCTGCCTAGCAGGCACGTGGGGCAGCTGTGCCCCTCCGCAGGTTTTTGGGCTTGACCTGCCGGTGGGTCGCAGGTCTGCCTACCTTGTAGGCTCGGGGGGTGGCTCTGCCGCTCTGTGTATTGCTGTGCCTGTTCTGCTGGTGGGTAGTGGGTCTGCCTACCTTGCAGGCGCCCGGCGGCTCTGCCCCTCCCCCAACTGGAGCGATGTGTCTGGCGGTCCACTGGGCCTGTTTTGTCGGTGGTCACAGTTCCGCCTACCTTGCACACGCATGGAGCAGCTGTTTCATTAGTGCCTGGGCACACTCTCCTTGTTTGCCTCCCTCAGGCCCTAAGTTTGTAGAGCATGGGGCTGAGAACCCCCAGCAAATTTGCTTACCTTCTGGTAGCCACGCCCCCGTATCTGGTGCAAGAGACCTCAGTTGTCAGCACTGGTGGGAGCGGTAGCTGGGAGACCCGCGCCGCGCGGCTCCCGCCGGCTCCTGCGTCAGCGCCGCCTCGGCTCCCGCCCGTTCCCGTGCCGCTGCCGCGGTTCCCGCCAGCTCCGGCCGGCTCCCGCGCCGCTCCTGCTAATTTAGAATTGAAGGAATCTCTTTGGCCGATGTTTGGTGACTTCCCCTCTCTGCTATGGCGGGCCCCTGGCTCCTTGCAGGAGTGACCGAAGGGAGAGGTGGAACTGGCTTGTCTCTTGTCTGACACAATCTCTGGTTTTAGATCCCAGTTCGCTAATTCATAGAAGCTTGGTTAGATTTCCTTCCCGTCCTCTCAAGGGGGGGAGCCCTTTCCCGGGTGGGCAGGGCCGTTAGCAGAGCCGGAAGGGCACGGGCCTTCTGTCGGGCCAGGCGGGGACCCTTCTGGCTGCGCTGGGCCGCCGGGGGCGCCCACAGAGCCAGGCAGATGGCGCCCGCGTGGCTAAGAGCCGGGCGGGGTGACCCTTCGGAGAGCGGGCGGGCCGCCAGGAATGCCGGGATGGTGGGAGCTGTCTGCCGGCCGGGCAGGGACCCTTCTCGACGAGCAGGGCCGCCGGGGGCGCTTGTAAAGCCGGGCGGCTGCAGCCTCGTGGCTAAGAACCAGGCGGGCGGGGTGGCTGTTTGCAGAGCAAGAGCGGGATGGCTGGAGCTGTCTGCCGGCCTGGCGGGGACCCTTCTCGCCTAGCAGGGCCGCCGGGGGCGCTTGTAAAGCCGGGTGGCTGCAGCCGCGTGGCTAAGACCCAGGCGGGCGGGGTGGCTGTTTGCAGGGCAAGAGCGGGGCCGCCAGGGTAGCCGGGATGGCGGAAACTGTCTGTCGGCCGGGCAGGGACCCTTCTCACTGAGCAGGGCCACCGGGGGCACTTGTAAAGCCGGGCGGCTGCAGCCTTGTGGCTAAGAACCAGGCGGGCGGGGTGGCTGTTTGCAGAGCAAGAGCGGAATGGCGGGAGCTGTCTGCCAGCTGGGCGGGGACCCTTCTCGCTGAGCAGGGCCGCCGGGGCGCTTGTAAAGCCGGGTGGCTGCAGCCACGTGGCTAAGACCCAGGCGGGCGGGGTGGCTGTTTGCAGGGCAAGAGCGGGGCCGCCAGGGTAGCCGGGATGGCGGAAACTGTCTGTCGGCCAGGCAGGGACCCTTCTCGACGAGCAGGGCCGCCGGGGGCACTTGTAAAGCCGGGCAGCTGCAGCCTCGTGGCTAAGAACCAGGCGGGCGGGGTGGCTGTTTGCAGAGCAAGAGCGGGATGGCTGGAGCTGTCTGCCGGCCTGGCGGGGACCCTTCTCGCCGAGTAGGGCCGCCGGGGGCGCTTGTAAAGCCGGGTGGCTGCAGCCGTGTGGCTAAGACCCAGGCGGGCGGGGTGGCTGTTTGCAGGGCAAGAGCGGGGCCGCCAGGGTAGCCGGGATGGCGGAAGCTGTCTGTCGGCCGGGCAGGGACCCTTCTCACCGAGCAGGGCCGCCGGGGGCGCTTGTAAAGCCGGGCAGCTGCAGCCCCGTGGCTAAGAACCAGGCGGGCGGGGTGGCTATTTGCAGAACAAGAGCGGAATGGCGGGAGCTGTCTGCCGGCCGGGCAGGGACCCTTCTCGCCCAGCAGGGCTGCCGGGGGCCGCTTGTAAAGCCGGGTGACTGCAGCCGCGTGGCTAAGAACCAGGCGGGCGGGGTGGCTGTTCGCCGAGCGAGAGCAGGGCCGCCAGGGTAGCCGGGATGGCGGGAGCTGTCTGCTGGCCGGGGGGGGGGACCCTTCTGCCGCGCTGCTCTGGGCCGCCTGCCGCTTGCAGAAGCGGCCGGTGGCCTCGGGATTGGACTCTGAGCCCGCGCTGCCGGTCAAGTTTCACTTGTCTGGGGCAAACTGTCACGTCTAATAAACTTACTAATTCTCGGCAGGTCTCCTTTCAACGGAATTTTGCTAGAAGATCCTCAGTAGGTAGAATGTAGCTGTTTTAATGGGTGTTTCTGATCCCGTTAATGTGGAGATATTGAAAGTGCTGCTTCCTCGCCGGCCGCCATGTTGGATCCCCCTCCCTAGGTCTTTAAATTTAATAAAACACACTCTGTTGAGAGCCACAGAGGGTCAGAATGATGCCTGGCATTTGCCAGAGGGAATGTTTGAAAGGTGACCAGAGAACCAATGAGATGATGATTTGAGTTAAGCTATATATAATTGCTGTGATGCTGGATTGACTGTATTGTATATTTGACCTTTACTGTCAGGAAATGGGGTGGCTCTTGCTGCGGGCACCTGCTGCTTTGGAGTTCTAGCGGGACGTTCCTTCTTCAGTGTAATTAACCTACCCCCAAGGAAATTGTGGCATTCAACATGTAGGACCTGGGAGGTTAGTGAAAAGATAAAAATGTTTCTGCCTACAACAGCAGTTGGTTATTTCAATATATAACTGCTTTCTGAATGATCAACTGCTTAACAGAAAGGAAAATTAAATTAAATAGGCAAACTTAAATCAACAGACTCACAATCAGCAATCAGGATTGAAAATTTAAGAATGTGTGAAGTGCTGGGTGTTGTGGTGCATGCTTTCATCCCAGGGGCTTGGGAGGCTGAGGCAGGAGGATCTCAAGTTCAAAGCAATCCTTCACAATGTAGCAAGGCACTAAGCAACTTAGTGAGACTCTGTCCCTAATTGAAATATAAGAAAGGGTGGGGATGTGGCTCAGTGGTTAAGCACTCCTCGGTTCAATTTCTGGTACAAAAAATTCATGATGTTATAAATGTAAAATGATTAAATTTGTAAGATTTTTATTTAATGCAAAACTTTGAAGTATGTTTTCTCAGTGAAGAAAAGGGGGAAAGTGAATTTGAGATGGAAATTAATTATGATTATAGATAGGAATTGCTTCCATGTTTAATAAAATTAAGGCTCACAGATGATGTCTTTGATCCTTTTGTGCTCAAAGACCTGCAGTTCTGGGGTCCCCATCTGGTTATTCCAGAACTGTCTCCTTTTGTTTTCATTTCTGTATGACCAGAAAGAGTTCAGTTGAAAAATAACACTGTACCTTTAAATATGTATAATTAGTTGTTAGAGAAATCTTTAAGAAAATATAAAGAATATGGAAATGTTAACTATGCCCATTTGACCATTATGCACTGCGTATATGTATCAAATTATCATGTTACCTGATAGATTTTACAATTAAAATAATAAAGAAGAAATAAATACAACAAATTTTTTAAAAAATATTTTATTGGTGAATCATATTTACACATGAGAGTGGGCTTCGGTTATATTATTCTGTTATATTAATACCAGTACATAGCATAATTTGGCAAATTAAAAAAATAACAACTCAGTTCAAGCTATCTAAAGCCTATGACTTCTTTTTCCTTTCCTTTAGGATTTAATCACTCAGGATATGGATAAAAATGGTGCTTATTTTGTGGGGCTATCAGATCCAGAGGGTCAAGGACACTGGCAATGGGTTGATGAGACCCCATACAACCAAAGTGCCACGTGATTACAGAATTAGATAAAGGAATCCTGGGTCCTGGATCATGCAGGAAGTTTAGAGTGTTCCAGCATCAGTTCTGAAACTAAAACAGCTCACTCTTGTCCTCTTGCACTCACAGCTAATCAATTTTATTACCTCATTAAATTATCACAGAAGCCTAGGAGGCACAGAATATTTTTCCTATTATAAAAATGAGGAAATCGAGTTTGAAGAGTATAGATAGTTCAGCTAAGATCACCCAACAATAGTCTTTAGAACCAGGTGAATTCTACTTTGCTTTTATAAACTCTATTTATTCTCTGTAATAAAAATTTATGTTTTTAAAAATCATTGTGGATTATTGTGATTTAATATACCTCATAAAGCAAAAATCCTAATTTTGTATACTATTAGAATATCTCATATTTATGTAATCTTTAAAGGCATTTAAATACATTAGTATACTCACACCTTTGACCCTTATATCTTCTTTGTGAAATATATAGTGCTGTTACTTTTGGTCCAGCATTTAAATGGGCAAACTGAGAATCTAAGAAATTATATTATTTGACCTAGAAAACAGGAATAAGTAGATCTAGAGATTTAACTATTTTTTCAAACTTTAAATTCATCCCATTAAAAAGGAAAAAAAAAAAACCCTGTTTTGATACATGGTACCATGGTGACTTCCCTTCATCATATAAGAAAGCTTTATGGATTGACATTCTCCTGGCAATAGGGTCTTTGTTTAGAGGAGAGGCCGAGGGTAACTTTTGGTCAAATGTTTGGTGCAATAAGGTATGAGAAATTATGAGTGATAAGGGCACAATTTTCAAGATAAATGCGAGAGGTGTTGGTGGAGGAGATGCTGCATGAGAATTGGGAAGGGTTGTTCTGGGCATATCTGACCCTGACTTCCACAAAGTTCCACCCCAGCCTCTGTCCCCATAACTGACTCTATCCCCTTTAAAAGCAGTCTTGGAAGAATAATTTCATCCTTTTTCTCTGTTTCAGATTCTGGCATCCCGGTGAGCCAAGTCATAGTGAAGAGCCTTGTGTTGGAGTAAATCATCCTCGTTCATCATTGCAATGGGGCTGGAAGGATGTACTTTGTACAGATCTTCAAAGATCAGTTTGTGAAATGAGGAAGATCTACTTATGAATCAACACTTTTCATGGACATGTGTTTGGATTAGCATTCATTATTCTAGAGCTAGCTCATAAGTTCTTCTTTATGAAAGACATTCCATAGACTTTTAGTTATGTGGTCAACTATTCCATTTTTGAGGAAATGTTAGTGTTGCATATGGAATTCATCAGTTTACTTCCTACAGAGCACCTAATACAATAATTGTGGGGGACTTTTATTTAATGTACAATGAGTTTACTCCATATTATTTCTGTACCATAATGATGGTACAGAATTTTAAAAAGATACATTTTACTCAAAATACCTTTGACTGTCTCAGTAAAGAGAGTAATTGAACAGGAGTGAAATGTTTTATCTTGTGTCTAGCCAGTGCTGGAACTCTTCTCTTCACTCTACTTTGTGTTGTATGAGTGTGTTTCAGTGTCTTTTACTTATTTTTCTATAGAGCATCTTTACATCAATGTGTGTGAACAGGTTTTATGTGAGGTTTGTGTTTAAAGAACAATACATAATCAGAAACCATCCTACTAAGTGCTAATCACTATAAAGGATGTAAGAAGTAATACACTAGTTATTGTAAGGGTAAAAGAAATTGAAGTTAAAGTGTAAAAGTTAAAGTGTAAAAGACCGGGCATTGTAAAGTTTCTAAGCTGCAAGGCCTGAGTTAAAAAGTAAAGGACCAGGTATTGTTAAGTTCCTCTGCTACCCCCAAAACCTGAAATTCCTGTAGCTGTTAGGACAATACCCGAACAGCCCAGTAAATATTCCCACTGACTCTCTGGTTGTTTAATAACCTGGGACCCTGTGTAGCTTGTCATGTAGGCATACAGGGCCTGAACCAATCAGTTTGAATGTGTACCCCACTTAGAAGTGACCAATCACCCCCGCACAACCTGTTCCCGCCAATGAATGTGCTAATCACGTCTCAGAGTTGTTGTTCAATTTTCCCGCGCCTCATGATGATTTGTTCTGATGTATGCAAAGCCCCCACCCTCCTCAAAAAATGTACTTAAGCACTGCTCAACCCCTGCTCTGAGCTCTGGGCTGCTCTTCCTACTTGAGTGAGCACGGAGCCCCAGCGTGTTGGATTGGATCCTCAATAAACCCCTTTTGCTATTACATGAGTTGGTCACTTGGTGGTCTCTCCCTCTGACGTTTCGCCAGACCCTTACATTATGGTTTTAAGCCACTAAGGTTTTGAGTAGAATGTTCAGTACTAGGAAGAATACTTTCATGTGACTATCATTTTGTAGAAATGATAATGTTGAAGCTGGCTGATTTCTCTGAAGGTGGAGATCTGCTGTCAACTGACAACCCTCTAGAGCCCTTTGGATGTAAATTTTATTCAGATGATTTTAATTCTGAAACATGGATTATGTTACAGTTTAGATATGAGGTGACTCCCAAAAGCTCATGTGTGTGACAATGAAAGAAATTTTAGAGCTGAAATAATTGGGCTGTGAGAGCCTTCACCCAATCAGTGCATTAATCCCCTGATAGGGACTAAATAAATGGCAACTGTAGGCATGTAGGGTGTGGCTGAAAGAGGTGAGTCACTGAGGGTGTGCCTTTGATGTTGGTATTTTGTTGTAGTGGAAGAGGTCTGCTTCCTGGTGAGCATGTCTTGAGCCACTTTCCTTCTCTACACCTTTCTTCTCTGATGGTCTGTTTCACTTCAGGCCCAGAACAATGGGAGCTGGTTGAGACCTTTGAAAGCATGAGCCCCATATAAACTTTTCCTCCTCTAAAATTGTTTTTTGTCAAATATTTTGGTCACAGTAGCAAAAAAGCTGACTAAAACAGATTAGTAGTCCTGTGAAGAGTCCTGTTCACGATTTTGTAACCAAGAGGGGAACTATCAATTGATAGAAACACCATGGATGGCAGAGTAGAGCAATGAGAAGGATCTGGTTAATTAAGTTCTTTCTGAGTCACAGAATTGACTGTTTTCACAGTATAACCTTCTGTGAAGTTTTATTGTGAAGACTGACAAATTTCTAATTATTTGTCAGACTAAGTCCTGATGGATTCAACAAAACGTTTCATTTAGTGACTAGATTTTATCTAGACATGGTTTATTTGAGTAAAAGGAACACACTTTCAGAGTATAGCTCCATGATTTTATTGAGTGAATATAAACCTGTAAACACCATGCCTATCTACAATAAAGATTTCCATCATTGCCTATTGTTCTCCGTGTTAACCCCATGAATGCAATGATCTGATTCCTGCTTTTCCAGCTCTCAAATTCCATATAAACAAAATAACAATGTTTGCTTTTTCTTTCCACTTTATTTTTCTCAATATGTTTGTATTTTTCCATTGGTAGATTCAATTTTTCATGAAATTGTATTTCATCGTAACATGATCTTTTTATCTAATTTCCAGTTGGTAAACTTTGAATTATTTCTTTATCTTATCTATTCTAAATAAAGCTGTTTTTTACATGCCTTTTTGTGTAACTCTGCATTTATTTTTTTTAGAAATATGCACAGAGGTGGAATATATTCATACCGCAGTATTATAGAGAATATTATTCTTGTCCTAAAATTTCTGTGTCACCTTTTATGCTTTTCTTTCTCTCTGATAACTCCTAGATATGATTGATCTTTTTATTGTTTTTATGCTTTTGTCTTTTACAGATTGTCATAAGTTGGATCCTACACAGATTCTCCAGATGTCTTCTTACACTTAGTAATGTGCATTTAAGATTCCTCCATTTTATTTTGTTCCATGTTGACATTTTTATTCATTGCAGAAAATATTATACCACAGTGTATTCATCTATTGATGTATATGTTGATTGCTTCTAATGTTTGACAATTATAGATGAAGTTTCTAGTTGACCCCTTGTGTGGGCTTTTGTTTGGACATGTTTTCAATTAATTTGGATTCACTTGCATGTTAAGACTATGCTTAGTATTGTGGAAAACTGCCAAGCTGTCTTCCAAAGTGGCTATCATTTTGCATTTTGATCAGCATTGAATCAGAGTGCTTCTATTATTATATATTCTTGATAGCATTTGAAATTGCTAGTGTTGTGGCATTTGTCTATTTTAATATGTGTGCAGTAGTGTCTAATTTTTTAAATTCTTTTCCTCCCTATCAATTATACTATAAGATTCTTGAGTGCAGTGACTTTGATTTGTTCACTGTTGAGTTCTCAGAGGTAACACAGTATCTTGCCCCAAGTTTTCACTCAGTAAGTCTTGATTGAAAGGAAAAATAAGTGTCTCTGCAGGATAGGAAAAGAGTTGTCTATCACGGTCTGAGTATATTTAGTACAGGGAAAAGTGTTGGAAAATGCATTGATGTTGGACATTTAAGTCACATCATATATTCTAGGTTTTGTAAGTACTGAAGTAATGGTGAGATCTTGTCATATACCTTCATCTATTTGGGTAGTGATGAGGTAAGAGAGGGGTGTTATGTGGTGGCTCCTTAAAGCTACAATCACAAGTTCCATAAACGATAAACTAAGGAGCTGGTGATGTGGCTCAGTAGTAGAGTGCTCACTCAGCATGTGCGAGGCCCAGGGTTCAATTCTCAGCACCACATAAAAATAAATAAAATAAAGGTATTTTGTTCAACTATAACTAAAAAACAAAATATTAAAAAAAAACTAAGAAGAATATTTAATTTTAAAAATTTAAATAAAATTCTTATTTAACTGATGCATAAATCATCAAATTGTATGCAATTATGGGGTACCATATAATGTTTCAATATATGTGTGCATAGTATACTGCTTAAATCAATTTAAATATATCTGTCTCCTCAAATATTTATCACTTCTTTGTGTAAAATAATTCAAAATTCTTTTATTTATGTAAAAAGAATCCACCAACAGGTGGATTCATTAAGTTGGGTCACACAGTCATTGTTCAAGGACCCGGAAGAATTGTGATGCTGTGTGTAAAGGGACACTGTCACAGCCCACCAGTACCTAAGACTGCTTATGGGGAAGGTGCAGAACAGAAAAACAGGGCAGGTGGCACTACAGATCCTCAGCTTCACGGAAGTGCTTCAGTCTGGACTTGGTGCAGCAACCTCGGGGATGTGCATTCATTTCTCCTGCTCACCTTCTGAACCCAGGTCCAGGGTTTACTGCTGCAGTTCCTGCAGGAACTTGGACACCTGCAAGATGTTTTCTGTTGCAAGGATGGTACTCTGCAGCAGCATTCCCATACTCTTTCCTGGAGACCAGCCTCCAAGAACAAGGCCAGAACTGAGCTTTGGGGTTTTTGTTCTCATTGGGTTGCTGTTGTCCAAAAAACCTTCCATTCAGAGAACTGGTTCTGGGAGGACAGATCATTGGCAGGATTGGTCATATTTAAGGGGCACAGTTCCTGGAACCTTCAAACTTAGCAACTGTGCCAACAGGATCTATATTATGCCTCTATGTGTTTTGACTTGTCCGGGTTTCACAGCCTAATTTGTTTTGAAATCTGTGGTGAGCCGCTTCTGCAGATTATGGTCGCCATTGCAGGATGGCGCTGGCTCCACTGTGGTCTGTGACAAACAACTCCTTGTTTGGGAGAGTTGGTGCATGGTTTTTCAGCACCCTGTGAGAAAGTCCCACGTGGCAGCTTCGCATTGGGGCTTGGGATGCTTTATTAAGGCTGGGAGGGGCATCCGACAAGGAATTAGAAGAAATATCAAGGGCCTGAATAAACTGCTGAAAGAAGATTCCTGAGTTGCGTCTTCCTTGCGGGCAAGGGGTCGCGACAAGTGGTGCCAAAACCCGGGAACCAGAACTTTCAGTAGTCAGGGTTGGTGCACCGGTTAGTCCCAGGTGAGTGGGATCCGCGATCAAAGCGGGGGTTAGTCCCAGGTAAGCGGGACCCGCAATTAAAGCGGCATAGCTCCTCTGTAAAGCCAGAGAGAGCATTACATCTTATTGCAGCTGCACTGTGTACTTTCACTCTTACTTTCACTTTTGTTTTTTGTGCGTCTTTTGTTGTGTCATGGGTGCCGCATCTTCAAGTCCGCTTCTCCTGGCCCTAGATGACCTGTTACGTTCCAAGGGCCTAGAAGTGAAACGTAGTACTTTACAGAGATTTTTACAGAAGACAGATATTGCTGCACCGTGGTTTGCGTTCTCGGGCAGCCTTACTATACCTAGCTGGGATAAGTTAGGCACAGATCTTGACTTTGCTTCTGAGCAGGGCATATTAGAGGGTGGGGTGATACCCCTTTGGAAGATGATCCGTAGTTGCCTCGCGCAGATGGCAGATGTCAGGAAGCACTTACTAAAGGACAAGAAGTTTTAGAGCAATTACATGAGGAAAGATCAGAAATGGCACGAAGTGACATATTTCAGGAGGATGGGAGTGTGCGGAGCGAGAAACAGGGGAGGAGGCGATTGTCTCTGGCACAAAGTGAGGTATTTCAGGAGGAAGGGAGTGTGCGGAGCGAGAAACGGGGGAGAAAACGCTTGTATCCAGATCTCAGTACGCTGCGCACACTCCCATGCAAAAGTGGGTCAGAAGAGGAGGAGGATGAGGAGGAGGAGCTCGGGAGACTGTCTCGTCAGCTAGGGAGTCTAACTATAGGAGAAGGGAACAAAAATAAACAGGAGCTCAAGGAAAATGATCCTCCGGATCCGCCGCCGTACGGTGGGGGTGTTTCGAGGAGAGCTTTCCATGCCCAAACATGGAGGGCTGTTAACGCTGAGATGGGTCTTGCTTATCCAGTTTTCCAGGATGACAATAGGGGAAGATTCCATGAGCCCTTAGATTTCAAAATTGTGAAGACCCTGGCGGAGTCTGTGCGCACTTATGGGGTGGATGGCGCCTTCACACTAACTCAGGTGGAGAGTCTGTCTAGATACTGTATGACTCCCTCTGATTGGGCTAGCCTTGTTCGGGCTTGTGTTTCTCCAGGTAAATATTTGGACTGGAGAGCCTCTGTGCTAGAGGGCGCGGTAGAGCAGGCCGCCCAAAACTATGCGGCGGGACACCCCCATTGGGACAAGGATATGCTTTTGGGACAAGGCAGATTTGCTAATCAACAGACAGGATTCCCTCCTGAGGCATATGATCAAATTAACAACATTTGCATTCGGGCATGGAAGTCACTTCCAAATAGAGGAGAGGTGTCTGGTAACTTGACTAAGATTCTGCAGGGCCCCACGGAACCCTTTTCAGATTTTGTAGCAAGGATGGTGGATGCCGCTGGAAAGATTTTTGGGGACCCTGATAGGGCCATGCCCCTTATCAAGCAATTGGTCTTTGAGCAATGCACCAAGGAATGTAAAGCAGCAATCGCTCCTTATAAAAACAAGGGCATAGAAGCTTGGATGAAAGTGTGTAGAGAGCTTGGAGGACCTTTAACTAATGCAGGTCTTGCAGCTGCTGGTCCTTCGGATTACAAAAGGGGGCGGTCCTGGAACTCGTGATGCTGTTGGCTCAACATGGACTGCACATCGCACCTGAAAAGGTTCAAACGGGGGATTCTATCAGGTATTTGGGAGCGACAATTGGGTATGACAAATTAAAACCGCAAAAAATTACCATCAGGACTCAAGATCTCCAAACTCTAAATGATTTTCAAAAATTGCTGGGAGATATTAATTGGATAAGAGGATATTTACATATTCCTAATATTGTGCTCCAGCCTTTGTATGCTACTCTTAAGGGTGATCCAGATCTTGCTTCCCCTCGTAGCCTCACTACTGAGGCTAGAGTGGCCCTTATAAAAGTAGAACAAGCTATACAGCATGCCACTCTATGCAGACTCCAGAGTGATAAACCTTTCCAGTTATGTGTGCTTGCCACTATGCGGCAGCCTACTGGGGTACTGTGGCAAGATGGGCCTTTACTATGGATCCACCCACATGTATCCCCAGGAAAATCCTTAGAATATTATCCTGATGCTGTTGCAGCATTGGCACTTAAAGAGATTCAACAAAGCATTCAATTTTTCGGCCAATCACCTTCTTCTCTTATCATACCCTACACTAAAGCTCAACTTAATGTTTTATGTGCTACTCTAGACAACTGGGCTATTCTGTGTTGCTCGTTTCACGGGGGTATTGATAATCACTACCCTTCTCATCCATTACTCCATTTTGTTAAAGAACATCCCATCATTTTCCCTAAGGTAACTTCATCCAGTCCAATTCCAGGGGCTGTTAACATTTTTACTGATGGTTCCAAGTCTGGAATGGGAGCTTATGTAATTAATGACTCTCCCCCTATCCAGCATCAATTTGCTCCTGGAAATCCACAATGGGTAGAACTACAAATTGTTATTGAAGTTTTTAAATAGTGTTCTTTTCCTTTTAATCTTATTTCGGACTCCAGCTATGTGGTACAAGCACTAAAAGTCCTGGAGGCCGTGGGAGCTATTAGTGATGCCCACAATGTGTCTGCTTACTTTACTCAGCTTCAACAGCTTATCTCTAACCGCACTGCTTCTTTTTATCCAATGCACATCCAGGCTCACACCCCTCTTCCTGGTCCATTATCCCAGGATAATGTCTGTGCGGACTTAGCCACTAGAGGTCAATTGATATGCTTGGCTTCCTCCTTAGAGGGGGCTAAGTTGTTTCACCAAAACTTCCATGTTAATGCATTAATGCTGCACAGGCGTTTTTCCATTTCAAGAGCGGATGCTCGGCAGATAGTATTGCAATGTCCCCACTGTGTCACATTTCTTCATCCCCCTAATTATGGAGTAAACCCACGGGGATTGAAGCCATTGGTTGTTTGGCAAATGGATGTGACACATATACCTGACTTTGGTAACCTTAAGTATGTGCATGTTTCCGTTGATACGTGCTCTGGAATTATCCATGCTTCTGCTTTATCGGGAGAAAAGGCACGTAATGTCATTACTCACTGTTTAGAGGCATGGGCAGCATGGGGTGCACCTGCATCCCTTAAGACTGATAATGGACCTGCTTATACTGGCAGACAATTTACAGCTTTTTGTTCTACTATGGGAGTGCAGCTTACTCATGGTTTGCCTTATAATCCTCAAGGACAAGGCATTGTTGAGCGTGCTCATCGCACCTTAAATGAAACTTTACAAAAACAAAAAGGGGAAATAGGAGCTGAACACACTCCTAAAGAACGCCTGTCATTAGCTCTCTTTACCATTAATTTTTTGAATTTGGATATTCATGGTCGCTCTGCGGCCGATAGACATGTGTCCCCTCAGCCCTCTGTGATTGGCTATGTTAAGTGGAAGGATGTTCTTACGGGCCAATGGAACGGCCCTGACCCTGTGCTGACATGGGCACGAGGATCTGTATGTGTTTTTCCCCAGGATCGTACGGAACCGTTGTGGGTCCCTGAACGCTTGACAAGAAGAGTCTCGACATCAACTGACCAGCAACAAGAGATACCACAGCAATCCTGTGATGAGGATCTTCATTCTGCTAAGTGCTCTGGCTCTGGTGCTGGTGCCGATGGCACAGGCGACACCAATGCGGTGGTGGGCAGTGGCACGGGCATGGCCAATGCCGATGCCGGTTCATGGTAATTCTAGTGTCCTCCCCACTCTTTTTTCTACCTCATGTGAGATGTCTGCTCCCTGTGCCTCTCCTAGAGGGGACATGGAGAGAATTTTTAATCAATCTCAAGTTAATCTCACAGGAGTTTTTTGTTTCAGCCTTAGAAACGCTAATTGCATTAGCCTTAAGACCAAAAATTTGACTAACTGGGAGGACCCATTACGGTCCAATCAGGTCTCAGGGAGCATTATCAGTGCTGTATTGAGCAAGGGAGTTTCGGGGAAGCAATCAGGCTCAGAGACCCCCGCAAACAGCGGCTCTGCTCTTAACATAACTACCTTGGCTATTATCTCCGAGGTACTAATCCCAGTGCCTCCTTCTTCTAGTAGTATTCATGATGCCACTCATTTCAACGCCTCTCCTTACTGTTCCCCTAATCTTGGTTTCCCCCCAACACTTAAGCCTTGTCAGGATCATTCTTGGGAGAAACATCAAGTTGCTAAAGGTTTCTCCCTTTCCCCCTCTCTTAAGAGGTATGTTTATAACTTTAACAATAGTGCCAGCTCCTCTACAGGAGTAGGTTGGTCCTGGTTTCAATGGCTGATTTCCAATGAAAAGGGGGCTTCAGCCGATATTTCTGCACTGGCTCAGTTGGTAGGAGCCAAAAGTTGGCTGGCTAATGTTTCTGGTACTGTTAGGGAAAGTGAACGAGGTAATAGACTTACATCTGTTTCATTCAACTTTCTGTTGTATAATGCCACATTGCCTCCTGCAATGGTCTGTGTCCAATCCCCCTTCTTATTCCTTTTGGCTAAGGCCACCTCGTCGGGGATGCTGGATTGTTCTCATACTACCTGTCTCTTATCTGAGTGTTGGAATGGTTCCTGGACTGTAGCAGTGGTTATGAAAATTCCAACTTTTGTCCCAATCCCGGTCACTGCGGATCCTGATAAATTCCCTATTGTTGAGCTACTTAGAGTCTGCAGAGATTTTGGAATCACAGCGGCTATAGTGACAGCCGTGGCGGTATCTGCTGCTGCAGCGGTTACGGCCGGAGTGGCTATGGCCAATCAAGTACAAACTGCTGCCACCATTAATCAAGTTGTCCAACAAACTTCCACCATACTTGAATCCCAAAATACAATTAATCAACATATTTTGTCAGGTATTTTAGCTGCCAACCAAAGAATAGATTTACTCCAAGCTCAGGTAGAAGAATTGGCTGACTTAGTGCTTTTGGGTTGTGTTGACCAACGTGCACATTTATGCATAACCTCTGTCAGATTTAATGATTCCAGG
Organism: Callospermophilus lateralis; assembly: GCF_048772815.1. NCBI lineage: Eukaryota > Metazoa > Chordata > Mammalia > Rodentia > Sciuridae > Callospermophilus > Callospermophilus lateralis. The sequence continues at coordinate 75,198,242 of NC_135308.1, read as the reverse complement.
AATGCTTCCCGCATCATTGGCGAATATTTGGCCGGAAATTGGTCCATGGAAGCGGAAGACATGATCCAGTCTCAACTAACCCAGATAGCTGTCTTGAATAACACCCGTGTTGATCCCGTGACTTTGGGTCAATTCACCGATTGGATATCTTCTGCTTTTTCCTTTTTTAAAGAGTGGGTGGGGGTAGGCATTTTTGGTGCAATGTGTTGCTTTGGTATGTTTCTCTGTTTGTGGTTTCTCAAGGCCACAAGGCCTTGTCGCCTCAAGGCCCGCAATGCTCACGATAAGGCTATGATCATCCAAGCTCTTGCAGCTTTAGAAAATGGCAATTCACCTCAAGTTTGGCTTGCGCAGCTTAAACAGTAAACCTTTGACATGGTCGTTACACCCCAAGTTATTATAACATTGCACTGGGATCGGCATGTCTTTCCTCGTTATTCTCTTAGTGTTGGAAAGCCCTTGCACTCTGCCGGTCTCGCTGCCATTGCACGCAGGTGGGTTTCCACACTAATGCTTCTCTATCGCCTTAAAGTCCGTGCCTTTCTTTCAGGGTGCTGTCAACTCGTTTGTCGTTGTGTACAGCCACAGTTCAGCCTCAGCTGTCCCCCTTCGTCCACCTTCGTCACAATACAGGATGCGAGGCAAGGCACTGCACTTGAGTGATCCTTGAAGTGGACCTCAATGAGAGCATGTCCTATTGCATGCGGGTTTGATGTCCACGCCCCGCCCCACGAAAAAAGGCGTCGGCTGATACGGCTTCAGATCTGGGGAAGGGCCCTCCTTAGGACTGAGCCATACTATGCAGCCACTTCTGCACAGTGGGATAGGACCTCTACTCTCGCCTGTATTGTTTTCAGAAAACAGAAGGGGGGAACTGTGGTGAGCCGCTTCTGCAGATTATGGTCGCCATTGCAGGATGGCGCTGGCTCCACTGTGGTCTGTGACAAACAACTCCTTGTTTGGGAGAGTTGGTGCATGGTTTTTCAGCACCCTGTGAGAAAGTTCCACGTGGCAGCTTCGCATTGGGGCTTGGGATGCTTTATTAAGGCTGGGAGGGGCATCCGACGAGGAATTAGAAGAAATATCAAGGGCCTGAATAAACTGCTGAAAGAAGATTCCTGAGTTGCATCTTCCTTGCGGGCAAGGGGTCGCGACAGAAATCAGTCATTGAGTACTTTATTTCAGTTATTTTATCCTTTAATTCTAAATTTTCCTCAAAAATATCAATTTTTAATCAACACATTAATGAAGCATATTAATAGGATTCACTGTGATATTTTCTTAAGCCCATACAACCTGCACTGATCATATCCATATTTTCTTCTTATACTCCTTTCATCCCAGCAGCCTTCCCAGTTGCTAGTAATCACAATTTTATATTCAGGCCGAGTTTTTTAATGCCATTTTCTAAATAGGAGAATATATGTCTTCCTATGTCTGGTTTATTTTGCTTACCATGATTTCCTCCTGTTGCTTCTTTGCCAAAAATTACAGGACATCTTTCTTTTTTATGACTAAATAATACTCCATTGTGTGTGTGTGTGTGTGTGTGTGTGTGTGTGTGTGTGTGTGTGTATATATATATATATATATATATATATATATATATATATATATATATATATATATCATATTTTCTTCATCCATCTGTTGGTTAATGGGAACCTAGTCTGATTGCACATTTCAGCCATTGTGAATAGTGAATGCAGGTGTCTCTTATGTATGCTGACTTCATTTCCTTTGGCTATATACCAGGAGTAAGTTTTATTGATCATATTTTAGTTCAAAGTTCATTTTTTTGAGCAATCTCTATATTGTTTTTTATAGTGATTGTACCAATTTACATTTCTACCATAAGTATATAAGAGTTCCCTTTTCTCTATGGCCTCACCAGCATTTGTTAGTTTTTGTTGTTTTGAAAATAGTCATTTGATAATAATGGGGTGAGATTGTATCTCATTTCAGTTTTGGTTTGCATTTCCTCATGGCTACGGACATTGAGCATTTTAAAATACATTTATTGGTCACTTGTATTTTTCTTTTGAGAAGTGAGTATTAAGATCATATACCCATTTTTATTTGGATTTATTGTATTTTGTTGTTCTTAAGTGTTTTTTGTTCCTTCTATAGTTCAGATAGCAACCATCTGTGAGATTAACAGTTGGCAAAGATTTTCTTCCTTTGTGTAGATCATCTCTTCACTCTGTTGATTTTTCCTTTGCTGTGTAGAAGTTTTTTAGTTGGATGTAATCTATTGTCAGTGTTGCTTTTGTATATCCAGGTTTTGGTCCTACCTGGAAAATTGTTGCCTGTACCTATGTCTTAGAGAACACCAATAGAGAAGGTTAAATTGGAGAGGGGTAAGGAAGTCAAGAGCTCTTAAATTTACTTGTCCTAAACAGAGCTGAGGAGAATGTTTTCTCTTCCTGCACAACTAGATGATAATAATCATTGAGTTTATTTAATAAAACAAATAATCATTGAGTTTATTTTCATCTCTAAGGGGAACTGGAAAAAATATAGCAACATGTTATAACCACTTCCTCCATCTCCCCTTATGATTTATTTTATCTCAAAGCAACCATGGGAGAAACGTTCTGGTTTCTATCTTTTTCTCAGTCTGTTTCATCATGTGCCACAGCTATGACTATCCCATCACTACAAGTGCCCTGCTGAGTTCAAGTCCACTTTTTATGCAGGTCCAGTTATGAAGGTCTGTTTAATTAAATCATTGACTGTTGGTGATGGCACTTGGTTTCCAGTCCTTTTCCCTCCCTGGGTGGGATTGAATGTTTCAACTGTTTACTCACTGTAAAGGTAAAATTTCTAAGCTGATTCTAAGCCGCAGAGCCAGAGTTAAAGTGTAAAAGACCGGACATTGTGAAGTTTCTAACTGCAAGGCTTGGATTAAAGAGTAAAAGATTATTGTTACAATTCCTCTGCTACCCCTGGAACCTGTAATCTTGGTAGCTGTTAGGACAATACCCGAACTGCCCAGTAAACATTCTCACTGGCTCCTCTGGTTGTCTAATAACTTGGGACTCTGTGTAAAATGGCACATAGACATTACAAGTCCCAAAACCAATCAGTTTGAATATGCACCCCACTTAGAAGTAACCAATCACCCCTGTCCAATCTGTTCCCGCCAACAAATGTGCTAATCAGGTCTCAGAGTTGTTGTTCAATTTTCCCGCGCCCCGTGATGATTTGTTCTGATGTATGCAAAGCCCCCCCCCCCCGCCCTCTCCAAAAAGTGTACTTAAGCTCTGCCTGACCTCTGCTTGGGGCTCTGGGCTGCTCTATCTTCCTGAGTGAGCCTGGAACCTCAGCATGATGAATCAATAAAACCCCTTCTGCCAATTGCATGGAGCCGGTCTCTTGTGGTCTCTCCCTCCGACGTTTCGCTGGACCCTTACACTCACAAGATTGGTTTCTCTGGCAAGCAGTTCCCATTCTAGAACTATGTTGAGGACCATCAAGAGTCACATAATTGGCCTAAGTTTAGGCATGGTTGAAAGGGACATGTTATGAATAAAAAAATAGGCTACTTTCATCTTTTTGCTCCTATGCTATTTTAGGAATTTGGGGTGGAAAACCCAAATATTGTAACAAAAAATGCTTTTATCACATTTATGGCCCAGAAAGTTTTAAGGTATTAGAAGCTCTGTGCCAAGAACTGAGGATGAAGACCAAATATAAATTTCTTTTTATAACCCAATATTATGAGTTCAGTGTTCATTTATCCATAATAGATTTCCATATATTCAAGACTGCTTCCTTAAGTACATGGAGATATTTTTGATGTTAATATAGAAAAATAATCTACATTCTGCAACTTGTATATTATTGAGGCAGGATCTCAAAGTCCTTGAGTAGTGGCAGAGAATTCATGAAGCCTGCATCTGAACTTAAACCATTTCAGGCTTCCCTTTATCCAAGGAGGGAGGATTAAAATTTTTTATTGATCTCTGCCCAATATTTTTATTGATTTCTGATGTCAATATTGACCTCAAGGACTATAGTCCTTCCAAGATGACTAGAATCTTTATTCTCTAATAAAATGCCAAATCAAGTGAAACAAAGATAATCTCAACGTAGTTTGTTGCAAAGCATGCAAAAGCAGAATAAGCAAAAATAAACAAGGCAAACTTGTTTGGTTTTCTTGATTCATCTTCCTCCCTTTATTGCTCTTTTTCTATCTTTCAACAGTCAATTTAAGATTTGATGAGTCATGTCAGGACCCGAGAGATAACAAGTCTTGTTTAATGTGCACATTCATGAACAAAAAAAGTTAACTTTTTAAAAATTTTTAAAATATTTAAAAAATCCTAAATGTTTAAAGTGTCCCATTTATTGTTATTCATTCTATATTTTTTTTCTATAGCTACCACTATGCAAAGTATTTATTTATATATTTATTTATGTTGTACTGAGGACTGAACCTAGGGGTGCTCCACCACTCTTATATTCCTAATCTTTTTTCTTGTATTTTGAGATCGGTTCTTGTTAAATTGCCCAAACTGTACTCAAATTTGTGATCTTCTTGCCTTTCCTTTACCTTCCCTTTGCTTCCTCTCTTCCCTCCCTTATTCCCCTTCTTCTACTCTACTGGTCTATATTTTTATGAGTTTCCACTCCCCCTCTTTTTTCTTTTTTCTTTTCTACTTTTCACATATCAGAGAAAATATATGACTATTGACTTCCTAAGACTGACTATTTAACTTAACATAATGCTTTACATTTTATCCATTTTTCTGTGAATGCCATATTTCATTATTATTTATGACTGAATACAACTCTTGTGAAGTGGGTATGGTGGTGCACATGTGTCTGTAATCTCAGCAACTTGGGAGGCTGAGGCAGGAGGATTGCAAATTCAAGTTCCACCTGAGAAACTTAGAGAGACTGTCTCAAAAAGAGGGGTGTATGTAGGTCAGTGGTAAAGCACCCCAAATTTAAATCTCCAGTCCCCCCACAAACCACATTTTCTTCATCTTTTCATCTGTTGATGGATACCTAGGCTGATTCCCTAACTTGTCTATTGTGAATTGAGCTGCTATAATCATGGGTATGCATGTATCACTAAAGTATGCTGACTTTAACTTTTATACATAAATACTGAGGTGCAGTCAGAAATACTTAGAAAAACTCAAAATAACCTGTGTGCTTGCTTTCAAGGTTGTCAAAATAAAGGAGGCCAGACATCCAGTGAGTCAACAATTGATGACTTTGTGACAGTCACACCTCTATGTGTTTGTAATAAATTTATGCAGAAAAATAGACTCTCTGTTCTAGAATATAGAGCTAAATTATAGTGGGGAATGTGACATAAGTAAATGGGCATTCAAACAAACAAATGAGATAAGTTGTTATGCACTAGCATAATTCAGTCTAGTCTTCATTGGCTTTCATAGGGAAGTAGAGTGGTTGGTGTGGGAGGTAAGCTGGCTTGGCTCAGATAGATGGCATGAGGCTCCACAGCAAAAGAACTGGTGGATTCTCATCCTTTTTATTTCTTCATAGTGACTTACCATTTTGCAGGTGACAAATATGACAAAAGACTGTCTAAATTTCACATATATCATTCAACTCTAACCTGCTTCAGTGAAGGGCATAGGTAAAGGTTTACAATGCTTACCTACACTTTTCCTTTTTCAGAGACAACTCAGGGTTGAGCTCAAAGCTAATGTGTGTGAAATAAAATTTCTCCTTGGATTTTGTCAAAATATTTATAAACTTGCCTATTCATATCAGGCTTTAAATACGTCCCCCAAACAATTCTTTCTCTAGACTTCTTGATGTCAATAACTGTTAGCATGTACCTACATGTACTTTGTTCAAGTCACCTCTGGAAATTGTTTATAACAATTCTCATAATTTTCAGATTGTTCCCACTCTTTATTCAATGCACAAAATTCTTCCAGTTTTGCTTAAGGTCACCAGTTAATAACATCTAACTCCAACCCAAATACCAACTTTATTATTAGTCCAATGGATCAGGTTGAGGTTGTCCTACTTCAAAATACACTTCTGGTAACTTTATCTGGGTCAAGTTGAGAAAACTGCATTCAGAATCATGGTCTGTCTCACACTCTATGAAGGGCAAAAAGTCCAAGGGAGAGCATGTGAATGCACATAGTGGTCTGATGGCTGTTATTCTTCCAAGTGAAGAAATGTAACCTAGAAAGATATCAAAACTATTGTTATTTAAGAAGTAATTAATTCACTACTCTGCTTATATGGAGAAACCTGTGAGAAGTGAAAAGAAGACAGAAGATTCTTTGTATTTCTATGAGATGTTGGAATTTCCTCTTTGTGTGTGTGTGTGTGTGTGTACATGTGTTTGGTGAGAATATGTTGCAAGAAAATGCAAATGTTGGTTTCTCTGCTTTCCTGGACCCATAGTTTTACCAGAACATCAAGGTTCTTTGGCCAAACAACTATGTAACTGACTGTTTGTAATGAAACCATGATTCTAAAAAGCTAATCTTCCCTTGACATTTCGCAGGCACTGCTGGTATAACAAATAGAGTTTTAGATAATATTGCCCTGCAAAGCAGCAAATGGCAATTTTGTTCTGAAATGGGACAGAGATGGATCTAATTCCAAATCTATTTGTCAATGTATTCACTAAATATATCCAACCTAAAGTTATGATTAACCAGATTGTTCAACATAAAAATTTCAATTCCAGATAAACATAAAATAAAATTGCTGTACAATATTAGATTGGCAATGGAAAGTGCTCAGATTTTAAGAACATCCTTTCAAATTATTCTAATGAAAAAAGTAAAATTTCAAACATAACATTTTCATTTTGACCCAAATTAACAAACAATTGAGCCAGGTGAGTTGGTGCATGCCTGTAATTCCAGCAGCTTTGGAGGCAGAGACAGGAGAATTGTGAGTTCAAAGATGGCCTCACCAACTGGGAGGCTCTAAGCAACTCAGTGAGACCCTGTCTCTAAATAAAATACAAAATAGGGTTGTGCATGTGGCTCAGTGGATGAGTGCTCCTGAGTTCAATCGCAGGTATGTCCTCCCCACCTCCAAATAAGTAGGCTGCCTGGATCACTGGTCCCAGGAAGTTTTTTGCTTGTCAACCCCTAAAAAGAATTTAAAAAAACATGTAGCCTCTTATGCAATTTTATATCTAAAATATTTCATCATGTTATAGAAGTAAAGATTTCAACTTCTTGAACAGTATAAATACTGACATTTAAAATGGTTATCTCCCAGTGTCTAGAAATCATAACAGAGTGTTAACTCCCATGATTCATTAAAAGAAGCATAGTGAAAATGCTGTTATTCTGGTTCCTGTTCGTTCCGTGGGCGATAAAGGATTTTACCTCTGGAAAAAAAAATGTGTTTTGTTTAGTGGTTAGATGTTTTACATTCTTTTACCCCATGGACTAATATTTATGTCAAACTTCACTTATCCACTAAATATAAACATAAGTACATATTTAAAATTTTCATTTCCTGTGGGCATTAGGGTTTAGGTTTACACAATTTCTTAGATTGCCTTATTGTTACAAGTATTATCAGTATACAGATTGGACACCTCAAAACTTACTACAAATTTTGATAAAACATTACCAATAAAATGAAATTCTATTTGAAATCTATCTGTTAGCAAGATGAATGGGAATTTAAAAAAATGCAATCTGATATACCACTAGTCAAATAATATTGTTAGAATGAGATAGACTTCATCAATTCTAGTCCTAATTTTCAAACTGATAATACAGACTAATAAATTTGGGTCTCTTTTAAAAAAATATTATTATTTTTTTTTTAGTTGTCAATGAACCTTTATTTTATTTATTGATATGCGGTGCTGAGAACCAAACCCAGTGCCTCACACATGCTAAGCAAGTGCTCTGCCACTGAGCCACAATCCAAATTTTGTTTTTTTTTTTACATGGTAGATAGAAATGGAATAAGCTTTGTTTGAATGTCACCCAATTTTTGAATTTTTAGTTATCTATTCATGATCACATAGTAAACTATTATGAAAGTTATTTGTCATTGTCTGCCAAATGAAAATTTAATTGTTATTATGCTAGATATTCATTGATTTGATTGAAATATCTGACAAGAACAACCAAGAGGTGAAAATTTTCATTTTGGGGTAGTAGTTTCAGAGGGCTAAATTCATGGACTCCAATCCTCTGAGCTTGAGAGGAGTCAGAATATTATGGCAGAAGGGCATGGTGGAGGAAAGATCTCAGCTTTGGGAACCTGGGACAAGATATAATCCCCAAGGCCATGCCCCCAGTGACCAACTTCCTCTAGCCACACCCTATCTGCCTAGTTACCACCTAGTAGTCCATTCAAATGATTAATTCATGAAATGAATTAATCTGCTGAAGGCTTACAGTTCTCATGGCCCAATCTCTCCACCTTTGAACATTGCTACATCACCTAATATGAGCATTTTGTGAGACATTCACTAGATCTAAATAATAGTAGACATTCTCTGATATTTTTCAATGTAAAGACTAAAAACTAAAAACTGGGATGATTTGCAGTTTCTCATCAGTAGTTATTTGTTTTCTGAATTTCGGAAGAATTTTTATACATCATTTTTCATAAGTCTTACCAGTTGATCATGAATTACATTTTCTATGTCTTATATTTAAAAACACCTTATCAGGTCATTATTCTCAGAATAGTTTGGGAAAATAAAAGAACCAATGCTTTTGTCATAGTGCAGGAAATCTCATTGCAGTGCTTCTGAGCCAGTCTAAATAAGCAGGCCAGGTAACCGGGATAAAAAAAAAAGATTTTATTTGGACACATTGACTGTTGGGTCTGGGGAAGGAACATTAGGTATGATGTAATTTACTTGTGGTAAATTTGATATCTTACAGTCTCATTTGAACTATTACTGGCTTATACTGCATCATATTTTACTCATGGTTCTTTTTTTGTAGACTTATGAAAACTATCTCTTTTATTGATTCTTAATTGTTCTAGAAGAAAATATGTAGGTATGAGCTTATACCCAGGAGTTTCCCATCAATTACATTTTCTTTTGAGAAAGAAATACTAAATGAGAATTATATATACTTATAGGTCCATAAGCCTAGGGATGTATAGGCTTATGATGGTTTTCACAGTGATTTTGTGGTCTTAGATTTATTTCAAAAATTATCACTTTATTACCCTGTGAAGAACACAGGATGTATAGGGAACATTTTTTTTAAGAGGTGTAATATACATGTATTGCGGGCAGTAAAATAATGGTCCAATGTGATCTCATATTTTGCCCTGTTAATCTAGTGATAGTATCATGTTTTCAATTAAACAAAATAGTGCACTGTAGGTCTACTATTGATGCTTTTGTTTGCTGTTCATTATTTTCCTGGTTCTTAGGTGTGTTTTGCCTCTGCGCCTATAGTTGGAAAGAAATGTCGTTTGAGCACTCTGGGTGGCTGTTGCATCTGGCTGCCTGATTGCATGTGACCACTAGAGGACATGCTCCCTCTAGCAGCAACTGTAGAAACTCTTGTTTAAACTTCCTGAAGAATGGAAATGTTTAAAAGGAAAAACAAGTCTCTGTAGGCACTTTGTCTATGGAATCTGAGACTGTACCTGCTTCTAAAATTTTGGAACAGAATTTGTTCCCAAATCCCACCATTATGTACAATTGTAATATACTAATAAAAAATGTGGAAAAAGTTTAAAAAATTTAGAAATAAAATAAAACAAACAAAACGAACAACAAACCCCCGACAAACAAACAAAAAAAATGAAACCGAAAACCAACTGCCTCCTCATCCTATATTTTTTTGATCAGTGGGTATTTGTTAGACACTAGTTAAGTGCTTTGTATGAATTGTCTCATTTAATCTTCTCACAGCACTTCAAGGGAAGTAATATGGTTTTATGTGTCTTATACATGAGGAACACAGACATAGGAAGGATAAATAAATGTTTACTCCCAATATAAGCTTTAATTATTAAAACATGTTTATAATACTAGTATACCTATGCTTCTTTTATCCCTCTGTATCTAAAATGTCACTATGTTAGTATAAAAGATAATAAATAATGAACTGATTGTGGACTACCTCTGTGCCTTCATTACAAAAAGTGGACTTTCCATGTTCATCTTAATATTTCAGACATTCAGAAGCAATCAAATGCTGCATTATTTCAGTGCCTTTGAACCTTCTAGTCTTTCTACCTCAAATGACTACATGACTTAAATACTCTTCATATACTTTGCCAGTGTTGCAGAAAATCTCCTTTCTGTGCTCTAGAATTTTGTCACAAGTCCTTCTTCCTTTTCCTGGTAAGCTCAAATGGAAACAGTCTCTTCCTTCTCTCTCTCTCGCCACAATTGCATAGAGTGTAGCATGATATTGCACCTCTCCCATTGTACTGAAATTATTTATTCACATGCATCTTTATTATACCTCATCTCTTCTAGAACAGGAATTGTATTTCTTTCTTCCTCTTGATTCCCAATATTGTTTGGTACCTGATAAACACAAATAAAAGGCAGTGAGGGATAAAAGAAGCATAGGTATACTAGTATTATAAACATGTTTTAATAGTTAAAGCTTATATTGGGAGATAATTGTGATAAGCTTCATTTATGGTATTTCAATATTTTTGAAGGTAATTATATATTTATATCTATACATATAGCTATTTATATCTAATTTTAATGTTATAAATGTTTTATGAAAATAGTTATGGAGAATAAATTTTATGAACAATGTCTATTTTAGTTAACTTTTTCACTGCCATGACCAAAAGACCCATCAAGGTGGAAAAGTTTATTCCAGTATCATATTTTCAGAGGTTTCCACCTCATGTCCCTGGTCTGTGATGAGGGGAAGGGGTTTTGGTAACCCCTTGCCAACTGTGATCCATCTACAAGGTCCTTCTATGTGGATTACTGGGACAACCCACTTCTGAGGCATTGTCTATGTTTTTATTTGTAATTGTATATGGGGAGATGCTCTATAGATTTAGTTACTTCTAAGTCTAGATTTGGTCTCCACAAAATGGCTTTCCTTCCTAGCACCATTTTCTGCCAGCAAGTTAAGTTGAATTGTGCAGTGTCCTTGACTGCCTTGATGCTTCTATCACTTTTTAACTCTGTGCGTCTTTCTTTATATGTTTTTAAGGAAGCAGGCTTGTGAGTTTGCCTTTGTTACTCCTTCCCATGGCCCTACCATAGTCAGCTTCTGGATAAATGAATTAATTCCTTATTCTTTGATCCAATAATATAATTCCATGTTTCCCAAGTATTAAGTTGTCCAATGTTGAGTTCTAGAGTATTTTCTCTGCCACCCACCTCTATGGTCAATTGTTATTTCATTTCTTTTGCAGAGGAGTTGCTGCTTGCTGCCTTGTTCTGCTCTGCTATATTCTTTTCTTGCTTATCTTAAATAATTTAACATTATTAATCTTTCTGTCATTTTCATATATTTCTACTTTTTCTAACGTGCCTGTGGATTTTCTGTTGGGAGTAAAGTTTCTTTTAGTACATTTAATTTTTTTTTATTCATAAGTATGTTTTTAGAGGGCATTTTCCTCCTGGGAAATCTCAATCTAGTTGGATTTTGGGAGTAATACTTTGAAGTGGTTTTGCATTTCCCTTTCTCAAATTTTCAGGGTCATTATCTTTAGATGAATTTTAAATTAAATTATTGACTAGTAATCTTTTTTTCCCATTATAAGTTATATAAATTTTAACTCCATTCAAGCCTGTGTCAACAGATGCCTGGGTTTTTAACCCTCAACTTTTTATCATGAATAGTTTCAAACAGCAGTTGAATGAATGGAATAATTAACTTCCACATAACCAACATTTATATCTAAGAATTGTTAATGTTTTGGCCAATTACATAAATAGTATTTGTTGTATCATCTGAGAATATGTTTTATGTATGACACCTTACCCCCAAATACTTCAGTATACATCCTTTAAAATTTTTATTCCTCTACAAAATTATAATACCATTAACACTCTTAGAAAACTTAACAAGTTATTTTCTAACATTGTGCATTATATTATATTCAAATTACCTCAATTATTCTCAATATGCTCATTATAGCTGTTCTGTAGAATAGGGATCTCATAAAGTTCTACTTGCTAATTTAAAAACGTTATTTTATTAGGAAGGATGGAACCCAGGGCCTTGCACATGTTAGGCAATTTCTCTATATCTGAGTGACTTATTCAGAACTTTTTATTTTTTTGAGACAGTATGTTACTAATTTTTTTCATATTGGCATTGAATTTGTGATCTTTCTGACTCATCCTCCTGAGTAGCTGAGGTACCAGGTATGTGCCACCATGCCGAGATAAATATTTGTTTTTTATTTAATATCAACAGATTTTTATGGGGCAAAGTGAGATACTTCAATACATGTATATTATGTTCAAAGATCACACAGTAATAATTAGCATATGCATCATCTCAAACATTTATCATTTTGTGTTGGAAATATTCAAAATACTCTCTACCAGCTATTTGAAAATACTCAGTTCATTGCTGTTAACTGTAGTGATCCCACTGTACTATAGGTCCTCTGTACCCATAAACTTTCTGCTTTCAGAACCTCCTTCCTAGAGTCTTGTAACTACTATATTATTTACTTCTATGAAATCAAATTTTAGCTATGTATGGAGAATATGCAGTGTTTGTCTTTCTGTACCTGACGTTTTTCACTTAATATTTTTCAGTTTCATTCACATTGCTACAATGTGACAAAATCTCATTTTTCATATTAGTGAATAATATTCAATTATGTATATATGCTAAAATTTCTTTATCCATTTATCTGGTGACGGACACCTTATCTGATTTTGTATTCTGACTATTGTTGAGTAGTGCACGTAAGAGTGAAGTTTATTTCTTTAGAATGACAATTGCACTTTTTAAAATATATACCTAGAAGTGGGATAGTTGGACCATATTTATGAATTTATTTTTATTTTTTTGAGGAAATTTTATACTTTTTCCATAATGGTTGTACTAATTTACATTCCCACCAGCAGTGTATAAGCAGTATATAATTTCTACGTATCCTCACTGGGATTTTTTTATTTTTTGCTTTATTAACAATAACCATTTTGACTAGGGTGAGGTGATTTTTCATTGTGGTTTTGATTTGCATTTTGCTGATGGTTAATGACATTGAATTTTTTTTCTTATATGTACGGGATAATTTGTATTTTTTCTTTTAAGAAATATGTATTCAGATTGCTCATTTTTATATTATATAATTTGTATTTTTGTTGTTGAGTTTTTTTAATTCCTTATATATTCTGATAGTGATTTCTTTTTAGAGAAATAATTGGAAATATTTCCTCCAATTCTATAGGTTGTATCTTTATTCTGTTGATTGTTTCCTATGCTATGCAGAGCTTTGAGACAGTACTCAAATAAAACCCTTCATTTTTAGCATTTCAAAAAAATCAGGTAGATAAACCATATTCTTACTTCTTTTTTTGGCAAAAGAAAAATCACAATGTGGCAATAACATTTCTTCCTGTTATCAGTTTTCTGATTTGTGCCTGCATAGTATATGTTTCTTTTATAATGTAGTTGCCTTCTCATTTATTTTTAGAAAATTTTCTTTGCTCAGAGAGCATGAGTTGTGTGTACATTGCTTGTGTGCTTAACTAAATATGTACTAATTAACATACCATTGGGAAACTATTCACAGTACTCGAAAAGGAGCAAAATCTATATAGCACACTGTTATTTGCAAAAAGGTCATGAGGCAACATGTAGCAAATAACAAATAAGGTACACCATCAATTTCTTATGAACTTCCATGCTTTCATGATAGGTCATGTAACTTATATGACAAGCAACCAATACTATCCATAAGATATCATTGAAGTTTATTTTTCTCAAAATCATAAGGAAATATCAATAAAAGTTTCAATATTTTATCTTTATGCTTTAGTGTTTCTTGTTTTTTTAAAAAATCAGAGTGCTCCATTTTGAAGATCACTGTCTAAGAGATCCATTGGCTCTATAATTTAAAGGGTTTGGGTATAGATTGCATCACCATTCCCAAGTGTTTATATCCTTCTCTGAGAAAGGATTAAGCTTTGATGCTAATGACATGTCTTCCTATGGATGGAGTGTCTTTTTCTGCCCTTTCACAGGTTTATCCAGGTGACATCCATTGGTCAATAGATCAGAGTGAATATAATATGCACTTGATCCAAATTGAAGATGCTACTGCAAGTTCAGCTTACAAGGAGCCACTCAATGATTGTGGATATTTTCTCAATCCTCTTATACCCTGGTACTGTGCTGTGGGACACTATATGTGTGGACATCCTCCTCACTATGCCTCCCACCTGTGTTCCAGGATGAGAAAAAATTCAGAAAGGATCCAAGTCAAGTTATAGCCAACTTTAAGTAGATGTTTAAGTTTACATTTTCTGTGTGTGGGAAATAAATATTATAAAGCTTTGGGGTTGTTTTAGACACAATGTAATCTATTTTCAATGTGAGTCATTCTAGGGAGAGAGACATAACTTTAGAAAGCTATTATGTTTAAGGAACATGGATTAGAAAGCCTCTTGAATCAGTTATTATTATTAGGAGGAGGGTGTGTATTTGCACAAATATCTAAATGCTTGTATTTTGTTAAGTTCCAAAATTAATTACAGAGAACATAAGATTCCTTTGTATTGTAGCACCTTTTCCCTATTAATTATTTGGCCTAAATTAAGCACTATATGGGTCAGGGCAAAATAGGTGTTTGCTGTAGGATGAGGTGAGCAGGTGGGATAAATGTAGCACAGGGTCTTAGGCTCAAGCAAGGAAAGGTGACAATGAAGGGGTTTGGCCTCACAGTGGTATTGGAGCCAATGAAAAGTGAAGAAAACCTCATAATGGTGGTGGAGTGTCTTCTGGTGTGTATACTCAGAGCCTGAGCATGGTGAGGAGGCTGTCCACAAGTGGCAGTGGCCCAGAGCAGAGTGCAGAGGACAGGAGAATTAAGGAGGTGTCCCCATAGGGGAAGGCTGGTGTGAGATGTCAGACTGTGAGAAGAGGCCATCTATGTGATGGTGTGGTGAGATATGGGGAATGTAACTTAAGCAGGATTGGGAAGTCATCCATGCATGAAGTCAGTTTTGTGAGAAGTCAGAGCTCCCTTTTGGGTGAGGAATGAATCCCTATAGAGGGCCTGCCTGGCATGGAATCTCAGCATCTGGGAGCAGTGAGTAGACACCCCTCAACAGTGTTATTTCCAATGTTGGTTGGGATTCAGTGCCTAAGTGGGGTAAGGAGGGAATCCTTGGAGAGGGAAACCTGTGTGGGTTTCAGAGACCAGTCAGGGTAAAGGGGGTATCTCTGTGTAGAGTCCATTGTTGAAACTCACCATGTAAGCAAGGGACACAAGGAATTCTTGCTGGCAGTGGAGGACCTGGCATGGGATGTCAAAGCCCAAGCAGGAGGAAGAAAATGTCTGTGTAGAAGATAGACATGGTGTGGGTTTCAGAGGCTGAGCTGGATAAGGAAGCTGTCCACATGATGGCATAGACCCAAAGGGGAGTCTGGTCCTTATATGGTAAGAACTTTTATCGGTCTGTTAGAGCTCAGGGAGACCATGTGGTGGTGAGAGATATACTTTAAGAATCTGTGTCACTCTTAAAGAAAAGAAAAACAGTTTTCTTAAAGAAAAGTAGAACAGTAATATAGCATGTCCCTGAAACACCCCTTTGTATTTCCAAGAAACCACCCAAATTGAGGGAACAGTATGAATGGTTCTTGACAGAAATATTCAGGTAAATACTATCTTGTAGGACACTGACTTTTTTTTCATGTTTGTAAATTTGAGGGTGGCTTAGTACGAGGTGTCAGAACCTCAGCAAAGTGAGGAGAATGTCTATTAGATGAGGTGTGGTTGGCTGGCCATTGTGGGAACACTCAATTAGAGTGAGGAGGGCTATTGTGCAGGGGACAGTGGTTGACCCAAGAAGTAAAGGATATATCATGGAGAAAAGAATGTCTAGGGAAAGATGGTACAAAAGATGAGAGATTGGTAACATCCAGAGTAAAATCAAATAAGTTAAAAATAAGTGAATAAGTTAAAGATAATGAACACAAATTTCTTTCTGTCACTGATGTGATAGAAGTGTGACAGAAAGAAATGTGAAAATTGAGAAAATGAAAATGAAATCTGAGCCATTGAATTAGAATTAGAAGTATTACTGTGAATTTAGGGTTTTCAGTATATGTTGATACAAAAATAAATGTAAGGGTAGGGGATATAGCTCAATTGGTAGAGTGCTTACCTTGCATGTACAAGGCCCTGGGTTCAACCCCCAGCAACACACACACACACACACACACACACACACACACACACGTAGAAATGCAATGGAAACAAATATAGAGATGAGAGAGAAGGAGAGATGTGGAGGGAGGGAGACAGATAAAAAAGGGAGACAGAAAAAAGAATTAGGTAGGGGTGATTAAAATAAGGGGAATAATTTTGAGAGACCTGGGGTAAAGAACCTGAGTATGAATTGAAAGTAACCCTCTGGACTGGTCCTACATGAAAGATTTAGTTTTTGGACTGCTTACATCTTGTCCTTTGGACAAAACAATTCAGATTTTGCACTCAAGTTCATTCTCTTCTATATGTGATTCCATTCAATTTTCCTAACTGTTAAGTATAATCATATGTACCTTCCAGAGCTGGTTGTTAAGGTGATGTGGGGAGTAAAGGGAGAGATAAGTATGAAATGAAAGATGGCCTCCTCTTTTATTATGGCTTTCAGGAGTTGTCAAGGTAACCAGTAGCAAAATGAATAGAGATTCATGATGGAACTGATTATGAACAGCAGGGGAATGCAGAGATTACAGAGAAGCACCTTCCAAAGAAATAAAATTTAAACTTTTGCTTCTCCACCATGCTATAGGAAGGTGGCTCTGAACATGGGCAGGCTGTATTCAGGAGATTTGTGTCAATGATAACCTTAGAATGCAGTACAAAAGAGCTGCCTTATTAGTCAAACATGATGATATGAACGCAATGTGAGCAAGTGTTGCTCAGGTGGTTGGCTAATAAGAGGTAACACTTGCACATAGAAGCTCACAAATTTCAGTTTTGCTGTTGAACTTATAGAATAAAGTTCTCAGAAAAGATTTCTTTAATTGCTTGGTTCCTCTTTTCCTTTCCTTCCTATTTCTTTTGAGTTACCACTTTTGTTATATTTTTTAGTTATATTTACTATGACAGCTGAAATTCTCATCTGGTTGTCATGAAGATTGGACCTCTGTGGCCCAGTGGTTTCACATGTTTTCAATTTTAGGGGTATGTGCATATTTATTACTTCTGCTTTCATCTAGTTAAGTGGTAGAACAATTTACTCTCAGGCTGGATTCTCATTTGTAATATGTTTTAAGAAAAATATTGCAAGAGATTTCTGAAAAAAAAGCAGAAGGTTTCTTCTCAAGATGGCTTTGGGAACAAATTATGCTGAAGTGAATTTCAAAAATGAATTGAAGTCCTCAGGCACCAACTCAAATTCTCCTGCAGGTAAAATTCATTTTCCAGTGGTCAAGTTAATTATGAGGTGAAAGATGAAGAGACAGTTAATAAGCAGGGCAGAGGTAATGTTAGTTGGTGTTATATCTGAGTGATCATGTCTGGAACACCCAGGAATCTCTGAGAATTGTTCTGCCTGTAGATAGGAATTAAGGTGTTGTAAAGTTGCAAATGGGAAAGAAAATGTCCATAATACTTTCTTTACTATTATCATTTACAGAAAATCAGACATTGAATTCTACTGTATATCCCCGCAGATATGAATATATAAGAATGTGTGTATCTATATTTCCAGAACTGAATGAATATAATACTGAGTTTTTCCTCCTCATCATTGATAATATACATATTTTTTTTGAGAAAAAGAATAAAAAAGCTTATTGTTTTGCTAAAAAAGGAGAAACACTGGGGATTCCTGTTCCAGAGGCTATGTAATAAGAATTATAATGCATTCTGCTGTCATATATAAATAAAACTAACTAACTAAATAAATGAATAAATTAAGACAATATACATAATTTTAAGGAAAGTGTTCCTCCTTATTTAGTGCTTTTATCTGAATGGAATGTGTCCCCACTGACGCCCTCATCTTTGGTGGTGACCAATTTTAGGTTTTATGTTTCCTAAGCAAAATTGCTGTAGCTTGAAGGTATGCCCCCTGTCCAGAAAATGGTTTTAAACCATGAAATAATGACTAAAAAGGCTGACTTTATCTTAAAAATTTGAAACTTGGTTAGAAAGATTTATCTTGTATAATTTACTTATAAATGGATGCAATCTGAAATATTATTTAAATATGTAATAAATAATAAGCAACCATAATAAAAATATTAATAAAGAAATTATGGTGAAAAAATGTTCATGATACCGTATAAAAGAAAATAATGAATCAGAAATCAGTAAATATGTATGTCAATGAAATGGAAAAATGCACATATAGTTGTAAACACTTCAAAAATTGCTGAAGAGACATGTGCCAAAATATTAACAATAGTTATTCTCAGTGATAGAAATTTTTGTTTTGGGGTATTTTATAATTTTTTTTAATAAACATTTATTTTCTTAAATTTCCATTTTCATGTTATTTCAAATATTCACAGTATTAGTGATTGTGGTTTATAGAAGAAAATTTAAAGTAATAAGAGGAGAGATTTTCCTTTTTTTTCCCACTGTGACCAAAATATCTGATAATAACAATTTACAGAAGAAAGCTTTATTTGGGATCAACATTTCAGAGGTCAGTCTTTGGTGAGTCAGCTCCATCACTCTGGCTCTGAGGTGAGGCAGTACATCATGGTGGAAGGGCATGGCAGAGTAGAGCTGTTTAGCTGATGGCAGCCAGGGGATCATGGAAGTTTCCACAGAGATTTCAAAGGAAGACTTGAGTGTTCAGACAAAGTGAAGCTGTGTTGGAATCCTTGCAGGATTCCCTTGAGAGGACACGCATGAAGCTGTGAAGGGGAAGCTGAAGCTGGAATGGAGATCCCAGGGATTAAGATATGCCAGTAATGTGGAATGTCTGCTGAGGAAAGCTGTTGGCTGTAGAGGGAATCAGCCTAAGAAAGCGACCTCGTGAATTACAACCAGCAAGGACATTTAGGTGGTGCTGCAGAAGCCCTTTGAAGATTACATCTCACCACAATATTCCCCAGATTCTTGATATGGAGTTACAGAAACTAATATCTGCCTGACTGAGTTTCACTTGTTTTGGTTCCATCCCTTCCTCTATATCCTTATTCCTCCTTTTTGGAATGGGAACATTTACTTTATGTCATTGTATATTGGAAGTATATAACTTTTGATTTTTACAGAGGCTCACAACACAGAGTTTGTCTTGAGTCACAGAGGAGACTTTGGATGTGGTCTGGAACTTTGAAAACTATGGGGAATCTTGGAGATGGACTAAATGTATTTTTCATTTTTTTGTGTGTGTGTGTGAGATGGATGTGACGTTTTGAGGGCCAGGAGTAAAATGTTATGGCTTGATTATGAGATGTGCTCTAAAAAGTTTATGTGGCAATTCATGAATGTTAAGAGATAAAACAGTTATGAGACCCATAACCTAGCTGGTGGATTAATGCATTTGATTGATTAATAATTAGAATGGATTGCTGGTTGGTGATCAGGTAGGGTGTGGCTGAAGAAATTTGGTCACAGGGGCATGCCTTTTGATTATATACTTTTTATTTCAATATTTTTATGGATGAATTATAATTCTACACAATAGTGGGGTTCACTGTTACATATTCATACATGTACATGATATAACAATATAATTTGATCAACATCATTTCTCAAGGGATTATATTTTTTTCCCTGGCTCCTTGGTTGTTTTTTTCTGCTTCCTGGCTATCTTGAGCTGAACAGCATTCCTCCACTACACTCTTCTTCCATGATGTTCTGCCTCATGTCAGGCCCAGAGTAATGGAGAAGATGGACCATGGGCTGACACCTCTGAAACCACAAACCCAAAATAAAATTTTTCTACTGTAAGTTGTTCTGGTAAGATATTTTGATCACAGTGACAAAAACCAACTCACATAGAGGAGGAACTGGAAATAAAGATAGAACTTATTACTGATGAGGATAGAATTTATTACTGATGAATTGATTTGATTTATTCTTCAGATCCCAGGGAAAACACCATTCCTCACCAGAGTAATTTTGGTTTTTCCAAGCTTCTTCTTGCCTTGTTGCTGATACTTTTCCTGCTGAAGGAAATCTTATTGTCTGTCTCTTTTATCAGTAAGTATGCCAACTGGGTCAGTTAGCAATGCCTGTTTTTCATGAATAGAAACTATTCATTAGAAATTGACATTTCACAATGATCCAGACCTTTGAAAAATAAATTTTTGGGGGGTTGGGTGGGTGGATAGAGTTCCTGAGCATTCACTGGGAATTTTGCTTTTGCAAAAACAATGAGATTCATCTTCATTGAGAGAATTTGAAAAGTAGATATATGTGTATGTGTTGGTTTACAGAATGAAATCTATGAGTCATCAGTTCTATATTAGATTCTTTGTATGGACACATCTATAATTCCTTAATTGTGTTTATAAATCTAGCCTTATTTGACTTCACAGACATTTATATTTTGGGATGAGCAGGTGAACATGCAGAAGATGTCAAGAAATGTTCCAGGAAGAGTTCTCCAGTGAATTTCCTTCTAATAATTTCTGTCTTGGTCAATACTGTGATAACTCAGGAAGTCAATTTAACAAATAAGTAGATTTATGCATATCCTGTATTTCAGAGTTTATCAAGTTTTCAAAAGTCATAAATATCAGCATATATTAAGATACATGTTTCATTCATTAATTTGGTAATTTGAAAAGTAACCATGGCCATACATATTGTTTGCTAGGCGCCTTGTTAGAGAATCCAGAAATAGCCACAGCCACTGGTGTCAAGACCTTAATAGAATAGTCAAAATAACCAGTGCTTACAACAGTAGATGGGAAGTGTTGTTCAGGTAAGAAGTAAGCACAGGAGGCTGAGATAGGTTTGCTGAAGGAGGAGACACCTATGGCTATGTGTATCAAAAATAACACATAGTATCAAAGATTTGGGGGAAATATAAACATGGCATATAATACTATGTGAAAAACTATGAAATGAAGTTGGTTGTGGCAGACATAAGCAGAACTCAGATCATGAAGAATGTCATTACCATTATAAAAAAATTTTGATATTTTATAAAATATCCTTTGCTCCTTAATAAAGAAGTCTAAAACAGTGGATTGAAACAGCTATTTATTTAGCTCATGCATCTGTGGCTTGGCACTTTAGACTGGTCTTATTGGGAGTTTCCATAGGTCCTGACTGAACTCAGTCATGCATATGCTGTTAGGAACCAATCACAGGCAACTTGGCTTTTGAGGAAGAGCATGTCAGCTGGAATGAAAGGGTCAATAACCACATTTATCTCATTACTCATCAGGATAGCCTGGGTTTGTTCACATGGCCACTGGCAGATTTCCAGGAAAGAGGGAAAAAGAAAACCAAACACAATGAAGTTTCAATTTCGATTTAGCATGGTTACTTTTGCATGTTCTTTTGGCCAAATGGAATCTTAAAGTCAGCTTATATTCTAGTAGTGAAGAAACAGACCCCACTTGTTGATTGGAGAACATGGAAAGTCACATTGGAAAGGGGTGTGAGTATAGGGAGGGTGGAATATTGAGGCCCATCTTGCAGTGAGTCAGTCCTGGCCAGCCATTGTGGAATTCTGGGGAAGGAATTGACATAGTCAAATTTAACTTATGGGGATATGCTTTTACTGAGGTGTGAAAATGGATTTATGAGGACAAGAGTGAAGGTAAAGAGAGGTGTTATTTCCTGGAAAGTGGATGGAAGTAGACAGCATTGTGTTAAGTGAGATAAACCAGAATCAGAAAGTTACTGGTTGTATGTCTTTTCTCATATGTGATAATTTGGGAGCAAAAAGAGAAAAAGGGGTGAGCTCTCATTAAAATTGAGGGAAGAGTAGTAGAGGAAGGGGACAGGGTGAGGGAAGAGAGGAGAGAAATTGGAAGTACTAGGAATAAATTGACCAAATAATATTATGAGCACTTATGATTATGTAACAGTGCATCCTATTATTATGTATAACTATAATGCACCAAACAGATGCTAATTCATAATCCCATTTGAAATATTGAGAGCATCATTTAAGGATAGTGCTGCTAGTGAAGAAAGAGAAGAAAGGTAGCTTTGAATGGTAAAGAAGATATAATGAAGGAGGCCAAGGCTTGATGATATTGGGGATTAAAGGACCCAGAGAAGTTAAGTGTGAATATATATTCTGATCTTGTAAAACTCAGCAGTGAAGAAGTTATTAAAAGAGGTAGGCAATATAGGATGCATAGCAGGTTTTTTTGGAAAGATGATTATTTACATTTTGGGAAAAATGTGTCAAACCACAAATGTACATGTCCAGTGGCAGGCATATTTTCTTGGATTTTAGAAAAAAGGTCTGGAGTTTTGGAAGTCATTCACATAATGACAACAAGTCCCAGCATAGGAATATATGCTATCACTCCAGAAGAAGTCATTAAGCAAGAAGTAGGGATTAGGATAGAACTCTTGAGAAAGCTACATTTTTTTAAAAAGTTGAATGGAGGAAGAGAGCTGATGGAAGAGGATAAGAAGCGGCAGCAAGAAAGCGGAGGTGGGAACAGATAGAGCACTGCACCAAGAGCTACAGAGGAAAACCCAGGGTGAATGATGCAAGAAGGTCATTAGAAGACAACTAATAAGTGGTCCTAGAAAATTACTGATGATCCATTTCAAGGATTGTTTTAATAAATTGATGAAAGCCAAAGCCAGAATGAAGTGGGTCAAGGAACAAATAGGAGGTTAGAGGGAAAGAGGAAATTTAATTTCTTGCAGTAATTTCTCCCAGGGTCTTACATATGCTAGGCAAGTGCTGTAATACTGAGATACCACTGAAACTCAGAAAATTCAATTTCTAGGGGGAGGTGTGAATTAGTCCTCAAATGGGAGAGACCTGGTGCACTGAGGAGTTAGAATCAGTTGTGATGAAGAGAGTTAAAAGACAAAAGAGATGAAGAACAATTTTCTCTTGATCAATCTTGGGGTTTTTGAGAAACATTTTTTTTTCTGTTCTTTAAGATAAACCAGAGTTGCTTAAAATTAGCAAATTTTTTCTTCCCCCAAAGTCCCAGGTGGTGTACTTCCTTAAATAACTTCCACTTCCTTCCTACAATATTTAGCCTTTGTTGGTGTCTTAGGTTAAGCACTGAAGCACACTGTGGACAAGATCCTTTAGGTCCCATTATGATGGCACTGTCATGTCCTCTTTCAATTCTTCACCTTTTAGCTCTTCCTGAGAGATACCTAATCATTTAAAAGTAGTAGGATCCTGATTTCATTGATTGTGGGGTCATGGGGAAAGTTTTCCTGTCAGGCTCTGTCCTATCATGTAATCAGACATTTGTGGATTTTGTTTCTGTGTAGAATGCAAGAAAGCAATGTATAGAGCAGTAACCTAATGCTACTGGAAAAATGATTGATTTTTATTCTATTTTACAGCTTTCTTTCAAAAAAATTCTCAGCTGCTCAAAGAAAAAAACTATGGAAATTCTACAAAAGAAATGATTCATACAAATTTGGAGTGTGTAAAAATCAATTCAACCATGAAAGGTAAAACTTAATGTGCATAGAATTCAATTACTATAGTAGGTAATGATCCCAAATCAGAATTTATGATTACCAGGGAGATCATAATAAGAAGTGGAATCTCATGAACGTTTTAAGCTACAAGTGTATTATATAATTCATAGGGTCTAATATTCTTGTTTGTGAATTCAAAGTTGTTCATGTGAAGCTTAATTGTGAAACAGGATATATTGCTGTTGCATTTATTCAGCCTGTGTTTTTTTCAGAAGTTTCTGTGCAGTGCAGCTCCTTTTCTCACATGTCAGTTAAAAAAATGAGGACAGTAATGATAATAGCTATATTATTGTGAGATTGAATTATTTATATTAATGTATGATATTTAAAGACCATATTTCCATTTACAAAAACATAAGCATATGATATTGAAAGATCCAGTTTTAATTCCATCCTGCACACAGTGACCACTGTGTAATTAAAAGTATTTGCTACAAATAATGAATCAATATTAACATATTATCACTAATTAAATTTACAATATTTTTGGTACTGGGAATTAAACACAGGGTTTCACACATGCTAGACAAGTCTATCACTGAGCCACCTTCCTAACCCACAGTTCTTGTTTATTTTCCCCTAAGTTTTCAACTATTGTTCTTTTTTGTCCCATGCAGTCTGTGAAATTACATTTAATTGTCATGTCTCTTATTTGCTGTGATAGTTTTTCAGACCTTCCAGGTTTTTGATGACATTAACAATTTTGGGGAATACTGTTCTATATATTGTAGGCTGTCTATTAAAAGTTGAAGTTTTCTAATGGTTAGATTGGGATTATTTGTTTTTTTGGGAGGAAGGTCATAGATGTAAAATGCTATTTTCATCACATTATTTCAAGAGTATATATTATCAAAATAATTTTTAATAATTGATGCTGAACTTAAAGCTACTTTTCCTTCTTCCATTTCCACACTGTACTGTTTGTAAAGAAGTTACTATGCATAGCTCACACTTTAAGATTGAGGAGTTATTCTTGTCCATTAGGATGGAGTACTTAGGGTTGTCTGGAGGAACAGATGCAATATGAATATGACAATTTAGTTTAAGGATTTGGCTTTTGCAATTATGGAGGCTTGAAAAGTTTAAAATTTGATCTGGGTAAACAGTAGGGTGGAGACTCAGGAAAAGTATCAGTTTGAGAACAATGACAATCTGCTGCAGGACCAGGAAGAGCAAATGTTGCAGATTAAGTCTAAAGGCAAATTTGCTGGAGAATTCTCTCTTGCCTGTAGGGGCATTCTTTTGTTCCATTAAGATCTTCAACTGATGGAATGAGATCTACTCACATTTGGAAGGCAAACTTCTTTACTAAAATTTCACAAATTAAAATGTAATTCTCATTCAGAAATATCCTTGAAGCAATACCCAGAATGCTTGATAAAACTAGTATACAAAATTAGCCATCAAGAAGTATCTATATAATTTATTTGGAATTCTTATGCATTTGAGGTTTGTCTTTTCTATTCCATTTATTAATTTACTCTATCTTTTACATCTGCATGCACTCATGTCTATTTACTTTACATTTCAGATTATAATCTAATGCCACTTCATTTATCTTGTTATTCTAACTTTGACTACTGGGTGGTCTTTCTGTTGGCTCTTGTGGCCTTTGTCATTTGCCATCAATGTGTTTTTTGTTTGTTTTTGTATTTTACTTTCTGTAACTACAAAATGCTCTAGACTCATGTTGTCTGTTTTCTGTTTCTATCTAGAATTAACCATTTCTATGAAGAGCCCTGATTCCTTTTATTGAAGAATAATATCCTAGAAATTTTGATATGTTGTATTTTTATTTTCATTCATTCAATGTATTTTTTAAAGTTATCTTTGACACATCTTTAACTCATGGGTTATTTATATGTATTATTTAGTTTCAAGTGTTTGGAGATTTTCTGTTTTCTTTCTTTCATTGATTTCTAGTTTGCTCTCATTGCTGTTGAATGACACTATATGATTTTAATGATTTTAAATTTCTTGAAGTATGTTCTGTATCTCAGTATGTGGTCTATCTTGTCATAGGCTCCATGGGCACGTGTAAAGAATGGGTAGTCTGTTGGTGAGTAGCCTCTTCTAAGAATGTTGATTGGATTCTGTAGGTTGATAAAGTTTTTGTTCTTCAATGGTTTTCTAATTTTCTGCCTGGATTTCTTTAATTTTATTAATCTATTTTCAACTTTTCTTTCCACTTGTGTGAATTTTTACTTCATATATTTTGCAAACCTGTTGTTTGGTATATTCACATTTGAAATCATGATAAATGAAGTTCTGTTTATTGTTTTTATTATGTTTCTGGTGTTTGGTTGGAAAATTCTGGTTTTTTGTCCCTCCCAATTCACTTATTTCTCTGTTCCCTCCATTCTGATGTTAAGTCCTACACTGACATCTTAAAATGTTATTATATTTTTCAATGATAAAATTTCTGTAGTTTTTTTTTATATCTCTGTTTCTTTGTTGAGTCTGCTGTTTTAAAAACTTTGCTTGGGGGCTGGGGGTGTAGCTCAAGCGGTAGTGCGCTTGCCTGGCATGCATGCGGCCTGGGTTCGATCCTCAGCACCACATACAAAGATGTTGTATCTGCCGAAAACTAAAAAGAATAAACATTAAAAATTCTCTCTATTTCTCTCTCTTAAAAAAAAAAACTTTGCTTGAAGAATGCTTGCTCCTTCTTATTAGAGCATCTTTATTATGACTGCTTTAAAAATCTTTGTTACATAATTCTAACATTTTTGTTTTCATGATTTTTTACATCAGTCGATTATCAGTTTTTATTACATTTGAGAACTTCCTGGTTTTTGGTGTAAAGAGCTATCTTTTGCTGAACCTTGCACATTTTTGTATTGAGTTTTCAGAGGTGGGGTCTTATTAAATTATTATGTTTTTGCTGGCTTTTCCTGATACCACTTCAGCAGGAGAAATGGGTCCTGACACGTTAACACCTGATGATGGCAGACTTGGCTCTTTGTTACATCTGGATGAAGATAAGATAACGGTGCTCATGTGGTCTCCTTTGGTCCTTAATTTTAATAATAAACGCACTTTAAAAATAGATTTTTCGTATGTTGCACTTATATTTCCTTCTTCCCGATAAAGGAAAAGTCTGGAGCTGTTGCCCAAAGAATTGGAAGTCATTTAGTTCCAGTTGCTACTTTATTTCTTCTAAACAAAGATCTTGGAAGAAGAGTCAGGAGAACTGCTCTACAATGGAGGCTCATCTGGTGGTGATCAACAGCAAGGAAGAGCAGGTACTTTCTGAGAGACAATGGAGTCATGAGCCTGTCTGATTTTTGTACATATCCTTGCTAAGAAGGAATATTGGTGCTGTGACAGATGACTTTCCATAAGACAGATAGGAGAGGCTTCCTCAGCCTTCACATTCCACACCTTGTACCTTCTTCAATGTAACTAACCTAACTTGAAAGAAATTGTGGAATTAAAAGTAATACCTGGGGGCTGGGGATGTGGCTCAAGCGGTATCGCACTCGCCTGGCGTGCGTGCGGCCCGGGTTCGATCCTCAGCACCACATACAAAACAAAGATGTTGTGTCCACCGATAACTGAAAAATAAATGTTAAAATTCTCTCTCTCTCTCCCCCTCTCTCATTCTCTCTTTAAAAAAAAAAAAAAAAAAAAAAAAGTAATACCTGGGACTTTAGTGAAAGGATGAAAATAGCAGCTTGTTCTTTCAATATGTATATGTTTTATAAATTATTAACTGTTTAACAGAGAGGGATATTAAGTTGAATAGGGAAATAAAGTGAAATTAAGAGTCACAGCAATTAGGAATGAAATTTAAGAATCTGTGAAAAATAATTAAATTTGTAAGAATTTAATTATGCACAAATTTGAAGAATGCTCCCTTAGTAACAAAAGTGGGGAAATAAGTCTGAGATAGGAAATCATTATGATTATGGATAGGAATTGCTTCCATAGTTAATGAAAATATGATACTTCCCTGCTTAGCCGAGAAAACCTGCACTTCTGGGAACCCCATGTGGCTATTCCTTCTTTCCCCCCTCATTTCTATATAAAGATCACTGTGGAAACACCACACTATAACCTTTAATATGTATAATAGTTATGTGTTAATCAAAAGATTTTTGCTACATTTTAAAAAATTGGTCCATTACATTTGTACAGATTAATGGGATTTTTTGTTTACTAAATTATTTATTTATTCTAATTAGTTATACATGATGGCAGAATGCAATTCATTTTATATTACACATATAGGACACAAATTTTCAAGTGACTGGTTGTACACAAAGTATTTCTACACCATTTGTGTCTTCATACATGTACTTAGGGTAATAATGTCTAACTCATTACACCGTCATTTCTACCCCCTTTCATGCTCCCTTTTCCTCCTTCCCCTTTTCCCTCTCTAAAGTTACTCCATTCCTCACCCCCACCATTGCCATTATAAGTCAGCATTCTCATATTACAGAAAACAATCAGCCTTTGGTTTTTAGGGATTGGTTTACTTCACTGAGCATGATATTCTCCAACTCCATCCATTTACCTGAAAATGCCATGATTTTATTTTCTTTTAATGTTGAATAATGTTCCTTGTGTATGCATATACATTATCTACTGAAGGGCATCTGGGTTGGTTTCACAATTCAGCTATTGTGAATTGTGCTGCTATAAACATTGATGTGGCTGTGTCCCTGTCGTATAGTGTTTTTAAGTCCTTTTGGTATAAACCGAGGAGTGGGATAGCTGGGTTAAATGGTAGTTCCATTCTCAATTTCTCAAGGAATCTCCATACTACTTTACAGATTGATTGCACCAATTTGCAGTCCCACCAGCAATGTATAAGTCTGCCTTTTTCCCCCACATCCTTGCCAACAATGTTGTTGTTTGTATTCTTGATAGCTGCCATTCTGACTGGAGTGAGATAAAATCTTAGTTTTGATTTGCCTTTCTCTAATTGCTAAAGATGTTGAGCATTTTTTTCATATGTTTGCTGATTGATTATGTATCCTCTTTTGAGAAGTGACTGTTCATTTCCTTGGTCCCTTTATTGATTGGGTTATTTTTTTTTTTTGGTGTTCAGCTTTTTGAGTTCTTTATGTACCCTAGATATTTGTGCTCTACCTGAAGCACTTATGGTAAAAATTTGCTCCCATTCTTTTTTCTCTCTATTCACCTCACTGAATGTTTCTTTTGCTAAGACGAAGCTGTCTAGCTTGAATTCAACCTATTTATTGATTCTTGGTTTTAATTCTTGGACTATAGAAGTCTTTTTAAGGAAGTTGGGGCCTAATCTTCCATTATGGAGGTTTGGGCCTACTTTTTCTTCCATGCACAAGGTCCTTGATCTATTTTGAGTTGACATTTGTGTGTGGTGAGAGAAAGGAGAACTAACACCAATACTTCTCAAACTATTTTATGAAATAGAAAAAGAAAGAACACTTCCAAACACATCATATGAGGCCAATATCACCCTGATTCCAAAAGCAGACAAAGACACATCAAAGAAAGAATACTTCAGACCAATATCTCTAATGAGTATATATGTAAAAATCCTCAATAAAATTCTGGAAAATCAGATACAAAAACATATCAAAAAATTAGTGCACCATGATCAAGTAGGGGTCATCCCAGGGATGTAAGGTTTGATCAACATTCAGAAATCAATAAATGTAATTCATCACATCAATAGATTCAAAGATAAAAATCATATGATCTTCTCAATAGATGCAGAGAAAGAATTTGATAAAATACAGCATCCTTTCATGTTCAAAACCCTAGAAAAACTAGGGCTAAGAGGACCATTCCTCAACATTGCAAAGGCTATTTATGTTAAGCCACAGGATAACATCATTCTAAATGAAAAAAAAAAATTGAACGCATTTCCTCTAAAATCTGGAAAAAGGTAGGGATGACCTTTTTCACCACTTCTATTTAACATAGTTCTTGAAACTCTAGCCAGAACAATCAGATAAATGAAAGAAACTAAAGGGATACAGATAGAAAAAGAACTCAGATTATCACTATTTGCAGACAATATGATTCTATACCTAGAAGACCCAAAACATTCCACCAGAAATCTTCTAGAACTAATAAATGAATTCAGAAAAGTAGCTGGGTATAAAAGCAACACCCATAAATCAGAGATATTTCTGTATGTCAGTGACAAATCCTCAGAAAGAGAAACTAGGAAAACCACTCCATTTACAATAGCCTCAAAAAGAAAACTTGAGAATAAACTTAAAGAAAGTGTTGAAAGACCTCTACAATAAAAACTACATCATGCTAAAGAAAGAAATTAAAGAAGACCTTAGAAGATGGAAAGCTCCACCTTGCTCTTGGATAGGCAGAATTAATATTGTCAAAATGACCATACTACCAAAAGTACTATATAGACTCAATGCAATCCCAATACAAATCCCAATGACATTCCTCATAGAAATAGAAAAAGCATTCATAAAATTCATATGGAAAAATAAGAGACCCAGAATAGCCAAAGCAATCCTTAGCAAGAAGAGTGAAACTGGTGGCATTACTATACCAGACCTAAAACTACTGCAGAGCAATAATAGCAAAAACAGCATTGTATTGGTACCAAAATAGACCAATAGAACAATGGTACATAATAGAGGACACAGAGTCTAACCCACATAACTACAGTTATTTTATATTAGACAAAAGTACCAAAAATGTTCTTTGGAGAAATGATGGGATTTGTTGTTACATATTTGTATATACACACAATGTAACAATATAATTTGGTCAATATCATTCCCTAGCACTTCTCTCCCTCCCCACTTCCCATCCCTTCTATCTTTCCTCTACTGATCTCCCTTTGATTTTTATGAGATCCACCCCCACGTTTTTTTTTTTTTTTTTTTTTTTGCTTTGTCCTCTCTAGCTTGTGCATAATAAAGAAAACATGTGGGCTCTGACCTTCTGGGTTTGACTTATTTTGCTTATCATAATGGTCTTAGTTTAATCCATTTGTCTGAAAATGGCATAATTTCACTTCTATTTATGGCTGAACTCCATTGTTTATATATACCACACTTTTCTTTATCCTTTCATCTATTGATGGACACCTACATTGGATTCAGAGTTTGGCTATTGTGAATTGTGCTGCTATAAACATGAGTATGCATGTATCTTTGTAGTATGATGACTTTAATTCTTTAGGATAAATATGCAGAAAGGCTATAACTGGTTCATATGATGGTTAAAAGCCTAATCTTTTGAGGAGCCTTCAAAATCATTTCCATAATTGTTGTGTGAATTTACAATCCCACCAACACTGTAACACCATTCTTTTTTCTCCACATCCTCTTCAGTATTTATTATTTGTATTCCTGGTATCTGCCATTCTGACTGGTGTGAGATGAAAATCTCAGTGTAGTTTTGATTTGTAGTTCCCTAACTGATAATGATGTGGAACTTTTCTCCCCATATATTTGTTGGCCACTTGTATTTCTTCTTTTGAGAAGAGTCTGTTTAATTCATTTGCCCATCTATTAATTATTTGATTTTTATGGTGAAGTTTTTCAAGCTTTTTGTATGTTCTAGATATTAATCCTATGTCAGAAGAGAAACCAGCAAAGATTTTCTTCCATTCGTTAGGTTCTTTCTTCGCATTCCTAATTGTTTTCTTTGCTATGCAGAAGCTTTTTAATTTGATACCATCCTATTGTGAAACTTGTTGCCTGTGCCTATATGGTGTAGTATTGAGCCTATGCTTTCTTTAAGGAGTTGCAAGGTTTTGTTCTACTTTCTAGGTCTTTTATATATTTTAAGTTGATTTTTGTGCAGGGTAAGAGATAAGGGTCTAGTTTTATTTTTCTACATATGGATAACCGGTTGTCCCAGCACCATTTGTTACAAAGGCTATTGTTTTTTCAATGTATGTTTTTGGCACTTTATCAAGGATCAAATGACTGTACATGTGTGGTTTTGTCTCTTTGTCTTAGACCATTGCTCTATGTTTTATGTCAGTACTATGCAGTTTTTGTTAATATAGCTGTGTAGTATAGTTTGAAGTCAGGTATAGTGATTCCTTCAGCATTGCTTTTTTTGGCTTAGAATTGTTTTAGCTACTCTGGGTCTTTCATTCTTCTGAATGAATTCTAGGACTGTTTTTTTTCTTTTTTCTAGTTCTGTGAAATATGTCACTAGTATTTTGATGAGGATTGCATTGAATTTGTATTTTGCTTTTGGTAGCATGGCCATTTTGACAATATTTGTTCAGCTTGTCCAGAAACATCTTATCCATTTCCGTCTTCTGAGTTCTTCTTCAATTTCTGCAATGTTCTATAGTTTTCATTATAGATGTCTTTTACCTGCTTGGTTAGATTTATTCCTTGGTATTTTTTTTTGAGGCTTTTGTGATTGGAATCATTTTCTTCATTTCTTTTTCAGAAAATTCATAGTTTTTTTGTATAGGAAATCTATTTTTTTATAAGAAGTTTTAAAAAATATAAAAAAAGATGGAAATATTAACTACCCAGATTTCATTATTACCCACAGTATGTATAAATCAAATTATGACATTCTACCCCATAAATTTATACAATTAAAATAATAGTTAAAATTTACCAAACTAAAAATAATTTATTTGTGAATATATTTGTTCATAAAGTTACTTGTGATATATTTATAGTGTATATAGCTTAATTTAACAATAAATGAAGTAATCAACAACAAACCCCCCCAAAACACCCCAGTTGCGGTTAGTACTCTACAGATATGATTTCTTTTTTTCTTTTCTTTAAGGATTTTATCACCTGGAATTTGAATAAATCACATGCTTATTTTGTGGGGTTGTCAGATCCAGAGGGTCAGAGACATTGGCAATGGATCGATCAGACACCATACAACGAAAATACCATGTGAGTACAGAATTAGATAAAGGAATCCTGGGTCATATATCATGTCTAAAATCTAGGGTGCCCAGCTCTAAGATATGAAATTCAAATATCTCATTTTTGTTCTGTTGGGCACTTGGTTAAATTATTTTATTATCTCATTTAATCATCAAGAAAATCTTATATAATACACATAATTTTTTATAGAAATGAGAAAGTGGAGTGTGGAGAGTACAGATAATTTAGCTAAGGTAATCCAATAATGGTTTCCAAATTCATGTATATTGTACTTTGCTTTTAACCTATTTATATCTCCTTAATATAAATACATGCTTATTAAGATCATTACAGATTATTTTAAAATTATGATTTAATATTTCTCATAAATCAGAAATCCTAACTTCTGATACCATTACAATATCCAACATTTATATTATCTTTTTTTATAAATATTTATTTTTTTAGTTATAGTTGGATGCAATTTCTTTATTTTCTTTTTATTTTTATGTGGTGCTGAGGATCAAACTCTCCTGCACGTGTGAGGTGAACGCTCTACCACTGAGCCACAACCCAGACCCACATTTATATTATCTTTAAAAATATTTTAGTATACTTCTACCTCTGATCCTCATATCTTCTTTGTGAAACATATAGTGCTGTTACTCTGGTTCAATTTTTAGATGGGCAAACTGAGAATCAAAGAAATGAAATTATTTGTCCAAAAAAACAAGAATAAGTAGGCTCTCTAGAGATTTTGCTTGCCTTTTGAGTCCAAAATCATTCCTGTAAAAAGGGGGAAAAAGAACTATATTGATAATGAGACCAGATTGATATCTCTTCATTATATAACAAAGCCACGTGATTGACAGTCCCTGGCAATAGGACTATGGATGCACAAATAGAAAACAACCTCTGGGATATCTTTAGGTGAAAGGTTTGCTGCAATAAGGCATGAGAAAATGTTAAGTGATGTGGGCACAGTTTTCAAGGGAAATATTAAAGGTTTTGATGGAGGAAAAACTGCATGAGAAGTGGGGAAGTGTTGGTCTGGGCATATTTGACCCTGACTTCCACAAAGTTCCACCCCAGCCTATGGCCCCATAACTGTCTCTAACCCTTTTAAAAGCAGTGCTGGAAGAATAACCTCATGCTTTTTCTCTGTTTCAGGTTCTGGCATGTAGGTGAGCCCAACAGGGTCCAAGAGCGTTGTGTTGTGTTAAACTATCGTGAACAATGGGGCTGGAATGATATTTTTTGTGCTCATGTTCAAAGATCAATTTGTGAAATGATGAAGATCTACTTATGAATCAAACACCTTTTTCATGGACATGTTGTTGGATTCATGTCCATTATTCTAGAGATAACTATTAAGTTCCTCTTTATGTGAAAGAAATTCCATAGGCTTTTAAGTATGTTGTTATTTTACTTTTTGAGAAAACTGTTTACATATTTATTTGTTTATTCATTCATTTGCTTATTCATAAAATGACATTTCCTATATGACAAAGAGTACACTGGAGACCTATTTTGTGCATACATAGAATACACTTGAGCCTGTTCCCTAATCTCTGTCTGAATGCTAAGAGTATATTTATGGACATAAATTATATGATGTGGTTTGTCCACTTATCTGTTTTCCCTTCTCCCCTCTTGGCTTTATTGATGCATAATTTGGAAATACAAATTTTATATATTTAGGTTACAAAGTAATGATTTGATATTCATATATACTGTGAAATGATTATTATAATCAAGTTATCTAACCTTCCATTACTTAACATAGTTTACATTATTTTGTGTTTAGTAAGAACACTTAAGATCTTTCTGAAGGAGACAAATTTATGCTATGTGCATTTATGAACATATCACAATGAATTCCACTATTATGTATGCTTATAATACACCAATAAAAAGTATAAAAAAGCAAATTTTAGCTATGCAATGTGATATTGTTAACTGTAGTCACCATGGTGTCCAGAACTTATTTATATTTTAACTGAAATTTTATACCCTTTGGCCAACTTATTCCCTTTTCCCGCACTTCTCAACCCCTATCAACTGCCATTCTGTTCTCCTTTTCTTGATGCTCACTTTTTTAGATTGTATACAGAAGTGGGTTCGTACAGTATTTATCATTCTTTGCCTGATATTTTCACTTAGATTAATGCCCTCTAGATTCATCCTTGTTGTTGCAAATTGCAAATTTATAATTTCATTTACAATTTTAATTGAATACTTTCTCTTTTTTCTTTTATAGATTTGTTGAAGGCTTATCAATTTTTTAAAAATTCTGTAAGAAAACCAAGTCATTTTTGTTTATCTGTTTAATTGTTTTTCTAGGCTTTCATGTATTCTACTCTATATTTATTGTATTCCTCCTGCTACTTTTGAATTTAGTCTGTTCTTTTCCAGTTCTTTTTTTAAAAATATTTAATTGATTTTATTTTTAAATATATGACAGTGGAATACATTACAATTCTTTTTACACATATAGAGAACAATTTTTCATATCTTTGTTTGGATATAAAGTATGTTCACACCAATTCATATCTTCATACATGTACTTTGGATAATGATGTCCATCACATTCCACCATCATTGCTAACCCCCTGCCCCCTCTCTTCCCCTCCCACCCTTCTGCCCTATCGAGAGTCCATCTATTCTTTTCCAGTTCTTTAAGTTATAAAGTTGTTAATTTGAGTTTTTCCCCCTTAATATAGGTATTTTTAGTTCTAAATGTTCTTTTGGGACTTCCCTTGGCATATCCTATAAGTTTTGTTTTGCTGTGTTTTTAAATTTTTTCTCAAGATATATAATATATATAATTTTTTGAGGGGGGTACTGGGGACTGAACTCAATGACACTCGACCACTTAGCCCTATTTTGTAGTGCTTGTGGTAAAAATTTGCTCCCAATCTGTAGGCTCTCTATTCACCTTGCTGAATGTTTCTTTTGCTAAGTAAAAGCTTTCTAGTTTGAATCCATCCTATTTATTGATTCTTGGTTTTAATTCTTGTGGTATAGGAGTCTTGTTAAGGAAATTGGGGTCTATTCCAACATGATGGAGATTTGGGCCTAGTTTTTCTTCCATTAGGCACAAGGTCTCTGGTTTAATTCCTAGGTCCTTGATCCACTTTAAATTGAGTTTTGTGCATGGTGAGAGGTAAAGATTTAATTTCATTTTGTTACATATGGATTCCACTTTTCCCAGCACCACTTGTTGAAGGGAGTATCTTTTCTCCAATGTACGTTTTGGGCACATATACAATATGTACCAAACAATATGTTTTTGTCTAATATACAATAACTGCAGTTATGTGATTAGACTCTGTGACCCCTATTCTGTACCATTGGTCTACAGATCTATTTTGGTGCCAATATCATGCTGTTTTTGTTACTATTACTTTGTAGTATAGTTTTAGGTCTGGAATAGTAATGCCGCCAGCTTTACTCTTATTGCTAAGGATTGCTTTTGCTATTCAATATGAATTTCATGATTGCTTTTTCTATTTCTATGAGAAATGTTATTGGGATTTTGACTGGTCTTGCATTGAATCTGTATAGTGCTTTTGGTAATATGGTCATTTTGACAATATTAATTCTGCCTATTCAAGAGCAAGGTGGAGCTTTTCATCTTCTAAGGTCTTCTTTAATTTCTTTCTTTAGCATATTGTAGTTTTCATTGTAGAGGTCTTTCAGCTCTTAAGTTTATTCCCAAATATTTTATTTTATTTTATTTTAGGCTATTGTAAATTGGGTGGTTTTCCTAGTTTCTCTTTCTGAGGATTTGTCAGTGATGTACAGAAATACCTTTAATTTATGGGTGTTGCTTTTATATCCAGCTACTTTGCTGAATTTATTTATTAGTTATAGATGTTTTCTGGTGGAACTTTTTGGGTTTTCCAAGTATAGGATCTGCAAATAGTGATAATCTGAGTTCTTCTTTCCTATCCATATCCCTTTAATTTCTTTCATTTATCTGATTGCTCTGGCTAGAGTTTCAAGAACTATGTTAAATAGAAGTAGTGATAGAGGGCATCCCTGTCTTGTTATAGTTTTTAGAGGGAATGCTTTCATTTTTTTTTTTCATTTAGAATGATGTTGGCCTGGGGCTTAGCATAGATTGCCTTTACAATTGAGGAATTGTTGAGGAATGTTCCTGTTATCCCTAGTTTTTCTAGGGTTTTGAACATGAAAGGATGCTGTATTTTATCAAATGCTTTTTCTGCATCTATTGAGATGATCATATGATTTTTATCTTTGAATCTATTGATGTAACGAATTACATTTATTGATTTCTGCATGTTGAACCAACCTTACATCCCTGGAATGACCCCTACTTGATCATGGTGCACTAATTTTTTGATATGTTTTTGTATTCGATTTTCTAGTATTTTATTGAGAATTTTTGCATATATATTCATTAGAGATATTAGTCTGAAGTTTTCTTTCTTTGATGTGCCTTTGTCTGGTTTTGGAATCAGGGTGATACTGGCTTCATAGGATGTGTTTGGAAGTGTTCCATCTTTTTCTATTTCATGGAATAGTTTGAAAATTATTGGTATTAGTTCTTCTTTAAAGGTCTTATATAACTCAGCTTTGTGTCCATATGGTCCTGGTATTTTCTTGGTAGGTAATCTTCAGATGGTGTTCTCTATTTTTTTGCTTTAAATTAATTTGTTTAAATTGTGTATATCACCTGGTTTTAGTTTGGGCATATCATATGCCTCTAGAAATTTGTTAATCCCTTTGGTATTTTCTATTTTATTGGAGTACACAGTTTTGAAATTATTTCTAATTACCTGCTGTATTTCTTTAGTGTCCATCATAATATTTCCTTTTTCATCATGGATGTTATTAATTTTAGTGTTTTCTCTCCTTCTCTTCATTAGCATGGCTAATGACTTATCAATTTTATTTATTTTTTCCAAGAACCAACTTTTTGTTTTGTCAATTTTTTCAATTGTTTCTTTTGTTTCAGTTTCATTGATTTCAGCTCTGATTTTAATTATTTCTTATCTTTTACTGATTTTGGGGGTTGAATTGTTCTTCTTTTTCTAGGATTTTGAGGTGTAATGTTAGGTCATTTATTTGTTGACTTTTTCTTCTTGTAAGGAATGAACTCCATGCAATGAATGTTTCTCTTATAACTGCCTTCTTGTGTCCCAGAGATTTTGATACGTTGCATTTTTGTTTTCATTTGCCTTTAAGAATTTTTAAATCTCCTCCTTGATATCTTTGCAACCATTGTTCTTCCAATGGCATGTTATTAAACTCCAGGTGTTGGAGTAACTTTTATTTTTATTTTATCATTGATTTCTAATTTTATTCCATTGTGGTCTGATAGAATGCAAAGTAGTATGTCTGCTTTTTTATATTTACTAAGATTTACTTTGTGTCATACTATATGGTCTATTTTAGAGAAGGATCCATGTGCTGCTGAGAAGAATGTGTATTCCCTTATTGATAGATAATATACTCTATATATGTCAGTTAAGTCTAAGTTATTGATTGTATTATTGAGTTTTATCATTTTTTTGCTTATCTTTTGTTTGGAAGATATCCACTGGTGAGCATGGTGTGTCAAAATTACTCAGAATTATTGTATTTTGGGCTATTTGACTCTTGAAGTTGAGAAGAGTTTGATTAATGAACATAGAGGCTCCATTTTGGGGGGCATATATATTTATAACTGTATGTCTTGTTGAAAGAAGTATGAAATGTTCATCTTTATCCATTTTAATTAACTTTAGCTTGAATTCTATTTTAATTGATATGAGGATGAAAATCCCTGCTTGTTTATGTAGACCATGTGAATGGTGTATTTTTATCTCAACCTTTCACTTTCAGTATGTGGGTGTCTTTTCCTATGAGACAAGTCTCTTGAGGGAGCATATTGTTGGGTCTTTTTAAAAAAATCCAATATACCAGCCTATGTATTTTGACTGATGAGTTTAGGTCATTAACATTTAGGGTTACTATTGAGACATAATTTGAATTACCTGTCATTTTGTTTATTTTTGGTATTTAACTTGACTTGGTTTCTCATTTGGTTGACTTTTCTTTATTGTAATTCTTCTCTTTGCACATTTTCATTGTTGTTTTTATTTTCCTCCTCATGGAATATTTTGCCAAGAATGTTCTGTAGTGCAGGGTTTCTTGCTGTAAATTCTTTTAGCTTTTGTTTATCATAAAAATTTTTATTTCATCATCAAATTTAAAGCTTAATTTTGCTGGATATAAGATTGTTGGTTGGTATCCATTATATTTTAGAACCTGGTATATATTGATCCAGGATCTCCTAGCTGTGAGTGTCTGGGTTAAAAGTTAATAAACTGGTTGAGTTTAAAAATCTGCTGAGGTCCGAATTGGTCTTCTCTTACAGGTAATCTCATTTTTCTCTCTTGTGGCCTTTGAAATTCTATCCTTATTCTGTATGCTAGGCATTTTTATTATAATGTGTCTTGGTGTAGATCTGTTGTAATTTTGTGCATTTGGTGTCCTATAGGGCTTCTTGTATTTGATTTTCCAATTCATTATTCATGCTTGGGAAATTTTCTGATATTATTTGAATGAAAAGATTGTGCATTCCTTTGGTTTGAATCTTTGAACCTTCCTCTATCCCCATAAATCTTAAATTTGGTCTGTTGATGGTATCCTATAATTCTTGGATATTCTGTTCATGGTTTCTTACCATCTTCACTGTGAGGTCAACTTTATTTTCAAGATTGCATATTTTGTCTTCATTGTCTGAGGTCCTGTCTTTCAAGTGATCTAGCCTGTTGATGATGCTATCTATAGAGTTTTTTAATTGGCTTATTGATTCATTAATTTCAAGGATTTCTGTTTTTTTTCTCAATATCTCTATTTCTTTCTTGAAGTAATATCTTGCAACCTGTATTTGCTCTTATCTCTCTGTTGGTGTGATCTATGGTAAACTGTATTTCTTCTCTTATCTCTTTGTTGGAGTGATTGATTTTTGCATGCACCTGCTCACTTAGGTCATTCTTTAATTCTCAAATCATTTTTGTTATGTATATTCTAAACTCTTTCAATGACATTTTGCCTATTGAGCTACCTATGCATTCTATTGTTGTAGTATCTTGGTTTGTTTGGGGCACCTTTTCCCCTTCTTTTTCATGATGTCTATGTATTGTCCTCTTGCAGTGTAGATTCAAGGTATTATAGTTTCTGTCCTATTGTCTTATAGTGTCCCTACAGCCTACCAACATTTAACTTTTAAGGGAGAGATCAATATTAAAGCACTGAATGTACCCAAATGCAGCCATATATCAGTTAGCTTCTATTTTTAAATTTACAGTTTTGTCACTGCATTCAGAAATGATGAGTTTGGTTATCTTCTACCATATACTCAATAGGTTTGCATAATGGTTTACAGTTTCTGATGGTAGAAAGGGGAACTGGGGGATTGGCTGAGATGTTTATGATATAGGATGTGAGAATATGGAGGTATTTGATTATATGATATTGAGAGGGTAATCAGAAGAAGTTGGTTGTTAGTAGGAGAAACAAGAGATAGGCAAACCCCATGCAAGACTTCCTGTTATTGCAGCAATAGGATAACTGTTAGCACCCCTAATAGAGAAACCTCTGGTGCAGCCATGCCCACAGGGACCTTGGTGATGTCTTACCAGGTCATTATTGTTGTCCCTTGATGGAAGTGGCAATATCCCAGTTTCATGGAGTGGCAGCCTCAAGCTTATATGTACCCTGATGTTAAGCTATGGAGCCATGCTTTGGTGAATAAGTAACCCCATCATGGGGGTAACTCTCGGGGTGGGCGTGGGTTGGGATTCTCTCCAGAAATCTGTATTGTGGTGTGGTGGGGGGCCCTCTGCCACACTCTCTAGCCATGATGTTCAACCTCACCTTGAGTCCTGAGTGATGGAAATGACCTTCTATGGATTAAGACCTTTGAAACTATGAGCCCTCAAATAAAATTTTCCTGCTCTATAATTGTTCTGGTTGGGTCCTTTAGTCATAGCAGTGAAAAATCTGACTGAAACATCAGTTTTATAATTTCTGTCTACAGGTTGTCAGTCAAAATGACCCCTGGAATATTTATATTCTCTTCTTTACTAAAATTCTTACATTTTCTTTGTAAAATAATACTAAATATATCATACTTATAATGAAACATGTAATTCATTGACCTGGTTTGATCATTTTATGAATAATGATAACCTGTGCATGTGGACATCTCAATATGATTTTCAGGGATTGTGCAATTGAGTCTTTCCATTTGCTACTAATTTTCTGACTATGGTCAAATTCACACATTTTTTATGGGGGTTTAAGTTTGATTATTTTTAATGTTGTATATAGAATTTACTAGTTTATTTTCCAAAGAGCACCTTATACTATATTCTGGGGGAACTTTTACTTCATGTAATTGAGCTCACTACATTATATTTGTGCCATAGGGATGAAAATTGATCAACCCAGACTAATTCCATTTTAAGATCGGGAGCCATCTTTTCACAAAGTCATTAAAAGTTAATTTCTGTTTTACTATAAATTACTGATATTTCTAAACCTACTTGAAATTCCTGTCCATACTCTGAACTCAATGCCTGGGTCTCATTGACTAGATAACAACCCTCTCTAAAACCTTAGTGGTGCCTCATAAATCCTGGTGCCCCATGACCAGATAATAACCCTCTCTGAAACCTCAGTTGCATCTCATAAATTCTGATGTTGGGATCTGAATTTACCCCCTACCTTGAAATATCATCCCATGTAGATCATTAATCTGCTATCTGCCCTTGTATTACATTTACCAGAACCCTGTAAGCTGTAAGTTCCCAAGACACCCGCCTTTGAAACTTTTTTTGCTATATAAACCTTTTCTTCCCAGAGAGCTAGGCTGATCTCTAGTCTGGTTTTGGGAGAGACAGTTGCTGGTGGCCAGCTTTTCTTGTGTACACAGTGCAAGCTTGCTTTAATTTGATTTAAAATTGGAGTTGGTGGTCTTTTTTCTGTGCCATGGTTCAACAAAAATAAAGAAATTTAAAAATGTATATTTTACTAAAAATGCTCTTGAATGGCACAATAAAGAGTGCACTTTCCCAGAAGTGAAACATTTTATCATGTGATTAGCCAGTTGTTTCAGTCAGCTTTTTCACCACTCTGACTAAAGGATACAACCAGAACAATTGTAGAGGAGAAAAAGTTCATTTGAAGGCTCATGATTTCAAGAGGTCTAAGCAGCTCACATGGTGATCATAAAGCAAAGAGAGAGAGGGAGGGAGGGAGGGAGGGAGAGAGAGAGAGAGAGAGAGAGAGAGAGAGAGAGGGAGTCCACTCTCCAGGTACAAAATACATACCCATAGTCACGTTCCCAATGAACCACTTTCTCCTGCAACATCCCATCTGCCTTCAGTTGGCACTCAGTTAATTCCACCAGGGATTAATTCACTGATTAGGCTAAGGCTAATACCTGTAAAGGTGAAATTTCTAAGCTGATTCTAAGCCGCAGAGCCTGAGTTAAAGTGTAAAAGACCGGACATTGTAAAGTTTCTAAACTGCAGGCCTTGGGTTAAAAAGTAAAAGACCAAGTATTGTTAAGTTCCTCTGCTACCCCCAAAACCTGTAATCCCTGTAGCTCTTAGGACAATACCTGAACTGCCCAGTAAATATTCTCACTGACTCCTCTGGTTGTCTAATAACTTGGGACTCTGAGTAGCCCGGCACATAGGCATCCAAGCCCCAAAACCAATCAGTTTAAATGTGTACCCCGCTTAGAAGTGGCCAATCACCCCCATCCAATCTGTTCCCGCCAATGAATGTACTAATCAGGTCTCAGAGTTGTTGTTCAATTTTCCCGCACCTCATGATGATTTGTTCTGATGTATGCAAAGCCCCCCACCTCTCCAAAAAGTGTACTTAAGCTCTGCTTAACCTCTGCTCTGGGCTCTGGGCTGCTCTATCTTCCTGAGTGAGCCTGGAGCCTCAGCATGCTAAATCAATAAAACCCCTTCTGCCAACTGCATGAAGCTAGTCTCTTGTGGTCTCTCCCTCCGACGCTTCGCCGGACCCTTAG
Source organism: Callospermophilus lateralis (assembly GCF_048772815.1). Lineage (NCBI taxonomy): Eukaryota > Metazoa > Chordata > Mammalia > Rodentia > Sciuridae > Callospermophilus > Callospermophilus lateralis. Next base: position 75,155,597 of record NC_135308.1, on the reverse strand, counting down.
AATACCTAGTTATTTCTCTTCCAAAACTTCTTTCATTGTCTCACAAGTGCGCTTTTGGGGCACATCATATCTAAACCATAACACCAGTTCTGGGACTCTCTTCTTCCATCTACCATGCATTGTGTGCATTTCAGGGCTTTTTCCTTTAGTTTTCTCAACAACATCTTTAAAATAATGTGTGTGTAGCAGGGTTTATGGAAGATTTGAGTTTAAAGGGTGATATAAAATGAAAAATTATCCAGCTGAGTTCTAATCAATAAAGTTCTTTTCTTTTTTTAATATCAACTTTTGACACATTTATGAAAATAACTGACAAAAACAACTCTGTGGATAAAAGTTCATTTTCACTCATAAGTTTCAGAGGTTCAGTTCATGGTTGCCTGACTCCATTGCTTTGGAATCAAGATGAGGTAGAACACCATTGCAAAAGGGCTTCAGAAGAGGGAAGTTTCCCACCCCTTGACAGCCAGGATGTAAGGACAGAAAGAGAAAAAGACCATGGGGACAAACTACAACCCCCAAGGGAATATCCCCAATAACCGACCTCCACCAGCCATGCTGAGCCTGCTCACAGTCACATCCAGCACAGTAGTTCTTTCAAATTATTAATTTACTGAAAAACTAGCCTCTACCTCAGAGCAAAGCCTGTACAAGGAAGGGGGATTGACCCTTGTCCTTGAAAAGACCCACAGAGCACTCCTAGGCACATACCATCCTGCTGATTTGTTTATCCACAAATAACAGAAGATATCTGCCCTGTCAGGTGTCCCTGACTCAGTCAGGCTAGGTTGGAACCCATAAACCCATAGCAACTCCCTAGCAACCACCATTCCCCAAAGAGTGTATAAAACTGCTGCAAACCCTGGGCTCGGGGTCTCTCAGTGTCACCAGTTGCTCTGTGCATGCGGAGAACTGAGCTAGCTTGCAATAAACACCTCTTTGCTGCTTACATGAATCTTGGTCTCTGGTGGTCTTTGGGGGCTCCAGAATTCAAGCATAACACTACCAAATAAATTCATTGATAATGTTAAATTTCTCATAATTCAATAATTTCACCTGTGAACATTTCTGCATTGTCTCACATGACCTTTTGTGGAACACATTATATCCAAAATATAACATTCTACTCCTGGCCCTCAAAAGGTCATGTCCATCTCACAATGCAAAACACATGTAATGTGTATTCAAGAGTTCCTATAGTCTTAATAGTTCCAGCATTGACTAAAAGTCCACGAACAAAATCTTATCTGAGACTCATGGCTAACTTTTGGCTGTGAGTCCTTTTAATGATCAAAAGTAAGATCATATGCATACAATGGCAAAAAATAAACATTCTCATTCCATTAGGAAGGGATAGGGGAATAGAAAGAAAAGATGGGACAATAAAAAGAGCAAACCCAGCCTGGGAAAACTTTCCTGTGGCTTCATCTTCAGCATCTGTCAAGAGTGACAAATGAATCCCCACTCTGAACTCTATAGCCTTGGACAGATAGACTGCCCTTGTGGGCTTTTTTAGTACAAAAGTGCTGAAAGACACACCCATTTGCCAGTGGCCACCGTTAATGAGGCAGATTCCATGCCTGGTGTGGGATTTATGGATTCAATAGCTTTGAATTCAGATGCCTGCTGCCCTGGGGTGAAGGAAACAGCCTAGAGGCAGCAGCTTACCCAAGCAAGAAGAAGATATCATGCAAATAGATAAGTTTCAATTAGCCTGTTCCTGTTGACTCTGTTTACCTTGAAGAACACTTCAGGAGAATAAATCTCTTTGATATGCTTCCATTTAATAAAGGATTCCTGAGATTTTTTCCTTTGTTAGGGATCTGACCCATCAGGTCTGATCCACCCATAAGCCCTTTCACCTTTTGAAACTATTTTTCTGCTTCTTTTGCTTTTATTTCTTACTATTTCAGATTTTTAATTTCTCTGCTGGTTAACCCTTCAGTTTCCTGATACCTCACTGTGCAGGATACATTGAGAAGCATCTGGGGTACATGTTGGTGAGATGTGAGCACCAAAAGTAACCTCATTCCTAGAGTCTTTCTGGTTGCAGGGATTATGGCATCTTTGTTAACCTTGCTTTCTCCACAGCCAGCAGTGTTCCTCAGTCAGGAGTCCTACAGGCATAACTTAATGCCAAAGTCTCTATTTCCCCTTTGGGTTCATCTTTATAGCTTTATTTATCACCCACTCAGGGGCAGCCCACAGATATTTTAACCTTGCTACACTGTGGATGGCCACCCAGGCCTTCCTTTGAAATCTTGGTGGAAGCCTTCTTGACTCCTTAACTTTAACACCCTGCCTTCTTGCAGAAGCAGCAACATGTGGGTGCCTCCCAAGTTCTAGCAAGCTTGCATAATACCTGGGTCCCCTGGTGTAAAGAATGGTGGAAAAGCTACGTAAACTCAACAAGCCAAAATAACCATTTACCTGTCTGAGATTTTATTGGCAGGATTATAGTAGCCAGTCACAGAAGAGAAGGGGGGGAGAGAGAGAGGGGGGGAGAGTAAGAGAGGGAGAGAGTAAGAGAGATAAAGTAAGAGAGAGAGAGAGAGAGAAGAGAGAGGAGACTGGGAAATGAAAGAATTCCCCACACAAAGACACTTCGCTGGGAGAATTCCAATTTTATTGCAAAAAGCTGTGTGTTTATATAGAACTAAGGGGGAGATAATAGGGCTTAGATAAGTACCAGACAACCCGTTTATTGGCAAGTTCTTCCAGATATCAACTTTGAAGCTCAGGAATTAGTTCTCATTGGAGCTAAGGTTCCCCGCCAGCGAGGTTTGAAATTGGCGCCAGCGAGGTTTGAAATTGGCTCCAGCGGGAGAGTTCACATGGGCGGGAACTTTTCGTGCCACTGCAGGGAAGAAGAAGGTAAGAAGAAGAGATCCTTAGGCGCCATGTTGGGTTTTTTTCTCTGGGGTATGGCTGCCATTTATACTTTTCCCAACAAGAAGAGAGAGGAGAGAGGGAAGAGAGAGAAAGAGGAAAGAGAGAGAGGAGAGGGGGAGAGTGAGAGGGGGAGAGGGAGAGAGAGTAAGAGGGGTAGAGTAAGAGAGCAAGCACGAACAGGGTGTTGATATTTATGGGCTTAACACAGGATGAGGAGGAGCAAGGCGAATGGGTTGTTACTTCTTCATTGGCCGATAGTTCGCACCACTTCAGGGATTGGAGGTGATGGTTCGCACACCATTCAGTGCGTCATGGACCTAAGCTCCCAGAAGAGAAGTTCTCCGGGTGCCATCTTTACCAACACTCTTGAGCTCCTGGAAGAGAAGCACTCTGGTCACCATCTTTACCAACATTACTCCCTTTTTGTTTTGGTTTGGGGGCTTCGTACTCGATCTGGCTACTACCTGCTAAGTAGGGGCATTATTTAAAGGGAGGGAGGGAGGGAGGTAAGTTGGTTGGAGAAGAAGGGCAAGGAGGCCCCATATCCATGCACTGAAGGCATGGATTTCCTCTGGGGTGAAGTCCATGAATGTGCCCTGCAACTATGAAAAGAAACAGCATTAATTTCTGGCATGTCATCCAGTCTGTAGGGCTGGTAGAAAAAGCCTATGCCTAGGAGAAAGCAGATTAGAACATATAAAACTGAAAACCAAGAGATTATTTTTTTGACATGGTGGTGTAGAGATGGCCCTTTGATGGAGTTGTCATTCAATATCTTCATCTTTCAGCACTTGGTGGAGGTTTCTTGGGATGACTGGATGCGCATGTTGTCTGGCTTGTTGGCAAGCTGCTGGTAATCCCTGAGGAGGAGCTGATTAAAAGTTTGTTAGAGATTTTGTTAATTTGTCCTTGAAGGAATTTTAAAAATGCAAGAAAGGAAGGCACAGAATAAAAAGACCCCAAATAGAGATGCCAGTATTGAGAGAATCCAGAGGCTGATGGGGTTTGTGAAGAGGTCCCAATAGGATTGTTGTGCCAATTGCTGCTTTCTAAAGAGAGAGTGGGTGTACTGTGTTGCTGTGGGTTCCTAGATCCTATTAGGAGGCCCATTCTTATGTATGTTTTTCTCTGGAATGGGATGAAGGGTGGTGCCTGACTGTGAAAAATGGAGCTTGAGAAGGTTATCTGGGGATATCTCACAAGTAAATCTGGGTGACTGTGGGGGTCCTGCAAGGCTGAGAGCTGTGGTGGTATTGTCCTCTGGAGGGCTTGCCACTGGTTTTAACATAGAAATATGAATCCAGGGGGTTAATTTTTTTCCTTCCTGTTGGAGTTTGGCAGCATTGGGTGTGCACAGGACTACCTGTACTGGCCCTTCCCATTTGGGGTTGGGAGGAATCTTTCCCCTGGGGAAGAAAAGTAGACCCATTCTCCTGGTTTGAGCGGAAAGGAGGCAGCTGAATTCTCTGGATCTGGAAGCAAAAAATGTTGTTGCTTCCATAGCTCAGAGTATAAGGAAGAGGAGGAGAAGAGCATATTGGTTGGGGAGGGGCCAAGGCTTATGGAGGCCTTCAAGATGGATAATATATCCCTTCCCAGCAAGGGGACTGGACACTGAGGCATAACCAAAAAATGGTGTGAAAAGGAAAACTCAGATAAGGAGCAAGTGAGGGGAGGAGTTCTGTGCGGGATGATGGTTTGACCTTTTACCCTGACAATAGGAAATTCAGAGGGAAAGGTAGTTCCCCAAAACTCTCTCAGAACTGAAAATGTGGCCCTGGTGTCTACCAAAAAGTTTATGGGACACCCATCCACTCAGATAATCACCCTGGGTTCCTGCTCGGTGATTGAATAGGTCAGGACAGAAGACCCAGGGCCTAGTCAATCCTCAGTTGCTAGGCCCAGCAAGTCACTGGTGGGGTGACTGACCTCAGCTACCCTCCAGGAATTGGGGCAGTCCAATTCCCCAGTGGCCAGGACATTGGCATATAGGGCACGGTCTGGGTGGTGCCCTGGGGTTAGCCTAATGTCCTTCATCACCACACTTAAAGCAGGGCCTAGCCTAATGTCCTTCATCACCACACTTAAAGCAGGGCCTAGCCTAATGTCCTTCATCACCACACTTAAAGCAGGGCCTAGCCTAATGTCCTTCATCACCACACTTAAAACAGGGCCCAGGGGGTCCTCTTTGTGGGGGTTGTTGTCTCCCCCTTTCCATAGGTTGGAAGCAGCCCTGTAACACCTGGGCCAACATCTGGCATTTTTGGCATTTTGCTCTTTCATCTCTGTTATGGTAGACCTTGAAGGCTGTGGCAACACCTCAGTCTGAGGAGTCAAGAATCCCCTCTCTAATTTTTTAGCCTTGCCTGGATGTCAGAGTAGCTTTGTGAGAAAAAATAGGTCATAAGAAGTTGCCTCTCATCTGGGGATTCAGGGTCCAAGTTAGTGTACTGAAAGCGAGCCTTTGTTAGTCAGTCTAGGAAGGCTGAGGGGTTTTCATTTTTCTCCTGGATGACTTCCTAGAGTTTATCAAAGTTAATATCCTTTTTTGCTCCTGCCTTTAGGCCAGCTATCAGAGAGGTAATAAGGTGGTCCCTACATCCCAGGTCTTGGGGATCATTATAATCTCAATGGGGGTCTTATCTGGAACCACCTGGGCCCCTAAGGGATGGTGGGAATTAGTCTGATGAACCTGGTCTGCATAGGCCCTAGCCTAGTCCAAGACCCTTCTCCTCTCCTCAGGGAGGAGAGTATTGGACAGAATCATTTAGAGATCATGAAAGGTGAGGTTATAGGCTTGAGTTAAGTATTGAAACTCTTTAATATAAGAGACAGGGTTTGCAGTTTAAGATTCCAATTTTTTTTCTACTTCAGAAAGTTCAAGCATAGAAAAAGAAACATAAACCCTTAAAATCCCATTCAGCCTGGTGACCTCCCAAAGGGGGGGCCACAACATGTGAAGTTTGAGTCAGGTGATGAGATGTGGTGACTTGTGAGTTAGGTGCTGTATTAGTGCATGAAGGGATGGCTGAACAGGTGGTGGGTGGACTAAATTGAGGTGGAGGGACCTGGGTGGAAGGAATGGAAGTGGGAGGAATTTGTGCAGAAGTGTCCGGATGAAGAGGAGGAGAAGTGCCCAAAGAAGAAGCCACAGATGTAGAAGATGGGGAAGTGGGAGGAGGTGAAAGTGGGGAAAGCGGGGCTGAGGGCAGGGGAGAGTGGTATGGAGGCAGTTCATCAGCTGGGTCAAAAGTGGAGATGGAGAGCAAAGAAGAGGAAGGAGGAGGAGAAGGTGTGGAGGCAGAGAGTGGAGAAGAGGTGGAAGGAGGTTTGAGAGCAAGGAGTAGCTGTTGAGGCTTGCATTGGGTGCAGAGATTTGGGTGAGATCAAAGCAAGGAAAAAGCCTCCACATAGGGAATCTAGTTCCACTTCTTTGATTGCTCACAGTAATTAAAAGATCCCAGAGTAAATTAGGATCCAGAGACCCACACGTGGGCAAAAGCTTTTGGTTGTCTAAGGAGTATGTAGGGGTATGTTTTGGGCAAGTTAACCCTTCAAGAACAACATCTGAGAAGGGGAGAGCTTCTTTTCCCTTTCGTTTCTTCCCCTGACAGCTGTTACCATGGACCCAACTGTTAACTTCTCTTATCTTAGAAATGTAGACATCTCTGTAAAGCCCAGCTCAAGGCCAGAGGCCTTGTTTACACATTTCTACAAACTACTATACTGGATACATGTTTGTGAAAAACTAGTAAGGGGTGTCCAGCACCTGGAGTGTTAATTTCTTCCCAGCCAGTGGCCAAGTAAAACAGGGCAACATGAAAATAGGAAGTTTATCTACATTGAACTCTTTTGTAGAGATTCTTTTGCTGGCACTCCTAAAATCAGCCATGGTGAGGATTTCTGGAGAAGCCCAGTTAAGACTTTTCTGTGGAAAAAGGAAGTGTCACTACATTTCCTCTTTCTTTCTGCTTCTCAATTGCCAGTAGCCAAGCAGCCTTTCTCTACCATGTCCTTTTGATATGATGTTTCCATTTTGGAGCAGAACAACCATGGACTGGAACTTCTGATACCTTAGCCCAAATAAACCTTTCCTCTTTGAAGCTGATTTTCTCAGGTGTTTAATATCATGATGAAAACTGACTAACTCAAATAAAAACTCATGCATCTAGGGCAACACTGAGCCCCAGTTGCAAGTTTCTTTTAGAGTCTTCTGGCTTAGAGTCACTTGGATTATTGTGATCTGTATCAGATGTACTTTGTTAAGAGTGGAAGGAACAGCCATTGGAAGAAAAAGTAATGTTTTATTTTTAGTGGGAACTGGATTAAATGTGCACTTTTGGTTCTTGATGTGAGACACAGGTTTGTAGGTTAAAAGAGGGTGCTGTGGCTGGTGGTAATTTAAGCAACATTGGCAAAGGGTGAGCTGTTTGCTATCTACACTTTGCCTATTCCCCATGATACCAGGGCCTGCAGGGTCTCCAAAGGATCAGGATGTGTTATTTGTTATCATTAAGGCCAGTGCCGAGAGCAGGGAGGAGTCGATTAACTTGGTTCTTATCCTAGAATACCTATCTTCCCCTCTCCTTGGACTCTGGGTTCTAAGACTTATTTATATTTAAAACAAAGCTCCTGACTCTGGCTGAAATAACTTGGAATTTGTGTTTAACTTTAGAAATCCTGTTTTAGCCCTTGAAGCTTGCTGTAAATCCCCCAAGTGAAGGAAAAGTGTTCTGTTACTGCATCTCAAAGGGAGGTGAGGAACTGTAGTGATTGATTAGAGCTTTTGCTCCTAGACCTATTTCTCAGAAAAAAACCTGGCAAGAGTGGGGGCTGGGCTTTTTCACTGGGATCTGGGAAATGTTTGCCCAGATGTAACATTATATATTTGCAAGTTTGTGCATGAATATCACTGAAAAAGATAAAGACTGCTTGTACAGTTGTTTATGTTGTACTTTATATTTTAGCTCTTGTGCATTTGGGAAACCTTGAAGTCTAGTGGTCTTTGACAGGCATTGATAGTCACACTTTGACAACTGTTGGTGTTTCCAAATTTCCCTCTTTGGGTCCTTCCTGTCTTGTGTAGCTTCTGCAGTCTGGCAGGGTAAAATAACCAGGAGGTGAAAAGCAACTTGAAGGTTGAAGCGGGAACTGCTTTATTGCGGGGAAACTGAGCAAGAACTCAGGATAGCGCGCACCCAAGGTAGCAGGAGCTACTTTATTGTGGAACATCAGAGGTATATATACCTTACTGATTACACACAGCTTGTCTCAATTAGCATCATCTAGATACAGTAGTCAGCCAATAAAGAATCCTCATCATCTGAATGGCTCGGTGGCATTGCCTCACAAACTACTCCTCCTGGCAAACTGCCAAGCGCCATCTTGACTTGGTTGCGGCCCTCAACATGTATCCAGATTTCCCATCTGATGAAAAGTTTTTCTTAAAAATGTTTTGTAGAAAAGCTGGTGATTTAGCTCAGTGGTAGAGTGCTAGAGTGCATGCTAGAGTCATTCGGGTTGCTCACACATGCCTGTGGTCCTCTTTGTATACAAATAACACACAACAGCTATTAGGCTGACAATGGTCTATCAATAAGTTGCTGACTCCAAACTCCAGGGATGGGGGTTTGGTACATGGCTTTCTGTCCCTCTTAGAGCAGAAGTTTGACTTGATGACTGATAAGGCATGCCCAGCAAGTAAATGCTGCTCAGAACCAGATGGGCTGATTGTACTGGGAGACATGGAAGCACAATTAGGTTCCTTCTGGTATCTACAGTACAGGCTGGAAGACCCCAACGATGCTCTGCTGCACTGGTTGGGACTGCAGCTGCTCAGACCCCTCAGGAAGGGGTGCCACAGGGTGCAGGTATAGCCCTTTTAGCAAAGCTATGGCCTGAGTGACTGGGAGGGGAAGAGCTGATCCCATGACCATAGCTTGTCACCTCTGCACTGCAGGGCACCAAGCAGAGCTTGCCTGTCATGAATGGGCATTGTCTTTACAGGTATCAGCAAAGAAGAAGCCTTAGAAGTGAAGATAGGCCTGACTTTCAGTCTGGATGCATATTGTCTTCCATTCAGTATCCTGAGCTCCAAGGTATAGTTTTTCTAACAAATCATATGACAGTTGTTTTTCAGAAGTAATTTCCCATAAACTACCCCATGGGAGCATACACCAAGATTGAGAGGAAAACTTTATTGTAATACTAAAATCTCTACCCAGGATAAAACTAAAGCTTTTTTTTCCCCCTATAATATGGAAAGCATCAAGAAGTATGTTATCAGAGTGTCTCTGAGAGGAAAGTCCCCACCCAAACTGTAATGAAACATTTCCCAATCCAGACTATGCATTATCTGTCAAATAAATTGCAGATTTCTCAAGCTTCGGGGATTGCAATTTTGGTAGTGATTCACCATGGTTTCCTTATCTGCTGCAAATGAATTTGGCTGTGTCACAACTATTCTTGATGTTATGTTCAGTTTTCATCAGGAGGTGAACTCTGGTCCCAGGCATTCTTCCTCAGGAGCTGGAAGAGTGGTGAAGCTGTGTGGAGAGGGGCACTACCACTGCCACTAGGTCCCAGAGCTCATAGTCCTTGCTGTCTATGGAGAAGATGCAGAATGGAAGAAGCAGGACAGGAGGCTCCTACAAATTCTTGGCCTCTCTGAAGTCCTTCAAGATGACCGGGCTGCTGCCCAGCCCCTGGGAACCTGTGCTTGTGTGCAATTGGTACAGTAACTGTGGGGACTGTGTTTAGTTTTCTTTAGCTCACCTTCTCCACCCAGACCCAGGGTGCAGAGATGTGGCTGCATGCAAGGTGGATTGAGCTGCATCCATAGCTCCTTCTGTGCCTATGTGCAGCCTCTTTCTCCAAAGAGGCTCCAGAGCTCACCCACCATGGATACTTGGGGACTCTGTTCACATGACACTTCATGCAAAGGACTCCAAGGAAAGGCAAACCATTTACCAAGCCCTCACTCCTGGCATCTTCAACCTCACCAATTGCATCCCCAGGATCTTATTATGTCTTCACATTCCTTGACTTGTTTGATTTTCATAGCCCAATTTGTTTAATTGAGCACTTGATTTTGGTTATTGTATTATTTAATCCTAAATTTTCTTTTAAAATTCTATTTTTAATTAACACTCTAATTATGTATATTAATGGGATTCACTGTGATATTTCTATACATGCATACTGTATGCACTGATCATAACCATTCAACTTTCACTATGTCCTCCCTTCCTCTATAATACTCTTCCCATTCCCCTAGTAATTGCAATTCTACTTTTAGGTTAGTTAAAATATTTTTTCAAATTACAGAAAACACCTATACTTGTCTGTGTTTTGTTTATTTTGCTTAACATAATTTTCTCCAGTTCCACTCACTTTTGCTACAAATGACAGAACATCAGTCTTCTTTAAGGCTGAATAATAGTGCAATGTGATTGTATGCCACCTTTTCTTTATCTATTCATCTGTTGGTCTGCAACAAGGCTTCTTATTTCATCTCTTAGCTGTTGTTAATATTGCCACAATAAACCCTGGCATACCTTTTCTATGAATTATTCATTTCCTTTTGAATAATTTTTTTAGGAAGGCATTATTTTTGTCTGTTGTAGGCAGTTGAGAGGCCTTTAACTCTTTAATCACCCATATCTATTTTCAGAGATTTGTATCATACCCAGGAATGGAATAGACAAATCTTATGGTATTTTTAGTTTTTTGAGGAACTTTGATATTGTTTTTAATACTTTCTGTACTAATTTACAGCCACATTAATATAAAGAATGCCTTTTATCTAAATTCTCACCAGCATTTGTTAATTTTTGTTTTATTGATAATACCCATTATGTGACAAGATTGTATCTCATTTCGGTTTGATTTGCATTTCCCTAATGACTAATGAGATTGAGCATTTTTTAAAAAATATATATATTTTTAAATTATAAATATAGTTTTGGCCATTTGTAATTCTTTTGAGAAGTGTCTTCAAATCATCACCATTTTTTTTTAAGTTGGATGATTTGCTTTCTGTTAGGATTTTTGAGTTCTTTATATATTCTTAATATTAACCCTCTATGAGATGATGAGCTGGCAAAGACTTTCTCCTATTCTGTAGGTTGTCTCTTCATTCTATTGATTGTTTGCTCTGCAGAAACTTTTTAGTTTGAGGACACCTCATTTGTTAATTTTGGCTTTTTTTCTTGTGCTTTTGAGTTCTATCAAAAAATCATTCAATCCTAAATTTTCATGTTGATTTTTCTTTTAAAAATAACTTTCAGTCTGTGGTTGTGGCTCAGCTGTAGAGTACTTATCTAGCACATGTGAGGCCCTGGGTTCAATCCTCAGCACCACATAAAAATAAATAAATAAAAAAAATAAAGATATTGTGTCTAATTACAACTAAAAAGTAAATATTAAAAAGATAATTTTCAATTCTTTGTAGAAATTGTCAATATTTTCTTTTATCTCATGGCATATTAAGCATTTTTTAAAGTCTTAATCTTAAAAATCGCTTATCTTGAGCCACATGGATCTAATGTTTTTTAGGTTTTCAATCTTACGTGTGTGTATGTGTGTGTGTGGGTATGTGTGTGTGTGTGTGTGCGCGCGTGCATGCATAGTTTGATTGAGTACTAGATACTATGGATGAATTGTACACATTTTTTTTGTTATTGTTTTTAGGAAAAAATTACTTTTTCCTGTTGTATGCAGTTGAGAAGTCTGTTACTCTTTCATCACCTATAGTTATTTTCAGAGATTTAGATCATTCACAATTGAGTGACTGGATATGGAAATGTCAGTCTATTTCTGGTTATCCTTATTTTCAGGATTTAGGGATCCAATTCAACTTTACTTAATCCAGGTATTAGTAATAATAATTAAGGTGTATTTTTGTTCAAAAAATTATTTTGTTAATACTGCCTAGTACTAATTTACTTAGTTGTTTCTTTAAGAGTCTTAATATTTTCATAAAAAATTGAAAATATGCTTTTTAATAAATATTGCTTATGTTGTTTAAGAAAATTGATTTTCAATAAAATATTACATATAATTTTTGTGTTAATGTATTTATGAAAAAACTTGTTAAGTGGGCCCAAAGCTTTCAACAGAATCTGAAATAGGTCATCGGCCCATAAGAGTTTAATCATCACTTATCTAGATTGCCTTCCACTTTCCAACATTTTAACTCTCATACTCCAAACCTCTAAAAGAAATAAGGAAAAAGAAAATCATTTAAGTTGCAATATCAAACTGTTCTACTTCCATAAATGTTGAACTATCTTTTTGTAAACAAATCCTTATATGAAGAACACCAGAGGATAAATCTAGTTTGAAACTACTAGGGAGGTATTATGGTATCAAGGTCTTGAGAGGTACATGAGGGTCAAGATAGAACCAGTTAGAATCTGTAAAGAGTAATCAGAAACTTTCATCTTTTATTATTTGCAATTTGGTAATTTCCAGAATTTGGGTATAATCCCAGGGATAGAGAATAGTTCCAAGACTGATTTATGAAGAATTTATTAACCAGTGGTAATAGGAAATAGCATGTCTTCTTCAGAAAAGGTCAACCCAAAACAGAACAAAGTTGCCTTGTCTCCAATAGTATACTGTATGGTTTTATTTTCAACCTCTAGTAATTATTACTGTCTTTATTGCTAGTGTTTGCATTATTCATTACACAGGCTAATTTATCTGCAAATTTAATTTGAGGTTACCCACAATTCTGCTTTTGATCTGATTTTCCATTCTCTCTGTCCTCTTTCCTCAGCCTCTTCTGGTATTACAGTAATACACAACCACACCTGGATTTTTGTGTAGGTATATCTCATCTTTTTGCCTTTGTTTCTACCACCTCAGCACTCTTTAGTTAAAGACATACCACTATAATCTAGAAACCTGTTCAGGACAAAGGAATGGAAATAAGCAAAGAGAATACAGCATAGATCAAGACCAGAAAGCAATTAGGGGAGCATAAATTGGAGAAAGGTAAGGAAGCAAAAAGGTCTTTAAATTGTTTTATCTATATATAGCTGAAGAGAATGCTTCTCTTCCTGAGCATTTAGGTGACTCAATCCTGGAGGCTGTGTTTCTTCATCTTGAAGGGGAACTGGAAACAGACAGTCATATGTTATAACCACATCTCTCCTTGTGATTTATTGCATCTCAAACCAAAAAGTCTGTTTCATCATTACCTATAGCTATAACTGCCCTGACACTTAAAAGGACCTATTGAGTTCAATAATGTGTCCATGATTTTTATGGAGGATCCATAACATAGACACATTTAATTAAACCTGTGGATTGAAAGTTTCAACTTTCTAATCCCAAGTAGCACCCACTCTGAAGCTATCTTGGTGACCATCAAAGATAACTTGGGTATGGTTGAAAGGGTATTGTTATGAATAACCAAACTGGCTCCTTTTATCTTTCTTACTCTGGAGCTATTTTGGGAATTGGAAGAAAAACACAAATATTGTAACAAAAGATACTCTTATCATTCCTACAGCCCAGAAAATTTCAAGAGTTTTAGAAGCTGTGTGCCTAGAACTGAGGAGGAAGATCAAGTATATGTTTCTTAGTATATCCTAGGATCATAATTTTAATATACATATATCCACAGTAAATTTCTTTATATTTAAAAATGCTTCCTTGATAATATAGAGATGTTTGTAATGTTAATAGACAGAAAGGTCTAAATTCTAGAGGTTGTGCGTACAAATGAGGAAGGATCTCCAAATCCTTAAGTAGTGACATAGAACTCATGAAGCCTGCTTTTGAACTTATACTATTTCAGGCTTCCCTTTATCCAACAAGGGAGATTATAAAATTTTATTGGCCTCTGTCCAATGTTGTTCCTGACTCAATAACAGAATTTAATCATCTTTGTCATGTTGAACCCACAAATATGGTCCACTATGCCAAAACATGGGAATAATTTTAACCTCAAAGAATATATGTGTAATAAGAATTGTAATGCATTCTATTGCTGTTGTGTATTTAAAAATAATAATAATAATATCAATAAAAGATAAAAAAGAATAAAAATATTGCTCCTCTTGGAAGAGGAGCATTATAATTATAATTTTCATATCTATGTACATAAAGAATGTTCACACCAATTTATGCCTTTATACATGTATTTTTCTTTGCTTACAATTCTTAATACACATATATACCACAAGTTTTCATATCTCTGTTTGTATATAAAGTATGTTGACAACCAATTCAAGTCTTCATACATGTACTTTTTATAATGCTGTCCATCACATTCCACCATCCTTGTAAATCCTCTGTCCCCTCCTCCCCTCTCCATCTTTTCTATCTAGAATTAATCTAATCCTCCCATGCTCTCTCTCCTTACCCCACTGTGAGTCAACCTTTTTATATCAGAGAAAACATTTGGCATTTGTATTTTTGGGATTGGCTAACTTCACTTAGCATTATTTTCTCCAACGCCATTCATGTACCTGCAAATGCCATGATTTTGTTCTTTTTTTTATTAGTTGCTCAAGACAATACAATGATCTTGACATATCATTCATTTGATTCAAATGGGGTATGAATTCTCATTTTTCCACATGTACAGATTGCAGGATCACATTGGTTATACAGCCACGTTTATAGATACAGCAATACTAGTGTCTGTTGTTCTTTTTTTAATGCTGAGTAAAATTCCATTGTGTATATATGCCACATTTGTTTTTATCCATTGATAAGTTCAGCAAAACAAAGATAGTTCTCAAAGTAATCATTTTATTATGAAGTGCACAAAAGTTTGATAAGGAACAATAAACAAAAGGAATGTGAAATTAAACTTACCCAAAGATACTATTCCATTAGATTTTTTTCAAGCATGAACTAGATAGACAATCTCTTCTCCAGACACGAACATGTAAAATAAACACAGGCATGCTTACTGGAGACTTGTAGGAGACCTGAGGCTTATTTTAAAAGGTTAATTTGGTCTTTAGATGCTGCAGTCTGGCTGGGCACAAAATAACCAAGCTGCCACACAGCCTTGTAGGTTCAAAACAGGAACTCCTTGGGCTGGGGATGTGGCTCAAGCGGTAGCATGCTCGCCTGCGGCCCGAGTTCGATTCTCAGCACCACATACAAAGATGTCGTGTCCGCGGGTAACTAAAAAATAAATAATAATAATAAAAAAATTCTCTCTCTGTTTGTCTGTCTCTCTCTCTAAAAAAAATAAATTTAAAACAGGAACTCCTTTATTCTCCGCACTCCCGTGAACATCAAGCATGCAGCCTTCTCTGGGGACACACCACACACCAACCGGAAATCCCTCCTCCGGCACTTCCCCAACCAATGCGAACTCCCCAGAAATCCTGAGAGAACTCCAAAGTAGCAGGAGAACTCCAAAGTAGCAGGCCAGGGGGTCTAATATACAATTGAATACACAGATTAACATAACCATCATCATCTCAATGGCTTGCTGGCATCACCTCTCAACCACTCCATTCTGGCAAAAATACCATGCATCATCCCAACTTGGCTGAGGCCCTCAACATTTAGAAAACAATTAATTAATCCTGACTTTTGTATCTGACTTAACACTATCATGTCTATTAGGTAAACTTTCTGTGATGTAGGTTTGACCTGGTAAACTATCCACAGCTTAACAAAGAGCAGACTACTAATTTTATCTGGAGTGAATGATGTTTGTAATATACAGAAAGGTCTACATTCTAGAGGTTGTGTGTACAAATGAGGAAGGATCTCCAAATCCTTCTACTAAGAATGTAGTAAGGTACCATCTCAGTTAAATAGTTAAAACTTCCCCACTGTACCATAACTCACTTATATAATGCCCCAGTGACCATATGATCACTGAAAGTGTTAATTTACAGTTATCTTTGTTTTCTATCTATAAAAATTATCACAACCTCCTTTTCTTTGCAACTCTTCATTTAAAGCAATTTAAACCTTTGCTCTGAGGCCTGAGTCCCTCACATTTAGTTCATAATAAAATGTTGTATTATTTTCCTTTAAAGCACAGTGGTCATTTTGCATTAACTGGATGTTAGAGTTTGAGGTTGGCTGAGAAACAAAGCACCAAGCAACTCACCTGGGTCTCCTGACCAATCCTGGATTTCAGCAATCTCCCCAGACCAACCCAATAGGACAAGGGACTCTAAATACCTCCTTTTCCTGTCCCAAGCCCCCCCTTCCTGCTCTAAGCCAAATAAAAATTCCAGTCTGGCTGACCCCCATATGCTTCTCCCCAGATACCTTTTTAGTCTGGAGGGTCTCCCCTGGGAGTGAATCTTAATAAACCCTTGTTCAGCAGCATTTTTAATCTGCGTCCTTTTGGTCCGTGCTGCCTGACCTTGCCGCAGTCTAGCTGGGCACAAAATAACTGAGCCACCACACAGCCTTGCAGATTCAAACAGCAACTCTTTATTCCCGAACTGTTACTGGCACTCTACACACACATTCTGGGCAAAATCCACGCTCTCCACCAGGCTCTGAATCCCAAAATACTCTCTGAATCCCGCGAGAACTCAACGGGAACTCAAGGCACCTGAGGCAGCAGGATACGCCCTGTTCCCAGCAGGAATCACCTTAAACCTGGAACTGCCCTAAACCCAGAACGCCCTAAACTCGGATCCGACCTGGTCCTTGAGCAAGGTCACCTTTCATGCAAAGTCACTGCAAATGACCTGGGTCCAATATGGAGAGTCCTTCCTCTAAGCAACATGGGGTAGGCTGACAAAGAAATTGCCATGCGTCATTCCTACTTGGCAATGGCTCTCAGCATGACCTTATGCTGAAACATGTAAAAACAGGTGAAAATAGGTCAAAGAAAATTACTTGTGCACAAAAGGCTAGCAATGAACAACAACAAAAAAATCATACTTCTACAGAAAGAACTGTATACATGGTCCAGGAGAAAAGTTCCTTCAAGGGTGACAATTGAATGTGTCCTTATTGTTATCAAAACATCAGCAATGAAGTAAGGAATTGTTCCTTCTTGACAGAGCCTCCAGAGCTGATGCCAATTCAGAATGATTAAAGAACATTGTCATAGTGAGGTGTGTCTCAAAATGGGAGTCTAAAGCCATTGTATTTGTAGTCCCAGGTATATTATCTCAATTTCCAGATGTTAATTTGGAGGGAAAGATTCCAGGAGTCAACTATCTCATTTACATATCAGTGCACAGTTATCAATATAGCTATCAATCAGTTGGTTGCCAAAGTGACCATCAGTTACAGCTTGTGTTACAAGAGAAAAATCAAGATGGAGTTAGTGCTATTAGAGCATAGCCACATTAAGATACTAATTAACAGATTCTTGAGAATCACAGTATAGTGAAAACATAAATCACAACCCCTCTGTGGATAGATCTTGGAGACTTCCATTTTATAGTCAATCAGTCAATTTTTTTTATGTTTGTAAAAACTCTGAGTTTATTTTAAAGCATCACATCAAGTTTGAATCTCAGTAAACAAAGCCACATCTTCTTATATGTTGATTTTTGCAGAGTACAGACTTGCAAACATCAGATACAACAAAGTAGTGTAAAGTAAAAGATGTTTTTTTTTTATAAATAAAGTGGCATGGGGCTAACATACAATGTGGATATCTTCTGGGTAAGTTATTTAGGCCATGTTTCTCGTCTTTTAGACATGTTCAAAAATATTGTAAAAGTTACTCTATTTATTTGATTTTGATATTTGTGCTTTTTATGGAACCAAAGAAATATTCTCTTTACTTACATTAATGTATTCACACAATATATGTTAAAATTGAAATATTAAGGTTATCTATCAAGAGACAGTGACATTCACGATCACAAGTTTTATTAAAAGAAGAAAAAACCCTAAAATTTCTTTATCAAAAACCCAAGAAATTAAATCTTGGGCTATGACTACCAAAGCATTTTCTAATAGTTAAGTGACAAAATTCTTTGAAAGAGGATGCCATTTTAAATTTACTTGCCATCCCACTTTTGTGACAAACACATAAACATTTCAGAGGCAAGCAACTTAGAAACATGTTTCCATAATGGTAGAGTTAAACAAGGAACTCCTCAACTGAATGCATTTATTTTCTTTTGTTTTGTTTTTGTGGGAAGTCATCTATTCCTATCCAATATATGCAATGAAACTCTGCATTTAGAAGCTTGGAAAACTTGTGGTTCAGTACATAGAAGTTTCTTCCACAGAAGAATGGGAATGTCATAATTGCCGCAGGAAATTATAATGTTTAACAAATCACAAACATTACCTGCAAGTAATTTTAATCATAATAACATCACTTTAAAAAGGTACATATGCTTATTCACTAAAATTAATGAGGCAACTTGTGAACAAGAGACAGATTCTCTCTTCTTTTTAAATTTTTTAATGTTGAACTGCAGATACCCTGATGCTACAATAAAAATATTTTGAAAACAAGGGTGCTTTCTTTGTAAAATCACTGAAGTACATAAATGCCTTGGCAGATTATAATACTATCCCATGATATCTACTTAAAATTTTATGTTCATCTTCCATTTTCCTCACCATAATATTCACATTTTAATTATGTATTTACTTTGTTTGGATGCAAGAACACAAACTAAACTATTTCTTACAACATTAAGCATATTTCCTTTGAAGCCAAGATAATTTTGTTATTTTATAAAAGCAATAGAGACTCATTTTTCAAGATGCTTAAGACAAAATGCTTAAGGCTCATGCTTACTGCTTTGCCTGGCCTTCTGCTTGCTTTGAACCAGATGGTGCCATCAAGCCTAAAAATGCATACACTGCATCATTTTCTCAGGTTCTAAAGAAGGTATCATAGACCCCACAGTACGGGCTTTCACTGAGAATCTGAAGTGGTGGGGGATACCTTGTAGCTGGTTGACTATTTTCAGGTACATTTTTCCTCATTCACTTCTGAAACTCTTCACTGCTGCAGTATCATTTTCTTCAAATAATATATATGTTTCTTCTAAAGAAGAATGGGAATGTCATAATTGCTGCAGGAAATTATAATGTTTAACAAATCACAAACATTACCTGCAAGTAATTTTAATGTAAATATATATATTTATATATATATTTACACACACACACACACACACACACACACACACACACACATATATATATATATATATATATATATATATATATATATAGCTTATAAGAAACCAAATGCATCTTGCTGTTTTTACTTAATTGCCATAGAGTCAGAGGAAGATGGAACATGTACAACAATCACCATCCTGGGAAAAGCATCTGGTGGTTGTTTGGGTCTTGAAAATGGCTGTAGAGCCTGAGTAACAGTTTTGAAACAATGTTCATGGGTCTTTCTGTTGTTTATTAACCATTAAGCCATATTGATTCAACCAGACTTTTTTTTTTTTTACTTCTTAGGACATGTGAAATTAAGCATTACATAAAAGAAGTACCCAATATAAAGGTGTGTTAGGTAGCAATTTATTTAGGCCAACAGATAAATTCTTTTAGGGCATGTAATTTATTTTCTTTTGTATGCTGGAATGAATAGGAATTAAAGAGAAACTTCATGTTAGAAACTGAATAAATGATCTGAATATTTCTGTTAAGATTTTCAGGAACAGTTTTGGGTATGTTTCTCAATTTCCTCTTTCGTTTTTCCCACGTCTTTGAATCACTGGAAACTTTAGATCTTTATGTATTAGCATTGGACATTTATTAGTCATATCAGAGTGTGGAACTGTTATTATCTGAGCCTTGGCCTCTTTGAATGAAAACTGGTCTCTGGGTAACATTTTCAGGAAGACAGAGAGATACAAAAGGTTCTAGAAACTTCTGAACACACAGAGACTCACATAATGATACAAGAAAGGCAAGCTCAAGGTGGAGGTGAGTATTTTTTTTCTCCAGATAGCAAGTTAGACATGTATGATATGATAAGAGTCATCTGGAAAGAAGGGGTAGAAAATGGACAGATTTAAGCAATAGAGATTGTGCCAAGGCAGTAGAATTGGGAATTTGAAAGAAAGAATAATATCTCTGAGTCAGAAGCACTTATAAGAATAAGTAATCAAACATGAACATAGAAGACAACATTAATCATTCAAGAAAGGTGATCAGTAGAAGAATATAATAATAAGAAAGAAAGTATATGGAAATGGAATTTACAGTTGCCTGATGAATTTTGTCCAGATTGCTCTGTGTTTCAGAGCAATTTTATCTATCCTGAGAGGTTTGCATTTGTCTTGTTGGTCTGATAGAGAAGAGAGTCTGCTGGTCCTTGAAGCTCTGGTCCATTGCTCTGATTTCCATCATACTCCTCAGTGCTTGTTTCATTGTGAGCTGTGTCGGTAAGTTTGGCACTGAGGTGCCATTTTTTCTTGGTTCTTTCTCTCATGTTCTGTAAAGATTCCCTGGGATTCATCCTACTATACCTTACAAATAGGTCAGCTCTTACTCAGAATGGCATGCTTTTCTTGATTTTGCTTCCTACCTTTCTTGCTATTTCTCTATCTTTCAACAATGGCATCTTATAGATTTACTTTATCTGGCTTTGTTAACATTTGCTGAATCATGACCTCCCAGGTGCATGGGTGTTATTTGTAGATCCCCTAAGGTACCATCTTTCAATACTGGGTCCCCCATTGATCATGTGTTTTCTAGTCAAAAAATCCCTGTATTGGGAAGACAACTCTGATTGTTTTCATAATGATTACAGTTTAGATAGGGGTCTTTGACTCATGTGGGTGTCTCTTTAAATATGAGAGGAAAATAATTCAGATGAGATAATGACAGTGTAAGGAGATAAAATATTCTTTCCTTTTTCCATTTGCCTCTAAATAAATATCTCAAGTTCATTGTGTGAGAAAACTCAAACATAGTTTTTTTAGTCCAATCTATAATTTGATTTTCTATTCACTGATAAGGTGAATAAAAATAGTTCTTGAATAGTCTGTAAGGGAGTGAAAGTTGCTTGCTATGTCAGAGTCTTGCTACACATGAACTTTCCTTTGAGAAGTAAATAAATCTATCAATGTTAAGTAAAACACAGATCATTATCACCAAAGTTATAAAATATTTTGGTTCTCTAGATCAAGTGCAAGAGAGAAGAGAGTTAATAATAGTAATTTCATTAGTCAAGAAGCAGAAATTCAGGATGCCAAACATGGGCCAAGAGAAAGGTAGAAATTTGTAAAAGTATTGATCTTTAGTAGTAGGCAAAAGTGAAAGAAGAGAAATAGTATTGAAGAGTCAAATCAGGACCTGAGAGATAATAGATTTTGTTTAATGTTGTTTAACATGCACACCCATGAACAAGAAAGGTAGTTTTTATTTGAGACATGCAGATATTTAGAATATCTCCAAATGTTTAAAGTTTCCCCTTGGTTGTTATTTATACCATGTTTATCTATAGCTACATGCAATCAGAAGTATTTAGAAAATATTCATATAACCTGTGACTTCTTCAAGATTACTAAAATAATGTGTACCAGATTTCCAGGAAGTCAATAAATATCTGTACATGGTTTGTTGCAAGTCATTTTTCTAGGTATTTGCAAGTAAGTGATGTAGAAAACAGAATCTCTGCTGTAGAATCTAGAGTTTAAATTATAGTGGGGGAAGAGACAAAAATAAATCGTCAGACAGACAAACAAGTAAGATAAATGAATATAAGCAAGCATAATTCAGGCTGGTCTCTACTGGCTTGCATAAGGAAGAAGAGTGGTGGGGAGGGAAGTAAGCTGGCTTGGTACAGATAGAAAGCATGAGGCTCTATGGGTGGATTCTCATCCTTTTCTTTCCTTTTCAGTGACTTACCATTTTGCAAGTAACAAATATGACAAAAGACTGTCTGTACTACATACATATCATTCAAATCTAATCTGCTTCAGTGAAGGGACAACGGTGACAGGTAAAGATTTACAATGTTTATCTACACTTTCCCTTTCTCGCAGAAAACTCAGGGTTGAGCTCAAGATTGGTGTATTCTAGTGTGTGTGTGTGTGTGTGTGTGTGTGTGTGTGTGTGTGTGAGAGAGAGAGAGAGAGAGAGAGAGAGAGAGAGAGTGTTTTTGCTTGGATATCTTCAAAGTGTCTCTAAACTTATATGCTCATATCAGGCTTTAGTTATGTATATCAAGATATATTGAAATTCTTGATCTTGATGAATGCTGTCAACATCCACACATGTTTGCTCAAGTTAACTCTGGAAATAATAATTCTCACAATTTCCACATTATTTTCACCCTTTATTAAAATAAATTCCCATTTTTGATAAGTAAGTTTCCCAATTAATACTATCCTTCTTCATTCTTATCACTAGCTTTATTACTGGCCAGATTGTTTCAGGTTTAGATCACCACACTCCAAAACACACTCCTAATACCATCAGATGTTGGAGAATTAAATTCAGGATTGTTGCCTGCTTTACACTATGGTGCAAAATACCAAAGAGATGCAAAGTGCATGTCTATGGAGGTCTTATGGTCTTAATGCTTCCAAATCTATGCAGGTGTCAGACTCTTGTTTTTCAGGAGTAATGAATACCCTATTGCTATGGCAAAACCTTTTAAAGATGAGGAGAAGGCAGATGTTTCTTTCCATTTCTATGAGATGTTAATTTTTTTCTTTTTAGGTATTTGGCAAGAATATGTTGCAAGGGAACCCAAAGCATGGTTTCTTTGCTTTCCCTGACCTATGGTTTTCTTAGCACAGTGGATTTTTTATAAAAAAATTTCTTTTATAAATAAATATTTATAAATTTTGTATTTATATATTTATGAGTAAATAAATATATAAATTTATATATAAGCATATTTATGTATATTTATGTTTATAATATTTATCTTTATAAATATATAAATAAATATATAATTATATATTTAAACATAGAATGATTAACAAATATATGAAAAAATGTTCAACATCTCTAGCAATTAGAGAAATGAAAATTAAAATTATAGCCAGAATGGAAATTATCAAAAATACAAGCAATAATAAGTGTTTGAGAGGATGTGGGGAAAAGGTTACATTCATATATTGTTGGTGGGACTACAAATTGGTTCAACCACTCTGAAAAGCAGTATGAAGATTCCTCAAAAAATGAAGAATGTAACCACCATTTGACAGTTATACCACTCCCTGGCATATAGCTGAAGGATTTAAAATCAGCATTTACATAAGAACATATATATTTACAATATTTGTTGTACAAGTTTAAATATTTATTTTATAAATTTTATAAAATGAATATTTTGTTGTTGTAGTTGTAGATTGCACACAGGACCTCACAAATTCTAAGAAACCTTTGCCACTGAGTTTTCAATTTGTTTTTGGTCAACTTTTTGAGATTTGATATATTTGACATATGAAAAATGTTTCAGTATGTAACTTAATTGACAAAGCCAAAACCCACCATTGAAAAAGATAATTAAATCTTAAAATTCATACATTAATATGCACTTTGAGGAGCATTGTAAAAAGCAGGAATCCTTAGTGAATGGAATGCATAAGTAATGTTCTAAAAGCAACTAATAGTAAATTGATAAATATGTTGTCTATTTTATTCATTTTGTAGCATTATAAAAGGAAGAATAAGTCTAAAGGAAGAATAAGTCTATATATTTTCATCATTTAATATGTTACAACAGAAATGATTAACATAAGTCTGTATGTAATAATATGAACGAATGATGTGAAATTTAAAAAAACCTCTAGAAGACTACATATATTATTATTTTTTCTTTCTGCTGTGTAGAGGATTGAACTCAGTGCCTTGTTATGCTTAACTGATGCTCTACCACTGAGTCACATTACCAGCACTCTATTTTTATACCTTGGTAAAAATTCAAAGCAAATCTAAAGAATTAATTATTTAAGCATACATATATATTATGCTAAAATTATACATATAGTATAAGTCATGCTGAGTATATGTCTAATAAAAATATGGCAGTGAATTTATATATGGCTAGGTATCAATTTCTTCAATCCTACAAACTGATACTTCTAAGAGAAAAAGGGAGAGAACTGATCATTAAAACACTTTAAATTGCTTGATACTGTGATAAAATTAGTGGTAGGTGACATTTATTGAGTAATTATTCTGAGTTAAGTATCTTCTATAATGTTTTTCATGTATTATGTGACTAAATCCCCCATGAATTTGTTGCTTTTATTATTTCTATTTTATAGATGAAATAACAGACTCAAGGAGGTAATATTGGGCTGGTGGAGTTGCTCAGTGGTAGATATTTGGCCTAGCATGTTTGAGGCTCTGGGTTTGATACCCAATGTTAAAAGGTTAATAAAAAGGAAGAAAAAATAAAAGGGGTGGAGGAGGAGGAGGAGGTAGTATAACTAGCTTAAAGACACATGAAATAAATAGTAGAACCAGAATTCTATTCAGGCATAATTAATGAGGCATAATTCTAATAGTTATAATTTACATTTCAAAAACCTAAAACTTGGTGGCTTATTCAAGATCCATGAGTAGAATTGGATTTCCAGATTCATCTGTGTTAGTCATTTAAAACTTCAAGACAACTTTGAACTTATGATGTATAAGAGACAGGGAACAACAGGACTAAAAAATCTCCAACAACAGTAGTCAATTATTATTATTTTAAAATTTATTTCTATGTGGTGCTGAGGATGAAATCCAGTGCCTCGCATGTGCTAGGCAAGCGCTCTCCCACTGAGCCACAACTCCAGCCCCAGTAGTAAATTACTGGAAAACAAACAAACAAACAAAAAAACAGAGGAATTTTGTAGGCTAACTCAGTAGTCAATTATTGAAAGACAAACAAACAAAAAACCCAGAGGAATTTAGTAGGCTAACTTATTCAATATTGAAGACTTAATATTTAAGAATGTTTACTTAACATCAATTCTATGACCCCCAAATTATATAATTCAGAGAAAAGTTAATACCTGAATTAAGAAACCAACTCTAGATAACAACCACAGATCCTGGAAATTTTATGTGTATAGAACATATCTCTTTCATCTAATTTTTCTCACCTTGCAATCACATTTCTTTCATATAATACAGAAAAAGTCTGGGGATGTTGCCCAAGTACTTGGAAGCCATTTGGTTCAAGTTGTTACCTCATTTCTACTGAGCAACATTTTTGGGCTAAGAGTGAAGAGAAATGTGCTGAAATGGGGGCACATTTGGTGGTGATTAATACAGAAGCAGAACAGGTACTTTTCCCATCTTTAGTTTTCATCAAACATCTTTTAATTGTAGCAAATAATATAGCAAAATTAACTCTTACCCATTTTAAGTGCATAGTTCAGTTGTGTTTATTGTGTTCACATTTTGGTGCAACTGATTTCTAGGATTTTTCATCTTGCAAAACTGAAACTCTCTTTCCACTGAACAACAACTACCCATTTTTCAATCTACAAAGGCCACAGCAATCACTCTTCCATCTTTTGCTTCTGTAGTTTGACTCCTTTAGATTCCTCATGTAAGTGGAATCATATCATATTTCTCTTTCTGTGACTGGCTTATTTCATTTAGCATGATGTCTACAAGGTTCATCTATATTGTTGCTTGTAACAGCATTTTTTCCTTTTTAAGGTGGAATGATATTCATTCATATGAATATATTTACATATGCCAACACTTGCTATTCTCTATTTTTTCTTTTTATTCTGGCAATTTTAGTGGGTATATGGTGATATCTCAAGGTTTTCATTTGCCTTCTTCTAATGCTTAGTGATGTTGAACATTGTTATATATGCTTATTGGCCATTTGTATATTTATTTGGAGAAAAGTTTAGTCAGGTATTTCACCCATGTTTTAATTGGGTTACTTATTTTGCTGTTGTTAGGTTGTATGTGTTCTCTGCAGTTCGGATATAAACAACTTGTCATTTATGATTTCCAAATATTTTCTCCCATTAAATGGACTACTTTTTCATTAGTTGTTTGCTTATTTTGCTGCATAGATGCTTTTTGGTTTGATATAGTCCTATTGGTATATTTTTGCTTTTTTACCTGTGCTTTTGGTGTCATATTCCAGAATACATTGCCTTTTCCAATGTCAGGAAGATTTCCCCTTATGTTTTCTTCTAGGAGTTTTACAGTTTTACACCTTACATTCAGATTTTTGAAATATCTGGGTAACTTTTGTGTTTATCATAGATAAAGGCCCAACTTTACTCTTTTGTATTTGGATATGCAGTATATCCAGCATCATTTATTAAAGAGATGATACTTTCTCCATTGTGTGGTCTTGGCACCTTGTTGAAGATAATTTGACCACATATGTCAAGATTTATTTCTGGACTCTGATTGTTTTCCGTTGGTCTATATGTCTGTCTGCAAGCTATTACTATACTGCTTTGATTACAAAACAGTTTTAGAATATATTTTGAAATCAGAAAGTAGGAGTCTTCTTTGTTCTTTTTTTTTAAAGATTGCTTTGCCTATCAGGAGTCCTTTGAGATTCAACATGGATGTTAAGATTTTTTCCTATACCTGTGAAAAATGACATTTGTATTTTGATAGGGATCACTTTGAATCTGTAGATTGCTTTGGAGAGTATGGATATTTTAACTATATGAATTTTACCAATCTATGAACATGAAATGCTTTTCCATTTATCTGTGTCTTCTTTATTTTTCTTTGTCAATGTCTCTCATGACCTAGGTTAAGTTTTTTTTTTAAGTATTTTTTTTTTAGATTTTATTGTAAATTTATTTCTTCCTTAATTTTCTTTTCAGGTTGTTTATTGTTAGTGTAAGAAAATATTACTGATTTTTGTATTTTGATTTTGTATCCTGCAACTTTGCTGAATTTTCAGGACACTCAAGAAAATCAGTGATTTAACTGCAGTTCAGATCTGAAGTCCTGAAAATAAGGGGAGCCAATGGTATAACAGCTTGGTCAGGCAGACAGCAAAGAAAACAGGATAAATTCCTCCGTTTTCTTTTTTACTGTTGCCCTAAAGCATGTTTATTACTTTATAGTTGAATACGACAAAATTTATTTCATAACTTTGTCCAGGAATCATTGATTGCAAAGAATATGAAATATAAGACAAATCATACCTTCCTTTGTTTTTTATTCTGTTCCTCTCAACAAATTGGATGATGCTCATCCACCCTGAGGAGGGCAATCTACTTACTGATTCTGCATATTCTGATGCTAATAATACCTGGAAGCATACTTACAGACATGCCCAGAAATAAAGTTTTAATCTGGGCACCCCTTGGCCCAGTCAGGTAGAAACATAAAACTAACCATCACAGCATCTTAACATATAAAATAAAAAAGTGGTTAAAAGCACAAAAATGAACTTATGGCCATTTAAAACCCTTCTTGGTAAATAAAAGAATGAATGGTGGGAATTTATGGGTTAGCACTTTCTCCTTGCAATGATGATGTTTTTTGCCTGCATATTTGGTTAGTGTGCCACCATGTGACTGTTCCTTGCATCCTGTGTTTTCTTAGTATACTTTAAAGGATATTAAAAACACTTATTCTGTTTAATAAGGAAATTCCAAAGTCTATTAAGTCCTATTTTTTTCATGCAGAATTTCATTATCCAGCAGTTGAATGAAACATTTTCTTATTTTCTGGGGCTCTCTGATCCACAAGGTAATAATAATTGGCAATGGATTGATCATACACCTTTTGAAAAAAATGTCAGGTGAGTTCAGACCTAGATTAATGAAATTTAGGACCTTGAACACTTAGAAAATCTAGAAAATTTTGTTAAGATCTTGAGACTATTAATATTAATAATTATAATGATGATAACATAATCTAACCATTATTAAATTCTTACTAAGTGAACACTCGTAAATTTTGAGAAAACTTCTCTGTTTTAGAATTCAATTTTCAGAGGAAAAATGAAAAAGTTTGCTCAAGATTATTGAATGAATATGATGAGAAACTTGGTTTCAATCCCATGGCTATCCAAAAAATGGTGCTCTTAGTCATTGCATTGTTTTCTATAGACTTGTAAACATAAGTAGCCACTTAAATTAATTCTAATAAGTAATATTCAAAATATATGGGTTAGAACTATGTGTAATTTAACAATTATGTAATTATTCTTTTGTGGCCTTTAAAAAGGAATTTAATTATGTACTACCTTATTTTACTCTCACACAATCTTGTGAGTTATCTAGACACCTTTATTAAGATTTGTTTTTGTAGATGAGGAATCTAATCCCTGAGAAGATTAATTTGTTTGATTAGTAGCAAGATAAATTAGTAGTAAAATTGTCTTTAATTCCAAAACTAATGACCAACTACCCAGCCCTGCTCCATAGTGTATTCCTCAGAGGCAGGGTAACTTATTTATGTTTAGACTCAGGTACCTGATGTTCATTTAAGGCAGCTGTATGAGAACAGAGAAGCTTATCAAGAAGCATGTAAATGCTTCTTTATAAATGGATATAAAGAGGAAGCTTCTATGATGTGCTGGTAAGAAAGAAATTGTTAATAAGCTAGGTCAGGAAAATGGCTCTGTAAAAAGGAGGAAGTCAACATCAGATTGCAGGCTGAGGTTCACCACATCATGGAGAATGTTAGACAAACACATGAAAATGTGCTTCCTTACTTAAATTTTTGGTGAGGGGCAGTATGAGAAAAGGTAGAAACTGTTAGAATGTTCTCTCATTCTCAACCCAATTTTGCTAAGCATCAAACTTATATACTTTCTGATCAGTCACTATGCATTCATTGAATAATTCTATTTACCTTTGTTTCTCTTTAGATTCTGGCACCAAAATGAGCCCAATTTTTCTGCAGAGCAGTGTGCTACAATAGTTTTCTGGGAATCTAGAGGATGGGGTTGGAATGATGTTTTCTGTGATTCTAAAAGGAATTCAGTATGTGAGATGAAGAAGATTTACCTATGAATATCAATTTATTCATTGACACCATGAAAATTCAGACCCATCATAAAATGATAATTATTTGTAATGTACATGCAATTCTTGTGTCACAGAGATTTATGGACATATTCCCCTGCTTTTTTCACTTTAATCAATCCTCTTCTAGTTTCTCATTTTCCACTAATAATAGAATAAGTCTTTTCTCCCTTTGTTCTGCTCTTTCATTTATTATTTATTCTTTTTTTCACCTTTCTCTATACATACTTCCACATGCATTCCTCATTCCAGAGATTACACTATTTTATTTGTTAGAAGAATTATAAGACAGCATTATTTGAAAATTATGCCTCTATCACTCAAAATGCCATAGAGAAATCCCTATAATTAAGACTGTGATTAGAATTGCAGCTTTCTGAAGGACTAACAAGGGCTGAGGGATCTAATTTAGATTGCTCACTCTTGGCTGGTAACTTGGCATTGGCTGTTAGAGGGCTTCAGCTCCTCATCATATGGAAATCACTCTCAAGCTACTAGCATGTTCTCACAATACAGTAGCCACCTTCCTCTAGAACAAGTGACCTAAGAACACAAATGAAAGCAGCAATGTCTTTAATCATCTAGCCTTAACAGTTACATGCCATAACTTTGGCTATACTCCACTGGTTAGGTGAGAAAAACACAGCAAACATTCTACTTTGATCTCCTGGGCTCTGAAGCAGAAAGCCACAATGTGGGTGTTTCAAGATGGCCCTTTGCTTTAGCTCTCCAAAAAATGCAGAGTACTTTTCAAACAACAGATTATCGTGCAGACTGTCTCTCTGTTCTACAGATTCTTTTGTGCCAAATTTATTCACTCTGTTTTTGTCTCTTTCTGCCAGTCACTCCTCCCCTCTGAGATAAACTGGTGTTGCTGGTGCCACCAGCCTAGCTCCAAAGTACTCTTTCTCATCCTATGTTCAAAGAACCTGACTTTCTGTGTCTCTAAGATTCTCTTACCGTCCAGTATTGCATTTCAGTGAATCCCTCTGTCCCCCACTTCATTGAGAAGTCACACTCCTGCTGCTTGAATCCCAGGCAACGGAGTTGCTAAAAAATGTACCCTTTCTCTATTCCACCATATTTCCTCCTTCTATTAATTATTCCTTTGTATTTTGTATCTTATTTTTCTAGATTCTTAAAATAAATAACTGTAAAAAAAATAAAAGAATCCATAGATTTTCGTCTTTTTTTTTTTTTTTTTTTGGTAATTAGCAAAACATTCGAGGCTATACATTTACTTTGGTTATCATTATGGCTAAATCCAACAGGTCATAAAATTTGTTAATCTCATTATTTTTCCCTTTACATATTGCTAATTGCAAGAATATTTTCTTGTTAGTCTATGGAATTCTAAAATTTTCACAAGAATTGGCTTTTGGTTATTCTTTTGAAAATTTCATATTGAATTTCACTTAAAGAATGTGACATATGCATATTATTACATTTTCTTCTTCTTTTTTTAAATT